>NC_060130.1:293453882-294843882 GCF_021461395.2 Schistocerca americana
ACAAACGCTGCAGACAAAACCTGCTGTAACGCTGTTGGCTACCAGATAATAATTCACTGACATCGCTTGTCAAATCAACACAGATGGAAATCCGACCATCTCCGATTTTCATCAATTTGGCGTGTTCATTGCACATCGTGAGAGAATTAAAAATACCACGCTACAGAACGGTAGCACAAATACGATCAAAGTAATGGACGCCCGAATTTCTGAAAGTGTGAGGAAAATTGGACAAACGCTGCAGACAAAACCTGCTGTAACGCTGTTGGTTACCAGATAATGATTCACTGACATCGCTTGTTTGAGTTGGAGAAAGAGTTTTGGTGGAGGGGCAACACCTTCCAGGGATGGTTAGCACTGAAACAATGATTGCATATATCAGTCGAAACGGAACGCAGAGCCATCAGGTACTGCGTCACTGTGACAGATGAGTTTAAATGTAGAGGTAATCAGTCACCTTCGGACTGCAGTTTGAAAACTCTCCACAACGCCGCCAAACTATTCCAGTTTCCTTATGATGTAACTGTCTTTTATTTATAATCATCCAGTGTGGGTGGTGTGCTATGGTAGCAGCAGTAGCAACATGATTTACACCATGTGGCATCTAGTTTTCTGCGAGAGGCAATGGATTAGAATGTGTTAATGTCAGTTCAGAACCTGACACAGATCTTGAAGTCGTGGCGACAAAATAAAATGTATGGCAGTCTACAAAGGGTGTTACAGCAGAAAACACAATGTTTCAAACAACGAGACAGGGTCACAGGGAGCTTCTCTTGCGCCTTACAGTATAGTCTGCAGGGTACAATCATCCTCCTACAGTACAGGCGATGAAACTTTAAACTGGTCTGTGCAGTTGATCAATACCTGTATATTTAACAAGATGGTCACATGTGCTCGATGCAGGCACACATGCAGTAGTTGTTTTCGATATATGGGAGGAGAGAGATGTGGTAAAAATCTTATTGAGTTCCCTACCGGATGAAGTTAGTGGAGCTCTTATAGTCGTAATTTTTCTCTGTTAGATGGTACAGAATAATGAAGATAGCATGATGAGGTGATAGACGTGAATAGGCCCTGAGGGACACGGATCTGTAGTGCTTGTATGCAGTTTGGGGATGCACCACAGTGCAGTAGCAAAATCCTCGTCCTTCTCCCAGTTCCCATTCCTATCGAATGGTCAAAACACAGTCCTGTCGCAGTAACTCAGCTTAGCCTGTTTCTACATAGGTTTCAGAAGGTGGTAGATATAACTTTCTCCGACTTCTACTCAGATATGACTTAAATTGCCATAATCACATGCGTAATGCTGCAGAAATGGCAGCAGTTGCAAGATACATAGGGACTTCCGAAAACGAGGTTGGAATTTTATTGTACCAGATAGATTCGAGAAAGGTGACTCATTGCGAGATATGAGAGTACCAGAAATATGATTCACTAGTGGCTGTAATCATTAAAGGTCTTCTTTATAGGATCCAACGCAGGTATGTGGTTGAACGGAAAGACTTGATTCCAATCCCAGAAAGCATTTCTACCGAAAGCATAGCACTAGAGATCTGAAAAGCCAGTGTACATTTCTTACAACCACAATGAGCACACCATCTACTACTGTTTGTGATCCTTTGCCTATAACCCAGTCGATATATCACTGAACCTCTGACATGGCATCAAGACAGGATGCATTACAAATACTGGAGAAATATCAAGCGGCGGTGGCGTGAGGGAGTTGCAAATGCCGGTGTCATACCATGCTCCTTAGCCGAATCACTTTCTAAGTTCGGTAATTTTATTATGAGGTTGCAACGCCAGCAACGTGTAACCACACTGTTGGTCTGACACAATACACTCAGGCGATCACTGTCTATATTCAGTGTCACAGTATTTGTCTGGAAAAAAACCACTTCATTCACAGGTAATGCCATACACAGATTTATAAAGCCAGCATAGTTTTTAACATGGATACTTGTCTGCACCTGTAGAACCAATACCACTTGTGATGGAAATATATTTTGTGTGTTTTTTAACTGTAAGATGGCAAGAACTATGCCCCTTACATGAAGTCATTAAAGATCACCGAACTCACGTTGAGCGAACAGTAGGGCTGAACAAAAATGACTGACAAGGCACAATGCATCTTGTAGAGGGTATAGTATGGATGTACTGGGATAATTAATGTTGGGTGGTGGTTTTAAAGTAATTCACATGACATGAAAACTTTGTGGAAACTCGTCGATTTACTGGAGACTAGTTTATCCCAGGGAAGTATTCAGAGTTGACCATGGCTGGGTGGCGGCTCACAGCTGGGGAGCGGTGAAGGGAAGCGACTATAGGCAGCTTAGGGCGGCTCAAACTCTGAGAAAGAGGTAAGGGGGTGCGGCCTCCAGCTGCCTTAAGATGAGTGACAGTGAGGGAGTGGTTGACCCCCATGCTGGTGTACCAGGAAGCAGACGGAGAACTTGTACATCTGTTGATAAATGTCGATCGTCCCATTTTCAGTGAAACATGCGAGAAAGCCACGCAAAGCTATTGTGGAGCGGTCAACATAGGCCGAAATATGCGTGTTCATGACTATAGCAACTTCACGCTGAATTCACGGTCCACAGAGTCTGAAGTAAATCAGGTGAAGAGCGACAGAATGACATGTAGGACCAAGGAATTTGAAGTACTCTCCTGGGAGTCAGAATGTCGGAAAAATTGATGTTTTATCCAGATGCTAACCTTGATGGGTAGCCTGGGAGGAGCTAACTAGCAGAAGTTGAGAGGAAGGGAAATTTTTTGGGAATTTGTTCACTTCCCAGAGCAGGCATTGGTCAGCGCTGGGAAGTGACGCATAATTAACGCAACTTGCACTGCAATTGGCGTAAGTGATTTTGCTGGAGGGAAAACCGAGGCAAAGAGCGGACTGGTGGAAGTCTCCGTAGAGGTTTTTCTGTTCCCAGCTTGCTTAGAGTGCGGATGTGGCGCTTTTTACTCAGCTTGCCTGAGAGAGAGTGAGCATCTCTGCAGTTTAGAACTTAGCAAACGGAATGATTGAGCTTGGAGGTAGAAAGTTTTCATTCAGCTGTGTACTGAGCAAGATAGCTAGGAGTGAATAGACGAGCGCAGCCTTGCAGCACCACGAGGCTGGCCGACGTTGCACAACGCCGGCACCGCACCACGCTGAATTCGGTTCAAATGGCTCTGAGCACTATGCGACTCAACTTCTGAGGTCATCAGTCGCCTAGAACTTAGAACTAATTAAACCTAACTAACCTAAGGACATTACACACATCCATGCCCGAGGCAGGATTCGAACCTGCGACCGTAGCAGTCCCGCGGTTCCACACTGAAGCGCCTAGAACCGCTCGGCCACTCAGGCCGGCGCTGAATTCGGTGATATTGCACCTGCTCCGGCTTGAGTTAGACCACTGATTAATTTGTTGGATCACGTCGGCAAAGTTTCCACGAGGGTTTCATGGGCTGTGTATTGTAGAATTGTTCGCATTACGGCTGGGTCAGTCGATAGGAATTAATTTTGATTTATCGTGCTTTACTCGACGTAAGCGCAATTTATTCCCACTGCCTGTTGGGAGAGTCATGTAATGTGATGATTGAAGGTCGTGAGTTAAAATAAATTTGTGCTAATCGACTGAATCTGTTTTCAATCAAGTAATTGAAATCTGAAGTAATTTTCTTAGACTGAATCTGTTTTCAATCAAGTAATTGAAATCTGAAGTCATTTTCTTAATTAATTTTATGTTAAACATTTGCATCTGGTGTTCAATAGCTGCATATAACATCAATGTGCACCCCTTTTTAATTAAAAGGGATCAATTCTGAATCAATTAATGTCAACACTGCCACCGCAGTTCAATCAGGAGTCACAGGGCCTTATTACTTTCTTTGCATTATCTGATATTGCGGCAGTTTTGCACTCTCTGTTGATCTGTTAATCAATTAGCTGGGGTGAACACACCCAAAACCAGATAAGTGACAGGTGGGGTGTTACATAACATCTGCTGTCTGTAAGATGATTACACAGCTCTTTCTAAGACACAGTGGTACCACTCGCAAGAAAACTTATGAGATATGGCCACCCATCATTGATTTTTGGTTAGTATTATTTCGTATCGCCAGCAATCAGTTACTGCCGAAGTATTATACTTAGTACTATGGGATGTGTGATAGGTTTGCCTTGAGCATCAGGCTTTTAAAGTATGTGTTTGCGTTCCGACATGTGCAAAGGAAATGACTATGTGCAGTCATAAGGATGGTATGGATTTGATGTGGAATACTGTGACAGCAAAGGGAAAAGTATGTCAAGTCATAAGAATGGTACTGATATTTCCATTTACAGAGCCACAGCTGTCAACAGACTGTACTTCTGATACTTCGCTCATTGTCGATTGTCGTTTAACTGAGACTGCGATTGTAACATTTATTTGTAAGTACAGGGATAAAATATATATGTGACCGATTTCTTAGGATAAACTTCCTACCTGTTCGTGCTCGGCCTGCAGTGCCAGTGACCTGCGCGGGGGTGATTCACTTTTCCTGTTAACGGTAGGAGCTGTCAGACTGGAGAGGCCTGTTGGAGTGTAGGAATGTGGATGGATTAACAGTGTTGTCCTCTGCACGACCGAATATCGAACTAGTACTTAGTATGTGTTGGATAGCTTTCGTGATTGCATGGAAATATGAGAAGATTGTATGTAGAGGTGTGTTTGTGCTGGATCGTTATTCCCTACCATGTAAATTGTTCGGTTGACTGCTTCTGCATATTTCGCGCCTTTATTATTTGAGCGAACATTGATTGTGGTGTGTGCATCTTACAGGTGAAAGACAGGTGGAAGACACGTTTGTTGGTTCTCTAGACATGAGAAACACCTTAGCTGACTTTATAAATTATAGGGATGATTTAGAATCTGTTACATCACCGAAATCGGTATTCGCGAGTAGAAATATCAGTTTCCTATGTTTTCTTTTTTCTTCGAGTTTTCACGTAAAGGACTTCGCAGATGGGGTACATTTCTAGTTACTCAGTGGTTTACAGCATGCTCCACCTCACTAAAGCTTTGGGTTTGTAGAGAAATAATTTGCAGTCTGTATCTTCGGAATTATGTTGCACGAGTGATATTGCTATGTGCTTGATATCAAGATGTATCGTGTAAATGGTATAATATTCTGGCCAACCATGTGAAAAATACATATGTTCTTGTAATGACAGAGTCTGGAGATGGATTTAGAAAAGCAAACAAGCAAGCAGGTCGGAGTCAGAAGCAGTAACGCTTTTGTGCTGAGGGGAGCCAACCCAAAATTTGTAGAACACTTCTGAGAGTGACTTCGGA
The DNA here is from genome assembly GCF_021461395.2 of Schistocerca americana. Taxonomy (NCBI): domain Eukaryota; kingdom Metazoa; phylum Arthropoda; class Insecta; order Orthoptera; family Acrididae; genus Schistocerca; species Schistocerca americana. The sequence goes on from NC_060130.1 coordinate 293,459,207, forward strand.
CTGGTGAGGGCGCTCTGGTCACACATCTGGAGTAGATGACCACCAGACCTTGTGGGAAATATCTAGTGCAGCGAGAAGTATACCTATGGTGCATGTGCTTATGCTGTCTGTCTTCCCTGTACATGTGCGAGTGTCTGGCAACCGATAGCTGTAGGAATAATGTAAAATGGGCGATTTTGTATGGTGCAGGATACGAATTGTATGTTAACAACATCGACACGGCACATGCCAGGTTGGAGATTGTTTTCAGACTCTAATGTTCAAGCTCCCATCCTCAGTGGCAGAGCAGAGTAATTGAGTAAGAGCCTTTCCGTTTTTGACGATCTGTAGGCCACTTTGCAGGGTTTAATTGCTGGTGCAATATAGTAATCTGAACAAAATAGTTTTTACCACTGAAATTCTCATCTGCAGAAAGAAAGCACCGGTGTTATCAGTAATTCGGTGGGTAAATTTAATAAGATTCAATGATATGCTCCATTCATTCACAAGACATCTTTTGTACTGGGATGTAGGAGCATCTACTAACTGATTCGAACAAGATGGAGGCAAGGTATCTACAGAAAGTTCTGAGAAAGCGAGAGTTCAAAGACAAGTTGAAGCAGACCATCCATCTCTGGCGGGGATGCCATCACTGGTTCAAATGGCTCTGAGCACTATGGGACTTAACTTCTGAGGTCATCAGCCCCCTAGAACTTAGAACTACTTAAGCCTAACTAACCTAAGGACATCACACACATCCAGGCCCGAGGCAGGATTCGAACCTGCGACCGTAGCGGTCGCGCGGTTCCAGACTGTAGCGCCTAGAACTGCTTGGCCACTCCGGCCGGCCGATGCCATCACTCATCCAACACTTTGGCATTTGGACCTCTCCAGACCAGTAGCTGTAGGATACCGAAAATTCTCGCCATTTTCTCTCCTGTAAGATAGTGCTTTGAATTCTGATTGCATAATTATTCTGATTTCCTCCCGTGTGTGATTAGACAGGGTTCTCTTTCCAAACAACTATGAATGCTTTTATGATTAACGGTGTTTCACGAGTGTGCACAGACATGATGAAGGCTTTTAGTGGTGAGAATGTTTAACCACTTCCGAGATGTATGTTGACAGTAGGACCAATATTTTGCAGCAATGCGTCAGTCATGCTGGGCAGGTAAGCACACATGCATGGCTAGACACAGCTCAGATGTCCCTTTAGGATCGCTAGGAACAATGCACCCTGTGCTATTCTGGGAAGCATTGGGATAGATTTCTATAGCTCTGGACCCGCAGCTCTGCGTCATCATGCCAGAAACGGTGCCTAAGTGAACACGTATTTCGACAGGAATTTCTCGGGTGTCAAGTATGAAAGGGATGCTGCCGCCTCATCCTTGCGGGGCCTGAACTGACACCTGCATGTGGTTCGGTTCAAATGGTTCAAATGGCTCTGAGCACTATGGGACTCAACTGCTGAGGTCATTAGTCCCCGAGAACTTTGAACTAGTTAAACCTAACTAACCTAAAGACATCACAAACATCCATGCCCGAGGCAGGATTCGAACCTGCGACCGTAGCGGTCTTGCGGTTCCAGACTGCAGCGCCTTTAACCGCACGGCCACTTCGGCCGGCATGTGGTTCGGCAACTAACGGCCACATCGTCATTTTGTGGAGGCTGCCGGTGCATCCTGGCTCCTGGAAGCGTGTGCAATAGCGTCCTGTGCAGTCCAGTGGACAGGGGGTGGCGGGATGTGTTCTTTACTAGCGATCTTTTGTTTAAACTAAATTCCATCGATTTCACCGACCAATAGGATGCTACGAATAGCAAAAAAACTACCCCATACATGTGAAGAATATCGATTTAATGAATTTGCTTAAATTTTTTATATCAAAGTGGTGTTAGCAGTACAATAGTTTAGGGGTGAGAGCGTGTGAATGGGTGACATGGAGCAGGACAGCAGGTTAAGTGCAGTACACTAGGTTACTTTGCATAATTTTTATGTAAAACGCTGTACCCCCTTAAGGGGGTGGGCTGCAAAGAAGAATGCGCCAGAATTGGCGTTCAAAAGAATGTGAAATTCGAAAAGTGTAGCAGTAGATAGTGGGAGGACATAACTAATTGCTTAATTTCGTATCAAAGGCGGTACAATAGTTTAAGGAAATAGGGGTAACATGGAAAACTACTTAACAGAACAATAGGTTAACTGTCGACAAAGGGCCAAACATTAGGTTAAGACACCCAGAATACAGTGCTGACCATTGGGTTATGCAACATGTTTGCCCCAGAGTTGTTTGCGCCTCTGCACATCAGTGTACTGCATCATTTACTAGTAGTTTGCAGGTCTGTAGACTATTTACTGCGACCTCAAACACATCAGGATGAGTGTTTTGTATCAGTGTAATAAATATACTACGTGAAATCCATCCCTAAACGAATTGTTCCGAAATAAATAAAGTACACTCCTTCCTCTCTCCTGCAGTCCAGAACAGGCTGAGTCCTTTTCCCGCCATTTTTCCCCCTCCAGACCGCCATCTTGGATTATGTCAAGAGAAGGACAACTGTGTCCTCTGATGGTGGTACTGTGTACTAGGTCAGTTGGACTTCAGACCTGGTGGTGAACACACTTGATGGTGGTACTGCCTTAAATTGTTTAAATTGTTCCGAAATAAATTAAGTACACTCCTTCCTCTCTCCAGCAGCCCAGAACAGGCTGAGTCCTTTTCCCGCCATTTTTCCCCCTCCAGACCGCCATCTTGGATTATTTTCCGAGAGGGACAACGGTGTCCTCTGGTGGTGGTACTGTGTAGTAGGTCAGTTGGACTTTGGACCTTGTGGTGAACACACTTGATGGTAGTACTGCCTGAAATTGTTTAAATGAAGACTGAAAATAAAGACTTACATCCATCCTATCCAGCACAGGCTGACTCGTTTTCCCGCCAATTCCTAGGAGGTGGCGGTTGGATGACTTAGGTTAGTGGGTTAGCCCAAGTGACCTATTTTTCTACCATTTTCTTAGGTTAGTGAAGGTAGTCATGATGTGTTGCATTGTCCTGGTGGAATTTGAACTTCCCACCATTTTATGTGGGAGGGGGGTGTAAGGATAATTAATTGATCCATTTAATTAAGTAGTCAATTAAACTGATAAGAGTGAAAGTGGCTATTCCAATAACTCAGACCTGAAAGTGTACCTGTAGCAGCGAGGGGAGCACTTTCCTGAAGGGGGGGTTGGGGGGGAGGAGGATGGGGAACAATAGGTTAAGTGCCTGTCAATCAAAAGGAAGGATCCTTTTAGCACAACAATATGTTAAGGACATGTCAATCAAAGGAAAACAATAGGTTAACTACCTGCCAATCAAAGGACAACAATAGGTTTGCCCCTGAGTGCATACCTGCCCCTGATGTAGGTAACCCGCACTAACAAAATGGGCCACAACATACCTTTCCCTACTACTTGGAAGTACTATTGATGACAGTGCTGCCAAAGTAGAGTTACTAAACACAGCCTTCCGAAATTCCTTCACCAAAGAAGATGAAGTAAATATTCCATAATCCGAATCAAGAACAGTTGCCAACATGAGCAACTCAGAAGTAGATATCCTCAGGGTAGTGAAACAACTTAAATCACTTAATAAAAATCTTCCAGTTCAGACTGTAAAACCAGTTAGGCTCCTTTCAGAGTATGCTGATGCAATAGCTCCATAGTTAACAATTATACACAACCGCTTGCTCTACAAAAGAAATGTACCCAAAGACTGGAAAGTTGCACAGGTCACAGCAATATTCAAGAAACGTAGTAGGTGTAATCCACTAAATTAGGGATCCATACCATTAACGTCGATATGTAGCAGGATTTTGGAACATGTATTGTGTTTAGACGTTCTGAATTACCTCGAGGAGAACGGTCTATTGACACACAATCAACGCAGATTTAGAAAACATCGTTCTTGTGAAACACAACTAGCTCTTTACATACACGAAGTATTGAGTGCTATTGACAAGGGTTTCTAAATTGATTCCGTATTTCTAAATTTCCAGAAAACTTTTGACACTGTACCACACAAGCGACTTGTAGTGAAATTACGTCCTTATGGAATATCGTCTCAATTATGTGACTAGATTGGTGATTTCCTGTCAGACAGGTCACAGTTCGTAGTAAATGAAGGAAAGTCATCGAGTGCAACCGAAGTGATTTCTGGCGTTCCCTATGGTAGTGTTATAGGCCTTCTGCTGTTTCTCATATATATAAACGAGTTAGGAGACAATCTGAGCAGCCGTCTGAGATTATTTACACATGATGCTGTCATTTATAGGCTAGTAAAGTCATCAGAAGATGAAAACAAATGGCATAACGATTTAGAAAGATACATATATGATGCGAAAATTGGCAGTTGACTCTAAATAATGAAATTTGTGAGGTCATCCACATGAGTGCTAAAAGGAATCCGTTAACCTTCGGTTACGCGATAAATCAATCAAATCTAAAGGACGTAAATTTACCTAAATACCTAGAAATTATAATTACGAACAACTTAATTTGGAAGGAACACATAGAAAATGCTGTGGGAATGCTAAGCAAAGACTGCGTTTTATTGGCAGAACACTTAGAAAATGCAACAGATCTACTACAGAGACTGCCTACACTACGCTTGTCTGTCCTCTTTTGGAGTACTGCTGCGCCGTGTGGGATCCTTCCAATAGGATTAACGGAGTGCACCGAGAAAGTTCAAAGAAGAGCATCCCCCTATCGCGAAATAGGGGAGAGAGTGCCACTGACATGATACGGGATTTGGGGTGGACATTTTTAAGCAAAGGTGTTTTCCGCTGAGCCGGAATTTTCTCACGAAATTTCAGTCACCAGATTTCCCCACAGAATGCGAAAATATTTGGTTGACGCCAACCTACATAGGGAGAGACGATCATCGTAATAAAATAAGAGAAATTAGAGCTTGCACGGAAAGAGACAGGTGTTCGTTTTTTCCGCGCGGTGTTCGAGAGTGGAACAATAGAGAATTTTTGTGAAGATTGTTCGATGAACCCTCTGCTAGTCACTTAAGTGTGATTTGGAGAGTATCCACGTTGATGTAGATTGGACAACCGCAGTTCAATAGCTTATAATCTCTTCTTGTCTGAACTGCTTATTATCCACGTTTCACTTCAATGCAAGGTTGCACTTGAAATTCCTTCAGAAAAGGCTTCTTAAGACTGCAGAACTATATTCGATTTTAACAATTTTTTCTTCTCCAGAAACGCTTTTCTTGCTCTTGCCAGAAGAACTTACGCTCTCGGAACTTTAACTGTAAGCCTCTCCGTGATATACAAATGGTTCAAATGGCTCTGAGCACTATGGGACTTAACTTGTGAGGTCATCAGTCCCCTTTGAACTACTTAAACCTAACTAACCTAAGGAAATCACACACATCCCTGCCCGAGGCAGGATTCGAACCTGCGACCGTAGCGGCCGCGCGGTTCCATACTGTAGCGCCTAGAACCGCTCGGCCACACCGGTCGGCCGTGATGCACATTGCCTCTTTTGTAGCGTCTGCCACTGGAGTTTGATTAGCTGCTACGTATCGTTCTCAGGCTTACTAAATGAGCTCGCGATGAAACGTGACGCTCTTCTTGGGATTTGGTGAGAGCAAAGACTGACGACCAATACTCGATTTGTTTGGTCCTCAACTGCTAGTGCAAGTGAAGAAAACTCATATAAGTTACGTACGAAACTATATCTCCTCGCAAACTAACAATGCAGGCGCACTGTTACTGACGTAAAAATCTGTCATACATGTACAGTGGATTACCAATACAGATATTTCCCGTTAAAATGTAATTTTAGGCCACTGATGACGTTGTTAGGCGAACGGCCTAGCCGGGAGCTAATACCGGTTCCCATCAGATCACCGAAGTCAAGCGCTGTTGGGCTTGCCTACAATTTGGATGGGGGACCATCCTGATCTGCCGAGTGGGTGACAATCCTGATCTGCCGAGCGCTGTTAGCAAGCGTTGTGCACTCAGGCCTTGTGAAGCCAATTCAGAAGCTACCTGATCGAGAAGCAGCGGCTAAGGTCACAACAGCTGACAGCGGCCGGGAGAGCGGTGGGCCGACCACATGCCCCTCCATATCTTTATCCAGATGTACCTTTTTAGCTTGTGGTGACACGGTCGGTACCGTTGGGCCTTCCGAGGCCTGTTCGAACGCAGTTACACAGATGATGTTGTTGGAAATAAAAAGTGAGATGCGCATTTGTATAAACGATGATAGCAATAAACTTTATGTGGGTTTGAACAAAGAGGGCGCGGTGTAAACCTACACCTTTTCCTTTTATCCAAATAAATACAGATTCATTAGGATTGAGTTTTCTTTTGTTACGTGTATACAATACAAGTGGAGAAGTAGAGTCGTAAGCGGATTTACCAAAGTTTTTATTAGCAATTTCAAACATATGGTAGGTACGATATGCAATAACGTCTCTATCATTAAAACTTTCAAGTCCTGGTACACTAGACACTCCACTAGCACCTCTCACTATAGCAACAGTGAACCATCCATTTCCATGTGAGAATGTGTCGTTTATATCCAAGCTAAAATTAAGAGAACATCCAAGAAATACACAAGGCCCATCGACGAGAGCGTGGGCTGCAACACTCTTCACTGGAATGCGATTCTTCTTGTCCCCAGATGTTGTAGTCAGTTCAATGTTTTCTATATTTTTGTAAACTGTTGTGCGACGACGACAGCGATATCTCCTGTAGGGCATGTTGGCGGCGTTCAATGCAGTTGCCTGTGCAGCAGCAAGACACAGAGTGAGCGTAGCGCGAGAGCGCGCTCGCTTATATACTGTGCGTGGACTTAGCGTTTTCACAGTGGCCAGCGGGAGCGTTATACAGGACGCGCATACTGGGTGTTCTAGTATTTCTGTAGTGTGGAGCCACTTGTATGAATATCAAGAGCTCAGGTGGAAACTCAGTTCTAAGCAAAGAAGGGAAGGTGGAAAGGTGGAAGGAGTATATAGAGGGTCTATACAAGGGCAATGTACTTGAGGACAATATTAAGGAAAAGGAAGAGGATGTAGATGAAGATGAAATGGGAGATACGATACTGCGTGAAGAGTTTGACAGAGCACTGAAAGACCTGAGTCGAAACAAGGCCCCCGGAGTAGACAACATTCCATTAGAACTACTCACGGCCTTAGGAGAGCCAGTCATGACAAAACTCTACCATCTAGTGAGCAAGATGTATGAGACAGGCGAAATACCCTCAGACTTCAAGAAGAATATAATAATTCCAATCCCAAAGAAAGCAGGTGTTGACAGATGTGAAAATTACCGAACTATCAGTTTAATAAGTCACAGCTGCAAAATACTAACGCAAATTCTTTACAGACGAATGGAAAAACTCGTATAAGCCGATCTCGGGGAAGATCAGTTTGGATTCCGTAGAAATGTTGGAACACGTGAGGCAATACTGACCCTACGACTTATCTTAGAAGCTAGATTAAGGAAAGGCAAACCTACTTTTCCAGCATCTGTAGACTTAGAGAAAGCTTTTGACAATGTTGACAGGAATACTCTCTTTCAAATTCTAAAGGTGGCAGGGTTAAAATACAGGGAGCGAAAGGCTATTTACAATTTGTACAGAAAACAGATGGCAGTTATAAGAGTCGAGGGGCATGAAAGGGAAGCAGTGGTTGGGAAGGGAGTGAGACAGGGTTGTAGCCTCTCCCGATGTTATTCAATCTGTATATTGAGCAAGCAGTAAAGCAAACAAAAGAAAAATTCGGAGTAGGTATTAAAATCCATGCAGAAGAAATAAAAACTTTGAGGTTTGCCGATGTCATTCTAATTCTGTCAGAGACAGAACTTGGAAGAGCAATTGAACGGAATGGACAGTGTCTTGAAAGGAGGATATAAGTTGAACATCAACAAAAGCAAAACGAGGATAGTGGAATGTAGTCGAATTAAGTCGGGTGATGCTGAGGGAATTAAATTAGGAAATGAGACACTTAAAGCAGTAAAGGAGTTTTGCTATTTGGGGACCAAAGTAACTGATGATGGTCGAAGTAGAGAAGATATAAAAGGAAGACTGGCAATGGCAAGGAAAGCGTTTCTGAAGAAGAGAAATTTGTTAACATCGAGTATAGATTTACGTGTCAGGAAGTCGTTTCTGAAAGTATTTGTATGGAGTGTAGCCATGTATGGAAGTGAAACATGGACGATAAATAGTTTGGACAAGAAGAGAATAGAAGCTTTCGAAATGTGGTGCTGCAGAAGAATGCTGAAGATTAGATGGGTAGATCACATAGCTAATGAAGAGGTATTGAATAGAATTGGGGAGAAGAGGAGTTTGTGGCACAACTTGACAAGAAGAAGGGACCGGTTGGTAGGACAAGTTCTGAGGCATCAAGGGATGACAAATTTAGCATTGGAGGGCAGCGTGGAGGGTAAAAATCGTAGAGGGAGACCAAGAGATGAATACACTAAGCGGATTCAGAAGGCTGTAGGTTGCAGTAAGTACTGGGAGATGAAGGAGCTTGCACAGGACAGAGTAGCATGGAGAGCTGCATCAAACCAGTCTCAGAACTGAAGACCACAACAACAACAACAGTGTGGAGGAATGTCTTTCATAAATTGGTCTTACTGCCCCAACTTCTTATACATTATTTTATCGAATTCTCATGTCTTTTGAAATATTCTGCAGTTGCCAGGGTTTTACACACAGATCTAATACATGACACAGTATCCTCGGCCAAGGTGATGGTAGCTGGAATGCACCAGGCGAGGGGAAGGCGAGCACCCAGGATGTTGTATGCTGATAAATTCAGCACAGATGCCAAGCCAGTCATAAGCAATGTGCGCGAAGTAGTCCCAGTTGTATCTAAATCAAAGTCCACAGAGATATAATCAACATAATACTATAATGGCGCTTAAAGGAGTGTTCCATACACAGTATGGCTTCCCGGCTGCGGCGCTCGCTCATTTAAAGTGAGCGGGAAACCAAATTGTTTGCCCATCTAAGTCGCACCTCTGGCGGTGTGTGGTGCCACGGCACCCAATAGCTATGCTCCGCCCCCTGTCGAGACGAGTAATTAATTCCATTGCCATATCGCTGCCCGCTGGTGGGATGTCGTCATCTCCACTTGGCAGAGATTCAGTATCTTGAAATACATAGTAAGGTAAGAGTGAATTTAGTTTAAGATAGCAATATTGCGTGCGATCTGGGCCTGACGCTATCCAGTTTGAGGTTGTTGCTGTAACCTCTTCTGCACCGATGGTGTGATTTTCCATTTCATAGATATGTGCTGTTCTTTCCTTCTCACTTTTAATCCAAGAGTTATTTAGGTGATAGTTCACTTCTTGTAACCACATGGAAGACTAGAAGCATTTGATTTCTTAATGACTGGGGCCTCTTGTAATTATTTAACCGATTAGCCAAGCCGTCGCTAACATCGTTTCTGGCTGATGTTGAACAAATTGTTCTCTTGTTTCCTTTGTCGAGATTCCTAATACAGCTTGAACCATTTTGTGAGTATTTTTGAGGTAGCCTCCGTAGTTTCCACCGGATTGTTACAGAGTCAGCTAAAATTAATTTGATTTATCTTTGTATGGCACCAAATAACATTTCACTTAAACCACTTATTTTCTCACATTCATCAATTTCCAAATTTCTCACTTAGTTTTCGGAAAAAAGTAGCATGAAAACAGCCTAAAAATGGAAAGGAAGTCTAGATGATTACAAGCTATGTTTAATGCAGGACACGTTTTATTTGCTTCGTGTGTTTAGACCCTTAGTACCTACACAACAGCAGGAAGGAGAAAAGTAACACAAATCGCTAGAGTGCATCCCACTTGTCGGCAATATCATCCGAAAAGTCAGTAGAATCTTGGCCTGATACAATTTCAGATGTATCTCCCCCACTCCCTATCACAATGATACCGCTTGGTTCATTAAAGGATGATCTACACCTTCGAAAATAAGCGGTCTACCAAATCCCCTGCCAATCTAGCGAGGAATAGATTCGGGAAATAGTAGGCACCATAAAAAGAGGTTCCGCAAACGTAGACGCCACACTGAATTACGCCAACATATCAAATCAGCTGCCACCGACCGTAGTGCATGGTACTAAGAATTCAAAATGTTAACAGAAAAGTGTAGAGATACCTAAGAATGCTCACAGACTGGATGTCTAAATGAGGAATTCGTCATAACCCCTACAAAACACAAATAGTCCTATTGTGCCATAGAAATTTAACCAAAAAGCTCCAGCAGGAGGAAAGAGACTTCGCCTAACTCTCTGAAATACCTCACTCAGGCTACGAAACTGTCGTAGCGCCCTCTTATCAGTTAGAGGGCCCACACAACAGACAAGCAAGATGGGCTGCCGACCTCCTTTCATGTGCTCATATCAAAACATAGCCCGTGAATGTAAACAGCAACAGACCTTCCGCATAAACACGGCACTACTTCGTGAAAAGCCATGTGACAGAGATCCACCAATTGGAATTAATGTGACTAACAAGGGAACCTCCCCATTGCACCCCCCGTCAGATTTAGTTATAAGTTGGCACAGTGGATAGGCCTTGAAAAATTGAACACAGATCAAGCGAGAAAACGGGAAGAAGTTGTGTGGAACTATGAAAAAAAATAAGCAAAATATACAAACTGAGTAATCCACGCGCAAGATAGGCAACATCGAGGATAGCCTGAGCTTAGGAGCGCCGTGGTCCTGTGGTTAGCGTGAGCAGCTCCACCACGAGAGGTCCTTTGTTCAACTATTCCCTTTAGTGAAATGTTTAATTTTTTATTTTCAGACAATTATTATCTGTCCGTCTGCCCGCCCGATGCCAGGTAACTGCGCCGTAGTATGGGGACGCTACACCTAAGCAAACATCGAAACACACGACTACAGCGCACGGAAGAGAGAGTATTCCTGCTAACGAGGCTCCCTGGCTGGCAGTTGACTGTTCGCTACTTTGGACGAGAGTGCATTAAATACGTGAGATGTATTCTGTGGGCAATATAAATCCGGCAAATATAGCTCGCGACTTCAATAACAATCGCACGGTTTTGCGGTGAGTTACAGTGAACAGAGACGTCAATGAACGAACGGACAGATCATAACTTTACGAAGATAAAGATAGTAAACTTTTTCCTCGAGGGAATACTTGAACCAAGGACCTCTCGGTCCACAAATGGTTCAAATGGCTCTGAGCACTATGGGACTTAACTGCTACAGTCATCAGTCCCCTAGAACTTAGAATTACTTAAACCTAACTAACCTAAGGACAGCACACAACACCCAGCCATCACGAGGCAGAGAAAATCCCTGACCCCGCCGGGAATCGAACCCGTGAACCCGGGCGTGGGAAGCGAGAACGCTACCGCACGACCACGAGATGCGGACTCTCGGTCCACAGTTGCACACGCTAACCACGGGACCCCGGCGCTCCTTATTTCACACTATCCTTGATGTAGCCTATCTTGTGCATGGACTACTCAGTTTGTATATTTTGCTTATTTTTTTCCTAGTTCCACACAACTTCTTCCTGTTTTCTTGATTGATCTGTGTTCAGTTTTTCAAGGCCTATCCACTGTGCCAACTTATAACTAAATCTGAGGGGGTGCAATGGAGAGGTTCCCTTGTAAGTGTAAGCACTCCGCAGAATCGGTGTTATAAGCACGCCAGCAGAGTCAGACCGGCAGTGTGTATCTACAGCTAGGACAGCTCCGGTCAATAACTACGCCGGCTCTAGCCCAGTAGGCACTCGCCGTAGTCTTCTGTAGAAATTTGTGTCTTGTTGGGATTGTGTAGCGTAGTAATTTGCTTTTTATTATTTCTTTCCATTGTCTTGTAATTTTTATCTGGCTTTTGCCACCACAAGAATTATTGTGTTTCTTGTTGTTCTTGAGTTTGGAAATTAGTGCGCGCCAAGACAAATAAAGTGTGTTCAAATCTGATCGCTAGTTCTTTCTTGCCGACCGTAGGACACTACAGAAACACCACAAAGTAGCTTGTAGTGCACCTAGACAAATCCGTGGACTGGCGCATCCACCTACGACTGATTCTCAAGAGGGCCATACTTCGGTAAAACTCAATACGACAAGTTCAGGGCCGCTTCCATGGGCGCTCCACTCGGACAAAAATACAAAGTTATGAAACATTCACTCGTCCCGTAGGTCTCGGGTGATCAAGCACTCATTGCCCACACATGCCTCTTGGGCAAATACGTGTGGCATATTAAAGGTAAGGATGTAACTTGTTACCAATTCCCACACTATTGCATTTACTGTCACAGCCATTTAAACTGTATGTTGAATCAAACAGCGTTATTTTCACCTCTGATGGTTATGGCTTTTCGTCATTTATCTCACCTATGTAAAAAATACAAATACTCAGACACTAGTAGATAGTGTCGGAAGTCCCATGCGGCTTTTCGCGGATGATGCTGTAGTATACAGAGAAGTTGCAGCATTAGAAAATTGTAGCGAAATGCAGGAAGATCTGCAGCGGATAGGCACTTGGTGCAGGGAGTGGCAACTGACCCTTAACGTAGACAAATGTGATGTATTGCGAATACATAGAAAGAAGGATCCTTTATTGTATGATTATATGATAGCGGAACAAACACTGGCAGCAGTTACTTCTGTAAAATATCTGAGAGTATGCGTGCGGAACGATTTGAAGTGGAATGATCATATAAAATTAATTGTTGGTAAGACGGGTACCAGGTTGAGATTCATTGGGAGAGTCCTTAGAAAATGTAGTCCATCAACAAAGAAGGTGGCGTACAAAATACTCGTTCGACCTATACTTGAGTATTGCTCATCAGTGTGGGATCCGTACCAGATCGGGTTGACGGAGGAGATAGAGAAGATCCAAAGAAGAGCGGCGTGTTTCGTTACAGGGTTATTTGGTAACCGTGATAGCGTTACGGAGATGTTTAACAAACTCAAGTGGCAGACTCTGCAAGAGAGGCGCTCTGCATCGCGGTGCAGCTTGCTCGCCAGGTTTCGAGAGGGTGCGTTTCTGGATGAGGTATCGAATATATGGCTTCCCCCTACTTATACCTCCCGAGGAGATCACGAATGTAAAATTAGAGAGATTAGAGCGCGCACGGAGGCTTTCAGACAGTCGTTCTTCCCGCGAACCATACGCGACTGGAACAGGAAAGGGAGGTAATGACAGTGGCACGTAAAGAGCCCTCCGCCACACACCGTTGGGTGGCTTGCGGAGTATAAATGTAGATGTAGATGTAGAACAGATATGCATATACATCGACAATGTATTATCATCATCACAGATACTCACATGGTGGCTTTTCTTGTTGCAGCTATACTGGCTTTGCTATGTTTCGAAATATTTATCCTTTGAGACTTCTTATGTAACTAGGAAAACGCATTTTCAAAAATGACTCTGATCACTATGGGACTTAACATCTGAGGTCATCAGTCCCCTAGAACTTAGAACTACTTAAACGTAACTAACCTAAGAACATCACACCCATCCACGCCCGAGGCAGGATTCGAACCTGCGACCGTAGCAGTCACGCAGTTCCGGACTGAAGCGCCTAGAACCGCTCGGCCACAGCGGCCGGCAAACGCATTTTTACTTATTGTTGATAAATATCAGTAGCGTATGTAACTTTAAAAACACAAACTATGCACCTATACCAACTCTGCTTAATGATCTTCGTATTCTGCTTCGGATATAAAAGAAAAAATACACTGTGATCTCTAGCCATTTCATAGCTATCGCTCGCGTTACCACACATACTGCTGAAAATGAATAATGTTTTGATACAGGATGCTAAATCTGATAAACGTAGAGCGATAGTATTAACCGTCAATTTAAGTCATTGCAACGAATGTATTCTACGGGTTCTGAGCACAGAAGCATCTTCCATTACTTTGAATGTATCCATTAAATCATTGCTAAAAGAGAATGATGACTGCAAAATGCTTGTGTTTACATGAAATCTACTAAACCCTGTCAGCCTAAATATTCTGGAATAAATTATCCTTGAATATGTCACAAGGCTGCAACTGGAAGAATATGGATTCGACGAATGTACAGCGAAAGAGAATGTCAATGCTTATTACTTATTAGAGTGTCTTATATCTAAAAAGAGGTGTTACCTGTTTCTGACATTTACGAAAAGTTTGCAGTAGAGTGTCGCGATTTGAAAGCAACTGACTATTATTTTAACTGAACAAACACTGCTTTTTGCCTTGTTTCACAAATCTTATTATTAATGTTACTGCACTACCTAGGTTTCGAGTTATAAGCCCATTTTCAAGTACATTACTGATTCCCGATATGATAATGCGCAGATAAACATGATGATACGGCAAAGATAGTCATCTAAACTTCTTAATGTATCGACCCATGGCTTAATGTAAAATTATTTCAATGGTGATTTGTAACAATTACATATGGAATTACACAATACAGCAATTATACTAACATAGCAGTATTAAAGTTATTTTCTCGGAAAACAAGTGTCTGCGGAACCCATATATGATGGTGATAAATGCTAAATTTTCAGTTACCTATCAATCCAGCCAGCTTTCAGTCGACTGCACTTCATGGACTTCAGCGGTGATTTTCTGAAAAACGGGGGTAGTGAGACAAAATATCTTAGAGTGGTGCATTTTAGCTTGCACACAAGCTACCTGCCAAACAAAAGCCGAAACGGTTGGCCGTGGCTAAGAACTTATCCTTGCGAGTCAAAGTGCGGTCACATTTTGACTGTAGCTCTGGTAATTGTGAGGAATTAACTACTTCGGTATCAATACATAACACTAATCGCTCCCTCGAAATACTTGAACTCTGTACCCTCCCCTTGTCTTCCACATTCGTTTGCCTTCTCTCGTGTATATCCTTTGGCATATCATCATTCTTCGCTCTGCATATAACGAGGATATAACTGGGCCGTTATTCAGCAGTATGTACTCTTTTCTTTCAGTGTTATTTTACTTCCATATAATACGAGCGAGTGACAATTAGGAACAATTTATTTCACTATTAAAATAAAATTGCTGGACTACTCCCAACTTAGGCCTCGTGTATATATCAATAATGACCAAGTGCTCAGGCTTTTGTTAATTTTGTTTTCAAGGTAAGGGGAACATTGTTCCATGTTTTTCCAATCGGTCGATTTACTGGACAAGCAGAAGTAGCAGTTGCCCACAGTGCCAAGCGCTGAACTGCACAGGGTGTCTCGAAATTCATTGTTAATCGTTTGCGGCTCACGTTAAAAAGCGAAAAGTAGGATGTGTCGTAGCATAAAACTGCCAAGTAAATGCCCCGAACAAAACGAAATTTCGCTACACACACCACAGGAATATGCTGCCCAAAAAACGTCGCGACACACAGTGAAAGCCTGATCTACGTCGGGAGAGTTAGAACACACTTGTGTATCTGGGTGGAATGAACACCAAAGCAGTTCATGGAAACTTTTTAAAAATGCGTTGAAAGATGGAAGGCAAACTTACTGGAGAGGTACACTGTAACAGCACATTATCACCAACAGTAATGAAAACGATCAGCTTTCAGACCATGGGATTGTTCCGGTTGTCTTTCTGTTTCGCTTAAGAGGAGTGGTTCGTGAACACAAGAGACAATCCCGAAAAATTTTTCAGTTTTCAAAATAGTGTAGCTCGAAGAATAAGAGTTGTAAGCCCATATGAAGCTTACCATCTTTTAGCAGATCTTTTGGGAACAATTTAATGCACGAACCACACCTTTTGGCCTCACACTTTTTTTCTGAATTGTATTTTGTGTTACAAGTGAAATAAAGTGTGTTAATTATTTGTGTACGGCATGGCTTCATATGTCTCGAAATAAAAACAAAGTCTAAGTTTGACCTTTTTCTGAAAGTCCTTTACTCTATTACGTTTGAGTTAGACTTTTAAAAAGATGTTGCTATTATAAACTATGGTTCAAAATTTTTTTAATAATAATAATCTAAAATTTCGGTAATTAACTCACCTCTTTTCTTTAAAAAATTATTTAGTTTTCAAATTTAACCCATAAGTTAAGTATGTTTTAAGACAGTACGCAAGATTTCAACCCTCTATTTTAATAGTTTTTAACCATTGTGTACCAGAATATCGAAAATATGAACTTCTGGGAAATCCAAATTAAAGTTCGAGCTCGTTTCTCTACCTACCCTGCATAACGCTAATGCATCTCAGGTACATATTCATCTTGTTCCTGGTGTTGTCTCCCTCCCTCTTCTTTTTTAAACTTCTCCTTCTTTAGTTTTGGTGGCTTCGAACACTGATTTCTCTGCTTCAAAGAATTTCTTGCGGTCATTGAAACCTAACAGAGCATCCAGCACACCTATTTTCAACGTATTTAGCCCTACCAGAACAGTTTCTGCTATCCGTTGCCATATACATCTGTTAAAATTCGCCGGCCGAAGTGGCCGTGCGGTTAAAGGCGCTGCAGTCTGGAACCGTAAGACCGCTACGGTCGCAGGTTCGAATCCTGCCTCGGGCATGGATGTTTGTGATGTCCTTAGGTTAGTTAGGTTTAACTAGTTCTAAGTTCTAGGGGACTAATGACCTCAGCAGTTGAGTCCCATAGTGCTCAGAGCCATTTTTTGTTAAAATTCTAATTTTGGTTTTGAGTCCTAAAATGTAATTACTTCTCTAACAATCTCACCTCGCTAAAATATTCGAGATTAACAAGACATAAAAAACAAACAATTACTTTTTTAACAGAGCTGTCTGTGCGACAGGGGGCGTCGTCATGTGTGCAGGCATTTTTAAATTCCTCTAATCTTGCGGCTAGGCCCCCGGTTAACATGCAATACAATACGATACAATACAATCTCGTGGCTTTCTTTGGTACGATTTCCTCGAAGCAAACTTTTTCTTGCTCTGTTAAAAATTAAAATATCAATTTTTTTGACACTTATTCTCTTATTGGTCCCCCTAACGGCCTACATAGTTTATTGCGAGAATGTATCAACAAACGATTTTTAGATGATATTAGATAATAATGTAAAGCAAACTATTTGTATCGACAGTATTATGGCAGAAGTTTATAATAACGCACAGCAGGACAAAGTACGATGTAATACGTAAAACCTTCTTTAAATGGTAGGATTATTACTTGAACATTCAAAAATGTACATAAATGTGTTTCAATGATCTGTCATTTCAGGAGCTTTAAAAATAATGCACAATTTTGCTCACAATCGTAAACAGTATTATAATTTTCGGTTAAAAACTTCAAAGGGTTTATTTAAGAAACTGGGTCGGATGGCTGTGGGATCTCCGACAGTGCGAAGCCCTTACTTGGCATGTGCTAGGAATTACAGGGGAGTCAAAGTTACGGAAACTATCAGTCCTGGTATGCTGTCGCGGCTATACGACACATTATGCTAACACTTCGGCTACACACTTTCCATACCGTATCGCAATGAAACTGCTTTTATACTCACATCAAACGACCGTAAAGTTAGTCTTACCTTCCCTCTACTAATTATCCTTTCTCAGCGTAGGTTTTTAACTTCCAGTGAAAGTGCAGGCTGCTTTTTAAGATCCTCACCTTTCTGAGTAATCTTTTATTTTTCAGATATTTTCCATTTAGAAACGAAAAGAGTCAACTATTTAATTTTAATACCATCAATGAAAAACTCATTCTCTTAACAATTTTAAGAGCATCTGTAAATATCTCATCTTATTAATTATATTGTTTTAATTTTACGGATTTTAAACACATTTCTCTGAATGGCGGGATGCCTGTAGAGGTGAAAGTCCACCCTCCATCCGTATGGAGTGTGGGAGATGAAACAACAATAAAGAAAAACAGTCGGGATGTGAATACTGTACATTTAGCACATACCTTACCATTGAGCTTTGTTGTCTTATTATCAGTTGGATACAGATTATGCTGGAGAAGGGCAATAGTAAGTTATCACTCCTCCATTCGGAAGATAAGACGTGTATTCTACACGTTTGTTCCTGTCGCACAGGAACGATTCGTCTCCCGATGTGGGTTTCTGTTCAAATCATTATCTGTTCTTCACACTTCGATCTTTCCAGGAATTTAGACAGCGAATTTAGACATACCCTGCAGATTTAGGTGACTGGGGACAGGACTTCAGACGCTCGTATAGGCGAGTGGAAAATATTCCACGGGTACGTTTTCTCACGATGATCAACCTGCATAGCCGGCCGCTGTGGCCGAGCGGTTCTAGGCGCTTCAGTCCGGAACCGCGCTGCTGCTACGGACGCAGGTTCGAATCCTGCCTCGGGTATGGATGTGTTTGTGATGTCCTTAGGTTAGTTAGGTTTAAGTAGTTCTAAGTCTAGGGGACTGATGACCTCAGATGTTAAGCCCCATAGTGCTTAGAGCCATTTGAACTATCAACCTGCATAATCTCATTCCTTACGAAATGAGAACCCTTTGTCTCGTCTTACATGCCTGAGAACGGCGCATACGAGACATACGCTATTGGGAGGGACTGAAATGATACATAAGTTAATGTAATGACTATCAGAAATGAAAGCATGAAATCATTTCAGCGCTTCCCCTCAGAAAAGTCAATCCTTACGCTGTATGCCCTCAAGGAAATCGGTCTCTCAATCCGAGAGGTATGGGAGAATAGAACATTTCATTGAAATCGTTTGTATTTTTACATATATCGTTTTCAAAATTTTTCAGCAAACTTATGGAGAACAAAGTAGCATGAATCAGTGCAACGAAAGCACTGTGAGAGACCACTTTGTGGCTTAATGTTTGTTTTTACCTGGGACATGTTAGAAAAAGTTTTTTTATCTTCATATATTTTGTAAAGTTTGTTATGGTAAAAGTTTTATTATTGTAGAAGGTTGGAAGTGAGATTTTTTAGTCTCCTATTATTTTTGTTTCTTTTAATACAAAAGTAGCTGTTCACATTTAATGATTTTTCCGTGCCAACAACTTTGTAATACGCACCGTATATGGTGCTGCTGTGTGTTACTGCTCACTGATTTTAAGCATTTGACTGTTTTTAGTAAAAGATTTTAAAAGTATTAATGTTATCGGTGTATTAACTGTTGCATTTTTGATAATTGGAGAACATTTTAATAAATACAAAAGGTTTTCTGTATCATGATTGGACGCCTCCTTCCCGATGTTTCCTTACCACACCAGAAGGAGTAGACTGCCAGTTATCTGCATGCGCTATAACTGTTCGCTTGCACACTTTTGCATTTTTGACATGGTTTCTGCATTTTCGGAAATACAGTTTTCGACTGTATTACGTAAGTCTTGAAATGATATGTTCTGTATTTTTGGCATGTACTAAAATAATTTTTAATACCTGTATTGTTCATGAGTGTAACTTTGGTTTTCTGCTTCGTAGAATGATTTGAAAATGGGTCCCGGCCTGAAACTAGTCATCGGATGAATAAAAAAAGTGAAATTTGCAACGTTGGCTGTTTTTTCGGTGTACTGATTAACAGAAATAGCTGACTCAGAGCTATTCTTGCGTGCTTGAAGTTCGCAAAAAAAAAGTGGTATGAAAATGGCAACGGACTCTTTATTTTACGCTGGATACTTTTCAGATGGTAACCCACGCGTCTTGGCCTGCTGCCTGACCGCCTGCAGACAACATTTCAGCCAGGCAAAGGCCATAACGGCTACCAAACGCACATCCGACACGGTTAATGAGTCCGAGTTAGTGACAGTAAACCACAAGAAGTCAGGGCAAGTCGGAAAGGGAAACGCCTTCCACTAATAACGTAGGTGGAAAGGACTGGAAGAGGCAGCGTTACCCCATTTACATGCTGGCATAGCCGTTGTCTGTATACCTGTGTTCACAATCGTAGTGGAAAGTGAAATACTGATATTGGTGGACGCACACTTAGATTTTATATCGTGTAAGTTATGACCTTGTCAAGGCATGTTGCCGCTGCTGTTGTTGTTACATTAGTTACTTGACACATATGCCTCTCAAATTTTCGAACTAATCCTTTTAAAATGATGCACTTCTTTGAACTGCAATTTCTTGGAAACTGTACTACAGTGATGTACGGAAGAGCTTCAAAAAGGACGTTACACATCGTCATTGCAGGCCAAGTACCTTTTATTGAATGCAATTTTACACGTCAAAGTGACAAAGATGCATGAGTGTTTTTCAACATAGTGACCAAGTCTCTGTCAACAAGTCAGAACTTTCTACCAATCGTTCGATTTCTTGACAATATAAACCCGCTCCCTGTTCACGGAGCCGTTCGAGAACCGCTGTGAGAACGCCCTCATCGTTGGAAAATCTCCTCCCTCCCTCCCCCCCCCCCCCCCCCCCCAGATGAAGAATGGAAATCGCATGGTGCAATATCTGTACTTCCGATCAGCACCATTCACTTCTGTGCGGTCTTGGTCAAATAGCTGGCACCATTTCAGTGCGGTTGGCTGCGACGTTGTATTTAGTCCACATACCGGCAGAATTTCACGATGAATCTGTGTGCAATTTACACGTTTTGTCTACAAGAATTGTACTGTCCCGCGTACTTCAACTCTGGAGTGCATCTCCAGTTGCCATGCCATTCCAAACGCACACTGCGATGCACCTGTTTCCGTACCGCAGCAGAACTGTGTCTGCAGCACGCACTGAACATCTAATATCTTCTGACAGTGCGCCACTCTTGTTGTGTAATGGCCTTAGCGTGGGACGACATGTGTAACTTACTTTCTAAAGTCCCCACGAAATAAGAATAAATGTAAGCAAATTATCATTGTTGTCACATTAAAACACGATGCATCCACGCCTATTCTCAGACTGACTGGCGAAACTGTTGGCTCAGACGTCCAGTGTCTAGTGCCATTACACGCTGCGACAAAACGCTGCTGTTCGCTTGTCGCACTCCTCGTGCGAGCCATAGCGTGGTGATGTGGAATTAAAAGTGGCGACATGACAGTGAAACTCAGCAGCAAGTATTTTGGCCGTTGGGCGAGGGAGGAGAATAAGTGCGTCATTTATGTAATTGTGTGCCGGGGCCATCCATCAACGTCTGCCCCTCTCTTTGTGGTGGCTTCCGGGAGCGCGCTACCTGGCCTTTCCCAACGGCTGCGTTGGAGCCACGGTCCAGCGGTTGTACCCGAGCCTTCTTTTTAAGTGGAGCCCCTCCAGCGCCGCTTCGTTCGTGGTGATGCTGACCGTGGTTCTGCTGTTACCTCTGTCAGGCAGTGTTATAGTACGCTACTATCAGGTGCGGATCCGTAGGGCGGGAGGACATGACTCCACAAAACATTGTCAGTAGAGTGGTTAATTATCAGTTTTCAAATTTCTCATCTAACTTTCGCAGAACCTACATCTACACTTACATCTACATCTACATACTTCGCCAGCTACCGTATGGTGCGTGGCGGGAGGTACTCTGTACCACTACTAGGCATTTCCTTTACTGTTCCACTCTCAAACAGAGAGAGGGAAAAACGACTGAAATGTGCATTCTTATGAGTTCCACCCAATAATATCCAAACAGCGGACTCTGTACACAATTTATTAAATTACCAATACCAAACTCCTTTAAATAACAACAAAATCATATAACTTACAAAACTTAAAAAATGGCTAAAGAGTGAGCTTTAAAAAACAATAACGGCAGCTTGCCACCATAAAATCAGGAGCCTTTTACAGTAGTGCTTTTAGAGTTTATCCAAAGGACAAAATCCAATAATAAGTTAACTTGGCATTGCAATTTAAAATGATTTATATAAAAAAACTTTAAGATAATGGCACTTGGCACCATAAAATGAAATAAGCGCAACACACAACCAATAAATATAATAACAAAATAATTTGATACAACCAAAGGGCGCGGGCAACTCCCAACGCAATCACAGAAGAGCGAGCTCTCAACACTTCGGAGCCTTCCCACTAGAACGGTCCCCGAAATAAACCGCTGAGAGCTCCCCGACATGCCTCCCACAACCGCCCATCATTTACGCACCTTGGTTCTGTTCTGTAACACACGACAGTTAATATCAACACAAGATAAAACTCAAAATACAGTGTAACATCCCGACAGCACATGATAACCACAGCGCCGTTTAACTCGGGCGCTCCGGAAGCCAACACACAAATCTCAAACAACTCTCGCTTCCTAAAACGAAACAATAAAAGCCAAGCGCACATGAATAGTCAAACCATAGTCTTATAAGTGCCTAACGACACCAAACGCGACTATTCCACCAAGTTAATAATAACACAATAAAAAAATACATAACATACCACTAAATGCTTTTACACAACCAAACTGACTAGATCGTGTTGTTCAGGTCCCAGAAGACCACATATACCAAGCAGCAGTAATTCACTATGTATATACTGTACAAAACCGCCCTTCTTAGGCAGACTTCACCTAACATATCGACTGCCAAATGTACCATACATGAACGCAACTCCGGGCAAGACTCCAGTTGAGCAAATAAATTAGTACCAACAAATATCGTAACGAGCCACACACACAGCAAAAAGTTCCAACAATACCGTCCCACATCAGAAAAGTTCAGAAACCGCTGCTGGAGCTTCCATGGGAAAATCTGAAGAGCCAAGCGAGCCCACACCCTAACCTGGCAGACGACTCCAAAATTCAGCAACTAGTTGTGTCCGGGCCAGAGTATCACAGGACCCCACCGGACCTCCACATCAGACAGGCAGAAAGAACAAGTACGCCGACTCCAATTAATCACCATCGCATGGCCAGCACAGCGGCGAGTTGCCTCCGCTCCAGACCACTCTGCTCATATTGCGAGGCACAACAACCTTAGCGCTAGTCACTAGCAGGTCAGGCAGAGCGAACTTCACGTTCCGTCCAGTCCCCGGAAAACCAACTACCCTCTCGCTTTCCGCCGGCCACCGCAAACACGCCAGCGACGTCATAGCAAATCGCCACCGGAGCGCCACCAGCACCAGGACAGCGAACTATAATCGATTACAGTGCGCGCTCTGAACAAGATCACAGGTTAGCTGCGAGCACCATATCAACGACTATCCCTCTATTCTTATCTTCATGGTCCTTACGCGAAATGTACGTCGGCGGCAGTAGAATCGTACTGCAGTCAGCCTCAAATGCAGGTTCTCTAAATTTTCTCAATAGTGCTCCTCGAAAATAATGTCGCATTGCTTACAGTGACTCCTGAAGCATCTCCGTAATACTTGTGTGTTGTTTGAACCCACCGGTAACAAATCTAGTAGCCCGCCTCTGAATTGCTTCTATGTCTTCCTTTAATCCGACCTGGTGCGGATCCCAAATACTCGAACAGTACTCAACAATGGGTCGCACTACTGTCCTATATATACGATCGCCTTTACAGATGAACCACACTCTCCCGAAATTCCGCCAATAAACCATATTCGCCTTCCCTACTATAGTTCTTACATGCTCTCTCCACAAGAACTGTACTACTAAGAAAACACCGGTGAAGCTAAATCCGTAACTTGCTCTTTCCAGGTGTGTACCAGACGGCGGTAGGAGCCTGACTGACGCTTTCTAGGCTCGAAACAAACGGTCCCTGGCTCTTCAAAACAAACAAGTGAACAACTACTGCGTTACACACTGTCTGAGTTTACACTTAGTAACAAAACGCCAGAACAAACCACTTAAACAGAGAAAAACTCGCACGAAATTCACGAGCTCTACTACTAAGAAACACAGGAGAAGCTGTACACGGGTAACATCCTTTGCAGGTGTGTTCCAGACGGAAGTAGGAGCCTGAGTAAGTCGCGTGAAGATAATTGTATAAAAGATGTCAAGAGTTCTATAAATTATAAATTACATCTCACACAGGATACTGGTGTGGACGGGCTGGTGCCCATATTAGTAACATTCCAGCCAGCAGACAAATGTGCACATTCTCACGGTGATCGTACCTGATAACAATTGCAAACCTGACGCAGTTCGTTTAAGTCCATAGGTAGAACCGACAAACTACATTAAGTTCCGTAAGGAGAGACGGAAAGGGAAAGAACCTTCACTAACATGAAAAAAAGAAAAAAAACACAGAGTAGCTACGCAAACGTAGGTGGAGCCATTGAAACAAGTAGCATTCCTCTCATTTACATGCCCACATACCCGTGGTCTGCAGACCTGTATTTACAGTTGTAATGGTGAGTGAAATACGTTTCTGATAATGAGTACACTCTTCGATTTTAGATGGTATTAATTATGAAGTTTTGAAAATTATGAGATGTTGTTGCTATTATAGTCCTTAAATTAACTTTCGGACCAAACCGATTCTCCTCAAGCGCTACATTTCTCTGAATTGCTGAATCTGATGCTTCAGTGGTGCATTAAGCACTGATATAAACAAATTATAATTTTTATTATTATTATAGTAAAATATTTTATATATTTTGTTGTTATCTGATATATAAAAATAAATCTTTATTAGTTTGTTCGTATTTTATGCCTGGCCAACCGTTCATGCGATTGCGATAAAGCTTTGTCTATTTGTTGCTTGCACTTTCAGGAAGGTTGCAGGCAGAGTGCAATTAACTTACGTGGGGGTAAGCACCACGTATCTATCTACATTTTAGTAATCCGTTATTAGAGAATAAGAGTGCTTAGTGACTTGCAACAAACTTTAGACATAATTTCAAATCAGTACAAAACTTTTTCTCGCTCACAGCCCCCACAAAACGATGAAAAGAAAAAAGTTTGTAGCTAACTACATTTTCACTGGTCACACGGTAAAACTGCCGCATCAGGGATGACGTTTTAATTCTTTACTTCCTTACTACTAAATTTATGCACGATACACTCTACATATAGTATTCACAAACACCAATGAATCTACCTGCAAAATTATATCATTGTACGACACATACGGCAGGAGATATAACGCCATAAACATTGAGATGCGTGGTAAACAGCCGCATCATGCATTACACTTTGATTTATTAAGTCTTTCCTATCAACTCTATTCGCAATAACAGTTATGTAGACAGTATCCAGATGCATCACTGAATACTCCTGCAAAATTATGTCATTGTAAGACATTTTCTTCAGGAGATATGACGTCATAAACTTTGAGCTGCGTGAAAACGAAACTGCAGGGCGAAATTCGCTACAGATACAGGTGAAACATATGTACAAATATGTGTGATGTATGTTAGATATCGTTGAGGTATGTACCGTCTATGCAACTAAATGAAGGCAGTTTGTTCCTTGCTATACGTGTTTCGCATCTTTTATTTGGGAAGTATCATCAGTGGCCTGAAGTACATGTTACCTTTTTTACATACAATAAACGTATTATGCGATAGATATAATATGCTGCTGCATTACATTTTGTCGTGTTTTTCTCTTGCTTTTTAGGTTAGAAGCAACTTGTGCTACAAAAGTTGCTTCTAACCTAAAATGCAAGAGATGGCAAGAAAAAAACTGCCTTCATTTAGTTGCATAGACGGTACGTACCTCCACGATATTTAACATACATCACACATATTTGTACATATGTTTCACATGTATCTGTAGCGTATTTCGCCCTGCAGTTTCGTTTTCACGCACCACAAAGTTTATGACGTCATATCTCCTGAAGAATATGTCGTACAATAACATAATGTCATTGTTCATGGGAAAGACGGAAAACAGATAAAAATGACGGTATGTTAAATATATTGGACATATATGTGACATGTGCGTGCTAAGGCAAAGTCGCCTGAAAACATCTCCTCCTAAGCCCCTGGAACAGTTTCAACCAAACTTGGTACACGTAGTACTTACTATCTGGTAAGAATTATTGTGGGGGTAAGAACCACCTACATGCTGTTGCGTTGGGGTGATAACTTTGTAATGGTGACAGAAGGTGTGGAGAAGGAGATGGAGAGGGAGGGGGAAGGACGGGATGGACACAGATAGGGGGGAGGAGGAGGAGGAGGAGGAGCAGGAAGTGGTCAGAGAGAGGGGAAAGAGGAGATGGACAGACGGAGGGGGATGAGGAGACTGAAAGAGAGAGGGGGAGGAGATGAAAAGAGGGGATGGAGGAGATAACTTACAGGGTGAGGAGGTGGAAAGAGAGGGGGTGGAGGAGATGGACTTGGAGGAGACAGACGTACAAGGAGACGGCACGACCGTGGGGTTGGGGATTTCTCCGAAATTTTGTGTGGTGAAAGAGGACCCCTAACACCTCACGTGGTTAAAATATTAGGACGCACTACCAGGAAAATCCCGGGAAAAATCGATCCAAAGTTTCTTAGGTGCCTTATGAGTATATAGTGTTAGTCTGTCGCCGAGCCACCGTCCGGAGTTGATGGTTAAGACTCGGACTCTTACGCCAGGGAGAAGGGCTAGAGTAGATGATCGGGGAGGGGGGGAGCAGATGGACAGAGAGTGGAGGGAGGAGCAGATGGACAGGGAGAAGGACAGGAGGAAATGGACAGATAGTAGGGAGAGGAGGAGATGGACAGAGGGGGAGGAGGAAATGAACTGACAGAAGATTTGAATAAATAGATACCCAGGCAACGCGGGGTACTCAGCTAGTTATTATTAAAATCTTAGCAATCTATTGCACTTTAAAATGTGTGGGTGATCGCCAGAACGGTGGACTGGGGAGGAGGGAACGGAGGGGGGGGGGGGGGCCTACAAACTGTGATCCCCCCTCCTCAGAACTGAAACCTGGACTCGCGCCTGGCTACCATAGTATCACAGGGTACGAGATTGTGATGCTACTCATGCTTCTGCGACCATCCGCCTACAGCATGGTCGCACATTTGTACCGGCATGATAGTGCATTAAGCAGTTGGAACATTACTGTGTTCCAACACTATGAAATACCTCGAAAAAAAGGATCTATTGACACATAACCAGCACGGGCTCAGAAGTTATCGTTCTTCTGAAACACATCTGAAAAACATCTGGCGCTTCGTTCACTCGAAGTAATATGTGCTACTGACAGGGAATCTAGGGGTCATTCCATATTTCTGAGTGTTTCGAAAAGTGGTAATTGACTCTGAAATAAAAAATGTGAGATCCTACACATGAATGCTAAAAAATTTCGCTATAGTTGGGTTACACGATATACACTGAAGCGTCAAAGAAACTGGTATAGGCATGCGTATTCAAATACAGAGATATGTAAACAGGCAGAATATGGTGCTACGTTCAGCAACGCCTGCATAAGACAGCAAGCGTCTGGTGCAATTGTTAGATCGGTACCTGCTACTACAATGGCAGGTTATCAAGATTTAAGTGAGTTTGAACTTGGAGTAATAGTCGGCGCGCGAGTGACGGCACAAAACATCTCTGAGGTAACGATGAAGTGGGGATTTTCCTGTACGGCCATTTCACGAGTGTACCGTGAATATCAGGAATCCGATTAAACATCAAATCTCAGACATCGCTGCGGCCGGAAAAAGATTCTACAAGAACGGGACTAACGACAGCAAAAGTAATCGTTCAACATGACAGAAGTGCAACCCTTCCGCGGATTGCTGCAGATTTCAATGCTGGGCCGAGAGTAACAGCCAGCGCGCGAACCATTCAACGAAACATAATCGACATGGGCTTTCGGAGCCGAAGGCCCACTCGTGTACCCTTCATGACTGCACGACAAAAAGCTTTACGCCGTCCCTGGGCCCTTCAACACCGACATTGGACTTTTGAGGACTGGAAACGTGTTGCCTGGTCGGACGAGTCTCATTTCAGATTGCATCGAGCGGATGGACTTGTACGAGTATAGAGACAACCTCATGAATCCATGGACCCTGCAGTGTTCAAGCTGGTGGAGGCCCTGTAACGGTGCGGGGTGTGTGCAGTTGGGGTGATATGGGACCCCTGATACATCTAGATAGGACTCTGACAGTGACACGTATGTAAGCATCCACATCCATTCATGTCCATTGTGTATTCCGACAGACTTGGGCAATTCCAGCAGGACAATGCGATGCCCCACACGTCCAGAATTGTTACAGAGTGGCTCCAAGAGCACTCTTCTGAGTTTAAACACTTCCGCTGGCCACCAAACTCCCCAGACATGAACATTATTGAGCATACCTGTGATGCCTTGCAACGTGCTGTTCAGATGAGATCTCCACCCCGTCGTACTCTTACGGATTTATGAACAGCCTTGCAGGATTCATAGTTTCAGTTTCCTCCAGCACTACTTCAGACATTAGTCGAGTCCATGCCACGTCGTGCTGCGGCATTTCCGCGTGCTCTCGGGAGCCCTACACGGTATTAGGCTGGTGTATCAGTTTGTTTCTCTCTTCAGTGTACAACACAAATTTAAAAGTTATCGATTCAACCAAATACCTAAGAAAGGCAACATAGAAACCTTACATCGCAACCTTCACACAGAAAATATTGTGGGGAAGGCCAACCGAAGACCGCGTTTTATTGGCAGAATGCTTAGAAGGTGCAGCAAATCTACTAAAGAGACGGCCGACACTACCTTTCTTCGTACTCTTCTTAAGTACTCCAGAGCGGCATGGGATCGTTACCAGATGGACTGACAGAGGGCATCGAAAAAGTACAAAGACGTGTAGTTCGTTCTATATTATTGCGAAAAAGGAGACAGAGTGTCATGGGTATAATATCCGAGGTGCAATGACAGTCATTATAACTAAGACTTTCTTCGTTGTGGCGAAGTCTTTTCACAAAATTTCGCCGGCCGGTGTGGCCGTGCGGTTATAGGCGCTTTAGTCTGGAACCGCGTGTCCGCTACGGTCGCAGGTTCGAATCCTGCCTCGGGCATGGATGTGTGTGATGTCCTTAGGTTAGTTAGGTTTAAGTAGTTCTAAGTTCTAGGGGACTGATAACCACAGATGTTAAGTCCCATAGTGCTCAGAGCCATTTTTTTTCACAAAATTTCAACCAACGACTTTCTCCTCCAAATACCAAATTTTCTGTTGACTCATATGGAGCGTGCGCTCATATGAACTTCCGAGAAGTTTACAGGGTAGGAGACGGGTTATTGGCAGAAGTAAAGCTGTGACGACACGTCATTACTCGAGCCTGGGTAGCTCAGTTAGCGACGTTTTGAACTGATTGTGTCGTCTTACGGGTGCACAGATTAACGGGATTTAACGCATCTAAGATTCCAAGGGCTGTGGCGGTCGCCCGCCATTGGTAATTGTTCTTTATTTCTGATCGTTGTCCGACGAAGATGGCTGCGTTAAATTGGACGTCTGTCACAGTCAGGACAAGGAGCGATCCTTGAACACGAACGTCGCTCCCTCTCGTTAGTTCAAAAGGTTCGGATCTTGGAACCTTATGTGTGGAGCAAAGCTTATTTTGTTGCCCTTCCTTCTTTCAGTGCTCTGTCAAATTCTTCACGCAGTATCGTATCTCCCATTTCATCTTCATTTACGTCCTCATCCATTTCCGTAATATTACCCTCAAGTACAGCGCCCTTGTATAGACTCTCCGTACACTCATTCCACCTTTCTGCTTTCCCTTCTTTCTTTATTACTGGTTTTCCATCTGAGCTCTTGATATTCATACAGGTAGTTCTCTTTTCTCCAAAGGTCTCTTTAATTTTCCTGTATTTTGTATCTATTTTACCCCTAGTGTACGCGCGACCGCTACGGTCGCTGGTTCGAATCCTGCTTCGGGCATGGATGTGTGTGATGTCCTTAGGTTAGTTAGGTTTAAGTAGTTCTAAGTTCTAGGGGACTGATGACCTCAGATGTTAAGTCCTATAGTGCTCAGAGCCATTTGAACCCCTAGTGAAATGTACCTCTACATCCTTACATTTGTCCTCTAGCCATCCCTGCTTAGCCATTTTGCACTTCCTGTCGATCTCATTTTTGAGAGGTTTGTGTTCTTTGCGATTGCTTCATTTATACATTGTCTCCTTTCGTTAATTAAATTGAATATGTCTCCTGTTACACAAGGATTTCTACTAGCGCTCGTCTTTTTAAAAACTTGGTCCTCTGTTGCCTTCACTATTTCATCTTGCAAAGCTACCCATTCTTCTTCTATTGTATTTGTTTCCTCCATTCTTGTCAATCGTTCCCTAACGCTCTCTCTGAAATTTTCTACAACTTCTGGTTGTTTCAGTTTATCCAAGTCCCATCTCCTTAAAATGCCACCTTTTTGCCGTTTCTTCAGTTTTAATCTACAGTTCATAACCAATAAATTATGGTCAGAGTCCACATCTGCCCCTGGATATGTCTTACAATTTAAAACCTGGTTCCTAAATCTCTGTCTAACCATTATATAATTTATCTGAAATCTTCCAGTGTCTCCAGGCCTCTTCCACGTATACAACCGTCTGTCATGATTCTTAAACAAAGTGTTAGCTAAAGTTATGCTCTGTGCAAAACTTCACCAGGTGGCTTCCTCTTTCATTCCTTACCCCCATTCTATATTCACCTACTACTCTTCCTTCTCTTCCTTTTCCTTTTCCAATCCTCTATGACTATTAAATTTTCGTCTCCCTTCACTTTCTAAACAATTTCTTTTATCGCATCATATATTTCTTCAGTCTCTTCATCATCTGCGGAGCTAGTTGGCACATAACCTTGTACCACTGTGTTGAGGCGTGGGCTTCGTCTCGATCTTGGCTACGATAGTGCGTTCACTATGTTGTTCGTAGCAGCTTACCCGCGTTCCTATTTTTTTATTAAACCTACTCCTGCATTACCCCTATTCGATTGTGTATTTATAACCGTGTATTCACCTGACCAGAAGTCTTGTTCCTCCTGTCACCGAACTTCACTAAATACCACTATATCTAACTTTAACCTACCCATTTCTTTTTTAAATATTCTAGCCTACCTGCCCGATTAAGGGATCTGACATTCCACGCTCCGATCTGTAGAACGCCAGTTTTCTGTCTCCTGATAACGACGTCCTCTTGAGTAGCATCCGCCCGGAGATCCGAATTGGGGACTACTTTACCTCCGGAATATTTTACTCAAGAGGATGCCATCACCACTTAACCATACAGTAAAGCTGCATGCCCTCGGGAAAAATTACTACTGTAGTTTTCCCTTGCTTTCAGCCGTTCACAGTACCAGCACAGCAAGGCTGTTTTGGTTAGCGTTACAAGACCAGATCAGTCAATGGTCCATACTGTTGCCCCTGCAACTACTGAAAAGGGTGCTGTCCTCTTGAGGAATCATATGTTTGTCTGGCCTCTCAACAGATACCCCTCTGTTGTGGTTGCCTACCGTACGGCTATCTGTATTGCTGAGGCACGCCAGTCTCGCCACCAACGGCAAGGTCCATGATCATGGACATGACATGAAATAGTAAAATTATGAAATGGAGCGAGGGGTATTGACAGCAGGGAAAGAAGTCAAGCCGGCCGCAGTGGCCGAGCGGTTCTAGGCGCTACAGTCTGGAACCGCGCGATTGCTACGGTCGCAGGTTCGAATCCTGCCTCGGGCATGGATGTGTGTGATGTCCTTAGGTTAGTTAGGTTTAAGTAGTTCTAGTTTTTTCGAAGATGTCAAGCGAGGGGCGGGGGGGGGGGGGGGTTTATGGGTAGTTGCAGGTGTGCTATGGGTTTAACAAGACAGTGTCTTATACTGAAATTGCAAAAAGTCAATTATGTAAAAAGACTTTCTGTTAAATTACCAGGAGCGTAGACCAATAGATGTGTAAAAATGTAAATGGGGATAAAACAGTAGATTATAAAAATGGAAATAAAGTAGCTAAAACAGAATTAGTTACGTAAGATATGAAAAGTGTGAAACTTTGGAATTATAAAACTGTAAGGTCTACCTCTAAAAAAAAAAAAATTTTGTAAAGCATTTTTGTTAAAATATTAAAAGTTTTGGCCTAGAACAGTGGATGTATAAATAGTGAAAGACATAAATATCGTAAAACTGTGGAAGTGGGATTATGTAGAGGAGCTAGAACTGTATGCATTGTCATTAAATATTAAAATTAAAAAACTTTGAAAGCATAAAGCCGTAAAATGTGTAAAAGTATAAATTATAAAAGTTAAACTATGTGCAGCAACTGAAGTTATAGGGGCAGGGAGTGACAGTTACGAAAGCCAGTCTGCTTGCTGGTCTGCTGCTAAAACGGTGTATGAGCCGATGCACTGCCGCTGTCTTCTCGGTGAATTTGATCATACGTACACTGTGGCGAGGTGGACGACTGTAAGGGGCATTCAAAGCTTCTAAAAATTCACTGCTAATAAAATCGTTCTGCTGGCTTAATGTGATGCGAGGCTTTTGCAGACGGAGTGTAAAAAACTCATTTTCTTGCAACATTGTCAGGAGGTGTATCTTACGTTTATTGTGCAGCACTTCCGAATGTATATCAATAGTTCCAAAAGCATGCTCCGATGCTAGAAGATGCTCACCAGACACTGTTTTCTTATTGTGAATTAAGTGTTCTCTTTGAAGCGTATTTCAAACGTCCTGCCCTTTCGACCTACCGTTTGCACACTGCAGTTTATAAACACTTGCTGCAGTGAATCTCCAGGCTGTTCTATTCACACGCTCCTTCAGTCTGAAAGGAATAATGTCGTTACTTTTAAACCCTATACACACACAGTCAGAACTCACACACCGTGCTAGCAGCAGGTCGGAGTGCAAACTGTCTTCCGCATATTTTACAAAACTGCTCGTCGTACAACACCGCTAAGTAGAAGGAAATACAATTTACTAACCATCACACCCTGCTTCCTATAATTTTAGTTGCTGCACATAGTTTCATTTTTATAATTTTGTCTTTTAGACTTTTTACAATTTTATACTTTCATGCGTTTTTAAACTTTTTAAATATTTATTGCCACTTCGTACATTTTAGCTCATCCACATAATTCCGCTTCTGTAATTTTACGATATTTATGTCATTTACCAATTATGCAGCCATTGTTATACACTCCTGGTGTATTAACAGAACGGTTTTACATAACTGACTTTTTGTAATTTCAGTATAGGACCCTTTCTTGATAAACCTGTAGCATCCCTGCCACAAACCCTCTCTCTCCCTTCCCTTGTCTTCTTTCCTTGCTCTCAATCCCCTTCTCTCCACTTTATAATTTTACTATTTTATGTCATTTACGTTTCATTTACGCAATGCTCTACACCAATAGTATTTTAACAAGAATTTTTAGATACTTTGAGATAGTTTTAGTAAGACCCATCTTGTTAAAGTCATGACATCTCCATCCCCATCACCCCTCCCTACTTCCTTTCTCCTCATCCAATCACTCCCTCTCGATTTCATTTTTCCCCATCCTCCCCCCCCCCCCCTCTCCAATCTCTCCTATCTCCAGCATATACCTTGATGACATCTGTAACACACAGTACTCTGATATGTGGTTCGGAGTAGACAATTACTTAGATAAATTCTACACTGAAGTACAATTCCTTTTTTCTGCTTATTGTAAAGTATTAGAAGGCACATTCTAACATGTGTGAGACTGGTTTCGATCTATCTTCCTACCACAGTTGCGCAAGGACTCTCTGTGAGTGTTTTAGGAATTTTGTGTTGAACCTATGGCCTGCAAGGTGGGAAGATACCATCTCACGCATGCAGAGTTCAGAAGAGTACAGCAGTACAGACAGTGATGTAATCAGACAATGATCTCAACGTCAGTTCCACTACACTCCCTGTAAAGGAAACGTTATCGCTAACAGAAATTAGTATTCGGGTTCAGGCATAACTATGTGCTAGAAAAATGAAAACCTAAGATTTTAGTTATTAACGTTTACTTTTTTATGACTTCATGACATAACAATGTCAGTAAAATTACGTAGAGGATGGTAAAATATTGATACTGGGTGTTCACAACTGTGAAGCGAAATTCCTAACTATTATAAGGTTCTTTAATGGTAAGATGGTTGATGACCATGCCTGGGGGTCGATAAAAATACAAAAAAATTAAATAAAATTGGGGCTAGAGATATCAATTACGTTAAAATGCATAATGAGAATACCCAACATTGAATGGTAGTCAGTAAAGAGCTATCAAAAAGAAGTGGACAGTTAAAACAATTCTATAACTTGAGAGTGTAAAGCACGCTACAGCGGCTGATCAGTTCTTTTCGTTAAATCGGATATGTCGCGTTTCTGCTTCAATTATGCCCGACAATCTTGAATATGTTTAACTACAGATCATGGTTGAATGTACAAAAGTTAGGAGAGTCAGAGGCGACTGCAGTTCTGAGCGTCAATTAAATATCACTTGCTGGCGTAGCGCGAGCGCACATGTTTACATTTCGCCGGCGGCGCCAGTGGCTGTTGTCGGCGCGAGCTGTGAACCTGATAATCTATCCTAAATCCCTCTCGACTGTCAAAAACCTGTTTGATACATTCCCTATGCCTCCGGTAAAGCCGAGACTCCTAGTTATTCCCTAGCGAAGTTAACTGGCATGGTACACGCTATTTGGCGGGAACAGCGTGTACATACGAGGTGTGGCTAGAAAAAAACCGGACTAGTACTGGTGAAACAATAAAACGAATGCAATAAGGCTGAAAGTCGCGTGGCCTGTCACGTGACTCTCGCTCCGCCTACTGCTCGAGTTTCATCTGCCTCCTGCACTCAGTCTGCCCGTGGAGTCTGTTTTAAGTAGTTGACGTTTTGTCTGTGCGTCGGAAAATGTTGAGTGTACAGAAAGAACAGCGTGTTAACATCAAATTTTGTTTCAAACTAGGAAAATCTGCAAGTGAAACGTTTGTAATGTTACAACAAGTGTACGGCGATGATTGTTTATCGCGAACACAAGTGTTTGAGTGGTTTAAACGATTTAAAGATGGCCGCGAAGACACCAGTGATGACACTCGCACTGGCAGACCATTGTCAGCAAAAACTGATGTAAACATTAAAAAAATCGGTAAACTTGTTCGACAAGATCGCCGTTTAACAATCAGAGCAGTGTCTGAGTTAACAGGAGTTGACAAGGAAAGTGTTAGGCAGATTCCTCATGAAAGTTTCAACATGAACAAAGTGTGTTCAAAAATGGTTCCAAAGTGTCTCACAATTGAACAGAAGGAACGCCGAAGAATGATTTGTTCTGACATCCTGGAAAACATTGAAAGTGATCCCACCTTCTTACAAAATGTTATTACTTGCGATGAATCGTGGTTTTTTACTTACGATCCCGAAACTAAACGCCAATCGATACATTGGAAAACTCCTGGTTGTCCACGACAAAAAAAAGCACGAATGTCAAAATCGAAATTCAAGGCAATGATGATTGTTTTTTTTGACATCAAAGGGATTGTGCACATTGATTGGGTACCAGAGGGACAAACAGTGAATCAGCATTACTACATTAGCGTCCTGGCTACCCTACGTGAGCGAGTACGGAGAAAACGGAACGATTTGTGGAGAAAAAAGTCATGGATCCTTCACCAAGACAATGCCCCAGCTCACAGTGCGTTGTCAGTGAAGACGTTTTTGGCAAAACACAACATTCCCATCTTAGATCATCCACCCTACTCACCTGATTTGGCCCCCTGTGACTTTTTTCTTTTCCCTAAAGTCAAGACAGCTTTGAAAGGAACTAGATTTGAGACTGTTGAAGCAGTAAAAGAAAAAGCGACGGAAGTAATGTATGGACTTACCGAAAATGATCTGCAGCATTGCTATGAACAGTGGAAAATTCGTATGGAGCGGTGTAGAGACCGAGGAGGAGAGTACATTGAAGGAGATAACATGAAATTGTAAATAATTGTAAATAAATGTTTTTTCCAGCATCAGTCCGGTTTTTTTCTAGCCGCACCTCGTAGTTGCCTTCAAATCGCCTGCAAGCGTTAAATGTCAGTGCTCAGTGAGCTTCTCCGTACTAGGAGACTTTGCAGTTTAGCTCCTTACGAGTTAAGATGAGCCTCCGAACAAATGTTCACATAATGACTCTTGCAATCATCTCAGTGCGGCGCAAGTCGCCTTGGTCAAACACTCGACGAGTTGCTGCAAGTGAAGAAGCAAATTACTCTTCCTGCAGTTTGCCTATATCAAAGCTGGTGGCCACGCATTTTCTTTCTGGCCAGTCAGAGCGCTCGTACTTGGTATAACTCCACCCACTAGAGTTTTGTAGCCTATCAGAGGCGTCGTTTCTTTTGTAGGGCAGAGTTTAACTTCTGCTACGTAATACTAACATAAACAGCTTTTTATTTCATGCAAGTTTTAAAATAGGAGGCTGCAGTGAGTCACCACTGTTTTGAGTTGGGTTTCTCCGGACGTTTATCTGTTATATCCCGCCATGTTCCTGTAGAAAGGCTTTCCGAGAGGTTGTCGTTAAAAAGCAGGGAGAAGGACTGCTTGTGCCGGCGACCTGCACTGTGGTTCTGGCATCTCATTGTGTCTGCTTGGTGTCCCACTGTGAAGATTTCAGCCGACCAATGGTCGGGCATTCCCTCGTAAAAATTCTCCTTTCCTCGGAACTGCGTCTCGCAGCTTGGGTCTGGGAAATTACTTGTGTGCGGTTATTAGTGTGAGTATTAGTGATTTATATTCACATAATGTCAGTTTGTTTATTCGCTTTGCCTGTAAATAAA
Source organism: Schistocerca americana (assembly GCF_021461395.2). Taxonomy (NCBI): domain Eukaryota; kingdom Metazoa; phylum Arthropoda; class Insecta; order Orthoptera; family Acrididae; genus Schistocerca; species Schistocerca americana. The sequence continues at coordinate 293,495,587 of NC_060130.1, forward strand.
ATTAGTACATTTCCACATAACTGTGTCGTGTGACATATCGAGTTAACCGGAATTGTTTCAGGAATTCAGTGTATGGTGTGTTATTTGATTGACACCTTACAACGTATTTAGTTTTTCTTTGATTTAGATCTGAAGATGATCCAGAGTGCTCGAAACATGTAGTATAAGTAAAGAACTGTGCAACTGAGACTGGAAAATAAATGAGTATTATCTTAAATATCAATACAGTTGCTGACTCTTACGAAACGAATATGTCAAGTATAGTGTGTGAAGTGTACATTGTATAGTAATTAGTTAGATTTATAAAGTTTATAATGTAACCAGCAACCAGCCCCAAGTATGATTTCCAAAAGTTTATTTAAAACAAATTGTTTTGGGTTTCTATTTACTATAAAATTATAAATCCATCATCAGATGGGTCTTACAGGTTTCCTTGCTTTCTGCTGGGAGCTCGTTTTGTATTCGTTCCTGGCTTTGTGAAATAAGATAAGTAAAAAGCTTTTTTGGTTCAAAATTCAGTAAACTTCTGAGAGATTTTTTTTTCCTATTTAACCTTAACAAATATATTTAAGAATGAATTATAAGTTGCTAAAACGTGAAATGTGGGGAAAAATTATGTGTTGTATAGTTCTGTGTGACAAAATCGTCATGTATTTGCGTCATGCATTTAAAATTGACAAATTTTAAACATGCGCTGCTTTAACGCACACCATTCTATTCTTTATGACAGCAATGACGCTCAACATTTATTAAAAGTGGCCCAGATTAACATAAATAAAAATAACAATAGTTTCAAAAATGTTACCAGAGTAAAAATGTTAAGTTAAGACGCTGTATAGAATGCGTGGTCGCAGTAAGATCTGTGTTTGCTAGAGAGACGAATTTAAACATCGAAAAGAGAAGTAAAATTATATTCAAGAATTTTTAATATGGCTTTCACTGTATGCCTAAAATTACGAAAACAAATATTATATATAAACAGACAAAGGTTTATAAGTGTAAAGTGTCCAATCAGATCTAATGTATGTTACATTGTTAACGGATAAAATAATTGTACAATGAATGGAATCAACACAGAGCATGGACATTAGACGGGCAAAATTTTGTAAAGTACTGGAGCACAACAGAAATAGTATTTTTTCTGTTATTACACTGATAAAACTGAGTATAAAAACGTCGACTCTAAAGCTGCATTCTATATTATACATAGCATTATTATATTTTTGTACCGATTAGCTAGTTATGTTAGAGATATGCTACAACGTTTGTACAGTGACCAAAATCAGCACTGAATATGGGCATTACATAATTCACACTGCGTACAGTACAAACGCAGAATAAGATACGGTTTCTTTATGTTTTCTTATATACTGTGATAAAACTGCGTCTGAACATCGAATCTAAGTTTACATTCTACATTATAGATACTAATATGGTACATTTTGCCAGTTACAATGTACAAAATAAGCTGTAACCTTTTTTGTCTATCAGGTTATGAATACCATATAATGTGAATTTTACGATAGAGTTATTAGTAGTTAGTCTTATATTCATACAAAGTGGGTACAAGAACAGCAAATGAAACAACAATGGAGAGGTACTACGGCCATATTTGAGTATAACAGTTTTATGTTGGTTTAAAAGGTGAGAAACCTCTCAGAAATTATTAAGGAAATGAGTGTCGTATGGAGCGAGGTGGCGCAGTGGCTAGCACACTGGACTCGCATTCGGGAGGACGACGGTTCAATCCCGCGTCCGGCCATCCTGATTTAGGTTTTCCGTGATTTCCCTAAATCGCTCCAGGCAAATGCCGGGATGGTTCCTTTGAAAGGGCACGGCCGACTTCCTTCCCCATCCTTCCCTAATCCGATGAGACCGATGTCCTCGCTGTCTGGTCTCCTTCCCCAAACAACCAACCAACAGTGTCGTATGATTCTTCGGAAACTAGATAGAAAAACCATAGCTTCTGTTACTATAAATAATCTCTAAAAGACATAGATATGTAGGAGACGCACACAAGACGATCACACATTTTAAACTGAAGAAAACTGTAATCAATTTGTAGTAACAAAATAATTTTTAACAGCAAAGATCAAAGACAAATTTCTATGAACCTTAGACAAAGATCGTAAGAGAGTATCTGTAGCTGTAACATTGATAATGTATGTATATCACAGGTGCATCTATAAACATACTATTATACACGACAATTTTAGTTTCCCACCCCAGCAATCCAGTAACAGACAAAACTTGTTGTCAGCAACGTATGGTTTTAAATCGTTCTGAAGATTTGTTTTATAAACTGCATTTGTCAATTTCCCTGATTTGCAACAAGTGACGCAAACATTTTTAACGACCTTTTCTATACCCTGAAGACAAAATTAATCATTAGCTTGTTCCCAGTAAACTCCTGATTCTTTAAAGAATCGAACTCTCATCTATGAAATAACTTCAAACACCTGACTACGTAACAAATGTGTTCATATGTAAGCAAGAAAAAGTTTCTTGAAGATTTAAGGTTATATTTAAAGTTTATTGGAAGCCGCTAAGTGCTCTCATTATGAAACACTGGATGAATATAATCTGGGTAATTTGTGCTCCATTTTAAGGAAAAGCTAGTTTCCAAACATCTCAGTGTTTATGGCGTATCTCCTGAATTACGTATCGTACAGTGATATAATGCTGCAAGTACATTCAGTAGCATATGTAGATACTCTATGCAAGGTATGTTGCAAATAGAGATACTAGTAAAGAAGTAATAAATTAAAACGTAATGTCTGATCTTAAAGTCTTTCTGCGCATCATTTTAAGCAAAAGTTAGTTTTTCACGTATCTAAATGTCTATAACGTCATATCTTCTAAAATATGGGTCGTACAAAGATACAGTTTTGCTGGTACATTCAGTGGTATATGTAGATACTGTCTGTAAATTGTGTTCCGAATAGAATTACTAGTAATGAAGTGGTAAATTAAGACGTTATTCCTGGTACTGAAGTTTGACTGCATCAACACTGAAAACACAATAAGCGATAAACTCTTTTCGTTTGATGATTTTGTGGTAGTGTCAGCGAGAGATAGTTTCGTGACGGTTCGAAATTACGTGTAAAGTTCGTATGAAGTCATGAAGTGTTCTGAGTCTAAAAGTAGATGAACAAAGTTTGGCTATTTCTTGGCCGTTGGTTAGGCTGTGACAAGAAAGAACACACAGTTTCTACCTGTAATTCCTGTCTTATTGTGTTAAACTTTTAACATAACATTATGTCTGTTAATGAGTAGATTATGATAGTATCGTAAATTTTTAAATTTGATCAGCAATATTCGAAATACATGTTTTGTTACCACAACGCTGCAACTGGTACGAGGATCCGGGTTCCAGGTTCCAGGACTGCGCTTTAGAAATGTAGATAAGCACAGGAAAACTTAGGCAACAATTTTCCAGAGGCTGTGATGGAACGTTGCACTTAGTGCGGGTATGTTATTTTATGTGTACTAACAACTGCGACAATGGTTCGTTTTTCTCGCATATGCGATAACAAGCGTCGAACGCTCGTCTTCGCAGGAGTCTTAAGCGGAATTGTTTTCATACACGGAGGCTTAAAATTTTATTTCTTTACTAATCCAAGTCGTTTGAGAAATTTATTTGCCTTTTTCGTTGTTATTCCTCATTGGTTTGCTTACCTTATGAACCCTCCTATTCCCACCAATTTCGATACGGAAAAATGTACAAACAAAAAAGCTTGTAGAATGCAGATGGAAATCGAACAAAGGTTCTCGGTTTCCTAGCCACATGTCTTGGTCGCTACACCAGAGGCATTTTTGTTGAATAGCGTTTACTATATGGGTACATAAGCGACAGACATAGCTGTCTCTTCCATTGATTTCTAGTAAATTGTGCGTTTGCGTTTAGGTATTTTCTTATTATTTTGATGAAATATTCTGAACAATACATACGTAGTAAGCGGCAATGAGAAAACTAAATTTTACTATTGCAGGAAGATCGTTTAACTTGTAAATTACAATAACTTCTCTCATCTTTCATTTTGTGACAAATCGGCTATTCTTTAGGCCTCACTGCTATGTGATATCGCGCAGGATTGTGGATACGAATTCAGCTTTTGCCATAGACGTCGTAATATCGCTGAAAATATGGTGTATGTAAAGACAATTATTTTTCCCGTTTCTCTAATGCAACTGACCAGATTGAAACTACGTGACGAATTTTAAGAAAATTGCTTAGTTCGAACTGTAATTTTTGTGTAGACAAAATAGGCAACTTGTGATAAACATCAGCTGACTGATGGAATTTGCCAAACCTCGTCAATTAGTGTTATAATTGGTGCTGTTATTTATTCGATTTTAGGCACTTTTACGTCGCTAATTTTATTTGTTTCTTGAATGGTGGGTCAGAAAGGTGGAAACATTGCATGTTCGACACGTACAATATTTTCCTTTACCACTGCTATTCATTTAATCTTCAAAGTAAAAGGATAAAATGAAGTCAGAAAACCTGATAACAGCGAGCCGGTAATATAGGTTCAAATTTACAACCAGTTTTTGGTGATTTGTCACTGTGACGTCAAAGTCTACTGTTGGCTGCACTGAATTAACTGAAGATCGCAGAAAGTTCTCTAGTAACATTACTGTGAGGAATTTGTGGTAAGTTCCTATGGGACCAAACTGCTGAGGTCAGTGGTCCCTAGGCTTTCACACTACTTAATCTAACTTACGCTAAGCACAACACACACAACCAAGCCCGACGGAGGATTCGAACCTCCGACGGAGGGGGGAGGGAGGGTGGGGGGGGTGGGAGCCACTCGAACCTCGGCAAGGCGCCTCTCGGACCGCACGGCTACCCCGCGCGGCGATTACTGTGAGGACTCCCAGCGAATCATGTCATATGAATTTACGTTGCAGGTCAGCAGGGGTAGACTCCGTCTTCGTATATCTCCCGAAAGTAATTGTCCCTGTAACACGTCGTCGATAAATGGTAAAGATGCACTATCTGATTAGAAGTATCCGAACACCTATTAGTGGACATCAATTTGGGGAGTGTCCACCCCTTGCCTTTATGATGGCTTAAACTCTGCTGGGGACACTTTTAATGAGGTGTCTCAAAGTCTGTGGAGGCATGGTAGCTCGTTCTTCCTCAAGCACCGAAACTAGAAAGGGTAGTGATGATGAACGCTGTGATCTGGGGTCTCGTGCTAGCGCACCTTACAGGCGTTCCACTGGGTTCAGGTCGGGACACTGGGCAGGCTAGTCTATTTCAGGAACATTGTCCACAAACTATCGCCTCACAGACGCTGCTTTATGGCAGCCTCCACTGTCATGCTGATACAATCATCCACCCAAATCACTCATTTTCAGCCCTCCACCGACGAATGGCGCCGTTCTAATACTATATAAAGCTTAGCACTGACTGCAGAAATTTGTGGTTCATGAGGAACTGTCTCAAATGGCTCTAAGCGCTATGGGACTTAACATCTGAGGTCATCAGTCCCCTAGACTTAGAACTACTTAAACCTAACTAACCTAAAGACATCACACACATCCAAATTAGGTGTCCGCCGCCGGTAGCTGAGTGGTCAGCGCGACAGTCTGTCAATCCTAAGGGCCCGGGTTCGATTCCCGACTGGGTCGGAGATTTTCTCCGCTCGGGGACTGGGTGTTGTGTTGTGTTGTCCTAATATCATCATTTCATCCCCATCGACGCGCAAGTCGCCGAAGTGGCGTCGAATCGAAAGACTCGCACCAGGCGAACGGTCTACTCGACAGGAGGCCCTCGTCACACGCCATTATTATTAGTACATGAGGTCTGCCTGGTCTTGGTTGTTCCTTCGCGTCGACTTTAAAAGAAGTGAAATGTCCCTGATGCATCTTTTACTCAGCTGACATCCAGTGCCTGTTCCACATTCGAAGTCAGTGAGCTCTCTTGACCAATCCAGTCTGCTGTTATTGCTTCGCTGCTGACAACACAACATTCCCCTCCTTCTTTCATACTGGCGGATCCGTATCTAGTGACATCTAATGGTCAATTCCATACTACGTAGTGGTGTCCAGAAACTTTTAATCAGATACTGAGCCATAGTATGGAATATCTTCACAGATATGGGATTGATTTGATGAAGTTTATGTGGACGGCGGATGTTCAATAGAAACGAGAATATCATCGGCCGTGGCCGCAGGAAGCGTGAAAGACTTGTAATGTTCTGAATGTACATGAACGATTTATCAAAAACAGTCAGCAGTTCTATAAGATTGTTCGCTGATGACACTGTTGTCTACAGGGAAGTATAGTGGTTGGACGGTTGTAATGAAATAAATATCAGCTCTCTTTAAAAGTGAGTAAACGTAAGGTATGCGTACAACAGAGAGAAAGAACCCTATAACACTAATGGAAATACACGTGCAACGTAGTAACAACCCTACAGTATCCAGTCACGAAATTAGCGGTGAACATGACATAACACTTCGTGTTATAAATATTCTGAGGTAGTACTGACCAGTGATATGAAATGGAACGAACACGCAAATTTAGTATCAGGGGAGGCGTGAATGAAGACATAGATTTGCTGGAAAGGTTCTGCGAAAGTGCGGTGGATACGTAAGAGAAATCGTATATTCGACGCTAGAGAGGCCAATTATAGAGTACTGTATCAACGTTTCGAGAACTTACCAAGTAAGCACGACAGCAGTAATGGGACGAATTCAGAGTCGCGTTGTCCGCCCCCGGTAGCTGAGTGGTCAGTGGGACAGAATGTCAATCCTAAGGGCCCTAGTTCGATTCCCGGCTGTGGCGGAGATTTTCCCCGCTCAGGGACTGGGTGTTGTGTTGTCCTAATCATCGTCATTTCATCCCCATCGACGCGCAAGTCGCCGAAGTGGCGTCAAATCGAAAGACTTGTACCCCGGCGAACGGTCTACCCGACGGGAGGCCCTAGTCACGCGACATTTATTTTTAGAGTCGCATTCTCAAGATCGTAACAGATTGCTACAGCAAATACAAAAGTGTGACAGAGGTACTCGCCGAACTTAAGCATATACACTGATCAGCCAGAACATTTTGACCACGTACCTAATAGACAGTATGTCCACCTTAGGGATTGGTAACAGCGGCGACGCGTCGTTGCCTCGAAGCACTGAGGCCTTGGTAGGTCGCTGGAGGGAGTTGGTACCACATCTGCACACACGTCAGATAGTTCCCGCGAATTCCAGAGAGGGGGCCATGAGCGCTGACGCCACGTTCAGTCACATTCCAGATGTGTTCGATCGGGTTCAGATCTGATACACCAGTTGGAACTCGCCACTGTGTTCCTCGAACCATTCCATCACGCTCCTGGCCTTGTGACACGCGGCATTATCTTGCTGAAAAATGCTGCTGCCATCGGGAAAAATGATAGTCATGAAAGGATGTACATGAACTGCAACCAGTGTACTATACTCCTTGGCCATCCAGGTGCCTTGCACGAGCTCCACTGGACCCATGGATGCCCATATGAATATTCCCCAGGGCATAATGGAGCCGCCAACAGCTCACCTCCCTCCCGCATTGCAAGTGTTAAGGAGCTGTTCCCCTGGAAGACGACGGATTCGAGCTTTCACATCGGCATGATGAAGAAGGTATATGGATTCAACTCAGCCACTGCGCCAATGTCCAATGTCGATGATCACGTGGTGGGTCGTCGGCTGAGAAAGTCCATCGTTAGAAGTGTTCGGTGCACTGTGTGTTCAGACACATTTGTACTCTGTCCAACATTAAAGTATGACGTTAGTTCCGCTGTACTTCGTCGCTTGTCCTGTTTTACCAGTCAGCCCAGCCTACGACGTCCGACATCTGCCATGAGGGGTGGCCGCCCAACCTCATGACGTGTGTGTTCTTCTTTCTAGAATGATTGTTGAAGACACTTACCATAACACTCCTCGAACACCCGATAAGTCATGCAGTTTCCAGAATGCTCGTGCCGAGCCTTCAGGATATCACAGTCTGCCCTTGGTCAAACTCAGATAGACCGCTCCTTCCCCATTCTACACAAGGACAGCATCCTCACTGATACTACATGCACCGTGAGTGTGTCTACTACCAGTCATTCTTCGCCAGGTAGCGCTGCTGTCGTCTGGAACCCTCCGCCAAGCACTGTCAAGTAGCTTACGAAGTATACAGGGTATTTAGAAAGAAATGTCACATGTTGCTACAGAAGATACTATTAACCAAAACTAGAAGAAAAGTTTCTACACTCCTGGAAATTGAAATAAGAACACCGTGAATTCATTGTCCCAGGAAGGGGAAACTTTATTGACACATTCCTGGGGTCAGATACATCACATGATCACACTGACAGAACCACAGGCACATAGACACAGGCAACAGAGCATGCACAATGTCGGCACTAGTACAATGTATATCCACCTTTCGCAGCAATGCAGGCTGCTATTCTCCCATGGAGACGATCGTAGAGATGCTGGATGTAGTCCTGGGGAACGGCTTGCCATGCCATTTCCACCTGGCGCCTCAGTTGGACCAGCGTTCGTGCTGGACGTGCAGACCGCGTGAGACGACGCTTCATCCAGTCCCAAACATGCTCAATGGGAGACAGATCCGGAGATCTTGCTGGCCAGGGTAGTTGACTTACACCTTCTAAAGCACGTTGGGTGGCACGGGATACATGCGGACGTGCATTGTCCTGTTGGAACAGCAAGTTCCCTTGCCGGTCTAGGAATGGTAGAACGATGGGTTCGATGACGGTTTGGATGTACCGTGCACTATTCAGTGTCCCCTCGACGATCACCAGTGGTGTACAGCCAGTGTAGGAGATCGCTCCCCACACCATGATGCCGGGTGTTGGCCCTGTGTGCCTCGGTCGTATGCAGTCCTGATTGTGACGCTCACCTGCACGGCGCCAAACACGCATACGACCATCATTGGCACCAAGGCAGAAGCGACTCTCATCGCTGAAGACGACACGTCTCCATTCGTCCCTCCATTCACGCCTGTCGCGACACCACTGGAGGCGGGCTGCACGATGTTGGGGCGTGAGCGGAAGACGGCCTAACGGTGTGCGGGACCGTAGCCCAGCTTCATGGAGACGGTTGCGAATGGTCCTCGCCGATACCCCAGGAGCAACAGTGTCCCTAATTTGCTGGGAAGTGGCGGTGCGGTCCCCTACGGCACTGCGTAGGATCCTACGGTCTTGGCGTGCATCCGTGCGTCGCTGCGGTCCGGTCCCAGGTCGACGGGCACGTGCACCTTCCGCCGACGACTGGCGACAACATCGATGTACTGTGGAGACCTCACGCCCCACGTGTTGAGCAATTCGGCGGTACGTCCACCCGGCCTCCCGCATGCCCACTATACGCCCTCGCTCAAAGTCCGTCAACTGCACATACGGTTCACGTCCACGCTGTCGCGGCATGCTACCAGTGTTAAAGACTGCGATGGAGCTCCGTATGCCACGGCAAACTGGCTGACACTGACGGCGGCGGTGCACAAATGCTGCGCAGCTAGCGCCATTCGACGGCCAACACCGCGGTTCCTGGTGTATCCGCTGTGCCGTGCGTGTGATCATTGCTTGTACAGCCCTCTCGCAGTGTCCGGAGCAAGTATGGTGGGTCTGACACACCGGTGTCAATGTGTTCTTTTTTCCATTTCCAGGAGTGTATAATGATACGACCGAAATCCGATGCAAGGTGAGATATAGGCCACTCTGTCGTCTTATTCCCAACATAGTCATAGGATAGGCATGCACCAATACCTTTGAATGTCCCTACAGCCATAAATCCAATGTATTCAGAACCGGTAAACGTGGAGGCCATGCTGCTGAACTCCCTCGCGAATCGTTCGCCCATGAAACTTTGTGGTGATGTACAGCCGCATGATCCGTAGAAAATGAGATGGTGCCCAGTCGTGCATGAGCTACAGTCGTCTTTCTGCAAGGGTAACGTTCTTCAATAGCGCTGGTAATTCATGGCGCAGCATCTGTTTTTCTGTTTGGTAAAGTATATGGCCCAACGAGTCTGTCACCGAGAATTCCCTTCCATTCTTTGATACTGAAATGGTCCTGATGACTCATTTCCACAACTGCTTTAGGATTTACATCTGCCCACACGTGTGTCTTGAGGTACTTTACTATGCCTGGCCCATCTGTAAGCAAAATATAAGCTGTGAACTGTGGATATTCAAGATCCCACATGACAACAAATGTTGGTTTCGGGACGTATCATTGCTTCTAGTTTTGTCGAAAACACCTTTTTTAAAACGTCCTGTGTATGGAGATGTAAAACTTTTGTTGATCATCTGTTAATGAATTCAATTCCGAATGGAACGATAAAAATGTAGACTTCGCACCACTGGATTCACGTTCGGAGGAGCTGGATTGAAATCACCATACGGCCATTCTGATTTAGTTTAAGGTATTTTCCAATATCGATTTAGGTACATACTACGCACATCAAAAAAGTTTTGCATCACCTCGGTTCCGAGAGTTCCGGAACCTGTACAGAAAACAGAAATAGAGATCAACATAAACATCATTTCTGCCCTTTTTATTGCTCAAAAAATCACACATTGCATGTTGTAGCACCATAAAGCGAGACCTACACACGTGGTGGTCCAGATTGCTGTACACACAGGTACCTCTAATACTGCACGTCCTCTTGCATTGATGGCTGCCTGTATTCGTCGTGGCATACTATCCACAAGTTCATCAAGGGACTTGGTCCAGGTTGTCCCACTCCTCAATTGCGATTCGGCGTAGATCCCCCAGAGTGGTTGGTGGGTCACGTCGTCCATAAACAGCCATTTTCAATCTATCGCAGGCATGTTCGATAGGGTTCATGTCTGGAGAACATGATGGACACTCTACTCGAGCGATGTCGTTATCTTGAAGGAAGCATTCACAAGATGTGCACGATGGGGGGACGAACTGCCATCCATGAAGACAAATGCCTCGCCAATACGCTGCCGATATGGTTGCACTATCGGTCGGAGGATGTCATTCACGTATCGTACAGCCGTTACGGCGCCTTCCATGACCACTAGCGGCGTACGTCGGCCCCACATAATGCCACCCCAAAACATCAGGGAACCTCCACCTTGCTGCACTCGTTGGACAGTGTGTCTAAGGCGTTCAGCCTGACCGGGTTGCTTCCAAACACATCTCCGACGATTGTCTGGTTGAAGGCATATGTGACACTCATCGGTGAAGAGCACGTGACGCCAAACCTGAGCGGTCCTTTTGGCATGTTGCTGAGCCCATCTGTACCACGCTGCATGGTGTCGTGGTTGAAAAAGATAGCCCTCGCCATGGACGTGAGGATTAGAGTTGCACATCATGCAGACTATTGCGCACAGTTTGTGTCGTAACGCGACGTCCTGTGGCTGTACGAAAAGCATTATTCAACATGTTGGCGTTGCTGTCAGGGTTCCACTCCAGTAGTAGCCCTTGGGCAGCCTGAGCGAGGCATGTCATCGACAGTTCCTGTTTCTCTGTATCTCCTCTATGTCCGAACAACATCGCTTTGTTTCACTCCGAGGCCCCTGGACACATCCCATGTTGAGAGCCCTTCCTGGCACAAAGTAAGAATGCGGACGCGATTGAACCTCGGTATTGACCGTCTAGGCATGGCTGAACTACAGACAACACGAGCCGTGTACCTCCTTTGTGGTGGAATGATTGGAACTGATCGGCTGTCCGACCCCCTCCGTCTTATAGGCGCTGCTCATGCATGGTTGTTTACATCTTTGGGTGGGTTTAGTGACATCTCTGAACAGTCAAAGGGACTGTGTCTGTGATACAATATCCACAGTCAACGTCTGTCTTCAGGAGTTCTGAAAATTGGGGTGATGCTAAACTTTTTCTGATGTGTGTAGAACAGTTTTTTTTTTTTTTTTCAAAAGGTGAAAACAAATTTCCTTTGCCACACGTTGTCGACAAGATGTTAAACTCCATTCATCCTATCTTCCCTTACCCTCTTGCTTATGATAGTGAAAAATCCCAATAACGAAGTGTTATCTGTACAAGTATGGTACGGGAGCGGTTCCCTACAATTAATGTGAACATCCACAACTTTTATTGTACCTCCATGATTAAGAATCATCTATAACATGCCAATTAATGCTAATGACATCTTTTGTTGAAAGGAAACGGTAGGGCAAATGCCTAATAATCTTAATCAAAACATAATATAAAACGTAAATTTTAGTGAAAAGAAAGAAAATGAGCTAATCAAGTATAAGAATAGTCATGGTGCCCTCTATAGGGCCCTGTGCGTAATAACCATGAGACAAAGATGTTTAGTGCCGGCCTCTGTGGCCGAGCGGATCTAGGCGCTTCAGTCTAGAACCGCGCTGCTGGTACGTTCGCAGGTTCGAATCCTGCCTCGGGCATGGATGTGTGTGATGTCCTTAGGTTAGTTAGGTTTAAGTAGTTCTAAGCCTAAGGGACTAATGACCTCAGATGTTAAGTTCCATAGTGCTTAGAGCCATTTTTAGATGTTTCGCAGGGAGGCTACCAGTAACCATGGTAACCTTCTGAAGATCGATGTATTACGACTACGCATCAAAGATACATCAGTATTGGCTCGCCAGTAATCAACGTACCATCATTAAGATCGAATTTAAATTTTATCATGGGTGGCATGACGAGATTAAACGTGATTGTATCATAAGGTAAGTATTTCAAAATAGTCACTAGCTTCTTATTTGGTGATATCTCAGGTATCAATGAGTCAGTTGATCTTAAAATAACTACAGTACGTTTGTAACGGGTGACACTGCATAAAGTGAAAATGATGCCAATTTATACATTACAAAGGCAAAAACAATGTAATAAAATTGTTATTCGTGTAGTTATAGGGAAGTCGAGCCATTTTTTAGGTTCTGTGCTCATATGTAGCCGTGAAACATGATACGGACTCACTTTTCACTGTGTTATACGCTTACTGCAGCAGAGTCATGGAATCTGAACTTGAACAGACAGCAAAAAGGGACTTCACATAACAAAGTTCGAATTGTTTACATGAGTCATCAAAAAAATGTTCAAATGAGTGTGAAATCTTATGGGACTTAACTGTTAAGGTCATCAGTCCCTAAGCTTACATACTACTTAACCTAAATCATCCTAAGGACAAACACACACACCCATGCCCGAGTGAGGACTCTAACCTCCGCCAGGACATGGGTCATCAGACACTGTATAATAAAGACGATAATACTACTGAAATGGTTTCGAGGGTATTAGATAACTCATGAGCATATATTGACATACATATATCTAGGAGCCAGAAGAGCAGTAACATATCTAACCGTAACTGCCACAGTGTGTGTTATTACGAGGGTTGTCCAGAAAGTAAGTTTCGATCGGTCGCTAAATGAAAACCACAGTGAAAATCAGAAACATTTTATTTGCAAGAGTTAGCTACACTTTCCAGATACTTCTCTACATAGTCGTCGCTCCGACTTAGACACTTCTCGGAGCGCTATACCAAATTTCCAACACCAACGTCATAGAAGGCAGCCGCCTGTGCTTTCCGATAATTGTCCACGCTGGTCTGTAGCGCCTAGCCTGCGCCAAAGGGTTGTCTTCATATCCAGCGTTTCATGTGAACAGAACTCAAGACGAGCCAATTAGGGCTGTGTTGTGGGTGATCGAACACTTCCCATCGAAAAGGCTGCAGGAGCGTCTTCACTGCCCCTGCAGAGCGAGGCTTAGAATTGCCATGTAGAAGGAAGTGCGTGGCAGTTATGTTAGGTGGGCTGCATTCATTAAGGCGAAGCCTCTCAGAGGGCCCTCCTTCTTGGCGGGAGACGTCGTTGTTCTAGGCACCTTTACTCGCTTACAGTGCGCTCACAACTGAAAAGAGCGTCTTGATGCGATCAACAGTCATACTAGAAACACTACCCAACACATCTGTGCAAAGCTTCTTCGGGTTTTCACTGTGGTGTCCATTTAGCGACCGATCGGAACTTACTTTCGGGACAACCCTCGTATATCGTAATGCAGGCAAAACTGTGGTGGCGACAACCTAGAAACCGACTAGAGCAACATTGTCGAGTCACCTCAAATCGACTAAACAAAAGATTGGATAACATTACACAGGTGAAAATAGCGTAAATCACCACAGTGATAGATATGAATCTAATCGCAGATTAAGGAAGGTGGTGAAGGAGCGAGAATGAGAAGTCCTCTGTATCCTTCAGCTTAGGGCGTCCACAAGAAGAGGGGAAAATTCTGCACCTACCACCATACGCCAGGTAACACCGTATAGTGGCCGGTGGCCGTTTCAGTATAGGGGGGAGAGGCCGCAACAGTGAAGCAATTAAAACGAAAGAAATAAAACTCCTGATTTTCGTTACATTTGTTTTTCATTCCTTTCTGCTTCTACAGCAGTTTTTTAGTACAATAGATTACTAGGCTCTAGAGTCGCCCCACAACCGACACTTAGCTAGCAACAGGAGCTGACCTGGGCGGTGGCAACATTATATGAACCGTGGTACAAGTGGTAACCTTATTATGGTCTCCCCTGAATATTCCAGTGCCCACACGACGCTAGGGACGATGGTCCCCGATTATTTGTCAATTGTCAGATGAAATACGATGTCATGTCTTTCCCATCCATCTGCAGCTGTATAATGTTTATCACGTAGATAAGAAATAATATTGCCCGTCTTATGACTGTTTTTACCAAACACGTTTTACTGAAAGTATTAGGCACCTTCATTGGTCTACAAAGAAATAAGATAAATAATTATTTAACTATAAGTATTTTGTTGAGCACATTTAGGTCATCTTACGGTCCACGCTATTTAAGATTGTAGTGGTCATTTAGCACTTACTTCTGTGTCTCTTTCTTATTTTTGGAGTGGTTAATGGGCCTTTGTGGTGTGATAGTGTGGTCACTCTGGTGATAATCCCATTAATACAGAACCTAGCATAAAATATACACTACTGGCCATTAAAATTGCTACACCTCGAAGATGACCTGCTACAGACGAGAAATTTAACCGACAGTAAGAAGATGCTGTGAAATGCAAATGATTAGCTTTTCAGAGCATTCACACAAGGTTGGCGCCGGTGGCGACACCTACAACGTGCTGACATGAGGAAAGTTTCCAACCGATTTCTCATACACAAACAGCAGTTGACCGGCGTTGCCTGGTGAAACTTTGTTGTGATGCCTCGTGTAAGGAGGAGAAATACGTACCATCACGTTTCCGACTTTGATAAAGGTCGGATTGTAGCCTATCGAGATTGCGGTTTATTGTATCGCGACATTGCTGCTCGCGTTGGTCGAGATCCAATGACTGTTACCAGAATATGGAATCGATGGGTTCAGGAGGGTAATACGGAACCCCGTGCTGGATCCCAACGGCCTCGTATCACTAGCAGTCGAGATGACAGGCATCTTATCCGCATGGCTGTAAAGGGTCGTGCAGCTACGTCTCGTTCCCTCAGTCAACAGATGAGGACGTTTGCAAGAGAACAAACATCTGCCCGAACAGTTCGACGACGTTTGCAGCAGCATGGACTATCAGCTCGGAGACCATGACTGCGGTTACCCTTGACGCTGAATCACAGACAGGAGCGCCTGCGATGTTGTACTCAACGACGAACCTGGATGCACGAATGGCAAAACGTTTTTTTTTTTTTTTCGGATGAATCCAAGTTCTGTTTACAGCATCATGATGGTCGCATCCGTGTTTGGCGACATCGCGGTGAATGCACATTTCGAAGAGTGTATTCATCATCGCCATACTGGCGTATCACCTGGTGTGATGGTATGGGGTGCCATTGGTTAGACGACTGGATGTCTCTGTTGGAAATGCTGACACACTTGTTCACGAGTTGGGGTATTCAAAAGTGTGTGCCAGTTAGGTTCTTTGCCGCCTACCACTGACGGCACTTTGAACAGTGGACGCTACATTTAAGATGTGTTACGACCTGTGGCTCTACCCTTCATTCGATCCCTGCGAAACCCTACATTTCAGCAGGATAATGCACGGCCGCATGTTGCAGGTCCTGAACGGGCCTTTCTGGATACAGAAAATGTTCGACTGCTGCCCTGGCCAGCACGTTCTCCAGATCTCTCACCAATTGAAAACGTCTGGTCAATGGTGGCGGAGCAACTGGCTCATCACAATACGCCAGTCACTACTCTTGATGAACTGTGGTATCGTGATGAAGCTGCATGGGCAGCTGTACCTGTACACGCCATCCAAGCTCTGTTTGACTCAATGCCCAGGCGTATCACGGCCGTTATTGCGGCCAGAGGTTGTTGTTCTGGGTACTGATTTCTCAGGATCTATGCACCCAAACTGCGTGAAAATGTAATCACATGTCAGTTCTAGTATAATATATTTGTTCAATGAATACCCGTTTATCATCTGCATTTCTTCTTGGTGTAGCAATTTTAATGGCCAGTAGTGTATAAATAAGTGGGGCAATCAATAGGTAATGCAATACATTTATTCCTCGGGAAATTTTTATTTGAAAAACTGCAAAATTTCTTGTGGGACATCGTGAAATATTGTTGCTTCAACCCCTACCGTTTCACGAAGTTCCGATAGGTGGCAGTGCTATACATACCCTTCAAAATAGTTTCTGTAACAGAGGTGTGTTGCAAGATGAGAGCCTGCATTGAGTTTATTTTGGCGGAAAAACGGAGCATTGCAGATATTAATAGGCACTTGCAGCGTGTTTACAGAGGCCTGGCAGTGAACAAAACCACGTGAGTTGGTGGCCGAGACATCTGTCATCATCGCAAGGTCGCGTAAACCTGTCCGATCTCCCATGTGCTTGCCGTCCCCACACAGCCGTGACTCCTGCAATGTTGGAACGTGAGGACACTCACTCGAGGTGATCGAAGGATCTAAATCAAGCACTTCGCTGCTCAACTGGATGTCTCTGTTGGAAATGCTGTCACACTTGTTCACGAGTTGGGGTATTCAAAAGTGTGTGCCAGTTAGGTTCCTTGCCGCCTACCAGAGTACCATAAAGAGCAACGAAGGACCATTTGTGAGGAACTCCTTTCGCATTACGAGGCTGATCGTCACAATTTTTTGTCGAACATCGTCACAGGTGACGAAACATGGGTTCAATACTTCGAACCGGGAAGAAAAAGGCAATCCATGGAGTGACTCCTCACCACCTATCCTCCGAAGAAAAAGTTAAAATCCGCTCTGTTACCCAGTAAAGTCATGGCGACGGTCTTCTGGGACTCTGAATGGGTTATCCAGTTTGATGACCTCCCTCATGGTGCAGCGATCAGCTCAGAAGGGTATTGTGCTATCCTCAGGATACTGAAGGAACAACTTCAGCATTTCGTCGCCACAAAAATGCAAACGAATTTCTCCTTCTCCATGACAACGCAAGACCTCTGCGCCCCCCGAGAGGAACTCACAAATCTTAATTGGACATTCTCATTCACCATACAGCCCGGATCTCGTACCTTCCGACTTGCATCTGTTTGGCCCAATGAAGCAGTAAAATGGTTCAAATGGCTCTAAGCACTATGGGACTTAACTTCTGAGGTCATCAGTCGCCTAGAACTTAGAACTACTTAAACTTATCTAACCTAAGGACATCACACACATCCATGCCCGAGGCAGGATTCGAACCTGCGACCGTAGCAGCAGTACGGTTCCAGACTGAAGCGCCTAGAACCGCTCGGCCACATAGACGGCCAATGAAGCAGTGCATGGATGATGGGGAGACTACTGATGCAGCAAGACGTTGGCTCCAACGAAGATCGGTAGAGTGGTATCGTGAGGGCATACAGGCTCCAGTAAGTAGGAGTAAGGCCGTTGTGTTGAATGGAGATTATGTCAAAAATCAGAGTTTTGAAGCCAAAAGAATGGGAAGTAATATGGTGTAATTCAATCCCGAATAAAACCAACCTGCTCTCAAAAAGTAAGTGTTACGTTACTTATTGAACGCCTCTCGTAAAAAGAATCTTATTTACAGGGTGTTCCATTTATCTCGACCACTCCAAATAACTTTTTGCCCAGAAGAAAATTTTAAAAAATGTGTCGAGCAAATGTTTACTGACCACGGTGATAATAACCAGCATGATTCCCTATTTTGTTACATCGTTTGTTACGAAGACATGAACAGCAGTATGACATATTTTTTATATACAGCAGTCTATATCTTTCATTCATCAGTCCACTTCTTCTCCTCAAGAACTCTTAAAAAACGCATCATAGTGCACCATTCGCGTAAAGATGACGTTGTTAAAAAGGTAATACAAAACTGTCTTTGACTCTCCTGTACTAGACGTAACGTAACGTAACTCGTCCACTTGCCAACAGTATACAAATAAAAATACAAGGAAAATGCACACCGGTCATTTAGTCAGCCGCATTCTGTTGAAGGTCTGTGTGGTACAATGTACACCAACGAGGACATGGTAGAAATATTACTCATCTATGCCTTCACTATACGAAACATGTGTTTCACATGTACTGCAGTACGGTACTACATGTCCCGTATTGTAAATAAGAAAACATTATTGCAGTTACTGTGCTGCTAACTTACATTTCCCCATCGATGAGTGGCATTTGTACCTCCTCTTCGTTGGTACACATTGTACGCACATACCATACAGCTTCAGCTGAAGACGGTTGACTGAATGATCGGTGCGCAATTTTCTGCTGTTGCCTTTCGTTTGCTGCAATCTTTGACAAATGGAAGAGTCACGTTATCCCGGGTACCTCCACTGTGTGCAAGTACAGAAGAAGAAAAGTCACTTCTGTGCTATGTTTTTAAGAACGTCATGTTTACATGAATGGTACAATTTAAAACGTTGATGAACAGGTATTATTGGAGCGGATGTGGATTACCAATAAAAAATATAGGATGCTATGCCATATTGCTATTCACACATTCGTAAAGAACAAAGTTACAAGATTATGTGCAATAAATTGAAGAAGTGGGCCGGCTGTTGTGACCGAGCGGTTCTAGGCGCTTTAGTCCGGAACCGCGCTGCTGTTATGGTCTCAGTTCGAATCTTGCCTCGGGCATGGATGTCTGTGCTGTCCTTAGGTTAGTTAGGTTTAAGTAGTTCTAAGTCTAGGGGACTGACGACCTCAGATGTTAAGTTCCATAGTGCTCAGAGCCATTTGGAAAAGTGTGAACGAGGCTAATTGAAAATAACACCACCGGAAACAAAATTATTACTCATTACTCACTTACAGAGATTTCCAGTTCACTAAAAAAAAAAAAAAAAAAAAAAAAACGGTTCAAATGGCTCTGAGCACTATGGAACTTAACATTTGAGGTCATCAGTCCCTTACACTTAGAACTACTTGAACCTAAGGACATCACATACATCCGTGCCCGAGACAGGATTCGAACCTGCGACCGTAACAGTAGCGCAGTTCCGGACTGAAGCGCCTAGAACCGCTAGGTCACAGCGGCCGGCCCAGTTCGCTCATGATGTATTGTTACAACAATGCATATGTAGTACATGAACTTCTTACATTTACAGATCAATAGCACAAGCAGGTATGAGGTACCAGGTTTCGACCCATGCTGAAACACCCACAGCAGTACGTGGTGTAGCGCCCACGGGCGGCAATGCAGGCGCTGACTCTGACATCCAGTCGATCGTTCAGACGGCGGATACTGTTCCAGAAAACGTTATTCCAGGCCTCCTCCACCTGTTCACGTAGTTCTTTTAGAGTTGTTGACTGACGAGTCGCACAAGTCATTTCTCTTCCCATTATATCCCACACGTGCTCGATTGGAGACAAGTCCAGAGATGTGTTGACCAGGCAAGATGCTGCACATTGAGTTTCACAGGCAGTGTGTGGGTGAGCATTATCCTGCTGGAACAACACATCACCTCCCTGTTGCAAGAACGGCAAACGACCGGATTTAACACCATTATGCATGTATCGACCGCTGATTAGCGTCCTATCCAGAAACACCAAAGGCGAACGAGAGTTGTAGCTTATCACACCCCAGATCATAAGGCCTGGGGTTGGGGCAGTGAGTCTTGGACGAATGCACTCTACGAGGCAGTGCTCACCAGGTCTACGTCAAACGCACAAACGACCATCACTTGCGTGCACGTAGTATGTGGTTTCATTGCTGAAGACCAGTGCGCGATTTTCCATTTTCCAAGTGATCCTCTGACGGCACCAATCGAGCTGTGAACATCGATGCTGTAGCCTGAGTGAAAGACGGGATAGAGGTGTGCATGCCCATGATACTACTGCTAATAACCAGTTCGCAACAGTTTGTGTTGACATGTCTGGCATGTCTGGCTTCACAAGCCCTGTACGATCTGCCACTGATGCCCTAACAATACGATGACCATAGCGGCAGTCTGAGCTGCGAGGACGTCCAGAACCTCACGAATGGGTGTAAAAAAGTTCGCGTGACCATTGATACCAGCATCGTTGCATAACTAACTTGTGTGACAGTTCCTAAAAGGACCATCCCACCGCTCGGAAGGCCACAATATGACCTCTTTCAAAGTCTCTCAGTCGTCTGCAGGAAACACGAGTGCTTCTCCGTGGCTTGGTTGCCTTCCTGCTTCACACGCTTGAACCACACTGAGCCTTCTACCTGTGAGCATTCCCTATAAAATGGTAGACACAGATGGCGCCCTTGTGGCTACGCCACTACGCTATCTGTTGGTGGACGACGTTGAAGCCATTATCAGTAAATCTACTATACTCCAAATGCCGTCATCGGATCAAAATCGACGTCGCCTTTCCAGATGTGCTAATTTGTCTTCCGGCAGTGTATTACTGCCTCAATCTGCTTATTGCAAAAAACTTAATTGCCGATTGAAAAGAATAGGAGGCAAAAGTAACTGCTAAATTACAATCCTGTAATTTTCAGCAGTGTAGATAGTGGTCGGGATCACATGACTATCACGCGAATATGGAACTGATAGCTTCAGAAGGGACATGCTCACGATCTCAATGGCCCCACGTGACTACCACCCGAGAGAAAAGCCATATTGTTCGATCCCCCATGCAAGATCGCACAGTCACATCAGATACGTAGAGTCAGGAAATAGTTTTGTTTGCAGCAAACCAGTATCCAAACATACAGTCCGACGACGTCTGGAGCACCACCAACTCCCACCACAACCATTGTGGCAGGCACCAGAGAGAGGCACATCCAGTGACAACAATGATCGCATGGTAGGAGACACATCCTCTGTGGTGTCTCCGCCAGACACCACACTTGCTAGGTGGTAGCCTTTAAGTCGGCCGCGGTCCGTTAGTATACGTCGGACCCGCGTGTCGCCACTATTAGTGATTGCAGACCGAGCGCCGCCACACGGCAGGTCTAGAGAGACTTCCTAGCACTCGCCCCAGTTGTACAACCGACTTTGCTAGCGATGGTTCACTGACAAAATACGCTCTCATTTGCCGAGACGATAGTTAGCATAGCCTTCAGCTACGTCATTTGCTACGACCTAGCAAGGCGCCATTAGCAGTTACTATTGATACTGAGTCATGTACAGTCAAGAGCGACGCTCATCATTAATGGATTAAAGTTAAGTATTCCACCAGCTACGTCCGTTTTTCTAAATTCTAATTTCCTTGTCCTGTTCCAGACCTCACGCCAGCCTGCGTGAGCTAAAACGCGTGCCTTTCGGCTTCTTCTAATAATACGGTGTTGGCTCTCCTGCCAACCCACAACACCCTCCTTCCAGACGTTCATTTCGCGCACAGCATTACAAAAGACTTATTCATGTGTGGAGTCGCCAAGGAAAACGAACGTTGCTAGACTGCATTTTTCGTTGTCATACGGGACCAGTGTTACGGCACAGAATAGTAAGGGGTTGAAAATTAGAAAATTTTATTAAAACTTGAAACGTCCCCTTTGAAAAATTATACATGACTGTGTTTAAACTGACACACAATATTTTTAGCTCAACGCAATCTGACTTTCAAAAATCCCTACAAAAGAATGGCCCTGACTAACATTAACCTATACCTTTCACAAATCACTTACCTCACAAAAATCTTCGTTACTCGAACTACTGCAATACAGCGAACGCCACTACTGCCAGCTAAATAAAAGATTCAAACTGCGGAAGGCACTAACTACTGATAGGCATAGTTAGCAAATGAAAGATTTTAATAGAGAACAAACAATGTATTTACCTTAATAGTGTTGAAAAATCATAATATACATAGCAGTTCATGACATCCAGTCTTACAAATTTCAAAACTCCGCCATTTCTCTCCCCACATCCACCACTGCTGGCGGCTCACCTCCAACTGCGCAACGCTACGCGGTGTTAACATCCAGCAGCCCAACACTACAATGGCAGACAACAATGCAGACTAGTCACAGACTGCACACAGCACAGCCAGTGATTTTCATACAGAGCGCTACGTAACATTGCCAATAAGAAAACATAAACAGCATATTTACATAGCCCCCATGCTCCCCACAAAAAAATTTACAAATTGTTTTGGGCAGTGGCCAATAATGATTTGATAAAATTTTTCATAATTACAATAACAAAGATATCAAATGCACACACTTATTGATACAATGTTGGTCAAAAGCTAAAATTTTCTCACAGTCCATAAAGACAGTCCTGATCGTTCATCACAGTAAAATAGCAGTGTTTTTCTCAAAGTCTGAGCAGTAAAAGAAAATGCACACAGAAGTAGTGGATTTTCATGCTGTCTTGAAGAAGTAGTGTTGTCCTTCCAATGGAAAGACAGTGCTGACTCTTGACATGCAGACAGGTAATGGGCCACAACAGAGCAAACCCACCGCAGAGTCAGTCGAAGTTTTGAGGAATATTGGTAGGTAGGTCATCACAGAACAGACCACTGCAGTCTTGTTAGAGATTACGGTATTGGTGGGCCACCAGAGGTGCAGACCCACTGCAGTCCTTGTAGAAATAATGGTACTGATGAGTCAGCAAAGGTGTAGACCCACTGTAGTCCTTGTAGAAATAATGGTATTGGTGGGCCACCAAAGATGCAGACCTACTGTATTCCTTGTAGAGACGGCCAGCAACCATCTGTTGCGACTGTGCAGGTGCACAATCACCATCGAAGAGTCTTGAGGAGAATATAGCAAGACCATAAACCACCACTTGTCCACTCACCAAAAAATTTGTTTGAATGTCCTTAGAACCAGCAATGCTGTTATCCAGTCCCTTGCTGAATTATTAACACACGTGCAAACACTAACAGTCCCTACTTCTCACATATTGTCCATGTACTATGACCAACAAAAACGTGTGCAGTGAAATGTAACTTACAAGTTAATAATATGATGAACTGGTGTCAATTACAATTTTATAACATAAGAATACAGTTACAAAGGTACAAAATACATCATTAAAGAACATAACAATACAGATAACATTTGTAGTACAGGCTTTACAACAGAATAGAAATAAATATATACATCAATGTTACAGGAGTTATGAGATAAGTAGATACATAAAAGATCAGGATAAATTTTGAAACATCAGCTTCACACATGAGCATTAAAATAAAACAAAGTAAATAATGTCTAAGCATATTTACAAGGTAAATAACATATTATTAATGCCAATTATATTTGAGGATAACAGTATTCCTCATCATAGTGAATGTAGCTTAGTATTAGAAAAATTCTACAACATAAGTCTTATCAGATAAACATATAAATACAGGAAAAACATAAATACAGAAGGGTACACAAACATATAGCGGAATAATACAAGGAAAGGACAGGGTTTGTTTTACTGAAGTATTTTGCAAACAAAACTTTCTTTACTTCTCGGAGATCTCCCCTCGTTCTTCATTATTTCCAAAAGTCCTATCTATACCTGCTTTCTGTGCTTTGCTCGTATAGCCTCTCAGTGCATTTCTTCAAATTCATCGCAACTCATTCTCTTATAGGCTACCCCCTCTTAAGCTGACTTAAATCTACTGAGCTCAGATGCTAAACTAAGGGACGAGGCAATGCAGCAGTACAAAACAATTAACACAAACAGCAATGACAAAATATTCAAATGGCAAAGCAAGCCACAGTAAATCTAAATTACCAAGCAATGCAACATTACCACTAATATGAGCCAATGTGCAGCAACAAGAAAAATAAATCAGTAGTAAAACTAGCTTAACAGAGTAATACAAAGTGACATTCAGTAGCACTATGCATGGCAAACAGCAGCAGCAAATGCTATAACTAATACCTAAACATGACATAGCTCAAGCAGAAAAAACATTACAGTAAAAATGGCCATGTTTAATACCTATGTCACATCTTAACACTAGAGTGATGCATCACAAAAACTGTGCTTGTTCGTCCCAGTTCCAAATAGTATTTTTTCCAGTGAGAGAACAAAGTTTTGGTGTAACTAGAATTTGCATATTCAGAAAACGACGGTAAAAATTTACGAGACCTAGAAAACTGCGGACTTCTCTTTTTGTGGATGGAACTGGAATGGCTCTGATTGCTTCTAACTTTTCAGGATCCGGCTGAATGCCTTCAGAAGAAATAATATGTCCCAAAAACCTCACCTTTGACCTACCGAATTCAGACTTTTCCAAGTTAACTGTAATTCCAGATTCTGCAAAAATACGTAACAAACCGTTGAGGATGCGATTGTGTTGTTCCCATGAGGCTTCTGCTATCAGAATATCGTCCACATATAAGGTGATGTGACGTTTTAAGAACTCAGGTAATATGGAATTTAGCCCGCGAATGAATGCTGGCGAAGAAATGTTCAAACCAAAAGGAAGTTTCCGAAACTGATAACAAACGCCGAAACAAAGGAAAGCTGTGTATTTTCTACATTCTGGATGAAGTTCGATCTGATAAAAGCTGGATCTGAGATCAATAGAAGACAACACTTTTACGCCATTAAAATTTTGAAGAAGTTCTTCCATCGTTTGCGGCCTGTCTGTTTCAGGAATGAAGATAGTATTGATTTGTCTCGAATCTAAGACAAGTCTGATCGACCCATTTTTCTTCTCAACAACATGTAATGAATTGTTGTATGAGCTTACTGCAGGCTCAATAATGCCCTCGTCAAGCATAGATTGTATTTCTGTTCTAACACGGTCCCTATAATGTGCTGGAATTACCGCCAGAGGCAGAGACGGAACCAGGAGCCGGCCGCTGTGGCCGAGCGGTTCTAGGCGCTTCAGACCGGAAGAGCGCTGCTGCTACGGTCGAAGGTTCGAATCCTGCCTCGGGCATGGATGTGTGTGATGTCCTTAGGTTGGTTAGGTTTAAGTAGTTCTAAGTTCTAGGGGACTGATGACCTCAGATGTAAAGTCCCATAGTGGTCACAGCCATTTGAACCATTTTTTTGAAATAATAATCTTTCTTTTTTTCTTTTTTTCATTAAGCAAATCATATCGTATAGTACCAAGAAGCAACGCTCACGAATACCAGGTTTAGGGCAGGCGAATAGAAGACTTATGTTTGTTGAAAGAGTCCTGAGAAAGTGCAATGCAACTGTAAAGGATATCGCATTCAGGACAACAGAGATTGCTTACATTTTTTTCTTAGTTACTTGCAAATCGCACAAAAGCAACAACTGGTAATACTGAGCAACTACGTACGCTGAAGATGCTGCGTTGAGCCCATTGTAGTTTTATTGCCTTCCATTTGGACCCAGGTTTTTTCGGTGTTCGTGCATCAATAGTTTGTTTTGTATGCCGTAACAATTTTGCGTATAGAAATAAATGCGTATAACTACCGTTATGATGTTCAGTTCCATTGAGGCTTTTTGTTTTCTAAACATGTACCTCAGCTCCACATTCGGTTGTTTGTGAGATTGGTTATTGTTGTGTACTGGCTAGTTTTCAAAGAGGGGGTGTCTAGGAAACCTGCTTTTTCCGATCGCTGGACAACAATTCAAGCAAATCGTATTAATGAATTTGATTACAAAAGGAAACAATTACAATACTTAACTTTGAGTCAAACAAATGTGTTGCAAGCAAAGGCCGACAGACAAAATAAACAATGTCCTTCAGTATATACAATTCCTAAGTCTCTGGCCTTGAAGTGCCTAATCTTGATGCCACTGTAGAAATGGCCGCGAGCAGTGGGGAACGGCTCTTATGTTCTCTTCGCCTAGAGGCCGTTGCTGTCGTGTTGTCGTCCTAGAGAGGGGTCGGTCAGCGTGCGTCTTCTTCAGAGCCGTCTCTGCTCTGACGTTGCCAACTGGCGAGCTGGCGCTTGACTTTACACCGGAACAGTTGTTGTCGGTGGAGCTGGGGGTATGTCCTTTAAAATTAACACTGTTTTTAAATCAACACACTTTGAAGCGAAAAACGTAACCCTACGAGTGAAATCGTTTGATGTGGTTATTTAAGTGCCTCTTCGACACATTTTTATTTTGTGTTCCTAAAGTTAAAATTTCTGTTTGATGTTATGCAATTTTATTTTGAAGAAACGTAATTTGGCATTTCTGTTGTGTCCCAAAAACTCCTTAACTGTGCATACTCCGTACACGGTGAAACGCACATACTCTGATGAGCCAAAAATTATGACCACTGCCCACGGCGAGACTGAATGCCGTGTGGTGATGTTGGCGGACACGAGATGCTGTAAGGAAACCATATAAGCGGTGCAGACGCGAATGGGGAATCATTCTAGCGACGTAAAAGGGCGTTCATGGGGAAATCAACTGACATAAGCGGCTTTGACAAAGGGAAGATTGTTGTGGTCCTGCGCCTGGGAATAAACATCTCGGAACGGTGATGCTGGTGCACTGTACGCGTGCTACTATCATGTGCGTCTCAGGAAAGTGGTTGATGGATGGTGAAACTACGAGTAGGCTACAAGATACTGTACGACCTCGCCTGCTCATAGAACGTGGCGGTCGGAAGATTGCCCACTCTCTGAAGAAGGATAGGCGGGGGTCTGCGTCAGATCTCAAGAAAGAGCATGATGCTACTCATTCATTTAGTCTACATAATTACATAATCTGAAGAGCTAAAATACGCCATACATATCACATATCCTTGGATAGCAATAAATTGCATATTAAGTATTTCTTTCTGATACTTAATTTAAAGAAACTATGACTACTACTACGACAAAACTACAATGAAACCCTTAACCAGATACTCAACGAATAATTCTACTACAACCACTACAGAATTCTCTCCTTTTTCATTTATTTTGGTGCATTCAACTTATGGATGGTTGTTTCCTACATCTACATCTACATCTACATCTACATTTATACTCCGCAAGCCACCCATCGGTGTGTGGCGGAGGGCACTTTACGTGCCACTGTCATTACCTCCCTTTCCTGTTCCAGTCGCGTATGGTTCGCGGGAAGAACGACTGTCTGAAAGCCTCCGTGCGCGCTCTAACCTCTCTAATTTTACATTCGTGATTTCCTCGGGAGGTATAAGTAGGGGGAAGCAATATATTCGATACCTCATCCAGAAACGCACCCTCTCGAAACCTGGCGAGCAAGCTACACCGCGATGCAGAGCGCCTCTCTTGCAGAGTCTGCCACTTGAGTTTATTAAACATCTCCGTAACGCTATCACGGTTACCAAATAACCCTGTGACGAAACGCGCCGCTCTTCTTTGGATCTTCTCTATCTCCTCCGTCAGACCGATCTGGTACGGATCCCACACCGATGAGCAATACTCAAGTATAGGTCGAACGAGTGTTTTGTAAGCCACCTCCTTTGTTGACGGACTACATTTTCTAAGCACTCTCCCAATGAATCTCAACCTGGTACCCGCCTTACCAACAATTAATTTTATATGATCATTCCACTTCAAATCGTTCCGCACGCATACTCCCAGATATTTTACAGAAGTAACTGCTACCAGTGTTTGTTCCGCTATCATATAATCATACAATAAAGGATCCTTCTTTCTATGTATTCGCAATACATTACATTTGTCAATGTTAAGGGTCAGTTGCCACTCCCTGCACCAAGTTCCTATCCGCTGCAGATCTTCCTGCATTTCGCTACAATTTTCTAATGCTGTAACTTCTCTGTATACTACAGCATCATCCGCGAAAAGCCGCATGGAACTTCCGACACTATCTACTAGGTCATTTATATATATTGTGAAAAGCAATGGTCCCATAACACTCCCCTGTGGCACGCCAGAGGTTACTTTAACGTCTGTAGACGTCTCTCCATTGATAACAACATGCTGTGTTCTGTTTGCTAAAAACTCTTCAATCCAGCCACACAGCTGGTCTGATATTCCGTAGGCTCTTACTTTGTTTATCAGGCGACAGTGCGGAACTGTATCGAACGCCTTCCGGAAGTCAAGAAAAATAGCATGTACCTGGGAGCCTGTGTCTAATATTTTCTGGGTCTCATGAACAAATAAAGCGAGTTGGTTCTCACACGATCGCTGTTTCCGGAATCCATGTTGATTCCTACATAGTAGATTCTGGGTTTCCAAAAACGACATGATACTCGAGCAAAAAACATGTTCTAAAATTCTACAACAGATCGACGTCAGAGATATAGGTCTATAGTTTTGCGCATCTGCTCGACGACCCTTCTTGAAGACTGGGACTATCTGTGCTCTTTTCCAATCATTTGGAACCCTCCGTTCCTCTAGAGACTTGCGGTACACGGCTGTTAGAAGGGGGGCAAGTTCTTTCGCGTACTCTGTGTAGAATCGAATTGGTATCCCGTCAGGTCCAGTGGACTTTCCTCTATTGAGTGATTCCAGTTGCTTTTCTATTCCTTGGACACTTATTTTGATGTCAGCCATTTTTTCGTTTGTGCGAGGATTTAGAGAAGGAACTGCAGTGCGGTCTTCCTCTGTGAAACAGCTGTGGAAAAAGGTGTTTAGTATTTCAGCTTTACGCATGTCATCCTCTGTTTCAATGCCATCATCATCCCGTAGTGTCTGGATATGCTGTTTCGAGCCACTTACTGATTTAACGTAAGACCAGAACTTCCTAGGATTTTCTGTCAAGTCGGTACATAGAATTTTACTTTCGAATTCACTGAACGCTTCACGCATAGCCCTCCTTACGCTAACTTTGACATCGTTTAGCTTCTGTTTGTCTGAGAGGTTTTGGCTGCGTTTAAACTTGGAGTGGAGCTCTCGTTGCTTTCGCAGTAGTTTCCTAACCATGTTGTTGTACCACGGTGGGCTTTTCCCGTCCCTCACAGTTTTACTCGTCACGTACCTGTCTAAAACGCATTTTACGATTGCCTTGAACTTTTTCCATAAACACTCAACATTGTCATTGTCGGAACAGAAATTTTCGTTTTGATCTGTTAGGTAGTCTGAAATCTGCCTTCTATTACTCTTGCTAAACAGATAAACCTTCCTCCCTTTTTTTATATTCCTATTAACTTCCATATTCAGGGATGCTGCAACGGCCTTATGATCACTGATTCCCTGTTCTGTACATACAGAGTCGAAAAGTTCGGGTCTGTTTGTTATCAGTAGGTCCAAGATGTTATCTCCACGAGTCGGTTCTCTGTTTAATTGCTCGAGGTAATTTTCGGATAGTGCACTCAGTATAATGTCACTCGATGCTCTGTCCCTAGCAACCGTCCTAAACATCTGAGTGTCCCAGTCTATATCTGGTGAATTGAAATCTCCATTACTGAATCCGCCCTCATACTACGCCGATCAACAGTCATCGTCTGCTGGATTCCTTGGGCATCGGGCAGCACATCAGGAGCGTTTCCACTATAGCGAGTAATTCCACCCACTACTTTTACGTCTTAAACTCCACACTTCGGTGATCACTTGCACCAACGCACTGTAGATTCTTGGGACAGTATTTCAGTCGGTGGCTGCCGACCTCAATTATCTTCTCTCCATCTGCATTGTATGTTGTCTAGCCTGGATAGCAGCATGCCGACTTACGGCTGAATGCCTCGTGAAGTATTTTTGGCCTTCCTGGATATTGCGACTCAAGTATCGTCCAAGATGGGTCAGGTCGACTCGCTCCTTAATTTTTCTATGGGATCCAACATCCGTCATACCTGACGTCCATTACCCGCTGCATATTCATGCAGCCTGCAGTCCCACAGTGTGTGTTCTTCTGTGCCAACACTGCCGCAGGAGCAGCCGTCATTCATTTATTTTCTGATTTTGTATACATACGTGGCATAAGGGCCGTGGTCAGTCAGACTGGCTTCATTAGCTGCAGTCTAAGAGCCCAAACGTCCGCACGATATTCTACGAATGATGCTAATACAGATTGGTGGTATACGCTGATAGTTTTCAGGGGGAGCCGAAATTGCCTGTTTGCAATGGTTATAATTTTATTCATCGGGTTTTTACCTTTTATTCCTGCTTCCTCTATATGATAAGCAAAGTTATGACGTTTGTCCAGAAATACCCCTAGATATCTCGTTACTTTGCTTCTCGTAATTGTTACATTATTAAATTTTATTTTAGGGTTCCTTACTCGGTTTCATTTCGGTAGGAGGTACGTTGTTTTGTGAGACACCAGTGATAAATTAACACTTAGACAACAGCCCTCAAATTCGTGGAGATCCGCATTACATTTGTCTTCTATAATTTTTCTGGAGTCACAATTTACAACGAACGGAACGTCATCCGCAAATACCACCAGTCCGCTTATGTTACCACTGTAATGTAACTTCTGTACTATGGGCTTCAGTGCTACATCCTAGAACTCTGGACCACACACTGAACCTGCGGACAGACTTTTGTTATTGTCCTAGTTACTTTCTTTCCCGGGAATGTTAAAGAAGCATGTCGCCCGTGGCATTAATCTCTCAGGAAGTTGTACAGCGCTTCTGGACACTCCAAATCCCTAAGACGACCAAAGAAAGATAGCTACCATAGGTTATCGAAAGTGCCAGTAATATCAATCATCATCGCTAGTGGGTACGTAGATGAGTATCTGTCGCTAGCTAGTACAGACTCACATTTATCCAAGCACATCCTGCTGCGCACATTCTTCAGACTGAAGCTAGTGGCCCCTTCACGTTCACATGCTGCCCCAACGACATCGTCCATTACGACTGCAGAACGTACAGAACTCTAGATCAATGGAAACGTGTAGCCCGGTCGGACTAATCACGTTTCCTTTACATCAGGACGGTAGTGGTAATAGGGTACACAGTCTTCCAGGGGAATGGCTGTTCAAAACAAGTACTTCACCTCGGACGCCGGTAGGTAGGGGGGGGGGGGGGGGGGCAGTATTATGCTATGGCGGACATTCCCCTGGACTTCCCTGAAATCTGTGGTAGAAATCGAAAAAGCCGTCACAGTTATGGACTATGGGAACATTATTACACACCACTTTCACCCATTCATGTTTGATGTCTTCTTCAGCTGTGACGTTATATTCCAGCAGAAATACTGTCTGTGTCCAAATACCAAAATCGTGCTGTAGTGGTTGAGATGCATGGTAGTTCTCTGTGATGTCTCAGCGACATAATTCGACTGATCTGAACTGGATGGAACACATGTGGAGAGCTATCGGGTGCCAACTACACGTCTACAATCACCATCCCGTAATTATGGTAATTATGTGATTTGCGTGTAAACATCTGGTGCTACATACATCTGGGAAGCTATAAAGAATTTGTCGAACTTATGCTACACAGAATTGCTGCTGCACTGCGTTCCAAATGTGGACGAAGACGATATTAAGCAGGAAGTGATAATGATTTATACAATTTTGGTAAACATTTTTGGAATACAGTGATCAATATACTATTATATTTTGACTAAAGTTCAGTCTCGATCACACCATTTATGTTTCAATGACATATGTAACCGGTTTCGGTTATTTTTACACAACCATCATCAGACCCATGGCTCCCTTAGGATGGTATGCGGAGCTCTCCTCAGTTGCTACGAAGTCAACTGCCTTCAAGTTGACTTCGTAGCAGCTGAGGAGAGCTCCGCATACCATCCTAAGGGAGCCATGGGTCTGATGATGGCTGTGTAAAAATAACCGAAACCGGTTACCTATGTCATTGAAACATAAATGATATGATCAAGACTGAACTTTAGTCAAAATATGATAATTATTTGGTTCATCGCATTGTTTTTAGGCCGTAATTTCTTGTCAGATATACAGAAGAGATATATCAGTGAATTTGGATCATACAGGTACAACACGTACAACGAAATATGCTGATTTGTACTTATCGTGATTTTCGGTTGATTTCTCGTTTGCATCGGGAAATGCCATCTGCTAGCACATCGTTGTTTTTCTGCCTTAGACGCTGATAACTTTGGTCTAATTTTTAGATGTTCTGCAGCACAATGCATTTCCTATGTTTTCCATAACACACTTTTATTCATACCACTGTATTCTGTTTGTTTTTGTACTCCAAGTATGTGTTGTGGTTTGTGTTTTTTAGTATTGCCAACATAACCTTGCCACTACTTTGTCTTTGACCCACAACATTTTTTAAATTAGGTTATTGTATGTGTGTAATTATATTTAGTTATGTTTCTGTGTATTTATGTACTGTGTAAGAGTAGAGAAGGAACAGCGATGGAGGGATTTTATTCTATTTTTTTGGGGGGGGGGGGGAGAGGGGGAAACCACGATGAGTGGACATAAGTATAAAGCAGTGTGAAGGAGTGTGAGTTAGAGGAGAAGTTGAGGAGCGAGAAGTGAAATGAACCTGTGAGAGGGGTGAGGGTGGGGGGCTTGTGGGAGAGTGGGAGGGGGTGAAGAATGGAAAAGGCTCTTTTCTTTTTGATGTATTTTCATCAATCATTCTGTATAGAGTCTGGTTTCCAATATTTACTTGGTCATTGAGCAACTGTTTATTTTGTGTTAATGCTTTGGAAATTTAATTGGCAGGGGAAGAGGTGTCTGTCTTTAGTGATTTTTATGATATTCATATCGTTTTCAATAGTGCTCGGTCTATGGTGTTCTTGTTTTAGATCATCCGCAAATGTTGAATGATTTGTACCGTATTTAAATGCTCTGATGTGTTCTTTATATCTGGTGTCGAATGTCCTGCCAGTCATACCAATGTACACTCCTGGAAATTGAAATAAGAACACCGTGAATTCATTGTCCCAGGAAGGGGAAACTTTATTGACACATTCCTGGGGTCAGATACATCACATGATCACACTGACAGAACCACAGGCACATAGACACAGGCAACAGAGCATGCACAATGTCGGCACTAGTACAGTGTATATCCACCTTTCGCAGCAATGCAGGCTGCTATTCTCCCATGGAGACGATCGTAGAGATGCTGGATGTAGTCCTGTGGAACGGCTTGCCATGCCATTTCCACCTGGCGCCTCAGTTGGACCAGCGTTCGTGCTGGACGTGCAGACCGCGTGACACGACGCTTCATCCAGTCCCAAACATGTTCAATGGGGGACAGATCCGGAGATCTTGCTGGCCAGGGTAGTTGACTTACACCTTCTAGAGCACGTTGGGTGGCACGGGATACATGCGGACGTGCATTGTCCTGTTGGAACAGCAAGTTCCCTTGCCGGTCTAGGAATGGTAGAACGATGGGTTCGATGACGGTTTGGATGTACCGTGCACTATTCAGTGTCCCCTCGACGATCACCAGTGGTGTACGGCCAGTGTAGGAGATCGCTCCCCACACCATGATGCCGGGTGTTGGCCCTGTGTGCCTCGGTCGTATGCAGTCCTGATTGTGGCGCTCACCTGCACTGCGCCAAACACGCATACGACCATCATTGGCACCAAGGCAGAAGCGACTCTCATCGCTGAAGACGACACGTCTCCATTCGTCCCTCCATTCACGCCTGTCGCGACACCACTGGAGGCGGGCTGCACGATGTTGGGGCGTGAGCGGAAGACGGCCTAACGGTGTGCGGGACCGTAGCCCAGCTTCATGGAGACGGTTGCGAATGGTCCTCGCTGATACCCCAGGAGCAACAGTGTCCCTAATTTGCTGGGGAGTGGCGGTGCGGTCCCCTACGGCACTGTGTAGGATCCTATGGCCTTGGCGTGCATCCGTGCGTCGCTGCGTTCCGGTCCCAGGTCGACGGGCACGTGCACCTTCCGCCGACGACTGGCGACAACATCGATGTACTGTGGAGACCTCACGCCCCACGTGTTGAGCAATTCGGCGGTACGTCCACCCGGCCTCCCGCATGCCCACTATACGTCCTCGCTCAAAGTCCGTCAACTGCACATACGGTTCACGTCCACGCTGTCGCGGCATGCTACCAGTGTTAAAGACTGCGATGGAGCTCCGTATGCCACGGCAAACTGGCTGACACTGACGGCGGCGGTGCACAAATGCTGCGCAGCTAGCGCCATTCGACGGCCAACACCGCGGTTCCTGGTGTGTCCGCTGTGCCGTGGGTGTGATCATTGCTTGTACAGCCCTCTCGCAGTGTCCGGAGCAAGTATGGTGGGTCTGACACACCGGTGTCAATGTGTTCTTTTTTCCATTTCCAGGAGTGTATATCTTTTCACAATGTCTGGAACTGAGCTGATAGATACCACAATGTTGGTATCTGTCTGCTTTTGATTTCAGTTTTGGGATGTAGTTTTGTATGGAATGGTTTGTTTTGTAAGCAATGTTTATGCCTTGTTTTTTTTCAATATGTTATCTATTTTATGTGTGATTTTGTTGTGGTAGGTCACTTTATGCCATTTTTTTGTTGTAGTGCAAGTTGTACGAGTCAGTGTGTTTTGGTTTGTTTTTTTCATTATTTGTCTCTTTATTTTTTGTTTAGTTTGTCTACCATGTAAACGAGAAATCAACCGAAAATCACCGTAAGTACAAATCAATTTATTCTTAACGAACTGCTTTTTGATCTAAAAGCAAATCAAAATGTAAATAACTTAATTACAGACCACTGTAAGCGACTTGCCATACTATACTGCAGAGCGCTGGCTTAGATGCGGTAAAGTTCTGACCCGTTTTTTGAACTCCGAACAGTAACTGAAATTTTTTTGAACGAAAGGAATCGTCCTCTGGCTGAGTTACGGAACGGTGAGTGGTTGTGGAAGTTAGCATTTTATACAGACTTAACTAAACATGTGAATGACCCTAATTTAAAATTGCAAGGTGAAAACCAGCTTCTGCCTGATTTATACACGCATGTTAAGTCCTTTCGACAAAAGATTGCTTTGTTTCAATCTCAGCTGAACAAAGTATGCTTCACGCATTTTAATACATGCCAAACATTCAGTCAGCAAACTGAAATTCCGTTTCCTGTAACTTTCGCAATTGAAGCTTTGGGCGCTTTAAAAATTAATTTTGAATCACGTTTTTCAGATATCGATTCAAATTCAAACGATATCAAGATATTTCAAAATCCCTTTGACATCGACATAGAAGCGTTACCCGCAGGACTTCAGTTTGAAATTATTGATTTGCAGTGCAGCGACATTTTTAAAGAAAAACATTCAAAGTCAACATTACTGGAAGTTTATAAGTGTCTTCCATCCACACAGTTTCCAAATTTACATAAATTTGCCCGTGGCTGTTTTTCCGCTTTTGGCACTACTTATTTGTGTGAAAAAACT
The DNA here is from genome assembly GCF_021461395.2 of Schistocerca americana. Classification (NCBI taxonomy): domain Eukaryota; kingdom Metazoa; phylum Arthropoda; class Insecta; order Orthoptera; family Acrididae; genus Schistocerca; species Schistocerca americana. Next base: position 293,531,008 of record NC_060130.1, read on the forward strand.
TTCTCCAAAATGAAACATGCAAAAAGTTTTTACAGATCAAAATTAAGTGATGAGCATTTGAAGTCGCTGATGATTATCTCTACCAGTAAACTTGATCGACAACTGGAGGTAATTATGAAAGGAAAGTTACAGCTACATAAAAGTCACTAATTATCACTAAGATGTTAAATTTCTTTACGTGAATACTGTGAGTTTCCAAGATATAAATTAATTACAACTATTTTTATACATCAGTTACAACTAAAATATCCAATATCATTATGTACACCAGGTATTGTATTTTCTTTAAATTGCCTTTAAATAAAATTATTTTGTACGATTTACTTGCTATGTGTATTTTACAACGTAATCAAAAGACAGTGAAACCTCGCTTAAGAAGCATCTTCCTTAATGATTGATTACTAAGGCTAGCCGCCGAAGTGGCGCCCATTTGAAAGACTTGCACCAGACTCGTGAGTAGAATAAAATGCAAAGAATTTTTTTACTTAAAATGTTTTCGTCAAACTAGCCTGTTAACCGTTCTTTTTTTTCGCTATCGCACGGAGAATGGTCTGTCTGTTTATTGTGGATAGCCACAAGTTTAACCATGACCTTCTGTTTTGTAAAGATAGAGCTCCAACAATGTCGCGGTGTATTGGTCGCAATAGGCCTCGAAACTCAATTGTTGTCAGTATAACTACCACCTCAAATATTTGGCGGGCCGGATACCGGGGATGTCCGGCCAGCTAACGCGGCCCGGTTTGCCGGCCCTCGCGGGCCGGTTTCGGCCCGCGGGCCGTAGTTTGGAGACCCCTGCCCTAGACCATGCACCGCGGGCACCCCTTCTACAAGGATATCGTGGAGCTGCACTACCAACTGCGGATTTAGCTCTGATATTCAGGGAGGAAACATCACGGACTGTACAAAACCTTTCGACGAATTTTGAACGTGATCCGAAGCACAAAAAGGTGTTTATGCGTTTTCAGTCTTTTTTGCGCCCTGCTGTGGTATGATCACACAGGACTGCAGCATTGATACATGCATGAATACAACGGCAAATAGTTCATCTTAAACACCCCAGTTCAGCAACACCATCGGTGCCATCTGTGCACCTCTCTTGCGCACTTTAAAAAAGTCCGCGTTACACTCCTGACCTAGCACTTGTATGGGGGGATGCAGAATCTGAGGGGTATCGAGGGGTTGCTTGCGTGAAGGCACATAGGTGTTGCTCAAGGGCTGGTTCTTTATAGGAACATTTTTAATGCGCTCAACAAAGGTGTGCAGGTGGCACCAAAGGTGACATTGAACTGGGGGTCTTAAGTGGGACCCTTTGTCATTTTATCCAAGCATATGTCAAAGTCACACTCCCCCAATATCACGCCACAGAAGCATGCGAGAAAGGAGGGCTGAACGTGCATAAGCACTCTTTGCTGTTTCAAATCAAAAATGGTTCAAATGGCTCTGAGCACTATGCGACTTCACTTCTGAGGTCATCAGTCGCCTAGAACTTAGAACTAATTAAACGTAACTAACGTAAGGACATCACACACATCCATGCCCGAGGCAGGATTCGAACCTGCGACCGTAGCGGTCGCTCGGCTCCAAACTGTAGCGCCTAGAACCGCACGGCCACTCCGGCCGGCTTGCTGTTTCAGATCATGTTCAAGTTCCGTTCAATGTTTTAGAACGTTCCCTAGTACACCACAGCAAAAATTGCGGTCACACTACACTCCAAAGAGGTCAGATGATATTCAACGTGTTTGGAGCCCCACGATATCTTTAGAGAAGGGTTGAATTGTCTGGAGGGGTGTCAGCAGTGTCAAAGATTGTCGAGAACGTCGCTCCGTTGCACATCACACAGCGAAATTTTTTTTGTCGGCTGACAAGTGTGTGTAAATGACCGCCCCAAGGCAAGGGTTGGTTTCACCGACGCTCTTTATGCCATCTCCTAAGGCCTTTTCATGTCTGTTTTGAACTCCCCGTCGTATGACGCGTCCACGGTAGCGTTGGGCAGAATTTGGGTCAAATTTAGTGCCAATGTGACCTCATTAACACACCTTACACGTTACGTGAACTTATGTATTCTGGCCTTTTTTCCGCATATGTCGATACGTTGCTCTTTGAAGCGTTGCTGAGCGTGGGGGTGACGTCGCAAGGCACCACGCTTTTGCATCATTGCAGATGAAGTTCGTGGGCATCTTTGAGTCAAATTTCAAACGATAATGACAGGTAGTGTCTGCTCGTAGCTAAAATTAGCGGGGGTGCTGCTACAGAAAATTTTTAGCTCAGTTTTAAAATGGTATAAAAGGAAAATAACATGCATAAAAGGAAAATTTGTTCACGAACTTGATAAGAACCTAAAAGAACACAATAAAATATTTTTTAATTTTAAATAATCCTTTGTTCTTGTCTTAATTTATGCAAAATAATCAATAAATTTCTCCTTGATCTCTGGATGACATATGAACAAACTTTTCTCCATTGGAGACACTGCAAACGCATTTAGTCTTTCCGAATTCATGGTGCTTTCCAGAAAAGCTTTTGCTGTTTTCAATGTTGAAAATCAAAGTTTTGCTTCTGATGTAGTTATGGACTTATAAGAGGATTTTTTATCAGTTTCATAATTTCACTAAGAATATTATCTAGATTTTTTTCGAGATAAGTGTCAGCAGCTCAGTTAATTTGCAGTATTCATGAATACCAGACCTGCAATATACTTTTAGTTCAGTTTCAAGCTCTTCTTTATCAGTCATGGGGTATGCTTCAAAGGCCAGTGCTATCTTGTGTAGGATGTTCATTCTCGAGACTAGCGAAGCATTTCTAGTTCAACAATTTAACAGCTACTCAGTGTTCAGTGGAAGAATTGTCGTCCATTATATCATCACATATACAGTCACGCACTTCCCTAGCTTCTACCATGAGTGTCCCTGAAGGATTCTCACTGCACAGTTTCTTAATTTTAAAATAGAACTTTCGTATATTGTTACATATTCATTAACTTTAAACACAATAATTGTAAATTATTTCAAAATGGGGCATAATCTTATGAAAAAGCTCTAAAAAAACTTGAAATTATCATCATCCAGGTATTTTAAAATTCCCGTTCATCTGCAGTGGTTTGATCTGCATTTGATGTTATCTGGATTTCAGTAAGGCTGTTTTGCAAAGATTTTTTTGAACTCTGTTTGTGGTTCGTTTGTTGAAGTTCCACCTTGTAGAAGATGTACGTGGAATGCTGACGTCCATGTGCTTCTTGAGAATGGACACACGTTGCGGCGACCTTGACAAGAATATTGGATAAATGTATAACAGTGGATGAAACGAGCATTACTCTTCACTACTTTTACTTTTGCCTATACTCCTTCTCTTTTGCCTTTCATGACATTTCCACCATAAAATGTCTGAGCTATCAGTTTTTTACAAGTTCCATTTCGTCCTATTATTTTAAAGTATGTTTCGACGTGCCATTTGCAGATGGTTTTCTGGAATAAAGAATCCACCAAAAAGCTCAAATATTTCTCCATTCAATAAGTAAGGTAGATCAAAAACCATTGGAATGCGTTCCGAAAAATCTGTTGTGTCATCAAAGATGACAGCTGTAAAGGAAACTTTGGAATTTCCGTCCTTACCTCCTTTTTAGCAAACAGTCAAGTATCTCATTTTGAAATGTCTTAGAAACACATTTGAAGACTGCATTGGTTTTAAGGGATTCTTCTAATCTGAATCTAATTTGGATGCAAAAATCACTGATCCGCTAAATACTCCTGGATTTACCGAAGCGTCTTTTTCATCATGTCCGCATGAGGGAGTTTCAAACTTCCCAAGAAAATGCAGACAAAAGTTCACGGTTCTTTTTAACCTGTATATTATACTCGTTGATTGAAAGTCTGTACGCCTCACAAAGTTTTCCTTAATCTCTAACAGTTTCTAAAAGTGGTAATGAAACTACATTATCAACGTGATTTTTTGACTACTAATGTTTTTCAGTTTTTTATTTCATTTTGTTAATATCTCTATAACGATCTGTTGATCACGTTACAACAGCAAACACGGAAAGCAAAAAAATGGTGTCTTTTTTTTTTTTAACTTCCCAGCCGCAAAGCAAACTTTTCCATTCAAAGTATTCGGCATTAAACTATGAATAATACCCTGTTGTTGCCTATGCCTGGCTGAAGTATTAGAATATCAGGTGCTGAACGACCTCCTTCCTCAACTGTAAGCTCCTTATGGAGAAACAGCTGTGAAAACTTAAGCTACTGAAGTTCACAGTCACGGAACCTATTTCTTGGGAATGCAAAGCCATTATTAAAGTTTTCTCTAACATAAATGAACCGAAAAAAATTAATCAAATACAGTTACTGGAAGTGGGAGAATAATTTCACATTTGATATCATTAAAGAAAATGGTGTATAGTTAAGCATAACACAAGCGGAATAAAAAAGAAAGCAACTTGCCACCAACACGCTAGGGTCGGCACTACGGAAGCGACAGTGCTCCCTCTCCCTTGAAGCCAGGCACGCAATTCACAATGTGCGCATGCGCACAACAGCCAGACCTAACTCCGCTGGAAATACTGTATGTAGCGCACAGTTTCATACAGTGCACAGATCCATATAAAGATATTTGTGTTTTTTTTTTTTTTCATGATCTGGGGATAGTTACTGACATAAAGCTTAAAAATTATATAGTGCAAAAAGAAAAAGAAAGAATTAAAGTAAAAAGGACTGATTACACGTACCAGTTACAAGAGCTGTGGACCAGTTTGCCTAAGGAGACGATACGACGGCCTTATCACACCTTTCCCAGCCGAACTGGTGCATACATTAAGGTCAGAGGGTGGGAATGCCATACTGATAAGTGGACTCATACTGCCCAGTTCTCCGTAAATTTGACCCGATTTTGCAGTCAGAAAAATAACATCGCATACGCCCTCTTTCGTTTCATTTCCTCCACCGCCTCTGCGTGCTTCACTATTTTTGTCCGGCATTGTAAATAAATAAACACTTATCATTCTTTCTTAAGACGGATATGCCGATTACAGTTATTTCTGATCTGTCTTGAAAGTTCTGTGTGAATCGAGAATGAAATTTTCACTCTGCGCTTATATGAAATTTCCTGGTAGAAACGTGTGCCGGACTGAGACTCGAACTCGTGAACTTCGCCTTTCGTGGGAAAATGTTTTATAACTGAGCTACCCACGTACGACGCACGATGCGTCTCCACAGCTTCAATTCCGCCAGTACCTCATCTCCTCCCTTCCAAACTTCACAGAAGCTATTCTGAAAAACTTGCAGAACTAGCATTCCTGAAAGAAAGAACATAGCCTAGGGGATGTTTCCAGAATGTTCCTTCCAGTAATGCTAGTTCTGCAAGGTTCGCAGGAGATCTTTTGTGAAGTTTGGAGAGTAGGAGAAAAGGTACTAACGGAACTAACATTGTGGGGAGGGGTCGTGAGTCGTGCTTGGGTAGCTCAGTTGGTGGAGCACTTGCCCCCACAAGGCGAACGTTCCGAGTTCGAGTCTCGGTCAGGCTCACAGTTTCAATCTACCGGTAAGTTTCTGCGATAAATGTTTGTTAGAAAACGTGCTGGAATCCTTATTTCCACTTTAAATAATTCAAAATTTTCAGCTTTTATGCACACTGATAAGTCAAAACATCGTGGCCGCGTGCTCAATAAGGCGTTTATCCACTTTGGAAAGCAATACAGAAGCCTTTCTGGGTGGCATGTATTCGACAAATCCTTATATGTTTACGCTGAGGCCACGCAATTCACGTAAACAATGGGGTGGTGGTTTGTGGGAGAGGATCTGGAACCGGATATAGTCCCAGATGTGTTCCAACAGGCCCTCATGCTAATTTTGAGATGTTTGCTCATTACTTTTCTCACACTGAAGACGTTTTATGTGTTCTGGTCTTTTTTCTGCGATTGTCACTGTTGTCATGCTTTTCTTCTTATGTCGAGGAGTCTGTGACATTCTTCCATCCACCAGGCAAGGTTTCTGCTTTGGTTATTGGAGCTAGTTGCTCGGCTTTAGTTATTAGGCTTACTTTTATTTGATCCGAGTTTTGGTTGTGCATGTCTTCAGTTGCAAGTGGAAACTCGTATGAGTTTATTATTTTTTCTGGATCACAAAATTCTGCTTTTTTGGTTGTTGGTGCGGTTTTTCCTTTTGGAGACGATTTTGAGTTTCGTTTTAGAAAGGTTGTGGTCACAAGTGGGTTGGCTCCTGTGAAGGCTTTGACATTTTGCATTTCTTTACGGAACTTTGATTGCCACTTGATCGATGTGGGATTCACATAGGTGTGGGTCTGATGAGATCCATGTTTTCTGTTTTCTAGGTAGCTTTTTAAAGGCTGTAGATTTCAGGATCACATTGTGTGCCTTGCCTAGTTCTACATCTGATGCCATTTTCCTTCTGTTATGTGCTGCGTAGTTTATCCCCCCCTCCCATAAGTCAGACGTCGTGTTTTCTGGAATTTTTTGCACCACATGATCTAGTCGATCTCAAAAGAGATCCAACTTTTCTTTGTCCTTTTTAATGTCTTCATTTATCAGGGCACATGCATTCACAACGGTGTAAATTCTGTTGGCAGAATTGAAAGTGAGAGTTGGGAGTGTTATAGATTGTGATTCAAAGTTTATAACGAAATCCAAAATATTTTTGTCCATATGAAGCCAGTTCCAAGGCGCAGTGTGGTTTTCATAATTTTTTAGTCTAATTTTCCTTTGTATATTCTGAAACCTCCAAAATCAAAATTGTTTTCATCTATGAATCTTATTTCTTGTAGCGCCATAGTCAGAATTTTGTGGTTTTTGAAGTTCTTCTGTAAGATGTTTTTGTTTTCTAATTTTTTAGGCGATAATTTACATTGGAAGCAAGTACATAACTTGGTTTTTATACTACAACTTGCTTGAAGTTCGCAGACGGTCCGCCTCATCTTTGTGTAATGCTGCAGACTCTCCAGAATCCATTTGTCTGCCTGTGCACTTTGGTCCGGTGCATTGTCCACTTGTGATAAATTGTTTCACATCACACATTTGCATGACTGATAATATTATGTACGGAGTAGCTCTTATTGTTAGAGTCAGTGGTTTACAGATACGGTTGTTAACCCTGGAGACTTCTCTCAACCGCCCCTAGCCTGGGGAACAAAATTCAAATGGCTCTGAGCACTATGGGACTCAACTGCTGTGGTCATTAAGTCCCCTAGAACTTAGAACTACTTAAACCTAACTAACCTAAGGACAGCACACAACACCCAGCCATCACGAGGCAGAGAAAATCCCTGACCCCGCGGGGAAGCGAGAACGCTACCGCACGACCACGAGATGCGGGCCCTCGGGAACAGACACTGACCAAAGGCCGCCTAATCCGGGTACAGCCGCCTTTGGAGTTTGGTTTCAGTGTTGGTACATGGGTGGCATTTTATTTCCCACTTACCCCACATTTGTGCAGAGACTTCCCCTATCCGACACCTGGGGGTATGTTTGGTAGGTGACCAGAACACTCCCTCCCTTGGGTATTATAATTTTATTATTATTATTATTATTATTACTATTATTACTTTGCTCTGCTCGTCTACTGTTACGGTTGTAATGTTAAATCAGTAAGCATTTCTGGTTAGATGTAAGAGAGGCTATAAAAGCCCTAGTCTTGACAGATGAAATAAAAGCAAAAATTCATAAGCAGTTGCTGTTTTCTTACAGTAACTTTTCATGTTGACTGCCGTTACTGAATATTTTTCCCTTTATTGTTATTTCATTCCCCTCGCCCCATTTGAGCAGGGTTGGGTTGCCAACGGATACAAATTGCCGCTTTTCAGCCGTATGACAGTAAAATTTGTGAAACATATTCTAAAACTGGACATGGCGGTTAACACTGATGAATGTTTGACTCGATAAAAAGACAGATCGTCAATTGCATAAGTTAAAATATAAAAGTATGATCTGTTGACTGAACAAAATATTGACACAGACGAAATGTCAAATGAAAGTTTCACAAAATACACTCCTGGAAATGGAAAAAAGAACACATTGACACCGGTGTGTCAGACCCACCATACTTGCTCCGGACACTGCGAGAGGGCTGTACAAGCAATGATCACATGCACGGCACAGCGGACACACCAGGAACCGCGGTGTTGGCCGTCGAATGGCGCTAGCTGCGCAGCATTTGTGCACCGCCGCCGTCAGTGTCAGCCAGTTTGCCGTGGCATATGGAGCTCCATCGCAGTCTTTAACACTGGTAGCATGCCGCGACAGCGTGGACGTGAACCGTATGTGCAGTTGACGGACTTTGAGCGAGGGCGTATAGTGGGCATGCGGGAGGCCGGGTGGACGTACCGCCGAATTGCTCAACACGTGGGGCGTGAGGTCTCCACAGTACATCGATGTTGTCGCCAGTGGTCGGCGGAAGGTGCACGTGCCCGTCGACCTGGGACCGGACCGCAGCGACGCACGGATGCACGCCAAGACCGTAGGATCCTACGCAGTGCCGTAGGGGACCGCACCGCCACTTCCCAGCAAATTAGGGACACTGTTGCTCCTGGGATATCGGCGAGGACCATTCGCAACCGTCTCCATGAAGCTGGGCTACGGTCCCGCACACCGTTAGGCCGTCTTCCGCTCACGCCCCAACATCGTGCAGCCCGCCTCCAGTGGTGTCGCGACAGGCGTGAATGGAGGGACGAATGGAGACGTGTCGTCTTCAGCGATGAGAGTCGCTTCTGCCTTGGTGCCAATGATGGTCGTATGCGTGTTTGGCGCCGTGCAGGTGAGCGCCACAATCAGGACTGCATACGACCGAGGCACACAGGGCCAACACCCGGCATCATGGTGTGGGGAGCGATCTCCTACACTAGCCGTACACCACTGGTGATCGTCGAGGGGACACTGAATAGTGCACGGTACATCCAAACCGTCATCGAACCCATCGTTCTACCATTCCTAGACCGGCAAGGGAACTTGCTGTTCCAACAGGACAATGCACGTCCGCATGTATCCCGTGCCGCCCAACGTGCTCTAGAAGGTGTAAGTCAACTACCCTGGCCAGCAAGATCTCCGGATCTGTCCCCCATTGAGCATGTTTGGGACTGGATGAAGCGTCGTCTCACGCGGTCTGCACGTCCAGCACGAACGCTGGTCCAACTGAGGCGCCAGGTGGAAATGGCATGGCAAGCCGTTCCACAGGACTACGTCCAGCATCTCTACGATCGTCTCCATGGAGAATAGCAACCTGCATTGCTGCGAAAGGTGGATATACACTGTACTAGTGCCGACATTGTGCATGCTCTGTTGCCTGTGTCTATGTGCCTGTGGTTCTGTCAGTGTGATCGTGTGATGTATCTGACCCCAGGAATGTGTCAATAAAGTTTCCCCTTCCTGGGACAATGAATTCACGGTGTTCTTATTTCAATTTCCAGGAGTGTATAAATGACAGATGGACAGTTGCATAAGTTGAAAGGTAACAGGTCGATCTGTTGACTGAGAGAGGTAGAGGTATCAATGAGTGAAGTAATGAGTGAATGTCGCCTGACAAGGATATGTGCATAATGGGAATGTAGCATTCGGTGCAGTGCGTAAGAGTGTGTTTGTGTGGCAGATATGTGGATTAGGGATTTGGGAGAGCGAATAGGACTTCTGTTCCAGCCCAAGCCTTGAGATGTGGTTGGAGACGAATATAGAGGAAGGGAGCCCTGAGCAGATTAGGAGGGGTGGGTACTTTAGATCTGGTAGGACAGGTACCTACACACACATCAGGGCAGATTTGATGGTCATGTAAGGGAAGGGGCTTAAAGTTTTGTTGGATGAGGACATGGAGAGTGTGGAGGTGTAGTGTTGGGAGAAAGTGGTTGTAGAGGCACGGCAGCGAACCAGGATAAGTGTGCAGGGGGGAAACTAACGGATGGGTAGTCTCAAGTTTTCAGGTAATGTAGAATATTAGGAGGTGCTTAAGATGGAAGATTACGATGGGGAATTTTATAAGTCAGTAGAGAATTCAGGTGGGCCAGGTAAGCGGATACGAAAGGCTAGGCAGAGAGAGTGGCTTTTGAGGATCTGGAAGGCGTGATAAAACGAGGGAGAAGCGGAAGTCCACGCTACATTTGGATTGCAAAGAATGCATCTGATCAGGGATTTATAGGTGTGGAGGATTGTGAAATGGTGCAATCCACATGTTGAGAGATTGAAGGGCACTCTCACTTCTGATTTGGTGTCATGCCACTTAATGTTCTTAGGGAAGATGATCTTTATTATGATCTGACTTCATACATCATGGCGAAATGGGGGGCAATAGTTGACGCTCTTGCTTGTGTGCTCAACTGCAGTAAAAGTGTGCGGCGACTGAGGACCGAGGGGAGAGCGTTTTTTCTGCAGAACCTGGGTGAAAACATTTCTGGACGACTGAGTTCCTTGGTCTCATTGTGCAGACATGTTGGATGGCGCTGGTCAGTCGGGGGCCTCGTCCAGGTAGGCTGACTAGCGCCGAGGAGACGCCGCTGCAATGTACAAAGCATTGAAGACCGACAATAAAGCATAGGATGGGCCCTTGTTAGGCAGGAAGCCAACGAGACAAAGGTGAACGTTCTGCAAATTTCAGTGGGACAGTTCACTGGCGCCCAGATGTCCAGACTCTGTTGCAAAACATATTTGTGAAGGGGAGTTTATGGCCGTTCTTTGGAAACTTCGAAATGGACGCAACAGGGGAAATAACGATCTTTTTATGGAGGGCTGTGGTTCCATCCTGGTCATGTTGTTAGCAAAAGACACGGCGTAAACGCATGGGAAAGAGGCCACGAAGCTGAATTTTGTTTCCTTTCTCCCAATTATCTTTAAAGTCTCTGATTGGTCAAACCGGTGTATGCAGAGCAAGGAGCAGTCTCCCATCTTTGAATGCGGCACTTCAGCTCGTGATTGGCTTGTGCTACAGTGGGTGTAGTCTAAGATGTAAATGTGCTTTGCCACCGAGCTGGCGAAAAAAGTGAAGAAAAAGAGAAAATGTCACTCTAGTACTGGCGCTTTGCTAGTGAAGAATGGCACGTCTCTACCTAAATGGTGAGAATTGTGTCCTTTACTAGCGTGCCACTTAGAGCCTCTACCAGTCACCTTCCGAACCATCAGAGGTACTGCCTCTAGCATCACGCACACGAGTGATGTGTGGGTGTACTTATTTGTCTTGAGTCGGCCGTCTAAGCATTTGATATATTCTGTCATGCATAGTCGTGGGATGGAGTCAAATTGGCCTGGCAGACCAGCAAATATGTCCACCTGCACACTGGAATCCACTGGGGTTTCAGAGGCTCATAGGGAAGTACCTGCATTCCGAATTAGCCGAACGCGACATCACGTACTCGCATTTTTCGGGCGCGCGCTATTAATAACAGATTGCTGCTGTCCATGACTTCAGTCGCCGAACGCATCATGGTGTGCCACCCTGACCAGGAGAAGGGTAAAGTATTCGCTGCTATGGCGTAGGGCTCCAGTATGTGTTTCTTAGCACCCCGTTCTTTCGAATCATATCTTTCTTGTTGGAACAGTAGAGTATAGATGCTTGATTGTGGGGTAGTTTTTGTGCCATACCTGGATTCATGTGTATGAAGTCAGATAAAGCGATTAGTGTTCTGGTTAGTGTCGTGTGTCGATCCCCAGCTGATCACTTTGTCCACCATAGATCCGATAGTAGTGGAAGCGTTTGTCAAATAAAAATGTTTGTCTGATGTTTCTTTAGCCATTTTTGTCTTGTGATATTAAGAATTAATAAATCTATTGTTATTTAGATCACAACTCCTCCCTGTGTTCTGATTAACATTACCTTTGCCATTTTTTATTAAAGTCCAGGTTACAAATGAAAATAGGAAGCTTGCAACGATCTCCGATTAGCAGTTTTAGTAATTTTAGTCTACTGCAGGCTTCCTGTTGAATGGTTAGTAGATGAGGCTTCCAATCCACATATTCAGCCGACTAGTAGCTTTAGTAATTTTAGTCTATTGTGGGCTTCCTGTTGAATGGTTAGTAGATGGGGCTTCCATGTTTATCTGCGATTAAGTGTTAGTTCAAGGTATTTTAGTGTGTTAGTTAGCTGGATAAGATGGTCATAAATAGTAAGTAACAAGTTGGGGGTGGGGGGAAGGGAAGCTTTGGGTGGTTTGGCCTACAATTATTGCCAGAATTTTGATAGAGTTTGTTTTCAGGAGCCATCTGTTACATCAGGAAGTGAACTGGTTGAGATGGAGCTGGAGGCATCGTTGGGATTTCTGGAGGGCAGTGTAGAGGGCGAGGAACTCAGTGGCATTGGCATACTGGATGAGATGAACAGGAGAAGATGGCTTTGACATATCAGCGCTGTAGAGGACATACAGGAGAGGAGAGATAGTGCATCCTTTTGACACATTTACAGTGGTATGGAAGATATGGCAGTTGGTGTTGTTGATGGTGACATAAGACGGGTAGTTAGAGAGAAAGGATGCAATAAGTCAGACATTTATGGGATGCACATAGGTCTGGAACGTAAAGAAGAGGCCAGAGTGACATACATGGTCATATGCTTTTTCAGTATCAAGGGAGACGAAAGTGGCGGATTCGAGGTTGTTGATTTGGTGTGATAGCAGATGAGTAAGGTACAGGAGTTGCTCATCAGAGGTGTAATTGGGATGGGAGGCACGATGATGGACAGGTGTGGGCTAGGTGTTGTTGTAGGTGTTTATGGATATATCGCGATAGTATGGGCACATAAATCTTGCGAAACACGGAGGTAAGGGTGATGGGACGGTAGGAGGAGGTGTCAGTGGAAGGTTTATGAGGCCTGAAGAAGAGAAGGGTTCGACAGGTTTCTCATGGCTCAGGAGAGAAATCCATATGTGGGATTATATTGTAAAGGACGACTAGAATTTCCAGGATGGAGTGGGGACATTCTTTCAGATGTCTGTAGGTTATGCAGTTGTGACTGGGAGTATTGTTGCTTTTGTTGTGTAGTATCTGTTGAATGTCTTGTGTTGTTATTGGAATATTGGGTTCTGTCTGTGAGCTGTTGTCGAGGTTCCTGCAGCTAGGAGGGGGTGAGAAGATATTGGTACATTCATGGCCTGTCAGGAATAAGAAGTAATCGAAGTGGGGGTCGTCTGGAATGTTGAAGATACCAGAAGTAGGATGTAAAGTAATTGGCTTTAGGAGGGGGTATCGTGCAGACAGGGGTAGGTGTGACTAGGAGTGTTGGAAGTAGCACGGTGAAATGCCTTCCAGTACCTCAAAGAGTTTATGAGCAGTGTGTCATTGAGCGTTGTGCATGTTTGATGCCAAATTCGGCGTTTCTTTGCATTCAGTAGATTGCGAATGTGTCGTTGTAGTCGTTGGTGGTGTGTAAGTGCATCTAGGTCATGTGTCTATGGGAAGGATCTGTGAAGGTGACAGGATTCACGGAGGAATAGGAAATCACATGGAGGGAGTTCAAAATGGTTCAAATGGCTCTGAGCACTATGGGACTCAACTGCTGTGGTCATAAGTCCCCTAGAACTTAGAACTACTTAAACCTAGCTAACCTAAGGACAGCACACAACACCCAGCCATCACGAGGCAGAGAAAATCCCTGACCCCGCCGGGAATCGAACCCGGGAACCCGGGCACATGGAGGGAGTGTGGAACAATGTAGATACATGTGGCGTTTGACAAGGTCTGTTGGAGGAAGGTGCAAGAATGGTGGACGTCACTGGGCTGTTTGAAGGGTAAGGAATGGCTTCCATGTTGGATAGTAATTGATTGCTTACAGGCATCCCAGTTGGTACTTGAATATTTCTTGATGCATTGGGAAAGGCAGAATGAGTGGGTGCATGGGTAGGATGTACAGTGTAGGGGATAGTCAGTAACACAGGGAGATGGTCAGTTCCAATGGGGTCGACGACCTCTGAAGTAATATGTCCAAGAAGGTAAGGGGAGGTCACAATAACATCAGGAGTGGAATTGCTTTCAAGTTGGGTTTGCAATGGGAGAGGGAATTTATCACCATTGGGGTGGGGGGGGGGGGGTCAGTAAACGGACGCCACTGCTAGAGTGCAACATCAGACAAAAAAAATGGTTCAAATTGCTCTAAGCACTATGGGACTTAACATCTGAGGTCATCAGTCCCTTAGACTTAGAACTACTTAAACCTAACTAACCTAAAGACATCACACACATCCACCTAAGAGGCAGGATTCGAACCTGCAGCTGTAGTAGCAGTGCCGTTCCAGACTGAAGCTCCTACAACCGTTCGGCCACAGCAGCCGGCAACATGGGAGCAGCTGTGGATGTTAAGGTCAGTGGCAATAATATAGGTCAAGAAGGTATGGTCTATGTGGTATGGACTACTCGGCTGGATAGAAGTAGTGACACAGGTAACAGTTACAGTCTTCATGCAGTGAGTGAGAATGAAGGGTTCGGTTGCAGTATTGTAGAGGTTTGTGACTGAAGAGGATTGTTCTTGTGGTGGCCAACAGCAACTTCACCTTGGGTCATGAGGAGTGGGTTATCTGTTTGGTGGAGGATGTATGGTGATGTGCAGTTACAATGATGGGTTTGGAGGAAGATGAAAGCATCAGTATGTTGTTGGGACAGGGTGTGCATGAAGAGGTGTTTGTTGGCTGATGAGGATGGATATTGTGGAATAGGATACTATACTGCTGTCATGTGATAATTAAGGCAGAGAAGGGTTGATGTGAATGGGTTGCTGGGGTGTGTTTAAACTGTAGTTCAGAGACAGGTGAAAAGAAAGTGGACCTGGTTGTGGAAATAGGTGGCTTGCATGTTGATGTGGAAGACAAAGAGAAATTTTTGTATGGTGTGTGGCCTCTGGAAAGGATGGATACTATGGTCATAAAATGGATGATGTTTTTAGCTGTGGGAGTTGGGCAGAGGGAGTTGTTGGGGATGGAGAGGTAGTCAGTAGTCTTGATGGAAACTGTCAGCTCAGGTTAGAAAGATGGCAGTTGAGCTTCCACTAGGAAGAGAAGGTCTGGTGGGACAGGATACAAGTATTACATGAGGGAGGGGAAGTGAGGTTAGGACATTGCCTGAGAAAATGGTGGGAACAGGTAGGAGTGTTCTTGCAAACTGTGGTTAGGTTGACATCATACATTAGGCATCTTTGACAATGGTAGGTTTGAGGATGGGAATCTAAAGGTTCAATGGTGTGTTGTCATTTGCAGTTCAGGGTTCAATAGTGAATCATATGGTCGACTGTTTGTGGGGATGCAGTGAAAATGCAGACTTTGAAGGTTGGGCCACAACTGTCAAAAATGCAGAGTGCTTTCTGAACTTCTAGCTCAGACTGGGAGTTGAGTACAGACTCCACCTTCTCCACTGTGGTCTCTGGGTCAATCCCGTTAATCACGGCAATGAGCATGGGGATGCAGTGAAGAGCTTGTGATTGTTTGGCCTGGATGATTGTGGGAAAGGGTGTGAGGTTTGCCTAGTGACTGAAAATGACGTAGGGTATTTTCTGGAGGAGTTTTGTGCAGAATTCTGAGCCATGGGGCGTGATTAGGATGGAGTCTTTCTAGGAGTGATCTGAGGGATGGGTAAGAAAGAGATATATTTTCAGATTTCGACGAGGGGGGGATTTTGCACTTGAGGAAGCTGTGGTCAGGATGATGGAGGAAGAATTATGAAGTTATGCACAGGTAGTTTCAGATGAGATGGCCTAGCAGTCAAAAAATTTGGGGCTTTCTGTTTCCATTGGGGTTTCTTCTGGGATTGGGAGTGGGGGAATGACAGTACTGAGGTGTTTCAATGTTTTCCTGATGGGTGTAGATAATGAGGGAGTGGTGGTGGCAGGTGACAGGATTGTCTGGAATGGTGTTTGTATGAAGAGCATACCACAGTCCAGGAACCTGTTACAGAAACATCTAGCTCAGTGGGTGGTGATGGTGCAAGTGGACTGACGTATGGTGACTATTTGGGTGCTGGTGCTGTTCTTGATGATGCTGGTTCTTGTGCTGGAGGTGCTGGATTTGAGGTGGTACTACTGAGGATGGTGTGTCTGGAGAGGAGAGGACTGGGAGAGGGGAGTAGGGCTGGTGGAACGTGGAAGTGCTCCATGCGGTGGTTGTAGGGGATGGGAGGGGCAGTTACAAACAGTGAAGGCATAGTGGCGGTGAAGTTACCAGTTGAAGGATGGTTGAAGTCATCGACAGTGGAGGTGGCGGTGAAGGAGGCAGCGGTAGTGGCGATGGAACAGTGAAGAGAAAGCGGAGAAATGAAGACGGCGACAGTGACGATGAACATGCACACGCACAGAAGAAGTCTCGAAGGCACAGTAAACTACACAGACGAACAAATATGGACGCAGCATGCGGGAGAACCTCTACCAGCCCGTGTGACAATATCAGCAACAAGAAACTACAATAGAACGAGGTAGTACACCAATCGAAGTAAATGGATGGTGCTCATGAAGGACTGAACTTCTGCTTCTGCAATGTTATTGTGCATGCATCGTACCATTACACTTCACTGTGCAGTTTGTGGAGATCACAGCGGACTACAAATTGAGGAGTTACTGTATGATCCATTTACAGGATGTGGACAGGGGATCTCAAGTTGATTCCAAATTTCTAGATTTACAGAAGACTTTTGACACTGTTCCTCACAAGAAGCTTCAAATCACATTGTGTGCATATGGAAAACTGTCTTAGTTGTGCGACTAGATTCGTGAAATGCTGTCAGAATGGTCACAGCAAGTAGCAACTGACGGGATACCATCTAACGAAACTGAAGTGATATCTTGGTTTCCTCAAGGAAGTTCTGAATCTATGTGAACGAGTTAAATGACAATCTGAGAAGCACTCGTATATTGGTTGCTAATGATGTTGTCGTTATCCTCTAGTAAAAATCATAAAGAATCAGAACAAACTTGCAAAATGCCTAGACAAGATATCAGCATGGTGTCATACGTGGCAGCTGATCTTAAACAATGAAAAGTCTGCGGTCCTCGTCATAAGCACTAAAAAATTGATTCCACGACAAATCACACAATTTTAAAGGTAGTCGATTCCACTAGATACCTAAGAATTACAATTACAAACAACGAACGCTGGTATGAAACTTCGAAGGAGATCTTCTGTAAAGTATGGAATCTGGGAGATGGGCTACTGGGGGAAGTAAAGGTGTGAGGCCGGATCGTGAGTCGTGCTTGGGTAGCTCAGTTGGTCACTCTGTCTTCGGCAGTGCTGAGGGGAGCACGCCTTGTTTGCGTCTCACCTGTCGTTCTGCTTGCAAGCGAGCGCGCGTTTGTTTACTTCAGAGTAGCAGCTTTTGTCTTCGTGTACGCATTCATAGACCATCATGGCGTTTTCCTATCGTCAAGCCACGATTAAATTAACATTTCCTTTGGGTCATGAACGACTGAAAGCATGAAGTAGAACAGTTTATACGGGATGAAATGCATCTCTCCCCGCAAGATGTTCTCGGAAGACGTTCGAAACGTACCTTGTCCTCAATGGTGTCCGTCAGATAAAAACTGTACTGAGAAAACGCGTGCCTTCTTACCTGATTATTGCCAGCTGCAGGGCTGTAGTCATGTACGATGGCCAGCCACGCACTTGTTCAGGAAAGCCACGTCTTTTCTGAATGTATCTAACTTAGACTGGTTCAGATTCCGATTGGAGGCGTAGCTCTCCATGCGGCAATCACTGTGGTGCCGTTGTCTTACGTGTCCACGGTGGTACTGCTTGCTGCATCCACTACAAATCAGTTGGCGCCACGTCGACTCCTCTCGACAATGCGATGGACGTTTTGCCTCTCTCTCTCCTACTACCACAAGAGGCAATACCAACAGACGATGGCCATCAGGAGACACAAGCCATCTGTCTTGAACCCATGATTGTTGAAGATGTATGTGTACCGACCTCCTCTTTTCTACCGTCTGGTGACTTCTCAGACGACAGTCGTCTGCCATCTGACGTAGAACAACATGTTATCAGGCAACGGTAGCCAAGGAAATGGAAGAGACAGCGCTGTACCCCTTCTGATGACTGTCTCCATCATATATGTGCACAGGATGACGACCCTTCCACTCATGATGCACTGTCCTACGACACCTTGGCACTGGACGACACAACGTCCCTCCCCACTCCCATCTTTGGTCAGCATCCACCTACAGACAATGACTTTCCTTCACCTGCGTCTGATGCAGTTGCCCCCTTTCTGTGTCTAATGCTACCTGTGGGCACACCTCCGATAGCGTTCAACTGAACTGGCCCAGTGAGAGGTCTGTCTCATGGGTGGATGACGTCGATGGTGAGGATGGACGTTCTGGAGGCATACAGAGCGAAGGAGCACCTTCGATGGGGTCGACACCCTCCTTGTGTCAGTGATGTACCATTCGACAGGAGGCTAACGAGGAGCTCCCTGTGCTTCATCTATATTTGCATTGATCACCTTCCTGGTTCAAAATGGTTCAAATGGTGTCTGAGCACTATGAAACTTAACATCTGAGCTCATCAGTCCCCTAGAACTTAGAACTACTTAAACGTAACTAACCTAAGGACATCACACACATCTATGCCCGAGGCAGGATTCGAACCTGCGACCATAGCGGTCGCGCGGTTCCAGACTGAAGCTCCTAGAACCACTTGGCCACACCGGCCGGCTGCCCTCCTGGTAAGGGCAGCATTCCAAACTTACCTCATAGCCACGGTCAATGTCAGTACTATTTGCGTTAGCCATAAATTTCCATTACTTCATGAAATGCTGTATGCTGAATACAATGGCATTGCCCTCCTTCAGGAAGTGCATCTTGCAACCTTTTGTGCTTCCCATGGTTTTACAGCACACGGCTCCCATGCTTCCCCTACTGGTAGTGGGGTGGCGATCCTCTTATGTGACAGTATCCTCGCTGATGCAGTTGCCTATCTCCTGGATGCATGACATATGGCTCTCACGTTTGGTGGCGTCAGGATCGTCAACGTCTATGCACCATCTCGTTCGGGTCGCCGCTGCAAACATTCCACTTTCTTCTCCAAGTGGATCCTGCCTCTCTTCCTGGGTCAGCAGGATGCCTTAATCATGGGAGGCAGCTTCAGCTCTACCCAGGCACCCAAAGACCAACTGCCAAGTCACTCTCTGGGCCCAGTGCTAGTGGCAGTTGTCCAGCACATCAACCTTGTTGACTCGGGAGCATGATCATGCTGACGTTCACACACATCCATGCGGCTTTTCGCGGATGATGCTGTAGTATACAGAGAAGTTGCTGCATTAGGAAATTGTAGCGAAATACAGGAAGATCTGCAGCGGATAGGCACTTGGTGCGGGGAGTGGCAACTGACCCTTAACATAGACAAATGTAATGTATTGCGAATACATAGAAAGAAGGATCCTTTATTGTATGATTATATGATAGCGGAACAAACACTGGTAGCAGTTACTTCTGTAAAATATCTGGGAGTATGCGTACGGAACGATTTGAAGTGGAATGATCATATAAAACTAATTGTTGGTAAGGCGGGTACCAGGTTGAGATTCATTGGGAGAGTGCTTAGAAAATGTAGTCCATCAACAAAGGAGGTGGCTTACAAAACACTCGTTCGACCTATACTTGAGTATTGCTCATCAGTGTGGGATCCGTACCAGGTCGGGTTGACGGAGAAGATAGAGAAGATCCAAAGAAGAGCGGCGCGTTTCGTCCCTGGGTTATTTGGTAACCGTGATAGCGTTACGGAGATGTTTAATAAACTCAAGTGGCAGACTCTGCAAGAGAGGCGCTCTGCATCGCGGTGTAGCTTGCTCGCCAGGTTTCGAGAGGGTGCGTTTCTAGATGAGGTATCGAATATATTGCTTCCCCCTACTTATACTTCCCGAGGAGATCACGAATGTAAAATTAGAGAGATTAGAGCGCGCACGGAGGCTTTCAGGCAGTCGTTCTTCCCGCGAACCATACGCGACTGGAACAGGAAAGGAAGGTAATGACAGTGGCACGTAAAGTGCCCTCCGCCACACACCGTTGGGTGGCTTGCGGAGTATCAATGTAGATGTAGATGTAGATCACTAGCCATTCTTCCAGTCACCTCCATCGTGTTCGTAAGTCCTCCGATATTGACAGTGGGATGCGGACCGCTGAAATCTGGCCTGTTATGTTCTCTGACCGTGTCGCATATATCTCTGTCATCACTCTCTGCTGCCAAAGTGTGTGGCATGGCCAGGAACCATGGAAATCTAAAACGATCCATCTTACTTCATCCGACTGCTGACACCTCATCACGATCACGTGGACAGCTTGTTGTCAATGCCTCGATACATTATTTGTTTGCCCTTTCATGGTGGATCCTCAGCGAAAAGCCTGCCCTCCGTAAGGGCAGAACGCGCCACCACTGGAGGACTTTGATTAATGTTCTTACGACTTACCCAATACAGGGTCTACTCTGGACTACATCACCACCATGCCAACATTACAGCGGTCTACCG
This sequence comes from Schistocerca americana, assembly GCF_021461395.2. Classification (NCBI taxonomy): domain Eukaryota; kingdom Metazoa; phylum Arthropoda; class Insecta; order Orthoptera; family Acrididae; genus Schistocerca; species Schistocerca americana. The sequence continues at coordinate 293,551,412 of NC_060130.1, forward strand.
ACTCTCCTTTGGATCAGTTCCTGAGGATGTAATGATGGCTGTGCTTGCCAATGTTAAAGAGACCAAAATTCATGATGCTAACTACATGGATTCTACGAACAAGTCGCTCGTCCCTGACGGTCTCCCACTAAAGTTTTATCGCATATTTTGCCTCCTACTGGCCCCAGTGTGGACGGAAATTTGTCGGGACCATATGCCGCCTATCGTACAATCCCAGATGGTTTCCTCAATGGTCTCCTCATTCCTATCCAAAAGCCTCGGGGTACATCATGGATATGCGATTGACACAGAGATCTTTACCCAGCTGTTGGCTGTACAGCTTAAATGGATGGCCCAGTATGAGAGTACGTGGTTTCCCCTGATCATATCTTTTTGGAAGGTGTCAATAACATGCGCACTACCCTTTGCCACTATCGAGACATAATCTCTCTGGCCCACACTCATCGTGTGCCTGCACTTTTAGCCACGCTTTTCTTCAGCCAGGCGTTTGATCGGGTCGATCATGGTTAACTGGAAGGGATGCTCCACAATATGGGATACCCTGATATCCAGGTGGCGCAGACACTCCCCACACCGCCATCCATGGTCCGTCGCATACTAGAGGCGTTAGGTTCATATGTTTTCCATGACTTGTTGTTCAAGATATGGTACAAAACCCTCACCCTCCCGGTTTAGATCTGTATGATGTCCCTGGCAGAGCGATACCCCTTTTCCTCAGCTCTCTAATGGTGCTGTGGCGCCGTTGTCCCACGTGTCTTACCAGCCTGTTGCTGGAGGCCCTTGCACCGCGATCTCTCTTCGCACCTATCCAGCTGTCGGGTGTCCTGGCGCACTTCTTTTACTTCCGCCATTTTTTCCTCGAAGTGAGAGCTATCTCTGTCCTGCGATGCTGCCAACGTACTTAATGTCCCTGAAGGCGATCTACGGCTTCCTTCAGCGGAACAGGTCTCCAAATGTGGTTGACGGGAAGCATCCCCATGTCGGCTGGCGTACTATCTGACGATCAGTGTGCGCTCCTTATCTTGCCACTGACGTCCAGTCTGCATGGTACCTTACACTCAATGGGAAGTAAGCGTGCCAGTCACCCATTCAAAGGATTCATCTCACAGACACCCTGTTGTGTGTCGCCTGTGATTTTCTAGACACAGATGAGCATCGCTTGGTATGCGGATCAGCGATAGGCGTCTGGTTCTTGGTGCGACAGTTGGTAGCCTTAACTAACCGTACGACCCCTCATCAGTCACCTCCTCATCTGATCCTCTTCCTGGATTCGGGATACTTCCCACAAACGAAGACGAACTCAATGAAGTGGATTTGTGGACACACAGTTCATTACTTATTTTCTGACGACGAGAAAAAGTCCTTGATTTTTGGCATTTCCTCACTGAACGACGCTGTGCAGTTGTCCGCAATCCCAAACACAGAAATTTTTCCCTAATTTTCTTTGTAGTGTTTTTCTTAACCCACCCCAGAGTTGGGGTGTTACAGCAATGAAGAGATGATCCACGCCTTTTCCACTCTCAGTACCGGCTGTTTCCTGCTCGTAGGAATGTTCTCCTCCGAAAAGCTATGAGTCGATAGTCCCACCGAGTGTGAAGAATTCTCCCTCGCTCCTCCTCGCGACGTCGGTTCCCTCCTACGCTCTTCGATATATATATATATATATATATATATATATATATATATATATATATATATATATATATAAAAATAAGAAAATTAATTAATTAATTAAAATCAAAAAACATGAAAATAAACTTGTCGCACTGATTTCCATTGCACCTCTGCTCCACGTTCCCTACGCTTTCCTTGGATACCAGAGAAGGGGTCGGGACATCGTGGCCAAGCTTCGGGCTGCGACCCCTGCCCACTTTGTCCCCAGCCCTCCCTTTGGGCACCAGTAAGGTTCCTTTGGATGAAAAAAGGTAGTTTAGACATTGAGGGAAAAGAAAGCTGACAGAGCAGTTTCCCGCGAAAGACGAAGGTCCCGAGTTCGTGTCTCGGTCTGGCACACAGTTTTAATCGGGCAGGAAGTTTCATACCAGCGCACAGTCCGCTGCAGAGTGAAAATTTCATTCTGCAAATATCCCCTATGTCTCCGCAATATCCTTTCTTCCAGGGGTGCTAGTCCCGCAAGTTTAGCAGGAGAAGTTCTCTGTTGTTTGGAAGGGAGGAGACGAGGTACTGGCGGAAGTCAAACTGTAAGGACGGGTCGTGAGTCGTGCATGGACAGCTGAGGTGGTAGGTCACTTGCCCATGGAAGGCAAAGGTCCCGAGTTCGAGTCTTGGTCCAGCAAATACTTTTAATCTGGCAGGAAATTCCATATCAGTGCACACTCGGCTGCTGACGGAAAATTTCGTTCTGGGAACTAACACTGGAACCATCACACATAAATGTGGGCAAGACAATGGAAAACTGCGTTTTATCGGCAGAAAACTTAAAAGAAACATCAAAAGAGACAATCTACACTACGCTTGTCCGTCCTTTTCTGGAGCATTGGTGTGTAGCATGGGATCTTTACCAGAGAGGCTTGACGGAGGGCATCCAAAAACTTCAAACAAGGCACTTCGTCTTCTGTTATCGCGAAACACGGGAGAGAGTCTCACGGATATGATAAACGATTAGAGGCGGAAATCACTAAAACAAAGACTTTTTCGTTGCTACGAGATCTTTTCACAAAATTTCGACCACCAACTTTCTCCTCTGAGTGCCAAAATATTTTATTGATTCCCATCTACATAGGGAGAAATGACCATCGTAATAAGATAACAGAAACCGGAGCTCTCATGTAAAGATTTAGATGTTCATTTTACCACGTGCTGTGTGAGTGTGGAAAGGTCGAGAAATAGAGTGAAAGTTATTCAATGCTAAACACGTAAGTGCGCATGGCAGAGTAATCGTGTAGATGCAGATTTATATGTAAGCGCTGATCTTCCTTCCTTACATCATCTCGTCTTTTTTAGCTTCCGCGCTGCCACCCCTGTCGGAAATTTCTTTCAGCATCAGTATTCGAACCACCTACGTTCGGATCGCAGCAGTATACCTCAGCGAGCATGGTTACTTAGAGAGTGTGCTATAAACTGTCAGAAGATAACCAAGTAATAGATTAGTCTTGTATGCTACAACCCCTAAAGGTGGCTTGCGGGGTATGGATGTAGACGTATTGCCATGCATCATTATTATATTTGTAATACGACAGAGGATTTGACAATGAGCAACAGATGAGGTTGTTGTGATACGGCAAATGTTTTTTGTTCACTGATTCGCAATTACGCCATATCATCTAGGTAACTACTACAGGTCATACAATCGCATAGAAAGGTGAACTTGTCATCAACCAAAATCTTAAGGTCGAACACCGCAGAACTTTACTAGCCATGATACTAGTGGAGATTGTTTGCCCTAGCGTTCCTCCGATCTTCGGACCGACTTACCTAGCCAATTACAGAGAGATCTGCAGCTTAATGTGGACTCCGAACCACACTAGAACACAAATCCCCGTCAGACCAAGTTCGAGTGCAGATATTATTCTTCCAAATAGACCACGGCCGATTACGTTTTCCAAAGAATTTAACTCTCTCTAACGAGGGAACTGGAAACTCCAAACCTTCTTCCTCACTCTGTAAATCCGCTTCCCTCGGTGTACAACATTTACTAAAAGTTGTGATTCTGCTGCTTCCTTTATAGTCCAACATTCGTTCTCCTCCCGTCGAGCGAGGGGATGCTGAGATCATGGCACTGCATTGACATTCGAAATGAATAGGTTTCAAATTCGCGTCTTATCATCCATCTCCGATTTATCCTTGGTCTCCCTGTATCGACTGACTTTTTTGTTTTCAAAAGGACGCTAATGGGTTCCTTCCCCAGCTTCTTCCAATCCAAGCTTGTGTCCTATCTATGGACGCTGTTATCTTCTAGTAGTAAATTACTTTTTTGCCAGTTTAAGTTTATTCATCATCCCTGTATACATCCTAAACTATTCCAGTCAACACTGATTGCCTTCTGATTTCCACGGCCGTAGAATGAAGGAACAGCTACATATTCATTTTAGTGTTCAGTACTGTATAATTACTACAGTTCATTGTGTTTACCAGCAGTCACCAGTGACGGTGGTATCTCTCTCACTAATGGTACACAGGTTCCTGTATACCATTTTTATCGAGGTCGTTGACCTCAGCTGCTTCTCCTGATGGTAACTTCCTCATTCCCTTGAATGACATTTGAAACTGTCTGTGAAGCAGTCACTTTCGTGCATTACGTTTGTTCCTCTTATATCTGTCTACTCTTTGTATAGAAACACATAATCACAAAGATTATAGCGAATGTGTCACGTGTCAGATTGCACAATTTCTTTTACAGAGCTCGAATTTCACGAGTTTCCGCTTAGATGCTGTTATTAAAAGGCAAGAATGAGTGGCTGGTATGACGAGAATGTTCGCCAGGCGTCGTTAAACGTTAGCAGTGACAGACCGCTTCTGCTTATTACGCAGCGCCCATTCAAATGGCTTAAAGCGATGTATGTGCCGACGCGCCGTTTAGGAAGTGTATCGTAGAGAAGGATCTAAGTTAAAGGGGCAAGAGTCACTTGTGGGTTAACAGATCGTTTAAACGGTCTCAACAACTGCGGCTGTAAAGGATGCCCCGCGGGACGATTTCGAGAGCTGCTCGGTTTGACTTGCAGCCGTCAGACGAGGTGACGAAGGCATGCAGCATTACAGTTACCTGAAAGACGTCGGTGGCGCCAGTGCTCAAGTAAGGGAAACCTCGCACCATGTTAATGGCTGAGAATTACGAATTTCAAAATAAGAAAAGAAATTTAAATCAACCTTCTCGTTATGTTTCGAAGCTGCCAGGCGCGATGCTTCTGAAATATCATCGTCAATTCTTACTGTACCTAGCTGATTCTACTTAACAGCTGCTGTGATAATTATGTGAAATGGAAAATTCACGTTTTTTAGCTTTCGAAAGGAAATTTTGAAGGCTCTCGTCACCTCCATCCTCCCCCCCCCCCCCCCCATTTCACCCCACTTGCGTCATAATCCATTCGGAATGGTACAAAGTAAAAACAAAAAAGTTTGTTCCTTACAACACTGCCACTTAATCACGGTTACGAAATGTACCATTGTGTTTGGAAACGTCTTACAAGTTTTGCATAAAATTTGGCGTCGACTTTTCTTCTTTCAACAGGAGTTTGTAGGAAACTGGAAATTTGTGGTAAGGTCTTATGGGACTAAATTGCTGAGGTCATCGCTCCTTAAGCTTACACACTACTTAATCTAAGTTAAACTAACTTACGCTAAAGACGACACACACACACCCATGCCCGAGGAAGGACTCGAGCCTCCGTCGGGGGGAGTCGCGCGGACCGTGACAAGATGCCTAAGACCTCGCGGCTACCCCACGCGACCAGGAGTTTGTCGTCCAGAGGAATACGAGAGAAGAATGCAGGGCTTTTAATTAAAACTCAGCGTATCTTGTGATAAATTAAACGTGACAGTCAACAATACCATTTGTTAGGAGATAATGATTTAAATATTAGGCTACTTACATTTTTCATTCGACAGCATAACGATGTAACAAATTCACGATGATACCGCACACATGACAGGGTACACAGAAATGTACTTCAGTAATCAGGTATTTACTACCACTATCCACTACATTTTAACTACAAAATTCATGTTCCAGCTTCCACCATAAGCATATGTAGTACTGTCGATACGAATACCAACCGACACAATACGGGACTAACAACATTAGAAATACGTGAGGTTACTACAGTTTAGTTTGAAGAAAAATGAAAATACGCTCATGTTCTGAATAAAAATCTTGAATAAGTAGAGATTCACAGGACATGTGCATTAGTATTTCAGCAGAAATGGTTAGCATTTGAAACATGTCAGCCCACGGGGTCAAGGTCAACATCGATATCGCTATGCAACACAACCTACCGGTAAAGTGTGTCTGCGGTTCTCGTTGTCGCTATAAACCGAAGGTAATGGATCAGTATGGCTTGAGCAGACGTTCAGGATGCCTTGCAGACGTATGCGCGAACTGTACCTTCAAATCAGAGAGTTTGAAAGAGGGTTCAAATGGTTCAAATGGCTCTGAGCACTATGGGACTTAACTTCTGAGGTCATCAGTCCCCTAGAACTTAGAACTACTTAAACCTAACTAACCTAAGCACATCACACACATCCATGCCCAAGGCAGGATTTGAACCTGCGACCGTAGCGGTCGCGCGGTTCCAGACTGCAGCGCCTAGAACCGCTCGGCCACCCTGGACGGCTTTGAAAGAGGGCGCATTATTGGTATGAGAGAATGTGATGCATCCACCCGGGAAACTGCTGCTCGTGTGGGACGAAGTGTTTCGGCCGTGCAACCCGTGTGTGCAGAATGGTTCACAGAAGGCCGTAGAACACGATGAGATGGGTCAGGTCACACCACCCAGACCAGCACCCGAGAAGACAGACACCTCATTCGAACGGCATTGCCGGCCGCGGAGGCCGAGCGGTTCTAGGCGCTTCAGTCCGGAACCGCGCGACTGCTACGGTCGCAAGTTCGAATCCTGCCTCGGGCATGGGTGTGTGTGATGTCCTTAGGTTAGTTAGGTTTAAGTAGTTCTAAGTTCTAGGGGGCTGATGACCTCAGATGTTAAGTCCCATTGTGCTCAGAGCCATTTGAACCATTTTTTCGAACGGCATTGCAGGACAGATCTGCGTGCTCCTCGGATCTGCCACAACAGTGGAACAGTGGAACACATCGTGCACTATCAGGGGTGACAGTACATCGCCGTTTTTCTGGAATGGGTTACGTGCTCGTCGTCCTCTTCCACCGTCTACTGCTTACCTCTGACGAATGCGCAGAAACAGGCTAGACGCCAGTGGTGTGTGGGACGACATTACTGGCGGCAGAAATGGCATCAGATAGTGTTTTCGGACGAATCCAGGCTCTGTTTGTTTGAAAATGATGGCTGCAGTTTGGTTCGCCGCAGACAGGGAAAGCGGCATTACAGTGACGGAATTCGCACAAGATATACAACGCCAACTCAATGCCTTATGATGTGGGACACTATTGGGTACAAACGAAAATCACAGCTGGTGCGTGTCCAGGGCACTGTGACCAGTATGACCTACGTGAATGATATCCTGCGACCCGTAGCGATACCCTTTCTGCTCGACAACTCAGACGCCATATTTCAGCAAGACAACGCACGACCACATGCTGCTTCTTGGTGCCACAGGATGTCAGACTTCGGCCCTGGCCCGCCAGATCACCAGACTTGTCGCCTATCGAAAATGTGTGGGATATGGTGAAACGACGGGTGACCCAATGCGAACCACCACAGATGAACTTTGGAACCAGGTGATCGCAGCATAGATGGCCATTCGTGCCTTATACGCGTCGATGCCATCAAGCATGGAAAAAGTTATCAGGGCCTATGGCGGACCCTGTGCCTGTTAGGCAACAGCACACATGCGCAACCGAGGTGACTGAAATGCTAATTATTCCTTCAGAACATACTGATGTACATGTCCTGTGAATATGAGCGTCCTACCTCTAATCGTTCAAGGGGTCCTGCTTTTTCTGAACATGAGTGTACATGCGCTATTTTCTATTACCTTGCAACAACATCGAATGATGCATTCACATTTATATTCAATGAATTATGAATGTCTTCCTGTCCTTTGTGTTTGAGATAAACACTTAAATTAAGAGTTAATTATTTCTCTTGTTGCCCGGCTAGGCGACACGAAGTAGTTCTATCTGTTAGGGAATTGCTGAATGACTTAACATTCCACTCATGCAAGTATCCATCTGCTGGTGAGAAGTAGAACCCAATCGAATACCAGATTTTCAAAAATCGTATCAACCCTGTAGAAGCGATAGAATAATGTTTACTGCACATGTTCCTAGCAAGCATGGAATTCCGAGCAGCTGTTGGCTATACAGGTAGAGTAGGGATGTATTATAATGGCGGGCGCATATTCGAATTTTAGACGAAGCATATTTGAAAAAATTTACGAATGTACGTGATATCAGTATGGACAATTTATTTTGCAATTTTTTGGGTAGGATCAGCCTTAGAGCCTTAATGGACGCTTCGTCATGGTGATCTCCGTCCAAACTGGATGTCGAACTCCACCTGTCTAAACTTTCCGGCTATAGATCCTCACAGTATCTCGTCCAGCTACGCGTACAATACGGCAGCCACGAAGTAACACTAGAATGCAAAAGAGAGTACTTTCCGATTCTTTGTCTCATGAGTCTATGACATTGGGTGTTTCAGAGGTCTGGAAAAAGAATAACATGCACTGTTTCGTGACGAGAGCAAAATTACGGTAGTAATTCCGCTTTATCACTTGAAAAAGCTCCTGTGATTCGCACGTTGAAAGAATGACGAGAAAAACTAATTTCGCATTATTTCACTCATGCGTTTCATTGGTGTGCAAAAGAACAGCGTGAAATTCAGCAGATATTCAATAAATTAGGTACTACATTATCCAGTCATTTAAATACGTATTATTCGTAAAATCGAGTTTTGTAAACAACACAGACGCCTGTTGAACAAAGTTGACATCGTTTGCCTAGACATGTCGCTATTAACAAATATTACGTACTTCAGATCCGCCCCGACTCCGCACGGCTAGCACTAAGTACAGGGGTCGACAAAAATATGCAAACACCAAAAACCAACACATTATCATGCCTAACACGGTGTAGCAAAACCTTTGGCACTCAAAACAGCTTCCAGTTTTCTCCGAATGGATAAATACAGATCCTGTAAGGTTTTCAAAGGAATCTTATGTCATTCCTCCTGGCAGCTTACAAGAGTACCCTCCATACTGAAAATCACGGATTTTGATGCGCTTCAGATATGTCGTAGAGGCACTTATCCTGAGTACCTGGCTATCCGGTTTTTCAGCGACGGGGCCTTCGATTTAGAAGTCCATTGCGCTCTTTATATACCCGTAACATTACATGTATTCTACGCAAGTTAGCGTAGTGCAGCGGTAAAGGTTCACGGCTACCGCGATGAGGGTACCGTGTTCGAATCCTGCTCCTGAACTTCTTTTTTTCCCAAAATCGACCGCATTTTTCAATTTTATTTCAAAGAATATCAACAAACAGTGTAAGGTGTGCGAAATTATAAAGATATATTCAGTTATTACTTTTTTCGTCCGCAGCTCGTGGTCGTGCGGTAGCGTTCTCGCTTCCCACGCCCGGGTTCCCGGGTTCGATTCCCGGCGGGGTCAGGGAGTTTCTCTGCCTCGTGATGACTGGGTGTTGTGTGCTGCCTTAGGTTAGTTAGGTTTCAGTAGTTCTAAGTTCTAGGGGACTGATGACCATAGATGTTAAGTCCCATAGTGCTCAGAGTCAAAACCATGAGAAAGTAAAATTCATAGCATACGTCAGGGAATCAGTGACTGTGGTTGTACACGCCCCTTCTACTGAAGTATTGCTACGAGGGCTTTCTTTCTTTTTTGTCCGATCGGTCGCAAAATTGAAACCACAGTGAAACTCAAAAATGTTTTATTTGCAATATTTAGCTACACTTTCCAGCTAATTCTCATCATAGTCGCCCCTCAAACTTAGACACCTGTCGTAGTATTGAATCTACTTTCCAATACCTTCGTCATAGAAAGCAGCCGCCTGTGCTTCCCGCCAATGCTCTACACTGGACTGCAGCTCACCGTCTATGAAAAAGCCGCGCCGAGTGGCCGCGCGGTTTAAGGCGCCATGTCACGGATTGCGCTGCCCCTGCCGCCGGAGGTTCGAGTCCTCCCTCGGGCATGGGTGTGTGAGTTGTTTTTAGCTTAAGTTAGTTTAAGTAGTGTGTCTGTCAAGTGACCGATGACCCCGGCAGTTTGGTCCCTTAGGAAATCACACACATTTGAATATTTTTCTGAGAAAAATTACTGTCCTCATAGTCGGCGGTTCATGTGAGCAAAAAGATGACAATCAGAGGGAGCCAAATTCGGGCTGTATGGTGGGTGACGAAACACAATCCCTGCATCATGAACGTCTGCAGTCCTGCTTCAAAGTTCGTGCATCATTGCCGCACTTTCGTGTCACACATGACAGTCACGTTTAAGTCAGCTGCATGAAATCAGACGGTATCCCTCAGCATGAAGAAATCGAACGACAGCATGCACTTGACACTTGAGGAGAGACTTTGTTGTTGCAGGCATGTTTACGTGCTGAACGTGCGCCCAGAACTGAAAAGTGCGACGTGACGCGATCCGTGGGCATACTAGAGACACTGCGCGACGCATCTGCGCAAAGCTTCATTGGGTTTTCACTGTGGTTTTAATTTTGTGACCGTTAGGCCCTTAGAAGATCTGACAGTTCCCCGCTATAGCTACTGTTATAGCTCCTGACATAAGGTTTATCATTTGCAATGGGTAAATAATCCTTCATCACGTATAACGTTTTACCCAACTAAAGCATGCCGGACGATATCAAGCTCAGGACTGAGTAGGCACGCAGAAGTTGTACGTTCAGAGGCCAGGGTAGTGTGGAGAGCACAAACAAGAATGGACGGGGCGTTGAGCTACACTATGTGATCAAAAGCGTCAGGACACCCCAAAAACATATGTTTTTCATATTAGGTGCATTGTGCTGCCACCTACTGCCAGGTACTCCATATCAGCGACCTCAGTAGTCATTAGACATCGTGAGAGAGCAGAATGGGGCGTTTCGCGGACTCGCGGACTTCGAACGGGGTCAGGTCATTGGGTATCACTTGTGTCATACGTCTATACGCGAGATTTCCACACTCCTAAACAGCCCTAGGTCCACTGTTTCCGATGTGATAGTGAAGTGGAAACGTGAAGGGACATGTACAGCTCAAAAGCGTATAGGCCGAACTCGTCTATCGACCGACAGAGACCACCGACAGTTGAAGATGGTCGTAATGTGTAATAGGCAGACATCGATCCAGACCATCACACAGGAATTCCAAACTGCATCAGGATCCACTGCATGTTCTATGACAGTTAAGCGGGAGGTGAGAAAACTTGGATTTCATGGTCGAGCGGCTGCTCATAAGCCACACATCACGTCGGTAAATGCCAAACGACGCCTCGCTTGGTGTAAGAAGTGTAAACATTGGACGATTGAACAGTGGAAAAACGTTTGTTGTAGTGAGGAATCACGGTGCACAATGTGGCGATCCGATGGCAAGGTGTGGGTATGGCGAATGCCCGCTGAACGTCATCTGCCAGCGTGTGTAGCACCATCAGTAAGCCGGCCGTTGTGGCCGTGCGGTTCTAGGCGCTTCAGTCCGGAACCGCGCTGCTGCTACGGTCGTAGGTTCGAATCCTGCCTTGGGCATGGATGTATGTGATGTCCTTAGGTTAGTTAGGTTTAAGTAGTTCTAAGTCTAGGGGACTGATGACCTCAGATGTTAACTCCCATAGTGCTCAGAGCCATTTGAACCATTTTGAACCAACAGTAAAATTGGGAGGCGGTGGTGTTATGGTGTGGTCGTGTTTTCCATGGAGGCGGCTTGCACCCCTTGTTGTTTCGCGTGGCGCTAACATAGCACGGGCCTAGATTGATGTTTTAAGCACTTTCTTACTTCCCACTGTAGAAAAGCAATTAGGGGATGGCGATTGCATCTTTCAACACGATCGAGCACTTGTTCATAATGAACGGCCTGTGGCGGTGTGATTAAACTACAGTAACGTCGCTGTAATAGACTGGCCTGCACAGAGTCCTGACCTGAATCCTATAGAACACCTCTGGGATGTTTTGGAACGCCGACTTCGTGCCAGGTCTCACCGACCGACATCGATATCTCTTCTCAGTGCAGCACACCGTGAAGAATGGGCTGCCATTCTCCAAGAAACCGTCCAGCACCTGACTGAACGTATGCCTGCGAGAGTGGAAAAGTTCAAATGTGTGTGAAATCTTATAGGACTTAACTGCTAAGGTCATCAGTCCCTAAGCTTACACACAACTTAACCTAAATTATCCTAAGGACAAACACACACACACCCATGCCCGAGGGAGGACTCGAACCTCCGCCGGGACCAGCCGCACAGTCCATGACTTCAACGCCTTAGACTGCTCTGCTAATCCCGCGCGGCTGCGAGAGTGGAATCTGTCATGAAGGCTAAGGGTAGTCCAATACCATATTGAATTCCAGCAATACCGATGGAGGGCGCCACGAACTTGTAAGTCGTTTTCAGCCAGGTGTCCGGATACTTTTGATCACGTAGTGTGCAAAAACAGATCTTCTTCTTTACTGGACGGGTCGCTGCATCGCTGACTGCTGTATCTGGGATACAATGAAAGTCCTCTGGTACAGATACCAAGGATGTCTGGCGATTCTTTCGAACAGCACATTTAGAAATTCGGCGACCTCTGTCACTTAATTTCTTACGCCGTCCAGAGCAACGATTGAGCTGTATCTCCTTTCACGACGATCTTTCACAATAACATCGATTACAGTGGACGCAGCCATACACACTCAGAACACTCTCATTAGGAACGCTTACGAGGATCACCGTTTAAATTTTTGCACATAATTTTATTGAGATGTGTCATTGCTACTGTTTTTCGGTGTATTATTTGTTATTTATAAAACAAGGTCAGTTCAAGAAATGGCTGAGTAGTTTATTTACAGTGACCATTTAAAGAAATAATGTGAAAAAATGGAAATTTCTTACGAAGTTTACCGCTGTATGACTTTTGTTCGATTTTTGTAAAGGCACAATTCTACTACAACGCCTGTAATCACTTCGTTCAACTTTTCGTAATCAATCACATTCAGAAAAGACCCTACAATTGCTTTGTAAAACTTGGACGTGGTCGTACTTCCGTCAGCAACGGATTTCGTGAAAGTCGACCGAAGTCACATGTTTTTCAAAAGACACCGATTCTGTGTGCAAAATCATGGTTCTGCATGTGACCTACCGCGAGACAGGGCCATGTCAGAGACTCAGCCGAAGCTCGTGTCAACTGCTATACGAAACACCAGAGGAAAAGCGACATCTGCATACAGTACTGTAACAGAACCTGAATCGTAAACTAAGCAGCATTTTTAGAGTCCAAACAGCAACCAAAACAACAGCTGTTGTTCGTTCACGAAGCACTTTCAAGAAAATGGTTCTGTGTTAATTTGGTTACAATACACACGATCACGGCCATTTCTTTACAGGATAGAATGACAGTTAACAATGAACGACATCCAAAGGTTTGTTTCCACATGTCACTGACGTACTCAGTAAAAACCTAAAATGCAGCATTATTCTTCATCACGTCAGTGTCAGCTCTCAGACAACACCTACGTCTATATATACATAATTACTCTGTAATTCACACTTAATTGTTTGGCAGAGGGTTCGTGCAACCACTTACGGACTATCTGTCGACCATTCCATTCTCGAATAGCACGTGGGATAATGAACATCTAAATTGTTCCGTTGTAGCTCTGACTTCTCTTCTTTTTTTCTACAATGGTTATTTCTCCTTATGTTACTCGGAGTCAATATTTTCGGCATTCAGAGGAGAAAATCGGCAACCGAAATTCCGTGGAAAGATGTCACCCCAACGAAAAATACTTTTGTTTAAATTATTGCAACCCCAACTTGCTTGTCATATGTATTCCGTCTTCCCCTATTTCGCGATAACATAAAACGAACTGCCCTCCTTTGAACTTTATCGAAGTTCTTCGTCAATTGTATGTTGTAACGATCCCATACAGCTCAGCAATACTCCAGAATAGGAACGACGATGAAGTGTAGGTAGGCTATTTAATAGATCTATTGCAGCTTCTAAACATTCTGCCAATAAAACGCAGACTTTGCTTCGCCTTCCCCATAACATTTTCAGTGAGATGGTTCCAATGTAAGTTGTTCGTAAGTGTAATCCCTAAATATTTACATGAATCGCCAAAGTTTAAATTTGTGTAACCGAAATTTAAGGTAATTTTTTTAGTACGCTTGTGGAGGACATAGCACTTTCATTGTTGAGGGTCAATTATCACTTTTCACTCGACGCAAACATCTAGTCTAAATCATTGTGTAATTTATTTACTAGAGGATGAAGGACATAACTAATAGCAACCCAGCTAGAGGGCTGCTTAGGTTGTCACTAACATTGTTTATATAGAGTGTGAACGACAGAGGGCCTATAACACTTCTATGTGGAACCACAGAAATCTTTACGGTTTCAGAAAATGATTTCCCGTCAGTTACTATGAACTACGGCCTTTTTTTACAGGAAATCAGGAGTCTAATCGAATAGTGAAGACGATGCTGCATATTACCGCAAATTGTTTGATAGCCTGTTGTGAAGAACGATGTCAAAAGCCTTCTGGAAATATAGAAATATGAAGTCACCTTGAGGAACTTCGTCGACAGCACTCATTACTTTGTGTGAATACAGCAGCAGTTGTGTTTCAAAAGAATGATACCCTGAATCTATACTGGTTATGCATCACCAACTCCTACATCTACATGATTAAAACATCAGTACATCATTAGGTTATTTCACGGTGTTGAGAAACAGTGTTTGTTCTAAAATCCTATTACAAAGCCATATCAATGATACTGGCTACAGTTCAGCGAATTACTTCTGCACTCCTGGAAATTGAAATAAGAACACCGTGAATTCATTGTCCCAGGAAGGGGAAACTTTATTGACACATTCCTGGGGTCAGATACATCACATGATCACACTGACAGAACCACAGGCATATAGACACAGGCAACAGAGCATGCACAATGTCGGCACTAGTACAATGTATATCCACCTTTCGCAGCAATGCAGGCTGCTATTCTCCCATGGAGACGATCGTAGAGATGCTGGATGTAGTCCTGTGGAACGGCTTGCCATGCCATTTCCACCTGGCGCCTCAGTTGGACCAGCGTTCGTGCTGGACGTGCAGACCGCGTGAGACGACGCTTCATCCAGTCCCAAACATGCTCAATGGGGGACAGATCCGGAGATCTTGCTGGCCAGGGTAGTTGACTTACACCTTCTAGAGCACGTTGGGTGGCACGGGATACATGCGGACGTGCATTGTCCTGTTGGAACAGCAAGTTCCCTTGCCGGTCTAGGAATGGTAGAACGATGGGTTCGATGACGGTTTGGATGTACCGTGCACTATTCAGTGGCCCCTCGACGATCACCAGTGGTGTACGGCCAGTGTAGGAGATCGCTCCTCACACCATGATGCCGGGTGTTGGCCCTGTGTGCCTCGGTCGTATGCAGTCCTGATTGTGGCACTCACCTGCACGGCGCCAAACACGCATACGACCATCATTGGCACCAAGGCAGAAGCGACTCTCATCGCTGAAGACGACACGTCTCCATTCGTCCCTCCATTCACGCCTGTCGCAACACCACTGGAGGCGGGCTGCACGATGTTGGGGCGTGAGCGGAAGACGGCCTAACGGTGTGCGGGACCGTAGCCCAGCTTCATGGAGACGGTTGCGAATGGTCCTCGCCGATACCCCAGGAGCAACAGTGTCCCTAATTTGCTGGGAAGTGGCGGTGCGGTCCCCTACGGCACTGCGTAGGATCCTACGGTCTTGGCGTGCATCCGTGCGTCGCTGCGGTCCGGTCCCAGGTCGACGGGCACGTGCACCTTCCGCCGACCACTGGCGACAACATCGATGTACTGTGGAGACCTCACGCCCCACGTGTTGAGCAATTCGGCGGTACGTCCACCCGGCCTCCCGCATGCCGACTATACGCCCTCGCTCAAAGTCCGTCAACTGCACATACGGTTCACGTCCACGCTGTCGCGGCATGCTACCAGTGTTAAAGACTGCGATGGAACTCCGTATGCCAAGGCAAACTGGCTGACACTGACGGCGGCGGTGCACAAATGCTGCGCAGCTAGCGCCATTCGACGGCCAACACCGCGGTTCCTGGTGTGTCCGCTGTGCCGTGCGTGTGATCATTGCTTGTACAG
Source organism: Schistocerca americana (assembly GCF_021461395.2). Lineage (NCBI taxonomy): Eukaryota > Metazoa > Arthropoda > Insecta > Orthoptera > Acrididae > Schistocerca > Schistocerca americana. The sequence goes on from NC_060130.1 coordinate 293,567,344, forward strand.
CCCTCTCGCAGTGTCCGGAGCAAGTATGGTGGGTCTGACACACCGGTGTCAATGTGTTCTTTTTTCCATTTCCAGGAGTGTATTTCCGTACTTCAGTATTGTTGTGACTTGCGCAACTTTCCACTCTTTCGCTACGGATCATTTATCTAGCGACTGGCTGTGTATGATTGCTAAAAACTGAGCTATTTCATCAGCATACACCGAAATAAAACCTACACCAGTATAGTCCGGACTAGAAGCCTTGTCTTATTATTCTCTTTGATGTCCTCCCTCGCGGCGCAACTATCAATCCAGAAGCGTATTGTGCTACCCCAAGGAAATTAAAGAAACGACTTCAGCGTGTTCGTCGCCAAAAAATGCAAACGAACTTCTTTCTCCAGACAACGCAAGGCGTCACATAAGTCTGCCCACCAGGCAGGAGCTCACAAAACTTCATTGGACTGTTCTTCCTCATCCACTCTACAGCCTTGATCTCACACCTTCCATCTGTTTAGCCCAATGAGGGGTGCACTCCGCGTGAAGCAGTACGTGGATGATGTGGAAGTTACTGATGCAGAAAGACGTTGGGTCCGACGTCGAGCAGTAGAGTGGTACCATGCGGGCATACAAGTCCACCCAAAAAGGTGACGTAAGGCCATCGCATTCATCGGAGATTATGTTGAAAAATAGGATTTTGTAGCCAAAAGAGTGGGGAATAATATGATGTACTGGATTCCTGAATAAAACCAACCTGGTTTCAGAAAAAAATGTGTTGCATTACGTACTGTACACCCCTCGTATATCATTGGCCATGCCTTCACGAGCGCTGTGTATCCAAGGCAGCAGCTGTCTCTAATTCAGCTTCTCTACCATAGTCCTATAGGTTGACTTCATTCTGCTGCTAAGGTATCAACTGACGCTCCTGTTCCTGTGAGTATCCGTCAGGGATCTGTTCTTTTTCCCCTTCTCTTCATTATAGTAATGGACACTGTCACCAGAGACATTCAGAAATTAGCACCTAGTACACTGCTGTATGCTGATGGTGATCTATTGGCTGCTGAAGAGTCCAAGCATGGAAGAACCGGCTTGAACATTCCAGACCACATCTCAACATAAGGAAGACTGAGTACTTGTCAACAGATGCAAATAATACGGACGCCATCAAGATCGACGTTATAGAACTGCGAAAGGCTGGCCGCTGGGGTCGAGAGATTCTAGGCGCTTCAGTCCCGAACCGCGCTGCTGCTACGGTCGCAGGTTCGAATCCTGCCTTGGGCATGGATGTGTGTGATGTCCTTAGGTTAGTTAGGTTTAAGTACAGGGATATTACAAATGATTGAAGCGATTTCATAAATTCAATGTAGCTCCATTCATCGACATATGGTCACGACACACTACAGATACGTAGAAAAACTCATAAAGTTTTGTTCGGCTGAAGCCGCACTTCAGGTTTCTGCCGCCAGAGCGCTCGAGAGCACAGTGAGACAAAATGGCGACAGGAGCCGAGAAAGTGTATGTCGTGCTTGAAATGCACTCACATCAGTCAGTCATAACAGTGCAACGACACTTCAGGACGAAGTTCAACAAAGATCCACCAACTGCTAACTCCATTCGGCGATGGTATGCGCAGTTTAAAGCTTCTGGATGCCTCTGTAAGGGGAAATCAACGGGTCGGCCTGCAGTGAGCGAAGAAACGTTTGAACGCGTGCGAGCAAGTTTCACGCGCAGCCCACGGAAGTCGACGAATAAAGCAAGCAGGGAGCTAAACGTACCACAGCCGACGGTTTGGAAAATCTTACGGAAAAGGCTAAAGCAGAAGCCTTACCGTTTACAATTGCTACAAGCCCTGTCACCCGATGACAAAGTCAAACGCTTTGGATTTTCGGCGCGGTTGCAACAGCTCATGGAAGAGGATGCGTTCAGTGCGAAACTTGTTTTCAGTGATGAAGCAACATTTTTTTCTTAATGGTGAAGTGAACAGGCACAATGTGCGAATCTGGGCGGTAGAGAATCATCACGCATTCGTGCAGCAGATTCGCAATTTACCAAAAGTTAACGTGTTTTGTGCAATCTCACGGTTTAAAGTTTACGGCCCCTTTTTCATCTGCGAAAAAAACGTTACAGGACACGTGTATCTGGACATGCTGGAAAATTGGCTCATGCCACAACTGGAGACCGACAGCGCCGACTTTATCTTTCAACAGGATGGTGCTCCACCGCACTTCCATCATGATGTTCGGCATTTCTTAAACAGGAGATTGGAAAACCGATGGATCGGTCGTGGTGGAGATCATGATCAGCAATTCATGTCATGGCCTCCACGCTCTCCCGACTTAACCCCATGCGATTTCTTTCTACATCTACATCTACATCCATACTCCGCAAGCCACCTGACGGTGTGTGGCGGAGGGTACCTTGAGTACCTCTATCGGTTCTCCCTTCTATTCCATTCTCGTATTGTTCGTGGAAAGAAGGATTGTCGGTATGCCTCTGTGTGGGCTCTAATCTCTCTGATTTTATCCTCATGGTCTCTTCGCGAGATATACGTAGGAGGGAGCAATATACTGCTTGACTCTTCGGTGAAGGTATGTTCTCGAAACTTTGACAAAAGCCCGTACCGAGCTACTGAGCGTCTCTCCTGCAGAGTCTTCCACTGGAGTTTATCTATCATCTCCGTAACGCTTTCGCGATTACTAAATGATCCTGTAACGAAGCGCGCTGCTCTCCGTTGGATCTTCTCTATATCTTCCATCAACCCTATCTGGTACGGATTCCACACTGCTGAGCAGTATTCAAGCAGTGGGCGAACAAGCGTACTGTAACCTACTTCCTTTGTTTTCGGATTGCATTTCCTTAGGATTCTTCCAATGAATCTCAGTCTGGCATCTGCTTTACCGACGATCAACATTATATGATCATTCCATTTTAAATCACTCCTAATGCGTACTCCCATATAATTTATGGTATTAACTGCTTCCAGTTGCTGACCTGCTATTTTGTAGCTAAATGATAAAGGATCTATCTTTCTGTGTATTCGCAGCACATTACACTTGTCTACATTGAGATTCAATTGCCATTCCCTGCACCATGCGTCAATTCGCTGCAGATCCTCCTGCATTTCAGTACAATTTTCCATTGTTACTACCTCTCGATACACCACAGCATCATCCGCAAAAAGCCTCAGTGAACTTCCGATGTCATCCACAAGGTCATTTATGTATATTGTGAATAGCAACGGTCCTATGACACTCCCCTGCGGCACACCTGAAATCACTCTTACTTCGGAAGACTTCTCTCCATTGAGAATGACATGCTGCGTCCTGTTATCTAGGAACTCCTCAATCCAATCACACAATTGGTCTGATAGTCCATATGCTCTTACTTTGTTCATTAAACGACTGTGGGGAACTGTATCGAACGCCTTGCGGAAGTCAAGAAACACGGCATCTACCTGTGAACCCGTATCTATGGCCCTCTGAGTCTCGTGGACGAATAGCGCGAGCTGGGTTTCACATGACCGTCTTTTTCGAAACCCATTCTGATTCCTACAGAGTAGATTTCTAGTTTCTGGGGTTATGTGAAAGATTCAGTGTTTAAACCTCCTCTACCAAGAAACGTGCCAGAACTGCGAGCTCGCATCAACGATGCTTTCGAACTCATTGATGGGGACATGCTGCGCCGAGTGTGGGAGGAACTTGATTATCGGCTTGATGTCTGCCGAATCACTAAAGGGGTACATATCGAACATTTGTGAATGCCTAAAAAAACTTTTTGAGTTTTTGTATGTGTGTGCAAAGCATTGTGAAAATATCTCAAATAATAAAGTTATTGCAGAGGTGTGAAATCGCTTCAATCATTTGTAATAACCCTGTAGTTCAATGTCTAGGGGACTGATGACCTCAGATGTTAAGTCCCATAGTGCTTAGAGCCATTTGAACCATTTCGACTGCGAAAGACAAATATCTTCAGGTGCCTTGACTCAAAAATCACTGCCGCCGGCTCACTCGTTCCAGAAATCAGAAACCGGGTTAGGAATAAATAGCACATGATGACCAGTGTGCTTTGAGATTAGATCCTGGACCGATCTAAGTCGAAAATATACCGCTCTGCAACCCGCCAAGTTACAATGTGCGGTGCAGAATGTTAGTCCGTAACAAGAAAAGCAGAGCAACGACTTGTAATTGGAACCAAAATGCTTCAGTGGGGTTCTGGCCTGACACTTCATGATCATGTGACCAATGATGCAATTCACAGGTGGTACGGAGTAGCGGTTGTCGTTGAAAAGATGGTATGGACACGTACTTTAAACAGATCAAGAAACGTTAGAAAAACGTGGGTTTTCGTTGCAAGTTGATGGTAAATGACCTATTGGGATCCGAGGTGACCTTCGATAGGTCCTCCATGTAGACCTCGAGATAGCGGCTCTCCACCCAGACCGAGCACAAAATCGCTCCAAGTCGAGTTAGACACTCAAAGAGCAGACCCCACAAAAAGGCGGGACAAACACTGTGGAAGGAGGAGAAGAAGAAGGAGAAGAAGAAGATAATGATGAAGAACGTGTAGTTCCTGTGAATACTTTCCCATGGAATGTTTGAAGTTGTGGGCCTTCATGTCCTATTCTACGTCAGTCAAACTTCTATGTTCACTCACTTTGACAAAAAATAATTCTCAGATTTTAATGTAATTTGTTTGCACTTGTATACCCTCGATTACCTAGCTTGTTGTCACATAAAAGTGTATTTGCCGGCTCCCGAGCACATAGTGTTTGTGGAAGGAGACTACATAGGCACAAAGGGGGCCATACGTTCTTTACGAGTGCATCGGTGGTAAAACAGGGATGAGGCAGGAAGTGCAGCCTGGTGCGTTACGGGGCGAGGCATGTAAGACAGGTCACCTCAAATATACCCAGAACGAGAGAAGTACAGGGCGTAACAGAATGGTGTTATAAATTGTTGGGAGATCCTGAACGTTTTAATATAAGGAACCTATAACCAGAAATGTGAAATAAAGTTTCTGTAGCCACCACTAGGCTCTTGAAAGTTCACGTACTATCTGTACGAGAAGTTACCAGGTGAAATTCTCAGTCAGTATTTGGGTTGGAAGTCTTGGAGATCATTTCATTGGTCTACACAACTTACTATATCGTTTCAATGATGTGTGGTTTTTGAACTTTCTGGGTAATGCCTCGCCTGAACTTCTGGAGGACGTTCCCTTGCAACTGCACGCTAGTTTTTGGTTTCAGCACGACAGTGGTTCAGCACACTTCGATTGTCAGACCAGGGCATATCTAACAGACAGCTTCAGGCAGAGAGTAATTGGAAGGGGAAGCCCAGTCCCTTGTCCTACGTGCTCCCCTGATCTCACCCTATTGACTCTACCCTCTGGAGCTACGTAAGGTCTCTTGTGCACTCAACAGCAGTAGGAACACTAGCTCAGTTGATTGAGCGCATCTTTACAACGTTTTATACCATCAGAGGGGAGCATGGATTCTTGCAGAGAATCAGACAAAACATTGTTCATCGTTGCACGTTATGCAATGAAGTTGGTGGTCGTCACATTGAACATTTACTCTGAACTAGTGAAGCCACTGGTTCTATTTATACTATTTGATTGTACTCTACTTTTTTGTCAGTAAAATCGTTCCAAATTACGTATTCTGGTGTTTCATTTAGCCTACAGAGTCCATAGAAACTGCGTAGTGCTATAGAACCGTTATCGAGGCGTGGCTTTTGTTGAGTTATAGAGGACAGTATGATCAATTTTCTTATGTTCCCAAGTAATTTTTAACATTTATAGCTGCTGAATTACGACACCGACATTGTTTTCTTTTGCTGTGTTACTAGAAAGAGTTTTCGAAGAGGACTCCAACAACATAACATGTGTGGAACCTCATCAAATAACAAGATAACAACACCGTAAAGCTTTGTCCCGTCGTCATCAGAAGAGGTCTTAATGTACGCAAAAAAGTGACTTAGGTGTGGTTCGTATATTTACCTGTGCACACGGAGCCCATGAGTATGCGTCTGCGGTTGTAGCGACCAGTTAACTTACTCGTGAAGCTACTGACATTTCCACAATGTATACGACAATCGAAAAAGTTGGTATGGTGTTTGTTTATAGCAAATGTCGACAGACTGTTAGAGCAGCTGTGCGGTTGTATGCCGAAATGGCGGCCGAAGTGGCCGTGCGGTTAAAGGCGCTGCAGCCTGGAACAGCAAGCCCGCTGCGGTCGCAGGTTCGAATCCTGCCTCGGGCATGGATGTTTGTGATGTCCTTAGGTTAGTTAGGTTTAACTAGTTCTAAGTTCTAGGGGACTAATGACCTCAGCAGTTGAGTCCCATAGTGCTCAGAGCCATTTGAACCATTTTTTTTGTATGCCGAAAAATATTCCGTTTGTGCCAAACTATCACGAATTATCTTTGCAAACATTATAAAAATTTCCGATCAATCGAAACTGTGAAAAATAAGATAAACCAAAGAAAAGAAGAGCAACTGATGAGAGAAATGCAGCTAACACTGTACCAGTGGTAACACACACTCTGCGAGTCACTATAAGGCAGCTTGAGTGGGTGTATAGGATCAGTCAAAGGAGTGCTCTGCAAATAATACGTTCCAATGCGTTTCATCCTTTCCAACTTTCGCTCCATTAGCCACTTCATGGCAGTAACCTTAAAAATCTGTTACAGTTGTTCGAACAGTGTCTCCGGAAACTGCTGCAGTTATTGCCAAACACCCCACTGGACACAACTCAATCCATGTGGTACTGACGTGGCGGATATCATGGAAAGTTGGAAATTTGTGGTAAGTTCTATGGACCAAACTGCTGATGTCATCGGTCTCCAAGCTTAAACACTACTTAATGTAACTTAAACTAACTTAGGCTAAGGACAACACACACAGCCATGCCCGCGGGAGGACTCGAACCTCCGACGGGGGGAGCCGCGCGAACCGTGACAAGGCGCCTCGGACAGGATATAATGTCTCTTCCGCACAGATAATTAATAATTAGTCCTCGACAGAACATTTGGAGAACTATTATCTGTCGCGCAAATTAATACAAGAGGACTAAAAAGGAATGCCGACGGCTCTTGAAGATTGATATGTCGTATATCACCGGCCTGTGCTGCACTCAAGTCCAGATGAAATTCAACGTGCAGAACTGTCTCTCCGGATTCGCTTTATAACATGTATTAAAACAGGAGGATAACATTTTAAGCACTTAATATGACAGTGATAATAATAAACACACGAACAGTAACTGCGATATAAGTCTGCCTACATTTGGTACAATTGGTGAGACTTCTTCTTCTGATGGTAGGACAGTGGTATATGGTGTTGTTATGTTGTTACCATTTGATAAAGTTCCACGCACGTTATGTCATTGTAGTCCTCTTCCAAGGCTCTTTCCAAACCCACAGAAAAAAGATATATACAGGGTTATTACAAATGATTGAAGTGATTTCACAGCTCTACAATAACTTTATTATTTGAGATATTTTCACAATGCTTTGCACACACATACAAAAACTCAAAAAGTTTCTTTAGGCATTCACAAATGTTCGATATGTGCCCCTTTAGTGATTCGGCAGACATCAATCCGATAATCAAGTTCCTCCCACACTCAGCGCAGCATGTCCCCATCAATGAGTTCGAAAGCATCGTTGATGCGAGCTCGCAGTTCTGGCACGTTTCTTGGTAGAGGAGGTTTAAACACTGAATCTTTCACATAACCCCACAGAAAGAAATCGCATGTGGTTAAGTCGGGAGAGCGTGGAGGCCATGACATGAATTGCTGATCATGATCTCCACCACGACCGATCCATCGGTTTTCCAATCTCCTGTTTAAGAAATGCGGAACATCATGATGGAAGTGCGGTGGAGCACCATCCTGTTGAAAGATGAAGTCGGTGCTGTCGGTCTCCAGTTGTGGCACGAGCCAATTTTCCAGCATGTCCAGATACACGTGTTCAACCGTTTCTTCGCTCACTGCAGGCCGACCCGTTGATTTCCGCTTACAGAGGCATCCAGAAGCTTTAAACTGCGCATAAAATCGCCGAATGGAGTTAGCAGTTCGTGGATCTTTGTTGAACTTCGTCCTGAAATGTCGTTGCACTGTTACGACTGACTGATGTGAGTGCATTTCAAGCACGACATACGCTTTCTCGGCTCCTGTCGCCATTTTGTCTCACTGCGCTCTCGAGCGCTCTGGCGGCAGAAACCTGAAGTGCGGCTTCAGCCGAACAATACTTTATGAGTTTTTCTACGTATCTGTAGTGTGTCGTGACCGTACGTCAATGAATGGAGCTACAGTGAATTTATGAAATCACTTCAATCATTTGTAATAGCCCTGTAGCTTCATTAAAAACTCAACAAAGCGGTGTTTTCATTCGGCAACTTGTAACCGTTAAAATTATATCTGTGTATCAGAAAATTTGTCACACTGTCCGTTTTAGCTCGATATCACAAGATATCTACTCATTCTGTGTATATCTGAGTGTCCTGCCTTACCTACCTTACTCTGTATACCATTGGACGTCATCCGTAAAGTCATTTATCTATCGACTCTTTAAGAAAAAAATATTGGGTAGTCCGCAGCTCGTGGTCTTGTGGTAGCGTTCTCGCTTCCCCCGCGCAGGGTCCCGGATTCGATTCCACGCGGGGTCAGGGATTTAGCTGCCTCGAGATGACTGGGTGTCGTTGTGTCGTCTTCATCATCATCATTCATCCCCATTGCGGTCAGAGGAAGGCAATGGCAAACCACCTTCGCTAGGACCTTGCCTAGGCGGCGGTGCGGGACTCCCGCATCGTCCCCTACGTTCCTGGGAGTATGGGACCTCATCATCATCATACACTCCTGGAAATGGAAAAAAGAACACATTGACACCGGTGTGTCAGACCCACCATACTTGCTCCGGACACTGCGAGAGGGCTGTACAAGCAATGATCACACGCACGGCACAGCGGACACACCAGGAACCGCGGTGTTGGCATTTGTGCACCGCCGCCGTCAGTGTCAGCCAGTTTGCCGTGGCATACGGAGCTCCATCGCAGTCTTTAACACTGGTAGCATGCCGCGACAGCGTGGACGTGAACCGTATGTGCAGTTGACGGACTTTGAGCGAGGGCGTATAGTGGGCATGCGGGAGGCCGGGTGGACGTACCGCCGAATTGCTCAACACGTGGGGCGTGAGGTCTCCACAGTACATCGATGTTGTCGCCAGTGGTCGGCGGAAGGTGCACGTGCCCGTCGACCTGGGACCGGACCGCAGCGACGCACGGATGCACGCCAAGACCGTAGGATCCTACGCAGTGCCGTAGGGGACCGCACCGCCACTTCCCAGCAAATTAGGGACACTGTTGCTCCTGGGGTATCGGCGAGGACCATTCGCAACCGTCTCCATGAAGCTGGGCTACGGTCTCGCACACCGTTAGGCCGTCTTCCGCTCACGCCCCAACATCGTGCAGCCCGCCTCCAGTGGTGTCGCGACAGGCGTGAATGGAGGGACGAATGGAGACGTGTCGTCTTCAGCGATGAGAGTCGCTTCTGCCTTGGTGCCAATGATGGTCGTATGCGTGTTTGGCGCCGTGCAGGTGAGCGCCACAATCAGGACTGCATACGACCGAGGCACACAGGGCCAACACCCGGCATCATGGTGTGGGGAGCGATCTCCTACACTGGCCGTACACCACTGGTGATCGTCGAGGGGACACTGAATAGTGCACGGTACATCCAAACCGTCATCGAACCCATCGTTCTACCATTCCTAGACCGGCAAGGGAACTTGCTGTTCCAACAGGACAATGCACGTCCGCATGTATCCCGTGCCACCCAACGTGCTCTAGAAGGTGTAAGTCAACTACCCTGGCCAGCAAGATCTCCGGATCTGTCCCCCATTGTGCATGTTTGGGACTGGATGAAGCGTCGTCTCACGCGGTCTGCACGTCCAGCACGAACGCTGGTCCAACTGAGGCGCCAGGTGGAAATGGCATGGCAAGCCGTTCCACAGGACTACATCCAGCATCTCTACGATCGTCTCCATGGGAGAATAGCAGCCTGCATTGCTGCGAAAGGTGGATATACACTGTACTAGTGCCGACATTGTGCATGCTCTGTTGCCTGTGCCTATGTGCCTGTGGTTCTGTCAGTGTGATCATGTGATGTATCTGACCCCAGGAATGTGTCAATAAAGTTTCCCCTTCCTGGGACAATGAATTCACGGTGTTCTTATTTCAATTTCCAGGAGTGTATCTAATGAACACGTAAGATGGTATATGTATATCATCTCCTTCCGCAGATCACGATCGAGAGCCTTTGTTATAAATGTGAAACCTGAAGAGCAGATCTGTCTGAAATACATCTGGCGTGGCAGTGGTTGGAAACGCCAATAGAGACAGTCTGACATCTGCAGAAAGGTAACACACTAATAAGTTTATTTACAACATCCACACTTAAAACTGAGATATACATAACTTCGAAATGCTGTAGGCTCATTCGGGGTACTGAGTTAGATATAAAGAGAGTAATGTTCTCGATAGAAACAAATAGACTTGAACGCAGATACAGCCATATAACTCACTGGTAACTAATAATGCTTAGTAGCGTCGTGCTATGTTACTATAATTTCCTCACTGGAGTCTTACGTGCTGAGGTTGATAACTATAGATTCACTAAGTTTGGGACGAAGCTCTCAGTGCGACTGCTTAAAAAGAGATGCCAGCCAATCAGATTCGCAGGCCGTGAGTTAATGTGAATTCCGCATCCTCTCTGGTGTCGTGTACGAGTAGCGCCACCCACCCTCCTCCTCCTCTCCCCACCTCCCTCCACCCACCCACACACACACACTATTTTGAAGACAGTGACGCACTGGTGGGAGGTGTAAAAGTGCCATCTCCCGCATACCTGCGAGCGCCCGTGGCGCTCCGGGTGCGGTCGACGAGGATGCCATTGATACCACATCACTACCAAATACATGAATTTTGCGAAAATCTGATTCACAACTTGTCCACGACGTACCATATTGTTGTAGACGAAATCGAGACGAACAAACTGATACAGGAGACTCAGCGTCCAACAGCCTCAAAATGGCCTACAAAAGCCGCCTAAGCTACAGCGCATGCGTGCCAGCCACCTTTTAGCTGAATCGTAACTGAATATTAAGAACCCCTTCTCGCTGCACACAAAGTGTAAACCTGACGCTTGTGTCAATTTATATCAGAATACTGTGAATTTTAATACCATAAAATTGACAATTACATCGTTTTGTTGTGCTTTTTAGTGTGAAACTACTGTGATTGAAGGGTTAAGATTAGATCGTACTACACTGACTAAAGAAAAATACAAGCACCAAGAAGGAATTGTGGGACATTAAAGAAAGTTGTTAGGCGTATTTCTGCATCTGAAAGATGACCACTATTCAAATTATCTCGCCAGTCGCATAAGAGTGGGCCGGCCGTTGTGGGCAAGCGGTTCTGGGCGTTTCAGTCCGGAACCGCGCGACTGCTACGGTCGCATGTTCGAATCCTGCCTCGGGCATGGATGTGTGCGATGTCCTTAGGTTAGTTAGGTTTAAGTAGTTCTAAGTTCTAGGGGACTGATGACCTCAGGAGTTAAGTCCCATAGTGCTCAGAGCCATTTGAACCATAAGAGTGGCGCTAGTAGCGCCATTATGAGGATACAAATCAGGTTTGCTCTAAATACGAACTGAAACGGTCAAGAGCGTTGGTTACTTTTGAGATTGGACGTAGTGAGTTGATGTTAGTCGAGGGCGCTTTTAAGAAGACGAAGACACCATCATAAACGGGTCACAGAGGTTGAACGGGGCCGTTTAATAGGGCTACGAGAAGCTGGATGTTCCTTCCGCGATTATTGCAGAAAGACTTCGCAAGAATGTAACCACTGTACATGACTGCTGGCAGCGGTGGTAAGTGGAAGGAACGGTCAACGACAAGACCGGGCCCTGGGCTGCCAAGTGGCGCTACCGAGAGGGAAGACCGTCGTGTTGGGTTAAGTCGGTGGCGTGTCTGCAGCACCAATATGAGCAGCCGTTGGCACCAGAATGACACAAATAACGTTACAAATCGGTTAGTTCAAGGATCGCTCCGAGCCAGACGCCCTGTAGTGTGTACTCCACTGACCCCAAACCAACTCCGTTTGCGACTTCGGTGGTATTGAGCAGGCGATCTTCGGAGGGCATGATGGAGATCTGTTTTGTTTTCTGATGAAAGTTGGTTCTGCCTCTGTGCCAGTGATGGCCGTGTGTTGGTTACAAGAAGGGCTGTGAGCGCCTGCACCCCATGCCTGCAGCGTAGACATAATGGACCTACACCTGGAGTCATGGTCTGGGGTGCAATTTCGTATGACAGTAGAAGCACTCTCGTGGTTACCCCACCCACCCCGACCGGAAATTTGTACGTCAGTCTGGTGATTCGACCTGTTGTGTTGCCATTCATGAAAAGTATTCCACGGGGTGTTTTCCAACAGGATAACGCTCGCCCACATATCGCTTTTGTAAACCAACGTGCTCTACAGAGTGTCTTCATGTTGCCTTGGCCTGCTCGATTACTAGATCTGTGTCCAATCGAGCACGTATGGAACATTAATGGACGACAACCACAGCATCAGTTATGATCGTACCAGCATTTCACATTTGCCCTGGCTTATCACGTGCTTGCATTAACCTCTACACTCGCAATGTTAATCGCTGAAATACATTACCGAGACAAATGTATTCCAGAAACTTCATTACTCTACATCAATTATTTCTTGTCAATGGGATTTTTTTCCGTCAGTTTTCGCATAAGATGCAACAAAAGATTTTTTCTTTCATTACACTCACGAGAAAGCTTAATTTAATGTCAACGAAATAGTCGACCAAGCCGGTGGCATAAGAGGGCGAGAGGATATTGAAAATCTTGTTTAATGCGAATGTGCTATAGCTCAGGTGGACTTTGTAGGCCAATTTCAGTTTACATGCCAGCTTGATAGACCACATGTGTCCCATATCAAATGGTTCGTCTCGACTTCCCCTATACCACCGCGGTACATGATTATCGTTTTCATACTCTTAGAACTATAGCAATTAAAGTGTTTAGTAAGTAATTCAGTGAATGATTTTACATAAATGGTGAAACGTCCCCTTAGAAAAATTATACATGACTGTGTTTAAACTGACACACAATATTTTTAGCGCAACGTAATCTGACTTTCAAAAATCCCTACAAAAGAATGGCCCTGACTAACATTAACCTATACCTCTCACAAATCACTTACCTCACAAAATCTTCGTTACTCGAACTACTGCAATACAGCGAGCGCCACTACTGCCAGCTAAATAAAAGATTCAAACTACTGAAGGCAGTAACTACTGATAGGCATAGTTAGCAAATGAAAGATTTTGATAGAGAACAAACAATGTATTTACCTTACTAGTGTTCAAAAGTCATAATATATATAGCAGTTCATGACATCCATTCTTACAAATGTACTGTTTCTGATGGACACACGTCCAGATCATCCGCTCTCAAAAATCCGCCATCTCACTTCCCCACATCCACCACTGCTGGCGGCTCACCTCCAACTGCGCAACGCTACGCGCTGTTAACATCCAGCTGCCCAACACTACAATGGCAGACAACAATGCAAACTAGCCACAGACTGCACACAGCACAGCCAGTGATTTTCATACAGAGCGCTACGTGGCGGTGGCGTTACCAATATAAGAACCTAAACAGCGTACTTACAATGGTGACAAGTGGTTCAACAAGAGGTGTTACAAAACAGTCTGCCCTCTGTCACTGCCCCAATGTCCAGTGCCGATGATCATGTGCACATTTCAGTCGTAGTTGCCGACGTCGTGGTGTTAACATTGGCAAATGTATGGGTCGTCAGCTACGGAGGCCCATCGTTGGGAGTGTTCGGTGCACTGTGCGTTCAGACGTATTTCTACTCTGCCCATCGTTGAAGTCTGATGTTAGTTCCGTCACAGTTCGCCGCCTGTCCTGTTTTACCAGTCTGCCCAGCCTACGACGTCCGACATCTGGACGTGGATTCACCTTGGTTTCGCCACGTGTTAAAGATACTCACCACAGCACTCCTCGAACACCAGACAAGTCGTGCAGTTTCCGAGATGCTCGTGCCGAGCTTCTGGGACATCACAATCTGCCCTCGGTCAAACTCATATAGATCGCGCGTCTTTCCCATTCTACACAAGGACAGCACGCTCACTGATACTAAATGCATCGTATACGTGTCTGACTAGCAAGCATTCCTCGCAGGTGACGTTGCTATCGCCTAGATGGTTTATATCAATAGTAGGTCGGTGGTCGTAATGTTCTGGATGGTCAGTGTATGTACTAGTAACATACACACATCACTCGGTTCTACGAAGAAATTCATCAGTCGAGTAGAAGGAGGTGGACACCAAAAAATCCTTCAGGTCCGTCTTAAATTGAACTTTATTAGAAGTTAAACTGTTTATAGCTGGTGAGAAAGTATTGGAAATTTGTGTTCCGAATAATGGGCGTCTTCCTGGACCAAAGTAAATGACTTTAAATCTTTGTCAAGATATTCTTATTTCTAGTATCGATTCCATGAACTAAGTCGTTGGTTTGAAAAAGAGATATGTTTGAATGGCAGATATAATTAAGGAATAAATATACTGGGAAGTAGAAGTTCATATCCCTAGTTCCCTAAACAGGTCTCTGCAGGATGTTCTTAAGTTCTCACCACAAATAATCCTTATTACACGTTTTTGGACCCGGAAAAATGTAACTTGTCTTGATGAGTTACCCAAAAAAAATTAGTGTGACATTGTGGAATTAAAGTAAGCACAATATGCCAGCTTTTTAAAATTTTTGTGTCCCATATGTCTGATAACATTCGCATAGCTTCAGCGTTTCTGTGGTATACTCCTACCAGTTGAATCCTTTATCAAGCTATAATTCCAAGAACAGAACATTAACTTCTCCTATCTGTTGGTCGTCATATTTTAGGCATATACTCATGGGAAACGTCCTACCAGCTCTGAACTGAACGTAGTGTGATTTCTCAAAGTTTAGTGATAAACAATTGGCCACGAACCGTTTATTAATGTCCATGAAAATACCGTTAACTGGTATTTCTAAGAGTATACGTGATTTGCTATTTAATGCAATGCTTGTATCATTTGCAAACAAAATAAACTTGGCATCCGGTAACATCAGGGATCAAAGGTAACTGATATACACGAAAAAGTAAGGGTCCTAAAATAACATACAAAATTAACAACGATCACAGATATTTTAAAATTTTTATTTATGTCCTAATAAAACAATCAAAATCATAAATGGTATCATACAAACTGGAGTAAAAGAATGGCAGTCAAATTTCTTCCTCTTACAGCTAAAAAGTTGATCTGTAATAACATTTATCTTACTATGAACATAAAATATTTAAAAGTAACATACACTGGCTAAAAAAGTCACTACACCAAAAAATAATTGTTTAGTGCAATGAAACCGGGAATACATTCGTCATGGTAACATATTTAAGTAATTAACACCTCATGGTCACAGGTTAATGTAAGCGCGAGATACGCCATTGTAAACGTGAAATGATGTTACTATAATAACCGGTGTAGCCGCTAGAATGTTGAATGCAAGCATGCAGACCTGTATGCAGTGCGTTACACGGGTGCTGGATGTCAGATTGTGCGATGGAGTTCCACACCTCTTGCATTTGGTCGGTCAACAGGAACGGTAAGTGCTGTTTGTGGACGACGCTGGAGTTGTTGTCCGATGATGTCCGATGTGTGCTCGATTGGAGACAGATCTAGTGCTCGAGCAAGCCAAGGCAACTTTAGAGCATGTTGGGTTACAACAGCGGTATGTGGGCAAGCGTTATCCTGTTGGAAAATACCCCCTGGAATGCTGTTCATGAATGGCAGCACAAGTCTAGCCACCAGACTAAAGTGCAAATTTGCAGTCAGGATGCGTGAGATAACCATGAAACTACTCCAGCTGTCATACGAAATCGCACCCCAGACCATAACTCCAGGTGTAAGTCCAGTGTGTCTAGCACGCAGACAGGTTGGTTACAGGGCCTTCTAACCAACACATGGCTATCACTGGCAGAGGCAAAACCATCTTTCAACAGAAAACAGCACAGACCTCCACTCTGCCCTCCAATGAACTCTCGCTTGACACCGTAGAAGTCGCAAATGGGTGCAGTTTGGGGTCAGTGGAATGCACACTACACGGGACGTCTGTCCTTGAATTAAACGATTTGTAACAGTTTATTGTTTCCATGTGGTGCCAACTGCTACTCACATTGCTGCTGAAGATGCACTGCGAAGCGCCAGAGCCATACGCCGAACACGATGGTCTTCCATCTCGGTAGTGCCACGTGGCCGTTCGAACCACGGTCTTCTTGAGACCGTACATTCCCGTGACCACCGCTGCCAGCAATCGTGTTCAGTGGCTACATTCCTGCCAAGTCTTTCTTCAGTATCGCATAAAGAACATCCAGCTTGTCCTATTATATGACCTCGTTCAAACTCAGTGAAGTGTTGATAATGGCTTCTTTTTCGCCTTAAAGGCATTCTTGACTAACATCAACTACCCACGCCCAGTCTCAAGGACAGCTAACGCTCACAACCGATAAAGTGTGTATTTAAAGGAAACCTGATTTTTGGTCGTGCGGTAGCGTTCTCGCTTCCCACGCCCGGGTTCCTGGGTTCGATTCCCGGCGGGGTCAGGAATTTTCTCTGCCTCGTGATGACTGGGTATTGTGTGATGTCCTTAGGTTAGTTAGGTTTAAGTAGTTCTAAGTTCTAGGGGACTGATGACCATAGATGTTAAGTCCCATAGTGCTCAGAGCCATTTCAACCATTTTTTGAAACCTGATTTTCATCCTTATATTGGCTCTAGTGACACCATTCTTATGCGACTGGCGCGAAATCTTTCAGATGTAGAAACACGCCTACCAGCTTTCGTTTATGTCGCACAACTAGTTCTTGGTGCTGCGATTTTTTTTTTCGTCAGTATATATCCATATTCTTGCTCTGACTTAATGTTAACCAATATGTTTTGGACGTATGTTTGTTCGACTCTAAATATTTGTGTAATTTTGAAATACGAAGCGATTAATTTACGTTCCACGTTTCACGAATACCACAAGGTGTGACGGTGGTTAAGGCATTGGTCTCGAATTAGGGAAGAGCACGATCCAGATTCCTATCCATCTACTTTGATTTATGTTTTCCTAAGCAAATGTTAGGACGCTAGTTTAAATAAAAGGGACAGACGGCCGTGGTCATATTTATCCAAATGAACATCCATGTAATGACACAGATGTCAAGGGAACATAGAAGTTCATTCCTTCCACTGCCATACTCAAAAATGTTGCGTCATCAGATGTAAAGAAATGATTTCATTCAAAAGGGACAGCGTTACGTTATTTTCGGTTTGTTTGCGATACAGAACAAAGCCTAGGCCACGGAAAGCGACGTGCGAATTTTCGCGAGCGGTCACTTTTCAGTGACTGAATCACAAAGCGTACATTATCGTGGACTTATTCCATTTGTAGCTCTGAAAAAATTAAATGAAAATCTGTTCAATAACATATCAAGATACAATAGGCATCTTATGATTTCTGGGAAACTAAAATAGTTCGAATCATTTTCTAGTCACGACTTAAACGAGAATGAAACAAGTTCCGAAATCGCAGCGCACAAACCTTATTTTCTACGTTTAACATCAGATGATTTGTTAGGATAGCTTGCAACGATTGCGCTGGCTTCATAGGAAACCAATTACGGCTTGTGGTACGTGTTTAGCGCAACAAAGTGGCCATTACTATTTATGGTAGCTGATATCGCCCCCCATATCAATTGATTTAACGGCACTAGTGCTGCGCATTTCCTAAAGGTAACTTCTATCTTTATCGTCGGCCTTCTAAACAAAAGACGCATTGTTTACTATATGCATAAAGGCGTTGAATACTGGATCTACAACTTGTATGGTCTTTCGAATTGTAGCAGTTAGCTTTCGTTAGCCAGACCTGAGAGTAATGGAAGAATGTGAGGGGAAAGCGATGTCACTATCTGCCAGGATCATGTTCGGCGTTCGCGTTTTATTCTTATGTGGGCCACAGGAAGTCTTCTATGTTAAGATTACACAAAGCTCTACTTCAACAACAGTGAGTGAGCAAGAAGTAGTGCATGTAAGGCAGGGTCTACATGTACTGATAAACGTTTTTGTCAAGTTTTCGATAAAATTTGTTTGGTCAGCCAAATTAGTCCGATATAAACAGCAAAATCAGGAAGTGTTATGTTATGTTTTAACTAATATAAAACAATAGCATCAGCTCAAGATAAGAAGCAAACAAAGTTTGTGTACCATTATGTCTGTTTCTAGAACCATTCCACGAAAATCTCGCGGCTGGCAAGAGAATGCTTAGGAGATCGGTTCATAGTTGTTTTTCTACTTAATTTTCACTGTGTTTCTTTCTATCGTTTTTTAGAGCTACGCTGCGCTTGTGATCACAAAGTTAACGTAAAAAAAAAAATGGTTCCAATGGCTCTGAGCACTAGGGGACTTAACATCTGAGGACATCAGTCCCCTAGAACTTAGAACTACTTAAACCTTACTAACCTAAGGACATCACATACATCCATGCCCGAGGCAGGATTCGAACCTGCGACCGTAGCAGTCGCGCGGTTCCGGACTGAAGCGGCTAGAACCGCTCGGCCACCGAGGCCAGCAGTTAACGTATATTGCTGACATCAGCTTATAGTTAATTCCAGTCTCAGGTGATACAAGTATGCTTTTAGATGCATACGCAGAAAATAGATCGGCAAATAAATGAGCTTTGGCCTCCGAAGTTACTAACACGATCAGGGCAATAGGAACACAGAACTGGTAGAAAAAATGAACCTGGCGTTAACCGCAGTACACATGAACAAGAAGTAATTCAGTCTTAATTTTGCCGTCAACTCATTCTATATGTAGATAGCAAGACATTGGTTTAAAACACCTAGAAGGACGCATCCACAGAACCCTTGATGCCAGCTGCCCCAATGTTTCCAGTTACCCATAAATTTGCTGCGTTCCGCTTCTGATAACCTGTATGCTCTCAGTCCTTACGTCTATAATTAATTTACACCATGAACTACAAACTACTAACACAATAGCTTTAAACAGCAGGTACCAAAACATTGTAACAGATAGCGTGCTTCAAAGGAAACTAAGTAAACAAGAATGTACTCTGGTTTACCATGCAATAGAATCCCAAATACTGGCCAAGAAAATATTCATGCTGTTACATACTGGTGTTGTATTCTCCAACAGTTTATTGAATGTAACTTCGTCTACAATACAATAGCTGGCTGTACAATAGATGTAGACGTCCGTCGATCTAGCTGGAGATGTGGTTCCTCTCGGTCGGCTGGTACTTCGACCGGCGGTGCAGTACAGCGGCTTCGGTGATATCTTCTCGGAGACTCTGCTATAGCGGTTGCCATTAGCAGCGACGAAGACTAGTCTGCCTTCGACCGGCCGGGCCTATATAGTGAGCTGGAGCCAATAGAAACCCGGCGTAGGAATCCGTGGCCGGATATGTCGCGGCGACCTCTGCAAGGAAAGGTTCCTATTAATCGACTGGAATCTTCAGTGTGTTTACCTGTTGTCGTCGCCTGTTTGGCTGTTGGTTTGTTTCCCTCATAGCATGGCTGTTATGCGGTGCTGCCTGCCATTTAGGGGAACCTGATGGCAGACAGTACACACCTCCCTTCCCGGGGGGGAGGGGGGGCGGGGGAGAGGAGGGCGACGTCGTCCTGCTCGGCCTTGGCGGCCTCGTGAAGGAGGCGGTGCAAACTCGCCCCACAGAGTAGTGCGCGGCGTGGCGGAGCTGCCTCGCGGAAGACGCGGGGGAGCCGGCTGCGACGGCGCCAGGGGCATAGGTTCATCGACATCCGCGGAATGCTGCCCAGAAAGGGGACCGTGCGGGCGTCGCTGGCTAGGCGGCGACATCGGCGGCGGCGATGACAAGGGCATGGGGGCATCGTCAACGATGGCGGATGGTGCAGCCGGTCGGGCCGGCGGAGCAGCCGGTGGAGCCTGCAGCCGCTGTGGAGACGACGGCTGTTGCTGCTGGACGGGGTCTGGCGCCCCTGCACGCCGACCAGGGGTGGAAGGGAGCACATCCGGGCGGCCGGAAGAAGGTGGCGGAGCGGCTTACTGGAAAGAAGAGGCGGTCGGAAAACCCAGATACCGGCGCCGGAGTTGGTTGCGGTGCCGGCGGACCACCGCGTCAGCGATGTGGATGTCAAAGAGCTGACGGCCTCGCAGCCGGACGATCACTCCCTTGATCCATCCGGCTCTCGGGCCGAAACCTCGAGCCCAGATAAGGGATCCTGGAACAAAGGGAGCCTGTGCAGTCAGAACCCGTTGTTTGGGTCCGGGCTGGAGGAGGTGCAAAACGATACGAGGTTGCCGGCCATGCAATGTTCCGCCGGACTATGGGAGCCGATGGGCGTCGACCGATAGGAACTGACGAATAATGGCAGCGAGTCGTCCAAAGTGTTGACGGAGGCATATTTTGTCATTTGGACCTTAAATGTCCGGACGAGGCGTTCGGCCTCGCCGTTCGATTGCGGGTGAAAGAGCGGAGTGAGGACGTGTTGGATGCCGTTGGTAGAACAAAACGTCGCGAATTCCTGGTTCCGGAATTGAGGGTAACAATTGTTCGTGCCAACCCTTCCAAGGAAAAAACTTTCTGGAGAGCAGTGCGGGTCACTTTCGAAGTGGTGCTAGTACAACGGATAACGAACGGAAAATGTGAAAAGGCATCGGTGACGAGAAGCCATTGGTAGCCGAGGAAGGGGCCGGCGAAGTCCCAATGAATGCAATCCCAGGGACCCGCCAGCTTAGGCCAAGAGAGGAAGCTTTGAGAGGGCCGGGACAGCTGTTGGGCACACATGGAGCAATTCTGAACCATGTGAGTGATGTCCCTGGTAAGTCCGAACCAAAAGACGTGACACTGGGCCAACGCCTTGGTGCGAGTGATTCCCCAATGGCCTTGATGTAAGAGAGTCAAGACTTTGTCCGTAGATGCTGAGGAATGACCACACGTGGAGTGGACGTAGGGTCTACCCACAATAGGACACCATCCACCACCGACAGCTGATGGCGGATAGAAAAAAAGGAACTGAAGGTGCTGCTGGTCGTGGGTGGGGGCACAGCTGGGCCACCCGTGCTGAACATAGGAGCGGACATGGTGTAACAATGGGTCACACGTGGTCGCAATTGCCACCGTGGAGGTCGTGATGGGAAACCCGTGCAGGGTGTCGTGGATCGCTTCATCAACTTGGAACACGAGGACGTCCGAAGAGTCACACGCAGGATCGGGACCAAGAGGAAGGCGGGAAAGAGCATCTGCGTTGACGTGCTGGGAGGTGGACTTAAAATGCAAGGTGTAACGGGATTGCGAGAGGAACAGGGCCCATCGTTGAAGCCTCTGAGACGTCTTCGTAGGAAGCCGGGCCTCCGGGGAAAACAGGGAGAGGAGGGGCTTGTGGTCAGTGACGATATGAAAGGCCCGTCCATATAAAACAGGCATGAGTTTGGAACAGGCGAATACGACAGCCAATGCCTCCTTTTCGATCTGAGAGTACTTCAGCTGGGTGGCAGTTAGGGCCTTGGATAGAAAAGCCACTGGACCTTCTGTCCCATCCGGGAGCTTGTGGGAGAGGACAGGCCCGGCCCCGTAATCAGAGGCGTCTGTGGCCAGGAGCAACAGCAGAGACAGATCATACGGCATCAGGCAGGAGGCCGTTTGCAACTGGCGTTTGAGAGTGGAAAAGGCCGTCTCACAGGCCGGGGACCAATTGAAGGGGACATTTTTGCAGCATAAGTGATATAAGGGGGCCGCCACCTGAGCGGCTGACAGAAGGAACTTCTGGTAATAAGATATTTTTCCAAGGATGGATTTCAGCTGATGGATGTCCCGTGGGGGAGGCTGGCGGCGTATGGCGTCCACATAGGAAAATGATGGAGAGATGCCTTTATGTGAAATAACATGTCCTAAATAGGAAATAGAAGTTTGAAAGAAGGAACACTTCTGCTTATCGCATTTTAGCCCAGTCTGGCGGAGGCAAAGAAACAGCTGACGCAAGTTGGTAAGATGGGCTGCAGCAGTAGGGCCCGCAATGACAATGTCGTTGAGTTAATTAATGCAACTGGGAATGTCCTGCAGAAGTTGTTCCAAGAAGCATTGGAAAATGGCCGGGGCGCTAGCCAGGCCAAACATGAGGCATGTGACTTGGAACAGGCCGGTGGGCATATTCAGAATGGTGAGGGCTTGAGAAGCTTCATCCAAAGGAACCTGGAGGGACGCCTCAGCGAGATCAATTTTGGTAAAGTAACGACCACCAGCCAATTTACGGAAGAGATCATCAGGCCGAGGGAGCGGAAAGTCGTCCACCTGGAGCTGGGGGTTGAGGGTCGCCGAAAAGTCCCCACAGAAACGGAGACGCCTGCCTGGCTTCTGGACGATGATGAGAGGCGTGGCCCTGGGGCTGAACTGAACAGGCCGTAGCACCCCTTCCTGTTGCAGACGGTCCAATTCGTCACGCAGCGGCTGCTGGAGAGCGACAGTGACCTGTCTCGTCCGGAAGTATCGAGGGCGGGCTGACGGCCGGAGGTGGAGGGTCGCTGCAAACCCCTTGGCGCACCTGATGTCAGGGGAGAAGAGATCCTGGAATTCGGTGCAGCGAGAGTCAACTACGGGAAACGGCACCTGTGGAGAAACCAGTTGTACATGATCGTCGATTGTGGATCAGAACATTTGGAAAGCATCCAACCCAAACAGATCGGTAGCATCGGAACTGTTGACTACCAGAAAACAAATCGTACGACTTACAGATCTGTAAGAAACCACCGTCGTGAACTGCCCCAACAAAGCGATTTCCTCTCTGTAGTACGTAAGGAGGCGTCGAGGAGCCAGTTGAAGGCTTGGCGCTCCTAAAACGGTGTAGGTAGTGTAATTGAGCAGGGATACCACAGCCCCTGTATCGACCTGCATTCGAACTGGCTTACCCAATATGGTGACATCAATATACAGGTTGGGGGACGCCGAAGACACAACTTGGTTGATGTCCACGGACGCCTCGGTGCCGGAGCGCCTGGAGATCGGCGCCGTGGCAGAACGACAGGCAGATGCAAGGTGCCCGTCCCGACCGCAACGGCGACACGTCGCCCAGCGGTCAGGACAATCCTCGCGTTCATGCTGGGAGTAGCATCCCGGACAAGATGGAAGGCGCAGGGGTTCCCTGCGGTGGCGTTGCTGGCCCGGCGGCGGCTGCTGGTTGTCTTCCTGGAACGACCGTCTTTTTTTTTCTTTTCCGTACGCCGAGAAGATGCCGGGGTGTTGCGCTGGGGAGTGCGGCGTGAAGGTGCGTATATGGCTGCGACGTCCTCCTGGACGTCGGAAGTCTCTTCTCGGATGGCTGCGACGTCGGCCCACGTTTCCAATCTGCGGTCAGCTGCAGTGGAAACTTCAAACTTGAATGCAAGTTCTATGATTTGATCTAGCGACGGGTCCTCCAACTTTAAGACGTCGTGGCGGAAAGCCGCGTGGGGGGCTGCTTGGATCAGGTGATCCCGGACCATGTCATCTGCGTAAGATTCCCGGGATATGCGGGTGACAAAGTTGCACTTCCGAGTGAGACCTTGGAGTTCAGCAGCCCATTGTCGGTACGTCTGATCGGGTTTCTTTCGACTCTGGTGAAATTCCACTCTTGTTGCCATGACGTGATATCTGTGGCGATAGTAGGAGGTGAGACACTCATATATGGCGGTGAAGGTAAGACTGTCTGCATCACGTGGCTGGAGTTTCGTCATGAGCACGTACATACGGGAGACATTCCAAGAAAGAAAATAGGCTCTCTGATCATTTTCCTGGGATACCTGATGAATCCGGGAATGTTGACGAATCCTCTTTTCGTATGTTTCCCAATCTTCAGCGTCTTCATCGAATGCCGAGAACGCTGGCGGTGTCGGTGGACGGTGAAGATTTTGAATTTCGGCAATCAGTTGCTGCTGCAGTATCACGAACTGTTCAAAAAGTTGATTCAGTACCTGCTGCACCGATAGATTTTGCTGTTGCAGTTGTCGTTGTGCTTGTTGTTGTTGTGGTTCCATCTGCTTTGGGTTGTCGAATCCTTACTCGTCGCCACTGTTGTATTCTCCAACAGTTTATTGAACATAAGTTCTTCTACAATACAATAGTTGGCTGTACAATAGATGTAGACGTCTGTCGATCTAGCCGGAGATGTGGTTCCTCTCGGCCGGCTGGTACTTCGATTGGCAGTGCAGTACAGCGGCTTCGGTGATATCTTCTCAGTCTCTCTGCTATAGCGGTTGCCATTAGCAGTGGACGAAGACTGGTCTGCCTTCGACCAGCCGGGCCTACTTACGTACAAGGGAACCTCCCCATTGCACCCCCCTCAGGTTTAATTATAAGTTGGCACAGTGGATAGGCCTTGAAAAACTGAACACAGATCGATCGAGAAAACAGGAAGAAATTGTGTGGAACTATGAAAAAATAAGCAAAATATACAAACTGGGTCGTCCATGTGCAATATAGGCAATATTAAGGGCAATGTGAGACGAGGAGAGCCGTGGTCCCGTGGTTAGCGTGAACAGCTGCGGAACTAGAGGTCTTTGGTTCAAATCTCCCCTCGACCGAAAATTTTAACTTTTTATTTTCAGTTTATGTGACAAACCCTTATGTTTTCATCACTTTTTTTTGGAGTGATTATTACATCCACAAGAAAACCTAAATCGGGCAAGGTAGAAGAATCTTTTTACCCATTCGCCAAGTGTACTAGTTAGGTGGGTCGACAACATATTCCTGTCATGTGACGCACATGCTGTCACCAGTGTCGTATAGAATATATCAGACGTGTTTTCCTGTGGAGGAATCGGTTGACCTATGACCTTGCGATCAAATGTTTTCGGTTCCCATTGGAGAGACACGTCCTTTCGTCAACTAATCGCACGGTTTTGCGGTGCTGTCGCAAAACACAGACACTAAACTTATTACAGTGAACAGAGACGTCAATGAACGAACGGACAGATCATAACTTTGCGAAAATAAAGAAAGCAAAATTTTCAGCCGAGGGCAGATTCGAACTAAAGACCTCTCGTTCCGTAGCTGTTCACGCTAACCTCGGCTCACATTGCCCTTAATGTTACGTATCTTAGGCATGGACGACCCAGTTTGTATATTTTGCTTATTTTTTCATAGTTCCACACAACTTCTTCCTGTTTTCTCGATTGATCTGTGTTCAGTTTTTCAAGGCCTATCCATTGTGCCAACTTATAACTAAATCTGAGGGGGGTGCGATGGGGATGTTCCCTTGTTAGTGAGCTGGAGCCAATAGAAGCCCGGCGTAGGAATCCGTGGCTGGATATGTCGCGGCGACCTCTGCAAGGAAAGGTTCCTATTAATCGACTGGAATCTTCGGCGTGTTTACCTGCTGTCTTCGCCTGTTTGGCTGTTGGTTTGCTTCCCTCATAGCGTGGCTGTTATGCGGTGCTGCCTGCCATTTAGGGGAACCCGATGGCAAACAGTACAACTGGCAAATTCGTTACCTGAGTGGTGAATAGGTTGAGCATAACATATAATTTTGTAGCTATTTATATTAGTTATACGGTACGCAAAAATTTGTTAAGTTATAAAGTCGTGCAACATCCAAAGAATGAAAGGGATGTACGCAAGTCTTTTTCAAGGAGTGTAGCTCTTGTTATGCAGCAGAAACAGAGGGATCATTTTGTAATAAATTGAAGGAACACCGTACATATTGGAAATTGCTGAAAACCGACTCTACTTTCGCTTAGAATTGTTTGGAAACTAGACCCATCATCGATATTGAAATCCGGTAGTGGCGACAAAGTAGCCACATTCTTACAGTGCTTGAAATGCTTGAGACCAAAAGACACCAAAAGAGCCACTACGAGCAACAGCTGAATGACTAAACTGATTTCACTTACTGACCGCTTCTGGTTACTGGAATAATACTTATAAAAAATTATTGATTCCTCACCCTCTGCATTTACTCAGTTAACAATGCCATGTCAGTGGTACATAATTCGTAGTAATACAGACTTCAAACACACCGAGAACAGTTCGAAAACACAGTTTCTATCTTTTCACTATATTCAGTAGCAAATAGTAATAAATGACTGATACAATAGATACGCTTTATTATTTATTGGTAGCTAAACTGGGAGGGTAACGTATACATTCGTATAATGTAAGACCCAATGCATTTACAGCTGTCACTTAATTTTATTAGCAAGCCTCAATGCTTGGTAAAATATCATAATGTATTAATAAAACTTCTGAGATGGTGTAACACATAGAAAACGGTCTTGGAACCGAAAAACGTAGATCGTTTATAACAAAAGGTAATCTACGTAGGTAGAAATGTATTTCCATGTGTAATGATTACAGTCTTTCATCAGGACCCGACGGACAAGTCAGTTAATGTCAGCATTACAGTCTTAAGGAGTATGATCCAGTGGCACTTTAGAAAACAGTCGTGTTGCATCAAATCTGCCTGTTGAAATGTAGGCACGTCGCAGTTCTACAGTTCAGCGAGATCTGAAATTTTAAAATATTAAGCTAAACCTGTATCGATTATTTTGTTGCGTATTGCATTCAGACTTTAGCTCTACACTACCGACTTCCATACCACAACAGAGAAAGTAATTAGCAAAGTTTTCCTCGGAAGTCCTGCTTCCGATTTCCAAGGATTTCAATGTCTCGTAACAAAGGAAACTTGCGTTTTATTGCCCGGTGGTCCAACCAGAAATACTGACGGAAACACGCCAGATAACCCTTGCAGGCAATCGACTGAAAGATTGCGGAGATTCGTATGTCTGTTTTATTGCTGCACTGTAAGAAGCTCTGTACCTAGTGCTTCAGTTTCCATGGCAGAAGAGCACGAATAGCTCCTTCCGTTTCGTTTCAATACACAACGACATGCATTGCTTCTCTCATCACCATGCGCACATTTCAATTGGCTGGGATTTACACTCCGTGTATGTAAACGATAAATTGTTTCTGTTTCTGTTCTAGACTCTGCAAGCAGTTGCTGGCAAACATTACTCGTGTATTGGTGTCACTGATTTTTCTGAGCTCACATAATAATGCTTCAGAGAAGTCAGAGTATACGGAAAGCAAGCTTCCTGTAACTACAGACAGATGGTCCCTGGCAGAAAACGCCTACAAAATACACAACGTTTAGTCGACTTCACCAACGTATGAATAAATAAATAGTCCTTGCGAGATTGACACGTCGGGAGAGGACAGTGCTACGTGGGGACACCTGATATTGAAGTATAGATGCTTGAGATATTTATCAACATCAGTCGCCAGGCGTCCTCTAACTTCCGTGCACCAGCCTCCAGATGGCGCATGCCAACCGGGACCGGCTTCCGCCCTACATCCATCAGCGCGTCATATTCTTCTGCCGATAATGTTGTCAGCGGCCAGTGGGAGCGCTTTTAACCGGAGGCTTTCCTTCTGCTGGTACTGGTGGAAGTGGAGATCGTTCCGCCGCCACGCAGAAAAGACGATGTGCCAAAGACACTCTCTCACTTCAGTTCCTGCAGTTCAACTATTTCGACAAGTATTTCCTGCATTACGTTATGGAGCACAGTTCTGCGAGTTCCATTCAGAAAACTACATTCCGACTTAGGAATTGCCGTTTACAGTCACTCACGAGTGTCTGCATAATTACTTTCGGTCATAGCGACTAAATCATAGACTGTCAAGAGACAGCAAAGTTATTTTGAATTCATTGCATTAGGTATGGCACATGAAATGCCAGTCATCCACCCGTTACCAATGTTAAGTAAACTGTTGTATCATCAAAATTAATAAATGCTGTTGACTGTTTCTTATTATGTTGCCACATTTCTGTTCTAGTGCAGCCCTGTCAAGCAAGCGTTTAATTAGTAATAATTAGTGTGCAAACTGCCCCATTACATTGAACTATCGTCGAGGTAAGTTTTCTGCTAATCAGGGTGTTTGGGCTGAATTAATAGTAACATCCAGCTGCAACATCCCAGCACTGGCGACGAGTAAAACTTCACACTGATGAATAGAACTTTTTCGCCAGTTAAGAATTCTGGCAACGAGGGAAAGTTTATAGATATGCTGAAGATGTTTCCACCAGTGCGCAACACTAGCGAATAGATAAAGTCAAGATTGATGATACTTTCGTCAGTTCCCAGCACTGAAAACGACGCTGGGCAAACTCTCAGTATTGTTCCCAACAAGAGCGCCGAACAAAAAGGAACAATACCGGAAATGAATTACAGAACTAAGCAGGCAATTTTATTTTCAATTTTTTCTTTGAATGCGTGTTTTATGTCATTGATTTTTGTGGCAACGTTACGTGGCTTAAAATTATTTGTTCATACTATGTTCTAAAACTGCTAATTTGTTTCCTTTTCAGGAAGATTCTGTAAACTTCGTTAACTGTTCTGAGCATCTGTTTCAGTCATGGCCCAATCGGAATTCAGTGTCCTACAGCTCATGCTCCATTTATTACAACAACTGTAAGCTACCCAGGAGCTCAGGGTGGCGTGCTTAGCCAGACTTGAAGTACTCAAGGACGAAGGCCAAAAACAACTACTGCAATTTAAGGTGTCGCCGCCACCCTTTGAGGAATACGGCCGGAAAGTTGGGGCATGGGACAGTTACATACAGCATCTGGCGCAGCATTTCATCACACTTTACATATCAGGTGACTTGGAACTAAAATCACTTTTACCTGCTTATTAAGACCCCACTCAGCTTCAGTTTCTTCAGGAATCGTCACCTACTTGTGAACCTGTGACTCTCTCGCAGATTTATTAATTGGCGCTATACTTGTCATGCACTCCCCTGACAATAAATTAAAGAACAGCCTGCTTAGTCTAACAAACCCACCCTTACAAGACGGTGTGCCACTGATTTCACCTACGAACAAACGAATGTATCTAATGAAGCACTACATAGTGAAGACGCTGACGTATTCACATCATTCCAACAGCCGGCGTTGTCAAGTCAAGACACGGCACCGCCAAACCCGAAAAATACAGGGCGAGCACGCTACTCGCCTGAGACAGTCAGCAAACAAGTTCAGGAATGCTGAATATAATCTTGTTCACGCTGTTACTTAAATGAAAAAGTGGTAATTGCTTCTATTGGAAAGTACCCTGCAGTTATTGTGAAGAGACCGGACATAGGGTTGAGACGTACAAATCGATGCACAACCGACAAAAAAATCGGACACTCAAACATACGATAGTGGTTAAAATTAAGTCAATTAATGTTCATAACGAACATGTTCAAATTCAAAAACTTCCATGGGCGAAACTTTATGTGAATTCCATCTTTTCTGTCAATAAAAAGTAGTTATCTGTAACTCTTCGAGGTAATAAATTGCCAATCGCCGGCCAGTGTGGCCGAGCGGTTCTAGGTGCTTCAGTTTGGAACCGCGTGACCGCTACGGTCCCAGGTTCGAATCCTGCCTCGGGCATGGACGTGTGTGATGTCCTTAGGTTAGTTAGGTTTAAGTAGTTCTAAGTTCTAGGGGACTGATGACCTCAGATGTTAAGTCTCATAGTGCTCAGAGCCATTTGAACCATTTTTGAAATTGCCAATCAACTTTTAAATTGACACGAGGTCATCAGTCGTCAGTTGCAATCGTTAAATATAGTCGTACTGGAAATTTGCATCACCAACGTTAACAGACTGTCAAAGTTCGTTGTTCAGTTTCAGAAATGAGGAGATTTCAGTGAAAGGACGATTTTCAGTAGACGGTACGTATATACAGTTAACGAAACAAGTTAAATTCGTAGTTGTAACTTAAAATACAAATACTAATTTACTGGGACTGGATCTCGTCAGTACTTTGGGCTTCACCAATCACAAAGGAGCGATTCAGACTTCAAACAGATGCTCCGAATGGAAAGTTAAATCAAGCGTTGCAAAAATATGCCAAAATTGTTTTCCGAAGCAACATGCGATATAAAATTTAGGAGGCACACAGTATGCTGAAGTTGAATGCGGTGCCGAAATTTTCCAAAGCGTACAACATCCCTTTTGCTTTAAAACATAAAGTAGAACAGGAACTCGACCGTATTGAACAGAATGAGGTTACACAACCAGTAGCCAATGACGAACGCTAATCGTAGTTGTACAGAAACCGAACAGCTCACAGCACATCTGCAGAGATATCAGACTGAAGTTAACGCTCAATCCATTATTGATTCAGATCCCATTTCCTAGCTGGAAGAACTGATGCCTAAATTAGTTGGTATGCACTTTTCCAAACTGGATCTTACAGAAGCATATTTGCATTTCCCTTTGGACGAAAAAAACACAGAAATTTATGGTGATTAATACTCCATTAGGTCTCTGCCGTTACAAAAGGTTGCCCTCCACAACAGACAGCGCTCCGAGTTTGTTCCAGGCCCGCAGCACAACACGCGAATACAGATTCGCTTTGACGTCTGCCATTACGGCAAGATAAAAAGTTGATTCATCTGTTGTTTTGTGTTTCTCCATAGACATTAGTAGGCAAGAAACTGTAAAATTTCCCAGTAAATTCAAAATTAATTTGCAACGTTGTGCCTAAAGATCCTGTTTTGTCTAATATCAAACGGTTTATACAAACGAAGAGGCCTAATGATAAGACGTCATTTAATCAGCCAGAGATGAAATCTTACTACATCACACGGCATGCATTTACTGTGTACAATATTCAGAATCAGACAAGACACGAGTGGTTATTCCTGCAGTGCTTTAATCTAAACTATTACAGATGCTACATAAGGCCACTGGATATAGTCAATAACAAACGCATTGCCAGAGAACATTGCTACCAGAAAAATATTGATGAAGACAATGAAATGATGCTGGCTAAAAGCTACTAAACTATTCAGGAATTACCTCTCAGCTCCGCCTCAACAATATTTACCTTGACCACAAGCAACAGAACCCGTGTCACGTCTGCATACTGATTTTGCAGTACCGTTTCCCAGAAGCTACTGGCACATCCTCATCGATGCCTTCTCCAGAATTGGATATGCGATGTCTTCTATATCTTCAACAAATACTATTCTGGCTTTGTCTAAGGTCGTCTCTTTTGATGGACAGTCATCGTCACTGACAACGTTACAAAACTCTCTTTTCAGGAAGTTAAACCTTTTCAGGAAATTAAACTATACCCGGGCCGCTGAGACATGTCACATCAGGGTCACTCCACAAGCGCTTAAGATGGCAGTATGACTGACAAACAAACGAGGAAAGCGAAGCCCTGTCTCTTCTGAACCAATAACAGCACAGCAACAAAAGCTGATTCCGGTGTCGACTCTACCACTTTGCCGGCTTCTGCGTAAAGATTGTATGTTAGTGAACGACCGCCTGCTTCTATATAGTTGTGTTCCCGTTACCGTCTCGACGTTTATTAAAAAAAATGTCACCAAAAGGACGTCGTTCACCAAGACCACGCGACAATCCGTTGCGTCGAGGAGAGTCATTAAGTAGTCAGGCTTTGGAATCACTACGAAGGATGCGCGAGTTTTACGAGCAAGAAAAATAATTTATTTCTGTTCATGGGCATGCATCGATTAATGCTGATAACGTTTTAAAGCGTCCCTCAAAAACGCTAGGGCTCAAACAACTATTATAAGGAAAGAGGTGGTACTTCGAGAGTTGCAAAATACTGAAGTAGTGTATGAAGTTAGTATCTGTTCCCGAAAGAACAGGTACCATTGATGACCGTGCAGCTTCTCTAGAATGAAATGATAATTAAATCGACACCCTAACTGGAAACAAGCATTGATATACATCACTGGGAACATGTTGAAAATGTGTGCCCCGACCAGGACTCGAACCCGGGATCTCCTGCTTACATGGCAGACGCTCAATCCATCCTCTGTGCCCTCGGCGGCTCAGATGAATAGAGCGTCTACCATGTAAGCAGGATATCCCAGGTTCGAGTCCCGGCCATGGCACACATTTTCAACTGACCCTATTAATGTATATCAGCCGGCCGCGGTGGTCTCGCGGTTCTAGGCGCGCAGTCAGGAACCGTGCGACTGCTACGGTCGCAGGTTCGAATCCTGCCTCGGGCATGGGTGTGTGTGATGTCCTTAGGTTAGTTAGGTTTAAGTAGTTCTAAGTTCTAGGGGACTGATGACCACAGCAGTTGGGTCCCATAGTGCTCAGAGCCATTTGAACCTTTTTTTTTTATGTATATCAACGCCTGTTGGCAGCTTAAGGTCTTGATTTAATTATGATTTCATTCTAAGAGATCTCTATGGTCAACGATGGTATCTGTTCTTTCGGACACGTCCGACAATTTTCTGAAAAATGCTTTACGCTGTTGAAATTTTTTTTATTGAGGAGCTAAATCACACTATTAGTTCAGGTTAGAATCCAAATCATATTAAGAGTCTTTTAGTCATCTTCCTGAAGACAGTGCCGGCCGAAGTGGCCGCGCGGTTCTGGCGCTGCAGTCTGGAACCGCGAGACCGCTACGGTCGCAGGTTCGAATCCTGCCTCGGGCATGGATGTGTGTGATGTTCTTAGGTTAGTAAGGTTTAACTAGTTCTAAGTTCTAGGGGACTAATGACTTCAGCAGTTGAGTCCCATAGTGCTCAGAGCCATTTGGGCCACCTGAAGACAGAGGTGTGTTATGTTCAGGCCAAGAGCCCAACAAAAGCAACAAATAATTTTTCTGAAAATGGTAAGAAGACGTTTCGGTTGTAATGTTGAAAATTATTTTCTCCCGTTTTTCCCGATTTTGCTATGTAGATTACAAGATTTTTGCAAGTAAACAGTCCTTTTTTACATTTTTGGTCATTATTTCCTTTGATGACCCTGAATACAGATGTATATGTGTTTACTGAATACAGATATACAGCTGCGTAAACAGTTACCCACTGATACTCATCAGTGGCATTGTTGTATACGAAAGTGTCATAGCAATCATCGTCTGTAGGAACGGCTCTATCTTTTTCACTCGAAATGATAAAGGGTGATTTGCACGCAGTTCTTGCACAAAACCTAATTGGCTTTATACACAGCGTTTTAGGAGATAAAAAGAAGTTTCGTCTTCATGTCAGCTACGAATTTCTCTATAGAACGGCCTCTTAATGACATCGCCTCTACACGTTTACCTGAAGTAAACTTCATAATTTTGAGACTTCCTTTTCTGTATAATTTCCTGAATCTGTGTAACCAAGTCAAAGAAGCCTGGAAATCAGTAATGTTCATCTCACTTGCAGTTCAAAGCGCTCAGTCTCGTAGATCTCCCTTGGTGAAGGAGCACTAACTCTGACCAGCAGCTCTAAATATTCTGAATAGTTTTTCTTTCACACCTCTGCGAGTTTCATTTTGGCGCATGTGTTATACTTCGTATAAATCTTTCTTCCATTTACACCATTCATGTTCAGATTCCACAAAGCGAAACTGACTTTGCATATTGCTAAAGTATAATCGTTTCCTTCCTCCTTCGTTTAACCAAAACATTTAGAGCCTTTTCTTTGTTGCTGAAAGCTATCATTCCACATGTTTTCCTTTGGCTTGGAAGGTACTCTATTTTTGTTATGGACTTTAATCATAAGAACAATTATCATTCGAACCACAATTCACGGAGTCGTCCAACTTATTTCCTGTTTCTTCTAATGTTTACACAATTTCTGTAGAAAGGTTGACATAATTCGAATGAATGTCAGAGGAATTAACTAAGAAATAACACATTCGTAGGTCTTCGGGAGAAGTAGGGTATTTCGATAACATATTGACTTCTTCATGTCATCTTTGCAAAGTTGAAAACATTAATTTGATTCCACATTTGTGTGTAAATCTGGAACCTGCACAGTGGCAGATGCTATTAGCAACCACTGCTAATTATTAAGGATATTTAATGCGTTTGCAAATTCGAGCGAATAGTAACAGTGAACAACTGTGTCAGAAAAACTGTCAACGGAAACTGGAACTCGCTTTACGAATTACTGTCGCATTGTGCCATGTTATCTGTTTAGTGATGTGCCATCAACCAAAGATATAGCCCACCGTGTTGCGCATGTGCTGTCTGCTACAACTATGACAGGGCTGTACATTTCTCCAGCCACCTGACGAGCTACGAATTTGGCAATTGTCAACATATTTTTAAAAAATGCATGTAGTGTGTGTTAGCAGTTAACATTTTGACGTTCTGCTTCTTTGGGTGTATTCTTCCAACACAAAAAAAATTCAGGGCACGTTTCGATATATTGGATTGGAGTGTTCCCTTGCTAGTCAAAAAGCACACTGTAGTGTTTAAAATTACTACTACTAAAAACAGTCGTTCAAATATCGTGTGTCACAACACATACTTCAATTACTAAAAGGGGACATGCGGCCAGTGTATTCATTCTCCGCTCCGCAAGCTTTCATTCAGTGCTGTACATTAACAGTGATACAAAGCAAATAGATAGATTTCCAAATGCATGTTATGTAGCAACAGCAATCACATCACAGCACGGTGGCATCGACACATACAGGGTTATTACAAATGATTGAAGCGATTTCACAGCTCTACAATAACTTTATTATTTGAGATATTTTCACAATGCTTTGCACACACATACAAAAACTCAAAAAGTTTTTTTAGACATTCACAAATGTTAGATATGTGCCCCTTCAGTGATTCGGCAGACATCAAGCCGATAATCAAGTTCCTCCCACACTCGGCGCAGCATGTCCCCATCAATGAGTTCGAAAGCATTGTTGATGCAAGCTCGCAGTTCTGGCACGTTTCTTGGTAGAGGAGGTTTAAACACTGAATCTTTCACATCACTATGCGTGAAACTTGCCCGCACGCGTTCAACCGTTTCTTCGCTCACTGCAGGCCGACCCGTTGATTTCCCCTTACAGAGGCATCCAGAAGCTTTAAACTGCGCATACCATCGCCGAATGGAGTTAGCAGTTGGTGGATCTTTGTTGAACTTAGTCCTGAAGTGTCGTTGTACTGTTACGACTGACTGATGTGAGTGCATTTCAAGCACGACATACGCTTTCTCGGCTCCTGTCGCCATTTTGTCTCACTGCGCTCTCGAGCGCTCTGGCGGCAGAAACCTGAAGTGCGGCTTCAGCCGAACAAAACTTTATGAGTTTTTCTACGTATCTGTAGTGTGTCGTGACCATATGTCAATGAATGGAGCTACAGTGAATTTATTAAATCGCTTCAATCATTTGTAATAGCCCTGTAGGTGCCTATGAGAAAGCATTTGCACTTGTATCAAACAACAGAGAGAGTTGCCAGCGGACTTCCCATGTCAAGTGGAGATCTCAGATTGATCCCCACAACAATATGCAAAATACCACCATTATCCTTCTGCTTTCGTGCTGTTTATAAGATTGTGTGCGTTCAACAGCAGGAATAACTACACTATGTGACCAGAGTATTCGGGCACCCACAAAAACATACGTTTTCCCTATTAGGTGCATTGTGCTGCCACCTACTGCCAGGTACTCCACATCAGCGACCTCATCAGTCATTAGAAATCGTAAGAGAGCAGAAAGGGGCTTTCCGCAGCACTCTCGGAATTCGAATGTGATTAGGTGATTGGGTGTCACTTGTGTCACACGTCTGTGTGCGAGGTTTCCACACTCCTAAACGTCCCTAGATATTCTGTTTCCGATGTGATACTGAAGTGGAAACGTGAAGGGACACGTACAGCGCGAAAGCGTATAGGCCGACCCCGTCTGTTCACTGACAGAGACTGCCGACAGTTGAAGAGGCTCATAATGTGCAACAGGCGACATCTATCCAGATCATTACACAGGAATTCCAAACTGCATCAGGATCCACTGCAAGTACTATGACAGTTAGGCGGGAGGTGATAAAACTTGCATTTCATGGTAGAGCAGCTGCTCATAAGCCACACATAACGCCGGTAAATGCCAAACGACGCATCGCTTGGTATAAGGAGCGTAAACACTGGACGATTGAACAGTGGAAAAACATTGCGTGGAGTGACGAATCACGCTACACAATGTGACCATCCGATGACAGGGTGGAGGTATAGCGAATGCCCGGTGAACGTCATCTGCCAGCGTGTGTAGTGCCAACAGTAAAATTCGGAGGCGGTAGTGTTCTGGTGTTGTCGTGTTTTTCACGGAGGGGGCTTGCACCCCATGTTGTTTTGCGTTGCGCTATCACAGCACAGGCCTACATTGATGTTTTAAGCAACTTCTTGCTTCCCATTGTTGACGACTAATTCAGGGATTGCTACTGCAGCTTTCAACACGATTGAGCACTTGTTCACATTGCACGGCCTGTGGCGGAGTGGTTACACGACAATAACATCCCTGTAGTGGACTGTCCTGTACAGTATCCTGACCTGAATCCTATAGAACACCTTCGGGATATTTTGGAACGCCGGCCGCGGTGGCCGAGCGGTTCTAGGCGGTTCAGTCCGGAACCGCGCGACTGCTACGGTCGCAGGTTCGAATCCTGCCTCGGGCATGGATGTGTGTGATGTCCTTGGGTTAGGTTTAAGTAGTTCTAAAAAAATGGTTCGAATGGTTCTGAGTACTATGGGACTTAACTTCTGAGGTCATCAGTCCCCTAGAACTTAGAACGCCTAGAACCGCTCGGCCACTCCGGCCGGCTAAGCAGCTCTAAGTTCTAGTGGACTTATGACCTCAAATGTCAAGTCCCATAGTGCTCAGAGCCATTTGAAACATTTGTTTTGGAATGCCGACTTCGTTCGAGGCCTCGCCGACTGACATCGTTACCTCTCCTCAGTGCAGCACTCCGTGAAGAATGGGCTGCCATTCTCCAAGAAACCTTCTAGCACCAAATTAAACGCATGCTTGCGAGAGTGGAAGCTGTCATCAAGGCTAAGGGTGGGCCAACACTGTGGTACTCTCAGCAATGAGATGTCACCTTTACGACATAGGTGTAAACTAACCACGCAGGAATGCGTAAAATAGCAAAGTTTACTTCCATTCGAAAGGCTTTTCCCTCGTTTAATTCAAAAACTCTAACACCACTATCGTACTAATCAGAGACTTATAATGACACTAGTGTATTATGATAGCCAACCTACCGGCTGTAAGAAAAGCCACTAAAAAATTGGTATCATGCACAGTGAACTGCAGTCCTAAAAATGGCCAAGATATATATCGCTTAGCGATATTACACACATAGTACAACGATATAAGTAGAGATTTAGGGTGAACTAGCATATATGTCTCTTTCATTCATAACAGGGACTTGTAAGTACGTCCTTTAAGAGAGACTGGACCATATTTTTATTCTACTACTCATATCGCCCAACCATAAGACGTACATGTAGATTATCGACATAGAAGACTTTTTAAGATTTTGGGAATGGTGGCGAATAAAAAAAAATACTCCTATGCCAAAGTTTTTATTAATTTTGGATATACATTTACATGCGTAAAACAACTCTTTCTTTATTTTTGTTTTGTGTGGTTTTAACAACATCAAGTGTAATTTTCAACTCATAACTTAAATCTACATCTGAATCAACGGTTTATTTTTTCAGCCAGTAATTTTACAAACAGAAAGAAGGTATATTCTCGAATCCTAAAACATATATAATCTTCTTCCTGTAAAATATCAGTTGAATGCTTTAACTATTAGCTCTGTTACTTCCTACAGATTTTCTGGGTGAGAGCATTCGGGGTTTTATTCTCTCTCTTATTTCCTCAGTGATGTTACTGTAATTAACGTTAGGACATTTGCAAATGACTCTCCACTAAATCAAGTTATTCTATCAGTTTTTAACTCCGCAAACATCTATTCTGTTGATAGGTGCACACCATCCAGTGTACCACATTTAGATAGAATATAGCCATTCTTTTTAAGCCAATACTAATGAAAATGGAGGATTAATAAAAAAAAAGAAAATTGTCATGTCTGGTAATGTGACAAACATACTTGATTCCACGTATTTTGTCCAGTACTCCGACACGTGATCCATTTCCATTGTCGTTTACTGTAAATACAGATTTCTTATATCCCCCAGTTATAGCCAGATTTTTCCATACACTGTGTTTAAAGCAATGGATAAACCTTGCTTGCACATCTACCGTAACTTGTTCTTTTCTAATTGCAGTTTATATTCATCCTTTACGGCAATTTTCGCTTCTTGACTTTGATCTAGAGTTCTCTTTTTTGCGCACGTAACACATTAACTGTACTTACAGGAGTAATTTCCATAAATGTGTATGGTTTAAGTCTTATGTTATTCGTGGGAGCGAGCAATATCTATATTTGATGGTATTATGGAGAACAATCATCTGGATTGAGAAAAATATGTATCTGCTGCTTTAATACAACACTTCCGTATACACTTACATCATGAATTATTATTACCCCAGTAGACAAACCGAAGAACTTTTTTAAACACCACACAGCAGCTGCTCTGTAATTTACTCATTAACGGGCACCACATGGAAGTGTGTGGTAATTAATACACTTTAACAGTCTTGCACAAGGCCAAACACACGATCCATTCTGTAGTTGTGTATTGTAGCCTCCAACGTGGCAATATCATGTTCTTTAGCCAGGGAAGACCTAAAAGTCGCTGGTAGTTACATGTCTGTACACTTTATAAGATCTATAAGGCGCTTACTGCTAACTTTGTACACTCCCGGACTTGTGATTTGACATATAAATTTGGGTGTACATTTACCGTACAACTGGAATTGATCCACGTTAAACAGTTAATTCCAACTATCTTCTCGTTGTCCACAATCACATTGCTGTTTCTCTGGCAGTCTTCTTCCATGTAGAAGTCGTGGTTTGGTAGTAGCAGTATCATTTTGTTAAAAATCCCAACTAAATCTTGTGTGTAAATCGAAAAGGTAATAGTCGTCTACAGAAATTGCTGCAGTATTCCAAGCAGCTCTTTCATTAGGACATCCACTTTAACGCTGGCTAATTCTACTTTATATGGTATAGTCATAGGATTTTTATATTTCTTCGAAATGGTTTCCAGTGCTTCCTTACTGATTTCTCCCCAATATTTATCTTTCTGCCACATTGTGGTTCCCTTGCAAGAGAAATGGTAGCTCCGTATTGACACTATGCTTCGCAGTGACGAACTTGGGGAATTCATTACGTAGATAATAGTTAAATGGCCCATGCATCTCTTTCTTTAACATTAGACGCTGTTTCAAAATGCCCAGTGGTATGGTAATGTGTGAATTACCTATGTGCTAGACTGACCCTCGACGCAGAACCACCTTTAAGAAAAACCACTGCAATCTGTACGCGATTGGATATATAGATGCGATTTAATGAAGTATGTAGCCCTAATACTGAATCTTAAGTCTCAAACTTTTCATAAAACAACAAAACATGTATAAAAAGACCAAAATTAGTTAAGTGATTAAGGTATACTAATTTATGTGAAATGAAAGGTTGTGTTGTTGAGGTCTTCAGTCCTGAGACTGGTTTGATGCAGCTCTCCATGCTACTCTATCCTGTGCAAGCATCTTCATCCCCCAGTACTTACTGTAACTTACATCCTTCTGAATCTGCTTAGTGTATTCATCTCTTGGTCTCCCTCTACGATTTTTACCCTCCACGCTGCCCTCCAATGCTAAATTTGTTATCTCTTGATGCCTCAGAACATGTCCTACCAACCGGTCCCTTCTTCTTGTCAAGTTGTGCCACAAACTCCTCTTCTCCTCAGTTCTGTTCAATAGGTCCTCATTAGTTATGCGATCTACCCATCCAATTTTCAAAATTCTTCTGTAGCACCACATTTCGAAAGCTTCTATTCTCTTCTTGTCTAAACTATTTATCGTCCATGTTTCACTTCCATACATGGCTACACTCCATACGAATACTTTCAGAAACGACTTCCTGACACTTAAATCTATACTCGATGTTAACAAATTTTTCTTCTTCAGAAACGCTTTCCTTGCCATTGCCAGTCTACATTTTATATCCTCTCTACTTCGACCATCATCAGTTATTTTTCTCCCCAAATAGCAAAACTCCTTTACTACTTTAAGCGTCTCATTTCCTAATCTATTTTCCTCGGCATCACCTGATTTAATTCGACTACGTTCCATTATCCTCGTTTTGCTTTTGTTGATGTTCATCTTATATCCTCCTTTCAAGACACTGTCCATTCCGTTCAACTGCTCTTCCAAATCCTTTGCTGTCTCTTACAGAATTACAATGTCATCGGCGAACCTCAACGTTTCTTCTCCATGGACTTTAATACCTACTCCGAATTTTTCTTTTGTTTCCTTTACTGCTTCCTCAATATACAGATTGAATAACATCGGGGACAGGCTACAACCCTGTCTCACTCCCTTCCCAACCACTGCTTCCCTTTCATGCCCCTCGACTCTTATAACTGCCATCTGGTTTCTGTACAAATTGTAAATAGCCTTTCGCTCCCTGTATTTTACCCCTGCCACCTTTAGAATTTGAAAGAGAGTATTCCAGTCAACATTGTCAAAAGCCTTCTCTAAGTCTACAAATGCTAGAACTGTAGGTTTGCCTTTCCTTAATCTATTTTCTAAGATAAGTCGTAGGGTCAGTATTGCCTCACGTGTTCCACCATTTCTGTGGAATCCAAACTGATCTTCGCCGAGGTCGGCTTCTACCAGCGGTATCTAGAATAATAAATTTAGAAGGCATCAAATGCTGTGAACTACACTGACGACGTAATTTTCTCGGGCCACAAGAACTCTTGCAGAATTTGTGTCCGCAGCTCCTGGTCGTGCGGTAGCGTTCTCGCTTCCCGCGCCCGGGTTCCAGGGTTCGATTCCCGGCAGGGTCAGGGATTTTCTCTGCCTCTTGATGACTGGGTGTTGTGTGATGTCCATAGGTTAGTTAGGTTTAAGTAGCTCTAAGTTCTAGAGGACTGATGACCATAGATGTTAAGTCCTATAGTGCTCAGAGCCATTTTTTTTTTTTTTTGCAGAATTTGTAATCCATTTCAAAATTCTACAAGTGGCAAATTTGAAATACAGCAAAGACAAGTGCATCTTCTTCGAACGCGAAGTGCGATATTTAGAACACATATCGTATGCACGAGGCATCAAGCCCACAAAGCAGCATTTTGATGCTATTAAACACCTTCCGGCTCCCAAGGACGTCAAGCAATTATGTGCCATATTAGGAGATATAAATTGTTATAAGGAGTTTCTCCCTCAAGGACGTCAAGCAATTATGTGCTGTGTTAGGACAAATAAATTATTATAGGTAGTTTCTTCCTCGTGCAACTACCTTCAATGAACCACTACACAAGTTGTCACGAAAATGTATCAGATGGAACTGGAACAGTGAAAATCAATGCGCATTTAACAAATTGTGTTTACTTGATGCGAAGTATCTCACAACGTATGACATGAACAAAATGCTTGTTTTGAACGACAAATTGCGTTCAGTTCAAAGACTTTGACGGTGGCACAAATAAATTACAGTCAGCCTGAGAAGGAGGCTGCTGTGATTATATTTGCGCTCAAGAAATTTCATGATTATATTTACTGGTGTAAATTTATCCTACTCACAGACCACAAAACTTTAGTTGCTATTCTTGGACCAAGCAATAGTGTTCCGACATTGATAGCTCAACGTTTGAAGTGCTGAGCGCTAGTTCTGCAGAGTAATGACTTTGAATCCTATTCAGTAGCTCCTCATTAGTTATGTGATCTACCCATTTAATCTTCAGCATTCTTCTGTAGCACCACATCTCAAAAGCTTCTATTCTCTTCTTGTCTAAACTATTTATCGTCCATGTTTCACTTCCATACATGGCTACACTCCATACAAATACTTTCAGAAACGACTTCCTGACACTTAAATCTATACTCGATGTTAACAAACTTCTCTTCTTCAGAAATGCTTTCCTTGCCATTGCCAGTCTACATTTTATATCCTCTCTACTTCGACCATCATCAGTTATTCATGATAATAATGGATTTATTGAATAGATTGTGGATGTAATTTGATATTTAAAGAAAAAGAAACAAAAAAGTACACCATATATCAAAATCGTATAAGCACTAATGGGGCTGACCAAGTTGGCATCAAGAAGTGGAATTCTGCATGACATGTTTCCTTTTTTGAGTATAACCATTAACTCTGTTATATTGTTTCTACATTGAGCGTCAGTGACAGCAAACCCCTAAACTGTAAGAGTATGGTACCTGCATTAGCTAAACATATGCTGCTGCATCTCGAAAGAATATGCTGGAGAGGGTGATAGAACACCTGGGAAATTCATAATGTGCCAGGCTGCAAAAATGTTCACCGTACACAACTGCCCCTCGACAGTAGCCTCGTACTCGCTGCCGCAAATCTACACGTGGACGACTAGCGTGCTCGTAGACAGACTCGAATGGTGGACTCCGCTGCTATCGGTGCACCATGGGCGACCTCTGCCACTTCAGTCCTCACTCCACACCGTCCTTGAATCAACTCTCTCCTATTTACCATCATTTTCCAGCATTCCGCATCCGTACGTGCCGAGAATACTGAAGATTGCAAAGGAGTATCACAGTATAAATCAAGCGGCTTGGTAGTTTCCTCCAGGCTAACCTTACCATCGCGATGGACGCAGAAAATTCTGGGACGTGTTTGTTCGTAGCTTCAAACTTAGAGTGGATATTTGTGGAGTGGTTACAGAAAAATGCCAAATACTTTGCTACTAACTATGTTAATTAAGATACGAAACTTGAATGTGACCATTTTGAACTATTAATTATAGTTATAGTGGCACATCTCTGAAACAATCAAATAAAGAGATAAAAGAGAAAATACAGGGTGTTTCAAAAATGACCGGTATATTTGATACGGCAATAAAAACTAAACGAGCAGCGATAGAAATACACCGTTTGCTGCAATATGCTTGGGACAACAGTACATTTTCAGGCAGACAAACTTTCGAAATTACAGTAGTTACAATTTTCAACAACAGATGGCGCTGCAAGTGATGTGAAAGATATAGAAGACAACGCAGTCTGTGGGTGCGCCATTCTGTACGTCGTCTTTCTGCTGTAAGCGTGTGCTGTTCACAACGTGCAAGTGTGCTGTAGACAACATGGTTTATTCCTTAGAACAGAGGATTTTTCTGGTGTTGGAATTCCACCGCCTAGAACACAGTGTTGTTGCAACAAGACGAAGTTTTCAACGGAGGTTTAATGTAACCAAAGGACCGAAAAGCGATACAATAAAGGATCTGTTTGAAAAATTTCAACGGACTGGGAACGTGACGGATGAACGTGCTGGAAAGGTAGGGCGACCGCGTACGGCAACCACAGAGGGCAATGCGCAGCTAGTGCAGCAGGTGATCCAACAGCGGCCTCGGGTTTCCGTTCGCCGTGTTGCAGCTGCGGTCCAAATGACGCCAACGTCCACGTATCGTCTCATGCGCCAGAGTTTACACCTCTATCCATGCAAAATTCAAACGCGGCAACCCCTCAGCGCCGCTACCGTTGCTGCACGAGAGACATTCGCTAACGATATAGTGCACAGGATTGATGACGGCGATATGCATGTGGGCAGCATTTGGTTTACTGACGAAGCTTATTTTTACCTGGACGGCTTCGTCAATAAACAGAACTGGCGCATATGGGGTACCGAAAAGCCCCATGTTGCAGTCCCATCGTCCCTGCATCCGCAAAAAGTACTGGTCTGGGCCGCCATTTCTTCCAAAGGAATCATTGGCCCATTTTTCAGATCCGAAACGATTACTGCATCACGCTATCTGGACATTCTTCGTGAATTTGTGGCGGTACAAACTGCCTTAGACGACACTGCGAACACCTCGTGGTTTATGCAAGATGGTGCCCGGCCACATCGCACGGCCGACGTCTTTAATTTCCTGAATGAATATTTCGATGATCGTGTGATTGCTTTGGGCTATCCGAAACATACAGGAGGCGGCGTGGATTGGCCTCCCTATTCGCCAGACATGAACCCCTGTGACTTCTTTCTGTGGGGACACTTGAAAGACCAGGTGTACCGCCAGAATCCAGAAACAATTGAACAGCTGAAGCAGTAAATCTCATCTGCATGTGAAGCCATTCCGCCAGACACGTTGTCA
This sequence comes from Schistocerca americana, assembly GCF_021461395.2. Taxonomy (NCBI): domain Eukaryota; kingdom Metazoa; phylum Arthropoda; class Insecta; order Orthoptera; family Acrididae; genus Schistocerca; species Schistocerca americana. Next base: position 293,611,459 of record NC_060130.1, read on the forward strand.
AAGGTTTCGGGTAATTTCATTCAGAGATTACGCCATATTATTGCTACGCATGGTGGATATGTGGAAAATATCGTACTATAGAGTTTCCCAGACCGCAGCGCCATCTGTTGTTGAAAATTGTACCTACTGTAATTTCGAAAGTTTGTCTGCCTGAAAATGTACTGTTGTCCCAAGCATATTGCAACAAACGGTGTATTTCTATCGCTGCTCGTTTAGTTTTTATTGCCGTTTCAAATATACCGGTCATTTTTGAAACACCCTGTATATGGATTGTAAAAAAATTATATATGAATTGTAAAAAAAAGACCGAGAGAAATCATTTCTATTCTTAGTAACGCAATCACGTAGGTGATTTGTAAACAGAAAAACTGTGGATTATGAGGAACAAATTGTTGAAACATCGTCCTCACTTGACATATGTCGCCTCCTGCCTCGACCTGTTCTCGTATATGAAGACTTTTCGGCTGGAAAACGTTTTCAGCACAACGCATAGGTAGTGGTGGCGTATGTGCAAAGCTTAGAAACCTTCAATGATCTTTATTCATGAATGGAATATAATCACTAGAAAAACTTTGAACAAAGTACATTAAACTAAAAGAGGGCTACGATGAGAAATGACAGTTTTCGCTTAAAAATCATCGCTTTCAGCCAGAGACCTCTTCCCCTTGGTTTCATACTTACAGTGTAAGTACGAACTAAACAGCAAAATTTGATTTTTGAGAGAGCACAAGCAAGTGCGATCACTTCAGTAGGCTAAGAAAGCGAGTCATATGCAGCCAGCACTCGCCATGGAAACATTCACCTGTGCACAGAGACGGCGAACCTTCTCTGCTGAAACATTACACGGCGTTTCTATAAATTTTGCACCTCACCTGCAAAATAAGTGCGAAGTCCCTGGACGTCACGGCGGTATCAGTTTCCTACGAACTTGTAGTTCTTTTTTTCTAATTTCAAAAAGGAAGAAAGGAAGATTTGGGTTTAACGTACTGTCGACGACGAGGTAAAAGAAACGGATCATAAACTCAGACTGGGCAAGGATTATGAAGGAAAATGCGATGTATCCATTTCAAACAATCCGCCCATGTATTCGGCATAATCGATTTAGGGAAACTGCGAAGAAACCCATATCAGGATGGTTGAAAGAAGATCTGAATTCCGATTCTGGTCAGTGGCTTGTCCAGGTAACCACCTCACTCAGTTTGCCTCATTGCAGCCAGCGGTTCTTCAGCTTTTGCTGGCCGTTAACACAAATAGTTCATTTTCAACTCAGATCACTTTTACACGCTGTAAACGACGTAAATCCTGCTGTTGGGACTTCAAAGAATGATTCGTTTCAAAAAAAAAAAAAAAAAAAAAAAAAAAAAAAAAAAAAAAAAAAAGGAATGTCAGGTCTCAGTGAGTTCTTTCCATCACCGAACGAGAAGGAGTGAAGAGGTGGCTGCAGACCAAACTTGACCACCTTATTTCGAACCCAATGTCCTGGGATAAACGCTGAATCTGTTGTGGTTCCCGTAAATCGCTTAAGACAAAGGCAGAGATAAGGTTAAGGAGGTCACTGCCGATTTCCTTCCCCATCCTTCACTAATCCGAGCTTGTGTGCCATCTCGAATGACCTCGTCATCGATGGTACGATAAATCCTGACCTTCCTTCCCTTTAACATCTTTAATCTTGTTGATACGTCAGTCCTCAGTTGCTGTTAATATTATGTTCATTACTTTTAGGTCAGCTGTCTCTACTAAATAAAGTTTTCGTTTGTTTTGCCCGACGCGGTCATCCTCTCTATACTAGGACATCGTCAGTGGCCTGAAATGCATATACGAGGGTCACTCCAAAAGAAATGCGCACAATTTTTGTAAAAATACAGTTTTCATTCGGCATGTGTGAAAGTTTTACAGTGTGTAGATACATCCTTCCCGCTTGTTTTCACACTTAGTTCAACCTGTTACCGAGAGTGGCGCCGTCACAACATGTCTTCAAGATGGCTGCTACACTTGACGTTCGTCAGAAGCAACGTGCTGGCATAGAATTCCTGTGCTGTGAAAACGAGACAGTGGGAAACATCCACAAGAGGTTGGAAAAGGTGTATGGAAATGCTGCTGTCGATCGCAGTACAGTTAGGCCTAGTCGGTGGGCAAGCAGGTTACGGGATGAAAGCGGGCACGGCAATATTGAGGATTGTCCTCACAGCGGCAAACCTCGTACTGCACATATTCCAGACAATGTGCAGAGAGTTAACGAATTGGTGGTTGCTGACAGACGCATCACAGTGAACGAATTGTCACGCTTCGTTGGGATAGGGGAAGGAAGTGTTTGCAGAATACTGAAAGTGTTGACGTTAAAAAAGGTTTGTGCTAGGTGGATTCCCAAGATGTTGACAGTGGCTCACAAAGAAACAAGAAAAACGGTACGCAGCGAACTTTTGGAACAGTACGAGAATGATGGAGAAGAATTGTGACAGGTGATGAAACATGGCTTCATCATTTTTCACCAGAGACGAAGAGGCAATCAATGGAGTGGCATCACGCAAATTCACCCAAGGAAAAAAAATTCAAAACCACACCTTCTGCTGGAAAAGTTATGGCTACGGTGTTTTTCGATTCCGAAAGACTCTTGCTTGTGGACATCACGCCAAGTGGAACCACCATAAATTCTGATGCATATGTGACGACACTGAAGAAACTTCAAGTTCGACTGAGTCGTGTTCGACCACATCAGCAAAAGCTGGGTGTTTTGCTGTTGGACGACAATGCACGGCCACATGTCAGTCAAAAAGCCATGGAAGCGATCACAAAACTCGGATGGACAACACTGAAGCACCCGCCTTACACTCCTGACCTGGCCCCATGTGACTATAATCTCTTTGGGAAACTGAAAGACTCTCTTCTTGGAACAAGGTTTGAAGATGATGACTCCCTTGTGCACGCTGCCAAACAGTGGATCTAACAGGTTGGTCCAGAATTTTACCATGCAGGTATACAGGCACTGGTTCCAAGATGGCGTAAGGCAGTTGAGAGGGATGGAAATTATGTGGAGAAATGAAAATATTGTTCCTAAAGGATGTATCTACACACTGTAAAACTTTCAAACATGTAGAATAAAAGATGGATTTTTAAAAAAATAGTGTGCATTTCTTTTGGAGTGACCCTTGTATATTTTCATTTATATTCAGTACTTTCAACTTACATATTCTGCTACTGTACATGTGAGTTAGAAACAGTTCTGACCTTGGCACCTTTTGTTCGTTATATTTATATATAGGGTAATTATAATAAAACTTTTAGTACCTGAGCCAGTGTAGACGGAAAACTATTTACCTCATGGGTACCGAAATTTTTGGGAATGATGTTCAAACTATGCACGGCAGAATTTGCTTTGTTAGTAGCGTTAATGCCAACGGCCTTGCCACAATGGTAACACCGGTTCCAGTCAGATCATCGAAGTTAAGCGCTGTCGAGCTGGGCTAGTACTTGGATAGGTGACCATCCGGTCTGCCGAGCGCTATTGGCAAGCGGGGTGCACTCAGCCCTTGTGAGGCAAACTGTGGAGCTACTTGATTGAGAAGTAGCAGCTCCGGTCTCAGAAACTGACGTACGGCCGGGAGAGCGGTGTGCTGACCAGATGCCTCTCCATACCCGCATCCAGTGACGCCTATGGGGTGAGGATGACACGGCAGTCGGACGGTTCATTTGGGCACTGTTCGGGAGGAGTTTGGTTTAGTTTTAGTTCCGTTAGTGTCGTCACTTGCCGTTTGGTGCCACTACTGGTACGGATACGTATGGTTAAAACACTAGAGCTGCAGCCAGTCAACATGGGACTGGACAAGGTGAGCAGAGCTGTACTCGTAGAGCTGTTTTATCAAAACAGCAGAAGTAGTGCGGCTGCTCTTCGCGAGTATAGCCGCATTAAAGGAATACGCAGCGGTCGTCTTTACGCACCGAGGTTGAAGAACAGACTCGGAAGTTCGAATTAACTGGCGATTTGAGAATTGCTCCTGAGAGAGGCCCCCGGCAACTGTGCCTCAAATTGTTGAAGTACTTATTGTTGGCATGGCTGAGAATGCTCGACGCAACGTGCGATCTTCAAGCGGTGCACCAGCTTTGCGCAGACAGCTGAACATTCCATGGCTCACCGTTCGAAAAGTGCTGCGAACATTTGTGAAATGGTATCTCTAGCGCGATTCCAGGCTTTCGCGCGTGCAGGTATTAGTCACATTGTGCAACGTTTGTAACCTGGAACGTAAACATGGTACACAATTAACAAATATTAATCACTCACATGAAAATTAATAGGAATTTCTGACAATGGTTCATTTGTTATTTCTATTCCGCAAATCTTTACAAATGTTTCCACAATGTTTCATTTTCCTATGATTACTTGTTTTTTATGACAGCCCTCTCATGTTGCGAAAGTTTAGTTATAACTACCCTGTATTAAGGTGGGACGTATGAGAAAATGCACGGGACTGTGTAAGCTGACGTAACTTTTACAGTTTGAGAGATAATTAAACCAAATTTTGCGCATGTTGTCATTATGATATTGACTATAACCCACTTTTTTTCAATTTTTTGTCAAATAATTTGACCAGGACGTTGCTGGAAACTCTTACAACATGTACTGTAATATGAGGAATATTTTGTGAAAGGTTACGTTACTTATCACTTTCAAAACGTGGTAGATTACTCTTAGTAATTAAATAAACAGATCTGTGTACCAGTTTTTAATATCAGTCTTAGAATTCTCGCAACAATTTTTTAAATTTATGTTACGATATATAGAAAGTTTTATCTCACAAAATTTTTTTGCCATAGTAAGTTATGTTAAGGTACGTACGAAGTCTGCAGGAACTTTCAACTTTTTTGTGTGATGGTTCAGCAGAAAATGTTCCTTATATCTGAAAAGTGGAAGTTGGAAATAAAAAAAAAGTATTACCAGCATTTAGGCCAGAAACGAATACCGTTGCCCATAGCCATACATTTGGTCTTTCTGGTCTGCGTGTAGCTCTTTTCTTCTAGTTCGATCCTTCTGGCGAGCCTTTTTGGAACTAGCAATACGCACATCGTCAGCCCTCTTCAATAGGTTATCAGCGAAGCAACCTACATCAAATACTAGGCTCATCAGATTCCTTATTCTTCCAGTGTCACTATCACTGAAAACCTATGAGGAAATTTAAAAAAATACTAGATGAGCAAAAGGTGGTCTTTCGGCTATCGTTTGGGTTTTGCGTTGCATTTCTTTAACAAATCGTAAGTAATCGCATCAAAAATAGGATCACAGCCTTCTATACCTACAGATGACTTGTCTGATGGCAGGAAACAATAAAATAAAGCGAACAAGAACAGAATCGTGTAGAAAAGAGGTGTGGCACTGAACAATCACTTTTACATGTATAGCACGAATTAAACTCTGAAAATGGAGACAGTATTTCAAACATGCTGCAAAACTATCTCGTGGCAAAAAAATTTCAACATTTTTATCCAATTACATACATCGCCTTTACATTATCAAATAATGTGTATTATGTAAACTCTGAATTCTGTACATCTTCAGTGCGGTAATGTGATCAACGTAAATAAGAGTTCTAAACTCATTTTTCTCTTTGATGGTGTTTGACTACAACAGCCTAAGGTTTTTTGGCTTATTCCACAACTATGAGGACTGCTTGACTTGCATATATATATATATATATATATATATATATATATATATATATATATATATATATATACTCCTGGAAATTGAAATAAGAACACCGTGAATTCATTGTCCCAGGAAGGGGAAACTTTATTGACACATTCCTGGGGTCAGATACATCACATGATCACACTGACAGAACCACAGGCACATAGACACAGGTAACAGAGCATGCACAATGTCGGCACTAGTACAGTGTATATCCACCTATCGCAGCAATGCAGGCTGCTATTCTCCCATGGAGACGATCGTAGAGATGCTGGATGTAGTCCTGTGGAACGGCTTGCCATGCCATTTCCACCTGGCGCCTCAGTTGGACCAGCGTTCGTGCTGAACGTGCAGACCGCGTGAGACGACGCTTCATCCAGTCCCAAACATGCTCAATGGGGGACAGATCCGGAGATCTTGCTGGCCAGGGTAGTTGACGTACACCTTCTAGAGCACGTTGGGTGGCACGGGATACATGCGGACGTGCATTGTCCTGTTGGAACAGCAAGTTCCCTTGCCGGTCTAGGAATGGTAGAACGATGGGTTCGATGACGGTTTGGATGTACCGTGCACTATTCAGTGTCCCCTCGACGATCACCAGTGGTGTACGGCCAGTGTAGGAGATCGCTCCCCACACCATGATGCCGGGTGTTGGCCCTGTGTGCCTCGGTCGTATGCAGTCCTGATTGTGGCGCTCACCTGCACGGCGCCAAACACGCATACGACCATCATTGGCACCAAGGCAGAAGCGACTCTCATCGCTGAAGACGACACGTCTCCATTCGTCCCTCCATTCACGCCTGTCGCGACACCACTGGAGGCGGGCTGCACGATGTTGGGGCGTGAGCGGAAGACGGCCTAACGGTGTGCGGGACCGTAGCCCAGCTTCATGGAGACGGTTGCGAATGGTCCTCGCCGATACCCCAGGAGCAACAGTGTCCCTAATTTGCTGGGAAGTGGCGGTGCGGTCCCCTACGGCACTGCGTAGGATCCTACGGTCTTGGCGTGCATCCGTGCGTCGCTGCGGTCCGGTCCCAGGTCGACGGGCACGTGCACCTTCCGCCGACCACTGGCAACAACATCGATGTACTGTGGAGACCTCACGCCCCACGTGTTGAGCAATTCAGCGGTACGTCCACCCGGCCTCCCGCATGCCCACTATACGCCCTCGCTCAAAGTCCGTCAACTGCACATACGGTTCACGTCCACGCTGTCGCGGCATGCTACCAGTGTTAAAGACTGCGATGGAGCTCCGTATGCCACGGCAAACTGGCTGACACTGACGGCGGCGGTGCACAAATGCTGCGCAGCTAGCGCCATTCGACGGCCAACACCGCGGTTCCTGGTGTGTCCGCTGTGCAGTGCGTGTGATCATTGCTTGTACAGCCCTCTCGCAGTGTCCGGAGCAAGTATGGGGGGTCTGACACACCGGTGTCAATGTGTTCTTTTTTCCATTTCCAGGAGTGTATATATATATATATATATATATATATATATATATATATATATATATATATATATATATATATATTTGTTTGTGATTATTTGTTATGTTTTCTTGTTTTATGATATGTTCTACATCCATACAATTTAGAACTTATAAGTAGTTTCCATCTTGCACCTATCTAGAATAGCATGACAAGCAGGTAGAAGAGGTTGCCAGTATTAAATTCTTGGAATGACAACTTGATAATAAATTCAGCTGGGAGGAGAATGCTACAGAACTTCCGAAATGCCTAACAAATATTTATTTACCATGAGGCTGTCGGCAAACACTGATGATGTAAAAATAAAAAAGGTGCCATATTATGGTAACTTTCATTCTATAATGGCTTATGGTGCTTTACTGTGGGGTATATCACCAAACCAAGCCAAAGTTTTCAGAGCGTGAATTCAAGAACGTCTTTGAGGTTTGCTCAAGGACGTGGGGATACTGTCTTCTGGTTTCCAGTATGTTTACTCTCTAATGAAATTTGTCGCATAATAACATACATCTTTTTCAAACCAACATCTCATTTCGTGGAATCAATATTAGAAATAAGAATAATCTACTCAAAGATTTCAATCACTTACTTCAGTTGAGAAAGGTGTTTATGATTCAGGAATATATATGTGCAATAAACAATAAAACGTTTGCTTCCTAATGAGGCACAATTTAAAGAAGCTTAAAGGATCTACCGGTGTTCAACCCCTTCTGTATCATAGACGAATTTCTTATTAGAACCAACTGGTATATACAGGGTGGCCATTGATAGTGACCGGGCCAAATATGTCACGAAATAAGCATCAAACGAAGAAACTACAAAGAACGAAACTCGTCTAGCTTGAAGGGGGAAACCAGATGCTGCTATGGTTGGCCCGCTAGATGGCGCTGCCATAGGTCAAACGGATATCAACGGTTTTTTTTTTAAATAGGAATCCCCATTTTTATTACATTTTCGTGTAGTACGTAAACAAATATGAATGTTTTAGTTGGACCACTTTTTTCACTTTGAGATAGATGGTGCTGTAATAGTCACGAACGTATAAGTACGTGGTATCACGTATCATTCCGCCAGTGCGGACGGTGTTTGCTTCGTGATACGTTAGCCGTGTTAAAATGGACCGTTTACCAATTGCGGAAAAGTTCGATATCGTGTTGATGCGTGGCTATTGTGATCAAAGTGCCCAACGGGCGTGTGCTATGTATGCTGCTCGGTATCCTGGACGACATCATCCAAGTGTCCGGACCGTTCGCCGGATAGTTACGTTATTTAAGGAAACAGGAAGTGTTGAGCCACATGTGAAACGTCAACCACGACCTGCGACAAATGATGATGCCCAATTAGGTGTTTTAGCTGCTGTGCTAATCAATAGCAGACAAATTGCGCGAGAATCGGGAATCTCAAAAACGTCGGTGTTGAGAATGCTACATCAACATCGATTGCACCCGTACCATATTTCTATGCACCAGGAATTGCATGGTGACGACCTTGAACGTCGTGTACAGTTCTGCCACAGGGCACAAGAGAAATTACGGGACGATGACAGATTTCTTGCACGCGTTCCATTTAGCGACGAAGCGTCATTCACCAACAGCGGTAACGTAAACCGGCATAATATGCACTATTGGGCAACGGAAAATCCACGATGGCTGCGACAAGTGGAACATCAGCGACCCTGGCGGGTTTATGTATGATGCGGCATTATGGGAGGAAGGATAATCGGCCCCCATTTTATCGATGGCAATCTAAATGGTGCAATGCATGCTGATTCCTACGTAATGTTCTACCGATGTTACTACAAGATGTTTCATTGCATGAGAAAATGGCAATGTACTTCCAACATGATGGATGTACGGCACATAGCTCACGTGCGGTTGAAGCGGTATTGAATAGCATGTTTCATGACAAGTGGATTGGTCGTCGAAGCACCATACTATGGCCGGAATGTTCACCGGATCTGACGTCCCCGGATTTCTTTCTGTGGGGAAAGTTGAAGGATATTTGCTATCGTGATCCACCGACAACGCCTGACAACATGCGTCAGCGCATTGTCAATGCATGTGCGAACATTACGGAAGGCGAACTACTCGCTGTTGAGAGCAATGTCGTTACACGTATTGCCAAATGCATTGAGGTTGGCGGACATCATTTTGAGCATTGCATTAATGTGTTATTTACAGGTAATCACGCTGTAACAGCATTCGTTCTCAGTTTACAATGGTACATGTATCACATTGTAACAACCAAAATAAAATGTTCAAACGTACCTACGTTCTGTATTTTAATATAAAAAAACCTACCTGTTACCAACTGTTCGTCTAAAACTGTAAGCCATATGTTTGTGACTATTATAGCGCCATCTATCACAAAGCGAAAAAAGTGGTCCAACTAAAACATTCATATTTCTTCACGTACTACACGAATATGTAATAAAAAATGGGGGTTCGGATTTAAAAAAAAACGCGGTTGACTTCCGTTGACCTATGGCAGCGCCATCTAGCGGGCCAACCATAGTGCCATTTGGATTCCCCCTTCATCCTAGACAACTTTCGGTCTTTGTAGTTTTTTCGTTTGACGCTTATTGGCGTTTATTTCGTGAGATATTTGGCCCGGTCACGATCAATGGACCACCCGTGTGTGTGTGTGTGTGTGTGTGTGTGTGTGTGTGTCTAATAATATTAAATAATTTGAGTGTTGCATAAAACCTAGCTTTTGCACGACTTCGATGCAGTAAAACAGTCTACGTAAGTACATGCTGTAAAATTATCTTATGCACCTCAGTGTACATACACTATGTGATCAGAAGTATGCGAACACCTGGTATAAAATGACTTACAAGCTCCCGGCGCCCTCCATCGGCAATGCTGGAATTCAGTATGGTGTTGGTCCACCCTTAGCCTTGATGACAGCTTCCACTGTCGCAGGTATCGTTCATTCAGGTGCTGGAAGGTTTCTTGGAGAATGGCAGCCCATTCTTCACGGAGTGCTGCACTGAGGACAGGTATCGATGTCTGTCGGTGAGGCCTGGCACGAAGTCGGCGTTCCAAAACATCCCAAACGTGTTCAATAGGATTCAGATCAGGACTCTGTACAGACCAGTCCATTATAGGGATGTTATTGTCGTGTAATCACTCCGCCACAGGCCGTACATTATGAACAGGTGCTCGATCGTGTTGAAAGATGCAATCGCCGTCCTCGAATTGCTCTTCAACAATGGGAAGCAAGAAGGTGCTTAAAACATCAATGTAGGCCTTTGCTGTAATAGTGCCACGCAAAACAACAAGGGGTGCAAGCCCCCTCCACGAAAAACACTACCACACCGTAACACCACCGCCTCCGAATTTTACTGTTGGCACTGCACACGCTGGCAGATAACTTTCACCCGGCATTCGTTATATCCACTCCCTGCAGTCGGATCGCCACATTTTGTACCGTGATTCGTCACTCTACACAACGTTTTTCAACTGTTCAGTCGTCCAATGTTTACGCTCGTTACACCGAGTGAGGAGTCCTTTGGAATTTACTGGCGTGCTGTGTGGCTTATGAGCAGCCACTCGACCATTAAATCCAAGCTTTCTCACCTCCCTCCTGACAGTCATAGTACGTGCACTGGATCCTGTTGCAGTTTGGAATTCCTGTGTGATGGTCTGGATAGATGTCTGCCTATTACACATTACGACCCTCTTCAACTGTCGGCGGTCTCTGTCAGTCAACAGACGAGGTCGGCCTGTACGTTTTTGTGCTGTACGTGTCCCTTCACGTGTCTACTTCACTACCACATCGGAAACAGTAGACCTAGGGGTGTTTAGGAGTGTGGAAATCTCGCGTGCAGAAGTATGACACAAGTGACACCCAATAACCCGACTACATTCGAAGTCCGGCGCCCCATTCTGCTCTCTCACGATGTCTAATGACTATTGAGGTCACTGATATGGAGTACCTGGCAGTAGGTGGCAGCACAATGCACCTAATACGAAAAACGTATGTTTTTGGGGGTGTCCGGATACTTTTTATCACACAGCGTACATTTACATGTTTGTGATAAGTTTGGTGTTAACTTTTAAGGGTAATTATGTTCCAGGTTTTTTAATTATTCGTCTTCCTTAAGGACAATTTCAGTTACGATCAGGGAAAGGAATATTAGCACCTCTTCCTTTCTACATATGTGTACGTATTTTTATTTTTTGACGTGTTGAACATCTTGCAGACCTCCTCACAATAGAGGTGCCAAATGACGGGTTTGTCTATCCATCTGGCTATTTATCTATCTCTGTATCTGTCTCTCTGTGCTCTGCTTGTTCCATGGGCACGTTAAGCTCTGCAACTCAGTCGGTTCTGTTTGAGAGAAGCAGACAGAATTGTCGGTTCTGAGTTGCTCCCTCTCTCTTCCCTCTCACCATCATCAATAACATAAGCATGACGATACTCTCAATACGACATAATCACATAGAGTAATCTTCGCTAACTTAGCTGACCTTAAAACATCTGAGACGCGGCTAATGAAAGCGATGTGAAAGAGAAGGATCGCTAGTCATATCAAGTAAATAAATAAAAACAGACACAGGTTTCAAGTCAAAAAAATACCCTGTCATTACTTGGGCTTATTTTGTCCGCTCTGGTTTCTCACTTGTTAGTAATGTATGAAATTCTTGAGTTGGTAAATTTTGATTACTTTTATGTTGCAGCACGTCATGAGATTTGAGGCAGTGAGCTACTAGCTTATAACACTTATAACACTGCTCAAACGACGAACTATGCTATGGTGCTTTGTTATCTGGATACGTTGCTCTTACCGCAGTCCATCTAGGAGTCGTGTAACAGAGTTTATCAGCTCTTCGTGGCCCGTGTCTGTCTCAATGTCTCGTCAACACCGAGTTCATTATCCTCTGTCGCTACTAAGGCAGAGGATCAAACTGCAGGAGTCGTTCTTGTCAAACTCTTTGTGGAGTACGGGCTATAATTTAAACCCCCGTAGCTAATAAGAGCATGCGCTAAGATCCACCATTTGTGAAAAAAATCGGAACGTCTACTCTGAGATTATTAGAGACAGTGAGCTAGATTATTTGGACTAAAGCAGCAAAAAATCTGTTGAGCCTGCCAGGACATTTCTTAAATCGTATATCAACAATACGGAAACCAATAATGAGAATCGTTGCACCCGCATCATGAAAAATACAGGTTCAGTTTATACTACAGCCTTACCTCAGTTCCTAACAAATGCTTCAAATGGCTCTGAGCACTATGGGACTTAACATCTGAGGTCATCAGTCCCCTAGAACTTAGAACTACTTAAACCTAACTAACCTAAGGGCATCACACACATCCATGCCCGAGGCAGGATTCGAACCTGCGACCTTAGCAGTCGCGCGGTTCCGGACTGAAGCGCCTAGAACCGCTCGGCCACCGAGGCCGGCAGTTCCTAACAAATTACGCGATAGACAAGGTCTTTGCGGGGGGCTCAGGTCCATGTATATCTTCCGCAAAAGTACGAGCTGTTCTACAGAATACGAATTCAACATGTTCCCGCAATAATTGAAAGTGGTTAGTGAAAAATTGCATATCGCAAACCTCACTTGAAGTCTTTTGCCTTGGAAAAATTATTCTATTCATTGCAGCAGTAGCTAAGCTACTTTCATGTACGTCTGCTATTGAAATCACTGGAATTTAAGAAACACGATTTTTGCGGTAACGGTTCGATACTGTTAAGTCACCCAGCCATCTTGACTTGTGTTCCCCAAATCAATGCGACTAATCATTGGGATGCACAGCTGCGTCTTAATCCTAGATGCCACCTTACTGTCGCTACTTGTAGTACATGCAGTATGGCGCAGCAGGTAGTGTTCCTGGCTGGCTTGCTGCTGGTCGCTAGTTTAAACCAACCTGGAGACAGTTATTTGTTAGTTAGTATTCAGTATTTCTGGAAGGTTCTCCAAATGTACAACGTTTGTAAGGCTTTTGTATTATACTGGAATATTCGACGTTTGCATAAATACTAGCATTCTGGAATATTCGATGGTTGTAAAAATAGCAGCACTCTCCGCAGCTGGGCACAGCACTGGAGTGAGCATAACTCCACATTCCTGTCGATGTCTTCCAGAATCTCATTGGCTATCTCCCAGCAAGTCTCAAAGCGATCTGTGCTACAAAAGAGGGTTATTCAAGTTTTTGATTGGTAGTCATATTAAGTTCATTGGACAGTGTAATTACATTAGTGGTATTGTGTCCAGGTACTGGAAGTTGGGAGCCAGGGGTGGAGCAGTAGTATTTGCGCGTTCGTGGATTGTAGGGAACTGGAAATAATCAAAACTGGGGTTGTCAGAAAGTGAGAAGGTGTCGGAGATATAGGATGAAAAGTGGCCAAGTTTACTCATGTTGTCACATAAGGGACAGTAGTTTTGGAGGAGCAGGTAGTGAGAGATGGGATGCTCTCCATAATTTGGAAGAGTTAGTGGGGAGTGCACCGTTGGCCCTGATGGATGTATGGTGGCAGACAGCTGTATCCAAATGTGTGGGCATTATATGCACCCAACAAGAATCAAGCACATTTGAGAAGCAAGCACGCTTATTCAAAATGGGAGCTCGAACAGTAACCCTCAAAAACATCAAAATCATATATGATGGAAAAATAACTTCATTTTACGATAGTAGCAGTCTGTAGCCTGATTGAATGCAGGATTTCAACAAGGAAAACAGCCGGCAGTGTCAGTCTGAAGACTTGGAGCCATCTTGTACAGAGACGTTGAACACAATGGTCCAGTACTCACAAAAGTGTGCATGCAGCAGTCCATAATCAGATTCTGGACTCATGAGTCACATCCCTGTCCCAGCAACCGCCGAGCTAGCTCTGAGAGGTGCTGTGTAGTGCAGACACGGCTTCTATCAGCATGTGTCATGAGGCGCTCAGCTAGGTAACAGTAGTGACACCTCCACAACTCAGAACTGTAACCAAATAAACCTTACATAAGCTGTAAAAAATCTCATATATACGCCAAAAGCAATTCTGAGATACTTCAGTGACATAATGTTGTTAATGTTTCTGCAGTGAGTGTTCTTGGAAATCAACGACAGGAAATGACAAAATGTGACGGTCTACACTGTAATTTTCTACAATTAGTGCCATGTTAACATAACACAGCGGGAACTTTGCTGCCTCAACAGACGTAGCCAACAAACGCAGCACAGTTCACGCATCTATTAGCAAAATATTTGATATTAACAGTTCATATAGAATCTAACTTTGTATCATAGGTACCATAGTCAAGCGACTTCGGAGGCATTTCAGGAATATAAAGGTCTGGCTGATTAACTCTTAGTCAAGATCTACATGCAAACTTCAAGAATATACAGATGAGCCAAAACACTATAGCCACCCATTTAATAATTCGTTGGTGTATCTTTTACGCGATAGGCAGCAATGGTTCAGGGTGACACAAGGCCATGGTTGGTTTATGGAGGTATACAGCATCAAAGTTCATGAAGTCGTCGAAAACATTCCGGTTTGGCAATTATGTGGTTCAATCATTCAAACAGAATGCATAATATCCTTGACATGTTAGAGAATGGACGTCAGTGATATGTATTTTCTGGGTAGCAACACAGATAGCAGAACAGGAGGAAATTTAATAGGTTTAGTTCTGGCCAGTGCCAGTATGTTTCATTGAATTATCACGTCATTTCTATCACAGACTCAAATCTCCCATAACTAGAAAGGTGGAATTTTCATACATATTTCTGATGAGCGCTACTCTTAATTGCTTTGGCCTGCTGAGTCAAATGGTTCAAATGGCTCTGAGCACTATGGGACTTAACATCTGAGGTCATCAGTCCCCTAGAACTTAGAACTACTTAAACCTAACTAACCTATGGACATCACACACATCCAGCCCGAGGCGGGATTCGAATCTGCGACCGTAGCGGTCGGGTGGTTCCAAACTGAAGCGCCTAGAACCGCTCGGCCACACTGGCCGGCTGGCCTGCTGAATACACGTCTATAAATGTGGTATAGACATCGCATGTTTCCACAAGATTTCTAAACCATTTCTGATGAATGCGGGTATGCTCCCTTCAATAATGCACTTGTGTGGGAAGTCTTTTGCTGACCATGGTTAGGGTTGGTTATGACAAAGGTCTGTTGTTACGACTTACACTGCATCCTACATGCAGGCATACAAATGTTGGCGTATTGAGCATGGAGACGGATCAGTTCTACAGCGATTTCTTCCAGAGGTATCTGGCATCCCATGTTTAAAGTACAATTATGAATATATAGCTGACGTCCAATACCAAACTCTGTTCAGATCCGATGAATTTGGTGGTTGAGATATCGCCGTGAATGCTTCCCAAACCACAGCAGCATGATTTTAACCTTGCGCTACTATCAGTTATAAGAGCGCTTGTACAAGAAAACGTGCTATAATACTTCTTACAGATGTGTGGTCAGTGTGGCGCAGTTGATAGAAGGAGAATTCAGCACGGTGGTAGCAGCAGACTTATATCGTAGATTCATATAGGTTCCTAACTAGCTGTATTAGTAGTAGTAGTAGTAGGAGTAGATTCATACTAAAGATTCTCAGCTAGATGTACCACAATGACCACACAGATGACGGTATTATTCTCTAACTAATACTGATTTTCACTGTAGGTATATTTCGATGTGATTGTAATTCGATATCTATGTAATTACAACATTAAACTCAAGTCATCCTTTCTATAAGTAGAAAGCAATATAATACCCACTGCATTTTTGAGTGCATATCACCTAAATTGTAAGTGTTTTATATTTTATGGAAGGCAACTAAAATTTCCAGCTGAATTTGCTTCTTAAGACTCACTTCCCTCAGTGCGCCCTGCCGGATGACAAGGACCAAGAATCAATCCCTGAGAGGAACTGGTTTACAGGTAATCAAAGAGAAAAGTATGATTCTGCGAGAGAACGGGTTGATTAAAAAAACCGGCGGGGGGGGGGGGGGGGGGGGCAGTGCGAACGTTTCAACCATTCATGCCACCAGGCCCAGACGATATCTTTCCAGTTCTACTGTAACAAACTGGAGAGGATTTAATTAGATTAGTTTGCAGGCTGTTTAGGGTGAGCATAGCAGCAGGAATCATACCTGCCGCTTGTAGGTAAGTGAAAGTTGTTTTCATTCCAGAGCCAGAGAGAATTGATCATACCAAGATAAGGATATGAGGCCAATCAGTCTGTCCTCATTTCTTCCAAAGACACTAGAAAAACTGATTAATGTGCAAGTTAGAAAAAGAGGTGAACTGAGCTTCTATTATATGAAACTAACACGCATATCTACAAGGTAAATCATATGAAACAACACTTAAATTGTTGGGAAGGTGGAAAAAGCTCTACACTTTCAGGAAATTGCACTCTGCATCTTCCTGGATATTGAAGGGGCTTTTAGCAATACGAACTTTGAATCGATGGTTAGAGCTGCTGAGGAGACTGGCACTGAGGGTGGATTAAGACCACACTAAGTAGGAGAAAGGTATAAGCCATCATGATGAATCAGAAAACTGCGATAAACACAACCAGGGGGTGTCCTCCAGGAAGGGTTTTGTTCCCAGTACTGTGAAACCTAGTGCTAAATGAACTCATTGAAGAGTTAAATACTACAGGCTACTTTTGCCAAGGATACGCAGACCATTTAGACATCGTAATACTTCGCATATTTGCTAGTACTGTTAGAACAATGGCACAATGTGCACTGTACATTATGGAAAGCTGGTACAGAAAACAGGATCTAACAGGCGGTCCCAAGAAAACTGTTATAGTAGCGTTCATGAGGAAACAAATTCAGCACACATATTAGAATCTCAAGTTCCTCAGCAAAACTCAACCAGTAGATGGCGTAGTAAACTATATGCCGATAACCCTGGGTGCGAAACTATCACGGATGCCACATAAAAAAAATATGCTCCGAGCAAAAAGTACTCTTATGGAGTACTAGAAGTTCCTGTGGTAGAAACTGTGCTCTGGACCCCAAGAGTATGTACTGGATGTACACCTCTGTAATAAAACCTATGATAATTTATGCGGTTACAGTATGGTGGAATAAAGCAGAACAGAAGGGAGCTGCTAAAGGGCACGGCAAGGTGCAGAGATTGGCCTCATTAGCCGTAACAGGCGGAATTAGTAGCACTTACACTGCTGGGGTGTAGACCATGATGGACATGCCCCCCATTAAACTCTGGGTTACAATGGATGCAGCAGCAGAGGCATACAGGTTAAAACCCAGAAATATCTGGTTTCCTTTGGGATATCCAGAGTCTCATCAATACAGTGAGTGTGCTAATTACAGGAATATGGCCAGGGAAATGCCGGCTGACCTTATGGTAACTTAATAAACTCTTCAGTGTGACAACTGGAAGAAGTGGACAGTGGAAGAACGACCTACGATACCGTTCAGGATACATGATCTAGTTTACTGACAGGTCGAAAACAGATGAAGGCGCTGGGGCCGGAGTATACGGGGGTTCAGTCTAGACTAGAGCGAGCAAACTCTATTAAAGCTGGCCATAGTATTCCAGGCGGGAATATCCACTTTGAAAACGTGCACAGAGGAAAATTTGCGCAAGTGACACAAAGATCGTAACCAATACATTTATTCAGAAAGCCAAGCAGCTCTGAATCCTCTATCAATCCCTGATACAAGATCAAACATCGTTGCATAAAGCCATGAACCACTTGGGAGGCTAGGGGACAGCAACAGGTGAACTTGATGCGTGTCTCTGCTCACTAAGCAATTGGTGGCATTGAACGATATAATAGACTGACCAGGGCAGGCGGGATGACTCCATTTATTGGACCAGAACCTGTCTTAACCATCGCTAAGGCGATAGTAAAATCGAAAAGACGTGGTTGTTTCAGGGGGCAGCAAGTAGAATGCTGGTCTACGATCCAAATACAAACCCATGGCAAGCTAATGATGCCAGAGCCATGTTTCAGTAGAAGTTCTGCAATCCTAAACTTGAAAAGGAAACAGATTAAACTCGTGGTAGGCCTCATGACTGGCCATGAGAACTTTAAGAAACACACGCGATGGGTATAGAGGAAGAGGCCCCTAAGTGTAGACTATGTGGTGAGGAGGTTGAAACCGCACTACATCTAGTCTTCCAATGCGAAGCTCTGTAGGGCAAAAGACACAGAATATTTGGGTCGGTAGATCCTGAAGATATCGTGCCTATGAAGGAACTAGTAAAGGGTCTCCTACTACTTCTTAAGGGTGCCGGTTAGCTTCACTAGAAATCGCACAAAAAACTCAGTTTCGATGCGGGCAACAGTGGACTAAGACCACTGTTGTTTTTGTCTCCTGCATTAATTAATGAAATCAAACCAAATCAATGACTTCAGTATACCTTTACGACATCCGCCCCCAATTTCCATGCGGATGCCTTCTGCTCTTACTGCACAACCTAGCCACAATAATAGTAGACCATTTGTCTGTGCACTAAGAAAATCCGTGAGAGCTTGCCGAGTCTATCTCTATTATAGCACTCTAAAGAACAAGGAATTGCTATACTGTGTGTTCATCTTCGGTCTCAAAGACACTAGTCATTTAGAAATGAAAATATGAAATTTTAAAAGATGACCTCTCCAAGAATTAGGACATTTTCATACACGAGCGGGTTGTAACACAGCACAACATGAAGTCATACATTTATGAATTCTACAAATCATTTGGCACGACTGCTCAATAATGGGTCGAACTGGGGAGTAGCAGCGAATTACAGGATTGTTCGGAGGGTTTGATTTAAACGAATGCTGGCCCTGAGTTACATTTACTCAAACAATTCAAAACACGTAGCTTTCAAAATATATTTTGTTCGTCTTTAATTATTTTAGCCAACATTAAATTAGAAGGAATGAAAATAATACCGGTACAACAAATCCGTTAACATGGTCAGATGTGAAGTTTTGTAAGCCAAAGGGTGTTATGGATCTACATCACACCTCGACACCCCGCAAGCCACCTAATGGTGTTTGGCGGAGAGTATTTACAGTACCACTAACTGATGCTCCCTACCCTGTTCCACTCGCAAATGCCTCGTGGGAAGAATGACTGTCGGTAGTCCTATGTGTTGGATTTATTTTCTCTAATTTTCTCGTCGTAGTCATTACGTGAGATGTATGTGGGAGGGATTAATATGTTGTCCGACTCTTTCTGGAAAGTGCTCTCTCGAAATTTCAGCATTAAACCTCTCCGTGATGCACAACACCTCCCTTGCAACGTCTGCCACTGCAGTTCATTGAGCACCTCTGTAACGCTCCCGTGCCAAAAACGATCCCGTAATGTTAACACCGCTCTCCGTTGGATCTTCCCTATCTTTCTATAATTCCTCCGTGGTAAGGATCCCAAATTGATGAACAATACTTAAAAATCGGTCGAACAAGCGCCTTATAAGCAAATGCCTTCGTGGATGAGTTACATTTCCTTAAGTTTCTTCCTAAGAATCTCAGTCTGGAATCTGGTTTTCCTACTATTTGTTTGATGTGGTCATTCCACTTACGGTCCCTCTGGATAGTCACTCCTAGATGTTGTACTGTTGACTCTTTCTTACAGCTTGTCATCAGTTGTGTAGTTGTAGCACAATACGTTAAATTTATTAACGTTCAGGGTCAACTGCCAGAGCCTAACCCATTAATCACTCATCTGCAGGTCATTCTGCAAACCGATTCTGTCTCCTGGTGTTGCTACTTTTAGACAACCGCATCATCCGCGAACAATCGTAAAGAGAATCCAACGCTTTCTACAAGATCATTTACAGATGCTGTAAACAGTAACGGTCCTATCACTCTTCTCTGAGATACTCCCGAAATTTCTGCGCTACGGTCGCAGGTTCGAATTCTGCCTCAGGCATGAATGTGTGTGATGTCCTTAGGTTAGTTAGGTTTAAGTAGTTCTAAGTTCTACGGGACCGACGAACTCAAATGTTAAGTCCCATAGTGCTCAGAGCCATTTGAACTCCCGCAATTACCTTCACACCTGTCGATTATGTTCTGTTAAGAGCGTCATGTTTAGCTTTACCTGCAAGGAAGTCTTGAATCCAGTCGCAGATCTGGTCCTATACTCGATAAGCTAGTATCGTTTTCACTAAACAGCTGTGCAGAAATACGCCAAATGCTTTCCAGAAACCTGCGTACTCAGGATCAGTACTGGGACCAAGTTCGTACAGCCCCACGTAGCATTGTTGACAAATTTATTCAAGATGGCGGATGTAGGATGGCGGCGATAGATATGGCAAGATCGCAATGACGTCATGGTGTACAGTTTGACTTTGACAAGAAAATAGGTCAATCGGGCTACCTCCACTAACCTAACCCCCTCCCCTCCCCTCCCCCCCTCCACCTTTTCTCCCTCCAGCCTCCTCCCTCCCCTCTCCCAGAAAATGGTGGGAAGTTCAAATTCCAGCAGGACAATGCAACACACCACGGCTACCTTCACTAACCTAAGAAAATGGCGGGAAAAAAGGTCACTTTGGCCACCTCCACTAACCTAACTCGTCTGACCGATACCTCTTCCTAGGAATTGGTGGGAAAAGGACTCATCCTGTGCTGGGCCGCTGGATAGGATGAATGTAAGCCTTCATTTTGCAGGCAGTCTTTATTTAAACAATTCGTGAATAACGATGTCGGTGAGTTAACAGATTCAAAACCGTCCCTATAATTTACAAAGGCAACTGAGGTGTTTCACATGTCTAGGGAACTAGCAAATGGGTGTTCCACCTGTTTTTCACCTGCTAGACTCACCCGCCAAAATCGATGTCCCTCAACTAAATAAAGGTGCGAAATGTGCCAATGCAGTTAATTTACATGGGAGGGAATAATAGTCAAGCGTAAACACACATACATATGGAATCTTCTGAAATTTCCACACAATCACGCAAGCTATCCAACACATACTAAGTATTAGTTCGCTATTTGGCCGTCTAGAGGACGACACAGTTAAGTCATCCCAACAGGTCTCTCCATTCGGGCAGCTCCTACCATTAGCCAGGAATGTGAACCATCCCCTTCACAGGCCACCGGTGCAGACACAATCTTCTTACGAAAGTTGTCACATGCATATTTGATCGCTATACTTTCAATTATATATTACTATCGCGGTCTCAATTGCACGACCTTTGAAAATGAGTGAAGTATCGGAAATAGACCTTGCTGACGGCTGTGGCCCTGGAAATAGAAATATCTGTACCATTCTTATGACTTGACATACTTTTCCCTTTGCTATCACAGTATTCCACATCAAATCCATTCCTTCCTTATGACAGGACTTGGTCATTTCCTTTCCATATGTCGGAACACTGTAAGGTGTCAGGCAAATGCAACACCTTCCATGAAAACCCTGACATGATAAGCAAATCCAGTAGTATGTCACATAGCTCCGAATAAATCGTGACATTAAATTAACCAAAGTAATACGAGTAACGAGTGAGGAAATGGAATGCCACAGACTAACACAAGAATGCCTAAAAGTATGTCATACCTTCCCACCGTGAGACAGACGCAGTTCCGAGGGGAGAAACGATAACAGAAGCCGAGAGCAGAACCGTGTTAAGCTAGAAGGCCATACGATAAGGGACGGACACCCACGTCGCCAGCTAACCGCTAGGACCACCCCCCAGCCCATGTTAAAAGCTAGAGCCCTCCAGAAGAACAGTATAGATCTTACGATAACACTAAAAGGGCCACACCAGCTGCAAGTTTTAGCGTGAGACTTTTTCGCGTCTCTGTTACGTTGCAAACGTTAAAAACATTGCCCCACCACGAAAAGTATAACGTTTCTCATTGGATAGACAGAATTTTTGTAGGCGGAGCTTAAGGTTAACATAGAGACCCTGATTGGTCAGATGAAAACACAGTCAGATAGTATTTTTTAAACCAACTTCGGTAAATTGCAGTAAGGAGAAGTTAGGACATAGTTGCTTCCGAGACGGCGAAGGTGGAGCTGCGCCGACCGCCGCTCCCTGACGCTCACTAACCACCGACAAGGTAATGAACGCGCGCGATGCCGCATAAGTGCGCATAAAGTTTCACTCAGAACTGCAGAAGTCTCATCTGTTACATCCCCTTTTTACGTAATACTAGTGTCGATCGTCAATTAAATCTCATGGTGTTCACATTTGCCACTTGAAGTAAAAATCTGAAACGCGATTTTTCTGTTATATAATTATTAAGAAGCCACATCAGCCACTGTAATTTACGACAAGATAGATAAGTAATTATAGATAATTGAGGGTCACTTTAGACTATTTTGATAGTTTTCTCTTTTGTGAAACTTAATTTAAACCTAGATTATAAATGTGATATGGCATAGGTCATCCTCCGATCCATTGTGGAACTTGGAAACCCATTCAGGGAATATTCGTTCACATTTTTGTTGAACGCAGTTGGTTTTTATCATCCTGTATTAAAACATTTCCTTTTATCAATAGTGCAATTTATAAACAATGTTTTGTGAGTAGAATAAAATTTCCGATGGTAAACTTAACTACTTTTTTGACGTTATTTTACCAGCTAACTAAAAATAGGAAAGCCTTGAACCCCTTCCACTGAATTTAGTTAGTATTAAGATTCTTTTACAGGGAGTGCAGTGGAGCTGACGCTGAAATCATTAAGTATTTGGTTATATCATCGCTAGTTTCACTGAACTCTTCTGAACTCTACACGTCATGTGTGGTCTGGCGTCTACTTACCAGCAACAGGTCCCAGGTTCAAACTAGTCAATTCCCTAAAAAACACGCTCAGAGCGCCGTTGCACGAAAGTGGTAGGAGACACGACATAGAACAACAGGCACCACGCAGAATGTTAGAGAATGGAGACCCTGCCAGGATGGTAAAATACCATGATTGAAGGTCGACCACATGCCTAACTAGGTCAGAAAAATGTCCTGTTGAAAAATTTTCGTAATAAATTTTTTTTTGAAAGGCATAAATAGTTGAAAACAGTAGCTGCAGCTATAGATAGTAATAAAGTATTCAATAGATAGTGAGACATTCTAGCAGAGACAATAGCATAATTAAGTTATGAATTTTAATATTGTTAGAATTAAGTTTTCTCCTCAATGCAAGCGCAGAGGTGGCGGATACATCGTTGACAAGTTGGTTCTGACCCAACAAGTAAGTGAATGGATTGTCAGTCTTGGGTATAATAAGTGTCAAGTCGTGTGAACAAAAAGTTTATGAAATGCGTGAGATCGTATAAACGCATGTTGACTCGTAGTAGGGCGCGTGAATTGCTTTTAAAACAGAAAATAAGGTTCAAAATGGTTCAAATGGCTCTGAGCACTATGGGACTTAACTTCTAAGGTCATTAGTCCCCTAGAACTTAGAACTACTTAAACCTAACTAACCTAAGGACATCACACACATCCATGCTCGAGGCAGGATTCGAACCTGCGACCGTAGCGGCCGCGCGGTTCCAGACTGTAGCGCCTTTAACCGCTTTGCCACCACGGCCGGCAGAAAATAAGGGATTCGGAAAGATTAGCAATGGCAGATCGAGACCTTGACCGAATTGAGGTAGAGACCCAGCATGAAAATGGACAGAGAATAGAGGACAGTACAACAGACGATGCAGTATCGCGAGAAATAGGACATATAACGCACCATAACGAGGAAAATGTACGTCAAGGCATAGAAAACGTAAGTCAGCATACGACAGAGGAGCAAGAAAGTAGAGACAGTCGATGAGGATTCTAACTTGCGTCTTGAATACGTAGAACCCATAGTACAAGTAATCAGAGCTCCCTCACCACAAAGTACAAGGAATGCGAGCAGAAACGGTCACAGCACAGTTCAATGCAATCGGTTGCGAACCAACACTTGGGCGAAAGCACAGAGCGTAGGACATCGGAAGAAAACGCAATAGGACCCACCAACCTGGCAGAATTATTACAACAAATTACGGAAACCATGACAAGGCAAAATAAAGACATAGCGAACCAAATTAAAATTCAGAATGCAGAAACCACGAGACAAATGCGTGAAATTAAAGAACAAAACAAAAAAAAATCAATTACACCTAAGTCATATTGAAGACGAGGCAAAAGAATCTCGAGAAGTGATAGGAAACTTAATAATAGGTCACAATCAGTTGAGAACAAACATTGACAAGGTACAAGTGGACGTACAAACATTGCGTAATGACACTCAGGACGAGATCAAAACATTACGTAACAACACCCAGGGAGAAGTCAAGAAACTAGAGAAACAGATAAACGTAATTACTAGACAAGCAGCAGGTACAGCGCGTAAAATTGTCGAAAACAGTGTGTTGCACAAACGTATCACAAAAGCAGCGCTGAAAAGATATGATAACCGCATAGTCAAAATAGAAGCGCAAACGAAGCGACAATTTCAGAAATTGCGAACAGAGTTGTTGCAAACAATTGAAGAGCGTAGTGAACAGGATCGAACAAGCACTGAGTCTGCAACCACATCAGTATCTGTAACAGCACCGGAAAAACAAACAATTAACGAAGATATCATGCATTTGCGATTCCAATCACAGGCGGAAAGCAACATACGTGAAATCAGACAGCCTGCACCACGGGTACGCGAAAGTTACAGTGGACAATATCCAATGGATCTACCACAACCGGAAAGAACGACGGGAGAAATGATCAGAAACAAAAGTGGCGAAGAATCGCGAATTACATATGGAACTATGACTAAGTACGACAACGATCATTTCCTCACAGTCAGAAAATTTCAACACTTTCGAGAAGGAAACTCATTACATCTACGAACTATTATTGATCAATTCCGAGTAGGATTACCAGAACACTGGACGCTAGCACACAAATTAGACTTTATATGTGCACACATGTCAGGAACAGTCGCAGAAACCATGCAGAATGTTGCAGCGACATGCCGATCGTACGAAGATTTCAGAGAGAAGTTTCTCTCACGATATTGGTCCAGTGAAGCACAGAACAGAGTGAAGTACGAATTATTACAGAACCCATATTTTGAAAATTCAGGAGAGAAGAGTCCCGTGAAATTTTTCGAATTAATGGCAAAGAAAAATCAATGCTTAGATATACCATACAGTGACGGAGAGTTGATTAAATTATGCGCGATGAAGTTACCATTGAAATACCAGCAATCATTAGTAGATCGCGGAGGCAATGACGTCGAAGCATTTAAAGGTATTCTAAGGGAACTAGAGTTCATATTTTCGGAAGATGACGCAAGAAAAAGACGAAGCGCACGTGAAAACGAAAGCAAAAAGCAGTGGAATCCACAAGACACAGTACGAAGAAACAATAATTACGAACCACGTGATAACTTCGCACCAAGAAACGACAATAGATTTCAACAGAGAATCGGTTATGAATTTAGAAGAGAATATGGCAATAACTATAATTCACCCAGGAACGGCAACAGCTATTACAGAGGGAATAACGACAACCGGAACGGGTACTGTAGAACCAATAGACCGACAAATTATCAGCAAAGAAACCATTATCAACAAGCTGAACAAGAAGAGAGAATACAGATAGAAGAGGTGGAGGTAAGGACACCAAACCCCGATAAACGTTCGAATTGACAGCTAAGCGCCCATGCCAAAGAGAATGACGCACCGACCCAGGACAATTGCAGCACCTTGAACAGAGAAGTAAATACCTTATCACGAGAAGAGAAGAAGGAAGAAACAAATCCGCAGGGACCAGATGAAAACGAAGACAGGAAAATAACAATATCATGTTGGGACGAAATTAATTGGGAAAATACTGACGAGGAAGATGAATTACCAGAGGCATGCACAACGAATGTAGGAGGAAAGGACGAAGTAATGAGTATTGCAGAGCTATTTGAGATGGAAACCAGGGAAAGTGAATTCAATGAGGATAATACGAAGTCGACAGAAGTTAAAAATAAGTTACTAGTGGGCACACAACCAAACGTATATAAAGAAGGAAGTTATGAAGCGATAATTAGAGCATTTAGATGCGATTATGTGGAAGTAGCGACGAAGAAGGATAAGATAGACGAGCATGAGGAAAAAATAGAGGATGTTGAACAAAGCGTAATTGAAGGAAGAAATAGAGAAGAGGAAATAAAAGAGAGAGAAGTAGCAGTCGAAGCTTATCCTACAGAAAGTTCGAATTCACAAGGGAAATTCCTGAAAAGACATGTAGGATTCAGTGGAGGATTCGTTGATGCAAGAAGAAGAAGAACAGAACCAACCCTTTCAAATTCAACCAATTGTGAAGGCCATGGTAAAGCATATCCCAGCCAACATTGAAATTGATAGCGGAAGTGAACTGACTGCGATCTCAGAAAATTTATTCATGCAGTGTAATGCCAATGAGGAATTGCCAGTTCTGAAAACACGTAAGATTAAATTAAGAGGTCCTATTAGAAACAATGCTGCGGAAGTTACGAGACAAACAAGGTTAACTCTTTCGTGTGAAGGTCAAAAGATCCAAGCCAACTTCGTGATTATACCTAAACTAACTGTAGATTTGATTATAGGTGCAGATTTTTTAAATGAGAGACGAGCGATAGTAGATATGGGGAAAGGTAGCGTAACATTCGGGAATGTCACACTTCTCTTTGAGCAAAAGCTAAAATTAGAAGAAATACCAGTTATAAACAACTACATTACGACAGCATTGAGAAACATAGGCAAAGAACAGGACAAGGATCCCGAAATACTAGGAATCAAACACAAGTGGAGAAGTAAGGATTTTCCAGACATTCGACAGCACTATCTCGTAAAAAACAATGTTTTATTTTTTAGACGAAATGTTGCAACGAATGAATGGTTAATTTATATCCCAGATGAACTAATTGATAAGTACATATAGTATACACATTTAAGTAATGGCCACTTTGCACCAAAGAAATGCTTTTTAAAAATAAAACAAACAAGCCATTTTCCTAATATGGAAAGACGAATTAGAACAGTATTAGTCAAATGCAAAAAATGTATGAGGGCTAAACACGTCACTTTCCAAACCAAACCACCTATGTTTCCAATAATCCCTAAAAAATTAAAACAGATAGCTGCAACAGATTTGATGGGGCCCCTCCCACACACAAAAAATGGATATATTTTCATATTTGTCGTTTTGGAACTTGCTTCTAAATATATTACCTCGGCACCATTAAAACAGGCAATAGGTCTTACTATAAGTAAAGCATTTAGACAAGATTTTCTCAGACAAGTAGGTCGAGTGGAACGAATAATTTCGGATAATGGCCCACAATACAAATCAGTGCAATGTCAGGACACGTTAAAACAACACAAAATAAAACCCATATACATATCTAAGTACAAACCTAGCGTAAATCCAGCAGAACGATCTATGAAGGACATAGGCACTTTATGCCAATTATATGCAGGCAAAAGACACAACACTTGGGATATATACTTTAAAGATTTTCAAGAAGTAATAAATGAAATGCCACATAGCACTACACTACTACCTGCAGTTACTGTACTTAAAAATATTGAACCCCCAATCATAACCAGAGAAAATGTTAGATTTCCTATTGTACCACGTAGACAGCACAAACAAGTCATAGCAACAGCACTCTCCAACATCAGAAAGGCAGCCATTAAAAGAAAAGAAAGAGGAGATAGAACAGCAATTAAAAGAACATTTTCAGTAGGCCAGAAAGTATTTGTAAAAACACACCATCTCTCCAGCAAACAGAAACACAAAATACACTCCTGGAAATGGAAAAAAGAACACATTGACACCGGTGTGTCAGACCCACCATACTTGCTCCGGACACTGCGAGAGGGCTGTACAAGCAATGATCACACGCACGGCACAGCGGACACACCAGGAACCGCGGTGTTGGCCGTCGAATGGCGCTAGCTGCGCAGCATTTGTGCACCGCCGCCGTCAGTGTCAGCCAGTTTGCCGTGGCATACGGAGCTCCATCGCAGTCTTTAACACTGGTAGCATGCCGCGACAGCGTGGACGTGAACCGTATGTGCAGTTGACGGACTTTGAGCGAGGGCGTATAGTGGGCATGCGGGAGGCCGGGTGGACGTACCGCCGAATTGCTCAACACGTGGGGCGTGAGGTCTCCACAGTACATCGATGTTGTCGCCAGTGGTCGGCGGAAGGTGCACGTGCCCGTCGACCTGGGACCGGACCGGAGCGACGCACGGATGCACGCCAAGACCGTAGGATCCTACGCAGTGCCGTAGGGGACCGCACCGCCACTTCCCAGCAAATTAGGGACACTGTTGCTCCTGGGGTATCGGCGAGGACCATTCGCAACCGTTTCCATGAAGCTGGGCTACGGTCCCGCACACCGTTAGGCCGTCTTCCGCTCACGCCCCAACATCGTGCAGCCCGCCTCCAGTGGTGTCGCGACAGGCGTGAATGAAGGGACGAATGGAGACGTGTCGTCTTCAGCGATGAGAGTCGCTTCTGCCTTGGTGCCAATGATGGTGGTATGCGTGTTTGGCGCCGTGCAGGTGAGCGCCACAATCAGGACTGCATACGACCGAGGCACGCAGGGCCAACACCCGGTATCATGGTGTGGGGAGCGATCTCCTACACTGGCCGTACACCACTGGTGATCGTCGAGGGGACACTGAATAGTGCACGGTACATCCAAACCGTCATCGAACCCATCGTTCTACCATTCCTAGACCGGCAAGGGAACTTGCTGTTCCAACAGGACAATGCACGTCCGCATGTATCCCGTGCCACCCACGTGCTCTAGAAGATGTACGTCAACTACCCTGGCCAGCAAGATCTCCGGATCTGTCCCCCATTGAGCATGTTTGGGACTGGATGAAGCGTCGTCTCATGCGGTCTGCACGTCCAGCACGAACGCTGGTGCAACTGAGGCGCCAGGTGGAAATGGCATGGCAAGCCGTTCCACAGGACTACATCCAGCATCTCTACGATCGTCTCCATGGGAGAATAGCAGCCTGCATTGCTGCGAAAGGTGGATATATACTGTACTAGTGCCGACATTGTGTATGCTCTGTTGCCTGTGTCTATGTGCCTATGGTTCTGTCAGTGTGATCATGTGATGTATCTGACCCCAGGAATGTGTCAATAAAGTTTCCCCTTCCTGGGACAATGAATTCACGGTGTTCTTATTTCAATTTCCAGGAGTGTACATAAGTTTTACGCTGCATACAAAGGACCTGTCATAATTCGCCGAATTGCTCATGATAATGCTGTGGAACTAATGAACCCAAAAACAGGCAAAACCTTAGGACTTCACCATGTGAGCCATATCAAAAAGTTTGAAGATTAATTTTATTACTGGTAAATAATCAGCACAATATTTAAAGTTTATGTTGCAGATAAGATCATCAGGAGAAAGAAGAATGAAGAAAGAGGAAGGTGGGAAAAAGAAAGTAGTTTCAATAAAATCAAAAACAAAAATAACACCAATACTAGCATAGACTAAGGTGAAGGGATAAAGCGTAGATAGTCTAACAGCATGAAATACTAAAATGCTATACACCATGACACTACACAAAAAATAAAAAACGAATTTGAGGATTCTTGTAGAAGTTAAGACTCAAAATATCTTAGAATTGTAACATGGAAAGGGCGCCGAAATTTGTAAAGCTTTTTAAGAAGGCGTAAAACAATGTAGGTACTGGACATATGTTAGATGATTATAAGTAAAACTTTTTGTAAGAACCATTGTAAAAACTCCAGCAAAGACCAGATGCAATGACCCACAAGTTGCAACGCGAAAAGTATCAAGAAAGAAAAGGACGTAATTAGCAAGACACGATTCCTACAAGGCAGAAGCGTTGAGAGAAGGGAAAGGACGGCGAGACCAACAGAGGGCTCTTCTTGTAGCTGAAGTGGGCAATAAATCCGCTGAACCACAGGGTGGCAGAACCCTGCTGGGACAGAACAGGGAACCACAGAGCGGCGGAACACGGAAGGGACCGGTGCAGGGACTGACAAGCAAACACCGGACTTTCACCGCTCGTAAACCCCGGAACGCCCCGACTCAGCGGAGTGAGCAAAAAACAGCCTGACGAGAACATGGCTTGGGCAAGCCATCACTGGCAAAAAAATATGTGTAAAAGTCACACTACTGCTATTAAACAGCACGCTGATACATGAAACTGAAGAAAACTTCCACAAAGTAAAAATGACACGCCCAAACAATTTATCAAACTGTTACTAAGAGGAGAACTTCAAAGCGACTAGTTATCAATAAATATTTCCATATACTGCCCAGAGAAGAACCAAGAAGCAAGTAAGAAGCAGAGAAAAAGCAGGAAGAACAGAAGTCGAAGATTCGCAAGATTGAGACCAAGAAAGAAGATGGGTGAAGAATAGACAACATACCTTCCCAAATCCCTATCCTATTGTAAACTAGTCGTCTGTGAAGTATTACAACGAAAAACGACCGCTTTCAGCGACACATAACGATGACTTTCATGTATACAAAGCAAGTAAACCACGAGATTCTGCACTCACAGATCCATTCCATTATGGGACCTCTACAACAGCAACACACACTTGCAAAGCCAACAAGGAACAATGAACAAAACTGTACATCAAATACTTGCCCACATCCATCTCACTCAAGTCCATCACCTTCGTACAAAAACATTCGCCAACCTCATGCTTAAACATTCATAGGATTGTGTGAATGTGTGAAATCAAATTATGTGATGTAGGAATTGTGCAAAAGAAATGTGTGAAAAACTAAATAAGTTAAACACACCAGACAGCTAATAAACTACAAAATAACAGTCATTGACTATGGATAAAAATAAGTCATTAGTTCTGAAATGGACAGTATATAAAGAACAAAAGTAAGGCATAATAAACACTAAAACTATATGCCACTTACTTTCTCCTCATAAAAATAAAAGAATAACTATATTTCACTCGTTTTCTCCTTATAAAAACAAAGAATAAAAAACTATCTTGTTGAATGTTTTCCCGTTTCTTTAACATTTGTACCATTTGTTAGGATAATATCTCAATACTTGTGTATGTATATTTCTTTGTGAGAGCAATTCTTGGAAATAATTCTTATTTGTTAGTGTAACAATGTTGAAATGAGTGTCTAGAAACAAAAACATTTTACTTGTACATGATATTTAGAAAATGTGTTAGGAATAGATTTTACTTAATTACTACATTTATAAAAAAAAATGTTTCTAAAAAAATCGATGTCAAAGACTCCTCACTTTCGAAAACAAACTTCTTAAAAAACAAACTTCACACTTAAATAAAGAAAGAATGTAATTAAAAATTAATAATAATAATAATAATATAAAAATATTCTTCTCTTGTCAATATAAACATATTTTTGAGAATAATGTGGAAGAATATAAAAATATAAATTACTAATACAAACTAGCATAGAACCAGAATAACGTGGCTGAACAGTCGGCAACAAAATTTAGATAAACGAATGATTTTTGACTGGCTTAGACAACGATTCAATCATTGCCTAACTTCAGTGCAAAAATTAAGTTCGTAGGGTGGTGATATGTAAGGTGTCAGGCAAATGCAACACCTTCCATGAAAACCCTGACATGATAAGCAAATCCAGTAGTATGTCACATAGCTCCAAATAAATCGTGACATTAAATTATCCAAAGTAATACGAGTAACGAGTGAGCAAATGGAATACCACAGACTAACACAAGAATGCCTAAATGCATGTCATACCTTCCCACTGTGAGACAGACGCAGTTCCGAGGGGAGAAACGAGAACAGAAGCCGAGAGCAGAACCGTGTTAAGCTAGAAGGCCATACGATAAGGGACGGACACCCACGTCGCCAGCTAACCGCTAGGACCACCCCCCAGCCCATGTTAAAAGCTAGAGCCCTCCAGAATAACAGTATAGATCTTACGATAACACTAAAAGGGCCACACCAGCCGCAAGTCTTAGCGTGAGACTTTTTCGCGTCTCTGTTACGTTGCAAACGTTAAAAACATTGCCCCACCACGAAAAGTATAACGTTTCTCATTGGATAAACAGAATTTTTGTAGGCGGAGCTTAAGGTTAACATAGAGACCCTGATTGGTCAGATGAAAACACAGCCAGATAGTTTTTTTTTTTTAAACCAACTTCGGTAAATTGTAGTAAGGTGAAGTTAGGACATAGTTGCTTCCGAGACAGCGAAGGTGGAGCTGCGCCGACCGCCGCTCCCTGACACTGACTAACCACCGACAAGGTAATGAACGCACGCGATGCCGCATAAGTGCGCATAAAGTTTCACTCAGAACTGCAGAAGTCTCATCTGTTACATCCCCTTTTTACGTAATACTAGTGTCGATCGTCAATTAAATCTCATGGTGTTCACATTTTCCACTTGAAGTAAAAATCTGAAACGCGATGATTTTTCTGTTATATAATTATTTAGAAGCCACATCAGCCACTGTAATTTATGACAAGATAGATAAGTGATTATAGATAATTGAGGGTCACTTTAGACCATTTTGATAGTTTTTCTCTTTTGTGAAACTTAATTTAAACCTAGATTATAAATGTGATATGGCATAGGTCATCCTCCGATCCATTGTAGAACTTGGAAACCCATTCAGGGAATATTCGTTCACATTTTTGTTGAATGCAGTTGGGCTTTATCATCCTGTATTAAAACATTTCCTTTTATCAATAGTGCAATTTATAAACAATGTTTTGTGAGTAGAATAAAATTTCCAATGGTAAACTTAACTTCTTTTTCGACGTTATTTTACCAGCTAACTAAAAATAGGAAAGCCTTGAACCCCTTCCACTGAATTTAGTTAGTATTAAGATTCTTTTACAGGGAGTGCAGTGGAGCTGACGCTGAAATCATTAAGTATTTGGTTATATCATCGCTAGTCTCACTGAACTCTTCTGAACTCTACATGTCATGTGTGGTCTGGCGTCTACTTACCAGCAACAGGTCCCAGGTTCAAACTAGTCAATTCCCTAAAAAACATGCTCAGAGCGTCGTTGCGCGGAAGTGGTAGGGAGACACGACATAGAACAACAGACACCACGCAGAATGTTAGAACACACACAGATAATTTATAAACCTGATGCTCATGGCGAATCTATCACACACCCCCTACTGCTAAGCATAATACTTCGCCAGTAACTGATTGCTGGCGATACGAAATAATACTGAGAGAAAATCAGCGATGCCTGGACATGTCTCATAAGATTTTTCCTGCGAGTGCTACTACCGTATCTTAGAAAGGGAGGCGTAATCATCTTACAAACCGCCAGATGTTAAAAACACGACCATGTTACTACCACAATCGGTCTTGGTTCTATAGGTGCATACAAGTATCCATGTTAAAAGCTATAATACGATTTTAAAAGCGAGGTATGGCATTACTTCCAAATGAAGTGGGTTTTTTTCCAGACAAATACCGTGACACTGAATATAGACGGTGATCACTGGAGTGTATATTATCATAGCAACAGTGTGATTACATGTCACTGACGGTGCAACCTCATAATAAAATTGCAGAATTTCGAAAGTGATTCGGCTGAGGTTCAAGTGGTTCAAGTGGCTCTGAGCACTATGGGACTCAACTGCTGAGGTCATTAGTCCCCTAGAACTTAGAACTACTTAAGCCTAACTAACCTAAGGACATCACAAACATCCATGTCCGAAGCAGGATTCGAACCTGCGACCGTAGCGGTCTTGCGGTTCCAGACTGCAGCGCCTTTAACCGCACGGCCACTTCGGCTGGCATTCGGCTGAGGAACATGGTATGAAACTGGTATTTGGAACTCCCTCATGCCGCCGCTAGAGACTTCTCCAGTGTTTGTAATGCATTCTGCCTTGATGCCATGTCAGAGGTCCTGCGATATATCCGCTAGGTTATAGGCGAAGGTTGATTGAGAAGGATCACAAACAGTCGATGGTGTGCTGATTGAGGTCATAAGAAATGTGCACAGGCTTTTCTGCTCTCTAGTGTTACGCTATCTGGTAGAAATACTGTCTAGGATTTGGAATCAAGTCTTTCCATTCAACCACATACCTGCATTTCCTATGGAGAAGTCCTTTAATGATTACAGCCGCTATTGAATCATAACTCTGGAACTCTCATATCTCGAAACGAGTCCCCTTTCGCGAACCTATCTGCTACAGTTAAGTTTCAATGTGGTTGTAGGTAGCCCCTATGCATCTTTCAACTACCCCACAGACTCTGCACTACCACCCCTGCAGCTTTGTGCATGTAATCGTTCCAATTTAAGTCGGAACTGAATAGAAGTCTACCATCTTCTGCAAGCCGTGTAGAAACAGGCTATGCTGAGTTAGTGCAACAGAACTGTGTTTTGATCATTCAGTGGAAATGGGAACATGTTGTCACAGCTCTATCAACTGTGCATGACACGTAATGTCAGTGCCAAATGAAGCCTGCTCCTGCAACACGAGGTAGTATAAAAGACAGTACGGGAACTGGGAGAAGGACAAGGATTTTGCTACTGCATACAGATACTGCAGTCTGAAGCGGATTAGCGTCCCTCAGGACCCATTCATGTTTACCACCTATACATTCTCTACCAACCAACAGGGACAAATTAAGAACTATAAATGCTCCACTAACTTCATCCGATAGAGAACTTGATAAGATTTTTACCGCATCTCTGCCCTCCCATATGTCGAAAACAAGTACCATCTGCATGCCGGCACCAAGCACATGTGACAATCCAATTAAAAAAGCAAGTATTGGTCCATTGCACAGACAAGTGTAAAGTTGCATCACCTGTACTATATGAGGATGACCATATCCCACCAACTATACTGTATGTCGCAAGAGATGGTCCCTGTGACCATCGGCTGCAGGGAATGATCGCCCGACGTTGTGGGAAAATATCTAGTGTTTATGCTGTCTGTCTATATGCATGATGGAAAAGGGGCGATTTTGTACGGCGCAGGATACGAAATGTATGTTAACTACATCGACACGGTATGCAGTGATATAATTCCGGGTTGGAGATCGGTTTCATTCTCTAATATTCAAACTTCTGTCGTCAGCGTCAGAGCAGTGTAATTGAGCAAGAGTCTTTCCGCATTTGACGATATGTAGGGCACTTTTTCAGGGTTTAACTGTCAGTGCAATATGGCGATTTGTACAAAATAGTTTTGGCACTGAAAGTCTCATCTGCAGAAAGAAAAAGGCAGACAGTGCCTCCACATCGGCAGCATCAGTAATTTGGCGAGTAAATTCAGTAAGAGCCAATCATAACGATCCATTCATTCACAAAACATCCTTTGTGCCGGGACATAGGAGCCTCTACATAGCGGTTAGAAGATTTCCATTTCGAAGATGTTCGTTGAAAGCAGGACTTAACGTTTTCCAGGAAGGGTAACATGTAGCAGATGGAGTGCCACGTTAGGACCATCAGGAGGAATGCATTCGGCGCTATTCTGGGATATTTTCATAAGCAGGTTTGGTTAGGACAAGAATTTACTTGCAGACAAAATGAGACATCACGAAAGCTTCTACAAAAGTGACCATTAATTATTTCTGTGACACTTTACAATGTCAAGAGATAGACTTGTCTCTTGTTTACATAGCCATGTGACGTCAGTATAACATTGAGAACCTTTTGAATGCGCCTGTACAGGTGAGCTGCCATGCAGACATCTCTCGCTTAATGCTTGACTTGCAGGTAGACATCAGTTACAGTAAACACGTGCGTGACCAGAGGCGTCTCACATGTCCCGTTACGATTGCTAGGAACAATGCACTCTGTGCTATTCTGGGAAGCATTGCAACAGATTTATATAGTGTGACCTGTGATTTCAGTATAGCTGCATCTGTGAGGGTGGGTCGCTCGACAATTAGGTCTTCTCTGGACTGGAGGTAGAGTGGTATTGTGCCAGCAATGTTAAATACGTGCACGTTCAGAGGGTGACTTGGCTCTTAATTACATAGACATGTGGCGTCAGTGTAACACTTGAAGAATTCTAACTCTATACCAGAAAATAGATGCGACTTTCACCTACTGCCTGTGTGTTGTAGTGGCTTGAGAGCAACAGCTCGCCCCTCCCTGCATTCATCTGTCCACCAATGAATCGTGGCAGTGTCTGTGTGTGTGCATCGGTGGAGCCTCTAATACGTTGTTGTTGACGATAGTTCGAAAGCGTTTTACTTGGAATGAGTGTTTTTGCACTGCATCATTTTTGGATGTTTAACCACTGTGAGGGTGTTTGCATAGCATCACTCATGAATTATTTTTTGACAATTTACGAGTTGTTTGCGCCTCTACACGCCAGTGTACTACATTATTTAGGTGATTTAAAGGTAGTTTGCAGGTCTGTGGGCTGTGAATTGTGACCTCAACACATCAGAGTGAGATTTTTGTATCAGTGTAATAAATGAATTATGCGAAATCCGTCCTGAAATAAACTGTTCCAAAATAAATATAGTACACTCCTCTCTCCAGCAGCCCAGAACCGGCTGAGTCCTTTTCCAGCCATTTATTCCACAGACCGCCATCTTGGATTATATCACAGAAGGGACGACAGTGCCCTCTCGTGGCAATACTGTGTACTTGGTCAGTTGGACTCCAGACCTCATGGTGAATGCACTGGATGGAGGTATTGCCTCAAATTGTTTAAATAAAGACTGCCTGCATAATAAAAACTTATGTCCATCCTATCCAGCTGCCCAGAACAAGCTGAGTCCTTCCAGTACCAATTCGTAGGAAGGAAGAGGTATTGGTCAGACGAGTTACGTTAGTGGAGGTGGCCCAAGTGACTTTTTTTCCCGCCATTTTCTTAGGTTAGTGGAGGTAGCCGTGGTGTGTTGCATTGTCCTGTTGGAATTTGAACTTCCCACCATTTTCTGTGGGAGGGGAGGGGGTGGGGGAGGGGAGGGCGTTAGGTTAGTGGAGGTAGCCCAATTGATCTATTTTCCTGCCAAAATTTGAACTTCCTGCCATGATGTCATTGCAATGTTGCCATATCAATCGCCGCCATCTTGAATAGAGTTTGCAACAATGGAACGTGGAGCCGTACAAACTTTGTCTCACTACTGGCATCAACCTCAGCGCTGTTGTTTACAGCACTATTAATCTCATAGATGAACAGTGCGAGTTAAGTTTCGCAAGATCTCTGTTTGCGGAATACATGGTGATTTTTATAGAGGAGATTTTCGTTCTCCAAAAATTTCATAATTCTTAAGCACAAAAGTTGTTCGATAATTGTACAACAGAGTGACATCAACGATTTAAGTCTATAATCGTGTGCATCTGTCTTACGGCCCTTCTTGAAAACGGTAATGATCTGCGCTTTTTTCCAGTTCTCTAGGTACCCTGCGTTGTTCCAGCGATTTACGATAAGCTGCTGTTGGAGGCGGAGCAAGTTCTTTCTCATAATCTACCTCTACATCTACATCTACATCCATACTCCGCGAGCCACCTGACGGTGTGTGGCGGAGGGTACTTTGAGTACCTCTATCGGTTCTCCCTTCTATTCCAGTCTCGTATTGTTCGTGGAAAGAAAGATTGTCGTATGCCTCTGTGTGGGCTCTAATCTCTCTGATTTTATCCTCGAGGTCTCTTCGAGAGATATACGTAGGAGGGAGCAATATACTGCTTGACTCCTCGGTGAAGTTATGTTCTCGAAACTTCAACAAAAGCCCGTACTGAGCTACTGAACGTCTCTCCTGCAGTCTTCCACTGGAGTTTATCTATCATATCCGTAACGCTTTCGTCATTACTAAATGATCCTGTAACGAAGCGCGCTGCTCTCCGTTGGATCTTCACTGTCTCTTCTATCAACCCTATCTGGTACGGATCCCACACTGGTGAGCAATATTCAAGCAGTGGGCGAACAAGTGTACTGTAACCTACTTCCTTTGTTTTCGGATTGCATTTCCCTAGGATTCTTCCAATGAATCTCAGTCTGGCATCTGCTTTACCGACGATCAACTTTATATGATCATTCCATTTTAAATCACTCCTAATGCGTACTCCCAGATAATTTATGGAATTAACTGCTTCCAGTAGCTGACCTGCTATATTGTAGCTAAATGATAAGGGAGCTTTCTTTCTATGTATTCGCAGCACATTACACTTGTCTACATTGAGATTCAATTGCCATTCCCTGCACCATGCGTCAATTCGCTGCACATCCTCCTGCATTTAAGTACAATTTTCCATTGATACACCCTCACGATATACCACAGCATCATCCGCAAAAAGCCTCACTGAACTTCCGATGTTATCCACAAGGTCATTTATATATATTGTGAATAGAAACGGTCCTACGGCACTCCCCTGCGGCACACCTGAAATCACTCTTACTTCGGAAGACTTCTCTCCATTGAGAATGACATGCTGCGTTCTGTTATCTAGAAACTGTTCAATCCAATCACACAATTGGTCTGATAGTCCATATGCTCTTACTTTGTTCATTAAACGACTGTGGGGAACTGTATCGAACGCCTTGTGGAAGTCAGGAAGCACGGCATCTACCTGGGAACCCGTGTCTATGGCCCTCTGAATATCGTGGACGAATAGCGCGAGCTGGGTTTCACACGATCGTCTTTTTCGAAACCCATGCTGATTCCTACAGAGTAGATTTCTAGTATCCAGAAAAGTCATTATACTCGAACATAATACGTGTTCCAAAATTCTACAACTGATCGACGTTACAGATATAGATCTATAGTTCTGCTCATCTGTTCGACGTCCCTTCTTGAAAACGGGGATGACCTGTGCTCTTTCCCAATTCTTTGGAACGCTACGCTCTTCTACAGACCTACGGTATACCGCTGCAAGAAGGGGGGCAAGTTCCATCGCGTACTATGTGTAAAATCGAGCTGGTATCCCATCAGGTCCAGGGGCCTTTCCTCTTTTGAGCGATTTTAATTGTTTTTCTATCCCTGTGTCATCTATTTCGATATCTGCCATTTTGTCATCTGTGAGACAATCTAGAAAGGAACTATAGTGTAGTCTTTCTCTGTGAAACAGCCTTGGAAAAATACATTTAGTATTTCGGCCTTTAGTCTGTCATCCTCAGTTTCAGTATCATTTTGGTCACAGAGTGTCTGGACATTTTGTTTTGATCCACCTACCGCTTTGACATAAGACCAAAATTTCTTAGGATTTTCTGACAAGTCAGTACATAGAACTTTACTTTTGAATTCATTGAACCCCTCTCGCATAGCCCTCCTCACACTACATTTCGCTTCGCGTAAGTTTGGTTTGTCTGCAAGGCTTTGGCTATGTTTACGTTTGCTGTGAAGTTTCCTTTGCTTCCGCAGCAGTTTTCTAACTCGGTTGTTGTACCACGGTGGCTTTTTTCCATCTCTTACGAACTTGCTTGGCACATACTCATCTAATGCATATTGTACGATGGTTTTGAACTTTGTCCACTGATCCTCAACACTATCTGTACTTGAGACAAAACTTTCGTGTTAAGCTGTCAAGTACTCTGAAATCTGCTTTTTGTCACTTTTGCTAAACAGAAAAATCTTCCTACCTTTTTTAATATTTCTATTTGCGGCTGAAATCATCGATACGGTAATCGCTTTAGGATCGCTGATTCCCTGTTCTGCGTTAACTGTTTCAAATAGTTCGGGTCTGTTTGTCAGCAGAAGGTCTAATATGTTATCGCCACGAGTCGCACTTATAAAAATGTCACTGGTTTCTTTGTCGCTTCCACCCGTTATAAACGTTTGAGTCTCCCAGTCTATATCCGGCAAATTAAAATCTCCACCCAGAACTATAACATGGTCGGGAAATCTACTCGAAATATTTTCTAAATTTTCCTTCAGGTACTCTGCCACAACAGCTGCTGAGCCAGGGGGCCTATAGGGACATCCAGTTACCATGTTTGAGCCTGCTTTAACCGTGACCTCCACCCAAATTATATCACATTTCGGATCTCCGTCAATTTCCTTCGATACTATTGCATTTTTTATCGCTATAAACACGCCTCCCCCTTCACTGTCCAGCCTGTCTCTGCGGTATACATTCCAATCTGAGTTTAGAATTTCATTGCTGTTTACATCTGGTTTCAGCCAACTTTCTGTCCCTAGTACTATGTGAGCATTGTGACCGTTTATTAATGAGAGCAGTTCTCGGACCTTTCTATAGACGCTGCT
This sequence comes from Schistocerca americana, assembly GCF_021461395.2. Classification (NCBI taxonomy): domain Eukaryota; kingdom Metazoa; phylum Arthropoda; class Insecta; order Orthoptera; family Acrididae; genus Schistocerca; species Schistocerca americana. The sequence goes on from NC_060130.1 coordinate 293,651,678, forward strand.
GCAGTTTACTATTGCCGGCCGGAGTGGCCGAGCGGTTCTAGGCGCTACAGTCTGGAGCCGCGCGACCGCTACGATCGCAGGTTCGAATTCTGCCTCGGGCATGGATGTGTGTGATGTCCTTAGGTTAGTTAGGTTTAAGTAGTTTTAAGTTCTAGGGGACTGATGACCTCAGAAGTTAAGTGCCATAGTGCTCAGAGCCATTTTTTTAGTTTACTATTACCATGTTAATACTGTTATTCCCTGTTGCGTTTTGCCTACTACTACCTTGTCGCGTCTCAGGAGGCGTCTTGTCGGGCGTAGGGAGGGAATTCTCTAACCTAAAAAACCCACATGTGCACTCCACACGTACTCCACTACCCTTGTTGCCGCTTCCTGCGTGTAGTGCACACCTGACCTATTCAGGGGGCCCCTACATTTCTCCACCCGATAGCGGAGGTCGAGAAATTTGCACCCCAGATCACCGCAGAGTCGTATGAGCCTCTGGTTTAGGCCTTCCACTCGGCTCCAAACCAGAGGACCGCGATCGATTCTGGGAACGATACTACAAATAGTTAGCTCAGATTCCACCCCCCGACCGAGGCTTTCCGCCTTCACCAACTCCGCCAACCGTCTGTATGAACTGAGGATGACCTCCGAACCCAGACGGCAGGAGTCATTGGTGCCGACATGAGCAACAATTTGCAGTCGGGTGCACCCAGTGCTCTCTATCGCTGCCGGCAGGGCCTCCTCCACATCTCGGATGAGACCCCCCGGCAAGCAGAAAGAGTGAACACTGGCCTTCTTCCCCGACCTTTCCGCTATTTCCCTAAGGGGCTCCATCACCCGCCTAACGTTGGAGCTCCCAATCACTATTAAACCCCTCCCCCCGTGTGCCTGCTCGGACCTCGCTGAAGGAGCGGCCACGTGTCCACTCACAGGCAGAGAATCTTACAGGTATCTCATCTGGTCCTAATGCCTTTCCGCTATTAAGCGATTTTCGTCGCCTTTCTGTTCCGCGATCGGTTATCTTAATGTCTGGCATTTTGACGTTTGTACGATGACTGAAAGGAGGGGCCACGTTAGGACCTTGGGCGGTGAAACAATTTCGGGAGACCGAATTCAGTATTTCAGCCTTCTCTCTGTTATTTTTCATTTCGGTGACAGTGTGGTCACTGAATGAACTTACGGAGGATTTCTAACCGCTTATTAATTTTATGTAAGACCAAAACCTCGTAGGGTTCTTGCCACAGATCGGTTGGCTAAATTTTACTTGCCATGTCACTGAAAGCTTCTCTCATTGCTCTCCTTATACTCATTTTCACTTCGTTCATCTTTTATTTGTCAACTAGTTTTGACTTCGCTTGAATCTGCGAAGTTCTCTTTCTTTATGTAGCAGTTTCCTAACACGACTATTAAAGCGCAGTGTAGGTTTTCCCATCCCTTAACACTAACTCGGAACGTGCTTGTCTAGACGTATTGAACAATGCTTTGGAATTTTTTCCATTTGTGCTACACATCTTCGTCCTCCTAACGGAATATCTTATGCTGACTACTCGGCTAATTTGCAATTTGTATCCTGTCACTACTGCGAAGCAAAAGTACACTCATATCCAGAAAAAGCAGAGCACCCTGAACGACTAGAGATTGGACGTCCATATTCACAGACATGTACATTAGTATGTTGTGCAGAAATAATTAGCGTTTCAGTCACCTCGGCTCAGAATGTGCCCTATTGTCTAGTGGTGGATGGCATTGGGTCACAGCGCCGCACAAGTCGTTTCACCATATCCCACACATTTTCGGTTGGCGAGAAGTCTGGTGATCTGCCGAGCCAGGGCAAAAGACTGACATCATGTGACACCAAGAACGCACGTGTTCCTGCAGCAACTTGTGGTCGTGCATTGTGTAGCTGAAAAATGACGTCTTGCGTGTTATGCAGAAAGGGTATGGCTACGCGTCACAGGATGTCATTCACGTAGGTCACACCGGTCACAGTTCCCTGGACACGCACCAGCTGTGATTTGTAGTTGTACTAAATAGTACCTCACACCATAAGGCCTTGAGTTGGCGCCGTATATCTTGAGCAAATGCAGTCACTATGATGCCGCTCCCCCTATCTGCGGCGAACCAAGATGCTGCCATCATTTTCGAAAGAACAGAACCTGGATTCGTCCGAAAACACTATGTGATGCCGTTCCTGTCCCCGGTGATTTCGCTCCATACACCATTGCTGTCTAGCATGTTTCTGCACATTCGTCAAAGGTAGGTGGAGAAGTGGACGATGCGCACGTAACCCATGCCGTAATAAACGACGATTGACTGTCACCCCTGATAGCTTACGATGTGTTACACTGTTCCGCTGTTGCGCCAGACCCAAGGAGGACGCAAATCTGTCCTGCAATGCCGTTCGGATGAGGTTTATGTCGTCTCGGGGGGTGGTGTGAACTGACCCATCTCGTCGTGTTCTATGGCCTTCCGTGAACCATTCTGCACACACTCGTTGCACTGCCGAAACACTTCCTCCCACACGAGCAGCAATTTCCCGACTGGAACCACCACTTTCCTTCATGCCAATAATGCGCCCTCTTTCAGACTAATTGATTTGTCGGTACAGTTCGCGCATACGTCTGCGAGGCATCCTGCTCTCAAGTCACACTGATCCATTACCTTCGGTTTACAGCAACAACGAGAGTCGTATGTCCATTTTGCCGGTAGATGGTGTTGCGCCGCGATATCGATGTTGACCTTGAACCTACGAACCGACGTGGTTCAGATGCCATTCATTTCTGCACAACATACTACTGTGCATAACCTGTCTCTAGTGGTTCAAGGTGTACTGTTTATTCTGAACATGAGTGTATGTTCCTACCTTTTCTAACGTTCCTCGCAAAACCCGTAGTTTTCACAAATGACTACGCATTTTTAAAAGTTTATTGCCTGTTTCTCCACTCCGAGGAGAATTAAAGTAATATTTTCTGCTGTTTACATTTGTTACTATTTGACTGGATTTTCTCGACGATTCTGATGTTTTAATGTTTCGGGTTTTTAATATCCTATTACTGATGCCTAAATAAAAATATTTTTGTGAATAATTCGTTATATATTCCGGATTTCATCTGAGAAGGAGTAATCTCAGATTGTTGAACCACGAAGGTGATATTCGAATTCATATTTATAGTATAAAAAGATGGATTTAGCATATACTAACGAAATTTGCTTACCCTTTACGTTTCAAAGTAACCTACCTTAGAAACATTGAACGGATACATATCAGTTGTTTGAGATATAATACGTTTTGTAAATTTCCGGTCAAATTAATTTCTCAGGGGCATGATACGTTTTCTAACGGACTGAATCACTTACATACAAAACAGAAAATGTAGAACCTAGCCCCCTCTTGGAAATAACTCAGCGGACCCAGGTGGTAAAATATTTATGCGTTCAGCATGATTTCCGGTTGTTAAAATTTTTCTGTTTCCTTTAATAGATTGAGACGTGCGCTCTGGTGCTCACAGGTATAAACACATGTAATCTTTTATAAATAAAGCATTCTAAGTTACTGCCAGACTATAGGTTCCATGCAACTGAAATTAATTATCTGAATGGCCAATCGGAGATTTGAACCGCCGTTCTCGAGCTCAGTGTCTTAACGACTACGACAATTCACTTGCTGTTTACTTAGTATTAAGTTCTACATAGTTTCATTTAATCTGTACTGTTTGCTTTAAATAGGCTACTATCAAGTTGTCCAACGGAGCTACTGTTGTATTTGTAATGAACTCGATGTTCACAGGACAATATACTCCAACCTCCTTGATCCTTACTCGGTGGAGCGAAACGTATGTTTTCACTGCTCGAAACTGCGAGACAGCCGCTACCCCATCGGACCTGATAATTAAAACCTATACCAGCTGAAACTAAACAGCGTGAGTTGGAGTCTCATACTGTGAAACAAATTATTGCGATTGGAACTGCAGCAAGCAGTGCTAGAACTGCGCGGGCAACTCCCTTACCTTAACACTGATCCATTTTATTTCAGAATTGTAGGCCAGCCGATCAGTCCGCTTGATCAAAACTCTAAGCTTTAATCTAACTACACGACCATCTGTCCCTTTACTATTCGACTGTTTTCTGCAAATGGTCTCTCTCTTTAAGAAACTCAGCATATTCAGCTCTGCAAGTCAAATAGCTCAACACTAGTCACAAATTTAAAGCATAGACAGAATTAGGAAGCAAGCAGACTCTTTCCGGGAGTTAATCCATTACATGCTATCGTAAGAATGCCTTAGTTCTCAAATTCACACTAGAGATACAGCAATTTCCTGTTCTGCACGGATGTCAACAAGAATTCTGTCTTTCCTTTCCCATGAAACGTGAGAAATTTCAGACGATCTCAATGGAATTTCTGGTCGACCAAGCCTGTGTATTGCCTTCACTTCTAGACTGTGTTAATGCTGTGTCAACCAACAGTACAAGACCGTTCAAATTCGATAGCAATCTTTTACATTGTTTATGCGTATTTGTACATCATATCAGGGAAACTTTTGCAGTCTTCGCCTCTATTTTCATGCCTCGAGGCACTTTCTTGTTCGTCACAATGCCTACAACCCTGCTGTCGCCCCTCCAACAGAGTTTGGGCAGAGAACAGAGAACTTGACTTCTGATCATTCGCTTCCGAGCTGTCGCCCCGTGCTGACTGTGCAGTTTCTAGAAGTATGTGTCGCTCTTCGTCATTTCAAACTACGAGCTGTGCAGGTGAGGGTTCTCATTTTGTTTTCTTTCAGTCTTCCTAGCGATGTCAGTCAAAGTCCTGCGTAACTAACTTCAGTATTTCACGTTAGTTTTCTGCTCTCTCGCTCTCTCTTTCCCTCTTTTTTCCAAGTGTCACATTGTAATAAGATCCCATGTTGGTTCTCAATCTGAATAAATATTTGGTATTGTTATATCGACTTTCATTTATGACTCCTACTTTCTACAACTTCTCCTACGATTAGGTGACTCTTAGGAGGGTAATCCCAAAAGTAAGGTCTCCTATTTCTTTATGAGTACAGAACTCTGTTTGTGTGGCAGATGGTCACACTGTTATGAAGAGTGCTTCACGCGCTGTGTGTAAACATGCGCACGCCGCGCAGAGGCGCTCAGTCTTGGCTTGGCAGCCGTTGAGAATGGAGGTCCTGTTGGATGTTGCCGCCAAGTGCGAATTGCGCGCAGTTATTCGGTTTTTGAACGCAAAGGGCAATGCGCCGATTGAAATCCATCGCCAATAGACGGAAGTGTATGGTGAATCGAGCATGGATGTCAAAAATGTTCTAAGTGGTGTAGAGAGCTTGCAGCTGGTCGGACCGAAATTCACGACGAACAAAGGAGCGGGAGACCGTCAGTTTCTCAGGAGACAGTGTTGAAGGCTGAGGAAAGCATGCGTGAAGATCGGCGGATCACCTTGGATGATCTCTGCTCGTTGGTTCCTGAGGTTTCCCGAAGCACCGCTCACAGAATTTTAACGGAAACATTGAACTACAGGAAGGTGTGCGCAAGATGGGTGCCACGCATGCTGACTGAGGACCACCACGTGCGGTAACGAGTTGATGCTTCTCGCGCATTTCTTCACCGCCTCGCAGCCGAACAGGTCAACTTTCTGGATTCACTTGTCACGGATGACGAAAGCTGGGCATACCACTTTACACTTGAGACCAAGCAACAGTCTGGAACCACGCGACCGCTACTGTCGCAGGTTCGAATCCTGCCTCGGACATGGATGTGTGTGATGTCCTTAGGTTGGTTAGGTTTAAGTAGTTCTAAGTTCTAGGGGACTGATGACCTTAGAAGTTAAGTCCCATACTACTCAGAGCCATTTGAACCAAGCAACAATCACGCCAGTGGCGGCATCCTTCTTCGCCAAAGCCGCGGAAATTCAAACAAACACAGTCTGCCGGTAAAGTCATGGTTCCATGTGGCGGAATGATACTAGAACTCGGATCCTTGCTTTCGCAGGCAAGTGCTCTCTGTGCACACAGTTTTAATCTGCCAGGAAGTTTCATATCAGCACACACTCCGCTGCACAATGAAAATCTCATTCTGGAAACATCTCCTAGGCCGTGACTAAGCCATGTCTCCGCAATATCCTTTCTTTCAGGAGTGCTAGTTCTGCAAGGTTCGCAATGGAGCTTCTGTAAAGTTTGGAAGGTAGGAGACGAGGTACTGGCAGAAGTAAAGCTGTGAGGACGGGACGTGAGTCTTGCTTGGGTAGCTCAATGGTATAACACTTGCCTGCGAAAGGCAAAGATCCCGAGTTCGAGTCTCGGTCCGGCACTCAGTTTTAATCTGCCAGGAAGTTTCATATCAGCGGACACTCCGCTGCAGAGTGAAAATCTCATTCTGACTTTCTTTTGTCTTATCTTAGCCTTTGCTGAAGTTGTAAGGTGGCTATAACTTCGCACCTTACAAGCACTCATCTACACACTTTGCCGTGATTTACAACCGGAATTAGGTACCATTTGGTAGGTTGCACATCGTATACAGGAATATTTAAAGAAGACCAACACTGTCGCGTACACCTTGTGAATAGTTGTTAGTGCTTATTGCATCAAAGGTGACAAAGTGTCTTTATTATCAAAACGGCGTAATGAATGATTGCCTATACTAGTAGAGGTTGGAACGCCAGTGGAAATGAAACGGCAGGCGTAACTCAAGCCCTGGGTGGAAAAGCCCGCACAGGTGTGTTGGTCCTGCTTGACACAGGAAGTAGCCAAGACGGACGGTCGTGGCACCTGAGCGCTGAAGCACAATACAGCAGCGGCCTGCCAGTTTTGTAGTGGGGCCGGAAGGATAACCGGGTAATACTTCAGAAACTCTGAAAATCTTGGACACAGCAGAGAGGAACGAGGGAGCGTTACCTCGGAAATCGCAGGCTGGGTTATTTCCGAGAATTTTTGTACTCTGAGAAGCGTACCATTGTATGAGCATAGCCGGCCGCGGTGACCGTGCGGTTCTGGCGCCGCTGTCCGGAACCGCGGGACTGCTACGGTCGCAGGTTCAAATCCTGCCTCTGGCATGGGTGTGTGTGATGTCCTTAGGTTAGTTAGGTTTAAGTAGTTCTAAGTTCTAGGGGACTTATGACCTAAGATGTTGAGTCCCATAGTGCTCAAAGCCATTTGAACCATTTTTGTATGAGCATAGGTACTCGTATTTTCTCGCAAACATTCCGCGCTGGACAACAAAAGACTAAAAAGATGGTTGCTCGGAGTTCGGAAGAATCTGTAGAGAGTGAGAATATTCCGTGGTTTCGAGAACATGATTCGCCTTCTGAGTTACGAGGGAGAGGAGCCAACGGTGGAGAGAAGAGATCTTGTTTTGAGCGACCGGGTTTGACGGTCGATCAGTATCAGCTTTGTTGGTACAGATTTGCTGTCTTTGCTCTCTATTTTTAGTTTTATAGTTAGAAAGGTTAGGCGCTGTACTGTGGCGAACTTATACGATTCTGGACTTCGCCTAGCGGTTCTAGGCGCGCAGTCCGGAACCGCGCGACTGCTACGGTCGCAGGTTAGAATCCAGCCTCGGGCTTGGATGTGTGTGATGTCCTTAGGTTAGTTAGGTTTAAGTAGTTCTAAGTTCTAGGGGACTGATGACCGCAGTAGTTAAGTCCCATAGTGCTCAGAGCCATTTGAACCATTTGGACTTCGCCTCCGGGTTGCGAGTCGTCGTTGAGTATGCAGCGTTCAGTGAATGAGAGCACTTCTTCTGCCTATACTCACGTTGAGACGTTATCTGAACTCTGTCCATGTGGCTGGGAGTTCGCGTTTCTCATCTGTAGAACACAGAGAGGAGAAGACAGTATTAAATTATACTAGTCAGAGGACCGTCTTGTGCCGTCCTAGTGTTTGAATGAGATTTTTTTATATGTTTTGTGGCTGGAGTTCTTCCGTCGTCGCAGACGTGTACGAGAAACATCAATCCGACGCACTGGATGCAGTACATACGGTGATATGGATAATTGCTTCGGCTTATTAGGGCTATAAAGTTAAACATCTGTGATCACGTAAATTTTATTTCCACTGAGGCTGCACACCACTGTAGGTCATCTTTGAAAGTGGTATCTTCTAGTGTTTGGTACGCAGATGATGTCAGTCGTCTTCCGTTATTTATATCAGATAACGTAGCCGTAAAAAGGGGCAGATATGGGCAATTGATCAATCGTATTGGTAAGGAAAGTCATTTGTATCCATTTATGTCCATTGGACATTGATATATAAACAGTTGTAATATCAAGGGGTTTTAATCTACAACGTCTATCTACAATGTATAAGCAGAAACAGCATTTATCATTTTATAGTTACTAGTTCGCTTAATCATCCATTTATGTTTATGTTGTAATTTATACGTTAAAGAGCAAGAAGGAGGAGATATCATCATTAAGAGATCCTAAGATCTACTTCAGGAGGTAGTCAGACAGGGTCAAATCTTCATTTTAGCGTTCATTATTTTCCGTCGCGCACATTCATTTTTACATACGCCTGGAGTAGCATCATGGAAAGTTTGTTCTGAATGTTATTCGGAGCCTTTACTTAAAGTAAATAAGGTATTATAAAACTATTCACAGAATATAATATTTTGAACGAAACACAACACATTTTATAATGTTTTGTAACGTTTATAACGATGCTAATTTTTCATGTTTTAGAATAAATAAAACCCCACTGATGATGGCGATATTGTCGCTGAAACTAGTTTGGGAACGAAAATAAATAAAGAAAAAGTGTTTTGCGTCAAGGCGGATCCACACTCCCGTATTTGTTGCTTTTACGCTAACACGGACCAGTGGGACAGTTTGAAAATAAAATGCTCGTTCCATTAGTCAGGTCGAGCCATAAAATTCTTTCTCCCCCAGTTCGATTCAGTACCTCCTCATTAGTTATTCTGTCCACCCATCTAATCTTTAACATTCTTCTGTAGGACGTCACTTCTGGAATTTCTATTCTCTTCTTGTCTAAATTGTTTATCGTCCCCATTCCACTTCCGTACATGGCTGCACTCCATACAAGTATCTTGCTAAAGCTGAACTTTTTATTACTTGTTAATAAATATGGTTTTGTCAGTGAAATGCAGAGTAGCGATCACAATTCTCTTGAGAAATTAAGGCCGGCCGGAGTGGCCGAGCGGTTCTAGGCGCTACAGTCTGGAACCGCGCGACCGCTGCGGTCGCAGGTTCAAATCCTGCCTCGGGCCTGGATGTGTGTGACGTCCTTAGGTTAGTTAGGTTTAAGTAGTTCTAAGTTCTAGGGGACTAATGACCACAGCAGTGAAGTCCCATAGTGCTCAGAGCCATTTGAACCGTTTGAGAAATTAAGGAAAGGAAGATAACGTAAACTAGTTTGGCAAAGAAAATAACTGCAACGAAAATGTTTTGCATCAAGGCGGACCACAATCTCATATTATTTATTCTGACTAAAGGAAGGGAGCAACTGATAGCACTCATCCTTAGTTATCAAAAGAATTGTCAGTTTAGTAATGGAAGAAAGTGATGGCGTTTGGGGGGGGGGGGGAGGGGGCAGGGGATTGTAGAGGGAGGCCACGGGTCGAATACAGAATGCAAGACCAGACGAATGTAGGCTGCGGTGATTATGCGGGGATGAAGACTCGCACAGGGTAGACTAGCACAGGGAGCTGCATCAAATCAGTCTTCGGACAGAAGACCGTAACGTTTAAGCATTTGAGCAACCAATTCATATTTTTGGATCTCACAATTTTTTCCCTCGAATTTCGATTTTGGGAGTCGCAGACTCAAAACTGCACAGTTTTTCTTATAGTTACTTTAAGACAGTACTCTGAATTTCTCTAGTGATCTGTTCTACACTACACCAGACTCTTAGCGAAATGAATGTAGCAGACGGGAGCAACCATCGTTGCGATAACAATTTGTTATCGACACTTGCCTCATCCCTTATCAGTATCAGGTAACAAGCGCCATTAAATACAGCTCGTAAGTTCGAGGCCACAACGCTGTCAATCAGAAACACATATTGAATGAAGCACCATTCCATAAGCTGAGACAGCTTCTTTTTTGTCCATTACTTGCTGTCTTTATTTTATCACTGTTACTACATTTACTTATTTATTGTGAAGTGAACTGCAGCGTAGAGGCTTCTCCAGCTAATATTCCACAGAGAAATCCATCAGTTTCATCCAAAGAATATACGGGGTATAACGAGTGGGTATAAGTGCAGATATCTTTATATCTTATTCTGTACACACATCAGTGGCCGGCCGCTGTGGTCGAGCGGTTCTAGGCACTTCAGTCCGGAACCGCGCTGCTGCTACGATCGCAGGTTCGAATCCTGCCTCAGGCATGGATGTGTGTGCTGTCCTTAGGTTAGTTAGATTTAAGTAGTTCTAAGTCTAGGGGACTGATGACCTCAGATGTTAAGTCCCATAGTGCTTACAGCCACTTGAACCATTTTGAACACATCAGTCTGTTGACTGATTTTCTCTGCGTCAAACAGCCATCCCACAAACATGTCACAAATTGTACATGATGTTTTCTGCATGGCTGTAACTGCACCACCAAATGAACTATTCCTGTCAGTATAGACTAACCACGTGTCCACACGTCCAACACCTGACCTACTGCCCATGGCAAAAAAAGCATTAATCTCTTGCTGTTGTCACAGGTACCTGGAGGTAATAACTAACCTAAAAATACTACTCCTAATAGTTATAATCATTAGGCTACAAATGAAGTAAATACTGGTGTAATGTTGTTCAGTACACCGTCCTCAGTCACCAGTAAAAGTATCTTTACTTACGCCCGTTACACTCTGTACAATATAGAAAGTTACTTTATCTGAGGAAGTATATGTTTCTATATACATCGATTACGCTCTTCTAGCAGCAGTTTACTGGAGATCTCTGAAAGAACGAAGTTTCCCGTATATTTTGAAAAAGTTTTTAAAATTATGACTTTTGTAGAGACCCAACAACTAAGCAATAAAAGTCAACACTAGTTCCGCTAGCATCGACCGCCAGAAACCTACCTTTCTCTTTTCATTCGCAAGACCCATAAAGCCACACATGATAAGATCCATGCCGATGAATTCTTCTCGGGTGATCAGCTGAGTGGTGGCGTCGTCTTATCGCAACGTTTCAATGAGTTTCGTACCCATCAACTTCTGGCGAAGATGATGGGTACGAAACTCATTGAAACGTTGCGACAAGACGACGCCACCACTCAGCTGATAACCGGAGAAGAATTCATCAGTGGAATAGGCCGAGAAAGACTGCAGTAGCAAAGATCCATGCTGATTTCGCGTTCCTTTACTTCTGGAGGACCCTCCATACAGTTCCATATTGCCTAGTGGTAAACAAAATACACGTCTAGGCATTGCTACACCAGGTGTGTGACAGATTTATTACTCATTTGCAAACAAAAGTCAGAACATTGTTCTCAATTAGAAAACTCCGCCAGAAACGAAATTTATTGGTGTGCCTGCTTTAAGAAAAATTGTTCAAATGGCTCTGAGCACTATGGGACTTAACTTCTGAGGTCACCAGTCCCCTAGAACTTAGAACTACTTAAACCTAACTAACCTAAGGACATCACACACATCCATGACCGAGGCAGGATTCTAACCTGCAACCGTAGCGGTCGCGCGGTTCCAGGCTGTAGCGCCTAGAACCGCTCGGTCACCACGGCCGGCGCCCTGCTTTAAGAGTGGGTGGAAATGCCTTTATTATATATGTTAGTGGAAACGAAGATAACATCTGTAGCTGTCTAAGGTTCGTCTAGGACGACGCGTTTCTATAGCAATACGCCATATTAGAACTTGCAGTCGATAAGTTTCTAAGAAGGCTAAAAGATTTAAGTTATAACATGCTTGTAATGAATGTAATGTATAATATGTGGAACGTCTGGTTAGACATAAGAGGCATAAGTTCTAATCATGACAAGTTAAATAAATCAATAAAGTGAAATAAAGTAAAAAGTCTCGACTTTTTTTATTGCACCCTTCCCGATTATCAGTGAAAATTGTCACAATTGTCAAATTTGCAGGGCAGGGTGGGTATCATTTTTCAATGACTTTTTTTTCTTTGTACAGTACACCAGTTCAGTTCCATCGCATAAAAAACTGACTTATGCTCAATATCAAAAGGAGAGAGTGTCCCTACTTCACAAATTCTTTCATAAAGTCTCATTTTATGGCCTGGAAGCTAATGGCAAAAATTACCTAAAATCTGAAATGTACGCTGTTTATGTTTCTCAAATTCAAATGGTTCAAATGGTTCAAATGGCTCTGAGCACTATGGGACTCAACTGCTGAGGTCATTAGTCCCCTAGAACTTAGAACTAGTTAAACCTAACTAACCTAAGGACATCACAAACATCCATGCCCGAGGCAGGATTCGAACCTGCGACCGTAGCGGTCTTGCGGTTCCAGACTGCAGCGCCTTTAACCGCACGGCCACTTCGGCCGGCTCAAATGGTTCAAATGGCTTTGAGCACTATGGGACTTAACATCTTAGGTCATCAGTCCCCTAGAACTTAGAACTACTTAAACCTATCTAACCTAAGGGCATCACACACATCCATGCCCGAGGCAGGATTCGAACCTGCGACCGTAGCAGTCCCGCGGTTCCAGACTGCAGCGCCCAGAACGGCACGGCCACCGCGACCGGCTTTATGTTTCTCGTTTAAAAGAATAGTTATTGCAGTCCTCTTCAATCTTGATGACTTTCGCAGCCGAAACACTTACAATTTCCAGTTTCATAGCCAGGTGTAGAGCAAACGATGATACATCAATTTTCACACCAGTGCGTAGGGTCTGTCTTAAAGAACTTGTCTTTCAAATCAGATCCGGTAAAAAATATTTAGCAAATTCTTCAAACCCATTATTATCAATTGATAGCATTTGATCGAATTTTACTTTCATACTTCTAGTATTTTTGTTTAATGGTTCTGTCTCATAATTCAATGTATTTTAATTTTTTATTCAGAAGTACAATTAGGATAAAGTATGAGTAAGTTGACAGAACAGAAAACAGACACCGTAAATAAATTTTCAGTTTTCGCAAGGCCACATGAGAGAAAGGGTTCTATTATCAAAATACTTTCCTTTCGCTTCAGAAGGAATACGTAATCGACATACAAGGATAAGGAAAATTCCTACTCTTCGAATAGTGCTTTGACGAAATAATTCTATATAATCGTCTTTAAACCAATGTTCTCTGAAAGTGTCTCGAACGAAAACAAGTGTTCAAGACATACTGATTTGATTCAAATGTTCTTTGACCTTTCTGTACTGAATTCTTCTTTGGAATTTATTAACGCCGATGCAGACTAAGGGTCTAGATTTGTTTTAAGATTTTGTAATCGACACTGTGTTTCCGATGCTCATGTCTTCCTCAAACAATTTCTGAGAATGTTTTCATATATCTGACGCAACATACTTTTTTCTAAAAAGGTTTTGGCTAAAGAGCATCCGTATTTGATGCTGTTTTGCCAAAATCTAATGCTTTAGCTTAAGACAGAAAATTTCATCAAGCGAGAGTTTCACAGGTATTTTTTGCTTTCTCCTTTTCACACTAAGTAAGTTAAACTACCGAAATACCTGTAAACGTGGCCATGATTTTTCCAGCTGAGGGCTGCGTCTTGAATTTCTTTTTCCGGGGCGAGTCTTTGTGTCGATATTCCATAGACTGACATTTCGTCTCCGGGGCGTATCGGTGTTCCCACGTTTCGTCTCCTGTCACAATTGAATGAAGAAAGGCGTCACCGTCATTCTCGTAACGCGAGAGGAGTTCCTGGAAAATTTCATGTCTGCGTGCTTTCATTTCAGGAGTCAGCACAGATCTTCCGATAGCCAAGCAAAGCAATAATGTGACCCACACGTTCTTGTGAAATGCCGATTGTGCTTGCAATTTCTCTCTGAGTGATACGACGATCGTCCTGAATCAGTCTGTCAACATTTTGCTTGTGAAACTCGGTGGTTGCTGTCACAGGACGTCCAACTCTTCGTTTGTCATGCAGGTCAGAGGTTGCCGCCTCAACAATCTTCACAATTACTCGCCCAACGACGCACAGTACTCGCATCAACACAACCACCGTATGCTGCTTTCATTCTCTGATGAATCTCCTTTGGGGTGACACCTTCTGCTGTCAAGAATTCAATGACCGCACGTTGCTTACATCGCATTGACCGACCGTCTGCTCAGGGTTCCATACTTTACAATGTAACAACACAACCGTTCAATGCTAAGGCTTCCCGCCAACTGGAGCTATAGATAACAGGTTACGGAACAAGCCAGTACCTGCCAAATACCAGTGCTGGCAACTGTTGAAGAGTGCGATGGTGGAGGCATTACTTTTCAGTCAACCCTCGTAACAATCTACATCAGACAGTACATTAAAACACCTTTTGGGGAAATATAGTCTTAGTCTACTGTCGTCTTTTAGACTTTCATAATTGTCATTGAAACCATTGCTTCCTTCAGCACATTTATAATAACTCACTTAAGTCCTCAGAAAAGAACATAAGGTGTTCGTCCAATCATGATCCGCGCTTTAGTAGCGCGGAAGTATGGCGCCTATATAGCTTAGGCGACAAAGTTGGGAGAAATTATTACAAGTTGTAACATTTTACACTGAAACATTTATTTTCTTGAAAAGTGGCAGTAACATGAAGAAAATAACAGTCTAAAGTCTAGATTAGGGCCAGTGGCAGAAACTGCGGTGCTTTTCTACTGCTCAAAAGTTGGCAACCCGTCAGTTTCGCTTAGCCACTGACATGATTCTTTGACATAACCAATGAGAGGCGAGGAAAGAGGCAATGTGTTTCTAGCGCCGAAATTGAAACCAGTGTCTTGTTTGCTGTTTCTCGGTGTATTTGTGAGTTTTGGGAGAAATATTTTGTGATTATGGCAGTGAGTGCTACAAAGTGGACTGATTTATATGATTTAATTCTACACGATGACGTCGTCCGTTGGTGCATGTCTCATGTTTTAGTTGCAGAGACAAGAAAATATATCAAATGTTGTAGTGAAATGACTACGCAGTCGATCTGAGCGAGCACAGTGGGTAAGTGGATCAATGTTTTTATGGGAGAAGGTAGGTGGATCAGTGTTTATTATTATATCGAATGTTCGAATTTATTATTATTATTATTATTATTATCATTATTATTATTATTATTATAACAACCTTGGAAATAAAAAGCACAAACACACATTCTTTCACTCTTTCAGACAAGAGGGGAGGGTAAAGAAGGAACATAAGCTACCAGCAAGATAAAACAGAGGTGTGGATTACGTGGGGAACAATGAATAATAGTTATACATACATAAAGATGTTTTAAACGGATGCAGAACACATGCCGTTTGCATCATAACGTTAACTGTGGTTGAAATAATATATACCACTCCCCACCTGTGATTAATTTTCGAGAAAATTTTGTTAAGATTTTAATGTGTTGAAGTTATTCCATTAGGCTTGGTAATAATACTTGCGTCAGCAACGAGAACTACTTCTGCCTGTTGGTTATATGATGGCTGACCTTTTACAAGTAACGAGAATGGGAGTGGACCCAATTTCGATCCTTGCAGTATATCCGTCGTGATTATTCTCCACTGTGAAGATGCTGGTTTGTTACGCACCGTACACACCCTGAGGATTATAATACAACACTCTGCAACCATTTAGTTAAATAAGATGACAAGCACTTACCAATAAGGTTTCTCATACAATAATATTTGAACTTCTCTAGAAGAAAACACAATCAAATGAGTTTGAGAGACCATAGTAAATCCCATTTGCCAGTACTTTGTCATTTATTTTTTGTAGAATTTGGTTTGTGAATTGTAAGATGGTATTTCTGTGGAGAAATCCTTTTGAAATATAAAATAAGATTGACTAAGTATCTTATTTGGCCCGACCGGTTAGCCGTGCCGTCTAATGCACGGCTTTCCGGATTGGGAAGGAGCGCCTGGTCCCCGGCACGAATCCGCCCGGCGGACTTGTGTCGAGGTCCGGTGAGCCGACCAGTCTGTGGAAAGTTTTTAGGCGGTTTTCCATCAGCCTCGGCGAATGCGGGCTGGTTCCCCTTATTCCGCCTCAGCTACACTATGTCGGCGATTGCTGCGCAAACAAGTTCTCCACGTACGTGTATGCCACCACTACTCTATCACGCAAACATAGGGGTTACACTCGTCTGGTGTGAGACGTTACCTGGGGGGTCCACTGGGGGCTGAACAGCACAATAACCCTGAAAGAAAGGTTCGGTGTGGGGCGGCGGAGGGGTGAAGTGGACTGCGGTAGTCGTCATGGGGTTGTGGATCACTGCGGCTGCGGCGGGGACGGAGCCTCTCCGTCGTTCCTAGGCCCCCAGTTAACGCACAGTACAATACAATACAAGTATCTTACTTTGAAATAGGTATATTTTAATTCTTAAAAACTTTTTTTTTCTTTTGCTTTTTGAGTTTCTTTGAGCAGAAGGTAACTAGCGAGAGCGCTCAGTAATTATTAATATCGACGTTACTACTTTTCCTTCAACCTTCCTGGAAATATCCTGTGATACTGATGAATTGCATAGCTGGTGGAAAAGATTGTCTGTACTGTATATGAAGAAGAGGAGCTTAGTGACTATATTCAGATATCGTCCGCCCCTGGTAGCTGAGTGGTCAGCGCGACGGAATGTCATGCCTAACGGCCCGGGACTGGGTGTTGCGTTGTCCTTATCATCATTATTTCACCCCCATCGACACGCAAGTCGCCGAAGTGGCGTCAACTCGAAAGACATGCACCAGGCGAACGGTCTCCCCGACGGGAGGCCCTAGCCACACGGCATTTCCATTCAGATACTATCAACTATGTGTGAGCTTTTTCTTCTGAGGGAGTTAATTACGTTTTTAATGTCTTTCATGGAGTGCAGAATAATTGTCATTTTCTTGAGTGTATGTTACATTATTACTGTTAGTCGCAGGTATTCTATTACCTTGTCTCTTGAACTACCCACGCCAAACGTCTATGCTAGTTAGAAATTGAGCTTTAAATGATTTAGCTATTCTATCACTTGTTGTTTTGCAGCTTTCTTTAAGACCTTTTTTTCCCAGTTTCACTTTTAACTATTTCCGATATCAAATATCCGAATGACTAATTTCAGTCGTTAAGCAGATTTCTTTTGTTTTTGTTTTTTTATTCCCGCCTTATGATAGCAAAGCACTTCTCGTAATATGGAATCAGTCTCGTTTCTCTGTTTCTTAGAATCGTTTTATATAGAATGCGTTATGTCCCATTTCCTTGTATATGGTATTTTGATTCCTTTTTTATTCAAAGGCGTTTTTAATGTTTTATTACTGCAACACTTTATTGATTTCTTAGTAAAGCAGCCTTTCAAGATTCATAGAAATCCGTCTATCAGTACGTTCAAATTTAAAATTGATATATGTCACGTTATACAAATCTTTCCAGTCAGCTTTTTGAGAGGCTGACTGGAAACCTTTTGTTGTCTGTCTATTAATTACTGGTACTCTTCTTGTTTTCTATGGTACTATTTCCTGTAATCTGGGAAGTTTCTGAGTGTAACTAGTTGTGCATCCTAGGCAAAGAGCTGCTGGTTAAAGATTACATAATTGATTACGGGTTCACAAAGAATCTGTTGTCTACTAGTGTACAGCTTTCATGTGTAATTCTAGTGCGAAGATTTATCTGAATCTTACAGAAAACTAGTAGGTATTAAAAATATCCACTACTTATCATATGCTTTCTTTCATTTTCTAGGTGGCATGATAATGACTCAGATATTTGCGAGAATATTTGATAATTTCCAAGTGGAAATCTGTGATAATTACACTTGACTTATCTGGTTTTAGCATCTTTTGTTGATCTAAGCAGAAACAACTGACTTCAGCAGATTCGGACATGATGTTACTTTCGAGATACCGGCGCACGAAATCTCCATATTTTTACTACAAAAATAGGCAGCTTATGTATAGTTCTCATGCATTTACGCATTTACATTTGTGAGCTCAAACCTACTCTGTTGCACCTGTCTCTCTGATACCATTTTGTTTGGAGATCGCATACTTTTAATTATTAATCACTGGATGTTAATTAGACCCTAGCCACCACCTCTTGCAGTATAACACCCTGGTTCTGCGTCTTGGCAACAACTGTTCAAAAAGCAAAATGACCAGTGACCAAAGCAAATTACAACAGATCAGTATTATCGTTAACACTTTGCCGTCCGCAAGTCTCGTACAAATTTATTCGCTTAGCGCCGGCAGTGCTAATTCGGATTACTTGGCTTGTCGCCGGCCGCTTGTCATCTTTCCGTTGATGACAAGCTTCAACCACATTGACTTTTGCGCGCTTTAATTTTCCGGAAATCCTCTATTTTGCCGTATCGTTCCACAAACTCGAATTTTCTTTTCAAGTAACTTCTCTGCAAGTTCTACACTGTTATAATAATTATCCATGCAGAGGTGACGCCACTTTCCATCAGAAGGTGTCAATAGTTCCACCACTGTTTTTGCTAAAGGCAAATGAGGAACTATATTCCGTAATCGAATCACACACCATCTAAATGAGTATGCCGTATTTCGTAATTTTCGAAGGATTGTAAACCTTAAAATTTAATCGTGCACGCCACGGTATCATTCCTTCATCAATTGAGATGTTTTGACTTAGATTAAATGTTTCTTTAAACTTTTTGGAAAAATAATCAGTTACGAATTGCACTTTGACAAGCCGGTCGGTATTATCTGGTTTATTGTAGCTGTTGGAAAAATGTAAAAATGATAATATTTGTCTGAATCTGTTGCGGGACATCGTTTTGCAAAATATCGGTGTGTCTATCAACGGATTCGTTGGCCAATAATCATCGATCCTTGCTTTTTTTATAATTCCCATAAGGATAGCAAGCCGAAACCATTTTCTAAGTTCGGGTCCCGTAACGTCAACAAATTTGGCATTTTTTAAATCCAGTTTCCTTCTATTGCAATTTTGACTGTAGTACTTGTTGGTTTCGTTGCTAATATATGCAAACAGATTGTTCCCAATATATAATTCTACGACATCCTCGACGCTCTGTGTATCTTTGGGAAATATGTTTGGACCCGGGGATCCTTAAAATTTATTTTTGGTCGTCGGTAAATCAAAGTCTGACCACTGTGCACTGCCTTCTTCGTCTGATTCAGCCGAATTGGTTGGCAACCGTAGCGTTCGCCGAATTCTTCTTGGACGTGTTTCACTATCTTCCTAAGATTCTGCTTTATTTTCATTTTTTTGATATCCAATGTCTCCTTCCCAATGGGCCAAGTAGTCTGGAACGTCAGACAAGACGTCCGCGCATTCATCGTAAATAATCGTATCGTCTCTTTCGTCCGCCATGATGAAAGGGCACAAGTACTTATAAAAACAAAAAACTTGTCGACTTGTGTAACTTATTGTTACCTAAACAAAACACCAACAGAATGCAAAAGATATTAAAGTGCTGTCGCCGGCCACTGCGTGATACTATGCTCAAGACACCACTGTGCTGTCGCCGGCCACTGAGCGATACTATGCACACGACACCACTGTGGTGTCGCCGGACGGTCTGTTCTTGCAATGACAGCCTATAAATTATCTTTGAGGTGCTGGTAAAAGTCAAGTTTAAAGTGCATCACATACACCCTTTTGCAAACACTCACATTAAAAACCTTATGACTATATCTGCACAACATGGTAAATTACAACTTAGGCGTGACCACTGTGTGAAAGTGTTAGTGTAACAAGAATAAGACGTTATTTTTAATCTGCATCTATATTGAAGTATTAATATAACTTTAATTAAAGAGCAGTCATGTGCAGCTTCTGAGAGTGTTAATGTAACTAACAGTACAAACTACTGGTGATCTGAATTTACAGTTAAATTAAAAAATACTGCATTAGTCAAAAAAGCAAGCATGACCAATGCGTGAAAGTATTGTGTAACAAAAATGAGAAGCTATTGGTGATCTGCATTTACAGTTAAATGTCAATCACGTCTTTAATTAAAGAGCAAGCATGTCCATCATCTGAATGTCTCAGTGTAAATTAACACAGGAAGTTACTGATGATCTATATTCACTCTTAAATTAAGAAGCTCGAAATGGTATTGTTGGACTCTAGTTGTGGCCATAATATTTAATGTAAGGTAATAATTAGAACAAATATTCATACAGACATTAATGAGAAGAAATAAATCAAGGATAGATATGACAAAAAAACAGAAAAAAAACAAACAAAAGAGACTTAAGCAATACTCCAAAAAATTTTGTTTTAACGTGTGCAGAAATGTGTTCATTATTATGTCAGGATTGTGGACACTAC
Organism: Schistocerca americana; assembly: GCF_021461395.2. Classification (NCBI taxonomy): domain Eukaryota; kingdom Metazoa; phylum Arthropoda; class Insecta; order Orthoptera; family Acrididae; genus Schistocerca; species Schistocerca americana. The sequence continues at coordinate 293,671,992 of NC_060130.1, forward strand.
TTTTTTGTCGCACAGGTACGCGACAATCTCGGTATGGCAGCTGCTCAACTGCAGCTGGAGTTAGCATACTGTCTGCCACAAGTACACTGTGGATTCTTGAAGTTGCAGTTCTTGTTAGTGTTCTGACATGGAAGACATGATGATACTCACAGTACTGTTAGAGGGAGATATGAGAATTCCACTTCTGAATTACTTCATACTTTTGGAGACTAACCTTATCCCCCTGTGTATGAGGCATTTTGTGAGTATGTGTGATTCAACACATCTCTCTACTTTTTTTCACATATAGTGGCTGCTTAAGATTGGGTAACTGATCTCTCCCCATATGTCAAATGGTTATTGTTATGTGCAATGGGACCTGCTTCTTTATCTAGATGTCTTTTTTTTTTTTGCACTCTTCTTTTCCTTAGTCTTGTACTTTCTTGAAGTTCTTCTTTTCTTTTGCATTAGAAATCTACTTATTTGTACCATTATTAGTTTTCTTTTCTTATTCCTCATGTCTGAAGTTTAATCAAAGGATGGTTCTATTATTGAGAGTGGTAGAATGTCATGTGTATAATGAATGGATGCATACGGTTATCCCCCAAGTACAAATGTTTAATATTCTGGTGCCGATAGGTTTCTCTGCAGGGACTAGTGAAGAGTTCAGTTATAGGGTGGTGATAAACTCAGGTGGTAACATTGGCTAGAACTTTGTAAGTATCGTCTGATTATTATTGAGAACTGATTGCAGGCATAAATTGTGATCGTCTGACAGTGGCTGTCCCGTCTCCTAATTCTCAGAATAGCTCCAGTCCCCTCTACAGAGAACCCAGGCTTGTGTTGTCCCCGTAGCAAAGTCTTCCGCGCTTTGAAGACCGCATCAGCATACCTATTCTGGCCGGCCGTGGTGGCCGAGCGGTTCTAGGCGCTACAGTCTGGAACCGCGTGACCGCTACGGTCGCAGGTTCGAATCCTGCCTCGGGCATGGATGTGTGTGATGTTCTTAGGTTAGTTAGGTTTAAGTAGTTCTAAGTTCTAGGGGACTGATGACCTCAAGAAGTTAGTCCCACAGTGCTCAGAGCCATTTGAACCATACCTACTCTAAAAGCCCTGCCTCGACGCGTGACTGTGCCTCAGGCGGCTGCCTGGGACTTCCCCAGCTTTCCTCTTTCTACCACCGCCCTTGACTCTCGCTGTTAATCCAGGGACACCCACCATCAGCTGTCGGCCGCCCCAGTGCGCCACCACTATCGTACCCACTGCTGCCTCGCCCTAGTTTACTCACATCTGGCAATTACAGATGGGCAAACTCGTTCATCCTTGGGAACTAGTTGACTGGTGTTCGTGAACCGTTCGGTTTAACTCGTTCAACGTTCATTTGTGCTTAGTATATGGTTCTTATGAAAAACTGAAAATTAGTAGCATAGATGACTGAAGATGGAAGGTACCAAGAGCGGGCACTTGCCTGCTCCCTGCAGTACAGAGTTTTTATTGGCTCAAATGGTTCAAATGGCTCTGAGCACTATGCGACTTAACTTCTGAGGTCATCAGTCGCCTAGAACTTAGAAGTAATTAAACCTAACTAACCTAAGGACATCATACACATCCATGCCCGAGGCAGGATTCGAACCTGCGACCGTAGCGGTCGCTCGGTTCCAGACTGGAGCGCCTAGAACCGCACGGCCACTCCGCCCGGCAGTTTTTAATCAAACAGAATTCTCACACACTTGTAATTTTCGTGAGTTTTCAGAACCTCTCGTTTAGCCAACTGTAGCGTTATGTGGGTGTCCGCAGTGAAATAATATAAGGTGGAGCACGAAATGCCAAAACCGGCCCCGAGTACAGACTGCTCGCCAATTACGCACGATTTGTTGGCCGCTACTAGCAGAATAGATAAACATGTTACTGAAATAATATTGTAAAAGTTATCATATTCTCTTTACAAAATGTGACACCAGACATTCGATTATGGAGCGCGGGCTTCATTCGGTTGTAAGTCGGTCTGCCATCCATAAGAATGAACATGCCCTTTTACCTTGGATCAAAAAAAGACAGAAAATGGCCACTAGTGTGTGCCGTGCCAACTTCCTTTGCATGTGTAATAACAAAAAAACCTTGCCTTTTTACAAGTATTTCTTCTGCTGTTTGTCGAAATAGTGAAGAAAGCTGATACGCCGTTTTGTTACCTGAAAAGATGTGTGTATTACATACCACGTAATTTTTATGTAATTTACGTAATTATAAAATACATTTCAATTACCGGTCGTGGATGCTGAATAGAATACGAAAAGAACCAGAACTTCAGAGTTCAAAAAAGGTTTGAAACAGATCTTGAATGGGCGTGCGCAGCGAACGAAACGAACAACTCGTTACTGAACTAACAATGATCAGTCGGCAGTGGAACTGCGACGAGTGGCCACGCGAAGAAGGACGAGTCCGTCCGAGCGAGACCGAGACGGAGACGAGACGGGAACGTGACCGAGCCTGGAGCGAGACCGGCCGATAGAACGAGACCGACCGTTTCCCGTTCCCGGGAATTAGAGGTAGAAAGCCGCGACCGAAGTGAACTATGAAAGACCGTTCCTTAGAATTCGTTCCTCGCTCGTTCCGTTCATCTTGGTGAATCGTTCCTTTGGACCTGTTAATTCGCGAACGACCCATCTCTACTGGCGATGTCTCCACTGCTTGCCTTTGCCCACTGCAGTGCTGCTCACTCCAGACAACTTTCTGGCAAACTGTACAAAATGTCTAAATACTAACAACTTATGACTAATGCACAATTTGTCTTTCCTCGTGGAATTACTTTACATTCAGTACACAAAAATGATCAAACTAAGTATTCCATAATTCGATTATTAAAAATGATTTACCAGTGTATTTCTATCTATCAAGATACGGCTACAATGATGATCATGATTGATGGTCATGATGAATGTGTGCGTTTTGTTACGCCTAGTGCATTGTTAGTGTATCATGCGGTTAACGTAATTATTAGTCTCCCAACCGAAGTTAGTGGTGAGTTATTTTCTACACAACATTATTACTAACGTTAGTTACGAAAGTACAAAGGGCGTTCAAAAAGTTTTGCACAGTCATCTCTAATTTTTTTTATTTTTTGCAGGAGGAGAATGAAATTTTTTGTGAACACACTTGGAAGATTTAGCTATAAGTTCATATATGAAAGTATTTTCTTTTATTTACAGGTGAGTCATAATGGACCGTGAGTAGATGTCAGGTTGCGACGACGGTCGGTGATGGAGTTCCTTTTCAAGACCGGCGATGACTCTGCCACATCGATTCACAGGAAGTTGTTCCCTGTTCATGAGGAGGACACAGTGGATCGCAGCAGTATCCAGCGATGGTTGCAGAGGTTTAAAGGTGAGTGATGTGAATAAGGAGACCATTGATCAGATCATCCAAAATGACAGATGTGTGACGACACGACAGCTTGCTGAAATGCCTCGTTTGTCATTGGGTAGTGTGGTGTCACTGGTTCAGGGTCAGCTCATCAGACTACACCAGGTCAATGCCAAACCCCATACAGCCCTTATGACGCAGGAGAAAATCTGGAAAATGGATTGGAAAATTGTTCCTCATCCTCCCTACAGTCCGGACTTGGCTCCGTCTGATTTTTACCTCTTCGGTCGTCTGAAGGCCCACCTACGCGGTAAAACATTTATTAGTGAGAGAGACCTTACTTCCTGTGTCAAGCGATGGTGTAAAAGTCAGTACCCAAAATTTTACCAAAGTGTATTTACATCATGGAAAGAACGTTGCGCCAGATGCGTCACAGCTGATGGAGGTTACATTGAGTAGGCTCAATGTATAGCTAAATGTTCCATGTATGTTCACTAAAAATTTCATTCTCCTCCTGCAAAAAATTAAAAAAAAATAGAGACGACTGTGTAAAACTTTTTGAACGCCCTTTGTATTATTGTAAAAATTTAAATATGTCATCGGCTCTTGATGTCCGTTCTCCTTTCAAGAGAGAGACAGCTGCACCCAATGTTGCAGACTGACTGTCGTTCTGGGCTAATTTTACTGTCATGGTGACATCTGTCCTACTCGTTGAACAGCCATAAATTAGTAATCGTAAGATGTTCCTTAAATACAACAGTTGCGACAAACATCTCCTGCCTTCTTTCTTTTCGCACAGACATATCTGTACGACTCTTGTTCGCAGCATTATTAAAATATTTTCCTATTTCGTTTGTTAATCCTCATGTGTTTCTCCACAAAAACTTCACCCGCGTGCACTGCGTCAAGCCCTCTCAAGACTGCAATATAAATCATCGTTCTTCCTTCTACGACAAGCGCATCAAACATCAAAATAATTGGCTTTCTACGTCGGTCTGACATTGAGAAATACCATAATAATAACCAAGTCACACTGACTTGGGCAAGAAGTACCAGACACCTTCACATCAGCCACAGTGTAAAAAATTTAGAAACTAAAAAATTTTGTGTAGAGCAACATATGGAAGCACGTGCCACTGAAAGTAAACTAAATGATGGCACTTTCATAATTGTAACAGTGTATACGTCGCCCTCAGGGAATTTCCAGCTATTTCTAGAAACCTTGGATGCTTTGTTGTGCTATCTGTCAGACAGGGGGAAGCAAATTATCATTTGTGGGGATTTCAATGTTGATTCCCTGAAAGAGTGTAATAGGAAGAATGACCTTGTAGTATTACTCAGTTCTTTCAATTTGAGCTCCGTCATTGATTTTCCTACTCGGATAACAAAGAACAGCAGTACATTGATAGATAACTTTTTTATAGACCAAGATAAGTTTAAGCACTTAAATGCTTATCATGTTGAGAATGGTCTTTCAGATCATGGTGCACAGATAGTTACAGTACATGACATAGCTCCATGCAGTATATCAAATCAGACTTTCAAAGCAGTGCGTTCAATTAACAATATAAATATTGCAAACTTTAGGGAAAGCCTACAGCAGCTAGACTGGGATGAAGTGTATAAGGAACCCGATGCAAACTTGAAATATAACTTATTTCACGATACATTTTTAAGGGTATTTGAAAATTGTTTTCCCAAGAAAGTAGTTAAGCATAATTTCAAGAAAACATATAAAAAACCTTGGCTAACTAAAGGAATAAGAATGCCTTGCAACCGTAAAAGAGAACTGTATCTAACAGCAAGAGGGAGTACTGACCCCGAAATTGTTCAATATTATAAAAACTATTGTGCGGTACTAAGAAAAGTTATTAAAAAGTCCAGAAGCGTGTGTATCATGTCTGAGATCAATAACTCTGATAATAAAATTAAAGCAATTTGGAATATTATTGAAAGGGAAACAGGGCAACCAAGAGCACAGGAAGACTTTAGTGCCATGAAACTGAATGACAAGTGTACTAACAAACAATCAGAAACTGAAAATATTTTCAATAATCATTTTTTAAATGTTGTGGAGAAAATAGGATCTAGATCTTCACTAGAAGAGGCAAGGCTACTAATAGAAGAGGCCATACCTGTGCAGTTTGAAACAACTGTAATTCCACCAACCTCTCCCTCTGAAATCAGTAAAATAATAAACTCACTGAAAAGTAAAAGCTCTTACAGAATTGATGGCATTTCCAGCAAGGTACTTAAAGCTTGTTCCCCACAGATAAGTAGGATTCTCAGCCACATATGTAATAGCTCTTTGGAGCAGGGTGTTTTCTCTGATAGACTGAAATACGCCATTGTAAAACCATTGCATAAAAAGGGGGATACGTCGGATGTCAACAACTACCGCCCAGTCTCTCTTCTGACAGCTCTATCAAAAATTTTTGAGAAAGTAGTGTATTCAAGAGTAGCCTCCCATATTTGTAAAAATAAAATACTAACAAAATGTCAGTTTGGTTTTTGGAAAGGCTTTTCAACAGAAAATCCTGTATACGCTTTCACTGATCAAATATTAAATGCTCTGAATAACCAGACATCACCCATTGGTATTTTTGTGATCTCTCAAAGGCCTTTGATTGTGTAAATCATGGAATTCTTTTAGATAAGCTAAATCATTATGGTTTGAGTGAGGCAGTGCACAAATGGTTTAATTCATACTTAACTGGAAGAATGCAGAAAGTTGAAATAACTGGTTCATGTAATGTTAAAACAACAGCTGATTCCTCAAACTGGGGGGGCTATCAAGTACGGGGTCCCACAGGGTTTGATCTTAGGTCCTTTACTGTTCTTGATATACATTAATGACTTACCATTCCACATTGATGAAGATGCAAAGTTAGTTCTTTTTGCTGATGATACAAGTATAGTAATAACATCCAAAAACCAAGAACTAAGTGATGTAATTGTAAATGATGTTTTTCACAAAATTATTAAGTGGTCTCAGCAAACGGACTCTCTTTAAATTTCGATAAAACATAGTATATACAGTTCTGTACAGTAAATGGCACAACTCCAGCAATAAATATAGACATTGAACAGAAGTCTGTAGCTAAGGTAGAATTTTCAAGATTTTTAGGTGTGTCCATTGATGAGAGGTTAAACTGGAAGCAACATATTGATGGTCCGCTAAAACATCTGAGTTCAGCTACGTATGCTATTAGGGTTATTGCAAATTTTGGTGACAAGAATCTCAGTAAATTAGCTTACTATGCTTACTTTCATTCACTGCTTTCGTATGGCATCATATTCTGGTGTAATTCATTGTCGAGTAGAAAAGTATTCATTGCTCAAAAACGTGTAATCAGAATAATTGCTGGAGCCCACCCACGGTCATCCTGCAGACATCTATTTAAGGATCTAGGGATCCTCACAGTAACCTCACAGTATATATATTCACTTATGAAATTTGTTGTTAATAATCCAACCCAGTTCAAAAGTAGTAGCAGTGTGCATAGCTATAACACCAGGAGAAAGGATGATCTTTACTATGTAGGGTTAAATCTGACTTTGGCACAGAAAGGGGTAAATTATGCTGCCACAAAAGTCTTTGGTCACCTACCAAACAGCATCAAAAGCCTGAAAGATAGCCAACTAACATTTAAAAATAAATTGAAAGAATTTCTAGATGACAACTCCTTCTACTAACTGGCTGAATTTTGCCTAGAACCGCACGGCCACTCCGGCCGGCCAGGACAATGGCATAGGCTATATTTCCTCTAAGTATTATTTCATCAGTTAGAAAAATATCTTTTGTTATCTGTCATATCCTGCATCACGGGACAAGAATATTAAACTCATTTTTGGCTCAGGACGGAGCACTAAGAGCTACCACTGCCACAGGATGCCTCCTTACTTTTGGGCTCTCTCTTAAGGTAACAGCACAGAGAAGTTGTAAGGTTTATACTAAGTATCACTTTATAAATTCGGTAATACATCTGATTTTATTACCATGCTTGTCTCTCCCTGTGTAGGTGAGAGATTCAAATATCGTTGAAAGATATTGCCACAACGAAAAAAACGCCAAGTGAATATCCATACCCGTTGTGCCCTAGCCATCGCCTCCACCTGCCAGGTGGCATATCACTGATATCAAATTGATATGCTATTTAATTAAATTGATCACAAATCACTTTGCATGGCGAGTAATTTTTCTTTTTGAGTAATCGGATTGCACTCACCAGATAGTTCAAATGGGAATCCCTGGAGGGAAGACAATGTTATTTTTGAGGAACACTATTGAGACAGACAGAAGAACTATGCCACTGGCAACATACATTTAGCTTAAGGACGGAAGTATTAAAAACACGATCACAACAACTATGTTACCGTTACCCCACATAAAAAGCGGTCTTAGTTCTACAGGCACACGCAAGAGTCGCTGATAGCGTTACACTTTCTGGTAGAAATACTGTCTGTAATTTGGAATCAGTTCTATCCCATCAACCACACATTTACGTTGGATCCTATGGAGACGTCTTTTAATGATTACAGCCACTGGTGACTAATATTCATGTCACTCTCATATCTTGAAATGAGTCACCTTTCTCGAAACTATCTGTTACAGCAAAACTCTAACTGTTTCTCAGTCTCTGCCCTGCCCTCCCTGAGCTTTGTCCATGTGATCATCCCAATATAATTCGGAATTGAACAGAACTCAGAGAGCGCTATATCTACGACATTCTGTACCCATGGAGAAACAAGGTGAGCTGAGTTAATGTGACAGGACCATCTTTCTTGACCACTCGATGGCAAAGGGGGGCATTTTGTCATACCTCTGCCAACAGTGTACGATGTGTAAGACCAGCGCCAAGCCGGCCGAAGTGGCCGTGCGGTTAAAGGCGCTGCAGTCTGGAACCGCAAGACCGCTACGGTCGCAGGTTCGAATCCTGCCTCGGGCATGGATGTTTGTGATGTCCTTAGGTTAGTTAGGTTTAACTAGTTCTAAGTTCTAGGGGACTAATGACCTCAGCAGTTGAGTCCCATAGTGCTCAGAGCCATTTGAACCTTTTTTTTTTTTTTTTTTTTTTTGAACCAGCGCCAAAACGAAGCTTTTTCCTGCAACACGAGGTAGTATAAAAGACAGTATGGGAACCGTAAGAAGGACGAAAATTTTGATAGTGCATTGCTGTGCATCTCCAAACTACATACAGGTACTACAGTCCGAGCCGGCCAGTGAGGCCGAGCGGTTCTAGGCGCTTCAGTGTGGAACCGCGCGACCGCTATGGTTGCAGGTTCGAATCCTGCCTCGGGCATGGATGTGTGTGATGTCCTTAGGTTAGTTAGGTTTAAGTAGTTCTAAGTTCTAGGGGACTGATGACCTCAGATTTTAAGTCCCATAGTGCTCAGAGCCATTTGCACCATTTTCGAACTACAGTCCGAAGAAGATCTGCATTCCTCAGAGTGCATTCACATCTGTTACGCAGACGTTCTATCATCATTATTTTGTACCATCCAACAGAGGTAAAACTGTGAACTATAAAAGCTCCGCTAACTTCATCTGACAGAGAACTCGATAAGGTTTCACCACATCACTCTCTTCCGATATATCGAAAACAAATACCGTCCATGTGCTGGTGTCGAGCATATTAAATGTACAGGTACTGATCCACTGGACCAGGTGGCCACTGATCGAAGTTATATCAGTGTAAAGTTTCATCGCCTGTACTGTAGGAGGGTCATATCCCACAGACTATTAGTCGTAAGAGATGATTCCTGTTTTGCTGTCTGATACATTGTTTTCTGTGCTGTAATACGTCCAAGTAGTGTATTACTACAGCTTTTTATACCGCCATACACTTTGCTTTTTTCCACCATGACTTCGAGGTCTGTGTCAGATTCTAAACTGACATTAACATGTTTTGATCCATTGGCTCCTCCAGAAACTGGACTTCACATGGTGTAAATCACGTTGCTGCTACTAGCACAACGCATACGCTGGATGATTGAAATAAAAGACAGTCACAACATAAGGAAACTGCAAGAGTTTTGCGATATTGTGCAGTGTTTACAAACAGCTGTCTGGGGGTGATTCATGACCTCTATATTTAAATTCATCTTTCACAGTGACATGCTAGCAGATGGCTCGGTTTTCCATTTGATTGATTTCTCATACTGCAGTCATGCACATGATCTCTGTTTCAGTGCTGGCTATCCCCAGTAGGTGTTGTTCCCACCAAGATTCTTCTTACATCTCAAACAAGTCCTGTCAGTCAATCATTATGTGATAATCAGCAGCGTACCAATGGACAGAGGGGATGGAAAAGACACCATCAATGTACTGTAATAAGCACTACAGTTGATAATGCGATCAAGTTTAGCTGTTTTAACAGCTTTTTCTGTGATTGCAATGCTGACCAGTGACACGGCAGCATGCTTCCCAATTTCTGTATCATCGCTAAATCGCCTTTACACTACTTTTTGAGTACCATTGTTAATGTAGATAGATAACTGTGCAGTACGTCCATTAGCTGTTAATTCCCAAACATACACACCAAACCATAGCGGACAGCGATCTGCATACTTCTAGCAGTTCGATCATAGGGCGTAATTTACGATTACCGTTTCCCTTCTTTCCCTATACAGATGACAGTCACAGAGCATTCTTGCATTCTTAGTATAAGGCTAGAGACTGAAAGATCTCCTCAAATTGTGTTTGACCAACACTTCCTGCACCACTGTCGCCGATTTAATTTATATCTGACCAGAAGTAGACCGCTACATTCCTCGTCACGTGAAGAAACAGCGTGAGCTGAGTCCATAACTTCTGTTCAGCAAATACTTTTCCGCACCAATCTTGCGCATGGCATGCACCCAAGTGCTCAAAAGCTCTCCAGATGTGCACATGCCGAGGAGTTTAGCACCGCTAATCATTGTATAGTAGATATGAGAGTGTTGTGGTGATATAATAGACGGTTATGAAGAAGAAACGTGTGGTTTATCCATGATCAAGCTCCAGACAAACGTTGAAGCATTTTACGTGAATCAGCTGCGCTAGTGTCTGAGGTCAGTACCAAGAAGGTATTGGTAAGAGAGAAATGATTGTGGAACATAAACACATGCATTCCTGAGACTACACGGTTCTGCACTTAAAATACGCTATAACGCTAGAGCGGTGCCGCTTCCGTCTATTAGTAGTATGGAATGCAACGCTGTTAGCTTTCAAATATATGAAATATATCCTCAGCGCATGACATACATTCTCCATGCAAGTTTCTCTGCTATAAACTAAGTGTAAAGTGATAAAACTACCAACCTGCACACCAAAGATCACATCGATTCTTTGTAACACAAACACTACATAAGTTTACAGAGTTATTTGACACCTGCTGTTTATGAAGTTTATGCCTGATTACGGTGCAGAAATCGCGATATGTTCATAACAGCCCTATAAAACGCATACGAAGAACCAGTGACATCTTAGGAGGAAATAAACATTACGATCAGTAGCCTGAGAGATGAAACAGTCTTGCCACAGTTTACCATCGCCCCTGGTAACATTCCTCTTGCACACAGAAGTCATGGTCCAATGTTAGGATGTATTGCTCATGGGCAGTGTAACATTGCCGTTTCTCCTTGACCTCACTTCTCTAGAATGTCTCCTCTCTCCACTATTAAGGTGTGTATATGTGGCATCAGTCTACTGCCCTCCTCCACAGTTTTATTGATTTTACTGAGTACTCTTATCAGGGTATTTGCCTCTAATTTTATGTATTCTCTGTTAGTTTCCGGAATATTACTAGGTTTTCGCGATTTTAGATATTTCATGGTATTTCCTTCAATTTTTTCGTATATCAAGTCAATTTTTCGTGATTATACCAGGTTTACCTTGAGTTTATCGACTTTATGTCATCTTCCATATTTTTTCCACAGCTTTCCATATGTCATGGTCATGTTGCTGAAGTACCTATGAACTATTTGATTTTCTATGAGAATATCTTCTTATATACCAACCTACTAAAAAAATCCTAAGATTCCCCCCCCCCCTCCTCCTCCCCGCCCCCCCGATGAACCACTTGCATGCATTTAGGACAAGACGAACATGAAAAATGTGGTAACAGTCGTTTTGTACCTATATGAGTCTGAAGACTCGATTTACGTCCAAGATGTAGCAGAGAATGGCCTACTTCGCATATATCTTCATTCATCTAGAGGAGGGTATTGAAACAGGCTTCCCATCGATGGACATGCTTCATCACACATGAGTTCCAAGTCCTCTGATGACTGTGGTTTGGAGAGGTCTGCTTTTAACAGTCACATGTATATAGTACTCTAAGTCAAACACAGAACACGCAATTGCATATGAGTCGATCGCAGGCTGTACCATACAACTGATGCACCTTGAGAGAACAACGGAGAAAATAGTTAAATGCGTGGTAAATGACCTGCAGCAACATCTCCCTCTCTCCCTCTCAGCTATTACTCCATCTGCTTCCTATCGTCCTTTAACGCAGATCCATGTGAGTTTAGAGGCAATGGCTCTCTTTTCCAGGAAAGCATCAAAGATAGCAGTCATCTTGCATGTATCAATATTACCTCAATGGACATACAGTAGAATGCTGCCACACAGCTACTAGCTACTGTTCCTTAGCTGACACAGCAAACTTGTGACTGACAGATAGTACAGAGGAGATCATTGTAAATACTGTTTGTTAGGGTTTAAAACACCTGAACAGTCCTGCACAGGGTCAAACATGCGATCCATTCCGTAGTTGTATACTGCAGTTAACCCAGCCAGTGTGTAGCTAAGGACACTTTATAAAAATTTATAAGGCGGTTGCCAATAACTTTGGGGTCGCACCTGGCCTTGTGATCCAACTTTATGACTCTACATTTGGTGATCATCCATATTTAACATTCTATTCCAACCATCTTATTGCTATCGACAAAAAATAACTGCTTGCCTGGTTCTCGCTGCTTTCACGTCAACTTTTTCTCGTATTCCTCTTGCTGTCGCATATTTGTTCCAATGTACAAGAATTGTCCTGCATCAAGCAGAAGACATGCAGCTAATCCCTCAATTTCCCCGCATTTCGGCGTATTTTCCTTCAATTTATACATATTTTCCGTAATTTTATCGATTTTATGTCACTTATACCAATGCAATGATGACATTGCTTTTCGTTCTGTATTCTAAAACTGCTTGTAAATGTGGTACAATTGCCAACAACTAGCATAAATGCAATATTTTTCTGGCTGGACAGCATAGTATAGCACTGTACTCGATTGCATCCAGTAACCTCCAATCACATATTCTACAGCTTCAGTGCATTTGATCTGTTTTCTGTATATATGAGTCTGTTCATGTGTCTTGGATGGCTCCCATGACCCAGGATAGACCTGAGTTAGTATTCGAGTGTGGATTTTCCATGCTTTATATCTGGAGCGATGTTGGGATGCGGATCCACAATATGCCACATCCAGGATAGGGTATAGGGTTTGAAGGTGGATCTGCCACGCATAATATCCAGAGCGATGTTGGGATGCAGATCCAAAATACACCACATCTGGGATAGGATTTGAAGGTGGATCTGCCACACATTATATCCAGTGGTGGGTCCACAACACTCACATCCTGACAAAATATTTAAATAAACAATGTTCGAAACACTGCCTCATAGCCCACAAATTGTTTAAATAAACAATATTACACACATTGTCTAAATTGTTTAAACAATATTACATACACTCCAATCGATTTCCCACCAAATTCCTTACATAAATTAATAAACCATGTTCTCTAAATTGTTTAAACAGTATTCCATATACTGCAATCGATTTCCCTCCAAATGGCAGATCAACTGAGTCATTTTTCCTCCAATTTTCGGGTTGGGGAGAAGAGGGGGAGGGATGGCGGTTTTCCAAAGGTGGGATTTAATTAATTGATCAATTTAATTAATTATTCAATAGAATTGATATGAAAAGTGTGCTTGTATCGGTGAGAGGAGTTCCCACAGGAATGGGGGAGGAGTAGGGGAGGAGAATGGAGGGGGGGACAACTGGTTAAGGATCTGTCAATCAAAAGGAAGGATTATCCCCAGGGGGCTATAATCCTCTTAGCAGAACAATAGGTTAAGGACTTGCCAATCAAAAGAGAACAATAGGTTTGCCTCTGAACGTATACTTGCCCCTGAATGTGGATAACCACACTAGCAAATTGTCCTGATGCCACCCTTGACCTACTACTATGGTATTGCTGTGATTCCCGATTTGAACTAATCTCTCGCACCATTTCCGTATCCTGTCGGCATAGTGAAATCGAACCTGCACTCTACACAAGAGGTTCTTCTTCGTCATCACAGTGTTCTTCCATTACATTATCGTAACTCATGGCATGTAGATAGGGTAATTAGTTTTCAGAACCTGGTTGTCCAATCATAATGATGCCATCCACCTCATCCAAAATACACTACTGGCCATTAAAATTGCTACACCAAGAAGAAATGCAGATGATAAACGGGTATTCATTGGACAAATATATTATACTAGAACTGGCATGTGATTACATTTTCACGCAATTTGGGTGCATAGATTCGGAGAAATCAGTACCCAGAACAACCACCACTGGCTGTAATAATGGCCTTGATACGCCTGGGCATTGAGTCAAACAGAGCTTGGATGGCGTGTACAGGTACAGCTGCTCATGCATCTTCAACACGATACCACAGTTCATCAAGAGTAGTGACTGGCGTATTGTGATGAGGCAGTTGCTTGGCCACCATTGACCAGAAGTTTGCAATTGGTGAGAGATCTGGAGAATGTGCTGGCCAGGGCAGCAGTCGAACATTTTCTGTATCCAGAAAGGCCCGTACAGGACCTGCAACATGTGGTCATGCATTATCCAGCTGAAATGTAGAGTTTCGCAGGGATCGAATGAAGGGTAGAGCCACGGGTCGTAACACGTCTGAAATGTAACGTCCACTGCTCAAAGTGCTGCCAATGCGAACAAGAGGTGACCGAGACGCGTAACCAATGGTACCCCACACCGTCACACTGGGTGATACGCCAGTATGGTGATGACGAATACACGCTTCCAATGTCGCCAAACACGGATATGACCATCATGATGCTGTAAACAGAACCTGGATTCATTCGGAAAAATGGCGTTTCGCCATTCGTGCACCCAGGTTCGTCGTTGAGTACACCATCGCAGGCGCTCCTGTCTGTGATGCAGTGTCAAGGGTAACCGCAGCCATGGTCTCCGAGCTGATAGTCCATGTTGCTGCAAACGTCGTCGAACTGTTCGTGCAGATGGTTGTTGTCTTGCAAACGTCCCCATCTGTTGACTCAGGGATCGAGACTTGGCTGCACGATCCGTTGCAGCCATGAGGGTAAGATGCCTGTCATCTCGACTGCTAGTGATACGAGGCCGTTGGGATCTAGCACGGCGTTCCGTACTACCCTTCTGAACCCACCGATTTCATATTCTGCTAACAGTCATTGGATCTCGACCAACGCGAGCAGCAATGTCGCGGTATGATAAACCGCAATCGCGATAGGCTACAATCCGATCTTTATCAGAGTCGGAAACGTGATGGTACGCATTTCTCCTCCTAACACAAGGCATCACAACAACGTTTCACCAGCAACGCCGGTCAACTGCTGTTTGTGTATGAGAAATCGGTTGGAAGCGTTCCTCATGTCAGAACGTTGTAGGTGTCGCCACCGGCGCCAACCTTGTGTGAATGCTCTGAAAAGCTAATCATTTGCATATCACAGCCTCTCCTTCCTGTCGGTTAAATTTCGCGTCATGTTCGTGGTGTAGCAATTTTAATAACCAGTAGTGTATTTTAGCGTACTTCTCGCTTTTGCACCATTTCGTCTCTGTTTTCTAACTTATTCTGGTTACTGTGGTGTTTCTGATGGCCTAACATTGTTGTTATCACACACCACTGGTACTTTATGTACATTGCCTTGCACACCCTCGTGAGAAGATGTTGTTCATATCCGTATTCTTGAAACTGCGTCTGCACGTGTCGGTTTCCTGTGCATTAGACACTGGTTCCACAGAGAATTCTTTTATTTTCAAAAATTTTGTAGGAACTTCCATTCTAAACCTTTCACTATGGCTTTGTATTTCACATCTTGAGCTTCTGCCGTCAGGAGCTCTGAATGCTGTCCTTTTTATTTCTCTAGTTTCTTTACGCGACTATAGATTTTGTTTGGATCCGTTTCCTCGCTCTTGCGGTATTTCAAGTTTCCTGACGTGTTTCTTGTGCAAATCTTTTAGCACCCCATGCAATAATTCTCACACCCTTCTCCTCTTTTTTTTTCCTCAAAGATTTCCTGTTTTGAAACGTGGCTCCAGTTATGCCTCAGTAATCAGATTACAGAAATAAAACACAAAGGTAGTGAAACACAAAAAATTCTAGTTTTTACAGTGATGAGGAGAACATAAAGTATGGAGTCCCACAAGCGTCACTTCTAGGACCTGTCCTATTTCTACTGTATACAAATGAGTAAAATACATGACGGAACCACTGTACTCTTTGCAGATGACACTGATATTCTAATTAAATCACAGGAAAATCTGCAGGAGGCTGCAATATCAGTTATGCACACATTAATGCACTGGTTCAGGACCAATAGGCTCATCATAAATTCTAATAAAACTGTGGCAGTTAACTTCCACATCACGCAAAACCTCCATCCTCCAAACGCTGTTTCAACTATCAAAGGGAAAAATGCATTGAAGGTCAATTATACAAAATTTCTAGGCATTCATGTTCAGGCAGATCTGAAGTGGGAGGTGCACCTAAACAATTTAATAAGAGATTGAATTCACTAGCATATGCTGTTAGGATACTCACACTGAATACAAGCTGCTCGCTGACAATGTAACATAATTTTTTGGAGGCATTCCACAAATTCTACAAAAACATTCAAAATACAGAAAAAGATTATATATATATATATATATATATATATATATATAAGAAGATGAATCTACACATGAACACAGTAAATACAAACTTATGCAAAAGAGGAGTGTATCAAACCGGAGCTATGTTGTATAACCATTTGCCTTCTTACCTAAAATGCATACCAACATCAAATGCATTTAAAATAAAGCTAAAACAGTTCTTGCTTGACCAGTGCTTTTATTCTTTATGTGAATTTATGGAACATCATAATAAGTGAACCTAGTTTACCAAATTTTACTAATTGTCAAATGGTTCAAATGGCGCTGAGCGCTATGGGACTTAACTTCTAAGGTCATCAGTCCCCTAGAACTTAGAACTAATTAAACCTAACCAACCTAAGGACATCACACACATCCATGCCCGAGGCAGGATTCGAACCTGCGACCGTAGCGGTTGCTCGGTTCCAGACTGTAGCGCCTAGAACCACACGGCCACTCCGGCCGGCTACTAATTGTCAATTAATAATATAGTTTATGTTGTGCTTATCATGTCATCTCACTTCATAACTGCTATTATAACATGTAGAATCAATGTAGTACACCAAACTACATTATAATGCATTTTAACTATGTCAACAATGTAGCTAAAATGACTAATGTATTATAACTTTACCAGGTTTACCACTGTCCTATATCTCATGTACAAAAAATGTACTAAAATGATTCTTGGCAAATAAACAAAATAAAGATAATCACTGATTGCTGTGTTCTTAACTTTTGGCTTTCACAACCACTGTTTTCAATATTGATATTTATTTACTTATTTATTTTTGTGTTCCATAGATCCTTGGTGTGAGTGTATTGCTAGGATGTAGAATGTGTCAGATTATTACAGTAATAACCATATTTAAATGGTCATGAGGCTTAAAAACCAAATCATATGTAAACAGATACATGAGGTCCAAGTGTTTAAACAACAACACAGGTTATAGTGGTAGTAATTATTATAGAAGCAAATTATAATTCTTACATTCTAATACATATAAAAAGCATGCTGTCATCAATGATATGTCAGTGCTACATAGTCAGTTCTTGTAGGAATGCTTAAAATTAAACATAGTGTACTACCTGTCACACACTCAACAAATTCCAGTAAAGAATAGAAAGAACTATTCAAAAGATAAAGTTTCAGTTGACGGATTTAACATGAAATCATAAATCAGTCATGACTGATTTAACATGAAATGGAAGTTTATTGTATACTTTTATGCTTGAATAATGTACTCCTTTCTGTGCCATGCAGAGATTTTTTATGCCTTTGTGAAGATCATGTTTACTTCTTGTATCATGATATTCACTATTTGTTCTGTAAATTGTATGATTATTGTTGACAAAGCACATTACTGAAAAACGTACTGAGATGGCATGGTGAGGATCCCGAGCTGTTTGAATAAGTATCTGCAACAGCATCTGGGGTGCACTCTAGCCATAATTCTGAGGACTCTTTCCTGTACAATAAAAGCTTTGTTGGACACTGGTTGGTTACCACAAAATATGATGCCACAGGTCATAAGTGAATAGAAATATCCTGGGTATGCAGCTTTAATTGTTTCTGAGTCACAACCAGATGAAATTGAGCGAATGGCAAATGCTGCTGAATCCAGTCTTTTAAATAGGTTGATGATATGAACTGACCAGTTTAGATTGTTGTTTATGTGCAGTCCCAAGAATTTGGAAGACTCAATTTTCAATATTTCTTTGTCACCACATTTCAATTCGATATTTTCCTGATTTTATTTGCTGTTTGAAACAGAATGAATTTAATCTTGTTAACATTGAGTGACACGCCATTTGAAATGAACCAATCTACAGCTTCTTTGAATACAGTGGTCACAGTGTTCCCTAGGCAGCAGTTGGCTGTTTTGTCATGCTATTAGTGACAGTCTGGTTGTGATCAGTCTCTTATTTAGATACAGTTATTATTACTTTCGTATTTCACTGTAATAATGTTTCTTTTAATTCTTGTTTTGTTTTGATTCTTTACTCATGTCTACATTGTAATCTCCACATATTATAACAGCTTCCAGTTTACACTTCAATAACAATTTTTTTCATAAATGTTACAATATTACCACTTGGAGACCTGTATATATAGAAAATTATTAGTTCTTCATTCTTTATACCACTAATTTCAAAATATTTTTGTATGCATGCTGGTACATTTATACCACTGTATTCAGCATCTTGTTGATTACCAATTTGCTTCTTGTACACAGCACATCCCAGTTCTGTTAGGACTGTGGCTATGAAAAATAAAAGTAGTAAACTATGATCACAAAATCACTGTATTTATTAAAAATAGATTCCCCCTAAATCAAAACACAGCTGAAATAATTCTAAAAGTGTTTTGAAATACTCCTGTAGTCCTTTTTTGTAGCTGCATTTAGTACTACAGTATATTGTTCTTGGTCGTCTTTAATTATCTCATAAAGCATCCTTTCATTGCCAACTTCAATTTGGCGAACAATCAGAAGCCAGATGAGGCCAAATCCAGCAAATATGGTCGGTGATCCAGGACTGTGATCCATTTGCTGTCCAAAAACCTGAGCACAATCTTCACTTTGTAGGCTGGGGTGTTATCATGGAAGAGCAACCAGGTACCTGCGTCTTGGTATTTGGTTCGAATTTGACAAATTCTTGCTCACAAATGCTGGAGAATTTGAAAAACTTGATGTTACCTCACTGCTCCATTGCCAGTTTCCAATAAGTGCCAGACATATACTGTTACGTTCACAGCCAAGATGCTTGCTGCAGCAGTGCTAGCACTTTGATTTTCTACATAGCTGTTTTTGAAACTTCAAGGATTTTAATGGCACAGCTCACCATGAGATTGCATTACAGTTTTGGAATTTCACATAAGCAGTCCTAATAGAACTGGGACACACTGCAAATATTAGCAACATCTCCACCTTTATGTTTTGATCTGCAGAAATAATTAACCACATCATAGTCTTTTATTATTGTATTATGAAAATCTGCTGCATTTAGTACATTCTCACTTTGGCATAATACATCTGTTTGTGTTTCACTCAGGAGCACTTATTTTTCTAGCTTTCTGCTGTCTAGATATTGAATTTTGTGGTGCAATACTTTGATGTTGTTTCCCTTTTGATGACCCTTAAATTGTTGGAAATCATTTTACACTGGAGAATGACTCATAACATGGCCAAAATTAAGCATCAGAGATAGAGCAAACATGATAATCAGATGTTTTTATAGAGCACTTCAGAGAGAATGTGTTGGATACCCCAATAAGTGTCCTGATCATGCTAGTGTAATATGAAAGACTCTAATTAGTCATCTGTAGAATCGGAGAGAATAAAACTTGTTACCACAGAAAGAGATTTGTGTGAGACTGTTCTGAACATTTTCATCGAAAATTATTTTAAGCAGTTAGTTCAGGAGTGCACTCAAAGTATAAATGGCTGCAAAAGCATACTCAACTCCTTAGCAACAAATAACCCTGAGCAAATAAGGACCATCAGAATGGAAACAGGGATCAGTGACCACAAGGTCATTGTAGAGAGACTGAATATTCTAACATTTAAATCCACCAAATATGAATGCAAAATATATCTATTTAAAAAAGTAGATAATAATTTGCTTGCTGCCTACCTAAGAGACAGTCTCCATTCCTTCCAAACTAACTATGTAAGCACAGACCAGATGTGACTTAAATTCAAAGAAATAGTACCAATGACAATTGAGAGATTTATACCACATAAATTAATAACAGATGGAGCTGACCAATCATGTTACACAAAAAAATTAGAATACCATTGTGGAAGCAACAAAAGAAGTGTGCCAAATTTAAAAGAATGCAGAATCTCCAAGACTGGTTATGTTTTACTGAAGCTCAAAATTTGGAACAGACTTCAATCCTAGACACTTTTAATAGATTCCACAATGAAACTCCGTCTCGAAATCTGGTGGAACATCTAAAGAGATTCTGGTCAATTATAAAGAAAACCAGCGGAAAACACAATCAATATGTTGAGTTCATGATAGCAATAGTATTGTTAATGATGACAGTTCCACTAATATGATGTTACTAAACATAGTTTTCCAAAATCCCATCACCAAAGAAGATGAACTAAATATTTCAGAATTTCAATCAAGAACTGTGGTCAACATGAGCAACTTAGAAATAGATATTCTTGGCGTGGTGAAGCAACTCAAATCACTTAATAAAGGCAAGTCTTCTGGTCCAGATTGTATACCAATTAATTTCCTTTCAGAATATGCTGATATAATAGCTCCATTGTATACAATCAGTTGCTCAACAAAATATATGTACCTAAAGACTGGAAAGTTGCACAGGTCACAAGCAGTACCCAAGAGAGGAAGTAGGAGTAACCCAATGAATTACAGATCCATATTACTGACATAAATTTACAGTAGGATTTTGAAACATATACTTTGTTTGAACATTACAAATTACCTCAAGGAAAACAATCTGTTGACACACAGTCAGTCAGCACAGATTCAGAAAACATCATTCTTGTGAAACACAACTAGCTCTTTATTCACATAAAGTAAAGAGTGCTACCAAGAAGGGATCTAAACTTGATTCCATGTTTTTAGATTTCCAAAAGACTTTTGATACCATTCTTCACAAGCAGCTTCTATTCAAGTTTCATGCCATCTCAGTTGTGCAACTGGATTCATGATTTCCTGCCAGAAAGATCACAGTTCGTAGTAATTGATGGAAAGTCATCGAGTTAAACAGAAAAAATACCCAGCATTCCCAAAGGAAGATTTATAGGTCCTTTGCTGTTCCTTGTCTATATAAATGATTTAGGAGACAGTCTGAACAGTCATCTGAAAATGTTTGCAGAGGATGCTGTTGTTTACTGTTGTGTAAAGTCAGCAGAAGATCAAAACCAATAACAAAATGATTTAAACAAAATATCTGTATGTTACAAAAATTTACAATTGACTCTAAGTAATGAAAAGTTTGTGGTCATCGACATGAGTACTAAAAGGAATGCATGGAGTTTCAGGTTACAAATCTAAAAGCTGTCAATTCAGTTAAATACTTAAGGATAACTTAAACTGGAACAATGACACAGATAATGTTGTAGAGAATACAAGCCAAAGATTGCATTTTATTGGCAGAATACTTTGAAGGTGCAATGGGTCTTCTAAGGAGACAGTCTATACTAAGCTTGTCCATCCTCTTTTGAAGTACTACATCTACATCTACATCTACATTTATACTCCACAAGCCACCCACCGGTGTGTGGCGGAGGGCACTTTACTTGCCACTGTCATTACCTCCCTTTCCTGTTCCAGCCACGTGTGGTTCACGGGGAGAACGACTGCCGGAAAGCCTCCGTGCGCTCTCAAATCTCTCTAATTTTACATTCGTGATCTCCTCGGGAGGTATAAGTAGGGGGAAGCAATATATTTGATACCTCATCCAGAAACGCACCCTCTCGAAACCTGGACAGCAAGCTACACCATGATGCAGAGTGCCTCTCTTGCAGAGTCTGCCACTTGAGTTTGCTGAACATCTCCGTGACGCTATCACGCTTACCAAATAACCCCGTGACGAAACATGCCGCTCTTCTTTGGATCTTCTCTATCTCCTCTGTCAACCCAACCTGGTATGGATCCCACACTGATGAGCAATACTCAAGTATAGATCGAACGAGTGTTTTGTAAGCCACCTCCTTTGTTGATGGACTACATTTTCTAAGGACTCTCCCAATGAATCTCAACCTGGCACCCACCTTACCAACAATTAATTTTATATCATCATTCCACTTTAAATCATTCCACACGCATACTCCCAGATATTTTACAGAAGTAACTGCTACCAGTGTTTGTTCCGCTATTATATAATCATACAATAAAGGATCCTTCTTTCTATGTATTCGCAATGCATGTTATGGGATCCTTACCAGACAGGATTGGCAGAGGATGTGGAAGAAGTTCAAAGAAGGTCAGCTTGTTTGGTATTATTGTGAAATATGGGAGAGAGTGTTACAGATATTATACATGAGTTAGGGCGGCAATCATTAAGACAAAGGCATTTTTCATTACAGAGAGATCTTGTCACAAAATTTCAGTTGCCAACTTTCTCTTCCAAACATGAAAATATTTTATTGGTCCCCTCATACATAGGGAGGAATGGTAATTCCAGTAAAATAAAAGAAACCAGAGTTCACACAGAAAGATTTAAGTGTTATTTTTCCTGTGCACTGTTCAATATTGGGACAGCAGAGAAATAGTCTGAAGCTGGTTTGATGCACCCTCTGCAAAGCACTTAAGTGTGAATTGCAGAGTAGTCATGTGCATTTAGATGTAGATGTGAATATCATGTCTGAAAATTATATTGAACAGAGGACAACCAACTCATGATGTCAACCTCTTTGACAACCTAGCAATGTTACAGACCCGAACTTTTCAAAAGAGTTTATATAGAAAAGGGTGTCAATGAATAAAGACTATGATTGCATCAATGACTACAGGTGTTACAGGAATATACAGGGTGTTAAAAAGTATTCAATATTTTGAGAGATGGTAGTATGGACCTAAACAAGAAAAGAATATCCGGTAAAAATGGGTTCTAAAGTACATACCTTAAGAGCTATGAGCACTTTTTCAGTAGAAAGTAAAGTGTTTCACAGAAGCAAAGGTGAATAAGTGCTCATAGGTCTTAAGTGATGCATTTTAGAGCCCAATCTTACTAGATTTTATTAATTTTAAAACATGGAAATGAAAGATCTTGCAGTAGAGGAAATGAGTTCCACTGCAACAAAGATGAAGTGCTCACTGATCTTAAGGTAAGCCTTTTAGTGCAGTTTATTAGACTTTTTTGTTTTGGTCCATTCTACCACCTCTCAAGATACGGAATACTTTTTTAACAACCTGTGTTTGAGATTAGCAAGAATGAGAGGAAACAAACTGCAGAGTTTCTGAGTGGTTAATATCAAATATTCATCTCTAAGGACGAAGATTTAAAGCACCAATGGATAAAATTCCAAATACGCCCTAGACCAGTATATGCTGAACAAGATGGTGGGGAATGGGAAGAGCCATAGTGGTTCAAAAGCCATGTTAGAAAGTTACTACCAACAGTAAATAGAGCTTCATTACTGATAAAAGTGAAGTCAAAGTCTAGTTGACAGACAAAAGCTGAATGAAGCCAAATCAAGTGTAAGAAGAACAATGCAAAAAGTGTTCAATGAATCTGGACATATTATTTTACCAACCAACCTGATTAAAAATCCTAATAAAGTTTGATCTTCCACAGGTCATTAAGTAGATCAAAATTACCTGTTCAGTCACTTAGTGATCATATTGGTACTGAAATGGAAAATGAGTGAGAGAAGTACAACATACTGAATACTGTCTTTCTAAATCATTTCACTATGGAAGATCATAATACAATTGCTCCTCTCAATTGTCACACAAATGCTGACAGATATTGGGATAAGTGACTGCAGAATAGAAAAGCAAATACAATCACTTAATAGTGTAAAGATATCTGGACTATTAGAAGAACTTCCCCCTGTTGTAGCAGTGATTTATTGTAGGTCACCAGAGCAACATAGGGTACCTAGCAATTGAAAAAAAAAAAAAAGGGTAGACCATTCCTTTTTCAAGACATCTCATTGGAAATATGCACATAGTTATAGGTTGATATCACTGGAATCAGCCTATTATAGAATCGTAGCGTACATCTTATGCTCATAAAAAATGAAATTTTTAGGGAATAAAAATCTCCTATATAAAAATCAATGTGTATTCCACAAACAGAGATCTTTCAAAACTTGGCTCTCTCTGTTCACTCATGAGATCCGGGGTGCAACAGACAATGGTGCACAGGTTCATACCATGTTCCTTGACTTCAGGAAGGCATTCCATAGAGTTCTACACAGTCATCCAGTGAACAAAATAGTGGATTACCAAGTACTGGACTAGATTTGTGATTGGATTGCCAGTAGAACTTAGAAGATTATTCTTAGCAAAACAAAATCGACTGATGTAGTGGTAATTTGAGGAGTGACACAAGTTAATGTGATAGGGCCGTCACTGTTTGCAATGTCCAGCAAGATTAATGTGCCAACTGCCTGTGTTCAACATCAACAGACAGTAACCACTCACAGATGCCTCATGGCAGGACTAACACTGGAGGGAATGCAAAATGTGTCAAGGGGATGTGAAAAACAGTACAGTTGTCACAGTGCAGAAACAGAGCGATTTATGTGATGTCCAATAGGATCGGGGGTGGAAGCATTTTCAAAATGGAAAAGTTTGTTAACTGTTCATGTGCCATTGTGGTTACGGCATACTGTACATGGGAAAATGGTACTATCCAAAACTGGCACCTAGGCAAGTATGGTTCACCACAGGCTATAGACAACAGGGGAGAATGGCAGCTGCAGAAAGGTGTACAGGTAAACAGAAGTGCAACTGTTCAGCAACTGACCACACAGATCAACCAAGGGGCTACCAACAGTGCCTCTGCAATGTCCGTTCAGGAAACATAGCTGTGTAAGGGCTTCTGCAGTAGGCACCATGTTCATGCACCCATGCTGATTGTTGTTCATCAGCAACAATGGCTGGAATTTGCATGCCAGTACCTCAACTGCACATCCAGTAAGTGGCAACAGATGGCCGTTTTAGATGAATCTCATTTTATGCTCCTTTGGACAGATGGTCATTTGTGTGTAGGGTATTAAATGTCTGAAAGCAGACACTGTACAAGAATCATAGGAAGAGTCCATGCCAGAGGAGAGAGTGTTATGGTCTGAGGAATGTTTTTTGTGCCATTCCCTGGGTGATCTCACCATTCTGGAAGGCACAATAAATCAAAACAAGCATGCGTCTATCCTTGGGGAACATGTCTGCTGCTATATGCAGTTTGTTTTTTCTCGCCAAAATGGCATCTACCAGAAGGATAATGCAAAGTACCACACAGTGTACATGCATGGTTGGAAGAGCATGAGGATGAGTTTACTATACAACCTGGCCACCTATCTCCCTGGATTTAAACCCAACTGAGAATCTGTTGGACCACTACGATCAGGCTGTTCATGCCACAGGTTCTCAATTGAGAAACATAGCATAGCTCTCCACAGCACTGGTGTTGGCATAGCACCACATCCCATTCAGTAACTTTCAGAACCTCATTAACTCTCCTCTTGCTTGTCTTGCAGAAGACTGCACTGCAAAACATGGTTCTTAGGCAGTACACAAATGATCTAGGGGATAGCACTGAAGACCCCACGAGGCTGTTTGCAGATGGTGCTGTGTCATCTATATAGAAAAGTTGTAATGCCAGAAGACTAGCAGAATTCAGGAAGACCTGTAAAGGATTAATGTTTGGTGCAAGGATTGGCAGTTGTATCTGAATATAAGTAATG
The DNA here is from genome assembly GCF_021461395.2 of Schistocerca americana. Taxonomy (NCBI): domain Eukaryota; kingdom Metazoa; phylum Arthropoda; class Insecta; order Orthoptera; family Acrididae; genus Schistocerca; species Schistocerca americana. The sequence goes on from NC_060130.1 coordinate 293,697,678, forward strand.
TAACACACTGCACATAAATAGGCAAAGAGATCCACTGCTATTTTATTACACTATTGCTGAAAAATACTGGAAACAGTAACTACCATAAATTACCTGAGAGTAACCATCTGTAGTGATTTAAAGTGAAATGACAATGTAAAATGAACTGTATGAGAAACACACGAAAGTCTAAGATTCGTTGGGAGAATCTTAATGAAATATAATTCATCCATGAAATAAATGACTTGCAAAACACTTGTAAGACTGGTTCTTGACAATTGCTCATCAGTCTAGTCCTGGACTTACCAGGTAGGATTAACAGAGGAGGTAGAGAAGATCAAACAAGAGTCTTACAAAGATGCTCAGCAAATTCCAGTGGCAGATGCTACGAGAGAAGAGTTGAGCAGCATGGCGAGTTTTACTATTAAAATACCAAGAGCATATGATTCAGGAATACTTGTTGTTGTTGTTGTTGTGGTCTTCAGTCCTGAGACTGGTTTGATGCAGCTCTCCATGCTACTCTATCCTGTGCCAGATTCTTCATCTCCCAGTACCTATTGCAACCTACATCCTTCTGAATCTGCTTAGTGTATTCATCTCTTGGTCTCCCTCTACGATTTTTACCCTCCACGCTGCCCTCCAATACGAAATGGGTGATCCCTTGATGCCTCAGAACATGTCCTACCAACCGATCCCTTCTTCTGGTCAAGTTGTGCCACAAACTTCTCTTCTCCCCAATCCTATTCAATACCTCCTCATTAGTTATGTGATCTACCCATCTAACCTTCAGCATTCTTCTGTAGCACCACATTTCGAAAGCTTCTATTCTCTTCTTGTCCAAACTATTTATCATCCATATTTCACATCCATACATGGCTACACTCCATACAAATACTTTCAGAAACTACTTCCTGACACTTAAATCTACACTCGATGTTAACAAATTTCTCTTCTTCAGAAACGCTTTCCTTACCATTGCCAGTCTACATTTTATATCCTCTCTACTTCGACCATCATCAATTATTTTGCTCCCCAAATAGCAAAACTCCTTTACTACTTTAAGTGTTTCATTTCCTAATCTAATTCCCTCAGCATCACCCGACTTAATTCGACTACATTCCATTATCCTCGTTTTGCTTTTGTTGATGTTCATCTTATATCCTCCCTTCAAGACACTGTCCATTCCATTCAACTGCTCTTCCAAGTCCTTTGCTGTCTCTGACAGAATTACAATGTCATCCGCAAACCTCAAAGTTTTTATTTCTTTTCCACGGATTTTAATACCTATTCCGAATTTTTCTTTTGTTTCCTTTACTGCTTGCTCAATATACAGATTGAAAAACATCGGGGAGAGGCTACAACCTTGTCTCACTCCCTTCCCAACCACTGCTTCCCTTTAATGCCCCTCGACTCTTATAACTACCATTTGGTTTCTGTACAAATTGTAAATAGCCTTTTGCTCCCTGTATTTTACCCCTGCCACCTTCAGAATTTGAAAGAGAGTATTCCAGTCAACATTGTCAAAAGCTTTCTCTAAGTCTACAAATGCTAGAAATGTAGGTTTGCCTTTCCTTAATCTAGTTTCTAAGATAAGTCATAGGGTCAGTGCCCGCATCTTGTGGTCGTGCGGTAGCGTTCTCGCTTCCCACGCCCGAGTTCCCGGGTTCGATTCCCGGCGGGGTCAGGGATTTTCTCTGCCTCGTGATGGCTGGGTGTTGTGTGATGTCCTTAGGTTAGTTAGGTTTAAGTAATTCTAAGTTCTAGGGGACTGATGATCATAGATGTTAAGTCCCATAGTGCTCAGAGCCATAGGGTCAGTATTACCTCACATGTTCCAATATTTCTACGGAATCCATTCTGATCTTCCCTGAGGTCAGCTTCTACTAGTTTTTCAATTCGTCTGTAAAGAATTCGCGTTAGTATTTTGCAGCTGTGGCTTATTAAACTGATTGTTCGGTAATTTTCACATCTGTCAACACCTGCTTTCTTTGGGATTGGAATTATTATATTCTTCTTGAAGTCTGAGGGTATTTCACCTGTCTCATACATCTTCCTCACTGGGTGGTAGAATTTTGTCAGGACTGGCTCTCGTAAGGCTGTCAGTAGTTCTAATGGAATGTTGTCTACTTCAGGGGCCTTGTTTCGACTCAGGTCTTTCAGTGCTCTGTCAAACTCTTCACGCACTATCGTATCTCCCATTTCATCTTCATCTACATCCTCTCCTATTTCCATGATATTGTCCTCAAGTACATCGCCCTTGTATAGACCCTCTATATACTCCTTCCACCTTTCTGCTTTCCCTTCTTTGCTTAGAACTGGGTTTCCGTCTGAGCTCTTGATATTCATACAAGTGGTTCTCTTTTCTCCAAAGGTCTCTTTAATTTTCCTGTAGGCTGTATCTATCTTACCCCTAGTGAGATAAGCCTCTACATCCTTACATTTGTCCTCTAGCCATCCCTGCTTAGCCATTTTGCACTTCCTGTCGATCTCATTTTTGAGACGTTTGTATTCCTTTTTGCCTGCTTCATTTACTGCATTTTTATATTTTCTCCTTTCATCAATTAAATTCAATATTTCTTCTGTTACCCAAGGCTTTCTACTAGCCCTCGTCTTTTTACCTACTTGATCTTCTGCTGCCTTCACTACTACATCCCTCAAAGCTACCCATTCTTCTTCTACTGTATTTCTGTCCCCAATTCTTGTCAATTGTTCCCTTATGCTCTCCCTGAAACTCTGTACAACCTCTGGTTTAGTCAGTTTATCCAGGTCCCACCTCCTTAAATTCCTACCTTTTTGCAGTTTCTTCAGTTTTAGTCTACAGTTCATAACCAAATGATTGTGGTCAGAGTCCACATCTGCCCCTGGAAACGTCCTACAATTTAAAACCTGGTTCCTAAATCTTTGTCTTACCATTATATAATCTATCTGAAACCTGTCAGTATCTCCAGGCTTCTTCCATGTATACAGCCTTCTTTTATGATTCTTGAACCAAGTGTTAGCTGTGATTAAGTTGTGCTCTGTGCAAAATTCTACCAGGCGGCTTCCTCTTTCATTTCTTAGCCCCAGTCCATATTCACCTACTATGTTTCCTTCTCTCCCTTTTCCTACTACCGAATTCCAGTCACCCATGACTATTAAATTTTCATCTCCCTTCCCTATCTGAATAATTTCTTTGATTTCATCATACATTTCTTCAATTTCTTCGTCATCTGCAGAGCTAGTTGGCATATAAACTTGTACTACTGTAGTAGGAGTGGGCTTCGTGTCTATCTTTGCCACAATAACGCGTTCACTATGCTGTTCATAGTAGCTTACCCGCACTCCTATTTTTTTATTCATTATTAAACCTACTCCTGCATTACCCGTATTTGATTTTGTATTTATAATCCTGTATTCGCCTGACCAGAAGTCTTGTTCCTCCTGCCACTGAACTTCACTAATTCCCACTATATCTAACTTTAACCTATCCATTTCCCTTTTTAAATTTTCTAACCTACCTGCCCGATTAAGGGATCTGACATTCCACGCTCCGATCCGTAGAACGCCAGTTTTCTTTCTCCTGATGACGACGTCATCTTGAGTAGTCCCCGCATGGAGATCTGAATGGGGGACTATTTTACCTCCGGAATATTTTACCCAAGAGGACGCCATCATCATTTAACCATACAGTAAAGCTGCATGCCCTCGGGAAAAATTACGGCCGTTGTTTCCCCTTGGTTTCAGCCGTTCGCAGTACCAGCACAGCAAGGCCGTTTTGGTTAATGTTACAAGGCCGGATCAGTCAATCATCCAGACTGTGCCCCTGCAACTACTGAAAAGGCTGCTGCCCCAATTCAGGAACCACGCGTTTGTCTGGCCTCTCAATAGATACCCGTCCATTGTGGTTGCACCTATGGTACAGCTATCTGTATCGCTGAGGCACGCTAGCCTCCCCACCAACGGCAAGGTCCATGGTTCACTGGGGGGTGGGGGGGGGGGGGGCAGGAAGACTTAGAAAACATATTACTTTGACCCACATATGTCTTGTAGACCTATGAAAATCAGTATGGTTTTCGAAAGAGATGATCCTGCACAGAAAAGATTTTTAATTTGCCACAGAATATTAACCAGTAAACATACAACAGTATTGTTTATTGATCTGAAGAAAGGATTTGCTTTTGAAGACAAAGAAACTTTAGATAAAATCATTAGATAATTAGATGTTAAAGCAAAATTAGCAAATGTGATTCATGAAAATTTAACAAACACTACACTGTCCAGTCACATTAATGTGACCACCTGTCAAAATTCTGAATATGGTTACCCAGGATAGACGCATACTTGTGCTGATCCATAGTGCCTTCCAGAATGATGAGATTGTCTAGAAAATGCCACAAAAAGATTCCCCTGACCCTAACATTCCTTTCTCCAGCCTGTACCTCTCCAACAATTGTTGAAAGATGTTTGCTTTCAGCTGTTACACACGATACATGCCAATGGCCATCTTTCCAATGGAGCATAAAACGTGATTCATCTGGAAAGGCCACCTGTCACCACTCACTGGATGTCCAGTTGTGGCACTGGCATGCAAATTCCAGTCTTTGTCACCACTGAGCAGCAGTCAGCATGGGTGCATGAACCAAGTGCCTCCTGTGGAGGCCTATGCACAGGAATGTTCACTAAATAATCTGTGAGAAGACAATGTTGGTAGGCTCTTGGTTCACCTGGGCAGTCAGTTGCTCAACAGTTGCCCATATATTTGCCTGTACTCATCTCCGCACCCATCATTCACCTGTGTCATCTACGGCTGATGGTGCTCTACAGTTGACTTGGCACCGGTTTTGGATAGTGCCACTTTGTCACGCACGGTGTACCTTAACCACAGCAGCATGTGACCAGTTTACAAACTTAGCCATTTCAGAAATGCTTCCACTGTTGGCCCAAAAGCCAATGAGCATGCTCTTTTGGACCTCAGATATATCACTCTGTTTTCACATAATGACAGTGATTGCAGTGTTTTCCTTGTACCCCACCATGCTTTACATACCTTTCGCTGCTAGTGCTTCCGTGTGCTATTTGTGAGTGCTTATTGCACAGTGACATTGAACATAAGGAGTGGTCACATAAATGTGACTGGGCTATGTATATGTATACAAGGCACCATATGCTGATTTCAGCAGATTTGTACAAATTATGGACAGGGTACTATCACACTTCTGGAAGATGAATAAACTAATTTTATGTGGGGCTATAAATATCAACTGCTTATTAGATACAAGATTCAAAGTAGAACTTGACACATTACTTACAACAAATATTGCTAAAGTTGTACTAGAATGAGAAAGAACACGCAGTCTGCCACTGATTTTATAATCAGTAGTTAGTAATCCAGCAGGTACAATTGCATGGCAAATGAAATGAATCTATCAGACAGCAACTCACAGACTATAATTATAAAAGATGGTATGAAGGTAGATACTCACAACTATTTCTTTTACGGAGATAGCATCTCTAACATAGAACTTATGAAGAAAAAAGTGTAAAATGAACATTGCCCAGAAATGTACCTTTCTGATAATATAAATGTCAAATATAACATTTTACAGGATATTTACTGAAAAGCTATAGAAGATTGGCTATCGAGTAAAATGATGACAGTAAAAAAAAAAAAAAATAAATAAATAAAAAAGGAGGGTGGGGGGTGAGGGCATGTACCGTGGTTGACAAAGGGTTAACTTGTATCCTATTAGAAAATTAAACAGTTTTGTAGCCTTAGCAAAGAGCCACACAAGCCTGACCATTTTGATAACTGTTATAAATCTTACAGAAGGTTCACAATAAGACACCAAAAGATGCAAAAACTAGTCTGTGGGAAACACCACTGCTCAGTCGTCAAACAGTCAGGACCACATGGAAGGTAATTAACAGAGAAGCAGGTAAATCATCAGATAATGTCAGCAAAAGCCACAAGGGGATTAGAGGACCAGCTCTTAGTATTGTTCAGGAAGTACAACAAATCAGTCACAGTGTACCACAGGGCAGCATATTAGGACCTCTGTTGCTCCTGTTATACACTGACAGAAAAAAAATCACAACACCAGAAAGGAGTTGTGTGACATAAACAAAGGTTGGTAAGTGTGTTTCTCCTTCTGAAAGTTAATGTCAATTCAAATATCATGCCGATTGCTTAGGAGTGGCGCTAGTAGTGCCACTATGAGGATGCAAGTCAGATTTGCTTTAAATATGCTCTGTAACCATTGTGATCTTTAGTCACCTTTGATATAGGATGTGGTGACTTGATGTTAGTCAAGAATACATTTAAGGCAACAGAAACACCACTATCAGCACCTCATTGAGTTTGAACGAGGACATGTAATAGGGCAATATGAAACTTGATGTGCCTTCTGCGATGGCCGTAAAAGACTGGGCTTCAGACAGCTTGTGGCACTACTGAGAGGGAAGGCCATCATATTCGGCGCAAGGCTCTGGCTCATTGTACTGCATCTGCAGCAGCAATTAGAACAACAAACTGTTACTAATTGGTTGCTTCAAGGATAACTATTCTATTCCATTCTATTCTATTCTAACTCTGAGCCAGATGCCATATAGTATACATTTCACTGGCCCCAAACCACCACCATCTGTTATTTCAGTGGTGTCAAGTGAGAGCTCATTGCAGGGCAGAGTGGAGGTCTGTTGTGTTTTTTGATGAAAGCTGGTTCTGCTTTGGTGCCAGTAATATGGCCCTGTGTTGGTTAGGAGGAGGCCAGTTGAGGGCCTGCAACCAACCAGTCTGCCTTTTAGACATGATGAACCTACACCTGGAGTTATGGTATGGGGTGTGATTTTATATGACAGCAGGAGCATTCTTGTGGTTATCCCACGCATCCTGACTACAAATTTGTACATCAGTCTGCTGATTTGACCTTTTGTGCTACCATTCATGAACAGGATAACACTCACTCACATACTGCTGTTGTAACCCAACACACTCTACAGAGTGTCAACATGTTGCCAGGCCTGCTTAATCACCAGATCTGCCTCCAATTAAGCACATAGGGTGCATCATCAGACGACAACTCCAGCATCATCCAAAAACAGCATTAACTGTCCCTGTATTGACTGACCACATGCAACAGGCATGGAACGCCATCCCACAAACTGATATCTAGCACCTGTACAACACAATGCATGCATGTTTGCATGGTTGCATTCAACAATCTGGCAGTTACACCAGCTACTAACGTATCAGAATATCACATTTGCAATGGTCTATTTTGATCTTTTCGTGTTGTTATATTTTTTCTGTAAGTGTACACAGACAATTTACCTCAAAACACTGAAAGTGAAATGATTCTTTTTGCATACAATACCATTGCATAACGATTCGCAGGATACCATAACAAAAAGCAAAATGATATTTGAGTGTATTACTCAGTGGCTTGAAACCATTAGGCTAATTCTCAATAATGCGAAAACGAAAGTAATATTCTTCAGGAACAAGAACAGAAGAAAAATAGAGGAATCCTAACATTTACAAACACTGAGTATAAATGTAGTTGAAAACACAAAAATCTAAGGATTCACTGTAGATAACTGTTTAATATGGAAAGAGCACATTGCTACAACAACTAGTAAACTAACTACTGTCACATTTGTTATTTGAAATATTAAGACACTAATAGCAGATGATGTTACACAAATTGTAAATTTCTCATGTTTTAATACTATCATAACCTATGGCATAAAAGTATGGGATCAGGCAAGTGATGCAATGAAAATCTTTAAACTACAAAATGTAAGAATCAGAGTAATGGCTAATTAAGAAAGAATAGAGTGCTGTAAGCAGCTATTCAAAAACTTAAATTATGTATATATACAAAATATTACTTTTTACACACAAAATATTACTTTTTGTACAGGAAGATCATAACAAATTTGTTAAAAATGAAGACATACATAGCCATACTACCAGAAACTGTATAAAGTTAAGTTTTCCTCAACATAATACAACTAAATATACAAGAAACACTGCTTAAATGACAATAAAAATGTTCAACTCTTTACCCCTTCAAATTTCAAACACCAGCTTGAAGGAGAAATCCAAACAAACAATAAAACTATTCCTTGTAGAGAGTACCTTCTATTCTGTCACTGAACTCATGCTAAATGCAAAAAATTGGAAACAGGCATATGGTCTAATAGAATTAAAATGTGAATTGCAGTAGATTCAAAATGTTTACCTATAAGGAGATCCTCACCAGGCCGTGAAGGCCCAAGGGATGTCTACTGGCCAACTGGCCACTGTGCCATCCTCTGCCTTACAGTATCGTGTGGGTGTGGTATGGAGGGGCATGTGGTTAGCACACCACTTTCCAGCCATTTTGCAGACTTTCCAGGGTGTGGAGCCACTGCTATTCACTCAAGTAGGCTGGGTGCACCCCTTGCCAGTCTTACCATCAAGGAAAAAAAAATCCTTGGAGTACCAGGAATTGAACGTGGTCCCCCGCATGACAGCTATCTATGCTGACCGAATACACTGAGCTACCATGCCAGCTGCCACTCAGCTGTGGAGGTGAGCAAAATTTGTACTTATGTATCATATAATATAATTAAAATGTGTGTAGGTAGATTGTAAAGTAGATCTGAAATGTGTAATTCTGTACTAAAAAATTATATACCTATAATAGTTAAATAGTGTATGTTATTATTATTTTGTGAAACAGACAATGTGAATATATACTTGTATGTGATCTTTATAGGTAAATCCAAAGCTGCTCAGTAAAATAAATAAATAAATAAATAAATTGTAAACTGTGACTCTTAAGCTGCCATGTTCTCTTTACTAACAGAAAAACAATGTAACATACATTTACAACAATAGCAATGGTACAACTTTAAAAAAAAAAGGATGTTTCAAGTGACATGGCTACATACATTTATTATATTTCACAGTTAGAAGAGCTGGTACATTGCCTGAGAAATCAATATGAAAATGTTTTGAACTCTAGAGGTGATCACAAAATTATTAATGATGTTACCACTGAGATACAACCATTTTCTGAGAGCATGGGAATCAACACATCTTGATCAACAAACTCTAGAGAATTTGATCTTAAGATTGTTGATGGAAAAAAACGTTTAAATCTACAGGAAGTTGCAAATGGGGAGGCAGTTCTGGCTGATAAACAACATAGGAATAACCACCTTAAGAATAACCCTAGTCTTGAAGATAAAAATTTGAGAAAACAAGGTAAATACTTTAAATGTCATAAACCTAGCCGCTGGGAAAAAGACTGATGATAATACACCCAGGAGAAGAAATGTTGCACCAGCCAAGAAATCTAACTCAATTTGACCAGGTTGATCACCTTTCCCATTATGAAGATGCAAAGAATGCCTCTAAATGTCACTCTGAAGGGTGGAGTACCATGTGCAAGAAGTGTAATATGTATTTGTGTGTACTTAAAAACAACTGCTTTCTAAAATTCCATGAACAAAAATCTTAATAACTGTCATAAAATATTTTTTTCTTCTACTGGTTGAGACCCAAAGCACACATATGTGTACATCAAATGAAAAGCCCAGTTACAAAAGTAGTTAAGACAGTTTTAAAAGATTTTTGGGAAAAGCCGAAAGACGTATCCTTGCTCTCACAGCAATATTACAGTGGTGGTTAATGTCTGAAAAGAAAGGAATAAAACACAGTGACCAAATCATAAATGTCTCTGTAATCCTACATTAACCCCTTATTAGTACTTTTACGTAAAATTTTGTACTTAGCCCATTTTGCAACCGAATGGGCCAGTTTGCCACTTCTGCAACCACATCAGTGGCCATGATGGAATGCAGTCAGCTGCAAAATCAGTGGAAAAATTAATTCTGGTGTTTATCTGGCTATGTCAGTAAGAATGGTAGACAACAAGAGTATACAAAAATAATGTGAACAGAAGTAAATTAAACAAACAAAGTGCTGAAATACTGTTTTATTTTAAATATTTAAAAAGATTGAAACATTTAAATAAAAAAACTAAACATGAACTACTACAAGGTACAATACAACATGTGATAAAAAGTATGCTGACACCTGGTTGAAAATGACTTACAAGTTTGTGGCGCCCTCCATCGGTAATGCTGGAGTTCAGTATGGTGTTGTCCCACCCTTAGCCTTGATGACAGCTTCCAATCTTGCAGGCATACATTCAATTAGGTGCTGAAAGGTTTCTTGGGAAATGGTAGCCCATACTTCATGGAGTATTGCACTGAGGAGAGGTATTGATGTTGGTCGGTGAGGCCTGGCACCAAGTCAGCGCTCCAAAATATCCCAAAGGTTTTCTATAGGATTCAGGGCAGGACTCTGTGCAGCCTAGTCCATTACAGGAATGTTACTGTTGTGTAACCACTCCACCATAGGCCATGCATTATGAACAGGTGCTCAGTCACGTTGAAAGATGCAATTGCCATCCCCGAATTGCTGTTCAACAGTGGGAAGCAAGAAGGTGCTTAAAACATCATTGTAGACCTGTGCTATGAAATGCTATGGAAAACAATAAGGGCTGCAAGCCCCCTCCAAGAAGAACATGACCACACCACAACACCACTGCCTCCGAATTTTACTGTTGGCACTACACACACTGACAGATTACATTCACTGGGCATTCACCATACCCACACCCTGCCATCAGATAGCCACACTGTGTACCGTGATTCGTCACTCACACAACATTTTCCTGCTACTCCATTGTCCAATGTTTATGCTCCTTACACCAAGTGAGGCGTTGTTTGGAATTTACCAGCGGGATGTGTGGTTATGAGCAGCAGCTCAACCATGAAATCCAAGTTTTCTCACCTTCTGCCTAACTGTCACAGTACTTGCAGTGGATCCTGATACAGTTGGGAATTCCTGTGTGATGGTCTAGATAGATGTCTGCCTACTGCCTATTACACATTAGGACCCTTTTCAACTGTCAGCAGTCTCTGTCAGTCAGTAGACTAGATCGGCCTGTATGCTTTTGTGCTGTATGTGTCCCTTCACGTTTCCACTTCACTTCTTCTTCTGTAGTGGTCAATCCAAGGATTGGTTTGCAACAGCTACAATGGCAGCTTGTCTCCATTCTGTGCATCTTTCAGCTTTTCATTTCTTTATAGGTGTTACATCCCACATCTTTCACGATTTGATCCATGTACCTCAGTCGTGGTCTTCCTCTTGGTCTTTTTCCCTCAACATATCCCTCTATGATTGTGTTCAGGAGTCCTTTATGTCTGAATAGATGGCCTGTAAATTGCACTCTTCTTTTAACAATGAAACTCCAGAAGCTTCTCTTCTCACCTGCTCTTTCTAGGACTACTTCGTTTGTGACCTTGTTAATACATTTTATTTTGAGCATGCATCTATAGCACCACATTTCAAAAGAATTTAGCTTCTGGTCTTCCTCTGTCCCGAGAGTCCATGTTTCACACCCATAGCATGCCACACTCCACACATATGATTTCAAAAAACTTTTCTTGATTTCAAGGCTGATGTTCTTAGATGTTAAGATGTTTTTCTTCTTGTTAAAAGCAGCCTTTGCTTGAGCAATTCTACTTCTCACTTCTGCCTTGCTTCTTCCATCCCTGGTAATATTACTGCCCAGATAAGTAAATTTATCAACTTGTTCAAGCAGTTCATTTCCTACATGAACTTGGACTTTCACTTGATCTTTTTTGTCGCATGCCATTACTTTTGTTTTTGCTTTATTAATTCTCATATTATATTCTTCCCCCATAACTTTATCCATTCTATTCAGTAGGACTAAAAGATCTTCTTCACTTCCAGGCAGGACAGCTATATCATTGGCATATCTTATCACATCTATTCGTTGGCCATGAATTACTGCACCTGTCTGTGACTTTTCCCTTACTTTTTTCAGCGCCTCTTCAATGTATAGGTTAAAGATAACAGGCGATAGTGTGCAACCTTGTCAGACACCTTTCCGTATCTGCACCTCTTCTTGTTTTGTCCATCCACGGATAACTGCTGTCTCGTTTTTGTACAGGTTCCATATCATTTTTCTATCTTTATAGTCTATTCCTCCTTTTTTGAGTTCCTCAAACATCTTATCCCATTTAACATTATCAAAGGCTTTCTCTACACTATGAAAGCTATGTACAAGCTCGTATGTTGTCAGGTTCTTATCTAGTCGTTTCTCTATTATTAGTTTTAGAGCAAATATTGCTTCTCTGGTTCCTCTATCTTTCCGGGATCCAAACTGGTCTTCGGAGAGTGTAGCTTCGACTTTTTGTTCTATGCGTTTTAGGATAATTGAGGTTACTATTTAAGAGGCATGAGTAACTAGGCTGAGCGTCCTATAATTTTCACATCTTGTAGCATTTGCCTTCTTTGGAATGGGGATCATAATGTTTTTCTCAAAGTCTGTAGCAGTTTTACCCTGTTCGTACATGTTGAAAACGAGATTATACAACTCCTGATTCAGTTTTGCTCCTCCAGATTTCAGAAGTTCGGCTGGGATATTGTCTATACCAGGCGATTTGTTGTTTTTCAATTTTTTCAGAGCTAGTTCAAACTCTTCCTTTAATATAGGTTCACCTATGTTGTGTGCATCTACTTTCGGTTTCTTCTTCCATGATGTTTTCTGACAGTCCACTTCACTATCACATCAGAAATAGTGGACCTAGGGATGTTTAGGAGTGTGTAAATCTTGGGTGCAGACATATGACACAAGCGACACCCAATCACCTGACCATGTTTCAAGTCCATGAGTTCAGCGGAGTGCCCCAAGATGCTCTCTCACAATGTCTAATGACTAATGAGGTCACTGATATGGAATACCTGGCAGGAGGTGGCAGCATAATGCATCTAATATGAAAAACATATGTTTTTGGGGGTGTCCAGATACTTTTGATCACATAGTGTATTAATATTACTCATATTTAATCACTGAATTCAGGCTTAACACCTGTCATGAAAGTGAGAAGTCTTTGGAAACAAATCTTGGGAAAATGAAATATTGCAAAGAAACTATCACAAGATAAACTGAAGTAGACAGCATTTAAGCTGTGTTTGGGGAACCATTGTCATCTAAGAGCTCAAAGTCAAGTCCTTCAGCTTTGCCATTTTGACATTCATCTGTATCGATGATCTTTTGCTGCTCAAAAACATCAGTGTAGAATTTTACCTTTTCCTCCATGGGCCATGTCTCTCACCAGTGTAGCTCTAAGAGCTGCTTGACATCCATAATTTTAGATTTTTCAGTGGGGTGCCTTTTGAAACCTCCTGAGGAAGAATTTCTTTTGTGACATGTTATCTCTTTCAAGAATAGATTTCAGCTCTCCACTTTCAAAACTGAAGAATGCTGCTCCTTGCACAAGACATAATTTTTTGTTTTCTGTCTTCGTGATTGATAATTCTCTTCGATTTTTTAAACTTAAAGTGCCAGGATCCATGAGCTTTGATGACGTCAGTTGCGATCCTCTTCCAATCTCTCACTTTGCAGTCATCTGAGCCCAAATGCACCACTGTGGTGAATTTTTCCATTATGCCGACATACTGCAGGGCTTTTGATCATACTCAATTTTGAAAATTTTCTCTCCATGTTTCCAAAAACTCTATCAGGGGGTATAAAAGAATGACTGATGATTGGTAACCACACTTCAACACTCTCTACGTGTACTGGAGCAGCATACAGGAATCAGTAAATGAACATCGCAATTATTGTTGTATTCTTGTTTTGCCCACTGTATCCATCTGAAAAGAGGTTTAGATTATTGACACCATGCAAACTGGTTGATGATGAAGAGGTGAAGCTATCTGATTTGACCCCTTTGCAAATTTGTTCTCCAGCCAAACATATGAAGGATGAGCATGTGTCAATAAAAGGTGCTCCAAAGCCAATATTAAAATTATTGCAGTATATTGTCCGGTAGTAGTCATACTTTACATCCAGATCGGGATGTTTGTCACAGAACATTTCCCACATTATTTTTACATTTAATTCACTGGTCAAATATTGGCACTGTAGCATTTTTTCTCTAGAATAGTGACTTTCAATCAGCTTGAATTGCTCAATGTGTCTGACAATGGCATTTTTCCTATCTTCTTACAACTTCATTTGTCTGTCACCTCTTCTTCTTTCAGTGGTTGCAGGTGAGGAATCATTCATTATACTCTGACAAATTTTGTTGAGTCTCTTCTTTTTTTTTTTTTTTTTTTTTTTTTCTATCTGCAAAGTCCCCATGGAAGCTGCTCTGCAAACCCTGATGTTTTATAGAAACTTCTTCACATTTTTTTTGGGAGCACAAATCCGTAATTAATTGCTTTCTTGATACTTTGTCTCCTGCAAGCTTAGATGTTCTGCTGTCTATCAGTTGCACTATGACACTCGTCAGCAGCCGAAGTCCTGGCAGGAGACACCTTGGAGGCACCCATATATGTGATGCTTATGTCTCCAGGGTTGCTGATCTGTTGGGCTTACTCTTGGTATTCGACATAACTCCAAGAAGAGGAGAGAGATAGTAGCCAACTTTGACATCAGGGTTGACTTCCATGGTGTTGGTAGATCTCCTCTGCATGTGTTGGTCCACAGCACCCTGCTCAGTGTCCATTCGAGTTGACCTAGGGGTGGATGCTGGATGCCGCTGCCCTCTGGTGAAGGTGTATGGGCTGCCATAGATGGTGCTTGCATGTTGGCTTCTGGCTGTGGAGCAGATGAATTTGGGACAAGAAAAGATACTGAGCCTGTGTTGGAATCCGATGGTGGGTGCCTGGAGTTTAGATCTTTGCAGCTGCAGGAACCTTTGAAGAATTGGACCTTCAACATTGATTGTGTCAGTTGTCACATTACCACCACCAGAGTCCAACGGTGACCGCCCAACATTTGTCATGCTTGCACAAGGGAGAGGTTTGATTGCTGTGGCTGCCCATGGGTTTGTTCAGCTGAACTAGCCTCCTCCTCCCAATAAGAGGCCAGAAAGATGAAGAATGCATTGGCCAGTGAGTGGTGACTGCGGGGCTTCGACAGCTGATCTTAAAACTTTCAGATGAACTGCCCTGACAGAACATTGGGTGCTGGGTGGAATGGAGCTGTGTGGATGAGAGCAGTTCCATTGGAGGCACAGAAAGATGTAAATGCCATGGACACAAATTGAGGCCCATTGTCTCTGATGATGGTTTTGGAAAGATCTTCAATCACAAATATCCATTCAAGGCTTGGATCACATGCAATGAGGATGTAGAGGACATGCAGTAGATGTAGGGGAAACCATATCCACTGTTGACCATAAAGAACCACAAATGACTCAGAAAAGGGCCCATGCAATCCAAATGGAGCTGCAACCAAGATGTCGACAGCTGCAGCCATGGGAAATAGCAAAGCACTGGGGGCACTTCCTTGCTTTGGCAAGATATGTAGGTTGTTACCATATGGCAATGTCAGCATCAGTCTGTTTCCAACACGCATGTTGATGTTCCAGGCAGTTCATTAGCATGATGCACAAAAACTGTGGTGAAGCAGGTGTAGGATATGGAGCTGGGGGGAGGACG
This sequence comes from Schistocerca americana, assembly GCF_021461395.2. NCBI lineage: Eukaryota > Metazoa > Arthropoda > Insecta > Orthoptera > Acrididae > Schistocerca > Schistocerca americana. Next base: position 293,713,174 of record NC_060130.1, read on the forward strand.
AATGATGACCAAATATTGGCCATTTTCGCCCTGGAGCAGCAGGACCCCATTGAGGGCAGAGAACTCATGCTTGTGATACCAATAACTCTGAACTTCTGGATTGAAAACCTCTGGCGAACCACTGACCATCACCGCTGGACCAGAAGGAGGAGCTCGCGAAGAATCGGGTCTTTTGCCAAATGCTGAGCCACCAGTGTGATATCAATAGGGAGTGAGGTGACAGCTTGTTTGTCACTGACACCCATATGGCAGAATACTTCCAGATTGAAGTCAAAAGAGGAGTCTTGTCCCACTGACAATCTTGAAAGCAAGTCAGTGTTGACATGGTGAGAGATAGAACAGTACTGGATATCATAGGAATAACTGGTGAGAAGCAAAGCCCATCACTGAAGGTGGTGAACCAATTTTGTGGAGTGTTTGTGTCATTTCGAAATAAGGGCAACAATGGGTTGTGGTCTCTTAACAGAGTAAAATGGCGCCCATAAACATTTTTTTTTTTTAAATGAAGACTATGGCCAGAGCCTCCTTTTTGATCTGTCCATAGTTGCACTGGGCCAATGTCAATGTTTTCAGAATGAAAATGACAGGCCATTTCACACTGTCAATGATGTGAGAGAGGACAGCTGCTGATCTGTAATTGGATGCATCTATTGCAGCAACTACAGGGAGCAAGAGGTAGTATCCATCAGACATGTGGGATGAAGCAGTGCCTGTTTAAGGCTCTGGGAGGTGTGGTCACATGCCATGTACCAATTACATGTTATATTTTAAGTAAGAGATGGTTCAGTAGTTCTGCAGTTGTGGCAACATAGGAGATGAACATATAATAGGAATTCAGTTGGCCTAATATGGACTGAAGTTGCTTCACTTTCATACAAGGTGGTAAGTTCTGCATAGACTGAACATAATGTGGCATTTTCTGGATACCTATGGCACCAAGGATATGTCCTAAATGTTCAATTTGGGAATGAAAAACTGGCACTTCTCTGAGTTACAACAAATATTTGCTGTCTGTAGGATGGAGAAAAGGGTGTCCAGGTTATCCATCAGGTGTTGGGCAGACTGGTCTGCAACGATGATATCATCCAGGTAACTGGCCACATCTGACACTCCCTTTGAAATGTGTTCCATATACCTCTTTAATATCACTGAGGTGCTCGTAATCCCAAAGGGCAGGTGATAGTAGTGGAAGAGACCGAAGGATGTATTCATTACCAGTGAGTCTCCTGATGACGCGTCCAATGGAAGCTGTAAACATGCATCCTTGAGATCAATTTTCACAAAGATTTTGCCACCTGCCATTCAAGTAAGAATCTTGTTCAACTTCTGAGTAGGTAAGACTCACCAATGGACTGTATGTTAATGGTGTTCTTGAAGTCACCATGTTTCCAGAGGAAACCATCTGGTTTGTGAACCAACATAGTTAGTGTTGTCCACTGACTGTTGGTAACAGCTGTCAAGATGCCAAGATGCTTGAAGTAGTGCAGCTCCATCACAGAAAGAGTAACATCTGTTGCATCACATCAAGGGGTTCACAAACTGGGTGTGCAGCCACAGAGAAGCAAAAAGATCTCATCCATCTGTTTACCTGGAGGGAGTAAAGAACAAAAGAACACAGATGTGAATACCTGAGTCCAAAGAATACCACATCACCAAACTGCTATGTCTTGCATAGTGAGATACCTCAGAAATGTTTCAGATCAGTAAGAGAAACATTCATTACAATACAACAGGATATTAGCTAAACAAAAAACTACTTCTTATAGAACTTAATACTGAACTCTCAACTTCAATCAGGTATTTGCCTAGGGGGGGGGGGGGACAAAGTTGATTAAGATGAAGAGATATAAAGGCTAATCCAACAAATTTTCCCACTGGAAGGAAGGAGCAAGTACTTGACAGAGTAACTTGATTGGCAGAGGGAAGTAGATGCCCAGCTAGGAGGACCTCTGGTTGCACTTGCCTCGATGTCTGCTTTTGGTCTTTTTGCCAGTAGCTCTGAGAGCTCAAAGCTACGGTGGCCTCACTAAGTTTGACAACAAAATGCGTGATTGATTTTTTCAATAAGGATATCTCCTGCCTTTTTTCTGCAAACCTAGATAATGAATAGCACTGCTCATAGTTACATGAAATTCCTGCTCGAAACCATTCAGTAACATACTGATGACTTCTGTAGACTCCGATACAATCAGACAATCATCAGTGTGAATAACTAGGGTGGTCAAGAGTCCATCTTCGTCATGTACAGAAACACAGGGATCTGTACCTGTTCCTATTAGGCTATATTTGTTTAGCACACTGGTGAACCATCAATTCCATAGTGCAGATGCTTGTTTGAGTCCATAATAGTTTTCTTCATCTTGCATACCCTTTTGGTGCCATCCTCAAAGCCCTCTGGTTGTTCCATATCTATCTTTGTAACAATTTTACTACATAAAAATGCAGTTTTAACATGAAACTGCTTCCTGTTCAAAGCTTTGGATGCTGCAATAGGTACATTATTCTTATGGAGTCAAATCGTACCACTGGACTAAAGGTTTCAGTGTAGCCCATACCATGCCTCTGTCAAAATCCTGTAACAACAAGTCAATCTATCCACATTGCCATCCATGTTTTTCTTTTGTCTTTGAAAACACACCTTTCGTTCAGTAATTTTTGGTTTTCTGGGGGTTCAGTCATGATCCAAGTTTCATTAACATTAAGTGCATGCATTTCTGGAGTTATCATAATCCACAGCATCTTGATATGAGAGAGGTTCATAACATTGTCTCACACTTGTCGAGATAACATTAACATTGTCATTTTTAATGGGAGTTTTTATTTTTGCCCTATTCTGCAAGTTTCTTCCCATTCGGTCTTCATGACATTCTGTTTAGCGCAGTTGCTTTCAGGATTTAACTGATCTTCAGGTGATTTAATTTCTTCACACTCTGTTCATCCTCAATGACCTCAGATATTAGGAATGGTTCATCATCTTTCTTGACAATTTTCTCAGATTTACCCATGAAAACAATATCTCAATGTATTTTAATTTGATATTTATGAGGAAACCAAATACAACATCCTTTTACCTCTGTATCATATTCAGCCAGAAAACCTTTTCAGCTTTGGAATCCGATTTCTGACATCTCTCCATTGGAATGTGTGTTTAAACCATCTCCTCAGGGTTCGAATGCCAGCAGTACACCTGATGGACCGGCAACCTTGCAGACTGAGTAGCATTGCATACATGCGTACCTCCATGATGTCACCTTGCAGATCTTTGTCTGCCGCTGAGTGTCATATCACAAATTCTACTACAGTTTGCAACTAACCTTAAAAATTCCAGAATGAAATTTTCCCTTCTCAATGGAGTGTGGATTGACATGAAACTTCCCAGCAGATTAAAACTGTGTGCTTGACCGAGATTCAAACGCAGGACCTTTGCCTTTCACAGGCAAGTGCTCTACTAAAACAAATAGTTTTAATCTGCCAGGAAGTATCAGCCTTAAAAATTGTTAACACAGTGTCAGTGTCATAAAGAACCATATATGCAACTAAGACAGTGGCTCCTTAAGTGACAGCACTTTTAATGTATTAATTTACTTTGCAAGTTAAAGGGCGAATCTCATGACTGGCAAAACCATTTGTGAATGTAAATGAAGACATATAGCTATTAACTCTCACAACTCCTCACATAACACAGCAAAATTCTTGTGTAGGGAGAGTAATTTCACTGCATGAATGGGTGATAGTGACACTGTAATTCCTGACAACGGGAAGAAGTTGCAAATGTTTAAAATTTCAACACTAATATTGAAACAAGCACTGAGTTAAGTAATAACTGACACTTACAAAACAGTATACATTGCCCTGAAGAAGTATTTCTTGAAGACAAGAAAAGTATCCCAGTCACCATATGTAATACAGTATATGAACTGTGACAAGTTACAGATAAAATTTTTACATTTCTAGGTACGAGAAACACGAGATTGAAACACAGATGAAACAAACACATTTCACTTGCAACATTTGCAGCAGTCTCCTGTCAACATACTATGATTTTTCTGTACAGATGTGATTTGGAGCCACAGAATGGAGTAATTTTCTTCAAACCTCTAACTTCCAGGTTTGTGCAAATCTCCTGTCCACAAGCTGTGATCTGTCTATGCATATGTGATGTGCACAGATATTAGGGCAAACAGATCTTTGTGTGTGAACCAGCAATAAGAATGAGTTATTGCATTGCCACTCAGCACTACACATCTCTTCCTCGAAATGCAGAGTGAAGTTCTTTCCATATACCATGCTGATCAATATTATAAATCTGCATATGTTCCGTGGTGTTCATTAACAGCATTATTTAAATTGAAATGCGTCACATCTTTCATTCAAGTCACATTCTTTGTCTCAGGTTTTAGTGGTAACACATTTTGTTACTGTAATTGAGGAAGGTGGTGTTCCCATTTAAACCTTACAACTCATGCATGGCTAGATCCTGTGAACCCTGTGAGTGCTATTCCTCTGGAATGCGATGATCTCTTTTCCTATACTTTTTGAGATAGTACAGCCTCCCCCCCCCTCCCCCCTTTCCAAAAAAAGAAAACATCATTTAGCAGAAGCATTGTACTTGTTAATTAAATCAGTTTCCAAATCTCACGGCTAACATTTAGAAGTAAAAACATCTTGAAAATCACAAGGAGCTCTAGATATTACAAGCTAAGATTAATGTAGGATACTTTTCAGTTGCTTGAGAGAGGACATGCTCACATGAATAGGCTTTCAGCCTGACTGATAACATTTCAGCCATGTAAAGGTGCAAACTCACAAGCTGATCCTCTCTGCTGTCAACAACAAATCTGGAATGGTTCAGTCCATTGATAGGACTGGCAAACCACAATACGTTCAATAAGGGAAGACAGAAGAGAAAGAACCTCCACCACGAAGAAAAAAAAGAGCATTGCCCTCATTTACATGCTCACCCAGCTGTAGACTGCAGACCTGTGTTTACAATCATAGTGCTGAATGGAGTACTGACAAAGGTGAGTTCACATGTATGAATTTCTCAAACTTCTGGAAGAATTCAGTCCAAATACTATCTTTTTCTGAAATGCAGTTTCTTGGACATTATGCTAAATCAATGTATTAAGTGCTGATGTGAATAAATTATTGTTATATGAAAATATTTAATGAAAGTTATGGTGTTGGAAAACGTTTTTATTGGGGGGGGGGGGGGGGCAGGGGGAGGCACAGTAACAAATAGTGACACCCCATTTTCCTGAACTGAAATCTGGATCAGCACCTGCCCCTCACTTCTTCCTCCTCTGATGGGCTAGCTTTCATCACTTCCTAACCATTCTTCTTGACTGTCGCATTCTGGACTGTCCATATTTTTTGTCACATTCAGATGGGTCTTCTTGTGTATTTTAATATTCTTCAATATAGTATGTTGTATTTTTGTTGTATATGTATAAAATAGTTTTGTGCACCTATAAAACTGAATCTTACTTTATTAAAGCAGATAGAAACAATGATAATTCAGAAGCCAGTGGAAAAAACTTAGCAACAATTCAGTTTGTTGCAGGATTTGAAATAAACATGTTGTTACTAGTTTAAGAATGGAAGTGTGCACTAAAGAGGTACTGGAAACAGAGAATGTGAGTAAGATTTGATGTTGTTGCAGAATTGTATTTGGAAGACCACCAACCACATGATTAACAATTACAATAATTTGAGAAAAATCTGAAGTCAATGGAATGATGCACAGTGTGAGAAAGGGACATAGTGAAAGAAAGACACATTCACAAGACAACAAAAATGATGATGCAGTGATACAGTGTGCATACAAACCCTGAAAAAGACTATGAGGAAATACTCTTGTGAGACAAATACAATAGTTCTAATCATCAAACATTAAGATACTAACTATGTATTAAACATTAATGCATGTGCATAATGGACACTCATTATGTAATATAAAAGAAAGCAGCAATAATTGTCACTTACACCATCTACATAATAACTTTAGTAACTTTATAATTGTTATTATTGGAGGTAAGCTAGCTGATGTTTAAATCTTTTGCAAATTTAAATAGGATGATACCATTATTTAAGGTTGTGTGGTTTTATTTCCTTTAATGTCTTAATAGCATTATTGCAAGAGAGCAAGTGGATGCTTAATTCATTTGTAGTTTTATAGGATTACACCATTATCAATACGTACAATTGTGTAAAGTAACTATGAATATACAAAATACACTCCTGGAAATTGAAATAAGAACACCGTGAATTCATTGTCCCAGGAAGGGGAAACTTTATTGACACATTCCTGGGGTCAGATACATCACATGATCACACTGACAGAACCACAGGCACATAGACACAGGCAACAGAGCATGCACAATGTCGCCACTAGTACAGTGTATATCCACCTTTCGCAGCAATGCAGGCTGCTAATCTCCCATGGAGACGATCGTAGAGATGCTGGATGTAGTCCTGTGGAACGGCTTGCCATGCCATTTCCACCTGGCGCCTCAGTTGGACCAGCGTTCGTGCTGGACGTGCAGACCGCGTGAGACGACGCTTCATCCAGTCCCAAACATGCTCAATGGGGGACAGATCCGGAGATCTTGCTGGCCAGGGTAGTTGACTTACACCTTCTAGAGCAAGTTGGGTGGCACGGGATACATGCGGACGTGCATTGTCCTGTTGGAACAGCAAGTTCCCTTGCCGGTCTAGGAATGGTAGAACGATGGGTTCGATGACGGTTTGGATGTTCCGTGCACTATTCAGTGTCCCCTCGACGATCACCAGTGGTGTACGGCCAGTGTAGGAGATCGCTCCCCACACCATGATGCCAGGTGTTGGCCCTGTGTGCCTCGGTCGTATGCAGTCCTGATTGTGGCGCTCACCTGCACGGCGCCAAACACGCATACGACCATCATTGGCACCAAGGCAGAAGCGACTCTCATCGCTGAAGACGACACGTCTCCATTCGTCCCTCCATTCACGCCTGTCGCGACACCACTGGAGGCGGGCTGCACGATGTTGGGGCGTGAGCGGAAGACGGCCTAACGGTGTGCGGAACCGTAGCCCAGCTTCATGGAGACGGTTGCGAATGGTCCTCGCCGATACCCCAGGAGCAACAGTGTCCCTAATTTGCTGGGAAGTGGTGGTGCGGTCCCCTACGGCACTGCGTAGGATCCTACGGTCTTGGCGTGCATCCGTGCGTCGCTGCGGTCCGGTCCCAGGTCGCCGGGCACGTGCACCTTCCGCCGACCACTGGTGACAACATCGATGTACTGTGGAGACCTCACGCCCCACGTGTTGAGCAATTCGGCGGTACGTCCACCCGGCCTCCCGCATGCCCACTATACGCCCTCGCTCAAAGTCCGTCAACTGCACATACGGTTCACGTCCACGCTGTCGCGGCATGCTACCAGTGTTAAAGACTGCGATGGAGCTCCGTATGCCACGGCAAACTGGCCGCGGCGGTGCACAAATGCTGCGCAGCTAGCGCCATTCGATGGCCAATACCGCGGTTCCTGGTGTGTCCGCTGTGCCGTGCGTGTGATCATTGCTTGCACAGCCCTCTCGCAGTGTCCGGAGCAAGTATGGTGGGTCTGACACACCGGTGTCAATGTGTTCTTTTTTCCATTTCCAGTAGTGTATGTTGTGATGATTTTTGTATGAAGATAAATTTTTTGATGGATTTAGTTTCAGAATTTTGCAGAGCCACAAACATGGGGTGGGGATGAGACACTGACTTGGCCCGAGAGTGAGATGAGTTGAGCCAGGTCGAGGCAGCAGATGTCAACCCAGCTGGAAGCAGTGTGGCAGGACATCAGTGGCCAAATGCTTACAGCAGCTCATTCACTTTCACTGTTGAATGAAGAATGAAGGACAAATCAGCAGGATGTAGGCTCTTCTAGTGAATGGTCCCATGTGTCTGGAGTCAGAGACCTGTAAAAATGAGGCAGAGCTTTTCTGTCAAAAAATGTTTGTGCTATAACTCTGGACGTTGCAGATGTTGACCTTTACACAGGCAATCTGTTGTGCAAAGAGCAACAACATTACTTGTCATGTTGGCTCTCTGTATGGTATGAAATTAACATTTTCCATTCAGCTCTTCTTATATGGAGGGACTACATTAAACTGATGAATTGATACACCTTTCTCCCTTGTGGGAGATTTATAGCACAGACAGTGTGTACCACTTTGTAGTACTGTGTTGCAAGGCCACTGCTTATTTACCATAATTTGCTCTCTTAGGGAAAACACCCAGATGCTAGTACACTATGTGATCAAAAGTATCCAGACACCTGTCTGAAAATGACTTAAAAGTTCATGGCAGCATCCATCAGTAAAGCTGGAATTCAGTATGGTGTTGGCCGCCCTTAGTCTTGATGACAGTTTCCACTCTTGCAGTTATATGTTCAATCAGATGCTGGATGGTTTCTTGGGGAATGGCAGCCCATTCTTCACAGATTGCTGCACTGAGGAGAGGTATTGATGTGAGGAGAGGTATCAATGTCAGTCAGTGAGGCCTGGCACGAAGTTGGCATTCCAAAACAGCCCAAAGATGTTCTATAGGATTCAAGTCAGGACTCTGTGCAGGCCAGTCCATTACAAAGATGCTATAGTCATGTAACCACTCTGCCACAGGCCATGCATTATGGACAGGTGCTCAATCATGTTGAAGGATGCAATCGCCATCCCTTAATTACTCTTCAACAGTGAGAAGCAAGAAGGTGTGTAAAACATCAATGTAGGTCTGTGCTGTGATAGTGCCACACAAAACAATGAGAGGTGCAAGCCTCTCCATGGAAAACACCACCACACGATAACACCACTGCCTCCGAATTTTTCTGTTGACACTACACACACTGTCAAATGACGTTCACCAGGCTTTCGCCCTACCCACACCCTACGATCAGATTGTCACATTGTGTACCATGATTTGCCACTCACACAACGTTTTTCCACTGTTCAATTGTCCAGTGTTTATGCTCCTTACACCAAGAGAGGCATCATTTGGCATTTACCACATGACGTGTGGCTTACGAGCAGTCACTCAACCATGAAATCCACGTTTTCTCATCTTGCACCTAACTGTTGTAGTACTTGCAGTGGATCCTGATGCAGTTTGGAATTTCTGTGTGATGGTCTGGATAGATGTCTGCCTATTACACATTACAGCCCTCTTCAACTGCTGGCGGTCTCTCTCAGTCAACAGATGAGGTCAGCCTGTGTGCTTTCATGCTGTATGTGTCCCTTCACATTTCCACTTCACTATCACATCAGAAACATATTAAACAGACTTTGGAACAGTGTACAACTTACATACACTCGTGTTTGTCTTCTTTTCAATTACATCAACTTGTTCAGTTAACTCATGTGTCTTCTTTTCAGTTACACCCACACTTGCACTTAACTCATTGATTAACCTCAAACCAGTTTTAGAACAAGTATTTAATTCCATGATTATTTCTTAAGTGCCTGAAGTCTAGTAGTATGATGTTTAGTACTGTCGTTGAGCATCAAAATTTTCATGTCAATGTGGAAACAAATGTTCTGTCTTCCTCTCTAAGACTGATTGTAGCTGGATGATCACAAGAACTTGTACATACCATAAAATATAATAATGCAATTATGCTGTTGTTTCTCTATATATACACATGCTATCATCTTCTAAAAACACCCTGAAAGTTCCACCAGTATCAATCATCATTCAACTGCCTCATTTTATGGACAACTAAAAAGCTACACTGTGAATGATTCCAGCAATCTCTACACAGAGTTGTAAATTCATTGAATGTCATGTCAGTTCCCACATATGCCTGTAAATGTGTTTTAAATTCATATTATACTGTTTGAAGGTGTTAGTAAGGTTCACATTAACTCTTAACAGTTGCTTTGGGCTCCTGGAATATGTATGGCTTAGTTGGAAGATGTCAACACTTCTATAGTGACTGAAACAAAAGCACAGGGTGTCCCACTCAAAAGAGGCCCCACAAATGTGTGTAGAAATTATGCTGAAATTGCACCATGTAATTTGTGATGTTTGATGTAGTAACACTGCACTCTGCAACATTGTTTAGTGCAACAATGTGTTTCTGCACATCACTATGGCTAAAGCTCAATTTTCAGTTTTAAGAGATAATGTATTGCTAGTTCGACAAAGGGATCGTGTTTGTTGTGAAACAATATTGGATTACTGTTTCCATTAAGACACATCAGTGAATGTTCGTTGAATAGTTTGGTGACCAGCATATACCATCTAAACACAGCATACAAAAGTTAGTGAACAAGATGGAGAGCAGTGGAACAGTGTTGGACCTTCATGGCGGGGGACAGCCACCATTGTTGGAAGAAAAAGTGACTGATGTGACAGGACTACTGTTGGCCTCTCCTGCAAAGTTTGTTCAACATTTATCTTAGAAATGTGGAATGTCACAGAGCACATGTCACAGAGCAGTGAAGAAAGACAGCATGAATCCCTACAGGTTCACAGTTGTTCAGAAACTGATTCCTGATGACAAAGATGAATGCATTACATTTTGCCATTGGTTTCAGAAATTTATTGCTCAGAGGCCAAAAATATTGCAGTAAATGTGGTTCAGTGATGAGGTGTGGTTCCATCTCTCTGGCTATGTAAATTCTCAGAATAAACATTTTTGGTGAAATGAAAATCCGCATACACTTGTTGAGCAACCCCAGAATTCACTCATGGTCCTTATGCGTGATGTTGTATGTTGGCGGCATAGAATCACTCAGCAGTCAGCTTCAAATACCAGTTCTCTAAATTTTTTAAATAGTGTTTCTCAATAAGAACATTACCTTCCCTCCAGGGACTCCCACCTGAGTTCCTGAAGCATCTCCATAACACTTGCATGTTGTTTGAACCTGCTGGTAAGAAATTTAGCAGCCTGCCTCTGAATTGCTTTGATGTCTTCCTTCAATCTGACCTGGTACAGATCCCAAACACTCAAGCAGTATTCAAGAATAGGTCACACCAGTGTCCTATATGCTGTCTTCTTTACAGATGAACTACTCTTTCCTAAAATTCTCCCAGAAAACAGAAGTCAACCATTTGCCTTTCCTACCACAGATGTCAAGTGTTCGTTCCACATCATATCACTTTGCAACTTTATGCCCAGATATTTAAACAACTTGACTGTGTCAAGCAGGACACTAGTAACACTGTATATGAACATTAAATGTTTGTTCTTCTTACTCCTCCACATTAACTTACATTTTCCTACATCTAGAGCAAGCTGCCATTCATCAGATCAATTGGAAATTTTGTCTAAGTCATCTTGTATCTTCCTACAGTCAGTCAACTTTGACACCTTACTGTACACCACACTAGCATCAGCAAACAACTGCAGATTGCCCACCCTGTCCTCCAAATCATTTATTTATGTAGAGAACAACATTAGTCCTATCCCAATTCCCTGGGGCACTCCTGATGATGCCCTTGTCCCTGATGAACATTCACCATTGAGGACAACGTACTGGATTCTATTATTTAAGAAGTCTTCAAGCCACTCACATATCTGTGAACTTATGCCATATGCTTATACCTTCATTAACAGCGTGCAATGGGGCATCATGTCAAATGCTTTCCGCAAACCTAGAAATATGGAATCTGCCTATTGCCCTTCATCCATGGTTCTCAGTATGCCATGTGAGGAAAAGTCAAGCTGAGTTTCTCGTGAGCAATGCTTTCTAAGACCATGCTGCTTCGTGGACATAAGCTTCTCTGTTTCAAGAAAGTTTCTTATATTCAAACTGAAAATATGTTCAAGGATTCTGCAGCAAACAGAGGTTAGCGATATTGGTCTGTAATTTTGTGGGTCTGTTCTTTTACCTTTCTTATGTACTGGAGTCACCTGCACTTTTTTTCCAGTCACCTGGGACTTTGTGCTGGTAGACAGATTCACGATACATGCAAGCTAGGTAAAGGGGCCAATGCCGTAGAGCGCTCTTTGTAAAAACGAACTGGGATTCCATCTGGACCTGGTGATTTATTGTTTTCAAATCTTTCAGTTGTTTCTCTATGCTACATATGCTTATTTCTATGTTGTCCATACGGGAGTCTGTCTGATGGTCAGATCATGGTATGTTTGGATGGTTTTCTTATTTGAATGATTTCTTAAATGTTAAATTTAAAACTTTGGCTTTCGTTTTGCTATTTGAACTGCCACACCAGACTAGTCAACAAGGGGCTGAATGGAAGCCTTAGAGCCTTAGACCTGCTTAGCAATTTTACATATGACCAGAATTTTCTTGGGTTCTCTGCCAGATCTTTTGCTAAGGTGTGATGGTGGTAGCTGTTGTATGCTTTGCTCATAGATCTTTTCACAGACACACAAATCTCTACTAACCTTCGCTTGTCATCATTTGTACATCCCTCTTTTGAACCTAGAGTGCAACAGTCTTTGCTTCCTCAGGATCTGCTGAATTTCATTATTAAACCATGGTGGGTCTTTTCCATCCTTTATCCACTTACTAGGCAAGTAACTCTCCAGACCACGATTTACAATCTGCTTAAACTAATTCCTCTACATCCATCTTACTGAAACCAAATGATGTCAGTTCACTGTCTAAGCGAGACGTTAATAACTGCTTATCTGCTCTATCCAGCATAAACACTCTCCAAGCCTTCTTGACTGATTTATTAACTTTCGTAATCATAGTTGCTACAATGATACCATGATCGCTAATCCCCGTTTCTATACTGACATTGTCAATATGGTGCAACCTATTTGTAGCTCTAAGATCTAAGATATTTCCATTGCGTGTGGTTTGCTGAGCTAGCTGCTCGAGATAATTTTCAGAAAAGGTGTTCAAAAGTATTTCGCATGACTGTCTGTCTGTACACCTCACAATGAATCCATACATCATGATCTAGGTATTTACATGCTATTGATCACTGACTTTCCTTGAGAGACCCTAGAACTACCACAGCAACATCAGGTGGCTGGTAAAAATGTTTAACAATTACCTTAGTCTCACCTGCACCTATTATATGCAACCAACAGAGGCAATATTTATGTCAACTGCAATGAACACTCCCCCTTCTATGGCCTCTAATCCATCTTTATGATATGCCTTCCATGACTCACAACATACACAATGTGATCAAAAGTATCCAGACACCAGGCTTAAAATGAATTACAAGTTCATGGTGCCCTCCATCGGAAATGCTGGAATTCAGTATGGTGTTGGCCCACCCTTAACCTTGATGACGGCTTCCACTTTCACAGGCATACATTCAATCAGGTGCTGGAAGGTTTCTTGGGCAATGGCAACCCATTCATCATGGAGTGCTGCACTGAGGAGAGGTATCAACATCAGTTAGTGGGGCCTGGCATGAAGACGGAATTCTGAAATACCCCAAAGATGTTCTATAGGATTCAGGTCAGGACTCTGTGCAGGCCAGTACATTACAGGAATGTTATTGTCACGTAACCACTCTGCCACAGGCAGTGCATTCTGAACGGGTGCTCAAATGTGTTGAAAGATGCAATTGCCATCCCCGAATTGCTCTTCAACAGTGGTAAGAAAGAAGATGTTTAAAACATCAATGCAGGCCTATGCTGTGATAGTGCCCTGCAAAACAACAAGGGGTGCAAGCCCCCTCCACATCATAACACCACCACCTCCGAATTTTACTATTGGCACTACACATGCCGGCAAATGATGTTCACCAGGCTTTCGCCACACCCACACCCTGCCATCAGATCACCGCACACCATTTTTTAACAGTTCATTCGTCCAATGTTTACGCTGCTTACACCTAATGAGGCATCGCCTGGCATTTACGGATGTGATGTGTGGCTTATGAGCAGCCGCTCAACCGTGAAATCCAAGTTTCCTCACCTCCCACCTAACTGTCATAGAACTTGCAGTGGATCCTGAAGCAGTTTTGAATTCCTGTCTGATGGTCTGGATAGATGTCTGCCTATTACACATTATGACCCTCTTCAACTGTCAGTGGTCTCTGTCAGTCAACAGATGAGGTTGGCCTGCACACTTTTGTGCTGTAGATGTCCCTTCACTTTTCCACTTCACTATCACATCAGAAAGAGTGGACCTATGAATGTTTAGGAGTGTGGAAATCTCGCATACAGACATATGACACAAGTGACACCCAGTCACCTGACCACATTCGAAATCTGTGAGCTCTGCAGAGTGCCCCATTCTGCTCTCTCACAATGTCTAGTGACTAGTGAGGTCACTGATATGGAGTACCTGGCAGTAGGTGGAAGCACAATGCACATAATATGAAAAACATATGTTTTGTGGCTGTCCGGGTACTTTTGATCACATAGTGTATCTCAGAGCTTTCCATATCAGGTTTCAGCGAGCTCTCAGTCCCAAGAACAATTTGAGCATGAGAACTTTCCTGGAGGGCAGTAAATTCTAGAACTTTATTGCAAATACTTCGACAGTTTACTGATAAAATAGTGACAGTCACAGTGTCTTTTTTCTGAAGGATGTTTGGTTTCCCATTCTGTGAATTGACTGGCAAGCATTCATGAGAACACCTCAAGCTACTGCCTAGCCTAAAAACCCTCATGTGCTCTCCACAAGTACTCTGCTACCCAAGTAGCTGCTTCCTTTGTGTAGTGCATTCCTATCAAGGGGTGTCCTAAAAATTCTCACACTATAACGCAAGTCTAGAAATCTGCAGCCAAGACCGTCACAGATACAATGAAGTCTTTGGTTGAGACCCTTCAGTCGTCTTCAAATCAGAGGATCCTGATCAACTTTGGGAACGATGATGCAAATTGAAAGCTCTGCTTGTACCCAATGTTCAAGGCCAGCAATCTTCACCACCTCTGCCAGCTGCCTCTGCCAGTGGAGGATCACTTCAAAACCCATGCAACAGGTGTTGTTGGTGCCAACATGAGCCACAACTTGCAGACGACTGCACCCTGCACGCTTTATGACTACAGGCAAGGCTGCCTCCACATCTTGGATGAGGTCCCTGGTAGACATACCGAGTGCACATTGCCTTTCTTTCCATACCTGAACACTATCTGCCTAAGGGGCTCCATAACACGTCTAACATTGGAACTCCCAGTAACCAGTAAAACCCTCCCCCCACCCCCCACCCACCCCCCTACCACCGCCCATGTACCTGCTATGGCCCTGCTGAATGAGCAGCCACCTGTCCACTCACAGGTGAATGGACAAGGCCAGCCGGCCAGTCTCCACATTGGCCTTCCATCTCGAGTGATGTGAACACGTTACCACCTACCACTCACCCTGCTGTGATGGTTGGATCCACCACGTTCAGTGCACTAAGAGGTGCCTCAGAAGCAGTGCCTGCGGGGAAAACAAGTGACACCTGAGGTGTCCCATATGATGCACAAGATCCTCCACCCCTCTACACCCTGAGGCAGCAGCCTGAAGGTGACTGACTGTAGCCAACAGCATGTTCAGCTGTTCGTGAACTGTGGCCTGCTCCTCCTGTGCCTGCACACAGCACGCGTACATCCTATCCATCCTAGCAAGACAAAACTGAAGAAGTGAACTATAAAAGCAGGCAATCCTAGATATGTAACTTGCTACAGTCCCAATGCGTCACCAATGGATGCTGATGTGTTGGAGAGCTACATAGCTGGCTGTTCAGTGAGCAACAACTGCACTAAAGACTGAATGAATTCACACTAACAAAGACGTGAGATTAACCCTCTTAAACAGAGAAACATGCACAAAATTTAATAAATATATCACGTGGAAAACACAGAAAAGGATAAACACTTAACCTGCCACTCTGTAGATGCTCTTGTAACACAGCCCAGAGCTGTGAGCAAAGTATGGCATGTTCATTTCATTTCATTTCTTGATTTTTATCTGAAGCCTTTAAGTGTATTTAAAGCAAATGTTTGCTTGTGGGGGCTCTTTCAAGGGGGATACCCTGTATTTGTATATTTGACCTTCTTTTTCCACATTGTATAATATGAATAGTGTATTAGGTTTTAGGGACTATAAAACATTTTGGCTTCCTGCAAATGATAATCGACCTGATACTGCCTGGCAGTATTGACCAGTCCTGTTATTCTGTTTTTCTGAAGTATTCTCAGATCAATCAGTTTTAACAAAAGCCTGTTAAGAGAATGTTTCATCCATCCACTCATTTTGAATACTATATGAGTACATTAGTATACGGAGGGTTTTGTAGGAAGAAAGAAGATCACAGATGTCCTATACATTCTTCATTTATTTCTACATATTGGTGGGTACATACTCAAAGGAGATCATAGTTCTATGCCTATATCAAGTGTTGTAAACTCCTGCATAGTTCCATGTACTGAGATGCAACATGCATCGAAATATTGAGCTACATCATCTTTCTTGGGATTCAGAGTTTGCTGCAGAAGTTCCTGTAAATTGGTCCACTATGTTTTGTAGAAGCTATAAATGCGTGGCACACAGTTCAGTCTCTGGCAAAGCGCATACTGTATAACACAATTACTATACATTAAATTCTTGAAGGTATGTACCCCTATCTGAGTTAATTCCATTTAATTAAAAAGTTTGATTGTTTATGAGAAGTTGCCTGGACTGATCTTGTGATCTCCAGTATCACTGAAGGTGTTATTTGAGTATTTCAGGGAAATATGCCTGCAGTTGCTCTTGAGTTGTCACACAGCCTACACCATTCTGTAGAGGATAGTAGTACTTTCATATTATAATAACGTGGATTTTCAAAAATCATAGCTGGGTCCAATTCATGACCAGAAAACATTTCAGTGTTCCATTTGACATCAGGATGCAAGATGTGTTGAAAATGGATATTTACTGCTGCTTAGGAGTCTCCATTATGGAGTACTCCACAACATCATTTGGAAATAAGAAAATAAAAGAAGTTAAACCTTACACTCACAGTGCACTACAACTACACATTGTGGCACTGGAAAACTTTCACAGTGTAATGAATGAATCTAAAAACAGGAAAGTTCTTATGTACAGTTGTTTTAAATCAGGAGAAAGAATACAAAGCATAAAATGTTCAAGGATCAATACAACTTCATCTGCACAATTCTTTGCTACAGTCTCATGGTAGAACTAAAATACCGACTCCTCTGATGCTAAAATATGGATTTAAACAAATGTACCATCAGCTGATGTCTGTAATACACTGTGTTACTAGCTATATTTGGGACTGGCATATTCCTTTGAAAATCCATAACAATGGGTTCTTGTTCTTTGCTTTTAGTATGATGTTGCCTGCAGAGTCATTTATTATCATAAAATGTTTGGGCTCTCCTTAAATGAAGTTCCTTGTCTGCTTTCATACTTTTCAGCTTCTTAGTCAGTTGTTGCTTAATGCCAGGATCATTCATATTTTTTCTAAATGAGCCAATTCTTCTTGTATTTGAACCTATTGTGCATTCATGGTATGACACTGACTACATTCATCTGATTGAGGATTCCCAAATGAAATATTGTATTCTGCATTAAGAATTCACAAACACATGTCACGAGACACCAGATTGTTGTGATATCTACATGTACATCTGATGGAGCTTCTTTCCACTGAGATCTTTTGAAAGGTAAGATTATGACATCTTATTCAATAGTGGAACTGACAGCATTGGAGTGACTGAAATGTATTCCTCTTGTCATCACTCAAAGCATGAGGCCAATTTTTGTGTTTGCTCCTTCCATCTGATACAACTCTGCCACATTCCTTTAACTGTTCCTGGATACCTGGATAGTCTACAAAGTTTTAGGAAATTCCCATGAAGTGCCAGGAAAGCTTTGTAACAAACACAAATTTCCCTCATAGCATTATCTTTCTTCACTCTTACTTTGTAACATTTATATATGATCATAGAGAAGAGCTTCACTAGGACTTTTCTGAGGATGTCTTGTGTGTACAAGTTTCACATCAACCAAACCACTTATTTGCTGTGCATCACAATCAGCTGAGGTACTGAACTGTTTTATGATAACACATCTATCAATTTCATTCACAATTTCAAAACATTTTAATCTGGCTCACCTACACTCCACACCTGTTTCATGTGTTTGTACCATAATTCTTTTCTTTTCATCTGATAATCTGGCATGCTTTTGTCTCTTCTTAGCATTCTGAGTGTGTTGTGGAGTTGTATCTTCATCCATATTTACAGCAATCTTCACACGTTGTGACTACAGACAAGCCGCGTGGAGTGGTCGCCCTATTTGAGGCACCTTGTCACGTACTGTGCGGTCCCTCCCACCAGAGGTTCAAGTCCTCCCTCGGGCATGGGTGTGTGTGTTGTTCTTAGCATAAGTTAGTTTAAGTAATGTGTAAGTCTAGGGACTGATGACCTTGGCAGTTTGATCCTTTAGGAATTCACACACACACACACACACACTACATACAACATTAACACAGCTTCACTAACAATGATCAAATCAACAGACCTTTTGTTGAATTCAATAATGAAACAAAGGAAAATCACCAACCAGTCACACCACCCCATAGGCTAAAAGATTATATTCTAAGGAAAGAAAGCAGGATGGACCATCATCATTTTTTCTCAAGCCCGAGGACTCATCAGTTTTCGATCTTTTGTTAAAAAAAAAAAAAAGTGTTGAATGCTTTGAGAGGTGGTAGTACTCACCAAAACAAAACCAAACAAAAAAAGTCCAATAAAAATGGTTCTGGAAATGCATACTTTCTGAGATAAACATGTGCTTACAGGAAGAGCTGCGCAGCACTTGGTTGCAAATATCAGCACAGTCGTTGCATTGGCACTTGGTCAAATGTGTCAGTAGGGTATTATGATGTCTTTCTCACAGTACTCTACCTACCATAGGAACAAATTGAGGAGCAAATCTCCAAGTTCATGGAACGTGTCAGTACATGAAATTACAACATAAAAGTAATAACAGATAAAATAAAATGTTCATGAACCCAAAAAGAGACAAGCCATAAGTTTACACAAGCAAACTCAACAATATAATATTTGAATCGGCTTAATTTTTCAAGGAACTCCTTGACAGACTAGAAAGAGTTACTCATGAGAAAACTCTTCAGTTTTGATTTGAAAGCATGTGGATTACTGCTAAGAGTTTTGAGTTCTTGTGGTAGCTTATTGAAAATGGATGCAGCAGTATACTGCACACCTTTCTGCACTAGAGCCAATGAAGTAAGATCCAAACACAGATTGGATTTCTGCCTAGTATTAACTGAGTGAAAACTGCTAATTCTTTGAAATAAGCTGATATTGTGGACAAGAGATGACAGTAAAGAATATCTGTATTGAGAGAAGAGTGTCAGAATACCCAACCTAATGAACAGGGGTTGACAAGAGGTTTGCATACTTATACCACTGATTGCCTGAACTGCTCATTTCTGAGCCAAAAATATCCTTTGAGAATGGAAAGAGCTACCCTTAAAATATAATACCATATATCATAAACTAATGAAAATATGCAAAGTAGATTACTTCTCGTGTCGAACTATCACTTGCTTCAGATACCATTCGAATAGTAAAAATGGCAGCATTGAATCTTTGAACAAGATCCTGAATGTGGGCTTTCCATGACAGTTCACTATCTATCTGAACACCTAGAAATTTGGACTGTTCAGTTTCACTAATTGTATGCCCATTCTGTGAAATTAAAACTTCACATTTTGTTGAATTGTGTGTTAGAAACTGTAAAAACTGAGTCTTACTGTGATTTAGTGTTAGTATGATTTCCTACAAGCCATAAACTTATGTCATAAACTGTCTGTTGTTAAAGTAAGAGGCGAACCAATTGTGAGCTACTCCCCGTATTCTATAATGGTCCAACTTCAGGAGCAGTGTTTTGTGACCTACACAATTGAACACCTTAGTTAAATCAAAAAAGATGCCGAGTACTCAAAACCTTTTGTTTAATCCATCCAGTAACTCACAGAGGAAAGAGAATGTAGCATTTTCAGTTGTTAAACGACTTCTAAAACTGCACTGTACATTTCATAGCAGTTACAATGAAATGAATACCCCTAGCTGCATACAGGTGTTGATATAAGTCCACGGGGACAGTTGAAAATGTGTACCCCAACCGGGACTCGAACCCAGGATCTCCTGCTTACATGGCAGATGCTCTATCCATCTGAGCCACCGAGGACACAGGCGATAGCGCTACTGCAGGGACTTATGTCTGGTATGCCTCCGAAAGAACAGATACTATCTTCATACATATAGTTGAGGCTCACTGGCCATTTGACAATCTTCTTCTGTGCAGATGCACAAACAGTGCCTGAACTCTTACAGGAATCAGCAAAAAGCTGTGAGTAATGAGTATAATGGGCACAGGCACTGTGAATATAGTGTGGGACAATAAGATAGGAATGTGGGTCTCACAGGAGATGTGTCAGAGATAAGTCCCTGCAGTTGCACTATCATCTGTGTCCTTGGTAGCTCAGATGGATAGAGCATCTGCAATGTAAGCAGGAGATCCCAGGTTCAAGTCCCGGTAGGGTTACACATTTTCAACTGTCCCTGTTGACATATCAACTCCTGTATGCGGGTAGGGGTATTTATTTCATTGTAATTTCATTTTAACAAGCTTCATATATTTCATAGCAGATTGTGTGAAATAAGATGATCAATTATCCTTACATACACAGCGTTTCAATAATTTTAGCAAACACTGATGCCATAGAGATAAGTCTAAAATTGTCTACATTATCCCTTTCTCCCTTTTTATAAAGCAGGTTTACTACTGAGTACTGTAATTGTTCAGGAAACTGACCATTCTTAAAGGAAAAATTACAAATATGGCTAAGTACATGGCAAACATGTGCAGCACAGTACTTAAATATTCTGCTAGGTTCTTCATCATATTCATGAGAATCCTTAGTCTTCAGTGATTTTATTATTGACTCACAGAGGAATATTTCAGACATCAGTTTCAGAAAGGCATTTTCCAAGAGAGTTAAATGATTCCCTGTAGAAACTAAGTTTTTATTTAATTCACCAGCAAGGCTCTGAAAGTGATTTTTAAATACCGTGCATATATCTGACTCATAAGTAGCAGAAATATTTTTACTATGAACTGACTTTTGGTTTTAATTTTATCCTGTAAATTAGCTATTCTATTTGTGTACCACATACTCTTTGCCTTAGTAATAACAGTTTTAAATATCTTACAATATTGTGTGTAATGGGCTTGATTGTGACTACTTCTAACATTTTGATGTGATTCCCACTTTGTTCTAGATGACATCCTTATCGCACTAGTCAGCCATCCAGGCTGCCTTTTACTGCTAGTACCCCATTTACAATATTCTAATGGAAAGCAACTTTCAAAAATCATATGAAATGTGTTAAGGAAAGCATTATATTTGTCATCTATGTTATCGGCACTATGAACATCTTGCCACCCTTGTTCCTTAACGAGGTGTAAAAAACTCTCTATTGCTACTGGATTAGCTTTTCTGTGTAGTTTGTAATTATATATGACCTTTGTTTGAGTACAAAAACCTTTCAGTGTTAAAATTTGTGCGTCATTGTCTGAAAGGCCATTCATCCTTTTACTAACAGAATGCCTATCTAGTAATGACGAATGAACAAAAATATTGTCCATGGCTGTGCTATTGTTCCCCTGCAACCTGGTTAGAAAAGAAGTCTGCATTAGGTCTTCCAACATCCTTTTTCTTGCACAGTCACATACAAAATTAATATAGAAGTCACCACATACAACTAATTTTTGGTGCTCCCTATGAAGTGAACCAAGAACCCTCTGTACCTTGAGCAGAAATTGTCCGAAGTCAGAGGTAGGGGACCTATTAATAACAACAATTAGACGTTTAGTTTCACTAAATTCAACTGTCACTGCACAATATTCAAATAATTGTTCAGTGCAGTGCTGTGACAGGTCTATGGACTCAAATGGAATACTGTTTTTTACGTGCATGGCCACTCCCTCACTCCATAAAGAACTCGAAAAACAGTCAGCAAATCTGTATCCTGGTAAAGGAAGCCTCTGAATTATCATATTTAAGTGGTGCTCCAGTATACCAATAATGGCTATGTTATTTTTCGTTGTGTTTGTGTGCCTTATTATGCAATACTGTCAACTCTGGGTACATATCATGGTACTTTGCCTTCTTAAAAATGAGGACTCTCTTATCTGTCTACTATTAGATTAGATTAGATTAGATTAATACTAGTTCCATGGATCATGAATACGATATTTCGTAATGATGTGGAACGAGTCGAATTTTCCAATACATGACAAAATTAGGTTAATTTAACAACATACTTAAGTTAATACAACAACTTTATTTTTTTTGTGTTTTTTTATTTTTATTTTTTTATTTTTTTTATTTTTTTAATATTTTTTTTTCTTAATTTATATCTAAAAATTCCTCTATGGAGTAGAAGGAGTTGTCATTCAGAAATTCTTTTAATTTCTTCTTAAATACTTGTTGGTTATCTGTCAGACTTTTGATACTATTTGGTAAGTGACCAAAGACTTTAGTGCCAGTATAATTCACCCCTTTCTGTGCCAAAGTTAGATTTAATCTTGAATAGTGAAGATCGTCCTTTCTCCCCCCCTAGTATTGTAGTTATGCACACTGCTATTACTTTTGAATTGGGTTTGGTTGTTAATAACAAATTTCATAAGAGAGTATATATACTGAGAAGCTACTGTGAATATCCCTAGATCCTTAAATAAATGTCTGCAGGATGATCTTGGGTGGACTCCAGCTATTATTCTGATTACACGCTTCTGTGCAATGAATACTTTATTCCTCAGTGATGAATTACCCCAAAATATGATGCCATATGAAAGCAATGAGTGAAAATAGGCGTAGTAAGCTAATTTACTAAGATGTTTATCACCAAAATTTGCAATGACCCTTATTGCATAAGTAGCTGAACTCAAACGTTTCAGCAGATCATCAATGTGTTTCTTCCAATTTAATCTCTCATCAATGGACATACCTAAAAATTTGGAATATTCTACCTTAGCTATATGCTTCTGATTAAGGTCTATATTTATTAATGGTGTCATACCATTCACTGTACGGAACTGTATGTACTGTGTCTTATCAAAATTCAGTGAGAGTCCGTTTACAAGGAACCACTTAGTAATTTTCTGAAAGACAGTATTGACAATTTCATCAGTTAATTCTTGTTTCTCAGGTGTGATTACTATACTTGTATCATCAGCAAAGAGAACTAACTTTGCCTCTTCATGAATATAGAATGGCAAGTCATTAATATATAATAAGAACAACAAAGGACCCAAGACTGACCCTTGTGGAACCCCATTCTTGATAGTTCCCCAGTTTGAGGAATGTGCTGATCTTTGCATGTTACGAGAACTACTTATTTCAACTTTCTGCACTCTTCCAGTTAGGTACGAATTAAACCATTTGTGCACTGTCCCACTCATGCCACAATACTTGAGCTTGTCTAGCAGAATTTCATGATTTACACAATCAAAAGCCTTTGAGAGATCACAAAAAATCCCAATGGGAGGTGTTCGGTTATTCAGATCATTCAAAATTTGACTGGTGAAAGCATATATGGCATTTTCTGTTGAAAAACCTTTCTGGAAACCAAACTGACATTTTGTTAGTACTTCATTTTTACAGATATGTGAAGCTACTCTTGAATACATTACTTTCTCAAATATTTTGGATAAAGCTGTTAGAAGGGAGATTGGATGGTAATTGTTGACATCAGATCTATCCCCCTTTTTATGCAAAGGTATAACAATAGCATATTTCAGTCTATCAGGGAAAATGCCCTGTTCCAGAGAGCTATTACACAGGTGGCTGAGAATCTTACTTATCTGTTGAGAACAAGGTTTTAGTATTTTGCTGGAAATGCCATCAATTCCATGTGAGTTTTTGCTTTTAAGCAAGTTTATTATTTTCCTAATTTCAGAGGGAGAAGTGGGTGAGATTTCAATTGTATCAAATTGCATAGGTATGGCCTCTTCCATTAACAGCCTAGCATCTTCTAATGAACACCTGGATCCTACTATATCCACAACATTTAGAAAATGATTATCAAAAATATTTTCAACTTCTGACTTTTTGTTCGTAAAGTTTTCATTCAATTTGATGGTAATACTGTCTTCCTCTGCTCTTGGTTGACCTGTTTCTCTTTTAATAATATTCCAAATTGGAATTAGCCTATTGCATTGATACTACACACAGATGGTGTAGTAAATTTACATTTTTTCTCTTCCATCACTTGTTAGCAATGGAAGCCTACTACTCGTCAAGTGAAATGGCAGATATAATATTTTGCTATGGTTTAGCAATTCGATGTAGTCTGCAAGCCCACTGAAAAATATCCACAGCACAGAGTGCCCTCTGATAAGCTGTTTGGCAGAGTTTTCCAGCATTTGAGGGTCACAGGTGCCCTTGCACCTCAGAAGACTGACAGCGGAAGGCTCTGCACAGTCCGCACATCTAACACGGAGGAACATGTGCCACGTGCTGTGGAAGAAACCCCTGGGGCCAGTGTGTGGCGATTAGCAGCAGTAGAAGGCGTGTCTCACTCTCTTAACTGGAAGGGGGTGGGAGGGAGGGGGTAGGGTACTTTATGAACAATTACTGTACCCATATCATCTACAGTATGTTCAGGCCCTAAGGCCATAGGATCATTATGACAGATGCTAGTTCTGTCAATGGCTGTTGCAGAAGTGAGCTGCAGGTCCACTGTTCACATCCAAGATTTTATTCACCATGAAGGCAGGGTTCGCAACAGCAGGTGTTGTGAATTTCCATAACTAGCATGTATGGGCAAATCTAATTCCCAAGCAATTCAGGAAAGAGGGCATCAACACCAATTTTCAATCAACATATGGGCAGAAGTACTTAGTGGTAGATTAATAGGACCATATGTGCTACCACAAAGGTTAACTGGGATGCAATATCTGGACTTTCTCATTAATGCATTGCCTCCCTTTCTGAAGGCTGTGCCATTATGGCAACGAATGCAAGTGTGGTTCATGCTTGATGGTGCACCAGCACACTTTTACACAATGTGCACAAACAAAACATCTGACACAGACATTTCAGGACCCTTGATTGGTTGGGGCAGGGAGGGGGGGTGGGCATACCTTAGCCTGCTAGTTACCCAAACCTCAAACCTATATAAATAGTCCTGCAGGTCCCTTTGTAAGTAAATTGCAGGTAGTGGAGAAACATGTTAAGTGGTTTTCCTGTCCATTGTAAACTATACTCGTATGTTGAAAAATATGTGGAAATATCCTGTTAATTAAGACAAACATCCATTGTGTTAACTATAAATAGGAACCACTGTCAATGAATTTTCATGTTGGAATGTGGTGTAGGTATGGGAAAACCACCAACTCAGACAGGTAGAAGAAGATCACCTTTGTCTAACAGCAGGTCTCGACCTGTAAGGGGAAACATACATGAGTATGAGCTCATACAACCATGAATAGAATACAGTAGAACTGGTGCCATTGACAACTGTATCTCTTGAAAGGTGCACTGTAGCTGAATGCAGTGCAAGACAGCCTGTATTTGAAGGTGTGGTGAGTGTGGTGTGGGGATGCGGGAGCTGCTGTCTGCTAACAGAATGTGGGGAATGAGCATTGATGTAAAGTCACTCACTGTGCTAGTAGTAGGATTGCAATAGGACATTCAAGTCTGCCTACAGGTGGCAGGCTTGTGGGAGCTGGTGGTGATAGCAGCAGCAAGTGTGGTAGAAGGGATGGGTGCTATGCTATCATGGTCAAGCCAGTGGAGATCTAAGACGGTAGCAGTTGGAGCAGCACATTGACACGAAGCTGCCTCACGCATGCAGACTAGTCTGCTACTGCGGACAGGAGTGCAGCAGGGCAGTGGCAGTGTGGTTGGTGCTTCCTCTACTGTGGTATTTGTTTGTGATGGTGGTGATGGCGGGGATGGGTACTATGCTAGTCGTGGTCAAGCCGGTGGAGAGCAGGGGCAGTGGTGGCATCAGGAGCAGCACACTGACACAGTGTGGCCTCATGAATGCAGATTATTCTGCTGCTGCTGCAGACAGGAGTGCAGGGTGGTGTGGGGGGTGTGGAAGGTGTTTCCCCCGGTTTTGTGCTTCTTTAAAAAATAAAGACATAAACTTTTCCAGAATAGCACAACTTACGGTAAGCCATATGTGTGTCACATCAAGGGGTGGAAAACCCAGGTATTGTGTAAGTGACCTGACTGTTTTAAAAACACCTGTCTGAGTAAATAATAGCTTGGCGATAAAAACATATTGCTGAAAGTAAGTCAGCTAGCAAGTCCAGACTGAGATAGGCTTGGACATGCATGGGAGAAAAACATCCTTTGGTTTGGGTGAGACAATGCCCTTTTTTCTAGAACTGGTACAGGGTGGGGGGAGGGTGGCCTCAAGTGACCTTGAGGACAATTCTCTTTGTCCCAGAACCACAGGCTCAGACTGACACAAGAAAAGCAAGTTTTATCTAAGAGGCAGGCTTCGACTTGCAGGGGAAACAAACATTCTTTGCCACAGGTGAATGATGTCAGGGGGAAACACAGGAAATCTATCAACAATGCAGGCTGTGCTCATGTTTCAGGTCAACCATTTCGGATCCTGACTCCATAAAGCTGCTCCAGTATCACAGGTTTGCCATCTTAGATCATCACCATGGATTCTGACGTCGTAGACACTGCACCTGTATGCAAATATCATTTTGTATCAGGATCTTGAATTTTTAAATTTCACATTGGATTTTTCACTTTTCCTCCAATTAACACTTAGGACAACAGCCCTACTTCCATAGTGATGTAATAGGAGTGGAAGAAAGTCCTGAGGCACAATTGTGCTATTTTTTAATTTTCCCAAATTTTGAATTTTCTACCAGTTTTTGAAAATCATTTTAAACGTAGGGAAACTGGCCTCTTGGAGAAATCTGCCAACAATGCATGACATCTTTGATGACGTGATAGGGTGAGGAGGAGGGGGAAATCTGGCAACAATGCATTTATTGTAAATCTAAATATATATTGTGAGCGCAACTGACCAACAACATTAGGTGTGGCGAACACACTACAGAAGCTGTGACCGATGGCTCCTCTTTATGACAATCTGCGAAGAAACTGCGGAGGCGTGAACACACCAAATTCGGTGATCAATAGCGCAGATATGTTGATCGGTAGCGAGAGAGACAGATATGCCACGTGTCGGACGAGGAAAACACATGCAGAGGCTGTCAGTCATACTGTGCGCTGCTGCTGGCCGCCCCACTGCCTTCTGTTGGTAGGTGCCTGCTGAAATTCGTATTTCGCAATGTATGCACTACAAATTCAGAAACTCGCTAGAGGAAAAATATTTACGATGACTGAAGATACTTAACCGGGCTATTACACTCCTGGAAATTGAAATAAGAACATTGTGAATTCATTGTCCCAGGAAGGGGAAACTTTATTGACACATTCCTGGGGTCAGATACATCACATGATCACACTGACAAAACCACAGGCACATAGACACAGGCAACAGAGCATGCACAATGTCGCCACTAGTACAGTGTATATCCACCTTTCGCAGCAATGCAGGCTGCTATTCTCCCATGGAGACGATCGTAGAGATGCTGGATGTAGTCCTGTGGAACGGCTTGCCATGCCATTTCCACCTGGCGCCTCAGTTGGACCAGCGTTCGTGCTGGACGTGCAGACCGCATGAGACGATGCTTCATCCAGTCCCAAACATGCTCAATGGGGGACAGATCCGGAGATCTTGCTGGCCAGGGTAGTTGACTTACACCTTCTAGAGCACGTTGGATGGCACGGGATACATGCGGACGTGCATTGTCCTGTTGGGACAGCAAGTTCCCTTGCCGGTCTAGGAATGGTAGAACGATGGGTTCGATGACGGTTTGGATGTACCGCGCACTATTCAGTGTCCCCTCGACGATCACCAGTGGTGTACGGCCAGTGTAGGAGATCACTCCCCACACCATGATGCCGGGTGTTGGCCCTGTGTGACTCGGTCGTATGCAGTCCTGATTGTGGCGCTCACCTGCACGGCGCCAAACACGCATACGACCATCATTGGCACCAAGGCAGAAGCGACTCTCATCGCTAAAGACGACACGTCTCCATTCGTCCCTCCATTCACGCCTGTCGCGACACCACTGGAGGCGGGCTGCACGATGTTGGGGCGTGAGCGGAAGACGGCCTAACGGTGTGCGGGACCGTAGCCCAGCTTCATGGAGACGGTTGCGAATGGTCCTCGCCGATACCCCAGGAGCAACAGTGTCCCTAATTTGCTGGGAAGTGGCGGTGCGGTCCCCTACGCCACTGCGTAGGATCCTACTGTCTTGGCGGGCATCCGTGCGTCGCTGCGGTCCGGTCCCAGGTCGACGGGCACGTGCACCTTCCGCCGACCACTGGCGACAACATCGATGTACTGTGGAGACCTCACGCCCCACGTGTTGAGCAATTCGGCGGTACGTCCACCCGGCCTCCCGCATGCCCACTATACGCCCTCGCTCAAAGTACGTCAACTGCACATACGGTTCACATCCACGCTGTCGCGGCATGCTACCAGTGTTAAAGACTGCAATGGAGCTCCGTATGCCACGGCAAACTGGCTGACACTGACGGCGGCGGTGCACAAATGCTGCGCAGCTAGCGCCATTCGACGGCCAACACCGCGGTTCCTGGTGTGTCCGCTGTGCCGTGCGTGTGATCATTGCTTGTACAGCCCTCTCGCAGTGTCCGGAGCAAGTATGGTGGGTCTGACACACCGGTGTCAATGTGTTCTTTTTTCCATTTCCAGGAGTGTATATTGGGTAAGGTCCACTGTGAGTGGAGTACCAGATGTTTCTTGTTTATAGTGTAATTTATAATGAAAGCCAATTCATACTTGCCATCACTTTATTTTATGTCACATAACTTCAAAATATTTCACAAAGGATTTCAAATGACGGCATTCACACAAGCCGTCAACGAGCCGTCACGTTATGTCACGTTACGTCACGTGACATCGGAAGACGAACTATTTTCGCAATGCACACTGAAGTTGTAGTAGTATATTACCTTCTTTCGTGTCTTCTTATTGTCTGTTTTTGTTATTTTGCTTTGTTTTCGTGGCAAATTGCAAATGTTCCATGATGATTTGTATATATTTTCCTCTGAGTGTTCTTCCATAACTGAGGTCTGATATCTGAAGGCAGAAAAGGATTTAGGTTCCACAATAACAGTATAGAGCTGACTTCTACACAGTGTATAAATAAGAACATAAGTTGACGAAGCAACTTTCATTTAATAACTTTTATAAGTGAAAAATTCAGCTTTGTCGAAAGACAAAAACGCAATTGTTTATATCGTTATTAGCTACTTACGAAAAAACATAACTGACAAAGAAAGCAGGCTCTATTTATTTATTTATAAATATTATTGGGTGTATTTGTGTGTACACATATCTCTAGCAGATAAATGTCCATGTTTTGAGATGTCTGTCACAGTACTTGCAGTGGATCCTGATGCACTTTGGAATTCCTGTCTGATGGTCTGGATAGATGTCTGCTTATTACACATTACGACCCTCTGCAACCGTCAGCGATCTCTATCAGTCAACAGATGAGTTCAGACTGTATGATTTTGTGTTGTATGTGTCCCTTCGCGATTTCACTTCACTATCACATCGGAAACAGTGGACTTAGGGATGTTTACAAGTGTGGAAATCTCACGTACAGACATACGACACGTGACACCCAATCACAAGACCCCACTCGAAGTCCGTGACTTCCACAAAGTGCTCCATTCTGCTCTAAAAAAATGGTTCAAATGACTCTGAGCACTATGGGACTTAACTTCTGAGGTCATCAGTCTCCTAGAACATAGAAATACTTAAACTTAACTAACCTAAGGACATCACACACATCCATGCCCGAGGCAGGATTCGAACCTGTGACCGTAGCTGTCGCGCGGTTCCAGACTGTAGCACCTAGAACCGCTCAGCCACCCCGGCCGGCCGTTCTGCTCTCTCACGATGTCTAATGGTTGCTGAGGACGCTGATAAGGAGTGCTTGGCAGTAGGTGGCAGCACAATGCACCTAATATGATAGACATCTGCTGTTGGGGGTGGCCGGATACTTTTGATCACATAGTGTATTGTGCATCCCATCAGATCACCAAAGTTAAGTGCTGTTGGGCTGGGCTAGCACTGAGATGGGTGACCGTCTGGTCTGCCGAGTGCTGTTGGCAAGGGGGGTGCACTCAACCCTTGTGAGACAAACTGAGGACCTACTTGGTTGAGAAGTAGCAGCTCTGGTCTCGTAAACTGATATATGGCTGGGAGGGTGGTGTGCTGACCATATGCCCCTCCATATCTGCATCCAGTGATGTCTGTAGGCTAAGGATAACAAAGTGGCCGGTCGGCACCATTGGGCCTTCCAAGGCCTGTTTGGACGGAATTTAAGTCTCACATCTACCATTCTGATAACTAGTTTTATGTCCTCAGTCAATCTCAAATCGCTATTAGGTATTTTGCAGTAGTAATTATACAGTAGTATTTATATCCTGAGATTAATGTGATAAACAGTAATGAATGTTACTCCATGTTTACGCCCAGTGCTCAGTATGTTACATGTGTTGATACTGAGGATCAACTGCAAGTTCCTTTGCATCTACCCATATCTTAGTCTTCTTACAATCCATATTGGACTGACAATATTCAACAGAAGTCAAAGTAAATACGAATGTGTTCCAAAGAAAAGTAATAGGGCTTCTTATACTTGCAGTGCACGTAAACGATTCATCAACACTGTCTGATGGTCTGATGATTATATTATAATGAAGTTTCATCCCTCAATGAGTTTAAGTAAATTCATAGGGCTGAAGTAGTATGAAAGGGACTGAATACATCAAATAAATAGCGAATAAGATAAACTGAAACTAGATTTGTTGGAAGAGTTGTTAGGAAGTACAATGTTCATCTCTTAAGGTTACAAGGATATAAAGTAGCTTCTTCTAGTGTATTACTGCAGTGTTTGGTGTCCTTAGGAAGGGGGTGCGATAGAAGATATAGATTGAATTCAGTTGAAGATTGAGCCAGATGCCAAGTAATATGATGTATTCAATATGAGCTGTTTCAACATGTAGCACACATCTGTATGGTTGGTGGCTGTGTCACCAGGTTATACAGCAATCAAAGTATGAATATTCATGTATTTATCTCATCCACTTTACGTTAAGGAAATCTTGGACTTGTGTATGGTATTCATCTGTAGATGATTAAATTAATTTTTAATGAGTTATGGGTTATGTTACATATATAAATTAATTTAAATTGTGTATGTCCTGACTACAGCTATAAAATAGAAATTATCTACAAACAAATTAACGAATAATAAATAAACGTTTTGATTGAACTGGATTTAAAGGGGTGGAAAGAGTGAAGAAAAATCAGAGGAAAAAGTCCGAAATAAAAATCTAACAGAATGTTATCACACTGTACATCAAATGACTCCATTTGATCAGAGAATTAAAAAACTGTAATTGGATTTTGTTGAGCCACAGTATTATGGAAAAGTGTTTACAATGTTTCAGTTAATAAATGGTAATTGAAAATAGTCTCTTAAGTGAAACTAGCCACAAGTGAGGCTTTGACCTCTTACTTAGACTGATATACATATAATGTTTCAAAAGGCTTTTCTAAAAAGTGTCAAGATTTAAGATGGGCGGTGTTCTTGTATCAGCCTTTGCAGGATTAGCTTATGGAAATCATCTGCTACAAAACCTTTTTATGTCTCTGTGAACAAGAGGTGTTTCTGATTTCCAATACATGTTCGAAATCTAGGGACCATTTATAGAAGAGAAACCAAATACAAAAATTTTAAGGATGTGAAGAATGCTGATAAAGTAAATGTAAGTAAGTATATGAATATGAAAAGAGATGGATAATTTCATGCAATTTTGTGTATTGGCCAAAAGTGTCTGTTGTGTTATATCAGAATGAGCTTTTATTAGAAAGAATGTAAGCTACAATGAACAAGTTTTCATGCAAAGCAATGATTTAGAATAGTCCTATTTGTTGCAGTCGATCTCGGGTTTATGAAACATGCAGCGATTTGAACAGAATATCACAGTCCATTCCTTTATACGATCAGATGTGAATTTTGGTAAGAAAACTAACAAGAGGACGCCACAACGCTAGAATCATGGATTTACTGCAAACCTTGTACATCTTTAGTAGGCCATTAAGACAACGTAACATGCAAGTAGTAAGGTGCACTACTCTGGCAATACCGAGAAAATGGCAGGACGAATTTTAGGAGTAG
Source organism: Schistocerca americana (assembly GCF_021461395.2). NCBI lineage: Eukaryota > Metazoa > Arthropoda > Insecta > Orthoptera > Acrididae > Schistocerca > Schistocerca americana. Next base: position 293,745,424 of record NC_060130.1, read on the forward strand.
ATTACGTAACTGATGTATCTGTACAGAAGTGCCAACTGTAACAAGTCATTGTGGGAAAGCAGTTAGCATTTGCACTGAGCAAGAGTTGTGGAAAAGGTGGCAGTTCATATCTCTTGTACACTTATTTTTTTAATCTAAATTTTTTCATCACTTTTCACTTTATTTAGTTTATGATGTTTAAGATTTAATATGATTACAAAACCAAATACATTTTCATGAAGTTGTAGTGAATTTCATATTTTATTTGACTGTCTACTATCTGTAATTAAATTTTCAAGGACAAGGGACAGGCTTGGAAAGGCTTGTGAAGCCCAACTCAAATCTCAGTAAATAATGATGAGAATGACATTATTCACAATCAGTAATATAGTAAGTCAAAATGTGCGAGACCACTAGAGTAATGTACAAGTACTTGTCAGATGTGCTCTCAACATCGCACGTTACGGGATGGTATTTGTCATACAGACATAAAACGTCATGCAAATACACGTGGTTTTTTCATCATATTGCCCCTCAAATGTCATATAAATTACATAATATGACCAGTGACGAAAACAACACACTAATAATTACGTTTGGGGGATGGGCGGAGCCAAACCATCGCCTCATGTACGTTCATCTTACAAAGTTGAACTCTTATTACTTGACCACCATGAACTGTAACGTCTGGTACCTATGCTCAGATACATAAACACATAACAGACATGTAAAACTTCTCTTGCAATTTGCAAAATTGCCAGAGTAGTGGCCTCATCTGCTACTGCAACTTCAACCATAAACCATGCACTACTTGCGTTCTAGACAGATTATTTGACATATTCTTTCGTAGGTTTACTAGGAAGCACTTATTGAGTGAGTCAGATAAATTTTATGAACTGCTATACAATAAAAATCAATCTACAGGCAGTATATCTGGAGTAACTGCAGTCATTGCTGTTGCAGTGTTGTGACACAATTCACTCAAAGTTGATGGAATAGGAGAATCATACATATAGTCTTTCACAAACCCCCACAAAGAAGTATGACACATCATAAGATAAGGGGACCTCAGAGGCCAATGGTGGAATGTGAGAACTGTAAGCCCCTTACAATCGATCTATTTTTGGGGAAGCAGGAGGTTTAATTGCATGTCCTCGACGAAAATCAAGCCATACAGTTATAACTACATTGCACATGTTGAAATGGAGAACACCAATGTGTTCTGTTTCTGTGATATCAGCATCTCGACTTGCTGCATATTAGTAATTACCTAATGAGCAAGTGAGACAGCTAGCTGCACCATACCCTTACTGACAACCATATAAACTGGTAACTTACAACTGGGGCCATGATAAACTTCTAGTTTTGATGCATAAGTTAAAATTTATACCACGTTTCTATGTTCACTAATGTAGAAGATATAGCCTTGCAAGACTGGTTTAATCTTATGTAAACACCCTGTGAAGAATGGTCATGAGCATCACTTCCAGCCTCGAGACAGGGTTAAACTTGTCACTACACCAAAAGCAATTTAATGCCCTGAAGATATCAAACTGCATTCAGCAAGATTCTGAAATTCTACCAGTGGGTCGAAAAACATTTACCTCTCATAGTCATTACACTGCCTCCAGCAGGTTTCTAGCAACTTGCGCCAAAAATCACTATCAAAAAACGAGGCAACTATTGAGTCAAGAGATAAAGAATCACATAATAACTCCACACTTCAAGTTTCCACACAAAAATGTGTTTTATTTACTTAAATCAAGCATTTCGAAGTCTGTCATTTTTATTAAATTCCACCTACAGCTATCCTATTGGTCCACACACTGATGCAGATCCACTTTCGATCCTTGCAGTTTTCCCTTATTGGAAAAATAGCTTTGTTGAATACTAAGGATCGCCAACTTTTGGTTTAGACTTGATAAAAACTATCAAAAGACCATGTCTAACTCACAAGGATTATGGCTTCCCTCCTACACCAATGAAAGCTGCCAGCTGACTTATCAATCCTGTGAGCCACTATAAGATAAAAAAATTAAAATACAGTTCTTTCAGCCAATCTGCATCAGAGTCAGAATGCAGCATTTGAGTTGGTCGATCGATGTTTTCACTAATAGTTCTCCAGTGGCGAGTGGTGCTTCCTGCTATAACATCTCGCAAAATTATTACCAACAAATACTGTAAAACGCCAGCTGTCATAACAAAGTCTGTAGACTTAAGTCTAAATAGTAGCATCTTAAACAGTCAAATTAGACGCATTATGGAGAAACTAACCCACCATTTCCATGTTGGAGAAACCCCATCCCACCAAAGGCTGGCAACTGTCTGGTGTTCCTAAAAGCCAAGGGAATGGCCACATAATGAGGGCAGGAATGACATCTCACAGTGCTTCCACGACTGTTGCATGAACCAACAGCCTAAGATGGCTTCGCAGATATACAGTGTGCTAACTGAAAGTTGGATGATAGACTCACTAGACTTGAATCGGTAGAAGTTGGAAGGTTCCAGTGGGTAGTCATTCGTTTTTAGTTACAAACCACTTTACTTAGCTACAGTACTATGTGAGATAGCCATTGTTGCCTCCCGTGTTACTGTATTATACTACACATAAATTCATACCGTTTCCTTTCCTTGAGTCGATTGTAAGTAATTGTTGCATTTATTATCTTTATTAAATATGCCAACAGATAAAACACTTCCATTGTCGATTACGAACAACATTTGAGCGATTTTTACCTCCAGGAGTGACTTTTGCTTTCACAAAAGGCTTTTGACATGGATTAGGCCCAATTCATACTTCATGTCACGTCACGTCACGTCCAAATGTTCCATAATGCATTTGGAATGGTGGCATTCACACAGACTGTCAGTGTGACATCACGTCACCTTACATTACGTCACGTCACGTCACATCACCGTCAAGATTTGTAGGGAAGAAATTTCTGATAGTGACGTTGGTAGGGTGGATTTGTCATCACCTGGTAACATCATAAGTTAAGGTCCCCACCTTCACTCCGGCTATAGTAGTGTATGTTGTGCTTTTGCGTTTTCTTAATCTTAATTATTTTGCTTTGTTTTCTTGACGACTTGGATATTTCTTTCCTTGAGTGTTCTTCCGTAAGAGAAATCAGAAAGAGAAAAATGATTTAGGTTTTAGGTACCGGAACAAAGCTAACAGCTTCATTGTGCATAAATAAGAACATAAACTGATGAAACAGTTTTCATTAAATAAACTATTATTAAGTGAAAAAGTCAAGTCGATTGAAGGAGGAAAATACAGTTGTTAATTATGTTATTTACTAGGTGCACAAGAAAAACGGAATACTTAAGGTAAACAGACACCATGTATTGAAGGGAAATATGTTTGCTAGCAAATAAGTAAGGAAGTGTTGAAATGTTGTTTCCCTCTTCAGAAATTTACCAGACAAAATTTTTTAAGAACATCCGTTATGCAGTTTTCTTTAGCCATTAATAAACTTTATCGGTTTTAGTTTCCCAATTGTGATACTATGCCGGGACTGGGCTGTTAACAATTGGACATATAGGAGCTAAATTGTTTATTATGTACTAACAGTACAACTTACCCAGTTAATAAAACACTCAGCAAACTGCTGATGAAATACTTCATATTTGGGAAAAACTACACCATAAAAGTTCTAGAATTCTTGCAAATACATTAAAGAACATACAAATACCACACAATTCCAAATTCGTTTCACTGGGTATAACGAATGTCTACATTAACATACCTATACAAGAAACAATATGTATTATAAACCATAATCTCATGACTCATAAAAAACTATCAAATGAAGGCATACGTGGAGTTATACAACTTCTCAAACTAACCCTTTCACAATACTATTTCCAGTGTAATGGAATAAATGACACTCAACCAGCTGGTGTGGCTATGGGGAGTAATATTGCTGGAACCATAGCAGATATATTTCTTAAGCAAGTAGAAACAAAATTCTTCAGTTCACAACACCACCACGCAGTGTGGCGCAGTGGCTAGCACACTGGACTCGCATTCAGGAAAGCGATGATTCAATCCCATGTCCGGCCATCCTGATTTAGGTTTTCCGTGATTTCCCTAAATCGCTCCAGGTAAATGAAGGGATGGTTCCTCTGAAAGGGCACGGCCGATTTCCTTCCTCATCCATCCCTAATCTGATGAAACGATGACCTCGCTGTCTGGTCTCTTTCCCCAAAACAAACCAACCCTCACAACAACCCCTTCCGAAAACCTGATTTACTACTACCGCTATGTCGATGACACATTGCTACTCATAGAATGAAATGATCATGACATACAAGCAGTACACCAGCATTTCAATAATTTACACCCTAAAAAGAAATTCGTTGAAGAACTTCAAGAAAAAACAAATTGATAAACTTTCTGGATCTCACAATAACCAACAATACTACAAACACACTTTTGACATATGCAGAAAACCATCTGCTACAGATGGTACAATTAACTATACATCTTCACATCCAGAATCTCTCACATATACAATCTTTCATTCCATTATTAACAAAATATACCTTCATACATAAAGAAATAACTATTTTTATAGTCCATCACATACAGTAACAACTATGACCCTAATATGGTTCTGTATCTACACAACAAAAAAAACACACCCTAAAAAAGACCCCATGAAACATAAAATAACAATAATGAGAAAAACTGCATTAAAAAAGAAGACCATCTGCATACCATCAAACTATATAGGAAAACTATCCTATAAAATAAATGCCCTACTAAAACATACAAACGTGAAATTAGCATTCAGAACGACAAATAATATTAGCACAGAACTATGTTCAGGAAAAGGCATTCATCCATAACATATAACCTTATAATCTACAAAATTAACTGCAATAACCGCACAAAATTTTATATAGAATAGAGAGAAAGAAATTTCATCGCTAGCTTCAGAGAATATACAAGAGAAACAAGTAACAACCAACCCACCCTCTTTACACACCTCAAAAACGAAAAACACGAAGTTGACAATATTGAAAACGCACTAAAAATCCTGCACAAAATCCCAAAATGTCCAATCACGAATATTTTGGAAGAATTTAAAATATACATACAAACCAAGGATTATCCCTGTGACACACTGAATGAACAAACCAATATCAGGCACACACAGTTCTTAAAAATTTTATTGAAATTTTGTATAAGGATAACAACCAAAACACCAGAAATAAGAAACATACCAATAACAGTTCCATAGATACACAACTCACAGCAACATAAAGATCTTTGAGTAAACATCTAGCTGGCAACCTTGAATTTCTATAACTGTTAGATAGTAAAAAATTATGATATGATAGATGCAACAGAAAATATCGAGCATCTTTAAAATGTTGCTGAATGTAATATTACAACCATCAGCAGACAACAATGACGATTTACTAGTAGTTGACATATGTCCATCTACAGCATCAGTATGTGAGCACAACATTAAATGTAAAAAAGCCATTATAAATTACATATTACATATATTACAAATAAGTATGGTTGTTTGCAAATGTACTGAGGAAGGCACTAGGGCTGAAATAAGCTTATATACTAAAATAAAATATCAAGCAGCATATTTTTTCCAGTTTTCTGCATAATTCAATGACAAGTGGAACATATAATGAGGAAATAATAACTAGAATCAAAACATCATAGTTCTTAGGCGTTCATACTGTTGAGAATTTAAACTGAAAAAAAAACGCATTTTGGAACTCCTATAACAACTTAGTTCAGCGACATTTGCATTTCAAATCATTGCAAATCTTAGGGACAGAAAAATCAGGAAGTTAACATATTTTTGTATATTTTCATTCAATAATGCCATGTGGAATAATATTCTGGGCTAACTAAATTTAAGAAAGAAAATGTTCATTGCTCAAAAACGTGCTGTAAAAATAATGTGCTGTTCACCTATGATCAACTTTTGCACATATTTTTAACAAACTAGGCATTTTTGATACTGCCTCTCACTAGCTTTGTTCCATCATGAAAAGTTTATTGTAAATAATCCACTGTAGTTAAAATAAATGATGATGTACACAATTACAATACTGGAAGGAAATCTGAAACTCATTATTCTACATTAAGGTTGTGTTTGCATGGAAAGGAGTGCACAATGCTGCCATCAAAGGTTTTCATCATTTACACAGTGATATAAAATGTTTGGCAGACAACAAAGTAAAATTTGAAAAGAAACTGAAAAGGTTTATCCTTCACAACTCCTTCTGAAGGAGAAGAAGAATTTCCATTTTTTAAATTCCGTTAAAGGTGATGAGTAGGAATCATTAATTCACAAAAGCACTAACAATTCTTAAAAATGTAGATGATCAACATGTAGCGATATTAGTAAATGAATGTGTAATGTGAATGTAAAATGACTTGTTCCACGTAATGAGAATTAATCATACAAACGATCCATAGAACATGAAACTATCTAACTGTGTTATGTAATGTCACAAGATTTTAGGTTATAACATATGCTAAGATGTAGTTTATCTCCACTTGATAATGGCCACAGACTCGTAATTACAGTATTAGGTTTTACAAATAAATAATTTTACTGTCAAAAGGCATCCACAACATCATTTACAAACTGTTGCATGACTATGGTAAGAGAAGTTAAACTTAGCTTTTGACAGATATTTGTCAAATGTATTACTCAGCAAGGTCACAAAAATATTTCTAAATCAGACATGCACTTTACTACTAGAGTTCAAGACCTGCCCATAGAGAATAAATGAAAAATATTGTCATCTAAATCGATTTTAAATAGAAAATACGGATTTTCGCACCATATTTCTCCTATTCAAAGTTCATTCCAGGCCACTTGGAACGCTCTGGCCGTTCTCTGCATCCATATCGAAACATGTGCCCAATGAGATTACAATCTATGGAAATGCACTAACACTTTAAATTTGAACCAGTGATGTACACACTCCTCCATGCCTTTGAGACCAAAACATAGTGAGTGGAGTGTGTGTATTATAATGTTAGTCATCGAAATTTATTCGTAAATTTGTGTAAAAGTGGTTAGTTATGTTACCCACGGATGCACAGACAGAAGTGGAAAGTCTGCTGTTACTTTCTAGAGGTAATTGCTTAAGCTAAAATAATCATTTTGGTTTAAATACTGACTATTTATTTCGATGTTTTGACTCACTGACTTTTATGTTTACAGTATATAGGTTCATGAAAAACAGTACAAGGCAAACTTTTCGATCAACGTTTTGGAACGAAATGTAGCATACCAGTCAAATATAACACAATATGTTCAGACTGTTTCTGTGAAGCTCATTTTGATAGCTCTTTAAAGTCCAGTTTTCACATCAGAATCTTGCATTTCTTCATCGTTTTTCTCATACATGCAGAATGTAAGCTGCACTAGAATTTTCATTAATGATTGTAATGCATAAGTCTATGATACTGTTTATTTGATATTTACCTTGTTTTCCTTTGCTGTTGGCGATGGTATCACAGCAGCCGTCTCTGCATTGTATATTTTACTTAAATTGTTATATTTATGATGATCCAGCGAGAGAATGTTGCAACGAGGCAAACGAATTGTTCATTAAAAATTTTCAAGATATTAATTCTTTATTGTACATATACGATCATCGTGCTCTGTGCTAACTTTTGCATTGGAAGAGTTTTCTTTATTTTGAGAACTGCTGTTCCAGAAAGTATTAATAATTTATGTACATCAACAGCTTTGATATTCAGTGCTAATTATATGCTTCTGTTTGTTTTCTGGTTATGCCAAAAGACGTTTCACTCAGTCCAGACACACCACCTCATGACACTGTTGTTCATATCAAGAAACAGTTGTACTCTGAATTGAACATGCAAAACAGCAAGAAAATCAAGCTTATTCAGCAGCTGAATTGTCACCTCTAGCAGTAAAACAGTCATTTGAAACACATGATAATCGCCTTGCAGGAGAGGAACTACACAGACAAAGAGTATTCCAGTGCTTAATAGTGTAATCAATGTAAATGAAGAGTTGTCACACCAATTCAGCATGTGACTAACATTGTTACAAACCATGATAAAATTTTTAGCTATTTTCTCTCAATGCTTAATTTTTGTTCTACAAGAGCACATGATTATGTCAGGGTTATATTTGATACTTACTTGCCGCATCCTAGAATAACTAGTGGTAGCAAAATGGGGCACCTGGTTTCACTGGTGATGCAATATGTATGTCCACAGAATCCCACTGATTTAATGGTTATTGAAATTATGTGTAAGTGTTTAAACAAGGTTTTGTTTCTGAACTTGAGTGCTCACATGAGCCATTAATGGTCATTTGATAATCACTTACAATTAGGGTCTTTTATGGCTCATACAGTGAGAATGCTGTAAGTATTTTTTTCTCAAAGAAACAAAAATGAATGCAAATATGGTAATCTACTTATCTATGAAGGACAGTAAACTAGATTTGTCATAAAATACACTGGTTAATATGTTCCAAGTTTCACTTGCTTGTGAAAGTGAAATAAAGACTTAATTTCAGAGTGCTCTGGAGTATTGTTTTGTTTCGTATAAAATGATCATTTAGCCCTTTTGCAGGCACAACTCAGCGAAGATAATGCGTTGATGTCCTACTAGAATTGTGATCAGGTGACTATACCTATTTACTGATAATTTTATTTTTGTGATTTAAGACCAAAAACTATGGTGATACATACATCACCATGGCACCATTGTGGTGTATTAAAAATTTGTGGTAAATGGATTTCCCACTTCCCTTTTGTAAGCTGTTAAGTGTTGGCATTACATGTAAAAAATAATGAACAGTGTTTTCTGTTTTTATTTTATGTTTTCTTTTACTTTATATAAAAAATATTTGTTACCAATATTAAAGTTTGCTCATGACAATGTGAAAACAATCCTAGAAACTTTATCATGCAATAAAGGTACAAGCTGATGCAGGTTACAGCAATGTATAGTGCAGAAGCGAAGCAATGTGTTCGGACAACAGCTGATCCCACGACAGACAGAAACTGATCGTTGTAGCAGTTTTCATACCCCTGGTGCAGTATACTACCACAAGACGTCAGTCATAGACAGAGGTGGTAAGACATATTCCCAAAAGATTTAGGATACCTTTAAGTTGGTGGTAAGTATGCTTCCCAAGGACCACAATGACAGATTAATTCAGTGGTAAGTAGACTTCCCAAGCCCCTTCCAGAAACTACTTTGGTGGTAAACATATTTTCCAAGCACCATTAAAACAATGTTGTCTGTTGGGACATGTATTTCCCACAGTCATGAAGGCAATATTTCACAACAAACAGAAACTACATCTGGTGTAGCAGACTGCCACTAGATGCCAGGAGCATTACAGAAGTGGTAACACGTATTCCCTTAAACACTTTAATGAAATACATTTAGTGGGAAGTATTCCACACATGGCCTGTGAAAGGGTTAATTGTATAGCATATTTATTGCTCGAATTCATTTTTACAGGCATCAAGAATATATGTGCACTATTGATTGTAACGATAAGCTAAAATCATGATGGAAATATGTATTCCTGATCGTGCAAAATTGGACCTAAAGATTCTTAAAAAGAAGGAAAACGTATGAGACAGACAAATATAGGCTTCAGTTAACATTAAGTGTAAGGTTTTGATTTTAGTGGTGATGCTTAAATGCTCCTATGCTCAGTCAATAATTTTCATACGATATAATTCTATTCCTCTGACTATAAAGCGATATTTCTGTGTTTACATTATGAAAATTGCACGTTTTTGAAGTGAAATTATTGGGAGGAATTTTAGCCATTTGTTGTGTTAACTACTGCAGCTGATCGTTCGACTTAAATTAAAACGATCGACTGCTTTGCTGCGATGACGTCAATGCTTAACGAATGAAATTTTGCATAGACAGATTAAGCTCTCAACTCTCTAATTATAAATATTTTTCCCTGAAAGTATGTCATATTTAACTATATACTCAGATGTGACTGTCAATTCGGTGACTTTAACTAGAGAGGCCTCGTTTCACACAGGTTTTTACGGGAAAAACCCCTGTTTTTGGCTCAAGAATATGGTGGACTGTCTTGCCCCTGTCTTCAGCCAATACCTGTAGTCAGCATAGGTATAAACCCTGGTTTTCACAGGCATTAATGTCTTACATGTGCATCCAACCACCACCTTTCATGTAAGTCATCTTAAATGTGGATACACCAAACTTGTGCGCTTTCATACCAACATACTCGTAAGTTACGAAAGTGAAAAGGTATGCTACTTTCTTTCACGATGTCACTTCCCCCACCATTGCCTATGAGCTTCAGCAACTGCCAATAGGCAGATCTGCTCTCAATTTGCTCTGGTTCGTTTGACAGCACAGGATCTACAACATCATCGACACTTACAGTCTACAAACCACTGTGCATGGCAGAGGATATGTCCCACTGTATCACTTATTATGGCTTTTTCCTGTTTCTCTCAAGTATGAGAGCAGGAAGAATGATCGCTTAAATGTCTCTGTGCATGCTGTAATTAATCGAATCTTGTCCTCACGATCCCTATGGGAGTTATAGATAGGTGGTTGTAGCATATTTCTAGAGTCATGATTTAAAACTGGTTATTAAAACTTTGTTAGTAGACTTTCTGAAGATAGTTTCCATCTATCTTCAAGAGTTATTTCATCATCTCTTTAACACTCTCCTGTGGGCCAAACATACCTGTGACCATTCATGCTGCCCTTCTCTGTATGCATTCAGTAACCCCTGATAGTCCTATTTGTTCTGAGTTACATACAGTTGAGCAATATTGTAGTATGGGTCACACAAATGATTTGTGAGCAATCTCATTTGTAGACTGGTTGCATTTCCCTAGTATTGTAAAAACAAACTGAAGTCTGCCACCTGCTTTACACATGACTCAGCCTATATGATCACAGCATTTCTTGTCCCTACTAAATGTTACGTCCAAATATTTGTGCGACTTTATAGATTCCAACTGTCACTCACTGATACTATGTTTGTTTCCGTTTCTTGCAGTGCACAGTTTCACATTTCTCAACATTTATAACAAGTTGACAATTTTTGCACCACTTTTAAATTTTATCAAGGACTGACAGAATGTTTGTGCAACTTCTTGCAAAAAATACCTCATTGTAGATAACTGCATCATCTACAAAATGTCTGAGGTTACTACTAATAATGTCAGCAATATCATTAATATACAACATGAACAGAAAGAGACCCAACACAATTCCCTGAGGTACACCCAAAGTTAGTTCTACATCTGCTGATGACTCTCCATCCAAGAAAACGCGCTGTGTCCTCCCTACCAAAATATCCTCAATCCAGTCAAAACTTCACTTGATACCCCATACGATCGTACTTTCGACAATAAGCATAGTTATGCTGCTGAGCGAAATGTTTTTCGGAAACTGAGCAATACTGTATCTACCTAATTGCCCTGATTCACGGCTTTCAGGATGTGAAGAGACAAAAACGCGAGTTGGGTTTCACATGATCGATGTTTTCGAAATCCGTGCTGGTTGCCATGGAAGAGGTCACTCTGTTCGAGATACCTCATTAAGTTTGAGTTCAGAATAAGTTCTAAGACTGTGCAACAAATAGATGTCAAGAATATTTGTCGGTAGCTTTGTGGGTCACTTCTGCTACTCTTGCTATAGATGGGCGTGCTATGTGTGCTTTTCCAGCTATTAGGGCGACAGGTTATTTCTTTGAAGGGTGTACTATAGAATATAGTTAACAGATGGACTAACTATGCCACAAATTGGGTATAGAATCTGACAGGAATTCCACTGGGCCCTGGGGCTTTTCAATTTCAACGATCTGAACGGTTTCTCAACGTCACTGGCACTAATATCTATATCATTCACATTTTCAGTGGTATGAAAATTAAACTGGGGAAATACTCAGGGGTTGTGCTGTCTAAAGGAACATTTGAAAACAGAGTTAAGCATTTCTGCTTTTGCTTTGGTACTAATAATTTCAGCGCCTTGTTTGTTCATGACACTAACTTTGGTTCCACTATTAGTCTTTAAGTATGATCACTATTTTTGTGGGTTTTATGAAAGATCTTTTGATAATATTCTGCTATGGCAGTCATTGCAGGCTTCATGCACTACTCTCCTGTCTGCCAAACACTTTTCATTCTGTGTCCCTCTATCTATAGCCCTGTGCTTTGTTTTATACCTGTTATGCAGCAGTCCCTGTTTCTTCATATGTTTCTTTACAATGACTGTATAGCATGGAAGATCTTTCCCATCTGGAACTGTACTGCTACTTATGTAAGTGCATAGTCAACTATTCCTTTAAACTTGAGCCATAGTTCCTCTACATGTCCTAAGTGAAAAGTTTCAAGTTCCTTGTTGAAATATGACACAGCTCTACCTAGTTTACTGAACAGAGAACTCTTTTTGCTTGTATTAGTTGCCCTTCATACTTCGAATTCGTTGTTGCTATAACTGCCTCAAGGTCACTTACACCAGATCCAATCTGATGTGTATTTCCTCAAAGAGGTCAGATCTGTTAGTTGCTATTAGATCTAATGTGTTTCCATCATGAGTGGGGCTTACAACTATCTGTTCTAGGTAGTTTTCAGAGAAGGGGTTTGTAACATTTCACAGGATGTCTTGTAACACCCACCACTAACAAAACTAGAATTATCCCAATTCATTGTTTGTTGATTAAATTCCCCTCCAATGATTACAGTACGATTAGGGAACTTATGTACAAATGTACTTAAGTTTTCTCTATAGTTTTTGGTTACATCACAAAGTGAGTTTGGTTGTTGATAGAAGGGCCATATTATAATTTTATGCCCACCCATGATACTAAGTCTTACCCAAGTAATTTCACGTGCTACTTCAATTTCTATCTCAGTGGGTCCGAGTTTCTTGTCTACAGCGATAAATACACCAAATCATTCCCCTATCCTTTAGGTGTATGCTTAAATTTCGCTACTGTCAGCTTCAGATTTTAACCCACTTTCTGTGCCTAGTATTACACAAGCTTTGGTGCTTTTTAGCAGTTCAAAAGCTGGAATTTTGTTGCTAATGCTTCAGCACTTAACATTAAGATTTTAATATTCTCACTTGCTGGAGGTATTTCTTTGGATCTTGCTCTGATGCATCTGGGTCTCCTACAGCTAGAGCAAGACTCCTTTGTTTATATCATGGAGGTAACTCCAAAGACATAAGGTCGTTTATAAGAAATTTAGTTCACAAAATGCATCCATTCGTGACAGTTTGTTCAGCATTGAAAAATGAATGAAGCTGAATTTATGTATTTTCGAACATTTGTGTGTGCCTTCCGTTTCAAATACTAAAGCAAATAACATGTAATAAATCTGGTAATACAATAGTAAAAAAAATCAAAATTTTATTTCGATTTTTGCTGATTTCATCGAGAATAAAGTCGAGTTAAACAGTGTAATAGGAATATCATTATAGCATTCAGCAACTGCTATATTTCTGGCTGTGTACAAAAGTCTAACTCACATATTCGAGATGCTGTGCCAGCTTGCATTAAATTACAAGTAACATTTAAATATCTGGCAACTGGAGTCACTGCAATATACACTCCTGGAAATGGAAAAAAGAACACATTGACACCGCTGTGTCAGACCCGCCATACTTGCTCCGGACACTGCGAGAGGGCTGTACAAGCAATGATCACACGCACGGCACAGCAGACACACCAGGAACCGCGGTGTTGGCCGTCGAATGGCGCTAGCTGCGCAGCATTTGTGCACCGCCGCCGTCAGTGTCAGCCAGTTTGCCGTGGCATACGGAGCTCCAACGCAGTATTTAACACTGGTAGCATGCCGCGACAGCGTGGACGTGAACCGTATGTGCAGCTGACGGACTTTGAGCGAGGGCGTATAGTGGGCATGCGGGAGGCCGGGTGGACGTACCGCCGAATTGCTCAACACGTGGGGCGTGAGGTCTCCACAGTACATCGATGTTGTCGCCAGTGGTCGGCGGAAGGTGCACGTGCCCGTCGACCTGGGACCGGACCGCAGCGACGCACGGATGCACGCCAAGACCGTAGGATCCTACGCAGTGGCGTAGGGGACCGCACCGCCACTTCCCAGCAAATTAGGGACACTGTTGCTCCTGGGGTATCGGCGAGGACCATTCGCAACCGTCTCCATGAAGCTGGGCTATGGTCCCGCACACCGTTAGGCCGTCTTCCGCTCACGCCCCAACATCGTGCAGCCCGCCTCCAGTGGTGTCGCGACAGGCGTGAATGGAGGGACGAATGGAGACGTGTCGTCTTCAGCGATGAGAGTCGCTTCTGCCTTGGTGCCAATGATGGTCGTATGCGTGTTTGGCGCCGTGCAGGTGAGCGCCACAATCAGGACTGCATACGACCAAGGCACACAGGGCCAACACCCGGCATCATGGTGTGGGGAGCGATCTCCTACACTGGCCGTACACCACTGGTGATCGTCGAGGGGACACTGAATAGTGCACGGTACATCCAAACCGTCATCGAACCCATCGTTCTACCATTCCTAGACCGGCAAGGGAACTTGCTGTTCCAACAGGACAATGCACGTCCGCATGTATCCCGTGCCACCCAACGTGCTCTAGAAGGTGTAAGTCAACTACCCTGGCCAGCAAGATCTCCGGATCTGTCCCCCATTGAGCATGTTTGGGACTGGATGAAGCGTCGTCTCACGCGGTCTGCACGTCCAGCACGAACGCTGGTCCAACTGAGGCGCCAGGTGGAAATGGCATGGCAAGCCGTTCCACAGGACTACATCCAGCATCTCTACGGTCGTCTCCATAGGAGAATAGCAGCCTGCATTGCTGCAAAAGGTGGATATACACTGTACTAGTGCCGACATTGTGCATGCTCTGTTGCCTGTGTCTATGTGCCTGTGGTTCTGTCAGTGTGATCATGTGATGTATCTGACCCCAGGAATGTGTCAATAAAGTTTCCCCTTCCTGGGACAATGAATTCACGGTGTTCTTATTTCAATTGCCAGGAGTGTATGTATTGCATTCTGAAGAGCACTATTTCTCAGTTTTTGGCTCTGAGCACTATGGGACTTAACATCTGAGGTCATCAGTCCCCCAGAACTTAGAACTAGTTAAACCTAAGTTACCTAAGGACATCACACACATCCATGCCCAAGACAGGATTCGAACCTGCGACCGTAGCAGTTGTGCAGTTCCGGACTTCTCAATTTTTATTTTATTTCCAATACATCTACATCTACATTTATACTCCGCAAGACACCCAACGGTGTGTGGCGGAGGGCACTTTACGTGACACTGTCATTACCTCCCTTTCCTGTTCCAGTCGCGTATGGTTCGGGGGAAGAACGACTGTCTGAAAGCCTCCGTGCATGCTCTAATCTCTCTAATTTTACATTCGTGATCTCCTCGGGAGGTATAAGTGGGGGGAAGCAATATATTCGATACCTCATCCAGAAACGCACCCTCTCGAAACCTGGACAGCAAGTTACACCGCGATGCAGAGCGCCTCTCTTGCAGAGTCTGCCACTTGAGTTTATTAAACATCTCCGTAACGCTATCACGGTTACCAAATAACCCTGTGACGAAATGCGCCGCTCTTCTTTGGATCTTCTCCATCTCCTCCGTCAGACCGATCTGATACGGATCCCACACTGATGAGCAATACTCAAGTATAGGTTGAACGAGTGTTTTGTAAGCCACCTCCTTTGTTGATGGACTACATTTTCTAAGCACTCTCCCAATGAATCTCAACCTGGTACCCGCCTTACCAACAATTAATTTTATATGATCATTCCACTTCAAATCGTTCCGCACGCATACTCCCAGATATTTTACAGAAGTAACTGCTACCAGTATTTGTTCCGCTATCATATAATCATACAATAAAGGATCCTTCTTTCTATGTATTCGCAATACATTACATTTGTCTATGTTAAGGGTCAGTTGCCACTCCCTGCACCAAGTGCCTATCCGCTGCAGATCTTCCTGCATTTCGCTACAATTTTCTAATGCTGCAACTTCTCTGTATACTATAGCATCATCCGCGAAAAGCCGCATGGAACTTCCGACACTATCTACTAGGTCATTTATATACACTCCTGGAAATTGAAATAAGAACATCGTGAATTCATTGTCCCAGGAAGGGGAAACTTTATTGACACATTCCTGGGGTCAGATACATCACATGATCACACTGACAGAACCACAGGCACATAGACACAGGCAACAGAGCATGCACAATGTCGGCACTAGTACAGTGTATATCCACCTTTCGCAGCAGTGCAGGCTGCTATTCTCCCATGGAGACGATCGTAGAGATGCTGGATGTAGTCCTGTGGAACGGCTTGCCATGCCATTTCCACCTGGCGCCTCAGTTGGACCAGCGTTCGTGCTGGACGCGCAGACCGCGTGAGACGACGCTTCATCCAGTCCCAAACATGCTCAATGGGGAACAGATCCGGAGATCTTGCTGGCCAGGGTAGTTGACTTACACCTTCTAGAGCACGTTGGGTGGCACGGGATACATGCGGACGTGCATTGTCCTGTTGGAACAGCAAGTTCCCTTGCCGGTCTAGGAATGGTAGAATGATGGGTTCGATGACGGTTTGGATGTACCGTGCACTATTCAGTGTCCCCTCGACGATCACCAGTGGTGTACGGCCAGTGTAGGAGATCGCTCCCCACACCATGATGCCGGGTGTTGGCCCTGTGTGACTCGGTCGTATGCAGTCCTGATTGTGGCGCTCACCTGCACGGCGCCAAACACGCATACGACCATCATTGGCACCAAGGCAGAAGCGACTCTCATCGCTGAAGACGACACGTCTCCATTCGTCCCTCCATTCACGCCTGTCGCGACACCACTGGAGGCGGGCTGCACGATGTTGGGGCGTGAGCAGAAGACGGCCTAACGGTGTGCGGGACCGTACCCCAGCTTCATGGAGACGGTTGCGAATGGTCCTCGCCGATACCCCAGGAGCAACAGTGTCCCTAATTTGCTGGGAAGTGGCGGTGCGGTCCCCTACGGCACTGCGTAGGATCCTACGGTCTTGGCGTGCATCCGTGCGTCGCTGCGGTCCGGTCCCAGGTCGACGGGCACGTGCACCTTCCGCCGACCACTGGCGACAACATCGATGTACTGTGGAGACCTCACGCCCCATGTGTTGAGCAATTCGGCGGTACGTCCACCCGGCCTCCCGCATGCCCACTATACGCCCTCGCTCAAAGTCCGTCAACTGCACATACGGTTCACGTCCACGCTGTCGCGGCATGCTACCAGTGTTAAATACTGCGATGGAGCTCCGTATGCCACGGCAAACTGGCTGACACTGACGGCGGCGGTGCACAAATGCTGCGCAGCTAGCGCCATTCGACGGCCAACACCGCTGTTCCCGGTGTGTCCGCTGTGCCGTACGTGTGATCATTGCTTGTACAGCCCTCTCACCGTGTCCGGAGCAGGTATGGTGGGTCTGACACACCGGTGTCAATGTGTTCTTTTTTCCATTTCCAGGAGTGTATATTGTGAAAAGCAATGGTCCCATAAAACTCCCCTGTGGCACGCCAGAGGTTACTTTAACGTCTGTAGACGTCTCTCCATTGATAACAACATGCTGTGTTCTGTTTGCTAAAAACTCTTCAATCCAGCCACACAGCTGGTCTGATATTCCGTAGGCTCTTACTTTGTTTATCAGGCGACAGTGCGGAACTGTATCGAACGCCTTCCGGAAGTCAAGAAAAATAGCATCTACCTGGGAGCCTGTATCTAATATTTTCTGGGTCTCATGAACAAATAAAGCGAGTTGGGTCTCACACGATCGCTGTTTCCGGAATCCATGTTGATTCCTACATAGTAGATTCTGGGTTTCCAAAAACGACATGATACTCAAGCAAAAAACATGTTCTAAAATTCTACAACAGATCGACGTCAGAGATATAGGTCTATAGTTTTGCGCATCTGCTCGACGACCCTTCTTGAAGACTGGGACTATCTGTGCTCTTTTCCAATCATTTGGAACCCTCCGTTCCTCTAGAGACTTGCGGTACACGGCTGTTAAAAGGGGGGCAAGTTCTTTCGCGTACTCTGTGTAGAATCGAATTGGTATCCCGTCAGGTCCAGTGGACTTTCCTCTATTGAGTGATTCCAGTTGCTTTTCTATTCCTTGGACACTTATTTCGATGTCAGCCATTTTTTCGTTTGTGCGAGGATTTAGAGAAGGAACTGCAGTGCGGTCTTCCTCTGTGAAGCATCAGAAAGTCATTTTGTTGTCTGAGCAGTTCAGTTTTGTTTTTATTTTTAGAGTGAGTCAGGGTTCTGATAGATCTCAGCTGCTGTAAATATACGTTTGCTTTTCTGGTATGGTACTTAATTTTATTACCAAACTTTGTACTAGTGTGGAGAATGGTCATTCTATATCTACATCTGTATCTACACACATACTCCACAGAGGGTACCTTGCACCATGACAAGTCATTTCCTTTCTTGTTCTGCTCGTAAGCAGAGCGAGGGAAAAACGACTATCTGTATTCCTCTGTATGAGCCTTAATTTCTCGTATCTTATCTTTGTAGTTCTTATGCAAAATGTATGTTGGCGGCAGTAGGATCATTCTGCAGTCAGTTTAAAATGCTGGTCCTCTAAATTTTCTCGGTAGTGTTCCTTGAAAGAAATGTCTCCTTTCCTCCAGAGACTCCTGTATCAGTTCCTGAAGCGTATCCATATCAGTTGTATGTTGTTCAACTCTACCAGTAACAAGTCTAACAGCCCACCTTTGAACTGCCTCAGTGTCTTCCTTTAATCGGACCTGGCATGGCTTCCAAACACTCAAACAGTAATCAAGAATAGGTCGCACTAGCATCCTATATGCAGTCACCTTTACAGATGAAACATACTCTCTTAAAATCCTCCCAATAAATCAAAGTCGACCACTCGCCTTACCTACAACAATCCTCACATGCTAGTTCCATTTCATATCATATTGAAACATTATGCACAGATATTTAAACGATGTGACTGTGTCACTCAGCACACTAATAATGCTGTATCCGAACATTATGGGTTTGTTTTTCCTACTTATCCACATTAACATACATTTTTATACACTTAGAGTTAGGTGCCATTCATCACACCAACCATAAATTTTGTCTAAATAGACTTGTGTTTCCTTCAGTCACACAGTGCCGACACCCTCCCATACTCCACAGCATCATCAGTAAACAACCACAGTTTGCTGCCCACACTGTCCGCCAAATCATTTATGTATATAGAAAATAACAACGGTTCTATGACACTTCCCTGGCGCTCCTGGTGGTACTATTGATGAACGTTCGCCACCAAGGACAACATACTGGGCTCTATTACTTAAGAAGTCTTTGAGCACCTCACATATATAAGAACCTGTTCTATATGCTCATATTTACGTTAACAGTCTGGCATGGGACAGCATGTCAAATCTTTTCTGAAAATCTGGAAATATGGAATCTGCCTGTGGCCCTTCATACACAGTTAATAGGATATCATGTGAGAAAAGGGCCAACTGCGTTTTTCACTAGCAATGTTTCCTAAAATCATATTGATTTATGGACAGAAGCTTGTTGATCTCAGGAACATGTGTTACATTCGAACTGAGAATATGTTCCAAGGATTCTGCAGCAAACCAAAGTTAGGTATACTGGTCTGTTCTTTTACTCTTCTTATATGCAGGAGTTTCCTGCACTTTCTTCCCTTCATTTGGGACATTGCATTGGGCAAGAGGTTGGCGACAAGTCCAAGCTAAAGAAGGGGCCAGTGCCATAGAATACTCTTTGTAGAACCGAATTGGGATTCCATCTGAACTTAGCAACTCATTTGTTTTCAACTCTTTCAGTTGTTTCTCTATCCTATGGATGCTTATTACTTTAGCATCTGTATGGGAGTCCATTGGATGGTCAAATGACAGTATGTTTATACGACTGCCACACTAGTCTGGTCAGCTCATGCTTCCAAGTTGCTGATGAGAATAATATACAGAAGAATGAAAAAGAAAATTGAGATTGGTTGGTTGATTTGGAGGACAGGACCAAACAACAAGGTCATTGGTCCCATCGAATTAGGGAGGGATGGGGAAAGAAATCGGCCGTGCCCTTTCAAAGGAACCTTTCCAACATTTGCCTGAATTGATTTGGGGAAATCACGGAAATCGTAAATCAGGATGACCGGACGCATGTTTGAACCATTGTCCTCCCAAATGCGAATCCAGTGTGCTAACCACTGCACCACCTCACTCAGTAGAAAATTGAGAGTGTATTAGATGACGATCAGTTTTCCTTTAGGAAAGGTAAAGGCACTGGAGAGGCAATTCTGGGGTAGCTGTTGATAATAGAAGCAAGATTAAAGAAAAATCAAGACACGTTCATAGGATTTGTCGACCTGGAAAAAGCATTCGAACCTGTAAAATGGTGCAAGATGTTCGAAATTCAGATAAAAGTAGGTGTAAGCTCTAGAGAGATACGGGAACTATTCAATATGTACGAGAATCAATAGGGAATGACAAGAGAGGATCACCAAGAACGAAGTGCTCAGATTAAAAAGGGTATAAGACAGGGATGTAGTCTGTCACTGCTACTGTTCAATCTGTACATCAAAGAAGCAATGATCAAAATAAAAGAAAGGTTCAGGAATGGAATTAAACTTCAGGGTGAAGGGATATAAATGATATGATTCACTGATGACATTGCTATCCTGAGTAAAAATGAAGAAGAATTACATGATCTGCTGAATGGAACGAAGAGTCTAATGAGTAAAGAATATGGATTGAGAGTAAATTGAAGGAAGATGAAAGTAATGAAAAGTAGAAGAAATGAGAACAGAGGGAAACTTAACATCAGTATTGATGGTTACGAAGTAGATGAAGTGAAGGAATTCTACTACCTAGGCAGCAAAATAACCAATGAAAGATGAAGCAAGGAAGATGTCAAAAGCAGACTAGCACTGGCAAAAGGGCATTCATGGCCAGGAGAAGTCTACTAGTATCAAACATAGGTCTTAATTTGGGGAAGGCATTTCTGAGAAGGTACATTTGGAGCAAAACATTCTATGGTAGTGAAACATGGACTGTGGGAAAACTAGAACATAAGATAATCAAAGCAACTGAGATGTGATGCTACAGACGAATGTTGAAAATTGGGTGAACTGATAATGTAAGGAGTGAGGAGGTTCTGTGCAGAATTGGAGAGGAAAGGAATATGAGGAAAAAACTGACAAGGAGAAGGGACAGGATGATAGGACATCTGTTAAGACCTCTGGGAATGACTTCCATGGTACTAGGGGGAGCTGTAGAGGGCAAATACTGTAGAGGAAGACAGAGATTGGAATGCATCCAGCAAATAATTGAGGACAAACATTGCAAGTGCTATTCTGGGATGAAGAGGTTGGCACAGGAGAGAAGTTCGTGGCAGGCCGCATCAAACTAGTCAGAAGACTGATGACCAACAAAAAAGACAATGTTTCAAAGGATTTTGTAACATGCTTCTGTCTTCTTTTGAGCAATCGTCGCTCCCCCTCATCCCCCCCCCCCTTCCAGGAGAATGAGCCCCACAAGTTGGGAAACTATGATTTAGTCGAACTTGCTCTTGGTGGTTCTTATGGGAGCAGTACACAGTGGACTGTAGTATATTCATAGATTACTCGCCTAATACTTACTCTTTCTTGAAACTGTAAGTAAGCTTTTGTGGGATAGCTCTGTGCTCAAGCAGCTGCCAGTTCATATTTTTCAACATTTCTACGACACTCTCCCGTGAGTCAAACAGATCTTTCACCATTCGTGCTACATTTCTTTGTATATTTTCCTATTCCCTTTGCTTCCATATGGTGTGGGTCCCACATGCCTTATCAGTATTTAAGGATTGGTCATACAAGTGTTTTGGAAGTTGTCTCCTTTGTAGACTAATTACATATTGTAGTATCCTACACACACACACACACACACACACACACACACACATACACACACACACACATTTGTATGAGTTGAATGATATTGTTTGTAATTCACTATATTGTGGGCATAGGATATTTCGTTTCTGCATTTTGTGAGGTGCACAATTTTATATTTCTGAACTTGTTAAGCAAATTTCCAGTCTTTCATCGTTTAGAAATCTTTTCAAGAAATCGATCGGATATTTGCGCACTTTTTTTATATATTGACAGTACTTTGTAATACTTAACTACAGCCTCTGAAGAAAAAGTCTAAGATTATTATTAACATTATGTGTCAAGTCATCATTGCAAAAACATGAACAACAAGAATCCCTTCATCCTCCTGGGGCACCACTGAACTCCTCTACCGATTCTCCACCCTAGATAGCAGATTGCATCTTCTCTACAAAGTAACGTTCAGTTCAGTCACAAATTTCGTTTGATATCCCGTGCCCGAATTCTGTGTGCTGCGCTTTATACTTTGCAGTTAATTGAGTGTTTATACAACATAGAAAGACTAAATGTCTTATCCACAAAAGCTATTCTCATATTTTTCTAATGAATGGGACTGTGATGTCCAGCATCACCTAGTAACGTTCAGGAACCGTTTTAAACATTGCATCCATAAAACACTGGCCACTTAGTATGAAGTTATACTTCACATGTTTAAATCTTTTCTTGTATCCAAGTTATGAGGAACGATTGTTTATGGATACTCTGTCTGACACGAAAATGTTTTTTTCGTATTTGTAAGCAGCTTGCTACATGGGTACTTTAAATACTAAATGACTGTGCATAAAGGGGACAATTTATTAAAATTCGAAGATCTGCAGTCAATATTTGCTATTTGCTCGAAGTAAGTGCTATGTGTTTGTCGCAGATGCGTTGTTACTGGAAGATCAACAAGAAGGGGAATACGACTTTGTCATCAGGTTATGAAAGGCAAGCAAAACGCATCGGAAGTGGGTTGCAACAGCATGAAAGCCTGTTAACGCTATAATGTCGTTGCATCCCTCCGAAAAACGAAAAGTGATGACGACGGCAGATCATATGAACTTGGTAGCTTCGCTATTTTGACAGCCGCTAAAACAAATTTCCTATCTGCGTGTCATCGCTGACCAATGAGACTACGACGCATGTATCAAAACCGGGGACACACTTCTATATCCGATTGGCCGCAGTTGACCAATGAGAAGCGTCGATTGATTGCACTTGCGTGCGTTGGTACTACGGGATTGGATGGTTGTGCTAAGTTGGAGCTTGAAGTTGGTCTGAGACGGCGTCGGATGGACATTTAGCAGGAGTAAATTGCAGTAACTTGGTTGTTTGATGGTAAAACGGGCTTGATATTGTAGCCAGCATGAAGTACTTCTTGCTGTGTGTGTTAGGTGTTCTGATATTTTCAGGTATGCATTTCGTGTTCTTGGAAGAAAATTGAAATCTATTTTGCCGGTTCCGTTTGCATGTTTTTTGAGTGTCTGGAATTATTTGCAAATTATATGCCGGTATTTACTTGTTTCGTTTCGTACCTAACTCCGTACCCGTGCACGGATTTTTCCATTATGTATTCCTGAAGCGAACTGCCAAAGTTGTGCGTCAGAAGTTTTGTGTACTGTGTATAGTTTTGTGTTTGGGGATTTTTAAACGACACAATACACACGGAAAAAAGCTCCCAATCCCGACATGTGCAACTAGTTACATAGTTTGATGTGACTAGCGATGAATTTTTCTTTGTTTTGTTAATTTAGAAGCCAAAAATTTGTCTCTCCCGCAGGCACATGTTACGCTGAAAGTGAAGATAGTGAAGGAACGACAGTTGAGGCTGACCTAGGCTCTAGTAGAGAAGCTTCAAGAACAGGTATGTGAAGTATTCGCTTACTCATATATTAGAATACAGAGTCCACCTCGCACTAATCGGTCGGCCAAGTAATTTATCTAGTGTTCATCTAACATGTCCCTTGTGGTCTACTTTGTAAATTAAAATGGATGCAGAAGTACTGTTAGTTTAAAGGACAGTGTATCTAAACTACGTTTTCTTGAAAATAATTGTGGATGTTCTTCACTTTCAGATGATGAGGTTGTGCAGAGGGAAGAAGAAGCAATAAAGCTTGATGGGCTAAATGTAGCTCAGCTGAAGGAACTAAGGGAAAAAGCAGAAAAATTTACTTTCCAAGCTGAGGTCAATCGAATGATGAAATTGATAATAAACTCACTGTATCGTAACAAAGAGGTGAGAGGAATACACTTTGGTTTCATATAAGTAACTTTGTATATTAGTTAGATCTGTAATAGCTGACACTAACAGAACTTCTTTTGTATAGATTTTCCTGAGAGAACTGATTTCCAATGCTTCTGATGCACTGGATAAAATTAGGTTACTGTCATTGACTGATCCTAATGCGCTGAGTGCAACGAGTGACCTAGACATCAGAATTAAGGTAAGATTATTGCATTAAGTTTTTGTCATTTTGTGCTCAGGAAGTAGCTAGTCATTGTTCAAATTTAAGTTTTTGATAATTTGCAATGGCATGAGAAGAGTGATAAAATTGGTATTCCTACAGTTGGTTTTAATTGGCCAGTGAGATTGTAGGAGGCAGACAACTTGCTTCGTAATAATGAACATCATTCATCTTGTATACCAAGCAGGCTAAAATATCCAACTTTATTCAAAATTGCTTTCAATCTGTGCTGAAATAAATTATCTACCTTCTTCCCCATCTTGCTGTAACCAGCACATTGCAATCCTGTCAGCAGTTATGGAAAAGGTTCCTGGTCTGCATTTAAATCTAGCAATATGGCAAATGTGTGGAATATGTGTTTGGTAGAGATTTCCGTAAGGTCAGTCTCTCTCTCTCTCTGTCTGTGTGTGTGTGTGTGTGTGTGTGTATAAACTGGTTGCTATTCCAGCCAGCCTCAGACTTCCACCCACTCATTCTGCTGTTGTGTGCTGTTGTGTGTACACACACACTCACACTTCATTTCCTTCAAGATACAGTATGAATTACATGTGTGTTTCATGGTGCAACAATGGCAGTGTTAGTGAGGTTGTGTGGATATGTTGAGGGTGTGTTAGCAGCTAATTGTAACAAACTGCAGTGGGGGTAGTTTAAGGTAGTGTTCATAAACCTGTATAACTATGAATGTTCTCTACAGAATATTGAGAATGGCTTCAATTTAGTCTGAAGAACATCAAATTTTCAATTTAGATGTGCAGAATCACTTGGACATCTCATTGGCTATACAAAATTATCATCCCATTAGGTGTCCAAAATATGTTATCAACTAATAGTGTTGGGGGGAATAGAATTTTCTCACTGGCTCTATTGTAGCTCTTAAGCTTGAGTGTGTTTAATTGAATTTTGTGATTAAATGCCCTTACATTCAAAGAAAAAAGCTAAAATTTTCAGGTTTGTGTTCTTTAAAATGCTAGTATATTGCTGTTCCTAACCTTTGAAACTTAAAACTTTCACAGAATGGTCTATATTAGTGAGGTGAATTTTGTTTCAAGTGAACAAATGCAAGAGTAATATTGGAACTCAATTTCTATTGAAAATATCAAGCTGTCAAAATTAGTTAGGAGTTTCTGCCCGTATGGCTTTGCTGTCATGTGAAGTAAGCAGCATTTGTGCCGTCAGGTGTCTTTAAGATTAGTCTGTTGATGTCCTATGATTCTTCTGTGTTAGTATTATCTAAAGTGTTCTATTGGGTGGCTCTCAAATTTTCAGGCTGACAAGGAGAACCATATACTTCATATCACTGATACAGGGATTGGGATGACAAAGAATGATCTTGTCAATAATCTTGGAACAATTGCAAAATCTGGAACTGCAGATTTCCTCAGCAAAATGCAGGATGCTACTACCAGTGCCCAGGATCTTAATGACATGATTGGCCAGTTTGGTGTTGGGTTCTACTCTTCATTCTTGGGTATATTGCTGTACATTACTGTTATAGCCTGCTTTCGGTACCTTGGACAGAGTTTAGTGCTAATTAAATGTTGTTCCATATTTTCAGTTGCTGATAGAGTTGTTGTGACAACCAAGCACAATGACGACAAGCAGTACATTTGGGAGTCTGATGCTGGGAGCTTCAGTATAGTTGAAGATCCCCGTGGAGACACACTAAAGAGAGGAACTCAAGTCAGGTGTGTTATATTGGTGGTGGTATATGTTTGGAAAGGTATTATTAAAGTAGTATATTGACTTGCAAGAAATGGTGCACAGAAAATCATGTTTATATTGACTGATTATGCACTGACCATAAGTGGGTCAGATAAGTTATTGTACTTTGAAGTATTTAGGGCTGATGGGTATATACACAAGTTGGGTAAAAATATGGAAACACCACAATAAATGGAAGTTTGAACATAAAAGCAGTTTCTAGCCAAGCCTGCAGGTTGCAATGTTGTATTTGACCACAAATGGCACATGTGAAATGTCATAAATGCATTCAAAGTGTCAGTTGTCAGGACAGCATTTTGTGTGGTTGTCTATGTTAGAGCTAAATGTATTTGGCTGTGGGCATACTGTTGGTGCTTGTATTGTAGGTGTTCTTGTAACCATGGTAGCCATAATGTTCAGTGTTGAAAGAGGCACCATATTGAAAATTTATTACTTACAGGAAAAGTGGAAGAACGGTCATTCACTAACTCACAATTTGGAATTTGATGACAGGCAGTCATTAAAGAGGTTTGTGATGGAAAAACAAGGACTGCTGAATAGAATGTTGCATTCATGAATCCTGTTGGCAGCAGAACATGAAGGGAGCCAAATAAGCTGGGAATTGCAGGGCGAGCTAACAGGAAAACATGGTACTGAAGCCATGAAACCTGCACTATGGAGCAATAGAAGGGTTATTTGGTCAGATGCTTATTGTTTCACCATTCCCAACTTTTGGCAGAGTTTGCTCCAGGAGTGAAACATGATGATGGGGTTAAATGATACGGGCAACCATATCATGGTAGTCCATGGGCTCTATTGTTACCCTGGCAGGTCGCATTACTCCCAAGAATTGACCATTTTGGGTTGTTTTAGGTCCATCTGATGGCACAGTGCTTGTTTCCCAGTGGTTGAGGTGTGTTTAAAGATGACACAGCCACTGTTCAGATATCATCCAGGACTGGTTTTGAGAGTATAATGAAGTATCATCTCTCTCCTATCCACAAGTTTCTTGATTTCAATATTATTTAGCCTCTGGGGGTCAATTTTGGAGAGAATGGTGCACGATTCCCACCCATTTGTCATCGTTACCTGAACCTGCCACTATTTTGCAGGAAGAATGGTATAAGATGCCCTTGAAAATTATCTGTCCATTCAGAGAGGACTGGAAACTATTTTGAATGCCAGTGGTTAGACATGATAATGTGTTGTGATCTTGGTGTTCATATTTTTTTTTTTTTTTGTCTTGCCCCCTATACATTTTTACAGCTGTAACAAAAATCTAGAGTTGGCTGTAGTTACCATATCTTGATGTTAACTATATTAATTCAAGGAAAGTGTAAAGGAAGCTATTTACATTCACATCTACATCTTCACTCCACTGACCACATTAGTGTGTAGTGGAGAGTTTTGTGGCGTAACAAGACAGCTACGCCACACTGAAGTAGCTGAAAGTCACGCGTAATCTCACTTAGGCTAGATAGAGGTCTGAAACAGGATACTTCATAAATGATATAAAGAAAAGTACGTTGCTTTGGGAATACTTAACTTTTAATCCTTGTTGTATACATCGTTCTTGATGATACAAGTGAGACTCTATCTTAAAATGGTTAATGGCGCCTTGCTAGGTCGTAGCCATGAACTTAGCTGAAGGCTATTCTAACTGTCTCTCGGCAAATGAGAGAAAGGCTTCGTCAGTGTAGTCGCTAGCAAAGTCGTCGTACAACTGGGGAGAGTGCTATCCCGTATCTCGAGACCTGCCTTGTGGTGGCGCTCGGTCTGCGATCACACAGTGGTGACACGCGGGTCCGACATGTACTAAATGGACCGCGGCCGATTTAAGCTACCACCTAGCAAGTGTGGTGTCTGGCGGTGACACCACAGAGAGAGCTTCCCCCCTTTCCTGTTCCATTCACAAATGACACAGAATATCAGTGAAGTTCCATACGAGCTCTCTAATTTTCTTGTCACAACCATTTCGTGAAACGTGTAGGAGGAAGTGTAATACATTGCCCAGCTCTTTCTGGACACAGTGTTGCTAGCTTGGTTACAAATATGCTGGAAAAAGTGGAGATTTAAAATTTTCATTGTGTATGGTGAGCTGTTAGTAGCCACGAAAGTGAAATGGAAAATAATGCTATGACTGAGCTAAAATCTATTGGTAGGGTAAACTGTTACCATGCTCGTTTATTTAATTAACCACACAAACAGAAGTAGGTTCATTGTTTTTGTTCGTATCATCCGTTGGCTTCCGTCGCCAGTCATACTTTCACTGAATCCCGAGGTCTCCAGGTCTTAGACACCATCTGACTGAGTTTTGGTTAACCAAAGGGTATCATACCTTGTAGCTTACCATCTAGCACTGCCATCCATCCATTCAATTCTTTTGCTTTTTATTACAGTGGTCACATGCAGTTCATTACAGTGTGGATTTTTTAAATTAAATTTACAGCACAGGTCAGAAGATTGTCTGAATACCTTCTTCTCAAAGCTTATAATTGCTCCATCTTTGTGCTCAGCTACAAATCCTAACGCTGGTCACACAGTTGTCTTATGCACGAGGAGTTTTGTTGTCCGATTAGTATACTGCACGTCACAAGAGGATTGAAGGAGCATATAACAGCCCCATACATTCATATTGTGAGGGTAGTACTAGTTCGTAGAAGTTGGAGTTAATCAAGAGGTGTATAGGTGGCCATTTCTCCTCTGCTTTCAATGAAAGTGCGATGAGAGGGAGGAGGAGGATAATATACTAAATTCTCATTTTTACCAGTTGTTTGACACAATGTACTTATTGATATAGGTTTCTTCCTTAAAGATCGTAAACATATTTGTAGTTTACTAGAGGAAGTAACAAAGTGATTGGTGAATGGGATACTTTTCCTGGAAGAATGAGCTTCAAATTACTGCCAACTGTATCCAGTTTAGATTATTTGCTTTCTCATAGGCTTTGTTTAAATTGTTATAATGGATGCTTCAACAGGCAACTGCAGCTTACTGGCTGGAACTTTGTATTTACAGTAGCATGTGACAAATGGTGTAATGCAGGACGAAAGTACCTCATAATTTTTTGCATGTATTGTAAACTGCAGTGATATGTACTCCTAACATTTGATTATTGACAATTTTAACTTGAGGAAAGTACTAAGGCAGTATCTGTTTTGTGCCTGTTACAATGAATTCTGGAGACAGGTCACCTTGATGATAACTTATTATAATTGAACACTTTCTATTATGAGTGCACACATTCAGTAGATCTGCTGCTGTAGCAGAATAGTATGTTAACAGTGTTATGAGTAGACACTGAATCAGTTTGCAATTAATGCTGTGACACTGTAAGATATGTGCCTGCAAATTGCATTACATAAAATCTTACCACAAGGTACTACAGGGAACCGTTAGTGTATAAATAATTCTTCTGGTCTGTTACAGCCTTCATTTGAAAGAGGAAGCCTTCGATTTTGTGGAACAGGATACAATTAAAAACCTTGTGAAGAAATATTCTCAGTTCATTAACTTCCCCATCTATCTTTGGACAAGCAAAGTAAGTTTACAGAAACATTGAATTATGTGAATTTCAGTTTAACTTGAATGAAATTTCACTGAAGGATATTTTACAAATCTGGAATGGCTCATAAATTTTATTGAATATAATATATTCTTAATGAAGTTTAATTTTTTTCTCTCACCTTATGTCATATGTTCTTTCATGTACATGATGCACGGTTAATAAATAAACAAGTGTTACCACTGTTAGGCTTGTTGCATAAGTTTGACTTCCTTCCTATAGAGCACTGTTCTGTAACTGTTCACATTTTAGAATCAACATTGGCAAAATGTACAGTTTCAGAACAGTAGTAATTTTGCTAAACTACTACTAACAGGATGGGTTTGCTGTGAAATTGGAAGTTACATAAATCAGCCCTTTGTCACAAGACACTACATGCATGTTAGTTTCTAGATCTCATCAAGAGATGTCTCAAGTTGTGCAAAATACACATTGTAATCACAGGACTGCCCTGCTGTTTCAAGTAGTAAGTTGTACTGAGCTTAAAAATGATGGGCAGTGTACTCCTGTTCCTTTTTCATTCTAAATCCATGCTTTTATGTGGTCTTAGTATTTTGAATACTGGCACCTTTCTCATGAAATGTGCTTGCTTATTCTTAATAGTAAGCTAGTAGCTTTCAGATTCTGAATTATTGGAGAAACTGTCTGGGCATTCTGCTTGATGATACTTTCATATTTAAAAAATCATTAATAATAAATGAGTGGCATTTAGTATTAATCTGTATTGTCTCATTGTTAGTCTGAATAAAATGTATGTAATGTGTATTTTGACTTTTAGTTAAGGTGTTTCTGGATATAGTAATATTTCTTATATCTGTGATCTCTTTTGGACATAGCTGAAGAACAGACAAGAATTTTGCTCTTGCAGCCACAGTGAATCAAGATACAAAAGAATAAGATTTTAGCTGCTAGTGGGTATTGACTTACGTTAATGGGGCAAGTTGATAATTTGTGCGGAACTGGGCTTCAAACTTGGGTCCCCTGCTTTGAGCCCCAATGCAGCCCAATTTTTCAACTTGACACATTGATATAAATCAATGTATGCTGGAAGCTAATATCTTCAGTTTCTTTGTGTCAATATTTCACACAGTTGCATGCTTGCTAAGCACCCATTGTCATTAGTTTTTCTAATAAAATATGTCAATGATCGGGTAATTTCAGCTTTAACCAGCATTATTACTTTTTGTATTGTTACTGTTTTTACCCCTGTCCCTTTGTATATGGTTTTGTCCAGAAACACGAAGTTTGCACATATTAGTACCAAGGCAGTCTTCACTAAAGATAAGCAACATTGGACATTTTCCATTGAGAAGTGGTGCTACTTATTTGTTGTACCAGAAACATGGTCCTTGACTTGTTATGTGTTGCAAATTGCCACATGAGGTGGCATTGTAGCTAATTTGTTTATCCATGTAAATGTTTCTCCTTTTCATTGTTCGTCTTGGTGTTCTGGTATCTTTCAGCAAAAGTTTTCTAAATTTGTTAATCATAGTTAAGCAGTAATTCAGACTTTACATTAATTGTTTAGGTAACGGTATTCAGTCCTTTGTGCCAATTAACTGTGAATTTGAAAAAGGCTGAACAAATACATACATGAAGGATTTAACAGCACAATGATGGGTGTCGGAAGGGGATGGGGGAGGGAGACATGGAAAATACAGTAGAAATTTTTAAATAGAAAATAGGTTTTGAAGTTTTGTTGGCTTAATTATAATGGTGCTTTAAATCTATGGTGATTTCAGTTTTAGTACTAATATTGTTAATCACAGGCTTTGATTTTTAACATGGTATTCTCATACTTGTAATGAGGAATGATGTGGAAATAATCCAATGTATGTGGTTGAAGATGTGCAACTGTGTGTGTGATACTCTTACACAGTGAACATTGTATACTGTATTTACCGGAGTATAAGATGACCCTGAATATAAGACCCCTTTCTTCTCTCTCCAAGAGGCTCCTTGGGAAACGTATATTTTTAGCATATTCTGACTAACCAAAATTACAAATTTTCATCGACTTAAGGCATCCGCCTAAAAAGTTTGTTACATGTATTCCAAACTTTATTCATTTGTCTGCATTTTGATAATACAAGGAGAAACAAACAAAAAAATTGTTTACATAAATTTTTATCTTCACTGCATTTTTGTTTAGCTAGCATGTCGTATGTGGTATCACCTTTAAATCATCGTCCTAACAGGACAGCTGTGAAACTTAAATCTTCATTGTCTCAAATATTTGGCTGTTTCTTCTGAATATTTTGAGATATCTGAGGTGGTTTCAGTGGGACCTGAGGTTACAGCTTTTTTTCCTGAGTAAATAGATTGTGCTTCGATACAGTACTGATGTGATGTTGCAATATCTCTTGCTTCTGAGCACATTGTCTGCCCACCAATTTCTTATTGGCTGTGTAGAACCAACAACTGACACATTTCTCATAATGGATGTCAACAAAATTGCTGCACGAAGTACCTAAGCATGCCACTAGCTCCAGTCTATATTTTTACCATCTCCAGCAGTACTGTGGGCTGTTGAGTATTTGTCTAATTTTAAAGTCTTCTTGATTCCAAGTAAAAATGGATTCAAGCAAACTGCAGTTTAAACATGATAGGTGTTCATAAAAGCCAAAGTTAAAAATTCTTGTTGTAGTTCTCCCTTCCAGCCATATGGTAGTGCTGTGCTTGAGCAACAGTGAAGCACAGACAGAAATATCTATTAGGGAGCAGGTATTATGTGACTGTAACTAGTATGTAAATCAAAGATCACAATCAAGATTCAGTCCAATTCTCAAACTTCCATTCATCCCGTGATCTAGTGACATCTGTTTGTACTGTATCCACAAGGGGTCTTTCTGCCATAATTTATTCTTCTGATAACAACTGCTGTCAGTTTAATGTGATTTTTGTTTGTTAAGCATTCAATTTTTGATTAATTTTCTTCCTATTCCATCTGAATATCATCTTGTTCTAAAGCTGGTAACATATTCCAAGGTGTGAAGTCACCGATTCTCATTTGTAACCCACTTGGTAAATCGTTGAAGTTTCTTATAACCAAATAAAATTCTGACTTGGGATCAGAATCGAGTAAGTTTTTGATGCACAACATTTTTGCGTTTGAAAGTCACCCTTACTTAAATAGCAGCATAAATCTACATATATGGTATCCTTAGATAAATGGATACTTTCATTGCAAACCTGTACAAATATAACAAAAGTTTGTAAGTTGATAGAATTTAATGCCATTTCCTCCCATATTCGTAACACTATAAATTTTTAAGCAGAGCATTATATTGTTGTGTCTAGTTCAGTGTGTCTTGGCTATCCCTCGCACGAGTGCTGCAAGTCAAATAGCATATGTTTTTTCGAGCGAGATTGATATGGTATTGAGTGCTTCGGTGTAGTGGGAAATCTTAAGCCTATTCGAACACAAGTGTTGTTTGCTATTCTTGAAAATAAGTTTGTATGAAACTTCAGCAAGCAATGCAAAAACGTTGACCTCAGCAAAAGTAGTTTAAGCTGTGAATGCTGGACTACCCCCTAATTTTTGAATGACAAATTTGTGAATACAGAACTTGCACTCAACACTGCATGTATTTTACTAGGGCCAGAAAAATTTTACAATAGCAAATTTTTTTTATGTGGGATTGTGCAAAAGTGGTGCTTTTACATAGTGTCGCAAAATTTGACATTTTCCAGTAACAAAAGGTTTGAGGGCAATTTGCTAATATTTGTAAGCACCAAAATGAGATTTTGACTGTTTGTTTCTGATGTAACATACTATGTGACATCGAACAAAAATACCCTACTGCCAACAAACTTTTTCTGGAAACAGCTTTAATCCCCAATGCCACATTGAACAATACTATTGTGCAATAAATAATACCAAAAATGACACAGTATGGAGAGATCTGTAATTTGGCACCACCCCCCCCCCCCCCCCCCCCCCCCAGTTAAACTGCATACTTGGAGAGCATTCTAGCAAAAATAAGAAAACTCTCAAATAGAGCATTTAAGTTTTGCAGACAGTAAGTCTACATGGCGTTAGCTTCTGTGAGCCACCCACAGGACAAGGCACATATCACACAAGCATTACATATGACACAAGGAAAAATTTAAATCAGGCTGCATTAATAGTGAAAAAAATTTATTGCTTCACAATCACTTCCATTGGTTTTGCCATTTTGCAAACCACTTACCACTTGCCAACATAACTTAGATCTTGGGGTACACAACATATCTGGCTGTCACTGCAAACTGTAGTTGCAAAATAAATAAATAATAATAATAATAATAATAATAATAATATTAACTAAATGTTAAAATAAACTTCCGTGGTCTTTCTTACAACCAGAAACATGCTTGCATGCCGTGTACTGTACAATGATTTGCTGATAACAAGCAAACAGAGCAGGTGTCATTAAGATTTATGTATTTGTGGAGCTAAAGTGGTGTATTTGGTGGGTTTTGTAGTAAGTCATGTAATGGACTCCATTGAAGTTTTTGTAGTTTATTTATGATATGTATATGAATAAAGACTCACATTGGAGAATTGTCCATTATCAAATATACTTTTCCTGAATGAACTTTGCAGTTTGTTTTTGACAAAAAGTATGTTAAATATGGGAATAGTTTAAATGGGGCACAGATGTAAACAATGTTATGCTAAAGATAGTCAGATATTACAGCCTGGCACTCACATTATGCTGCAACACATCACAACTGGATTCATCTATTGAGGTGGTGCAATGGTTACCGCACTGGATTATCATTTGGGTGGATGATGGTGAATGTCCCATCCAGATTTAAGTCATCTCCTATTTTCCTCACATCACTCCAGGCGAATGTCAGGATGTTTCTTTGCGAAGGGTACGGCACGGCACAGTTGATTTACTTCCCCACCTTTCATAACCCAAGCTTGTGCATCTGTAATGACTGCGCTGTGTATGGGACATTAAACTCTAACCATTCATTTGTTCAACCTAATCTAGACTAGACATGGAGCTATGTGACAAATCAGTGTGATACAACAAGAAAAATTCCGGGTTGGGAGGGAGTAGGTACAATATAGCTCTCAACAAAGTTTCAGTATTTATAATTGCATAATACAAAAATTTGCAGTTTAATTGGTGCATTATTTTAGGTATGGTCTGAAACAGGGAAATGTGAAATCACTGAAAACACTACTACTTGTGTACCAAATTAAGATTCCTTCATTATTGTGGAAAAAGAAATTTATGGCATTGAAACCAGCATGAGATGGGATAAATACTTCAGGCAGAGGTGAAGGAAAAACTGAAACATACTGGGTTGCCTCTACAAACAAAGCTAACAACTTGGATGACCACAGATCCATGCAAATGAGTGTTGGAATTCTTGTTTTGGCCATGGAGTGATAGTGATGAACTCTATTAATGCTGACAAGGCAGAGGCTCTAAGTGTACTTGGGGTGGTAGGTCTCGACCATGTAGATATTCTAAACAGACAACTTGATTCAAAATTTTGTGTAATGCATACCACCAGGAAATGTGGACATTGTCATATGTCTTATTGTTCTGAAGACAAATACAGAGAGCAGACAGCTGTTTGTGAGGTGTTAATGTATCAGGAGCATAATGTTGGAGAACTTTGAAGTTATGGGTTTATTTTGAAAAACTTGACAATGGAGTGTTGTAGCAGATCTATTTTACTTTTAATTGATTAGATTTTAAGGGTTAAACATAAATGATTTATTTTTTCATTAACTTAAATAAATGTGGTCTGTGATACCAAAATGTGAGGGATGAGTAAATCTTCATTTTAAATGTAAAACTGAAAAGCAAATTGCATAAAAACAAGGAACATAGGGTACTTCAAAAATAAGCAGTCAAACTATACAAAAATTAGCCAAAATTGGCCATTCAATAAAACAATATCTTCATGTCCCTGTAAATTACCAAAAGATGCTTTTTTATATGATTAGTGTACAGTGTAATGGCAGATTACATGTACCTTCCATTGTCTCTGAGGTCTGAATGTTGCTGTTCATGTAGTTATTTTCATTGCTTACAAAATTTGATGAAATTGTTACTGTCAGTGTTTGAAGACTGTTTTCATAAGGTAGATATGCAGTTCAGGGCAATGTATTTTTCCAGGTATCATTGCTGTTCATTTTTACCTTTTGGTACGACATGAATGTCATTAGCTCCATGTCGTACTTGCAGGTTTAGCCCTGTTCCATGCTGTACAGATTTTTGTTGCAGATATTTGGTTATCTTCTGTTAGTAGATCAATAACAAACATTCATAAAGTTTATGGAGAAAACACTTGCCTGATTGGTTGGCTTTTGGTGTATAGAATATTTTACTTAAGTTTATATTTTCAGACAATCAAAGTTGAAGAACCAGTTGAACCAGATGAGGTAGAAAAAGAAGAAAAGAAAGAAAATGAAGTGGAAGAAGATGATGACGATACTGAAGTAGAAGAAGAAAAGTCTGAAGAAAAACCAAAGACAAAGAAAGTTGATAAAACTGTTTGGGACTGGGAAATTTTAAATGATAACAAGCCTATCTGGACTCGAAAGTATGTACTTATAAAGTTATTATTTTACAATACTAGTGTAAAACGTGAAACACTCAGCCTCTTAGACTGTTCTCAATTTGTACAAAATCACTGTCGTATTATGAAATATTGTAAGTGCAAGAGTCACCTGCAGCTCTTGGCTGAGTAGTGATGCTTCTATAATTTTTGTTTCATTGAAGGTAATAATTTGTTGTTCATTTGCTACAATTACTACCTTTAACTGTGGCAGTATTCTACTTAACACAGTATTAAGACTCTCCCTGAAAACACCTGTTTTTATTTCAAATTACAAAAACGGGTTTGGCCAGGGAGAAAAGAAACAATCAACTTAATGAATATGTCTAAGGTGTACATTAGCCTTGGATTCATATGTTGACACAGTGTTGCAGTGTAACAGTGTTTCTTTAAAATGGAAAAATCTTGAACAATGTTTAATGTTACACATTTTTGCTCTTGGCTGTTAAGTGTAACGAACAAATCCTGTGTTCATTTTTAACTGCTGTTCTAATGAAGCCCATGAAACAATATTTAATGATGCTTAAATTGTTTAAAATTGCAGGCCAGCTGAGGTACCTGATGATGAATACAATGAATTTTACAAGTCTCTCACTAAGGATACGAAGAATCCATTAACAAAAATCCATTTCATAGCAGAAGGTGAAGTTACTTTCAAATCGTTATTGTTTGTACCCCAGACACAGCCCGGAGAAAGTTTCAATAGATACGGCACAAAGACTGACAATATCAAGGTTAGTGAATTAGGTCGTATTGTAACTACAAAACATGCTCCTGCTTCTGATTCTCACTTCTGTTTATGCTCTTCCTGTTTCTCTGCCATTTATAAACATAAAATTTGCAGCTGCCAATTCTTTGTTACACATACTAGGATGATTATCTGCTGTAAGTTTTTAAATTTAGTTTTCATAGTTATAACAGGGCTACAGAAATACTGGTGCCTGTTGCTGAAAATGATTAATAACAAAGCAGCTTTGATGTCGTTCTCTGTTCATACTACTGTACTCCTTGCCAAAAATTTTGTATGTAGTTTCTAAAGAATTTGTTTCAAATCAATATGGCAGATATTGTGCTTCTCAGCATGTGAGTAAAGAATGGTAATAGCTAGGGACTGGAAAATGTAGTATCTACTTTTGACGAAATTTGCAGCTAACATTTTTGTGATTGGATGCACGAATTTAAAAGCTTGTCACACTGTGTGAAGACAAAGCCTTAGTGCTGTGCTTTGAAATGGACTGATTTTTTACTGGTAAACTTTTGACTGCATTGTTTGCTTTCATCTGAACTTAAAGCCTCCTTTTTTTTTTTTTACTGCATGCTACAGATAGAACTGACAAGGTGCTTAGTATAGAATTAAAACAGAAGATAACTCCATTCACATGTTAGTGGAGAAATTGTCACATTCTAAATATGCCAACAAGTTTTGTTTCACTGTGACTACAGTGTACAGTGCAAGCACTATATATTGTCAGAAAGGTGTAAATGAACGAAAAAGTGGGGAAACAACCACACCTCCCTCTGTGACAGGGCAGTGTCCTGCACTTAAGTTCTGCAAAAGCAGAACTGATACAGGGAATGCTGATCTCTTCTGGTGTTGAGGGTTGTGATTGAAATCTGTGGCAGACTAGTCTTTTCATATATTTCAAACTAAGAAAAGACAATGAGCTAGAGAATGGCCACTAGACATTTTCTTGCTGAGTTTGGCAGTGTATTGTAACTAATGTAGTTAGACTGACCTCTAGTAGTATTTGGTGCAGCGACAGTTAAAAACTCCCACCACTCAAAACCTGTTCCTGAAAATGTCCTAATTATATCAGGTTTTGAACTTACACTAGCAGACAAGTGTTTCTTTGTTGTAAGATGCTAGGTCCCATGACTGAATACTACAGTGCGGGACACGGCATGTATCTTATACAGACCACTCTGATGTCCACAATTAGCTTGGCAATGGAGAATAGTGCCTTGTATGAAACTTCCTGGCAGATTAAAACTGTGTGCCGGACAGAGACTCGAACTTGGGACCTTTGCCTTTCACTTTTTATTTTGCAAACACTTCTGTTACCCACATTAAAATAAAACTTTGACTATCTTTGGTAAAAACAAAGGATACAATACATTGAGGTAGCATCTATTAGATAATTTTGCCTTTTCACATTTTGTCAGGATTCACATCATATCAAAAAATATTAATTTCTTCAGTCCTTAGTACTAACATAATCTCAGTGAACAAATTCTGTGACTGCTGATAACATATTCTGTTAGCTATAGTGACTGAGACACAATGCTCTGAAAGTGTACACCAGGGACTTCATTTTTTGCAGTGTGGTGGTGGTGGTGGTGGTGGTGGTGGTGGTGGTGGTGGTGATGATGATGATGATGATGATGATGAAGGGGGAGTGGGGGAGAGGAGGCTGGGGTTTTTGGGAAAATACACAAAAGCACTATAGATGGGTAAAGGCACAAAATAACATTGAAGGGGATGCAGAACCTACATTCTTTTGTTACCAATATTTATTGTGGTCCAAAGATAGTATCTAATTTCCACATTGCTGTTTCGTAAGTCATTTCATTCAGCAACAGAGTTCCAGTGTTTTAATTAACCCATTAGTTTTACAAATATTAGTGGTACAGTTTTATACAGCAGACAAATTTCATAGGTTTATCAGGAATTGTCATTGAATGTCTCTTGGGTGGAAATTGCATGGATCAGTTCATTGATGCAAGTAACCATCTCAACTGTGTTCATTTTTAGGTTAAAATCTACGTTTGATATTGCAATAATACTTATGTAACGCAAGACAAAACTGGTAAATAAACAAAGAGTATTGTGATCTAGACTGTTGATTTTAACGTAAAAATAGCAGTAGAGTGCTGCAATCCACAGACAATGTTTAACTGTGTGCTCATTCTCTCTTCCCCATCTCCTTCCACTGTTTAATACCTCACATTTACTAACACCATTTATACTGGTCCTCCCCAACTGCCTTTTCCCCACCCCTACTCCCCATCTTAAGTCCACACATTTATTCAGTGTTTAGGTGCAACTCTACTTCACTTTGTGATATAGAAGAGTGCAAAATTCTATCTTTGTTCATTGTAGGCATAGTAAAAAGGTTAGATATTTGCTAGCCACCCATCCCATATCTCCCCCTTACAGTTCTGTTAATAGCTTTGTATTTGATACCTACAGTTACCCTGCTGGGTGCCTAAGACAAAGATTCTTTCCTTATCAGAAGGTACACTTGCAATGAAGCATCATATCAATTCATTACATACTTCATTTAGTATTAGGTAACAGTTCACATGTACTCAGTGCAAGGGTCACTGTTGAACATCTTAGGAAACCTTTGTGTCTATCTGTTTGGTAGAGTTTGTGATGCCTCATATTCATAAACAAATTTCTCACATATTATTTGACGTATTGCTCTTCTTTAGACTAGAGATTCAGAATGTACTTAATCATATTCTTAGATCTTAATCAGTGCTTTGTAATCTCAGTATTTCAGTGCAACTTGCTTTGTGCTTCATGCGTTGGATAACCACCATTACACCTCCAAAATTTCTCCCGATTATTAAAATGGTGTATATGAAGAATTTAACAACTGAATGTTCAGTTTACATTTTTGTGGTAACCTAATTTACCTGCATACTGTTATCACTTATGCATACATATTTTACTTGAAACCTAATTCAGATGTTGCCCTTGGATGGCATTTTTTCTTCTCATTTTGCCTTTCTCCATCTGTCCCAGTACTGCAAACAACTATGAAGTGCGGGACAGAGGTTATGCTACAAAATTATCCTAAAAATGTGCCATCATGTTTTAATACAAATCATAAAAGATAGGTAAGCAAAAACCTGTTTTTATTCAATACAATTAAGACAATATATTAACAGTACTCCTTAATTTTTCAGCTGTATGTGAGACGTGTTTTCATCACCGATGAGTTCAATGATATGATGCCAAATTACTTGAACTTTGTTCAGGGTGTAGTAGACTCTGATGATTTGCCACTTAATGTCTCCAGAGAAACACTTCAGCAGCATAAACTTATCAAAGTAAGTCTAGAGTACATCAGATACTAGTTACTCCACTTAGATTTGTCCATTGAAATTTATCACTAACTCTTCCTTCCCTGAAGGTAATCAAGAAGAAACTGGTTCGCAAGGCTTTGGATATGTTTAAGAAAATTGAAAAGAAAGATTATGAGAAATTCTGGAAAGAGTACTCCACAAATATTAAACTAGGTGTCATAGAAGATCCTTCCAACCGTACAAGGCTAGCAAAGCTGCTTATGTTCCATTCATCCCATGGACCTGAAATGACCTCTTTGTCTGACTATGTGAGCCGAATGAAGGAGAAGCAAGAACAGATTTTCTACATTGCTGGAGCCAATCGTAAAGAGGTAAACTTGTACTAACCAGCACTAATAGTAAGGGAAAACAGTACCAATCTCATTGTTGCTGAGACTTCAAACCTCAGTACAATTCCTTCTCCTTATGTTGTTCTTGTCTTGCCATGTTGTCATAGCATGAATTAGTGGGTTACCTTTTCACCACTATCATTGTTGCTGCAACAGCAGAATTCTTCTATTACTAATTATAAGGTACACATTATTTTGCAGGTTGAAGATTCTCCATTTGTTGAACGTTTATTGAAGAAGGGGTATGAGGTTCTGTATTTGACAGAAGCTGTGGATGAATACTGTATATCTGCACTGCCTGAATTTGATGGGAAGAAGTTCCAAAATGTGGCCAAAGAAGGTTTTTCTCTTTCTGGAGACTCAAAATCCAAAGAGAAACTTGAAAATATAAAGAAGCAATATGAGCCTCTCCTAAATTGGCTCAATGATAAAGTACTTAAAGATCAGGTAATTATCTCTATTTAATATTGCAGAGCTCTTCATTTCTAGTACAGTTCACAAGGTTTAGTCTTGAGATAACAACTTGGTTAATTTACAGATCTCGAAGGCTACTATCTCGGAGAGATTGTCTGGATCACCTTGTGCTTTGGTTGCGGGTATGTTTGGATGGACTGGAAATATGGAACGCTTAGCTATTTCTAATGCTCATCAAAAGTCTGATGATCCACAGAGAAGCTACTATCTTAACCAGAAGAAAACTTTGGAAGTCAATCCACGCCATCCTTTGATCAAGGAACTTCTGAGGAGAGTTGAAGAGGATCCTAGTGACCCCACTGCCAAAGATATGGCTTTGATGATGTTCCGTACAGGTAAGAGTAGTTTAAATGCTTATAGGTGCTCTGTTTGTTAGGGTCATTTCCTTTCTTTAATTTTATTGGACTATAAGTAGATTTGACACTGTTGTACATGGTTTTTCCTGCTACAGGCTTTGCAAAATCATCTGTAAGTAGTGGTGTACATACAAAATATTGGTGCTATAGAGGCTAATGGAACTGTCTTCTGTCTTCTTCCAAATGAAGATGAATCGTGTTTGGGGGAGGGGGGGGGGGGGGGAGAAGAAGAGTGAGAGGAATCTGGTGGTGTCATTAAAGATGGATTTAATAGCAATAAAAAGTATTGCTGTAGAATAGGCTATGGTTTGACATAGGAATCTATGGATACAAACTAGTTGCTGATAGTAAGACTGAATGCTGTAAATAGTGTGATCTGTGGGGGGATGATTATTTTCAGAGCAGGTGGGTACTGAAGCTGACATGTAAACTAGCAAAATAAGTGCAGAGCCCTCTAGGTCTGCTTGCCGATTGGATATCTTAGCATGAAAAGTATGTGGTAAAAATAGAGATTACAACTAGTCTCATACTTAGATGTTTTGTGTGGCAGTGTTCGCAGTGCTTGACATGAGGTGTGAATGGAAGGAAAGAGGGTCTATCAGCTGCTGGGTTTACACAGTCAGTGAAAGAGCAGTGGCCAGACATGTTTCAAAGGAATATTGTCATTCTCTTTCATCATTATATCATTACCTCCAAAATAATAACTCGTTTGGCAGACATAGGAAATATTTTGATAACAAAGGTCATTATTTTAAGCTGTTAGGTCCCAGCCTAACCACAGTCTAGTGAATTGTTTAATATTTTGAAGATATGTGGCAACAAATAGTATTAATGTAACTTTTGAGAGTGAAACTGTCTTAATCCATCATAACCTAGGCCATGGACTAAGCTACAGATAAGTGTCACCACAACCAGGTGTTTTAGATTGCACATTAATGTTGTAACTGAACTATCACATTCGAAGTTAACAGCACAATTTCAATCACCCATTTGGTTGCCATGTAAAACAAGTCATTTATTACAATATGAAAGCATTTGTTACTTTAAAGTTCATGTTGTGGACATAAATTGTCCATACCTTCAGAATTTGTGCTACATTGTATCAGTGAAACTCCCAATACAGTTGTGCCCTAAAATTCTAACTACTATTGATTGACCATGACTGTAATCAACAAAGTTAAAATTGATAACACAAACTAAAAGTCTAAATAATGTAGTTGTACTTTGCAGTAGGGGCATATAATTTTCTGTGTATACACAATCAGCACAAGTTTTTTTTCTTAAATATAAGGATGAAAAACTAGTGTGCAGATTAATTCTAATAGGGTTCGTACTGCTCTGCATCCAACAGCAGTAGATGCCCGCAGCTCGTGGTCTAGTGGCTAGCATTGCTGCTTGCGGATCACAGGGTCCCGGGTTAGATTCCCAGCTGGGTCGAGGATTTCTTCTTCCCAGAGACTGGGTGTTTTTGTCCTCTTCATGTCATCATCATTTCGGTAGTGCTGAGACTGAAAATGGAAAGATTTGGACCTTGTGCAGGCACTGATGACCATGCTGTTGAGTGCACCACGAACCACCACCACCACCACCACCATTCATCATCATTAATCATTCAACATTAGACCATGTTATACCATAGCATTGTTGTGGCTACATTCTGTGACACATCAGCTGCATGTTAGATGTGTAGTATAAACCACCTGATAACTTGTTAATTATGGCAAAAACTTCTCATTATCACGTGTACAGTTAAAGAAAAACTGAACATTATTGAAGAAGCAGAGAAAACTGAAAACGGTGTAGTGAAAAGAAAGTATGACGCGAGAGAGTTGTTCGCAACTGGTGGAAAACAAAATGTGGCTTAAAGAAGTGAACAGTAGTCACCAGGCTTTCTGTGTGCAGATCTCAAAAGAAGGCTCTGTGATTGTGTAGATGAGAATCAATGAAATTGATGTGTGGTGGCCAGTGAAATAAGCTAACTCAGAGCATTAGCTGTAACTGAAGATCTAGGTATGACTGGTTTCAAAACTAGCAGTTGCCTGTAAAGGTTTTTAATTGAAATGTATTAGGATTCCAGGCAGTTAAGAGGAAAACACAGTGAATTTTTATCACTATGTGATAAATTTGTGCTACAAACATTCCTATACACCACCCAAATTGGTTACATGGGTCAAATGCCACCCTTCTGATATGCTGCTTGACAATACCATGAACAGGAAAGGGGAATCCAGCATCTGATACAAACTGGTGACATTGAGCAGCAGAGCTGTACAGTGATGTATGTAAATGGTGATGGATGAAAGCTACAACTTTGTGACTTTTAAAAGGGAAACTAGTCAAGAAATACTGGTGAGAGTGAATCTGAAAGGGGTAGAGTACAGTAACTTTTTGCAACATCACCATAGTATGCAACTTAATTTATGTAAGATGATGGTCCTGGACAGGTTCCACAGCCATAAGTGTGGTAAAAGTTAAAAAAGGGAAAACTGTGTTGGTTATTATCCTTGGATGCCGAACATGAAAGATTACCCCTATTAAACAAGGTAAAAATGTCAACTTCAGCAGCAATAGTGTAATCTGTGAATATGACAGCCATGTATTTTTCGAATGACAAAATTGGGGAAAAATACTTGTCTTACACTAGGGTAAGTATAACA
This sequence comes from Schistocerca americana, assembly GCF_021461395.2. Lineage (NCBI taxonomy): Eukaryota > Metazoa > Arthropoda > Insecta > Orthoptera > Acrididae > Schistocerca > Schistocerca americana. Next base: position 293,789,572 of record NC_060130.1, read on the forward strand.
CCGAGTTTTGAAATTTATTCCAGAATTGTAGTGTCTGTAATTATAGCATTATTTACTTAATTCTAAACTTACTTACTTCTGGGGGCTGTGACATTACTTAATATGTAGTCAGATAGTGGTTTTTTGTGATTGGAGAATGTTCTTGATACAAAAAAGTGGGAGGTATCTGCTGTTCCCAAAAAAGTTGTTTACGTATGTACACATTTATGAAACCCTTCAAAAATTTTCTTATTTGTATTGAAAATCTGGGTCTGTATGGAGCAAAATTTTGTTGCAGAACATTAGTCTCTGTGTTTCAGTATTTAATAATTATAGATTACATTCATAAAGCAGGGTAACTGGAAGACTTCATATTTTGGTGTTATTTTCATCTGAGTGATACAAAGAACTGTTCTTGTATAGTAAGGAGAGGGGGAGATAGTTTGTTCGTGGTTATGACTACTTTCTAATAAACACATTTTCTTGCAGCAACCTTGAGATCAGGATACATGTTGAGAGATACAACTGATTTTGCCGAGAGCATTGAAGTCATGATGAGGAAGACACTTGGTGTTCCCGAGTCTGAAGAGGTAAGATTCTTGTGGAACAGTGGCACATTGTACACGATGTTTGTTCTATTAGTAATTACTTCAGGATCGTATTACACACTGCAGTACTGCAGCCAAGGTGTGTGTGTGTGTGTGTGTGTGTGTGTGTGTGTGTGTGTGTGTGTGTGTGTGTGTGTGTGTGTGTGTGCGTGTTTCCAATTGAGCTTGATTTGGTGGAAAATGAGATTGTGAGTTTCCTTGCGTATCAGTTAACTGCTCCAGGTTAACACTTCTTTGGCAGTTGTTAAATATTTCTTAGATTTATACACTTCTGAATAAGTGTTTTGGACAGAGATCGTAAGGCACACACTTTAGAACAGTCTGAAGTCTTTTATTTAATATTGCAGTTTTTGTGCAGTGTTGGCTAGGACTACTGTATTATGAGCAAATCTAGAGTTAAGACTTTTCCCATTTACTATAATTCCCCCTCCTTTCAAAAAAAATTTGGGCACAGTCACTTCAGGGATTGTTAGAAATAGATTTGGACAAGTCACTCTGCTTTACTCCTCTTCTAATGAAAAACTCTTCAGTGTTTCATGCTAAGCTGGCAGAAGCAAAGTTTTCATAGATGTTACATAGTATGTTTAAATACCTTGTTTCCACTCCTTGTTTGATCAGTAACCCAACTGCAGTATGGCTGACAGAATCAAAACCCTTTCAGAAATCTAGAAAAGTGTTAAATATTTATTGGCTCAACTAATTGTCACACAATGTTAAGGTGTATGGTAAATTTTTGTGAAGTAACCACTGTGGAAGCCAGCTTGTTCTGTAGATAGCAAGCAGTAAAGTGATTGGGCAGTAATTCTTCAAATCATGGGTACTTCCTATTAGTGTAGGGCTATGTTTGCTTTGTTCCATTAGGTTGAGATGCTGGCTTTTAGCATACAAGCACTAAGATTTTTAGCCAGATTTTTGTTTCTTCAGTAATAAGTTTGGGTATTTAATTTGCCAGATCATCATGACTCACTGTTTTGCGAGGAGTTCTGGGACTTCCATCTTCATTTGCTTAAGTCATTCTCATGGTTGTTGTTGTTGTTGTGTTGTGGTCTTCAGTCCTGAGACTGGTTTGATGCAGCTCTCCATGCTACTCTATCCTGTGCAAGCTTCTTCATCTCCCAGTACTTACTGCAACCTACATCCTTCTGAATCTGCTTAGTGTATTCATCTCTTGGTCTCCCTCTACGATTTTTACCCTCCACGCTGCCCTCCAATACTAAATTGGTGATCCCTTGATGCCTCAGAACATGTCCTACCAACCGATCCCTTCTTCTGGTCAAGTTGTGCCACAAACTTCTCTTCTCCCCAATCGTATTCAATACTTCCTCATTAGTTATGTGATCTACCCATCTAATCTTCAGCATTCTTCTGTAGCACCACATTTCGAAAGCTTCTATTCTCTTCTTGTCCAAACTATTTATCGTCCATGTTTCACTTCCATACATGGCTACACTCCATAAGAATGCTTTCAGAAATGACTTCCTGACACTTAAATCAATACTGGATATTAACAAATTTCTCTTCTTCAGAAACACTTTCCTTGCCATTGCCAGCCTACATTTTATATCCTCTCTACTTCGACCATCATCAGTTATTTTGCTCCCCAAATAGCAAAACTCATTTACTACTTTAAGTGTCTCATTTCCTAATCTAATTCCCTCAGCATTACCCGACTTAATTAGACTACATTCCATTATCCTTGTTTTGCTTTTGTTGATGTTCATCTTGTATCCTCCTTTCAAGACACTGTCCATTCCATTCAACTGCTCTTCCAAGTCCTTTGCTGTCTCCGACAGAATTACAATGTCATCGGTGAACCTCAAAGTTTTTATTTCTTCTCCATGAATTTTAATACCTACTCCGAATTTTTCTTTTGTTTCCTTTACTGCTTGCTCAATATACAGATTGAACAACATCGGGGAGAGGCTACAACCCTGTCTTACTCCCTTCCCAACCACTGCTTCCCTTTCATGTCCCTCGACTCTTATAACTGCCATCTGGTTTCTGTACAAATTGTAAATAGCCTTTCGCTCCCTGTATTTTACCCCTGCCACCTTCAGAATTTGAAAGAGAGTATTCCAGTCAACATTGTCAAAAGCTTTCTCTAAGTCTACAAATGCTAGAAACGTAGGTTTGCCTTTCCTTAATCTTTCTTCTAAGATAAGTCGTAAGGTCAGTATTGCCTCACGTGTTCCAACATTTCTATGGAATCCAAACTGATCTTCCCCCGAGGTTGGCTTCTACTAGTTTCTCCATTCGTCTGTAAAGAATTCGTGTTAGTATTTTGCAGCTGTGACTTATTAAACTGATAGTTCGGTAATTTTCACATCTGTCAACACCTGCTTTCTTTGGGATTGGAATTATTATATTCTTCTTGAAGTCTGAGGGTATTTCACCTGTCTCATATATCTTGCTCACCAGATGGTAGAGTTTTGTCAGGACTGGCTCTCCCAAGGCCGTCAGTAGTTCCAATGCAATGTTGCCTACTCTGGGGACCTTGCTTCGACTCAGGTCTTTCAGTGCTCTGTCAAACTCTTCACGCAGTATCATATCTCCCATTTCATCTTCATCCTCTTCCATTTCCATAATATTGTCCTCAAGTACATCGCCCTTGTATAGACCCTCTATATACTCCTTCCACCTTTCTGCTTTCCCTTCTTTGCTTAGAACTGGGTTTCCATCTGAGCTCTTGATATTCATACAAGTCGTTCTCTTATCTCCAAAGGTCTCTTTAATTTTCCTGTAGGCAGTATTTATCTTACCTCTAGTGAGATAGGCCTCTACATCCTTACATTTGTCCTCTAGCCATCCCTGCTTAGCCATTTTGCACTTCCTGTCGATCTCATTTTTGAGACGTTTGTATTCCTTTTTGCCTGCTTCATTTACTGCGTTTTTGTATTTTCTCCTTTCATCAATTAAATTCAATATTTCTTCTGTTACCCAAGGATTTCTACTAGTCCTCGTCTTTTTACCTACTTGATCCTCTGCTGCCTTCGCTACTTCGTCCCTCAAAGCTACTGTATTTCTTTCCCCCATTCCTGTCAATTGTTCCCTTATGCTCTCCCTGAAACTCTGTACAACCTCTGGTTCTTTCAGTTTATCCAGGTCCCATCTCCTTAAATTCCCACCTTTTTGCAGTTTCTTCAGTTTTAATCTACAGTTCATAACCAATAGATTGTGGTCAGAGTCCACATCTTCCCCTGGAAATGTCTTACAATTTAAAACCTAGTTCCTAAATCTCTGTCTTACCATTATATAATCTATCTGAAACCTATTAGTATCTCCAGGGTTCTTCCATGTATTAAACCTTTCATGATTCTTAAACCAAGTGTTAGTTATGATTATGTTGTGCTCTGTGCAAAATTCTACCAGGCGGCTTCCTCTTTAATTTCTTAGCCCCAATCCATATTCACCTACTATGATTCCTTCTCTCCCTTTTCCTACTGACGAATTCCAGTCGCCCATGACTATTAAATTTTCGTCTCCCTTCACAATCTGAATAATTTCTTTTATTTCATCATACATTTCTTCAATTTTTTCGTCATCTGCAGAGCTAGTTGGCATATAAACTTGTACTACTGTAGTAGGTGTGGGCTTCGTATCTATCTTGGCCACACTAATGTGTTCACTATGCTGTTTGTAGTAGCTTACCCGCATTCCTATTTTCCTATTCAGTATTAAACCTACTCCTGCATTTCCCCTATTTGATTTTGTGTTTATAACCCTGTAGTCACCTGACCAGAAGTCTTGTTCCTCCTGCCACCGAACTTCACTAATTCCCACTATATCTAACTTTAACCTATCCATTTCCCTTTTTAAATTTTCTAACCTACCTGCCCGATAAAAGGAACTGACATTCCACGCTCAGACCCGTAGAACGCCAGTTTTTTTTCTCCTGATAACAACATCCTCTTGAGTTGTCCCCGCCCGGAGATCCGAATGGGGGACTATTTTACCTCCGGAATATTTTACCCAAGAGGACGCCATCATCATTTAATCATACAGTAAAGCTGCATGCCCTCGGGAAAAATTACGGCTGTAGTTTCCCCTTGCTTTCAGCCGTTCGCAGTACCAGCACAGCAAGACCGTTTTGGTTATTGTTACAAGGCCAGATCAGTCAATCATCCAGACTGTTGCCCTTGCAACTACTGAAAAGGCTGCTGCCCCTCTTCAGGAACCACACGTTTGTCTGGCCTCTCATCAGCTATCTGTATCTGTATTCTCATGGTTAATGAGATGTTAAGTGGCCTTTATTGCTGTCAGTTGCTGTTACTTCTTTTATCAATCATAAACTTCCTTAAATTTTCTTTAGTTTCCTAGTTCTAATTTTGTTTCTCTTTCTTTCTTTCTTTGTATCTACTTCCTTTCTTATGCATTTAAATCATTAAGTATTGTATCTTGTCCATAGTTGTTACCCTAATCTCATCTGAAGAGCCCTCTGTAATTATTTATCACTTTCATGGTCCAGTCACATTTCGACAATCTGTTGGACATTAGTGTGCAATAACCACTCGGACAGCAGGTGGCAGCACTAGCAGTGGAGGGTATATAGTGTGTTGAGGGAACATGGAAAACAGTGCAGGTGTTGCGTTCAGAGTGATTTACTGGACACCCAAAAGGGTATGATCATTGGCTTTCAGGCCAAGGATGGATGCATTTCTGAAATGGCTAAGTTTGTAAACTGTTCATGTGAAACAGTGGTTGAAGTATGTCTGTGGCAAGAAAGTGCTATCCGCAACTGGTGCCGATATAACTGTTGCACCACGGGCCATAAGTGACTGTTGAAAAGTGGCTGTGGAGGTGAGCAGGGGTGAACAGATGAGCAACTGACTGCCCAGATGAACCAAGGGGCTACCAGTTGTCCCTCTAAAATGGCTGTTAAGTGAAAGTTTCATTGTATGGGTCTCTGTAGCAGGTGCCTGGTTCAAAGGCCCATGCTGACAGCTTTTCATTGGTGGTGGAGACTCAGATTTGTATGCCAACACCCCAACTGAACTCCCCTGAGTGACAACAGATGGCCTTTTCGGATGAATTGTGGTTTATGCCCCATCAGACAAATGCTCATTGGCATGTATGGCCTAGTAACAATCATCGGAAGGATCCAGGCCAGACGAGGGAGGGATATGGTCTCAGGAATGGTTTCACAGTATTCCCTGGGTGACCTCTCATTCTGGAGGGTTTAGTCAATAAATGCAAGTATGCATCTATCCTTGCGAGACCATGTCCACTCCTGCATGCAGCTTAGGGAGACATTGTCCACTCCTGTTTTTCCTTGGCACAATGGCATATACCAGGAGTACAACACTACGTGTCACATAGCTTGCAGAGTAAGAACATTGTTCAAAGAGCACCAGGATGAGTTCACTGTACTCCCCTAGCCACAAAACTCCCCAAATTTAAACCCAGTTGAGAATCTGTGAGTCAGTCTCAATAAGGCTGGTCACACCATGGGTCTTAAATGGGGAAACCTAGCACAAGTGGCCGTAGCGTTGGAGGTGAAATGGCTCCAAATGCCTGTCATTACGTTACAGAACCTCATTGACACTGCCTGCATGTCTCACAGTGGTCCGCAATGCAAAAGGTAGTTATTTGGCCTTTTGACTGTGGTCACCTTAAAGTGACTGGACTGTATAGTAATTTTTTCAATTATATTAGTTCCCTTCCTTGTTGAATGTTTGTCTGCTTCACTCTTGCCATTCTGCTGGCAGTACCAGTATTAAATTGGTTTAAAACTAAAAAATCTCTAATTATTTTATTTAGTTTGCAATAATAATCTTCCAAAACCTCGTGACTTTGACAACTCCATGTCCATTTTATATTTTGGTGGTTCTTACAAAAACATGTCCCTTGCAAATTTTCTTCAGCTGACTTAACAAGCCTTGAGCTTCCTCACTTCAGTCATTGATTCTGTGGCTACTAACAGAAGCATAATGTTTTTTGGTACCAACTTTGGCATTTGTCTCAAATTAATAATTTCAGGTGAAAATCACGTCTTTTATCCCATATGTATTGTATCTCTTCATAAAATGCTTCTTATTGTCACAATGGCTTGGAGTGAGATTACATAGTTACATTAATTTAAGTTGTATCTTTTATGTTTTTACAAAAGTCTGCTATATTTTTGTTTCTTCTGTTCCTGATACCTTATCAGTTGTTCTTATTTATTAGAAACCACACACTGTTCTTCCCTCTGGCTCTCTTGAATGGTACAGAATAGTTCTTAAGTGTTAAACATTATTCTTCTTTCGTTTACTTCGCTCAGAACAATAATTGATGACTTCATACTTGGGAATTATCAGGTGTCCAGTTGGGTCATGTAGTAATTACTCCACAAACCTCTAGTCTTCAGTGCACATGCTGTTGCTGTAGGGTGCGGACATCACTCTATGGGAGTGCTTTTCTTTCCTGGCCTCAGTGCAGGGTTTCACACCAGACTCAGTTATAGGCTGCTATCTTTATTAATTAGACCATATTAGACCCAGATTCCAGTAGCATCTTTAATCAGGCAATCTCATTGTCAAGTATTTTGGTGTTACCAGTAGTATGGCTAGTTTCTTGCTATGGTCCACCACAGCTGATTGGGTGGCCTTGCATGATTTGATGTGGTATCTATGTTCGTGGTACCTCTTCCCTACTGTGTGTGGAGTTTCCCCAATGCATGCTATGCTGCAATGGCAAGAGATGTGGTAGACTCATGGTTTGAGAAGGCCTAATCGTGCTTCACTGAGCCTGTAGGATTTATGTTTTAGGGGGTGCGCAAAATAGACATACAACATCGTCACTCAAAGATCCTTCATATTTTTGTTGAAATATTGCCAATAAATGGGATGCATGCTAGTGATTTGTGCTCTTCTTTTTCATGTCGATGGTGTCTATACAGCCTGTCTAAATGCATGTCTTACCTCCTTGCTGTTGGACCTATTTCTCCGGAATATCACCCGTGAAAAAGTGTGCTTAAAACACGGTCTCGCTGTTGACTACTGGAGGCATTCAGATACAGATCAGTGTGTGCACTTGTTTTTTGTGTACATACTGTATGCCAGCTTGCTGTCTGGTTTCCATTTCACTAAGATCCTAAGAAATGGGAGGGTGCTATCCTGTCCTACCTCTGTGGTAAACTGTATGTTGTGGTGCAGTGAATTCAGGTGACTAAATAATTAATTGAAGCTGTCTTGTCCATGTGACTAGACAAATGTCAGCCACTTAATAATAAAGTTTGGTGTAGGGCTTATTCCAGGGTCATATCCTCAAGGAACAAATTTGCCACAATCAGCAACAAGAAGTCCCATGGTGATGCCATCCATCTGTTCACAATAATTTACATCAAATTAGCAGTATGTTGAAGTGAGCACAAACTCTAGTACATTTGATGTGAAAACTGTTAAGGAACTTAAACCTTGACTTGTTGCACTGCTATGACTACATGGTCTGCAAAAGCTCCACAAAGAAGGTATTCCACTGCACCCCATAGTTAAAAATACAGTTACAGCAACATACATCTGACTGCCCTCCTGAGTCCATCTGTGGGGGCAAAAGTGAACATCACATCCACATTTACATTAGTTTTGTACAACATCTAAAAGAAATTAAGACTCAGTTGATAGGGATATGTTAATCACTTCATGTATTGTTCCTCTTCATGAGGGTACTACTGAAGGACTGAATGGAACTGAAAAAACAGGAAGATAGACACCAACCTGATGAGTTTGTCCTTACTTCAGTGTACTTCCTGTGTGATGGAAATTAAGAACAGAGTTGCCACGGGATGTCCTGTTGCTGGCTGTGGTGAATTTAGTCATGAAGGATTTTTGAGAAGAGAGCTGTGGAAAAAGCACAACAAAATGGGACTTCTTTATTGCCGGCCGCAGTGGTCTTGCAGTTCTAGGTGCGCAGTCTGGAACCGCGCGACTGCTACGGTTGCAGGTTCGAATCCTGCCTCGGGCATGGATGTGTGTGATGTCCTTAGGTTAGTTAGGTTTAAGTAGTTCTAAGTTATAGGGGACTGATGACCACAGCTGTTAAGTCCCATAGTGCTCAGAACCATTTGAACCATTTTTGAACTTCTTTATTGTGAAGTGGCTGACCACCTGGATGGGACAGCTTAAGTGGATTTCGGTCACCATAGTTTGCTGCACCCAAACAACCAGTTTACCATGGAGGTGGAACAGGATGGTGCCCTTCTGTTCTTTGAAATCCTAATGAAATGGAAACCAGATGGCAAACTTGGCTGCAGTGTGTACAGAAAACCCACACCCCCCTGATCTGTATCTGCATACGTCCAATAGTCACAACACCCAGTGTGAATATGTTCCATGCACACTTGTTCACAGGGCACAAGCCATCTGATCCATCTGTGACCAGGATGCCCTTCCAGGTAAGGTGAAGCACCTTGAGGCAACATTCTGGAGAAATGATATGATTTGTGTTTAGACAGGCTGTACCCAGACAACAGAAAGATGGGGGAAAAAAGCACAGATGTCTAGCATGAATCCCATTTGTTGGCAATATTTAGAGAGAAATCTGCAGGATCTTGAAGCGACAGTGTTAAATGTGTGTTTCGTTCACCCTGTAAAACATCAACAGTACTAGACTCACTGAAGAATGATTAGGCCTTTGCAAACCACAAGTCTACCAAATCTCTTACTAGTGCAGCATAGCATACATTGGAGAAATGTGTGGTAAGAGAGGGCCACAACCATAGACAAAACACTGAATCACACCAAATCAGCTGTGGCCGACCATAGTATAAAAATTGGCCATACTATGGACTAAAGTCAAAATCGACACTCTTCCTCCTTGGATTGGGTAATTAGAGGCCATTGGATTCAGGGACAAAGTTGGTTTAATTAATAAAGGTAACAGCACAGTTGAGTCAGGCATGGAACCCTCCACTGAGGATAGAAAACGAAAAATGTTCCTGTGTAGTGATATTCACACCAGACGGTGATAGTGTGGTCACTGGAGAGTAGTTGGGAACCGGGCACTGCCACCATCCACCTTGGCAACTGCACAGATGGCAATAGGAGTGGAGTGGCAGATGGGGTAACGGGCGGCGGCATATGGGGTGGAGCAGCAGTCATAGGGGACCATGTGAAGATGGCAAGAAGTCTGTCTGCTGAAATCTTGGAGTAATTACATAACCCAGCTAGAAACATCAGATTGCATAAACCATTTAATTTTATGCTTTGATAGCCGTATTTCCCTGAGTTCATGTTCACCTGCAAGTGATCAGCAATTATTTGTGAGGCACAGAGGACTGTAATTTCCATTATTGGTCTTTTTGTACAGGCTACATTAAAGCAGTCCCCTCCCAGTTATAACTGGGAGACAAATCTAAAATTTATTACATTAGCATTACTCATCTTGGAAGGCTTGAAGGTGTGAAGCATAAACATATTTGCTTGACAATTTAATTTTCCAAGCTGCTCTGCTGAAGTACAGTTGCTGTCCATGATACATTTGAGGCAGAATGTGTGAGGTTGCTTGAAGTTATAGGGTTCAGACTTCCATGCCATTTAAAATAAGATAATGTGGAAACTGATTTGTCAACCTGATGTAAGCACTATAGTAATACTGTGAAGGATCCACCATTCTTGTAGCCCAATGTACACACAAAAATACTAATTTTAAATTGGAAGAAATGTCTAAGAAGTGCAAATACTGATGGTGGAGGAGGAAAAATATGTACAGGTGAACATTTAATGAACATGTACTCCAGATGTTCAAATGCAGTGTAACCAGAAATACAGAATACATACACCTCTACTCTAGCAGCCACCAAATACTATTTAGTGAAGGGTGTGTGTGTGTGTGTGTGTGTGTGTGTGTGTGTGTGTGTGTGTGTGTTTTCACTCGTTTCTTATTTCATTCTTAGATGCTGCTGAAAAATACTTGTCTTCCTCCCCATGCCTCCACCCCTCTTTTTGACATATGGAGTGGTCCATAACACAGTGGTCACTAACATTCTTTAGGCTTTGTTTTGCTAACATAGTTGGTCAATTGTGAAATTTAATAGTGTGTAGTACCCATAAATCAGTTGACACTAGCAGTTTGCAGTTATGTTTGATGATATCTGAGAAACATGTAGAGTTAACTACAGTAAAATATGCATTGCATATATGGTGAAAACATGGTCATTGCAGCGATTTTTGTAATTTGTTTGTGGAACATTTTCCAAACATCCAACCTTCATCTCCACAAGGCATTTACAAATTATATTTAAAATTTGAAAAGACTGGATTGGTACTAAAGGGGTCCTTGTTCAGGTGGGCCAAAGCCTTAAAGTATTAAAGAAGAGATTCTTAATGTTGTTAAGCAGTATTTTGTGCAATCACAAACTAAATTCCAAAGGAAGTGTCAAAGGAGTAGAGAATAGCAAGAACAAGCATGTGGGTGATAGGAAATTGAGTCCATATAGGCCTAGTTTACTTGAATGCCTAAATGCAGATCATACGTAGGGGAGTAAGAAATTCATAAATTGGACACAATATGACAAGAAACTGATCAAGTTTTACAAAAGCATTCTTTGGAGTGATGAATGAACACACAGCTTTGTCTAAAAGGATTTTAAGAAGCCTCATGCAATGGAGAGGAGTTACTCTCCTGGTGAGAGTGTAAGGGCAGGGATTTTCAGTGGTGGGCTAATTGGGCCATATTATATAAACAGCGCTGTCAGTTCTGAAATTGTTTCAAAAGTGTATGTAGAACTGGAAAATTGTTGATCTGCAGCTGGTTAAAGAAAATTAATATGGCTACCAGAGTTAATGTGAGAATTTCTAAATGAACACTTTGGATTGGCAGATGGGGTATTGTTGAATTGCCACCACAATCTCCAGATACCACACCCACAGGTTTTTCAGTCTGAGGTATACTAAAAAGAAATGAGGTTCACTCCGTCAAGATTTTTGATGTTGAACATTTGAAGGAGCAAAGTGAATTAGAATTTGGACACCTGCAATCTCTGAAGATGTGACAAAGTTTGTAAATCCCTCATGTCCTCTCCAAAACAAAAGTGTACCCCCCCCCCCCTCCTCCTCCCTCCTCCCCCTACACACACACACACACACACACACACACACACACACACACACACACACACAGAGGTAGAGAGAGAGATGTACATCAATAAAAAATTGATTTTAAAGTGAAGATGCATATGTTTTTTATTGCAGATCGAAGAGGAGGATGAAGTAGAGGAAGGAGATGATGAACCAAAGAAGTCAGATGACAGTGAACAAGAAGTTGAGGACAAGGATGGTGAAAGTGAAGATCATGACGAGTTGTAAATTTATAGTGGAGGGGCGGTGAAGACTGTGTTGTGTGGGGATGAAATTTGACATTTGTGTAATATTATCTGTCTGGTAAAATGCAAATTGGGCAGATGTGTTAAAGTATTTGTCTTTCTAGGAAAAGACAGGTGTGTGTGTGTGTGTGTGTGTGTGTGTGTGTGTGTGTGTGTGTGTGATTTTTATGTTGTAGGTGCCAGTCCGTACAAGACTTAATTATTTATACTTTATTATACATTCTGTTTAATAAAATATGTTAATAGGAATGTGTGATTTATATATTCTTCTTTTCTCACCTCTGAAGTAAAGAATTAAGTTTCGAAACTTGACAACCTCATTTGTATAAAAACACGACAGATGATACTGTGAAGGTAGTCATACAGCTTCAGGCAAATGGTAGAACTAAGGAAATACAATGAGAAACATCTGTTTTTAGTATTTAGTATTTTAGGGAATTATGATGGCATTAAAAAATACAGCATGTGAAGGTGTGCAAATACTATGTATACTATATTTGTAATCTAAAACTTACTAAATAATACACTATTTAAACACAATTCGAAATTAGGAGAAAGTGGTGTTGAAATGAAATGGTGGGTCATTTGTTAAACTTTAACAAATATCACCATATTTTCACCTAAATATTGATATGATTGTCAGGTTTCTACAGTCACACATGTAGAATAGTTAACACTGAGTGTCTGTTGCTTTATAAAGGCTGTTTATTGTTAAGATGTGCCTTTTCAAATGGAAACAAAGGTTTGACAAATGCCTCAAATATTTTTAACCATACTATACCACATATACACATTCGTTGCAATTAAACTTTGGCTACTTGAGCCAATGTAGATGGAAAACTATTCATACATCGTGCTGTGTGAAGTCTGTAACCAGCTACTGCACCATCTCCTCCGACAATAATTGTTGACCCTCAATGCCTTTAATGGACCGAAGAGGGATAATATCATGGGGAGTGATGAGAACATTCTCTGATGGATGTCTACTGGTGTTTCTCCTTGGCAGCCACGAAAAGAATAACAGCATGTTGGTCCTGTTTGAACGTTTTTGGTAATGTCTCTATGGTTCAAATTTCTGCATTTACCACACACTAGTCGGAAATACATGAATGCCACATTAATACTTTGCTTACATGTTGGTGCTATGTCGCATATGCACTGCATCAATGTCCTCAAATGGAAACTTTCTGATAGCTCCTTATAAGTTTTGATGAAGACAGTTAACAGTAACCCAACACCACCACAGCCAGGGAACTGGATGTTAGCTCAACAGACCTACACAGCAAGACAGAAAACTGATAAGACTGACTAATTTAAAAGTTAGAATTCAAATGCTACTCAATAATAAATTAATATAAAATATATATAAGCAGCATTTAATTTTTAAATTGATTTAATTTTAATTTCACTTCACTTTAAAACAAAAGGCTAATCATTACATTAATTTGTGTATTGCAGCAACGTGTAGTGCCAGTAAGACTGTAGTTTGTGTTCTGTCACCAATAGTTTCCAGGCATGGCCACACATTGTAGTAAAGACAAGTCAGTGCACTTGTGTGTACCAGGGGTAGCATGTTTCAGCAAATCATTGAGAAAGAGCATGAAAGTCTAGTTGCCCTGCCAAATTGTACTCTGTTCACAAGGTCAACAAATCTGAGACATTGTCTAATGCGTAGTTGATCTGTGACAATTTTTAAACAAACCAGTGTGTTGAATGACCTTCCTGCTTCAGCTAGTCACTAGGAGTGTGCAGAACACACATGTAGCTATTTGTACACTCAAAAATAAGCTTAAAATTTCAAGCTCTTGCATCTTACTCAAGAAGTATGTTTCTGAACTAATACATTCAAAATTTGAAGTATGACTATTATTTTTTTCTTCCACATCTGGTGTGATATCATCGGGGTATTCATTGATAAGTAATCTGCATGCCTCAGCAACCTAATCGTCAGCATGTATTTCCACAAAAACCTAAATGATTCAACTAAAGTCTTCAACCTTTCATACAGTTTTCAAGTCACACTCCGGATTATCAATTAAATATTCACCTTGAATACCTCTTCTGAATTCACATCTGTCACTTTATTCCTGGTTTCATCATTAAATGATTCTTTTTTTTAGTGTGCAGCTCTGTAAAATCAGGGTTGAAATTAATTGCCCTGGCAACAACTTTAGGGGTAGGGAGAATGGTGTCCCAGTTTTCGCAAAGATATTTTCTCCTTTAATAAGCTCTGTGTCCTACGTCACCATAGGTGGTAATATTTCAAGCTTGTAGTAATTTGATTTTGCTGTCAGTTGGTACCAACTTAAGCCAGATTGACGCTATGAATAAATGTGTGAAAGATCTCTCATAATCCAAACCACATAGTACTGCAGAATGTGTTCTAGGTGATAAATTTAACTTGCGGAGAGTTTAAACGACAATGACAATCTTATCTAGCTGAGCAGCAACAGGGCTTACAGCTTCAACCTGACCCCTCCAACTGTTAGCTGACATGGAATATAAGGAACTTCCAACAATGCTTCAGAATTTCCCATCGTTGTAGGCTGCAACTGAGAATCTGTGGCATTCACTGACGGGAATTGGTGTTTCTCTAGTATTGATCGTATTAAACCTGGAATAGCCACTCCTGTTTTCTGACTGCAGCCCACAAATTCGAATAAGCATTCATTTATTTCATATTTATAAATTTCCATATTGAAATAAATATAACATGATTTGTAGCAGGAGTTGCATGAGCATTTCTGTAACAGAGTAATTTTTCATAACATGTAAGCTTTCACGGCTGGTGTCTTCATTAATTAAAACTTCCGGGCTGAATTGCCGTGGTCCATATATAAAATTTCTCCTTCCTTACGTTTCGTTACCTACTGTGGGCAACATCTTCCGAGGTGAGTCAGCAACTGGCTGCTAGGCACTGGATGTCCCACTTACATAGAACGCTTGGTTGGCGCCACTACTCATCACGTGCTTTTGACTTTAAAACTCTCTCTGGCTAGTGCCCCCTCTCTAGATGACAGGTAATTGTCACTTCGTAGGTGCAAAGTCGACCGCCATATATTGTCTAGTTTTAATCCTCCTTTTTTATTAAAATTATTTTCGTGCTTGTAGATCTCTATAGCTTCTCTATACATGCGGGTATAATAATGAGAAGTCTTAGCTATTACGTTTGTCTCACTAAATTTTATTTCGTGATCACCGTCTTTGAAAACGTGTTCCACTACAGCTGATTTATCAATTTGTCCCAATCTACAGTTGCTTTTGTGTTCCGTTAGGGGGGTATTAACACTCCTTTTACTTGTTCCAATACAAATCATGCCACAGCTACACGGAATTTTATACACACCTGGGGTAGCTGAGGGGGTGTCGTGAGTCTTTCACCGATCTTAAACTTTCAGTAATTTTCTTGGTAGGTCGAAAGATTCTCCACTTGAAACTTGGCCAAAACTTCTTAATACGGTCCATGATGTTACGAATAAATGGAAGAAAAACTTTTCCAGCCGACGGTGGTTGTTGTTGTTGTTGTTGTTGTTGTCGTGTATTTTCGGACACTTTTCTTCTAGGATGGAGTGCTCAATCTATCTCGTTGTCAGTGTACCCATTTCTCTTGAAAGCCGTTCACAAATGGCTTAATTCATCTTGCAAATAAATTGGCTCAGATATTATTAGCCCTGTCCACTAAAGTTTTTATGACTCCTGTCTTCTGCCTAGGATGATGATTCGAATCCGTACGTAGGTAACGATCTCTCTCTCTCTCTCTCTCTCTCTCTCTCTCTCTCTCTCTCTCTGTGTCTCTCTGTGTGTGTGTGTGTGTGTGTGTGTGTGTGTGTGTGTGTGTGTGTGTGTGTGTGTGTGTGTGTTTTGTGCCCTAAAGGCCCATCTGCCCGTTTAATAACCAATACATCCAAAAAATGTTGTACACTACTCTTTCTCCATGGTGAATTGTATCTTTGGATTGAAACTGTTTATGTGCACCAAAAAATCACTCTGTTCCTCTTCAGCATGATTCCATATCACAAAGGTGTCATCCACATATTGATACCATTTAAAAGGGTTTTTATTGGCAGACTGCAGCACTTGTTTGAAAAATTCCATAAATAGATTAGCAATAGCTGGGCTCAGAGGGGTACCTATGGCCACCCCATCAATTTGTTCATAAAACTTGTTACATTGAAAATAAGTCAAGGATAGACAATGTCGACGCAAAGCTATTACATCAGTAGGAAACATATCAGCTATGTAAGAAAGAGCTTCAACAGGGATCATGGTGAACACAGATACTACATCGAAACTGACAAGGATGTCACTTGGACTGTGATCTCCCTTTGTATTTCGATAAAATGCATGGAATTTTTAATATGAGTGTCAGTTTTACCTATATACGGTTGCAACAAAGAAGCAAGATATCTTGCCAGCTCTTGAGTAGGAGTCCCAATGGCACTTACTATCGGTCTCAATGGGACGTTGGGCTTGTCTTAGGTAACCCATACAGTCTAGGAGGGTAAGCTTCCATTTTGCAAAGGTATTTTTTATCTTCTGTAGTAATGGAAGAGCTTTTTATTAATTGCTGGATAGCACTTACCACTTTCGTTGTAGGGTCCTTTTCAGTTTCTTATAGGTAGTGGGAGCCAAGAGGTTACTGATCTTCCTATGATAATCCTCACTCTTCAACACGACAGTAGCATTACCCTTATCAGCAGTAAGTACAATAATATTCCTGCCCGCATTAATCTCCCGTAACACCTCCCTTTCTCCTAGGGATAAATTACTGCTGGGTGGCTTGGCTTTACGTAATATCCTGGCGGTTTCCATCCTGATTTCATCGGCAGAATGCGGTGATAAGACGAATCCCTGCTTCTATATTGGCAGCAATATCTTCCGTGGGAGTCTGTGATGGAGTCATAGCAAAATTTCCTCCTTTCGAGAGAACAGAGACTTCCTCCTTGGATAGTTCTTTCCCAGACAAGTTGATAACTGTATGGGAATTCTCTGTAATCAATGTTTCCTGTTTTTGTAAATGCTCAAACTACTTCTTCTGTCTATTAGAAGGCACTTCTGCACTAAGTTCCATAGATCTAAAGGTTAATCTATCCACCTTATTCCAATCGCCCAACTGCATAGTATTGGCAAAAAATGGTTCAAATGGCTCTGAGCACTATGGGACTTAACATCTTAGGTCATCAGTCCCCTAGAACTTAGAACTACTTAAACCTAACTAACCTAAGGACATCACACACATCCATGCCCGAGGCAGGATTCGAACCTGCGGCCGTAGCAGTCCTGCGGTTCTGGACTGCAGCGCCTAGAACCGTACGGCCACTGCGGCCAGCCTAGTATTGCCAATACATAAATGAAGATTTAACAGTTGACTACTAGTTACCGCAAGTCTTCGACGTGTTTGATGGATCTGCTCACACAGCATCGCGAATTCCATGCTTAAATAAATATGGTTTGCTTGTACTGAATGGAACATTCTTCTTGCTTTCAAAAACTTGGGAAATGTCCCAGTGTCACGCCAACATAACAAGAGTGAACAAAGTTGTTGAGCTTTTTTCTTACGTAGTCTCTCCAGTCGTCGTATCACAATTGACATATCCCCCCTGTAGAGGCGTCTAATTATAACATGTAAGCTTTCACGGCTGGCGTCTTCATTAATTAAAACTTCCCGGCTGAGTTGCCGTGGTCCGTATATAAAACTATTTCTCGTTCCTGACATTTCGTTGCCTACTGCGGGCAACATCTTCAGAGGTGAGTCGGCGACTGGCTGCTAGGCACTGGAGGTCCCGCTTATATAGAGCGCTTAGGTGATGCCACTAATCATCACGTGCTTTTTTTAAATTGCAAGATCCCACTTCTGACATGATGGGCCCAACTACAAACAAATTCATTCTGAGTGTTAATTGATGTATAATGCACTTGTAAACACTTTCCAGCTTATTGTCCAACTGCGATCCTGCAAATGTGTTTTGCAAGAACTAGACCATAGTGACTAGAGTTCTAATACACCGAGCAAATTTCCAGTATTTGGATCTCCAGTTTTCAGAGATGAACCTGTGAGAGCTAAGCCTCTTTGACTAAGAAATGTCACTTCAAGTAACATGAGTTCTTATGTAAGCTGGCTGTTCTACGGAAGCAAAATATTATTTCCTCTTTACTTCTGAGCAGCAGCGTGATAAATATACACTGATTGGCCGGAACATTATGACCACATACCTAATAGCCAGTATGTCCAACTTTGGCATGGATAACAGTGGTGACTTGTCATGGCATGGAAGTAATGAGGGCTTGTTAGGTCGCTCGAGGGAGTTAGCACCACATCTGCTCACCCAAGTCACCTAAAATTCCTGTAAATTCCAGGGAGGGGGCCACAAGCTCTGATGCCACATTCAATTGCGTCCCAGACGTGGTTGATTGGGTCCAGATCTGGCGAGTGGAAGAATAAGCAAATCAATTGGAACTTTCTACTATGTTCCTCAAACTGCTCAATCACATTTCTGGCCTTGTCACCTGGTGCATTATGTTGTTGAAAAAGTGTCACTGCTGTCGGGAAACATTATTGTCAAGAAGGGGTGTATCTGGTCTGCGAACAGTGTGCGATACTCCTTACTCGTCATGGTGCCTTGAACAAGCTTCACTAGATACATGAATGCCCACACAAATGTTCCTCAGAGCATAATGGAGCCACTACTAGTTTGTCTCCATCAAAGAGTACAGGAGTAGTACAGGAGTCAAGGAACTGTTCCTTGTAAGACGACGGATTTGCGCCCTCCCATCGGCGTGATGAGGAAGGTATTAGGATTCATCAGGAGATTCAACGCTTTGCCTCTGCGCCAATGGCCAATGCCAGTAGTCCTGAGTCCATTTCAGTCATAGTTGCTGATGTCGTATTAACATTGGCACATGCATGGGTCACTGGTTGTGGAGGCCGATCTTTACAAGTGTTTGGTGCACTGTGTATTCACACACACTTGTACTTTGCCCAGTATTAAAGTCGGATGTTAGTTCCGCCATAGTTCACTACCTGTCCTGTTTTACTAGTCTGCCCCGCCTACACTGTCAGACATCTGTAATGAGAGGTGGCCGCCGAACCCCAATGATGTCTGGACATGGTTTTGCCACATGTTGAAGACACCACAGCACACCTTGAACACCCGACATGTCGTGCAGCCAAGTGGTCTGAGGCGTCTTGTCACAGTCCGCACAGCTCCTGCAGTTGGAGGTTCGAGTCGTGCTTTGGCCATGGGCGTGTGTGTTATCCTGTCAAAGTTAGATTGAGTAGAGTGTAAGCCTAGCGACCAATGACGTCAGCAGGTTGGTCCCATAGGAGCTGACCCAAATTTTTTAAAAAATTTCCATGTCGTGCAGTTTCTGAAATGCTTGTGTAGAGCCTCCAGGGCATCACAATCTGCCCCCAGTCACACAGATTGTGCACTGTCCACATTCTACATTTCGCTCGATGAAAGATCCTTACCCAAAGACTGGAGAGTTGCGCAGGTCACACCATCATTCGAGAAAGGTGGTAGGAGTAATCCACTAAATTACAATCCCATATCGTTAACATCGATATGCAGCAGGATTTTAGAACGTATATTGTGTTTGAACATTATGAATTACCTTGAAGAAAATGGTCTATTGACACACAGTCAACATGGGTTTATAAAACATCGTTCCTGTGAAACACAACTAGCTCTTTATTCACATGAATTTTTGAGTGCTATTGACAAGGGATTTCAGATTGATTCCATATTTCTGGAGTTGTGGAAGGCTTTTGACACTGTACCACACAAGGGGCTTGTAGTGAAATTGCGTGCTTATGGAATATTGTCTGTTATGTGACTGGATTTGTGATGTCCTGTAAGAGGTCAGTTTGTAGTAATTGACAGAAGTGATGTCTGGCGTTCCCCAAGGTAGTGTTATAGGCCCTTTGCTGTTTCTTATCTCTCTAAACGATTTGTGAGACAATTTGAGCAGCAGTCTTCTGTTGTTTGCAGATGACGTTTGATTTATCGAATAGTAAAGTCATCAGAAGATCAAAAACTAATTCCACAAAATATTTAGAAAACAATATCTGAATGGTCTGAAAAGTGGCAGTTGACCTTAAATAACGAAAAGTTTGAGGTCATTCACATGAGTGCGAAAATGAACTCGTTGAACTTTGGTTACACGATAAACAAGTCTAATCTAAAAGCCGTAAATTCAGCTAAATACCTACAGTTACGAACAACTTAAATTGGAAGGAACACACAGAAAATGTTGTGGGGTAGGCTAACCAAAGACTGCGTTTTATTGGCAGGACACTTAGTAGATGTAACAGACCTACTAAGGAGACTGCCTACACTACGCTTTTAGAATACTGCTGCGTGGTGTGGGATCCTTACCAGATAGGACTGACGGAGTACACCGAAAAAGTTCAAAGAAAGACAGCATGTTTTGTATTATCGTGAAATATCGGAGAGAGTGGCACAGAAATGATGCAGGATTTGTACTGGAAATCATTAAAAGAAAGGAGTTTATCGTTGTGATGGAATCTTCTCACGAAATTCCAATCACCAACTCGGAGCTCGTACGGAAAGAAATAGGTGTTCATTCTTTCCGCGCTCTACAAGAGATTGGAATAATAGAGAATTGTGAAGGTGGTTTGATGAACCCTCTGCCAGGCACTTAAATGTGATTTGCAGAGTATCCATGTAGATGTAGATGGTCAACACAGATACTATGTGCACCATGCATGTGTCTGACTAGCAGTCATTCCTCACCAGGTTATGCTGTTATTGCCCGGACAGGTTTATATTGATAGTAGGTTGGTGGTCATAATGTTCTGGCTGATCAACGCAAATCTTTCATATTTTTAATTTCTCCACTTTTATGATTCTTTCAGGACAACTGTCAGAAACAGATATATTTTATTTTGTGTTTACTCCTGAGTGCAAAATTTTTGTCTTTATCACGTAAAATCACCTAGTGATGGAATCGTCTCTGCCGTATTTTCGAATGTTGTTGGCACTCTTACCAACTTATAACATTTCACAGCTATCTCCATGTACATTTGTCAAAAAAAATGTTTTTGTAGGATTTCCAGCACTATATAAAGTATATTTTCAACTCTGTGACTAGATGGTTCCAGGCATGTCTAAAGAAAATAAAGATTAAATACGAAATATAGTTGCATGCAGCTGGTATGTAAGAATCGTACATGTAAAGAACTGAAGTGGAAAGCAAGAGCTACATTGCATATGCTGATGCTTGGGTAATGTTCTTTCATTATACGCTACAAAAATTTATTTTATATCTTTTTTGATACGTGTATATTGTTTCATTGTCAAAGTAGCAGTGTGTGGTGTACCGGGTGGGACTTCAAGGGAGCACGTGGCACTCAAGGAAGAAGATTTTAGACAGTGTGAGTTGGCCAGCAGTTGGCATGAGGATGTAGACGAGAGATGTGAATCCTGTAGACAGTGCTTTGGTCAGAATCACGTGCTGTGTACATGTCCGTCCAGAGCTTTTTTTTTCTGGAAAGTTGCTTAGTAATCATTCCATGCTTTGAGTAATACTATTTCATTTCCTTATGTGTGAACTGGTGCTCATGGGTTGATTTGCTTGTCTGTCAATTACCTTACTTGGAGTATGCTTTCCGAACATTGGGACCTTGTTCTTACTCATGTGGACTAATGAACTTGCTTTATTTCATTACAGGGTGACAATTATTGAACTATATGAAAAAAAGTAAACAAGTTACAAACTATGACGTGCACATACTTTATTCAACATGTAAACGTCACTACAGATACTCGGAATTAGGTTATGACATGTTCGATTTGCCAGCCATTATTGGCGATGACGTGACACAGACGTATAGAGAAATTCTGCATGACCCGCTAAAGTGTCAGAACACCGATGCTGTTGATGAGCTCCTGAATGGCTGTTTTCAGCTCAGCAATGGTTTTAGGGTTATTGCTGTACATATTTTCTTTAATATTACCTCACAAAAAGGAGTCTCACATGTTTGGATCCGGCAAATGTCATGGTCAATACAGGCGCATGCCAGTGGCCTCTGGGTACCCCAGAGGCAAAACGCAATCCCCAAAGTGCTCCTCCAAGACAGCACTCTCCCACTTCAATGGGGTCAAGCTCCATCTTGCATGAACCACATCTTGTCGAAATCAGGATCACTTTGAATGACGGGGATGAAATCGTCTTCCAAAACCTTCGCGTACTGTTTGGTAGGCACAGTGCTATCAAGGAGTATTGCATTGATTATACTGTGACTAGACATTGCACGTCACAGTCACCCATTGAGGGTGAAGAGACTTCTCAGTCATGAAATGCGAATTCTCAGTCCCCCAAATATGCCAACCCATCCAAATGAAAGTGGGCTTTTTCACTAAACCAAACCATATTGATATCAAAGTCCTGTTTGTGAATTCAGTGGACAAAACTGCTGTTTTGGCCCTTGGGCTTAATGGCTGATGGATTTGAATGTTGTGTGGGAAGAGATGCAGGTCTTAAACAATAATTTGTCGCAGTGTCTCCCATTTGATTCCCATCTGTTTTGCAGCTCGTCTAATCAGTTTTATGGTGCTGGTTTGAAACACAGCACAGCACAGGCCTTCTTGATACTTTGTCATTTTCACCCTTTATGGATGACCGACATCGCCATCACTGTCACCACTAACACTACCCAGTCTCTCAAACTTGCGAATTAGTCTTGATTGTTAGCACACTTGGACCAGTTGTCTTCAGCTTGAACTCAGTCACAAACTTCCTTCGAGCTGCAGTTGGGCTGTTATTGCTCACATAATAGTCCTTCACAAGCACTATATGCTCAAGCATGCTGTACCGTAACATTTTCATGTGCAAATGGCCAACAAGGAGGTGCATATGCATGTGCGTACAAATTCGCATCATGCCATGCAGCCAACCGTGCGGGTTGAATGCCCTAACACAAATCGTTGAGAAGTTATTACAATTTTATTTCATACAGTTCAATAATTGTCACCCTGCACATAAACCTGTGGGTCTAGGTGTTGTGCAAGATCAGACTCGGATGTTAGTTTGGTGGTGTTCTACCTGGTGTATTATATTCCTGTGGAACACGCAATCACGCTGCTCATTGCTCTACTGATGGCAGTGTGTTTATCTAGTGGCCGTTGTTTATTTTCCCACATGGTGGAGCTGATGGTGCAGTAAATTGTAAGTTGTTTATACTTGTAATAAGACAATGCATCCCATCTAAGAATCCTCGGTACATGAAGAATATGTTTATTACCATGTTTATTTGTTGAAACTGGTTGTTTAGTATTGAGTCTGCCACTAATTTATTATCACCGTTTGGAAAGAAAAATATTATCTCAATTTGTTAATTTTAGTTTGCTGGCGGCGCCCTTGGTCTGAGTAACTATTCAAATGTCTTCCTTCCACAAAGTGGGTTAGAGTAACCTGTCAGGTTGCCCTAGATAGTGGTTAAGGTCTACGTGCACTGTTGTGCTGGTTCGATGGTACTCTTTAAAAATTAACTTTTGAATTGGTTAATTTACAAAAGCTAGTTCTCTTCCTATGGACTGAAGGTTTCTGTTTGTTTTAAAAAGCAGCTATTTTAAGTTGTTGATTTAAGTGGACTATCACCCTTACCTTAAGCTGCTATTTAAATATTTTGTTTATGCCTGATGCCTTCTTTAAGTAGCACAAAATCTGGTTGCTGTTTCTTATAAAACCTTCCTAATGAATTGGGGCAGACTAGATCTGTGATTTTATGGGTTAAAAGTTACTGCTTTAAAAATTGGCTATTAGATTTATTAATTCATGTGAGAAAGCACACTTAACTGACTTTCAATTGTTGACTTTAGTTGGCTAGTGCTCTTAGTTTGAGTACACATTTGTATTTTCGTAGCCCAATGTGCCATTTGTGTTTACTGACTGTTCGGTCTGATTAATTGTGGCAAACTATGTTTGCTATTTCACTGATTACTGGTTAACGTGTAAAAGGTCTGTGTCTGTCTGTCTGTCGGTTGCTAAATTATGTGGATCAGTACCTTTAGTCTGCCTGCGTGAGGTAGTGCTCCATGTTAGGTATATGCACAAAACTGTTTGCTGTCATATTTAATTCATTGAGCACAGTGTTCCACCCCAGTATTAATGGTGATCTTAAGGGCTATTTAAAGCTCGCTGATATCAGAAGTATAGTGCGTGCTTTGTCACTTACCTAGTTCCACCAGCTGTGTTCATGAACCTATTACTGTTGTTTAAAAGGATTGTTTTCTAGACATAAAATGTCCATGTTTATGTGTTCAAAGAATTTTTGGGTGTTTCACATAAAATAAGTATTATTACAAATTGCTCAGGATACCATTTAATGAGTCTGGAACCATGCGACCACTACGGTCGCAGGTTCGAATCCTGCCTTGGGCATGGATGTGTGTGATGTACTTAGTCAGGTTTAAGTCTTTCTAAATTCTAGGGGACTGATGGCCTCAGATGTTAAGTCCCATAGTGCTCAGAGTCATACCATTTAATGTATGCCTATGATGTTTTTTTTCTTGTGTTGTCATAAAAGTTTTGAAAGTATAATAGTTAAGTGCCTTCCTCTCAAGGATACACATAGCCAAGCAAACTGGTTCAAAAGGTAAAAGTAGCCTCAAACCTCTCCTGAAACCCTTTCTAGTCTGATACACATATCATAAAGAGTTTTACATCACCTTGGTTCTGAGAGATCTGGAACCTGTACAGAAAATTGGAATAGAGATCAACATAGACATTGTTTCCCCCCTTTTTATTGCTCATGAAAACCACACATTGCGTGTTGTCTCACCATACAGTGATTATCGTAGCAGTTTTGCGCCCTAAAAACTATAATCATACAGCGAGACCTTCAGAGGTGGTGGTCCAGACTGCTGCACACACCGGTACCTCTAAATACTCACAAGGGAACCTCCCCATCGCACTCCCCTCAGATTCAGTTATAAGTTGGCACAGCCGATAGGCCTTGAAAAATTGAACACAGATAAATTGAGAAAACGGGAAGAAGTTGTGTGGAACTATGAAAAAAATAAGCAAAATATACAAACTAAGCAGTCCATAGGAAACATATGCAACATCAAGGACGATGTGAGCACAAGAGCGCCGTGGTCCCGTGGTTAGCGTCAGCAGCTGCAGAACGAGAGGTCCTTGGTTCAAGTCTTCCCTCGGGTGAGAATTTTTTATTTTCAGACAAGTATCAGAGTTCAGGCACTCACACATAATCAACTTCGCTGTGCAAAATTCCAGGACATGTTCAGATTTGCTTGGACATATGCAGGATTTGACAGTCTACACAAAGGAAAAGTTTGAAAACCTTAAAAACATATGTTTCGACAGAGCACAGAGAAAACTGTGCGACTGTGAAACTGTTGCATTCATTTGTTGAAGTTTGTGACACACTCTTATGTTTTCATCAATTTTTTGGAAGTGATTATGACATCCACAAGAGAACCTAAATCGGGCAAGGTAGAAGAACCTTTTTACCCATTCGCCAAGTGTGCAAGTTAGGTGGGTCGACAACATATTCCTGTCATGTGACGCACATGCCGTCACCAGTGTTGTGTAGAATATATCAGACGTGTTTTCCTGTGGAGGAATCGGTTGACCTATGACCTTGCGATCAAATGTTTCCGGTTCCCATTGGAGAGACACGTCCTTTCGTCTACTAATCGCACGGTTTTGCGGTGCGGTCGCAAAACACAGACACTAAACTTATTACAGTGAACAGAGACGTCAATGAACGAACAGACAGATCATAACTTTGCGAAATCAAAGAAAGTAAAATTTTCAGTCGAGGTTAGACTTGAACCAAGGACCTCTCGCTCCGCAGCTGTTCACGCTAACCATGGGACCACGGCGCGCCTGTGCTCACATTATCCTTGATGTTGCCTATGTTGCCATGGACTACTCAGTTTGTATATTTTGCTTATTTTTTCATAGTTCCACACAACTTCTTCCTGTTTTCTCGATTGATCTGTGTTCAGTTTTTCAAGGCCTATCCACTGTGCCAGAGTATAACTAAATCTGAGGGGGGTGCGACGGGGAGGTTCCCTTGTCAGTAGCATGTCCTCTTGCATTGCTGCATGACTGTATTCATCATGACATACTTTCATCAATGCACTGTTGGTCCAGATGGTTCCACTATTCAACAGCCATTCGGCATAGATCCCGTCATCCATAAATGGCTCTTTTCAATCTATCCCAGGAATATTCGATAGGGTTCATGACTGGATAACATGCTGGCCTTTCTAGTCGAACGATGTCATTATCCTGAAGGAAGTCATTTACAAGATGGGGACGCAAAGTGTCGTCCATGAAGACGAATGCCTCACCAATATGCTGCTGAGTCAGGCAGTAGTAGCCGACCGAGGCAGACGCAGCAACGGGGAAGTAAACAGCTTTTGTGAGTTTCTAACCAGGAGCGAATTTTATTATATCATCTGTGTGCTTTAATAGTTTATTTTCTTGAGTTTCTGCGTGTAAATTTAGTATATATTAGCAAAGTCCTCGCGTTTTCGTTTGCGTCGGAAAGTAAACCGATTTTGTGACATATTACAAGTTCCTAATCAGGGGTGAATTATTTAGTTGCACCTGAGTGCTTCATTAGTTAGGTTTTTGAATATCTGCATATTATTAGACACAGTTGGTACATTTTCGTCAGTCTACAGTAGAGTTGTGCAGCACATGCCGATAGTCCGTTTATCTGCATTGTTTAGTTTTCCACGGTCTTGAGTATGGACAGGGGCTGTGATTGTTGTGTGCGGATGCGAGCCGAGTTGGTGACACTTTGCTCCCAGCTAAAGGCTGTGATGATTTCGGTTACACAGCATGAGGCTGCAGTTGAAGGGCACCACTGTTGTGGGCCAGCCGTGGGTATCCAATGGACGTCCAGCACATCAGAGTTCTCCGATCGGTCCTCACCAGTGGCCAACCCAGTTACTGCTCACACTTAGGTTGACCCCTCACCTGTGGTCTAGTGGGAGGTCGCCCCAGGGCGAAGCAGGTGGTGAAAGACTTCCTCAGGCGGCCGCACGTAAGGCCTCCCCGAATTGTCTGCCAAACAGGTTCCAGGTGCTGTCTGTGGCTGACGCTGTCATTGAGCCAGATGCTGATGCCTGTCCTGTTTCAGAGGAAACCACTCAGCCTGCAAGATTGGGGCAATCACAGAGGGTGGGATTATTGGTAGTTGGGAGCCCCAATGTTAGGCAGGTTATGGAGCCCTTTAGGGATTTGGCTGACAAGAAGGAAAAGAAAACCAATGTGCACTCTGTGTGCATACCAGGTGGAGTC
The DNA here is from genome assembly GCF_021461395.2 of Schistocerca americana. Taxonomy (NCBI): domain Eukaryota; kingdom Metazoa; phylum Arthropoda; class Insecta; order Orthoptera; family Acrididae; genus Schistocerca; species Schistocerca americana. The sequence continues at coordinate 293,816,761 of NC_060130.1, forward strand.
ATTCCAGATGTGGAAAGCGTCCTCCTGGATGCTATAAAGAGCACAGGGTGCAGCCAACTGCAGGTGGTTGCTCACGTCGGTACCAATGATGTGTGTCACTTTGGATCGTAAAAGATTCTCTCTAGTTTCGAGCGGCTAACAGAAGTGGTAAAGGCTGCCAGTGTTGCTTGCAAGATGAAAGAAGAGCTGACCATTTGCAGCATAGTCGACAGGATCGATTGCAGACCTCTGGTACAGAACCGAGTGGAAGGTCTGAATCAGAGGCTCAGACGGTTCTGCGACTGTGTAGGCTGCAGATTCCTCGACTTGCGCCAAAGGGTGGTTGGGTTTCGGATTCCGCTGAATAGGTCAGGTGTCCACTATAAGCTGGAGGCGGCTACACGGGTAGCAGGGGCTGTATGGCGTGGACTAAGTGGTTTTTTAGGTTAGGGGGTCTCGGGAAAGCACAAGAAGGGCTTCGGTCACAAAGGGTGCAGGCCGAACCACAGGAAGAACTTAGATACAGGAACCATTGGTATAAAAGTTGTAAATTGTCGTAGCTGTGTTGGGAAGGTTCCAGAGCTCCAAGCGATAATAAAAGGCACTGATGCTCAAATCATTACAGGCACTGAAAGCTGGCTAAAGCCGGATATACGATCAGCCGAAATTTTTGCAAAGACCCTAACGGTGTTCTGAAAGGATAGGCTAAACATGGTTGGCGGTGGCGTGTTTTAGTTGGTGGTGACTTTAATTTACCCTCGATATAGAGGTGAAAATACATGTTTAATTCCGGAGGTAGGCATCCGAAATTGTGCTAAACGCATTCTCTGAAAATTATTTCGAGCAGTTAGTTCATGAGCCCACACGAATAGTAAACAGTTGTGAAAACACACTTGACCTCTTAGCAACAAATAATCCTGAGTTAATAATGAGCATCAAAACGGATACGGGGAGTAGTGAACACAGGGTTGTTGTAGCGAGACTGAATATTGTAACCCCCAAATCCTCCAAAAATAAACGAAAAATGTACCTAATCAAAAAAGTAAATAAAAATTCACTTGACACCTTCCTGAGAGACAATCTCCACTCATTCCAAATTAATGACATAAGTGTAGACCAGATGAGGCTTAAATTCAAAGAAAAAGTATTGGCAGCAATTGAGAGATTTATACCAAATAAATTAACAAACGACGGAGCTGATCCTTCTTGGTACACAAAATGGGTTAGAACACTGTTGCAGAAACAACGAAACAAACATGCAAAATTTAAACAGACGCAAAATCCCCAAGATTGGCGATCTTTTACAGAAGCTCGAAATTTAGCGCGGACTTCAATGCGAGATGTCTATAACAGTTTCCACAATGAAACTTTTGTCTCAAAACCTGGCAGAAAATCCAGAGAGATTCTGGTCGTATGTGAAGTATGTTAGCAGCAAGACACAATCAATGCCTTCTCTGCACAACAGCAACGGAAATACTATCGAAGACAGTGCTGCCAAAGCAGAGTTACTGAACACAGCCTTCCAAAATGCCTCCACAAAAGAAGACGAAGTAAATATTCAAGAATTCGAATCAAGAACAGCTGCCAGCATGACTAACGTAGAAGTACAGAGCTATTACAAATGATTGAAGCGATTTCATAAATTCACTGTAGCTCCATTCATTGACATATGGTCACGACACACTACAGATACGTAGCAAAACTCATAAAGTTTTGTTCGGCTGAAGCCGCACTTCAGGTTTCTGCCGCCAGAGCGCTCGAGAGCGCAGTGAGACAAAATGGCGACAGGAGCCGAGAAAGCGTATGTCGTGCTTGAAATGCACTCACATCAGTCAGTCATAACAGTGCAACGACACTTCTGGATGAAGTTCAACAAAGATCCACCAACTGCTAACTCCATTCGGCGATGGTATGCGCAGTTTAAAGCTTCTGGATGCCTCTGTAATGGGAAATCAACGGGTCGGCCTGCAGTGAGCAAAGAAACGGTTGAACGCGTGCGGGCAAGTTTCACGCGTAGCCCGCGGAAGTCGACGAATAAAGCATGCAGGGAGCTAAACGTACCACAGCCGACGGTTTGGAAAATCTTACGGAAAAGGCTAAAGCAGAAGCCTTACCGTTTACAATTGCTACAAGCCCTGACACCCGATGACAAAGTCGAACGCTTTGAATTTTCGGCGCGGTTGCAACAGCTCATGGAAGAGCATGCGTCCAGTGCGAAACTTGTTTTCAGTGATGAAGCAACATTTTTTGTTAATGGTGAAGTGAACAGACACAATGTGCGAATCTGGGCGGTAGAGAATCCTCACGCATTCGTGCAGAAAATTCGCAATTCACCAAAAGTTAACGTGTTTTGTGCAGTCTCACGGTTTAAAGTTTACTGCCCCTTTTTCTTCTGTGAAAGAAACGTTACAGGACACGTGTATCTGGACATGCTGGAAAATTGGCTCAAGCCACAACTGGAGACCGACAGCGCCGACTTCATCTTTCAACAGGATGGTGCTCCACCGCACTTCCATAATGATGTTCGGCATTTCTTAAACAGGAGATTGGAAAACCGATGGATCGGTCGTGGTGGAGATTATGATCAGCAATTCATGTCATGGCCTCCACGCTCTCCCGACTTAACCCCATGCGATTTCTTTCTGTGGGGTTATGTGAAAGATTCAGTGTTTAAACCTCCTCTATCAAGAAGCGTGCCAGAACTGCGAGCTCGCATCAACGATGCTTTCGAACTCATTGATGGGGACATGCTGCGCCGAGTGTGGGAGGAACTCGATTATCGGCTTGATGTCTGCCGAATCACTAAAGGGGCAGATATCGAACATTTGTGAATGCCTAAAAGAACTTTTTGAGTTTTTGTATGTGTGTGCAAAGCATTGTGAAAATATCTCAAATAATAAAGTTATTGTAGAGCTGTGAAATCGCTTCAATCATTTGTAATAACCCTGTATATATCCTCGGAGTAGTGAAGCAACTTAAATCAGTTAATAAAAGCAAGTCTTCTGGTCCAGACTGTATATCAATTAGGCTCCTTTCTGAGTATGCTGATACATTAGCTCCGTACTTAACAATCACATATAACCGTTCGCTCGAAGAAACGCCCATACCCAAAGACTGGAAAGTTGCACAGGTTACATCAATATTCAAGAAAGGTAGTAGGAGTAATCCACTGAATTACAGGCCCATATTGTTAACGTCGATATCACCAAGATTTTACAACATATATTGTGTTCAAACATGAATTACCTCTAAGAAAACTGTCTATTGACACACAGTGAACATGAGTTTAGGAAACATAATTCCTGTGAAACACAACTAACTCTTTATTCACATGAAGTGTTGAGTGCTATTGACAAGGGATTTCAGATTGATTCTGTATTTCTGGATTTCCGGAAGGCTTTTGTCACAGTACCACACAAGGGGCTCGTAGTGAAATTGTGTGCTTATGGAATATCGTCTCAGCTATGTGACTGGATTTGTGATTTACTGTCGGAGAGGTTACAGTTAGTAGTAATTGACAGAAAGTCATCTAGTAAACCAGAGGTGATTCCTGGCGTTCCTCAAGGTAGCGTTATAGGCCCTTCGCTGTTCTTATCTGTATAAACGATTTGGGGGACACTCTGAGCAGCTGTCTTAGGTTGTTTGCAGATGATGCCGTCATTTATAGACTAATAAAGTCATCAGAAGATCAAAACAGATTGCAAACCGGTTTAGAAAAGATATCCGAATGGTGTGAAAATTGGCAGTTGACCCTAAATAACGAAAAGTTTGAGGTCATCTGCATGAGTGCTAAAAGGAATTCGTTGAACTTTGGTTGCACGAGAAATCAGTCTAATCTAAAAGCCGTAAATTCAACTAAATACCTAGGTATTACAATTACGAACAACTTAAATTGGAAGGAACACTCAGAAAATGTTGTGGGGAAGGCAAACCAAAGACTGTGTTTTATTGGCAGGACACTTAGGAAATTTAACAGATTTGCTAAGGAGATTGCCTACACTACGCTTGTCTGTCGTCTTTCAGAATACTGCTGTGTGGTGTGGGATTCTTACCAGATAGGATTGACAGAGTACATCGAAAAAGTTCAAAGACGTGCAGCACGTTTTGCATTATCGTGAAATATGGGAGAGAGTGTCACAGAAATGATACAGGATTTGGGCTGGAAATCATTAAAAGAAAGGCGTTTTTCATTGCGCCGGAATCTTCTCCCGAAATTTCAGTCACCAATTCTCAGCTCCGAATGCGAGAATATTTTGTTGACACCAATCTACATAGGGAGAAACAATCACCACGATAAAATAAGGGAAATCAGAGCTCGTATGGAAAGATATAGGTGTTTGTTCTTTCTGCATGGTATACAAGATTGGAATAAAAGAGAATTGTGAAGGTGGTTCGATGAACCCTCTGCCAGGCACTTAAATGTGATTTGCAGAGTACCCATGTGGATGTAGATGATATGGTTGCCCTATCGGTTGGAGGATGGCTTTCACATATCATACAGCCGTTATGGCGCCTTCCATGACCACCAGCAGGGTACATCAGCCCCACATAATGCGACCCCAAAACAGCAGGGAACCTCCACCTTGCAGCAATCGCTGAACAGTGTGCCTATGGCGTTTAGCCTGACCGAGTTACCTCCAAACATGTCTCCGATGATTTCCTAGTTGAAGGCATATGTGGCACTCATCAGTGAAGAGAAGCGTGATGCCAATCATGAGCGGCCCATTTGGCATGCTGATGGGTCCACCTGTACTGCACTGCATGGTGATTTGGTTGCAAAGATGGACCTCACCATGTACGTCGGGAGTGAAGTTGCGCATCATGCAGCACACAGTTTGAGCCGTAACACAACATCCTGTGGCTGCACGAAAAGCATTATTCAACATGGTGTCATTGTTGTCAGGGTTCCTACGAGCCATAATCCACAGGTAGCAGTCATCCACTGTAGTATTAGCCCTTGGGCGGCCTCAGCAAGACATGTCATCGACAGTTCCTGTCTCTCTGTATCTGCTCCATGTCCAAACAACATTACTTTGGTTCACTCCAAAACGCCTGGACACTTCCCTTGTTGAGAGCCCTTTCTGGCACAAAGTAACAATGTGGACGCAATCGATCCGCAGTGTTGACCGTCTAGGCATGGTTGAACTACAGACAACACGAGCCGTGTACCTCCTTCCTATTGGAATGACTGGAAATGATTGGTTGTTGGACCCCTCCGTCAAATAGGTGCTGCTCATGCATGGTCGTTTACATCTTTGGGTGGGTTTAGTGACATCTCTGAACAGTCAAAGGGACTGTGTATGTGATACAGTATCGACAGTCGACATCTATCTTCAGGAGTTCTGCGAACCGGGATGATGCAAAACTTTTTTTGATGTGGGTATTTGTCGACTGAGCACCCTGGGGGATTTGAATCCTTGAAAAGCTCCTTCCTCCCACCCCACGCCCCGCCTCCCACTGAGTCTTGGGCACATGGATTTTTCTGCCCTCGCAACCCCCCCCCCCCTGCCCCCATGTCCAGCTGCTTCCCCTCCCCCTCACACGAAGCCTGGGCACCGGTACTGGTATGGTGACATAGGGTTGGAACACAAACATTAGTGTGCATTACAGTCAGTCATACTTAATTATAAGGACTGATCAAAAGGTTTTGGTTCTAAGGCCATGCAGCCCAGAATTGGTATGCCAATCAGGCAAAGTCGCCTTGAACATTGAGGCAATTGTCCCACCAATGCACCAGGTTGAAGAGTGTCGCTTGTTACTGTCCATAATGGACAAGACTGGCCTCCCAGATTTACTGGCATGTTGTATCGAATTGTGACCAGCACAGAAATTGGTGCATCATTCCACAATGGTCAGTTTTGAGAGACATGCTACTTCATGCACATTCTTCATTTTCCGATGGATGTGTGCAGGTGTTTGTCCTAAGGTAGCCAAGAAAAGAATAATAGCATGTTGGCCCTGTTTGAACACATTTGGTAACATCACCACAGTTCACTTTCCTGTATTTACCATAGACATATCTTAAAGACAAGGGTGCCACACTAATCTCTTGCCTAAATGTCAGTGCTTGTATACCCGCTTTGGAGTCATGTATAGCTGCAGGAAAGCCCTCAAATGGAAATTTTTTGATCGCCCCTTATACTTCGTGCATGGATGTAATTACTATAACCACAGGGCCTGCTGCGTGGGGGAAGAGGGGAGGCCACAAAGCCATCATAGTTTGGTATACTTAAATATGTAATTTTGCTTCAGAGTGATAGTTCATTTCGGTAACAGTTGCAAAGGGATGTTGATCCTTTCCATGACACACCTACAAATTATGTCTCAAAGGATGGGACTTTGAGAGCATTTTCATTTTATGTTCATCTGGAAAACAGTAAAAATCGATAACTTCATGAATGAAACTGGAAACAGCTGAATGGGCGAAATCGCATAAGTCCGGTATAGTGGACCTAATTTTTCTGTCATAACCCAATAGCAGTATAGCTGGTTTTCCTTTTTTTATGTGTCATCTCAGCAGCATGTGTAAGGACGAAGTGATAAGCACTGTGGCCTGTAGTTGTGACAGAAATGTTGTGGATCAAAATTTCCCACTGTCCTGACAACATTTGCAGTGCACACTACAAACTGACCACTTGCTGTGATAGAAATGATGCAAGAAAGTAACAAGGTCTGGTGAAAGTGCATTACAGCAATGTTCGTTTTCACGTGAGGGACTTATTTCTAGCTATGAATGTGAAATGAAATGAAAAATAAATCCCACAGCGCATGGTCAATCAGTTCAGTGTGTAGTGACTAGTGCAGTGCCACTTGTATAGACTGGCTAGCACCATTGCAAGTGTCACAAAAACTTTCAAATTCTACCAATGAATACCAAGTAGTGTTAGTGGGCATTGCATCAAGAAAAGTTGGACAAGGTATATATCTCCTCCTTTTCCACCTAACCCCCTCCCCCCCCCCCCCCTCCCCCAGGGGGCTTGCCAATCTTTGGCAGGTTCGTGCTTGGGTACCACAGGGTTCCAGCCTATGCAGCATCATCTCCCGTCTGTGCTGCATCTCCATCCTCTTGCTATTCCCTTCGGGAACATGTCTGGGGTGTTATTGGGAATGTTCTGCCTTGTATGTCGCTGATTTAAGAACAGTCTCACCATTGTTTCTCGCTCCTTTTCCTTTCTTTGTTTTCCTTCTCCTCTCGTTCCTCCGCTTCGGCGTTTGAGGTTCCTCTTTTTCTTCTTCCTCCCTGTGCGGTCCTGAAGGCCGGCCCACGCATCTGATGCATAACAAGTGACCAGGTAACGACCCGGGTCGATAGGTAGGATTCGCATGTACTCCCTGGTACAGGCAAAGCCCAGGGAGGGGTGACTGCCTGAGCTGCAACCTTCCCAAATTGCTGATTGGTCCCTCTGTCAGGTGTTTGGGAGGTGTGAACAATCACCAGGCCCCAGTTGGAAGGAGCATTCCAGTGGAGATGCTGGCAATCATGGGGATTTTCTCGCAATGAGTCAATCATCTTCACAATCAACATCCACGAAATGTAAATGCAATGAGGCTAATGATTCAAAGTCCCTTCCCACTGCACCACAGTTCTTAGTGGTCTCACGTACTGAAGATGGTCAGCCCTTTGCCACAGTAAATCCATTTATTATTCAGAAAGCCGTCGATGCAAATGCCGGCCCTGTGAAATCCTGTTCTCGTTTACGGAATGGCACTTCGCTTTTGGAGAATACTTCAGAGTCTCAAGCACAACAACTGCTTGCTGCCTCGCTTCTCCACAGCTACCCTGTTCGTGTTGAGGCCCATAGAACTTCGAATTCTCCCCATGGTGTTATTTGCACTAGCCTGCTGAACAGTCTAACTGCGGCCGAAATCCAATCTTATCTCTCTGATGAGGGTGTCATTGCTGTCCATCATATAACGAAAAAGGCAGATTCCTCCTTAGTGCCCACCCACACTCTTTTTCTCACCTTTGATAGGATGGTGCTTCTGTTCAAAATCAAAGCAGGCTATGAAATTATCACAGGCCAGCCGTACATTCCCAACCTGATGTGCTACCAGCAGTGTCATCGTTTCAACCACACTAGAACGTCTTGTCGACACCCTGCCAAATGTGTCACCTGTGACAGGGATGCACATGAGGGTAATTGTCCGTCTCCTTCTCCCCACTGTATCAACTGCAAAGGCGGTCATGCCTCCTCCTCTCGGGATTTTCCCATGTACCTTGATGAGCTGGCTGTCCAAGAGATCTGGGTAAAGGAAAAAGTCCCTTACCCAGTCACTCAAAGGTTATTGGCTAGTCGCAAACCCTGCGTTCTCCCATCTGGCACCTATAGTTCTGTTCTTGTTACCCCTTGCTCCATGAAGGACATGGCCATGTAGACATGTGACCTCCAATTCAGCTCTGAGGTTCTGAAATCGCCCAATGTAAAGGTAGCATCGTCAACAAGCCATAAATCTCTTGCTCAGGGGGTGAAGCCACCAGCTACACAACTGGTAGGCCAGAAAGGACAGGAGTACTGTCGTGTTAACTTCCTTCATCTTTCCAGCCAAACAACCCCCGAGTCTTCCTCTAACCGGAGAGTTTCGAAGTAGTCCACCAAAGGCAAACGGTCTTCTTCTTCGCCAACTCGAAGATCCTCCTTGACAGTGTCGCCACTTGATACCTTAGGCCAGCTGCCCTCCCTGTCACCTGTGCGCACCACCAACCGTTTTTCAGCGTTGGAGTGCACAGGCCGACTGCACCAACAAGCCATTGCTTCTGTCGACACCCATGGAGCAGGATCCTCCTGCTTCTGTTCCCTGTCATAGTGACTCTTCACAGGCTGTCACTCAGCAGCCGCCAATGTGACACCCCTACATCTCTTCATCATGGTTCTCCTCCAATGGAATGTTCGCAGTTTTCAATCCCACAAAGAGGATTTACAGCTGCTTGTAGCATCACAGCGTCCCCTGGTACTCTGCATTCAGGAGACAGATTAGTTGGCTGTTTTTTAAGGAGTTTCCTGCAGGGTGGGGGAGTGGCTATGTACGTAAGAAACAGTATTCCATTTGAGTCCATGGACGTATCACAGCACTACACTGAACAGATATTTGAATGTTGTGCAGTGGCAGCTAAATTTAGTGAAACTAAACTTCTAATTATTGTTGCTGCACTTTGTGGGAAGTACCAGAAATAAGTTATTTGTGGTGACTTCAATATAAATTTTGTATATGATGCTGCAAGAACAAGGATGTTGGTAGGTCCCCTAAATTCATATAATCTGATGCAGACACTGTTTTTTTCTTCAACTAGGGTGCAGGGGAAAAGTAGCACAGCCACAGGTAATATTTTTATTCATTCTTCATTACTAGATGGGCGTTCTGTTAATAAAATGGTGAATGGCCTTTCAGACCATGATGCACAAATTTTTACACTGAAAAGCTTTTGTACTCAAACAAATGTCACATATAATTACAAACTATGTAGGAAACTTAATCCAACAGCACTAGAGTTTTTTAAACCTTACCAAGGAACAAGAGTGGCAGGATGTTTAGAGTGCCGATAACACAGATAATAAATATAATGCTTTTCTTCACACATTTTTCATGTTCTTTGATAGTTGCTTTCCATTAGAACATTCTAAAGGGGGTACTAGTAATGGGCAACCTAGGTGGCTAACTAGTGGGATAAGGATATCATGTAGAACAAAGTGGGAATTATATCAAAATGTTATATGTAGTCACAATCAAGTTACAGTAGCCCATTAAAAACAGTATTGTAAGGTGCTTAAAAATGTTATTAGGAAGGCAAAGAGTATGTAGCATTCAAATAGTCGAAAGGCAAAGAGTATGTGGTATACAAATAGAATAGCTAATTCACAGGATAAAACTAAAACCATATGGTCAGTTGTGAAGGAAGTGTCTGATCAGCAGCACAAGGTCGATCATATAAAGTCAGTTTATAGTAAAAATATTACTGTTACTGATAAATCAGATATATGTACAGTATTTAAAAATCACTTTCTGAGCATTGCTGGTGAATTAAATAAAATTTAGTTCCTACAGGGAATCATATGACTTTCTTGGCAAATGCCTTCCTGAGATTGTGTCTGAAATACTTCTGTGATACAGACAAGGGGGAGAGAGAGTCAATAATTAAATCACTGAAGACCAAGGACTCTCATGGATATGATGGGGTGCCTAGCAGAATATTAAAGTACTGTGCTGCACATGTTAGTCCTGCATTTAGCCATATTTGTAATTTTTCCTGTAGGAATGGTCAGTTTCCTGAACGATTAAAGTACTCAGTAGTAAAGCTGAATGTAGACAATTTTAAACCTATTTCTATGGCATCAGTATTTGTTAAAGTTATGAAAAGGCTGTGTATATAAGGATAATTGATCATTTTAGATCACACAATTTGCCATTAAATGTACAGTTCGGCTTTAGAAGTCATTTAACAACAGAAAATGTTATATTTTCTTTTCTCTGTGAGGTATTGGATGGGTTAAGCAAAAGGTATCAAACGGTAGGCATAGTTTTTGATTTAACTAAGGGGTTTGATTGTGTTGATCACAAAATATTGAGCCAGAAGTTCGACCATTATGGAATACTGGGTGTAGTTCACAATTGCTTACCCCTTGCTTTAGCAACAGACAGCTAAAGATCATTATTCACTATGTTGAGAAGGGATGTGATGTGGGATCTGAGTGGGGTACAGACAAGTGGGGGATGCCCCAGGGATCAGTGTTGGGGCCACTCCTGTTTCTTATTTATATAAATGATACGCCTCTAGTATTACGGGTAACTCTAAAATATTTCTGTTTGCTGACAACACTAGCTTGGTAGTAAAGGATGTTGTGTGTAACATTGGCTCAGTTTTAAATAGTGCAGTTCATGAGCTAAACTCATGGCTTGTAGGAAATAAACTAACGCTAAATCACAGTATGACTCAGTTTTTACACTTTCTAACACACAATTCAACAAAACCTGACGTTTTAATTTCACAGAATGGGTATATGATTAGTGAAACTGAACAGTTCAAATTTCTAGGTGTTCAGATATTAACCTGCTGTGGAAAGCCCATGTTTAGGGTCTTGTTTAAAGACTTAATGCTGCCATTTTTATTATTCGAACAGTATCTGAAGTAAGTGATCGTTCAACACGGAAATTAGTCTACTTTGCTTATTTTCATTTACTTATGTCATATGGTATTATATTTTGGGGTAACTCTTCCCATTCTAAAAGGATATTTTTGGCTCAGAAACGGGTGGTTCAGTCAATAAGTGGTGTAGGTTCATGAACCTCTTGTTGATCCCTGTTCACGAGTCTGGGTATTTTGACATCGGCCTCTCAATATATATATATATATATATATATATATATTCCTTACTGTCATTTCTTTTTAACACTATTAGGTTATTCCAAAGAATAAGCAGCTTCCACTCAGTTAATATTCGGCAGAAATCAAATGTGCATTTTGATCGGACTTCCTTAACTCTTGTGCAGAAAGGTGATCCATTTTCAATAAGCTACCACTCTAATTAAAAAATCTTAGCAGTAATTCACGTTTTGAAATCGAAACTGAAGAGTTTTCTCATGGGTCACTCCTATTCTGTCGAGGAGTTCCTTGAAAAATTAAGCTGATTCTTGTTGTATAGTAGTGGGCGTTTACTTAAACTTATGGATTGACTTTTTTGGGTTCATAAACATTTTATTTTTACCTGTTATTACTTTTATGTTGTAATTTGATGTACTGACACGTTTCGTGACCTTGGAGATCTCCTCCTCAATTTGGTCCTATGGTACTTGATGTGTAAATAAATAAATAAATAAAAAGAAACGAAATTGTGCCCTCACAACCACTTTGAGCTATCACATTTCTTACCGGTTTGTTTTGACCTTCCCCCTGAGGTCAGCATTCCATCTCATGAGGTGTCATGCTGCTGATATGGGATGGCATTCATAGTCAACCCACCTCCCTGCCTGCCCATCTTCAAGCTGTTGCAGTTCGCCTTTTTCTTCCCCACCCAACTTCTTCCCTCTGTACCATTTATGTCCCTCTGTCATTCGATGTCACCATGGCAGCTACCTCCCCCATTTTTGCTACTTGGTGACTTTAATGTGTATCATCCCCTTTGGGGTTCTCCCAGGAGCTGTTCAAGAGGTGCCCTCTTGGCTGACCTTAACCAAGTTAACCTTTTCTGCCTAAACACTGGAGCACCCACTTTCGTTTCAGACTCGTCACACACACATTCCTATTTGGACCTACCCTTCTGCACTGCCCACCTTGCCTGTCGTCTTGAGTGGTTTACTCTTTCTGACACCTACTCGAGGAACCATTTCCTGTCTGCTATCCATTTGCTGACTGCTACCCCGTCTGCATGCACACCCAAATGGCAGCTTACTGACTGCCAGCATTACTCCTTCCTGGCGACCTTTGAAGAACAAGATTTCCCCAGTTGTGATGACCAAATGAAATATCTAACAAAACGTTATCCATATTGCTGCAGAATGTTTTTATCCTCGCACTTCCTCTTTACCACGTCATGTCCCAGTCCCTTGGTGGACTGAGGCATGCTGCGAAGCAATTCGCGCATGGAGATGTGCTCTCTGCATTTTTAACTGTCATCCTATGATGGCAAACTGCATTCATTATAAGCAGATGCATGCAAAGTGTTGTCAAGTTCTTCAGTACAGCAAAAAGCTAGCTGGATCTCATTCACTAGTTCTTTTAACAGTTCCACCCCTTCCTCTGTCATGTGGGCCAACCTCTGATGGCGCTCTGACACCAAGATCCATTACCCAATTTCCGATCTGACAGTAGCAGGTGATGTCATCAAGGATCCTGTTGCTATCTCCAACACCTTGGGCCGCCATTTTACGGAAATTTTGAGCTCTTCACACTATCACCCTGCCTTCCTCCATTGGAGGAGGAGGCTCAGGTGATACCCTTCTCTTCACAGAATCGTGATTGCTACAATGCAGCCTTTATTATGAGGGAGCTAGATCATGGTCTCAGTTCATCCCGATTGTCTGCCCTAGGGCATGACGCTGTTCACATTCAGATGTTGCAGCACTCTAGGCATTTCTGGCTCCCTTTTGGTTGAGGATTTTGCCATCTATTACAGTTCTCCCACAGCTCTCTCTCTCTGGGCGACGCCTTCACCGATGTCTTGATTGGCTTTACTCCTGGAGCATCGACAATGGCTTTCACTTTTCCGCTGACAAAACCATGTGTATGAATTTTTGGCGACACAATTGGTTTCTCCCACCATCTGTACATGTTGTGCCTATTGCCCTTCTGTTAGTTGAAACTACGAAAATCCAGGGGCTCATGCTCAATAGCAAACTCTCTTGGTCCTCCCATGTGTCTTACCTGGCAGCCCACTGTATACAGTTCCTCATGTCCTACATGTCCTCAATGGTACTTCCTGGGGTGCCGATCGAACCACCCTCCTCCGTTTGTACCGGTCCCTTCTCCGTTCAAAACTTGACTGTGGGTGCTTTGATTATGTGTCTGCATGTCCACCTCTTTTACGCCATCTCAACACTATCCACCATCAGCTGTGCGGGCTAGCTGCGCGGTATTAGGTGCCTTGTCATGTTTCGCGTAGCTCCCCCTGTCACAGGTTCGAGTCCTCCCTAGGGCATGTGTGTGCGTGTGCATGTGTGTGTGTGTCCTTAGCGTAAGTTAGTTTAAATTAGATTAATTAGTGCGGAAGCTTAGAGACCGATTACCTAAGCAGTTTGGTCCCATAGAACTTACCAAAAATTTCCAAATTCCAATCCACCATCGTGGCATCCGTTTGGCTACTGGCGCGTTTTACACTAGCCTGGTTGAGTGTCTGTATGCTGAAGGTGCTGAACTACCACTGTCCTACCATCGTGACTTTCCCCACAGCAGGTATGCATTCCGTTAGTCTGCCATGTGTGGCCACCCATCCTATGCTTCAGTCTTCGATGATTCCTTCGATCGCCAGTATGGGGCACATCCCTCTTCTCTGTTACCTCCTGGAGTCCGCTTTTGGTACTTGCTATGGCGGATTAACTTCACACTACCTGCAACTTTCCCAGTTGGTGTGAACTCTTCACCACCTTGGCTTCATGAAGCAATCAATGTTAACTTTGGCCTTCATTCGCCTCTTAAGGACACTACTCCAGCCTCACTCTATCGCCTTCAGTTTCACGACCTTTGCATGCAACTTCGCGACAGTATGTTTGTCTACACTGATGGCTCTTGGACTGACCGGTGGGGTCAGGTGTGCCTTCGTCATTGGCACCCATGCCTTTTGATATCAGCTTCTGGCACACTGCTCGGTATTTACATTCGAGCTCTTCGCCCTGTATCAGGCCATGGAGTACATCTGGCAACACAGCCTTTTCAATTGTGTCCTCTGCTCAGACTCACTCAGCGCCCTTCAAAGTCTGTGTGCACTGTACACCGCCCATCCCTTAGTGCCACGGGTCCAGGAAAACTGTCACTTGCTCACTCTTGGTGGAGCCACTGTGATGTTTATGTGGGTTCCTCATCATGTCGGTCTGCCAGGAAACAAGGTTGCTGATGCTGCTGTCAAGGCTGCAGTCCTTGTACCTCAGCCCGCTAGTTCCTATATTCCCTCCGATGATCTCTGTGTTGCCGTCTGTCAGGAGGTCGTGTCCCTTTGGCATCGCCAATGGTCCTCCCTTCATGGGAACAAGCTCCAGATTATTAAGCCTCTGCCCTTGACTTGGTGACCTCCTCTCGGCCCTCCCACCAGAAGGAGGTCATTTGAACTAGGCTGTGTATTGGGCACTGCCTTTTTAGCCATTGTCATTGATAAGTGGTGCTCTCCCACCACTTTTTACATATTGCGTCCAAGTTTTAACTGTCCGCCACTTCCTGACGGAATGCCTATTTTTTAACCGTTTACATTCCCACTTTGGTTTCCTGTCCGAGTTATGGGCTGTTTTTGCGAATGACATGCGGGCTGTCGACCGCATTTTACTTTTTATCCGTCAAAGCAATATGGTGATGGCTATTTAATTTTTAGTTTTGGACCTCCGTTTCTGTATGGTGTCCTTTTCAGCACTTTCT
This sequence comes from Schistocerca americana, assembly GCF_021461395.2. NCBI lineage: Eukaryota > Metazoa > Arthropoda > Insecta > Orthoptera > Acrididae > Schistocerca > Schistocerca americana. The sequence goes on from NC_060130.1 coordinate 293,831,792, forward strand.
CCACATGCCTGTTTATTATCTGTCTTCTCTTATGTCAGTTGGGACTGATGTATAGTCGTTTTTTAACTCCCGTCTGTCTTTATGTTCTATAGTTTTGACTTGGGCGCATATAACCCCAGTCGTTTTTGCACCCTGAAGCAAAACAAAACCAAAACCAAACATGTCCAACATCCCTCTACACCTTTCACCTGTCGCCTGTATTTTTCTTCCTTCCCACTTTCTCTCTCCATCTTCTCTCCCCATCCGTCTGCCCATCCCCTCCTTCCACCATTCTCTGTACATCTTCTGCTCCCCTGTTTCTTGTTTGTCACCACCTCACCGCTCTTTCTGTCCATCTCCTCCACTTCCTCTATTCTGGTCAACTCATCCTCTCTTCTTTCTCTCTGTCCACTTTATCCTCCCTGTTCTCTCACAATCTATCTCTCCCCACACATATCTCTGTGCAACTGTGCCAATCCGCATATATAACCCTGCAGTCGATGCCAGTACTATATGTGCAACACACCTATTGTGGAGGGCAGCTTGTATATCGGGGTGAAAATCCCTTTTATCATTGCCTCTACTACTATGGGAAATACAAGATTGTAACCCCTACATTTCTGATTCTCATATAGGAAGTAGTTTATGTATTAAATTCGGTTGAAATCTGTCCAGTGGCTTAGGAGAGCGTACTAGCATTTTCACTGTGACTTCACCTGCATGTGCATTCGACATATATGTTACACAGATTTCCTCGTCATTCCTCTGTGTCCACTCCTTCCTCCCTGTCTTTCTCTGTCAACCTCATCCTCCCAGCTCCATTTGAATATGTCCTTCTCCCCACACCTATCTCTTCATTCTCCTCCTGATTGTCTATTTGTCCATCTTCTCTGCACCCTCTCTCCAACCATATTTTCCTCCCTCTGTTACTTTTCCACCTGGCCATTTCTTCACCACATCTTTCACCTGGTTCCTGCATCTCCCCCTCCCCTTCTCTCTGCCCATCCCCTCCTTTATCCATCCCAGCCATGTCTACCCACATGTGTAGCCCCTGCAAAACAAGTAGATAAAGCAGGCAGTCACTGCTCCAATGTAGCTGTCATACAGTTCAACCTACATATCAGGGGGCTTGAAAACCGTTTGTTACCCTTATCATATAGGCGACCATGCAAAGGAAGCTGATAAAGAACACCGATACTACTGCAACAGAACATGCCTGTCGTGTAGGGCAGTCTATAGGCTGCCCTGCAAAGCAGGTTGATAAGACAGGCCAATACTAATCCCACATGACTCGCGAGTCATACAGTGCAACCTGTATGGCAACAGTTGGTGAATAACTTTTTGCTCTTATCGTACCTCACAATGGAGCTGGGAAGTTATAAATTTTATGGTGCAGACACTCAGCAAGTTCACTGCTTGTGTGCCAAATTTGGTTGAAATCGATCAGAGGTATGACAATAGGTCCTGAGCTTACAAATTCTTCTGCAGAACAATGCACTTAGCATGAATGTCGCCAATACTCAGCACAATTATGAATACACATCACAATTTTTCTACTGCAGTGCTTTCATTTCCATTCGCTTGAATTCGAATTTTCATTAGATTCATCCTGTGTTCCAGTTTTAAACGTTGAAAAAGTTTGACACTTCAGCTGCTAATATCTTGGGATACTGATCCAAATGAAGATATTGTACTTTAACAGGACTGAAACTACCCCAGAAGAAAAAATTGTTTATACCCCTGCAAATTGCAATAAGCGACATTTAATATGCCTGTGACATAACCATACTATTAAAGTGCATTATTAAAATAATGCAGGTGTAGCATCCAGTTATGGTAATGCTAATGCTCATGCTCATAATCTTTGAGTTATACTCTCTGTCCAGAAATATGACAAAACATTAGGGAATGCAGTCACGAAGGAAAGAAGAGCCTGAATAAGCACTGCTTTTTAAGAAACAGTATAAAGTGTTTTTCAACCCATTGTGGGGAAGTCATATGGATCTAATGTGTTGTACTATATGAAATAACACTTGGTACGGTACTGGGTTCTTAGATTCACTCTTGAAGGGGCTGAAATGATATTAAAACATATAAAATGCCAGATCACTTTCTTATAGCTGGAACAAGATGAAATACTTAACTTTATTACAATTCATGTCAACAGGAATATCCTGAGTGTTTGTACTGTCATTAAACATTAACGTATCACTTAATACAGGACAAGATACTAGTCTCTTTTTTACACAGTACAATTGAGAATAAACATTTATGCAGAGTTCTGTCTACTGCTGTCACACTGCTGGTTCGGAAGAGACATGATGCCATTTTCTTTGGCAATGCTTGCTGACTGACTGATGTAAGCATGTGAGCTGTTGTGGTGGCATATGGAAATTTTTCTGGGCGTTTCTATGCCACTATCTCTCATTCGCCATTGCTTCTGGCAGCAACTGTGTGTCCTTTTGGTTCCATTGCGAGGTACAAAACTTCCTTTGGCATCTCGCTCTTCAGGTGGCACCACATAATGTATGTTCATGTATTGACACTTACCTCCCATCTCGTCCTCAGAGCATTTGTGGCATCGTGTGAAATCCCACTCATGAGCTTGGCCAGAACCCACAGTGTTTTAGCAATGTACAGCATATGAGACAATTTTGTACCACTTATTGCTCTACAGATTTACCTAGAAATGTTTATTAGTTTCCACTGGAACAAACGAAATCTTCAGGTCTGTCCAATTCATTAAAGATCACCTACAGCCAGCTGATGACTCCCACTCACATGCAGGTCCTCCTCCTACTAAGTACTAAACTTCAACACCCACCTAAAAAAGCCAGCAAATGACACTTCTTCATTCCACACCTGCTCATGGGAATACACTTGCAAGCCCTCAAAGCTTTCTGTGGTCAGACCTACTTTATTGATCAGTGAGGATTGCTTTCTCTCTACTACAAATTCACAAAACTTAATGTCGCCTTGTTAAGTAACAGTTTTTCCAAAATCGCCCTGTAACTGGATTAATAACTCACTTTACAAATGAGAGTACCAAATCAATTAAAGTTTCAAGCAAAGCCTGAAGGTAGGCAACTAACTGAAACAAACACCAGTGATTGTGAAGGGGATGGGAAAACAGAGGAATCTATTATACTCAAATGAGGTCAGCTGTAATTGATGCATAAGCTGTATAAGGATATCCTGGATTGGCTCACCAAAATTAATTTTAAAATGGGCATGATGTAAACTCACAAGTGCCTATGTGCAGTCACACTCATTGGTCTAAACATGAAACTAAGCTCTGAGGGGAACAGAATTTCGGCATTGTGCTCCCACTCTCTGTGAAATTTGTATTATTGGTTAACCTACATCTACATACATATACATAAAACTACCTTACCGTGTGTGGCGGAGGGTACTTTGTACCACTACTAGTCATTTCCTTTCCTGTTACACTCAAAAATAGAGCAAACCGCCTGTAGACCTCTGTGCAAGTTCTAATTTTTCTTTTCTTTCCGGTCCTTATGTGAAATATACGTTGGCTTTAGCAGGATGGTTCTGCAGTCAGCTTGAAATGCCAGTTGTTTAAATTCTGTAGTGTTCTTCGAAAAAGAATGACTCCTTCCACCTATGAATTCCCATTTGAGTTCCCAAAGCATCTGTGTAATACTGGGTATTAACTAAACCTACTGGTAACAAAGCTAGCAACTTGCCTCTGAATTGTTTCAGTGCCTTCCTTTAATCCAAACTGGTTGTGATCTCAAACACTTGAACAGTACTCAAAATGGGTTGCACCTGTGTTCTGTACATAAGTAGTATATCTATGGGATTTCTGAGGCAAAGAGCATAGTTCTTAAAATTTCTCGATTTAAAACCAGGATTTTGAATTTGTTGTTTCCCCTTTTTAAAAATTCCTCTGTATGATACCAAGATGTTAGTTTCAATGTTTCCCACATTTAAAAATTTATGTTACTGCAGATGAAATTTTCGTTTATTTAAAAAGTGAAAAATCTAATAAATTTTTTCCTTGAAAGTTCTGAGATTCTGTGTATATCTCTATCAATAAACCAAATTTTTATTCATTTGAAATATATTAAATCTAATACTTTTTTCCTTACAACTAAGGTCATCTGTCTATGTAATCACTTGAAACTTTCAAATGTACGTTTCAACTGTAATGGTTTTTTAAAAATTAAAAATATAAATTTTATCTATATAAATAAAAAGCAAAAACAAAATGCATATCAAAGCTGACCTGTTCCAAATTGTTCAGTTATAAAGATACAAAAAATTACTGTAAAGAGAAATGTTATTTAAATGTAATAAGACGAGACCTATGGGACTCTATTGATTATGAAACAAGTGAAGAAGAGAGAACTAAGATTAGAAAATACAAAAAACTTTGACCAGTTTGTAAAACAAAAAACTATAAACCTATTCTAAACTTTATAAAGAAACATTAATTGATCTTATTCTAATCCTGTTGATAATATTAATAGTAACGATAACGAATTGAATAAAAAATCCTTTCAGAAACTTCAAAAAGTGTCTAAAACAAAAATTTATGGAATTATTCCAAACTTAATAAACAACAATTAATCGCTCTTGTCAATAGATCTGAGGATAATATTAATAATATCGATAAGGGGGACTATTTTGAAAAGCTTCTAGTAGATAAATATCAAGAAATTAAACAAAAAATGATCTGAAAAAGTCTTCAGGTTACAATTTTCTAGATGAAGACGATTTATTTAAGTCACTTAAACGAATTAATAGAAAACATTATGCTCTTAAATCAAGAATAATAACTTATGAAATTAAGAATTTTTTAATCAAATTAAAGAAGAAGTAATCATCAACTTAAAGAATATTTTAATACAAAGAAAAGCGATTAAAACTAATAAAAATTTTATTCTAATTTTATAAATAGAGACGAAACACTAGAATTTAACTTTTAAATGAAACGGCGAAGTTTTATTGAAAACAACTATTTATAAAGTTGTTATAAAAATAGCCGGCCGGTGTGGCTGTGCGCATCTAGGCGCTTCAGTCTGGAGCCGCGTGACCGCTTCGGTTGCAGGTTCGAATCCTGCCTTGGGCATGGATGTGTGTGATGTCCTTAGGTTAGTTATGTTTAATTAGATCTAAGTTCTAGGCGACTGATGACCTCAGAAGGTAAGTCACATAGTGCTCAGAGCCATTTGAACCATTTGTTATAAAAATCAACAAATAAACTACTAACTGCAATGGAAGAAATACAAAGACAAAATCTGGTTGATCTTTATTTTATATAGGTAGTTTAGAATTAAATTTTAACATACACAATCCAATTATAGGATCTTCTACCAAGAGAAATTCTCCCAAAAGAAATTAAAGATAAAAAGCTGAAATTAATGTAAAAATACAGATAAAAAGTTTTATCTCTTCAATAAAATCGGCTTGATATACAGCAAATTGTGATGGAGAAGGAGTTAGTAAATATATAAATATTGAAAAGGATTAGAAGAAATTTTTGAAAAAGGAAAAAAAATATTCCTGTTGATCTAACAGATATTCTAAAATTTGAAAATAAGTCAAATATTTCACTTAATGTTTACATTTTAATGAAAAATTTGCTTTATATTCTCTGTACCATACAAAAATTAGACAAGAAAAACCTGTTAACCAACTTTTAATTCGAGATACATTTCGATTATTGTTGGATAAATGATTTTAACCAACTAAACAAAAATAAAAAATTTATCCTTGTGACAGATGTTTAAGATATTTTCGTTCTCAAGAAGAAAAACGATTGTAAAGAATATGAAAAGTAAAAATAGATATACCTATAGAAGGTGAAAAAACTGAAATTGGAAAATATGATCATTCGTAATTATGCAGATTGCGACTGGTTACTAAAAGTTACTAGCACTTGTTGACCAAATCCTGAAAAAACTTATATTAATAAATATCAAAAACATTTACCAATTTGATTTAGTTTTGATATCAAATATTTTAAATGTAGCTATAAAAAGCCTGTTATGTATGTATACTGGTAAAGATGCATTGAAAAAATTGCTTCAAATGTTAAAAGATGAATCTAGAGAAATTTATTGCATATATCAATGAAATATTCCAATGATAATGACAAATTAAGATACAATTAATTTTATAAATTAAAAACTATTTTATTTGTGAATAGAAATACACTAAAGCAGGAAAAAGTAAGAGATGATTGGCATTTAACGGGAAAATATGGAGGAGCTGCACATGAAGATTCTAATCTTAATCAACGAAATCCTAATTTTATTCTAGTTTATATTGATAATTTAACAAATTACGATGTTCATTCGTTTATCAAGGAATTAGCAGTAGATATTGACACTATTCCAAGTTATGAACAAGAAAGTATTTCTTTTAGTAAACATGAAGACAGATTAACATTACGATTTTTAGGTAAATCTAATTCATGGCTTCAAGTATTGAGAAATTATCTTTTAATCTTACAAAAGAAAAATATAGAGAAACAGCAAAATACCTTGAAGGTGAAAAATTGATTTTAATAATTAAGAAATGGGTTTATTCTTATGGATATTTGGAATCTGAAGAAGAATTACAAGAAACTAAATCACCTAAAACAGAATGTTTTTATTCGAGTCTTAATAAAGATACTATTTCTGACGAAGTGTATAACTGAGACAAAAAAGTTTGAAAAGATTGAATATGAAAAATTTAGATGAATATACAAGATTATAAGGAGCATTCAGATGCCAATCAGTGTAAGTCACTCCACAATGAAACTGAAGATAATTAGATGTTTCTACTATTTAACACAGAAAAATACAGGTGATTCATACTATGATAAGACTTTTTTATTGAAACCTAATTCAACAACTCACTTATTGTGAGGACACAGAGGAATGTAACTTATATAATTTACAACATAAGCATAATTTAACAAATAACCATGACTGTTGGTCACTGCCCACTTTACTTTTTGAGTAATTTAATCTATATATTCATATCGCTGCCATACTTTGCAGGATTCTTGATCTCTTTTGCTTTTGAGGAAAATGCAAGTCTTCTTTGGTTTATTGAAGGTAACAATCGACAGAATGAGTGATAATATGGAGGAATATACTGCAAAAGTTCCAGCATATGCTTTTCTTTTCATCTCTTTAACAAGTCGACATTCTGGATACAGGGGATCTTGAATAATATTGACCAAATGAAGACGCCTTACTTTTCAATTTGATGTAATGTTGATTTCATAAACTGCAATACCTTCCAGCAATGTTTCTTTGTAGAAAATAGAATATTCTTGTTATTTGCAGTATCTTAGCCATTTAATTTTCAATGAATTTACTTTACCCCCTTCAGTATTGGTATTTCTATTGGAAATAAAAGCTTTCAAGTTCATGATAGAAAGAAATTCTTCTTTCTTCATATCTGTTATGAGAAATGGATTTTTGCATTTGGGAATTGTTACCAAATTAGTCCAATCTCTTGGATTCGATAACGCCATAATCTACATCATTTGGGAAGTAACTGTGTCCTGATACCATAAATTTGTGGTCAATGTCATCAGCTGCCACTCCTGGATCCTGCAAAAGTTTTTGCAATGATAAGTTTAGTTTGATACTCCTGTTTTGACCTGTACAAGGAACTGAATACATGACAATATGGTGATGAGATGAGGCATGTTGTTTAGGATTTTTAACAAGACATTGTTCAATTTCCTGTGATCCACGAGATCCTTCTGTCTCATTCCACATGTACATGTAACCCTCAGAGTCACTGAGACTGTGTATTCCCTGGTTATATACATACATATTTAGTTTATAATAGACAACAGACGTGGGAAGGTTTTTGGGAAAGGTAAAGCTTTTTCCAGACCAAAAGCAGAAATGTAAACATCTACTCTTGCAAGATGTTTACATTCCACTTTGATATTAGCAGATATTTTTGAAAAATAAGAGATATGTGTATTAAATCTCGATCCATCTTGGTATTTTACAGCCACTAGGTTATTTGGGATTCTATGTTAAAAATGACAAAAATTGAATTAGATATATTAAACGATTATGATATGATTATGTTTCTTGAAACAGGAATTTAAGGTGGAATTCTCAAAGTATTAAAGAATACGCTAAATCAAATAATAAATATATGAAAATTTTTCAGCCAGAAAAACAATAAATTTATATTACATGTTTAGACACAAATAATTTGTATGGTTGGGCAATATCACAATTTTTACCATTTAGAGCTTACAGTCTGTTACACCCAAAATATTGCAAATTCGAAAAAATATTTAAAATAGCAGATGATGATAAATATGGTTGTATTTCAGAAGTTGTTTTAAAATATACAAAAAATTACATGATATACATAAGGATTTACCGTTAGCACCAGAAGGAAAAATAAATTATTAACAATATTAAATAATACAGAAAACTATAAATTCTGCAAAACATGTTCAGAAAGGATAGATTACATAAAGTAGGTGGTGGTGTGTGTCTGTTGCCATATTTTATCTTGTAGTGAAATTGAAATAGATAGTTCCTGAGAATTGCTATGGGTAGAGGTTATACTCAACAGCTGTACGAAAATAATAATTGGCTCATTCTACCAACTCCCCGACTCGGATGACGTAATAGCTGAACAGTTCAAAGTAATCTTGAATCTCATTACAAAGAAGTACCCCACTCATACAATTATAATCTACTCTAGATTTGTTGGCGAAAACACATGTTCGAAGCCAGTGGTAGACAGAAAACATCTTCCGAAATTATATTAAATGCTTTCTCTGAGAATTACTTTGAACAATTGGTTCAAGAGCTGACGCGAATTGTAAATTGTTGTGAAATCACGCTTGACGTCTTAGCCACAAATCCTGATCTAATAGAGAGTGTCATGATGGATACAGGGATTAGTGAACACAAGGTCATTGTAGTGAGGCTCCACACTATATCAACCAAAACCACTAAAAATAAAGGCAAAATATATCTATTTAAAACAGCAAATAAAAATTCTGCTTGATGCCTTCCTAAGAGAGAGTCTCTATTCCTTCCAAGCTAATTATGTAAGTGTAGACCAGATATGGCTCAAATTCAAAGATACAGTATCGACAGCAATAGATAGATTCGTACCACATAAGGTAATAAGGGACGGGACTGATCCACCATGGTACACAAAACACATCAGAACACTGTTGCAGAAGCAGCGAAAAAAGCACGCCAAATTCAGAAGAATGCAAAATTCCCAAGACTGGCTATGTCTCATGGAACCTCGAAATTTAGTATGGACATCAATGCGAGATGCTTTTAATAGTTTTGACAATGAAACATTGTCTAAAAATATGGTAGAAAATCCATAGAGATTCTGGTAGTACGTAAAGTACATCAGTGGGAAAAAACAGTCAATACCATCACTGCGCAATAGCGATGGAAATGTTACCAATGATGGTGCCACTAAAGCAGAGTTACTAAATACTGTTTTCCATAATTCCTTCTCGAAAGAAGATGAAGTAAATATTCCAGAGTTCGAAACCAGAACAGCTGTTAGCATGAGTGACATAAAAGTAGACATCTTAAGTGTTGTGAAACAACCCAGATCACTTAAGAAAGTCACGTCTTCTGGTCCAGATGGTATACTAATCAGGTTTCTTTCAAGGTATGCAGTCACAATAGCGCCTTTCTTAGCAATCATATACAACTGCTCACTTGATGAAAGGTCTGTTCATAAAGACTGGAAAGTAGCACAGGTCACACGGATTTTGAAGCATATACTGTACTCAAACAGTATGAATCACCTTGAAGTAGATGACTTGTTGATACATAACCAACACGGATTCAGAAAATATTGTTCTTGTGCAACACAGCTAGCTCTTTATTCCCATGAAGTAATGAGTGCTGTCGACAAGGGATCTCAGATCGATTCCATATTCCTAGATTTCCCAAAGGCTTTTGATATCATTTCTCACACGTGACTGTTAATCAAATTGCATGCATATGGAGTATCGTCTCAGTTGTGTTGCTGGATTCGTGATTTCCTCTCAGAAAGGTCACAGTTCATACTGATAGATGGTAAATCATCGAGTAGAACAGAAGTGATATCTGGCGTTCTGTAAGGTAGTGTGATAGGTCCTCTGCTGTTCCTGATTTACATAAATCATCTAGGTGATAATCTGAGCAGCCACCTTAGATTGTTCGCAGATGACACTGCAATTTATCATCTAGTAAAATTACCACATGATCAATTCCAATTACAAAATGATCTAGAGAGAATTTCTGTATAGTGCGAAAAGTGGCAATTGGCAGTAAACAAAGAAAAGTGCGAGGTCATAGACATAGGTACTAAAAGAAATCCAATAAATTTACAATAATACAATAAATCACACAAATCTAAGGGCTGCCAATCTGACTAAATTCTTAGGAAATACAATTATGAGTAACTTATATTGGAAAAACCACATAGATAATATTGTGGGGAAGGCGAAACAAAGACTGCAGTTTGTTGGCAGAACACTTAGAAGATGCGACAAACCCACTAAAGAGACAGCCTACATTAGACTTGTCCATCCTCTGCTGGAGTATTGCTGCACATTGTGGGATCCTTATCATGTGGGATTGACAGAGGACATCGAAAAGTGAGAGGCAGCTCGTTTCGTTTTATCACCCAATAGGGGTGAGAGTGTCACTGATACGTGAGTTGGGGTGGCAGTCACTGAAACAAAGGCAGTTTTCTTTGCAGCGAAATCTGTTGACGAAATTTCAATCACCAAGTTTCTCTTCTGAATGCGAAAACATTTTGTCGACACCCACCTACATAGGGAGAAATGATCATCATAATAAAATAAGAAAAACCCGAGCTCGAACAGAAAGATTTAGGTGTTCCTTTTCCCACACACCATTCAAGAGTGAAATGGTAGAGAAGTTGTATGAAAATGGTTCGATGAACCCTCTGCCACGCACTTAAGTGTGAATTGCAGAATAACCATGTAGATGTAGAGGTAGATTTAGATATTATAGAAATTTTAAACGATTTTAGATATTGGTTTAAAATTAATGGAAAGTCATAAAATCTTATAATATGAATAATGAGATTGGTTAAAATATATATAGATTTTAAAACAGAAATGAAAAGTAAAGCCCCTAATGATTTTGCAAAAGATTTCTATACATGGATGAAAAATTCAGTTTTTGTAAAAACAATGAAAAGTATTAGAAATAGGGAAAATTTTAAAATAATATCACATCCAGAAAAATATACGAAATATGTGTCAAAACTAAATTATGGAAATACTACTGTATTTTCCGAAAATCTAGTTGCAGTTCATATGAAACAAACAACAGTAATGTTTCAAAAACCAATTTATTATTTCGAAAATAAAAGTATCTTGTTTTCATTATAATGTTATGAAATCAAAATATCGAAAAAATATTGATTTATGTTATATGGACTAACATTATTTATAAAACTGAAGATTTATAGAAAAACATGAAATCTAAAATAAACAAATTTGACCAAAGTGATTATTCAAAAGGCAATATTTATGGAATTCTGCAAGTAAATAGGAAAGTTTTAGGAAAAATGAATATGAAAATTGTGGAAAGATTATGTTAGAGCACGTTAATGTAAGATCGAAAATGTATGCTTATAAAGATGGTGATAAAGCAGGAAAAATATTTAAAGGAGTTAAAAAATGTGTTATGAAAAGAGAAATTAGTATTGTTGATTGTAAAAATTGTTTAGATAACAAAATAAAACAATATAAAAATGAATTTAATTAGATGAATTATCTATGAATTGTATACAGTTGAATGTAATAAAGTTGTTTTAAGTTCTGATGGCGATAAACGTGTTTTATTACAAGATGATATTAATACATCACCATATTAACTTCATAAGTTGCACTTAAATAAAATACATGATAACAATGATTTCTTGTGAGAATTAAATAGTTGCATAGCAGAGTAACCAAAAACAAATAGTAAAATAAAAAAATTTATTAGTTTTTATATTCTCACTTTATATGGTATTTTTATATGGTTTCAGACACATTTTACAACCAAATTGTCCACATAAACCATCAATGTCTTGAGAATAACTTTTTGTTTTTTACAATTCAGATCTATTTTTTTCTTTTTTGATTGATTAAGGTCACAGTTATGAATATATGTAGAAGAATTTTTAATTTCTTACCCTTAATTATTACAAATAAATGTGTTTTTATTTGAGTTATTTTCAAGTTCTTTTATATGTTTATATTTATTTTCCCTATATCCTTTTTGTTTCTTTTTATACAATCAACAAAACCTATTTGGAAGTTTTATTCTGTTTTGTAATTTTTATTCCTTTGCCAGTTTCTTTTCACACAATGGACAAATAATTTTATTTTCACTATCCATTTATAAAGAAGAAATTTATTAGAACTAAAAAATGGATAAGATTTTGTTGTGTATAAATCAAATCTCCTTTAGATCTAAAAAAACAACAAACTTACTTGTAATGATAAAAAGTTTGACTAATTACTGATGAGAATAATGTGGTTGAAATTTTAGAACATAAAAAAATAGACAAGTCTTTTAAATATGTAGATGAAGATAAAACAATTTTAGAAAATTTAAAAACCTTCAAATTGGAGGGCCACTTTAGAATGGAAAACAGACAATGTTTGATAATGAGTCATGAGTGCATTCTTTAATATTAAAATCAAAATATTGAAAACGCCAAACAATTGAAAAGATGGATTACTCATGATGATGTACACTCAATAAGAAAACATGGAAAATAAAAAATAAATATTAATGGAAAACAAATATCAAATAGTCATTTAAAGTGTCTGGATACAATTAAGAATAATTACATGAAAATCTGATGAAATAATTGATAGAACTGTAGAAATTTTACGTTCAAGAAATGAACAAATAAGTAGTTTATAACCATATGTTGTTGCTCAAAAGATTAACCGAAATTTAAAGCATTTATTTATTATTTTAACATTATATGATTATGATTAGTATGTTATTCGATGTTCAAAAAGGAATCAATATAATTAGAAACTGATATCGAATTGTGAAGAATTTCTAAGACTTAATTGTGTACCAAATTCAGTAAATTTATATCAACGAATGAAAGAAACTTGAAAATTATTTTTTGTCAAAATTATTTCAATTCTTTGAATAATTATTCACAAGAACCATTGAATGACCATATAACTTAACAGCAAACGTTTTTTAGAATATAAAACTAAATTTCCAACTACATTTTTCATGATTAAATTTTAAATAACATTCTTATCTAGTTTGCTAGACATTTAATAAACTAAATTCTTTAAAACCATGAGATTCCATTTATTCAAATTTAAAATTATCAAATAATTAAGACAATATCATTTTTGTTAACCTTTATTTGAATATCAAAATATACTCTATCTTCTTTAATTAAATAATGAGCGTAATGAAATTTATTTTCAATACCCAATAGGTTTAAATTTTCAGTAACCAACTCCATATGTATATAAAACTTTTTATCAACATTTTAAAAATTACTATCATTTTATTTACCCAACTATTGTGTTAATTATCAAAACCAAACCATTTAACATATGCTTTATTACCTTTCTTTCCAAAACTTTTTCAACAAGGTAAACACCTGGAAATTTCGTTTCCAGTAGTTCTGGTTCATAAATATATTTTATTTCTTCATCATTTAAATCTTTTAATTCATATATGACAGGATTTTAATAAATAACATCTTCAGTTTCAAAAATTTTTGTTGACCAGTTTGCTGTTTACTCCTTTCTCCAAAATTCCATTTAATTTACGTATGCTTACTTTGTTACTATATTACGTTTATCATTTGTATCTAACAAATTTGTTACACAAATAGTTTTCAATAATTTTTTCATTTTCTATATTTACATCTTTATGTTTAATTTTTTCGTTGAATGTTTTGTGTTATTATATTCATCAACTAATTTTGAAAATCCATTTATAATTTCGGTTTGTCATAAATGATTTATTCCAAAAGAAATTACATTTATCTTTTAAAAAATTTTTCATTTGTGTATGCAATTCATTAACACATTCTTCATGAATGCTTAATCCATTAACCAGAAAATTATTTGAGCAATGTTTTTCCTAGTTTTACAAACTGATCAAACATCGTCAATTATTTGTTTTCCGTTTTTTGTATGTTAGTGAGGATTATGTGTTTTAGTGAAGCTTTTACATTTCAAACATTAGATGTTATTATGATTCTCTATTTACACAGAATTAAAAATAATTGAACTATTTCACCTAATATAATTAACTTTACATCAACTGGATCTGTTTCAACTGAATCTTTTGTCTTACAGTTAGATAATTTTATTTGTGTACTAGTTTTATTGATTGGATGCAGGAGTTATTTTGTAAAGTTTGTCAAATGCACTCATCAAAAGATCAAAATCGTTATTTGTTAAATATCTCTTTATATTTTTATCAACAACATCTTTTTAAGAATAAAATCATATTCACTCAAATTGTGCATTTTTTCGCCTCTAGCCATGAAAGTAAATTCAACAATTTGTTTATCCTATATTTTATCTTACGATTACTTAACTCATTTTAATACGCCGTTTATCTATATCGCCATAATTACTCTGCTGTTCACAATAAAGTGCCTGGGTGAGTACTCAATGAACCATCTTTAAGCTGTCTCTCTACCATTCCCTCTTTGATGCCGCACGAGAAAAACTAGCACTTAAAGTTTTCTGTGCTAGCCCTAATTTCCATTATTTTATCTTGATGGTCAATTATCCCTATGTAGGTGTGACCAACAAAATGTTTTCACAATCTGAGGAGAAGACTGGTGATTGAAATTAAATGAGAATGTCCCATCGCAACGAAAAACACCTTTGTTTTAATGATTGCCACTCCAATTCACATGTCATATCCATGGCACTCTCCCGCCTTTTCACAATAATACAAAATGAGCTGCCCTTCTTAAAACATTTTCGATGTCATCTGTCAGTCCCACCTGATGCAGATCCCTAACTGCACAGCAATACTCCAGAACAGGGATGACAAGCGTGGTCTAAGCAGTCTCTTTAGTAGACCTGTTCACTTTCTGAGTTTTCTGCATGTGAATCGCAGTCTTTGCCTTGCTCTGCCCACAACATTATCTATGTGATCGTTCCAATTTAGGTTATTTGTAATCGTAATCCCTAAGTATTTACTTGAATTTACAGCTTTCAGATTAGTGTGACTTATCGTGTAATCGAAATTTAGCAGATTCTTTTAGTACTCATGTGAATAACTTCACACTTTTCTTTATTCAGGGTCGAGTGCCACTTTTCGCACCATACAGATATCTTATCTAAATCATTTTGCAATTCGTTTTGGTCATCTGATGACACTGCAAGACGTTAAATGACATCATCATCTGCAAACAATTTAAGAGGGCTAATAGATGAGGAACAATAGAGGGAACGCCAGATATTACTTTCGTTCTACTTGATGACTTTCCATCTATTACTATGAACTGTGACCTCTCTGAAAGGAAATCATGAATCGATTTGCACAACTGAGGCTATATTCTATAGGCACGCAGTTTGGTTAGAAGACTCTTGTGAGGAACAGTGTTGAGAAGCCCCCTGGAAATCTAAAAGTAAGGAATCAATTTGACATTTGACATCCCTTGTTGATAGCACTCATTACTTCGTGAGTATAAAGAGCTAGTTGTCTTTCACAAGAACGATATTTTCTGAATCCATGATGACTGACTATGTGTCTTTTTTTAAGGTAATTCATAATGTTTGAGCACAGTATATGTTCCAAAACCCTTCTGTAAATCGACATTAGTTATATGGGCCTGTAATTCAGCGGATTAATCCTATTTCCCTTTTTTGGGTATTGGTGGGACTTGAGCAATTTTCCAGTCTTTATGTACAGATCTTTCTATGAGCAGTTGTATATAATTGCTAAATATGGGGCTATTTTATCAGCATACTCTGAAAGGAACCTGATTGGTATACAGTCTCGACCAGAGACCTCGCCTTTATTAAGTGATGAAAGCTGCTTTGCTACTCCGAGCATGTCTACTACACTCCTGGAAATTGAAATAAGAACACCGTGAATTCATTGTCCCAGGAAGGGGAAACTTTATTGACACATTCCTGGGGTCAGATACATCACATGATCACACTGACAGAACCACAGGCACATAGACACAGGCAACAGAGCATGCACAATGTCGGCACTAGTACAGTGTCTATCCACCTTTCGCAGCAATGCAGGCTACTATTCTCCCATGGAGACGATCGTAGAGATGCTGGATGTAGTCCTGTGGAACGGCTTGCCATGCCATTTCCACCTGGCGCCTCAGTTGGACCAGCGTTCGTGCTGGACGTGCAGACCGCGTGAGACGACGCTTCATCCAGTCCCAAACATGCTCAATGGGGGACAGATCCGGAGATCTTGCTGGCCAGGGTAGTTGACTTACACCTTCTAGAGCACGTTGGGTGGCACGGGATACATGCGGACGTGCATTGTCCTGTTGGAACAGCAAGGTCCCTTGCCGGTCTAGGAATGGTAGAACGATGGGTTCGATGACGGTTTGGATGTACCGTGCACTATTCAGTGTCCCCTCGACGATCACCAGTGGTGTACGGCCAGTGTAGGAGATCGCTCCCCACACCATGATGCCGGGTGATGGCCCTGTGTGCCTCGGTCGTATGCAGTCCTGATTGTGGCGCTCACCTGCACGGCGCCAACACGCATACGACCATCATTGGCACCAAGGCAGAAGCGACTCTCATCGCTGAAGACGACACGTCTCCATTCGTCCCTCCATTCACGCCTGTCGCGACACCACTGGAGGCGGGCTGCACGATGTTGGGGCGTGAGCGGAAGACGGCCTAACGGTGTGCGGGACCGTAGCCCAGCTTCATGGAGACGGTTGCGAATGGTCCTCGCCGATACCCCAGGAGCGACAGTGTACCTAATTTGCTGGGAAGTGGCGGTGCGGTCCCCTACGGCACTGCGTAGGATCCTACGGTCTTGGCGTGCATCCGTGCGTCGCTGCGGTCCGGTCCCAGGTCGACGGGCACGTGCACCTTCCGCCGACCACTGGCGACAACATCGATGTACTGTGGAGACCTCACGCCCCACGTGTTGAGCAATTCGGCGGTACGTCCACCCGGCCTCCCGCATGCCCACTATACGCCCTCGCTCAAAGTCCGTCAACTGCACATACGGTTCACGTCCACGCTGTCGCGGCATGCTACCAGTGTTAAAGACTGCGATGGAGCTCTGTATGCCACGGCAAACTGGCTGACACTGACGGCGGCGGTGCACAAATGCTGCGCAGCTAGCGCCATTCGACGGCCAACACCGCGGTTCCTGGTGTGTCCGCTGTGCCGTGCGTGTGATCATTGCTTGTACAGCCCTCTCGCAGTGTCCGGAGCAAGTATGGTGGGTCTGACACACCGGTGTCAATGTGTTCTTTTTTCCATTTCCAGGAGTGTATGTTTCTTATCCTGTCAGTTATTCCTGATTGGAATTCAGGAATATTCACTTAATCTTCAGTGGTGAAGGAGTTTCGGAAAACCGTGTTTAATAACTCTGCTTTAGTGGCACTATGGCGCCGGCCACTGTGGCCAGGTTGTTCTAGGCGCTTCAGTATGGAACCGCGCTGCTGCTACGGTCGCAGGTTCGAATCCTGCCTCGAGCATGGCTATGTGTGATGTCCTTAGCTTAGTTCTAAGTCTAGGGGACTGATGACCTCAGATGTTAAGTCTCATAGCGCTTAGAGGCATTGAACCATTTTTTAGTCTTCACCGTTGTTTTCGCGTAGTGAAGGGATTGATTGCATCTTGCCACTGGTGTGCTTAATGTATGACCAGAATATCGTTGGGTTTTCTGTCGGATTCCGAGACTGGGTTTCACTGTGGAAATTATTAAAAGCATCTTGCATGGAAGCACATGCTACATTTCTAACTTCTGAAAAACTTGGCCGCTCTTGGGGATTCTGCGGTTTTTTAAAATTTGGCATGCTTTTTTCGTTGCTCCTGCAACAGCGGTCTGACCCGTTTAATGTACCATGGTGGACAAGTACCATTACTTATAAATTTATGTGGTATATATCTCTCAGTTGCTGTGGATACTATCTCTTTGAAATGATTCCACATCTTTTCTACACTTACATGAACAGATCGCAAAGAGTGGAGACTGTCTCATAAGAAGACGTTAAGAGCATTTCTATCAGATTTTTTTAAATAGCTGTACTTTGCATTTGTTTTTGATATTGCGGGTGTTATGGTATTCAGGCTAGCAGTCACTGCCTTGTGGTCGGTAATCCCTGTATCCATCATGATACATCTATTTGTTCAGTATTATTTGTTGCTAAGAGGTCATGTATGATTTCACAGTTATTTACGCTTTGAGTGGGCTCATGAACTAATTGTTCAAAATAATTTCCTGAAAAAGCATTCATTACAATTTCAGATTATGTTTTATGCCTACCAAAAATTAATAATGAATTAATTTCTAAATGTAATTTTGCCAGCATATTGAGTGTAGAATGATGTCACCACCGATCATAATTGTATGAGTGGGGTACCTATCTGAACTGAGACTCAAGTTTTCTTCATACTTTTCAGAAACTGTATCATCTGAGTCGTGGGTTGGAGAACCAATCCAGTGAATAGTTAGTCTGATTCTCAAGTATTACCTCTACCCATACTATATTGCAGGAACTATCTACTTCAGTTGCACTACAAGATAAATTATTTCTGCCACCAATTAATACTCCATGACCAGCTGTATTTGATCTATCCTTTCTGAACACCTAGGTAGTTTAAAAAAAATTCAGTTGAACTTATTTCCAGCTTTAGTCAGCTTTCCATACCTATAACTATTTGACTTTTGGTGCTTTCTATTAGGGCTTGGGGCACTGGTTCTTTCGGAGCACAGTTATGACAATTTTCAACTAGAATATTGATTGTTGCTGCAATTATCTTACCGTGTTTTACCAGCCCTCTTTTAGACAGACATCCATTATATGGTTTCCTTATACCCTCTAACCTAAAAAAACCGTCAATCCCTTCCATACAGCCACTGCTACCTGTGTAGCTGCTTCCTGGATGTAGTGAACTCCTGACCTATTAAGCAGAACACAGAAACCCACCACCTGATGGAGCAAGTCAAGGAATCTCTGGCCCACACGGTCACAGAAATGCCTGATCATTTGATTCAGACCCTCCACTTGGCTCTGCACCAAAGTACCACAGTCGGTTCTATCGACGATGCTGCAGGTAGAGAGCTCTGCCTTAATCTCACAAGCAAGGATGACAGTGTTTACCATTTCCACTGGCCACCCAAAACTGGCTTCGTTCTCCTCCTTGGGAGATACGTTCCTAAGGGCCCCATTCCGCATGTAATGTTGAAGCTCTGTTTTTGAGAATTAATCTGAAAAAGCCTTTTATATATCCTTTTTTGTAAAATAATTAGTTACATAACTTTTATTGAGCTGATTAAAATGCGTTTTACGCACATAATTATTCAAATGCGTTAAAATCTTGTATATTCAGTTTTAATAACAGGACTCTTTAATTCATTAACTAAATATTGTTTGTTCACAGCATCTTTTACATCAATTGGATAAATTACACTTACAATTCTTTTACCTTTAAAACTAATATAACCTGAAGTTACTTTAAATGAAATTTAATTCTTTCTGGAATTGTTTAATTTAATTATCTATTTTTGAATCTCCTGATGACTGAATATCTTTAACTTTTGTTTCCAATGACTGTAATGATGGCTTTATTTTTTCAAATTCTGATGCTAATTTTTCCTGAATTTTTCGATCTATTGTTGTTTGAGGATTTTTAATTTTTTGATTGAAAATATTTGATTATTGATTGGAAATCTTCGAATTTCGAAATTATTTTTAGTTTTTGGTTTTAATGATGGAAATCTTATTTTTTCTAAATCATTGCTGAGTTTAGCATTTAAGTTATTTCCAAATATGTCCATTTGTTTATTTTTAAATGTCTTAAAGTTATAATTCATACATAGTTTTAAAACAAAGAAACACAAATAACCACATATTACTTCATCACAATTTTGTATCCTTTCGATGATAAAGATAATTTACTAACTGTTTTTGTATATTACCACAAAATGAATCAAAAACAAATTTTATATATTTATTCTTATAATAGCAAATCTATTGACTGTCAACATGATCAGATGTCTAAGTTTACTATTCCACATTCAAAATTTTTTGGTTTATCAGGTAATTCATCAATCACAAAAATGCCATGAAAATATTTAATTTCTAACTGTTTAACCAATTTTTCAATGAGAAAATTAGGTTAAGAATTATTAATTTTTTTAATTATATCTCTGAAAGGTTTTTCCTACATCCAATTTCTTTCTTTTCCATTGCTAAATTATGTCTTTTATGGTATTCTAATTCTTTATCAACATTTTACTTGTTTATAACGGCATTTTTAATTGCTGCAGATCCACCAGTGAGTGAACCAAAAGTTGCTAGATATTTTAATTAGGCTAATAATAATGGTAAACATCCACATTCATGTTTTGTTGCTTTTTGTTCATTAAATATTCATTAATTTTTTCCACAAGAGGAATACCTAATGCACCAATTTCGTATCTCTTTTCGTTTTTTATGCATCAGTTAAAAACTGATAAGTACTGTTTAATTCTTCATTATGATATTGATTTTATTTTGCCATTTGGAAGTTTAGTATAGTCAATACTAAAGTTATTCATTTATACAGATTAAAAATTAATAAAGGATTGTTTATTCCTTTCCATTTTCATCAAAATGTACCGAGTCCTAACATTATTCTTGATTCATCATTCCTCTAACTGCAGTCCCAGCTAATTTTTATCAGTTGGAGCACACTTTCTTTTTTAGCTAACTGAAGTTCTCTATCAGCTATATGTCTAGATTCTAAATCTTTATGATCGCAGTAGACATTGTCATATTGTTTGCATGCTTCATCTAATTTATTTATTACTGGATCACCATGTGTTAGCTTTTCATTTCCTTTTTGTCCCAGGGACACACTAGTTATTACCAGGTAAATACATTTCGAATGGTAAATTATTAGTTGTATCATTAACAAAGCCTTTTCCACATCCATGTGGCAAATTGTTCAAAATTCGAATAAAATATGCAATTTCTTTTTCATTGTTAATTATAAAATCAATAAATTCATTAGTGAAAATTTTTGTTATAACTGCTTTTTCATTAAAATAATTTTTATTAAAAGCTAATCCGTCCCCGTTGACAATGTTAATCTATCAGTTACCTGACATACATCATTCATCCAAATATATAAAACTGGTTATTCAGATTATTTTTTATTAAACCATCACTAAAATTTTTAAATCATTAAGATATCTTTCTGAAAAACTAGCAAAAGATCTTCAATAATGGTTTTTATCAAATAATTATATTTATTTCCTTTACTTGATTTAATTTTATTTGGATTATTTTGAGAATATACAGCATTTGAGTCAAATAAAATTCTAACATAATTTTGTAAATCAAGAGAATCAAATTCTTTACCTAAACCACCCATACGAATGTTTTTTAGTTGAAAGATTCGTTACTCCAACGGTACATTAATACTTTTTTACCAATTTTTAATATATCTCTGTTATATTCAACTAGATTTTTACCAATATATTTAAAAGTACAAACATGTCTTAAACTAAAATATGTACCTTCACTACAATTGATAAAATTTAACCTTTATCTCTTATATTTATTTTTTAAGATATTTTCTTTTGATTTTTTTCTACTTTTGATTTCTTTTTCACTTTTATTCAATAAATCTTTTATTTCCAATCCACTCAATGTTTAATCTCTTTTATCACTATCAAATTGTTTAATTGTTTAATATCCTTAAATCCTTCTAAGTAATGTTGATTTTTTGTGTTTGAACTTCTCAATTTTCTGGCATTGCATTGCTCTTAACACAATTCACCTAAACCTTCAATTCCTTGTTTAATTTGTTTAATTGCATCAAGAACTGGTTTATTTTCTTTTTTTAAATTTTTCATATTGTGTTCTTGTTTCTTTTTTCCATTTTTAAAATCTTTTAATTGTTCTTCTGGATCGTATTCTGTAAACATTTACTGAGGATCAAAAGACAATAACAATTTTTTTATTTTACATTGAGTGTTTTTATGTTTAATATTTATGTTCAATGTTGTTATGTCTGGCGTTTATTCCACCGTTTTTGTGTTCAATGTTTATGTTCAACGTTTTTATGGTTAATGTTTAAAAAATTCTTATTCTGTGCTCTTTATTTCATATTATTATGTTTTCTTGTGATATCTATTGTTATAAAACAAAATTCATTTTTATTCCAACATTTGCTACACAATTCCTTAAAATTGTCCAATCTTAAATCTCCAACAAATTCATGATAAATACGATCGAAATTAAAATAATCTTGTCTGAAAATATTTATAAAATTAGGATTATCTCCAACTAACACTTTTGGTATTTTTGAATAATTTTGTGCTAAGTAAAAACAATCTTTTCCTTTATGTCTGCATCTAGTAAAATATTCTCTAACTATATCTTGGTTTACCAGAATCAAGTCATCAACACTACAACTGAATTATTTTCACATCCATCTAATGGAATAGTTTTATCGTTATTTTCAATAAAAGTTGCAATTTTTCATTAATTTTGCCTTTAATTTTTTCACAACTTTTTATACATTCTTTATATTCAGGTTGCTTTAAACTTTTAGAAAAATGTACAAATAACTAAGTTTTTGCAATTAACCATACTGTAGATTGATAATTATATTCTATCATTGATGTTGTTTTTCCAAAACCACTTCATCCTGTTACTGAACATCGAATGGAATTCGGTAAAAGTTTACCATGTTTATTTTTTCTGTAATTTTTATTTTTAATTCCCAGTCTGTCAGTTACATACATAATTTTTATTCAAACTAATGGGTAAATTATTTCAATTGAGAGATAAAATCATCTGTTCTGAAAGAAAGATTAACTGTTCCAATAAAGTAAACTTATAAAAATGTTTCAGTTGTTGATTTATTATCAAAATTTTTCAAATTTAAATTCTATAACAAAAAATTATAAATTATGAAGTAACGAAGAAACGATAGAAAGTCCTGTCGCTCAATATAGTTCGAAAAATTTATGGAATCAAAAGGAGCTAATATACACACTAATGTAGATAAAAAATTTAAATAGAGTTGTTATTGAATTTAATGTTAAATATTTATGTATAAAGAAAACTGTATTGGTCATATATTAGTTTTCAATACTCAAATTATTGATGGTAATGAAAATCTAGCAGATGGAATGTTTGTTAAACACAGTTATCATTTTTAAAGAGGAACTAATGTTATTTTTTCATTTAAACCAAATGGTGAACCTGAAGGGCCAACTTATGAACCAAATCATCTCATAAATATTCTAATTTTTGATACTATTCAAAATGTAATGATTACCATCACTGATGAAATTGATAATTTGATTGACTTCAGTGATGCTTGTGTAACAACGATAATTAAAATAAATTCAAAACTATTTTCCTTAATAAATCATGACTAGATCTGAGAGTTATCAATTTTACTCTTTTTCTGTTTATGAGAAAACTAAAACAATTTAAATCTTCCTAACAAGGCAACAGTATTTAATAGTAATATTGGTGATGGTTGGATTCATCTTAATAATTCACAACTTTATATGACCTATGATGTTATTCCCACAAATGGAACGAATTTTTCAGCATATGATGTTAAATGGAATATTAAGCTAGCTGATAACTATGTGTTAAAATAGTTGATATTATTACAATTAAAAATAGAGAGAATACTTTATCTAGAATTTAACATCCATTTATTTATTCATTAGCTATTATGCAATTAACTTCATCCCTACCACATGAATTAACTATGGAAAGACACATTCCTAACAATGATAAAATTAAAAACAAACAAATTGATGTACTTTATCCATTAGAATTAGTTGGCGAATTTTTGAAAGATTTAAAAATATAATTTGAGAAGGATATTTAACACTAATTTTTACTTTGATTTCAAGGAAAAAAACAAGAACATCCTATTCTTTGATGGACTACTAAGAATGATAATAGAAAACTTCTATAAAAAGGTAAAACTGTTGTAAAAAGTATGGAAATTCGTGTTCTTGTTATTACATATGAACCAGAACATTCGCTTGAACCAGAACAAGAAAGAGTGAAAAATCCGAAAATTACAATTTCTTTCTTTGAACTACAAAGAACTGCATGTGATGGATTAAATGAAGAAATAAATTTTGAACAACATATTACTAATAATTACAACACTGAATTTGACATGCCTTTCTTTATTTTCGTTGTTTTCCACATTAAACAAAAATTAATCTGTTAAATGATTCTTCTTTATTTGACCATGTTAAATTACAAAATATTTATGTAGGAAACAAATTTTTTCCCCAAGAATTAAGGAATCTTTACGCTTCAAATAACTTTTTAAGATCTTATCATACTTTTATAAATTGAAAAAGAACAACACAAATAACGATGTAAATGTAAATCAATTCAATTGTTTTTTCAAAATTATGTTGTGTCATAAAACGATTACAAGATGAATGTTTTAAGTACTCACAAAAAACTATGAAATTGTGTGCATTTTTAATGAAAATAGACAGAGTGACACATTTGCATATATAATTATGTGTGGTAGAAATAATTTAACATATGATTCACAACATAGAATTTTAACTGAAGATCTTCAATAGTATACATGAGTAAAAAGGTTAGTAAATTTAGGTTTTTCGAAAATTAAAACGTTTTGTCAAAACCTTTTATTTTGTAAAACCAAAATTTTAATGTATTCAATATTTTCATTTTCAAAAATTTAAATGTTTCATTTAAAAAAATTGAAAATCTAAATTCTTCTATATAAAGAGAATCAAAAGAAAATGAGCATAAACGACTTTGCTAATACTTTATTAAATGGACTTAACAATTAGAGTAATATTTATACAAGAGTGTTCACTACATTAACAGTGCTAAAAATACTGAACCTTTCAATATTTCAGAAGCTGAAGTTTTGGTAACTAAATATGGAAAGAAAATTTTATTACTTTTATGTAACAAATATTAAATTACTCTTCTAGATCGTTACCCAAAAATCTTTTTAGAAGATGAAGAAAAGTTAGAAAAATTGTTGGATTAAAATTCATTTATCGAGGTAAGAGACAAAATAAAGATCGTTCACTTCACATTATTGAATTTGCATCAATTTTAGAATTTTTGTTTTTTTTTATTTAGTTTTTAAATATCAAATGTTAATTGAGTTAATTAATTAATTTTTAATTAAAAATTAAAATTTAGTTTGCAGATAAATAAATTTTTAAATGGGGGAAATAGTACAACTAAAATGTTGGTTACATATTGAGAAAATTTTAAGTGAGGGAAACAACAAAATTAAAATTTTTGGTTTTAAATTGAGAAATTTTAAGAAATATGCTGTTTGCGCTAGAAACCACACACATATACCATTTACGTAGTCTCCTTTAATTAAAGCTGATTCTTTAAGAGGAAGAAGATTGCTAGTATTTATATGAACTTTTCAGTGGACAGAAATTGGAAGGTACACAGTTATTGGATAAATAGAATATGTTGCTGGCAGAACAAACAATTTTAGGAGAGGGTATGGACACTTCGTCTTAGAGCACCATAGATGGAACACTCAGTCTTCATCTGCACTTCCAGCATGTGAGAATTTGGCTGATGGTCGTTTTGAGACTGTCTCAGAGTTGATCACAGTGTGGGGGTCGATATTATAACTGTCAGCTACCACGGAAGCCATTCTCTGTATTTTAGTTTTAGAAATATGGTAACAATGTGGACCTTTATGTATGATGTGACAAAGCAGATGGAATGTTGTTTCCATCGAGTTAGGATATTGGTATTCTGAATTAATTCCTGCAGTCGGCTGGTTGAACTCAAAATGCACTTATACAACGGTAGTGGCGCTTATATGTACATTTCTGCGTCTTTCCTTTATCTGTTAACCAATCCAGCAATATAGCAGATTATACAGCATTATTATCGTTTCCTTTCCAGTTCCACACCCTTGTGTGATTATATTATCCTGTATGTTCAGTGATCCATTTGAACCATTGAGAACCTAATTATTACTTGTATTCTCTATTGAATGTTTGGAGTTAAGTCCATGCATTTTAGCAATTAACAGGGATTTATTCTGATCTTTAGCTGCGTTCTATACTTCGATGAAAACTTCTCATTATTTCTACATGAGCTTTGGTACCCATATTTCACGTTTAATTGGGCCACCAATGTTAAAGTTCAGATATTCAGTAACATCCACTGCACAACTGTGTTAATATTCAAAAATTCAATGTGTTGGTCATCAGACTCAGATCTTGACAGCATTGCAAGTTGGAGACTCCAATTGGGGAGTTTTTGAGCACTGCCAATCTACTGATATACGTAGTCATCTAGTAGGTAGCCAAATTAAGAAGTTAGTGACCCCTCGTTTAGGATTTTTCATTTGCTGCAATCACCTGATCTGCAGCTGACGACAATTTAAGAAGTTTAATCGTTTTACAGTCTAAGCCCAGAAAAGGCATTACACTATATAGGCAAGAAGTGTTTTGTTTGTGTCAGTATCTGGGCATGACAATGTTAACCCATGTTCATGCACATAGTTTAGATAGGATGTATGAAGTTGGAAAAGGAACATCCGGACATTGAGAGTTAGAGATAGTAGTTTAACCATGGATTTCCAGCAACATAATACCCAACAGAGCAACGCTAGTGAAATACGGTATAATAATTTATAGGAGAGAGTTGAGTTAGCAATCGAGCTGAGTAAAATGCAGAGTATTGGGTGTCAGTTAGAGAATGAATAGTACAGTCTGGACAACCAGAACTATATCTGTGGATTTCCAGCAGGATAATAACCAACAGAGCAACACTAGTGAAATATGGTATAATAATTTATAAGGAAGAGTTCAGTCAGCAATCGTGCTGATTAACATACACAATTGTGGGGATCAGTTAAAAAATAAATTTATGAGTGAGGAAAATGTGATGTCAGACATGACAGAGAAATCCAAGCTCACTGGTCATGAGGAAGTAAGGCAGTGTGTTACGAACTTTGTACCAACTCACCCAGTACTGGCACATTTCATCTACAATCTTTTCTTATTGAGATGTCATTGGAAAATAACCAACAATACCAGATAAACAATGAGCATTACAAAAACATGGAAGGAAGTTTCGCAGTAATAGAATTGTAAAATAAACAACAGCACAAATGACAGAAGAAAATTTTGCAGAGTTAGAAGTGAAGATAGCGGATCAGGTAGAGAGGAGTAAAGGATTTTTTGTTCACCACACTGGATAAGGATATCAAGGTGGAGAGCAAACAGTCCAAAGACAGGCCCTACATTTACTCCTAGATCTACAGCTTGGCCTACACGATTACTATGCAATTCCCAATCAAATGCCTGGCAGACGGTTCATCAAACCACCTTCAAGCATTTCTCTACCCTTCCACTGTTGAACAGCACACAGGGAACACAAACACTCACTCAAATCTTTCCATGCGAGCTCTGATTTCTCTTATTTTATTATGGTGAGCATTTCTCCCTATCCAGAAGAGCGTCAACAAAATATTTCCACAAGCTGAGGAGAAAGTTGATGATTGAGAAGATCCTACTGCAACGAAAAACGCCTTTGGTTTAAGGGGACATTCGTTGAAATTTGACATTTTCTGCTTCCTACTCCATAATGTACTTTGGACTTTCCTGAACGTTTTGGTATATAATACATTAAAATCAGACAATTGTGAGACCTTCAAATAATATTTTGAATGTTATTGTGTGTGTCAAATTTTGGAGCTATGTATATGCTTCCACAGTTGAGCAGTCATATCTTGGGAACTACACAGTCTACAGGATGGTGAATTGCTTTGCTTTGTGCCTACTGTTACGTCTCGAAACTTGGCATTATGAATAAACCTAAAAAACCAAGCAGGGTAACACAAAACTGTGATGGCAAGACAAAATGTGCTGGAAGACTAACGGACAAAGTAATGAATTACATGAATATTATGGGAAGGCCATTAGGGATAACTGACAATTTAGAGAAGATAAAAAGAGCTGTGTGGAGCACTTTCCTTCATTGAATATCAACCAATGAAAAGCCTTGTCATGCTTTGTGTCCACCTCCACCAAACAATTGGTATAAACATAAGCAAGCTGAATATTCTGGTACCCTGCATGAATTTACACATAAACATTCTCTTCCTTTGGCAGTAATGGAGGCAATTAGACCTATTTACAGAGATTTGGCAAATCCTGAGCTACTAAAGAAGTGTTTACATGGGAAGACCCTGAATGTGAGTGAGTCTTTCAATAATGTTGTGTCGTGCTGTGTGCCTAAAAATGTATTTGTTGGCCTTATGACTCTGAAGTTGGCATTGCCTGATGCTGTAATAACTTTTAATGGACAGAACAAAGTTAAAGGACGGTGGAAACTGAATGACCTTCGTGTATGTGAAGCAGAGTTAGCTTCTCAGCAAATGACAAAAGAAGCAAGAAAGAAAAGGAGGAGGCAAGCACTGGGCTGTTGTGACACTGAAGGAGACACAGACTATGGGCCAGGACAATTCTAGTGCATAAAGGACGCAGAAATGTAAGTCTGTATAAGAATTTGTAATAAAAAAGTTTTTAAACCTCAGTATCTCTGAACTACATTTTTGCAGGATGAGATTTTCACTCTGCATCAGAGTGTTCACTGATATGAAACATTTTATATTTTTTTCAATAAATCACCCATTCTCTAAAAAAGTGCAGATGCTAGAGACATGAAATTTTCAGAGCATGCCAACTGTGAGATTCAACACATATGGAACAAGAATAATTAAAATATCATGAGTTGTTTTGTCTTTATATTCATTTATTTACAAAATTCTGTCAAAAATTGAATGTTTGAAAAAAAAAATAACATGCCCCACAATAAAATTTTAGTAATAATTCGAGTTCAATGTATCTAGAAAGATGCATTTAATAAATATGGAAAATTGTAGGTTGGTGTCTTAAAAGGTTTCCAAGGTAATGGGTCACAAAATTCGATAATTTAACTTTGGCAGCATAGGACATACAATGTCTCCTTAATGGTTGACATCTCAATTCATGCATCATATCCATGGCACTCTCTCCCCTAATTTATGATAATACTGAGCTCAAATAACTGATGAACAGGTGTGTGGTTGCAACAAGATAAGTATGTTGTCACAAGAAATGTAAAGTATAACAGATGATCTGTGTAAAGATATTGACATAATCAAAGACTGGGAGGGCGATGTCACAGAAGAAATAACTAAAGTCAAAGAGCAGTCAAACAGCTGTTGTGAAGTGACACTGTATCAAACACAGCCACACCAGTTAATTTAAAAGACTAGGAAGACATGAAAGCACTATTCCAATCCAAAGAGATTCAGGTGGACATAAATGATAGTGACTGTGAAGTTGTATCAGAGTTACTCAAAGAAAAAGAATGTGGTACAACCAGCAATACCAGTAGGCTCGGAGTATCAGGAAACTGAGAAAGACGATATATAAAAGCACTTTGTCTTTGTGCAAAGATATGTACTATTCCCTGACTGTTTGGACACTCTTCATTTGAAAATTTTGATTGAATGATTTCAAGGCAGAGGGCTGAGGTCATGGAGTGTGGGATTTAAAGTGCACACCTCTGAGAGGGGGCAGTAGCAATGGTGTGAGTAATTGCAGTTGGGTGCAAAATGTATGAACAGTTTAAGCATGCATTTTTCAATCATTAGTTAGTGAAAGATAACCAAGATCGTGTAAAATTGAATATTTTTGTGATGTAAACTTGTACTGAATCGCAATACCGCGATGAGATACCATATTTGAAGGAGATGGTCAGATGTAACCAGTTTCTGGACGCAACTTAAGTGCAGAAGGAATTTATTAAAATCTGCTAAACGAAATTACCATACTAACTTCTGAGAGGAATCGTGTTCGTGGGTCACAGTATGAATGGTATTAATTCGTTCCAGTACTTGTTGCAAGAACTTGAGTTCGCTCACAGAGCCAGAGTAAGACAGCCTATACACTTTGTACAAACTCACTTCAAGCCGGAATAGCACAGTCTGGACAACCAGAAGTGTCGAGCGAGAGCCCACACTTTAGGAATGGGAGTAGGCTGAATAGGAATAATCAGTGTGGGTAGCGGGGCCACAGTACTGGCTAGATGACAGGCGCCACAAAAGTGAACAAGGTGATCAATGTAAGGAAGGTGCAGAAATTGTTGAAGTTCGAAATCTTGATGCATGAAGTTATCAGTGAAACAGTGATCATCGCAACTGAGTAGCAGTCAAGGCTCTGACTTCACTGTTAGATGGTATACAATTGCCCGGAGCCTTACTTGTCAACTGTGATGAGTTATACATTTTAGACTCACGCAATCAAATTTTGTTCGTAGGGAAAGATGTTTATGAGGTGTGTGACAAGACTAGGCAGTGGCCGATATTCAAAATGCACAGGATGAAAGTGCACAGAACCGTACATGGATTGAGTGTTGAAGTCAAATAACAGATTAAGGACCATTTCGAGTGCCAGTCGCACTCAGTGCAAACGCGTTTTTCATACAGAATCTGACAGTAAAGTATATTCTAGGTCTCAACTTCTTGAAGCTCTACAAAGTAGTATTGCACCAGAAAAAAAGTTTTGCATTGGTGTGTTTGAACCGAACGGAATTAAAATGTAGGGACAAGTTATGATGATAGCTTTGAATTGTTAGGGTTTGTGCTCACTGGTGATGGAAACGTGCCATCAGAAAAAGAGTAAGAGCAGTTAATGGACATAGGCGAGGAGGAGTTAAAACAAGATGACGAGGTGAGTAGTGAAGTTGACTCTTCAGATGTTCAGAGGACGGAAACAACTCTGGAATTAGGGATAGAAGAAGTGGTGATAGATGCTAGAGAAAATTGCGAAGATGATGAGTGGGAAGATGTCTTGTTGAGTGATTTCGAAGACGAGGAGACAAGTTACTTTGAGTGTAATGCTGTAGGAGAGGCTGGTAAGACATTCAGCGCTCTTCTTCACTCAAAAGAATGAATAGATGCGATACTAAACATACCTGCAGAGGAGGATGAGTCGAGTGATGATGAATACGAATGCGTACATGTGAATGCGTGGCAAAACCCAGGGAAAAGAGCTGTATTATGATCACAGGAGGTGTAGCTGTTCTGATAGTAGAAACGGAAAGGAAAGGAGGAGGACTGAACAGTAACCATGAGGACGACCCACGGAACAGTTTATTCAGCTTGGAGGATGGGTGTGGGGTCCTGCCCACTCGTCGTGTATAGGGTGCCTAAGGAATGCCGCGTTCTCGGAATGCTATACAACAATTCAAGCAAATAACATTAGTACTTTTATTTCAATAAAGCAGGTTGACAGTACTTAAATTGAATTTACAAAGGATTCGCAAGCGATGGGCGATATGCAACTAAGTCAGAGTCTCTCAGTATATACAATTTTCATGCAAGTTTATCACACAGTTTGTGGATCACTAATAATGGCTATCATAGCACACTCTTCTAGACCTGTCTGTATACTGTCCGAAAACTGAGCAGCAGACGCTGGCAGGAGCAGCGCTTATATTCTCTTGTAGAGGCCGCTCCTGTGGTGGTGCATTTCTAATCAGCACACCATTGGCCGACGTAGTTTCACCGCTGTGGTGTGCGTACTCTAAGACCCTCGGTACACACACCATCAGATTATTTGACTTGTCGCTCTAACAAAGTAGGCGCGAGTCAGCAATATGTCTGGTTGTCTTATTGTGGCGTATTTTTCTTCTGCCATTAGGTCAGACGATAGAAATGCCACTTGCACGCTTAGAGTAGCAGACTGACAATGACAAACTTTAAACAGAACTTGATTAATTTTCACACACATTTATTAAAATAATAAAAAGCCTAGAAATTACTTAAGTTGATCCTGGATGCTGTTTGCAACTGACAATCTGAAGTTCCTTTGGTCTTGGTATGTTAATCTTATTCTCACATATCTCTGATACTTGATGAAGTGTCCATAGATTTATCTTCATGGCTATGTAGAGGAATATGATAATCTTATTAGGCCCAGATTGAAACCTGACTATAGACTGGTACAGACAAATGCAGACTAATGCAGACTGATGATCGGAGGTCTGTACACTCGTTATAATACCTCGCGCATTCAGGTATCACTGCGTGAGTGTGATCCACGAGGAGAAAAGGTTCTACGTTAGCAGCAATCTCATTGCCTGCGAGACATATTAATATGCGGATCGGCAGAAGCAGAATTTGGTCCGTCTCTAAGACAGCGCCATCTCGTAGTGCACAGACAGACGAGCGCTGCACCTGCGCTGTTGTGCTTAGTGGGGCGCGCTCTATTGGGAAAGTTGTGTACGCACTGACTATGCGGAACTATGTTCACAACAACCGCCTTCTCTTTTTTTGCGTTCTTCATCTTCGTTCTGGCACTTGTGGTTATGCCAGAACATTTCTACCCGCCCAAAGCGACAGACCGTCATCGTGTTGGGAGTGCAACCACGGCGGGGCGCAGGAGTGTGGGCGCATCGCCTGGCTGAAAGCTGTGTCTGCAGGGGACGTCAAAGCTTCCAGCCGTAATAGTTCATTTTCCCTAAGACTGACTACAATTCTGTGACATTGCGAAAAATTGGCAGGTCTCATACGGCTAACAAATGCGACTGAAGGGTATGTACACTTTGACTGTTTATGACTCTGTCCAATCTACACTTAAGTCCTGCATCAGATAACACACGAAACAGAGCACGTAAATTTGCAATATGTTCTTCAGATGTACGACAATATCGTCGAAATAGTTTGAACAGTTTGGCACTTACGCAGTTAGCTGTTCTAAATACTGTTGGAAAATGGCGGGTGCGCAAGCACTGCCAAAAGGCAAACACAAATATTTAAACAAGTCCAAATGAGTATTCAAACACACACTTTTTCAGATTCTTCGTCAAGCGGTATTTTAAGATACGCATCGCGCAAATCAGTTTTTGAAAAGTAGTGTCCAGTGCCTAATTTTTCCATGAGATCGTCTGGGGCCGGCCGAAGTGGCCGTGCGGTTAAAGGCGCTGCAGTCTGGAACCGCAAGACCGCTACGGTCGCAGGTTCGAATCCTGCCTCGGGCATGGATGTTTGTGATGTCCTTAGGTTAGTTAGGTTTAACTAGTTCTAAGTTCTAGGGGACTAATGACCTCAGCAGTTGAGTCCCATAGTGCTCAGAGCCATTTGAACCTTTTTTGATCGTCTGGGCATGGCAATGGATAAGTATCAGTCACAGTTTGTGGGTTGTCTGTAGACCTAAAGTCAGCACAGAGGCGAATGCGGTCTGAATGTTTGGGGAGGAAAACCAGTGGACTAGCCCATTGACTAGCTGATAGGGGCGCAATAACTCCGCTCTCTTGCAATTCTTTACGTTCAACAGCGACTTTGTCCCGTAGTGCAATGGGAACAGTTCTGTCCCAGCAAAATTTCGGCTCAGTGTTGTCTTTCAGCGTAATATGTGCAACAAAATTGTTAGCCTTTCCTAAACCTTCAGAAAAGAGTTCCAGGACTTCTTTTAGCAAGCTGTCTTTTGCATTGAATGCAGGCACTGACAAGACATTGTCCTGAATATTGAAGCCAAACAAATCAAATGAATCAAGACCAAATGTGTTTTCACACTCGCGTGGTCGTAGCACTGTAAAAGTCACTGTTCGCGTGTGAAAGCGATACACAGCAGGCGAAGTATATGTTCTGAGAACGGGAATGTCTTGTCCATTAAAAGCTGTCAGTTTCATGCTAGTTTTAGACAGGCTTGGGGAACCTAGTAGTTTATATGTGTGATGATTTATCAATGTGACAGAGGTGCCCGTGTCCAACTGAAATTTCACACGTTTCCAACAAATAAGTAAATGAACAAAGAGTTTGTTTGACTGATGTATCAAGTGGTTCAAATGGCTCTGAGCACTATGGGACTTAACTTCTAAGGTCATCAGTCTCCTAGAACTTAGAACTACTTAAACCCAACTAACCTAAGGACATCACACACATCCATGCCCGAGGCAGGATTCGAACCTACGACCGTAGCGGTCACGCGTTTCCAGACTGTAGCGCCTAGAACCGCACGGCCACCCGACCGGCCACTGATGAATCACTGACGAAACTTCATGCTTGCTAGCTGTAGACTTGTAATACACTGCATTAATGACATGGGCCTGTGTACTAGATTTTTCTTAGTGAACTGAATTCCTCCTATGTTTGTTTTCGTTGCAAACATATGGATTGCACATGTCCTTTCCTACCACAAGCGTAACACTGAGTCTGTCAGGGGGGGGGGGGGCAGTCTTGGTATTTGTACCGTTAATAACACCTAGGGAAAGATTTAATTCTGTTCGCCTCTGTAACCGCCTGTTTAGTGCGCTGCTTATGTGGCGTGGAACGTTGTGTGCCTAGCGCACTCCGCCAGTGCGAAATGGGGTGATTGAAAGCTAAGGACTCAACCCGACAAATAGCTGGCTGCTCCAATTCATGAGCCGACAAGGCACTGGGATCGTACTAATCTAGTATTTGCATTACCTGCTGAAATGATGGATCAGACTGTTTCAAAATTTGTTCTTCGATTTTGACATCAGGTACATTTTTCACGATTTCATCACACAACAAAATATCTAAATATAAAGCAGCACAAGCACAGTTGAATTTGCATTTTCTGTCATACCCTGCAAATCTCTTACTCATGCACGATACATTTGTTCTCACCGTTTTTTGCAATTAAAGAACTGATACATTCACTTGTTAGTCATAATAGTCAGTTTATAACTGTACCATCTGTTCATAATTAAGTTCACTCGGAGTGGTGTTAGGGAAAATTTTTGTAGGAGCCTAAATACTGCATTTCCTACTGTTGATAGTAGATAGGGAAGTTTCACAGTACCTGGTACATTGTGGGCGATAACATGGGTTTCAAATTGTGACAGCTATTCGAGCCATTCTTCTTCTTGTTCACAAAACTGTCAAAAAGGTGGTAATCAGCTTAGTAGGTGGTGCTTGTTCCGTCAGGCACGCAGTGTTGGCCAGTAGCTGCTGCACCGTGTCGAGTAACGTTGAGATTTGTTGATTCTGGAACTGGAACATCTGTATTAGCTGTGTGGCATCTAACGATTGCAGCTGCAGCGCCTGAGCAGGGGGCGGGACAGGTGGGGTGGGCATTTTGGAAGACACAAATGCAGCAACAGACAAGGCAAGCAAGTAAAATTAGCACACAAGCAAAGAAAATTTCTGCAATGCCCAAAAAATATGGTTCAAATGGCTCCGAGCACTATGCGACTTAACTTCTGAGGTCATCAGTCGCCTAGAACTTAGAACTAATTAAACCTAACTAACCTAAGGACATCACACACATCCATGCCCTAGGCAGGATTCGAACCTGCGACCGTAGCGGTCGCTCGGTTCCAGGCTGTAGCGCCTAGAACCTCTCGGCCACTCCAGCCGGCTGCAATGCCACCTGAAAAAATTGATTACCAAAAATGACAAGAAACTGTTAAAGCAATAAGCGTCTGCAAAGACAAGAGAGAATTAAGATGCGAGCACAATATAAACGACAACTCCGTGGCTGTCAGGGACTGCATTCTGCAGTTACTCGTCACCAAATGTGGAGTCCTGCCCACTCGTCGCATATAGGGTGCCTAAGAGATGCCGCGTTCTCGGAATGTTATATAACAGGTCAAGCAAATAACATTAGTACTTTTATTTCAATGAAGCAGGTTGACAATACTTAACTTGAATTTACATAGGTGTCGCAAACGATGGGCGACATGCAAGCAAGTCGGTGTCCTTTGGTATATACAATGTTCATACAAGTTTGTCACACAGTTTGTGGATCACTAATAACTGCTATCGTAGCACTCTCTTCTAGGTCTGTCCGTATACTGTCCTCGTACTGAGCGGCTGAGGTTGGCAGGAGCGGTGCTTATATTCTCCTCTTGTTAGAGGCATAGAGCAAATATCTCTGGAGTGAGCATTCACATGCGCAGAACAGATTTTGTGTTGTCAACATACATCGCCGGCCTGGTCACGTGTTCTCGGGACGTCGTGCATGTGTCCGTATAGCGCCCTGTATACAGGGTGTTACAAAAAGGTACGGCCAAACTTTCAGGAAACATTCCTCACACACAAATAAAGAGAAGGTGTTATGTGGACATGTGTCCGGAAACGCATAATTTCCATGTTAGAGCTCATTTTAGTTTCGTCAGTATGTAGTGTACTTCCTCGATTCCATGGCCTCCACGCTCTCCTGACCTCAACCCTCTTGACTTTCATTTATGGGGGCATTTGAAAGCTCTTGTCTACGCAACCCCGGTACCAAATGTAGAGACTCTTCGTGCTCGTATTGTGGACGGCTGTGATACAATACGCCATTCTCCAGGGCTGCATCAGCGCATCAAGGATTCCATGCGACGGAGGGTGGATGCACGTATCCTCGCTAATGGAGGTCATTTTGAACATTTCCTGTAACAAAGTGTTTGAAGTCACGCTGGTACGTTCTGCTGCTGTGAGTTTCCATTCCATGATTAACGTGATTTGAAGAGAAGTAATAAAATGATCTCTAACATGGAAAGTAAGCGTTTCCAGACACATGTCCACATAACATATTTTCTTTCTTTGTGTGTGAGGAACGTTTCCTGAAAGTTTGGCCGTACCTTTTTGTAATATCCTGTATTTAGAATGTCACTACATCCCTAGCACAGACGGATTCTTTTCGTACGTGTCGTGGATTATTCATATATGTTGAGCAGACATTTTAACAGTATCCATTTGATACTGGGAATAAACCAGCAACGTTAAGTTTTAAGGGCAAGTGATATTACATTCTGCTTCTTTGCGATAGGTGTCACAGTTCAGATGCACTCGATTTCTGGTAGTTTTCGGTATGATACGGCATTTTATAGTATTACAGAGCATGACGTACATTTTTGCAGTGATAGTCTTGCAAAACGACTTGACAGTACGCTAGTACTTTTGCAAGTGTCCGAAAAACACCGATTTTGCCACACATTAGCTATTATATCCCTGCTAATTCGTTCCTTTTTCTGCTATTTCTGCGTATTTATTTTCTAGTTTTGCGGCCTAAAACACAATTTTTCTTACTGGTGACACTTTGAAGTATTAATTTAACGCATTTTACGTACTTGCTCCCAGTTTATTAAATAAATAGTAGACTGAATAATCTATATATATAATCGAAAAGTCACTGATAAATGCATGGAGAATAGTATTTGCTGAAACAACTAACCATTCCCTTTCCTGTTCCACTAGCAAATTTACGAGAGGAAGCGATTGTTCGTAAGCTTTTGTACGAGCCGTAATATCTGTTATATAGTCATAAAATCGTAAAAAAATGGGTCTACAGAATCAAGCCTTAATTATAATGCGTCTCGAAATTTTTAAACATACACAGTGTCTCTTACTAATATGATAACTATAATTAGAGCTACATGATATGTACCCATGAAAAGTTACTATCCCTCCTTTCACATATTTTTCTTTGCATCCCTAGCAACAACAGTAATTCACCATCGCTATTACACTATCAACAAACGGTGAAACACAACAAAAACTCTTGATATTATAAACTTCAAACGCTGCAGAAAGCACACACGCGCAGCGAAGTCCCGAGAACACGTGACAATCCTGGTTTAATGTTGACAACATGAGCAGAACGCAATGCTCACTCCAGAGATATTTACTCTATGGTTAGAGCCCACTCCTGTCCTGGTGCAGTCCTAATCAGCGCGCTATTGGCCGACGTCATTTCACCGCCTTCTCTTCTCTTGCGTTCTTTATCTTCATTCTGGCGCTTGTAGTTAAGCCAGATCAATGGGTGTGGACAGTAAATACCAGAATTATGGGTAATTTCTTATGGGTTAGAAAGCAATGTGAATAACAACGTGGGTGCGTGTGCGAATTAACCTTTTCGCCGCCACAGGATTCCACTTATAGTTATGGCTGTACTGCTCATCAAATACTGGTGCCTGTGCCGAGAGACGGCGTTCCAGCCGATATGAAATCCTTATTATCCGATTTTTCGAAAACTATTAAGTTAAAAAATATGCATTTGGCACATCTCACAGTCTAATATCTACACTCGATAAAGAACTGCCTTCCTTTCGTTAACTGTCATCTTACTGTGCTGCATGAAATTAAGTAAAACATTGCGCGAATTTTAAAGAGTTTGCAGAGGTGAAAACGTATTGCATAAACT
Source organism: Schistocerca americana (assembly GCF_021461395.2). Lineage (NCBI taxonomy): Eukaryota > Metazoa > Arthropoda > Insecta > Orthoptera > Acrididae > Schistocerca > Schistocerca americana. The sequence goes on from NC_060130.1 coordinate 293,870,146, forward strand.
TTGTAGCTCATACATTATATAATGGTAAGAAAGAGGTTTAGGAACCAGGTTTTAAATTGTAAGACATTTCCTGGGGCAGATATCGATTCTGACCACAATCTTTTAGTCATGAACTGTAGATTAAAAGTGAAGAAACTGCAAAAAGGTGGGAATTTAAGGAGATGGGACCTGGATAAACTGACTAAATCAGAGGTTGTACTGAGTTTCAGGGAGAGCATAAGGGAACAATTGACAGGAATGGGGGAAAGAAATACAGTAGAAGAAGAATGGGTAGCTTTGAGGGATGAAGTAGTAAAGGCAGCAGAGGATCAAGTAGGTAAAAAGACGAGGGCTAGTAGAAATCCTTGGGTAACAGAAGAAATATCGAATTTAATTGATGAAAGGAGAAAATATAAAAATGCAGTAAATGAAGCAGGCAAAAAGGAATACAAACGTCTCAAAAATGAGATCGACAGGAAGTTTAAAATGGCTAAGCAGGGATGGCTAGAGGACAAATGTAAGGATGTAGAGGCTTATCTCACTAGGGGTAAGATAGATACTGCCTACAGGAAAATTAAAGAGACCTTTGGAGAAAAGAGAACCACTTGTATGAATATCAAGAGCTCAGATGGAAACCCAGTTCTAAGCAAAGAATGGAAAGCAGAAAAGTGAAAGGAGCATGTAGATGGTCTATACAAGGGCGATGTACTTGAGGAGAGTATTATGGAAACGGAAGAAGATGTAGATGAAGATGAAGTGGGAGATATGATACCACGTGAAGAGTTCGACAGAGCACTGAAAGACCTAAGTCGAAACAAGGCCCTGGGAGTAGACAACATTTCTTTAGAACTACTGACAGCCTTGGGAGAGCCAGTCCTGAAAAACCTCTACCATCTGGTGAGCAAGATGTACACTCCTGGAAATTGAAATAAGAACACCGTGAATTCATTGTCCCAGGAAGGGGAAACTTTATTGACACATTCCTGGGGTCAGATACATCACATGATCACACTGACAGAACCACAGGCACATAGACACAGGCAACAGAGCATGCACAATGTCGGCACTAGTACAGTGTATATCCACCTTTCGCAGCAATGCAGGCGGCTATTCTCCCATGGAGACGATCGTAGAGATGCTGGATGTAGTCCTGTGGAACGGCTTGCCATGCCATTTCCACCTGGCGCCTCAGTTGGACCAGCGTTCGTGCTGGACGTGCAGACCGCGTGAGACGACGCTTCATCCAGTCCCAAACATGCTCAATGGGGGACAGATCCGGAGATCTTGCTGGCCAGGGTAGTTGACTTACACCTTCTAGAGCACGTTGGGTGGCACGGGATACATGCGGACGTGCATTGTCCTGTTGGAACAGCAAGTTCCCTTGCCGGTCTAGGAATGGTAGAACGATGGGTTCGATGACGGTTTGGATGTACCGTGCACTATTCAGTGTCCCCTCGACGATCACCAGTGGTGTACGGCCAGTGTAGGAGATCGCTCCCCACACCATGATGCCGGGTGTTGGCCCTGTGTACCTCGGTCGTATGCAGTCCCGATTGTGGCGCTCACCTGCACGGCGCCAAACACGCATACGACCATCATTGGCACCAAGGCAGAAGCGACTCTCATCGCTGAAGACGACACGTCTCCATTCGTCCCTCCATTCACGCCTGTCGCGACACCACTGGAGGCGGGCTGCACGATGTTGGGGCGTGAGCGGAATACGGCCTAACGGTGTGCGGGACCGTAGCCCAGCTTCATGGAGACGGTTGCGAATGGTCCTCGCTGATACCCCAGGAGCAACAGTGTCCCTAATTTGCTGGGAAGTGGCGGTGCGGTCCCCTACGGCACTGCGTAGGATCCTACGGTCTTGGCGTGCATCCGTGCGTCGCTGCGGTCCGGTCCCAGGTCGACGGGCACGTGCACCTTCCGCCGACCACTGGCGAAAACATCGATGTACTGTGGAGACCTCACGCCCCACGTGTTGAGCAATTCGGCGGTACGTCCACCCGGCCTCCCGCATGCCCACTATACGCCCTCGCTCAAAGTCCGTCAACTGCACATACGGTTCACGTCCACGCTGTCGTGGCATGCTACCAGTGTTAAAGACTGCGATGGAGCACCGTATGCCACGGCAAACTGGCTGACACTGACGGCGGCGGTGCACAAATGCTGCGCAGCTAGCGCCATTCGACGGCCAACACCGCGGTTCCTGGTGTGTCCGCTGTGCCGTGCGTGTGATCATTGCTTGTACAGCCCTCTCGCAGTGTCCGGAGCAAGTATGGTGGGTCTGACACACCGGTGTCAATGTGTTCTTTTTTCCATTTCCAGGAGTGTATAAGACAGGCGAAATACCCTCAGACTTCAAGTAGAATATAATAATTTTAATACCAAAGAAAACAGGTATTGACAGATGTGAAAATTATAGAAATATCAGATTAATAGGTCACGGCTGAAAAATACTAACGCGAATTCTTTACAGACGAATAGAAAAACTGGTAGAAGCCGACGTTGGGGAAGATCAGTTTGAATTCCGTAGAAATGTTGGAACACGTGAGGCAATACTGACCCTACCACTCATCTTAGAAAATAGATTAAGAAAAGGCAAACCTACGTTAATAGCATTTGTAGACTTAGAGAAAGCTTTTGCCAATGTTGACTGGAATACTCTCTTTCAAATTCTCAAGGTGGCAGGGTTAAAATACAGGGAGCGAAAGGCTATTTACAATTTGTACAGAAACCAAAATTCGGAGTAGTTATTAAAATCCATGGAGAAGAAATAAAAACTTTAAGGTTCGCCGATGACATTGTAATTCTGTCAGAGACAGCAAAGGACTTGGAAGAGCAGTTGAACGGAATGGACAGTGTCTTGAAAGGAGGATATAAGATGAAGATCAACAAAAGGAAAACAAGGATAATGGAATTTAATCGAATTAAGCTGGGTGACGCTGAGGGAATTAGATTAGGAAATAATACACTTAAAGTGGTAAAGGAGTTTTGCTATTTGGGGAGCAAAATAACTGATGATGGTCGAAGTAGAGAGGATATAAAATGTAGACTGGCAATGGCAAGGAAAGCGTTTCTGAAGAAGAGAAATTTGTTAACATGGAGTATTGATTTAAGTGTCAGGAAGTCGTTTCTGAAAGTATTTGTATGGAGTGTAGCCATGTATGGAAGTGAAACAGTTTTTGAAATAGTTTGGAGAAGAAGAGAATAGAAGCTTTCGAAAAGTGGTGCTACAGAAGAATGCTGAAGATTAGATGGGTAGATTACATAACTAATGAGGAGTTGTTGAATAGAACTGGGGAGAAGAGGAGTTTGTGGCACAACTTGACTAGAAGAAGGAATCTGTTGGTAAGACATGTTCTGAGGCATCAAGGTATCACCAATTTAGTATTGGAGGGCAGCGTGGAGGGTAATAATCGTATAGGGAGACCAAGTGATGAATACATTAAGCAGATTCAGAAGGATGTAGGTTGCAGTAGGTACTGGGAGATGAAGAAGCTTGCACGGGATAGAGTAGCATGGAGAGTTGCATCAAACCAGTCTCAGGACTGAAGACCACAACAACAACAACATTGCGAGGATTCAAATAAAGATAAGATATTGCAAGTTCATTTAAAACTGAGAGGAGAACGATATCTCATTTTGTTCTTGAGTTATTGGATTTAATATATAATGGGTGGTCACGCACGGCGCACCCAGTTCTGTCCATGTGTGCTTGACAGTTGCTATGAAATACTCATCTTTCGATAGTAAGAAAACTAATCGTGAAAAGTTTTTATTTTTGTACGCCTTATAGTACGATATCTTCGCTCGATAAAGGACTGCATTTCTTTTCGTAGTAGCTGTACTGAATCAAATTAAGTAAAACACTGCGCGAAATTTTAAAGATTTTGTAGAGGTGTAAATGCACTGCATAAACTTTGTTTATGGTTGAATTTAGCTCATACGTCGTCAGGAATGAAATGAAGATCAGGTATCGAAACTATATTTAGAACTGAGAGCAAAAAGAAATCTCATTTCGTTGTCGAGTTACTGGGATTTATATTCAACGGACAGTCACGTGCAACGCGCCCAGTCATGTCCTTGCGCATCACGAATCATATGGTAGTATCAATCATCATATCTTATAAATGATTCAAGATATAGCAACGAGGTTTTTTGCAAGTGATAGTACGTAATGAGACACATATGCTGTATGATAATTATTTCAATCCTTTTTAACTCACCTAGACACATGACGCATGCAGATGTCCATAGCACTGTAGGAAAACCAAAGCTGCACACATACACATGTCCACAGCATCTAGGGGACGGTGTCATAGGATGTGTATACACGTCCACAGCAGTGAAAGATTTAAATGTGTTTTATAATTCATCAGAAAGGTGCAATAAGGCAGATTAAGTTCGCCGAAGGCGATAAAATTTATTGAAGAAGAGAAAAATATCACTGAAAAGTAAGTTTTTAAGGCATGAATTTTTCTGTATCTTCTGGGGACCATATAGTGTAAGGGTAGTTATCTTTGACAGTGTTGTAGAAATAAAAACCATGAAGAGCTGCATATCAAAGAGCCAGAAACACGTTTCCTATCTCAAAGGATTGTGAAGGATTTAAGGAGTAAAGTGAGTCTGAGATCATACAACAGGTCTCATACTGGCGGAGGAGATACAATGAAAAGAGTAGGGAAAACAATTTAATCAATGTCTAAATCAGAATTGAGTTAATAATGAGTCCATGTTTTGGTGACCTCCTGGGTAAGCTGAAATGAACGCTGTGGAAGATGACAAGGAAGAAAGCATTGGACTAGCTGTTGGATGAATTTTCCCAATGGGGGGGGGGGGGGGTTGCTTGTCTGAATTTTTGCCAGAAGCCAATTGCAAAATACCTTGAGCCATATTTTGCCAGTCCAAAATAGAGCCGTGCCATTTGATTTCTCTTTTTTTTCATTTTTATTTTAAAAATCCAATAGTATTTGAGCACTGAGCTGTGATTTGCCGGTAACATTGAAGCAACAAGCGATTGGGGATTTCCTTTTTATTAAAGAGCAAGTAGCGGGATGCAATGAGACATTAAGAGTTAGAGTAAGGACACAGACGCACCACATACAGGTACCTGAGTTCGCAGAGCCGAAGATAAAGCATTTATTTATTTTTATTTTATTTTATTTATTTACTTTTTTGGGCGATGGTTACTGTGCTGTTCGCAGGAGTGCAGCTAACGTCCATCTGTCCATATATGATATAATTAAGAAAAATGACTGGGATATCAAAAATACCATTACATAGGTGAAATAAATAAGAGACAAAAACTGCAGTGACGGAAAGGTAAAGTGAATACTACACGTAATCAGGTACGAGACTAGGTTAACAAGGAATTAATCTGTTTTACGAGAAATGGAGGCTTCAGGCGCCTACAGACATTGAAATAAATCAATGGCGAAGATTCAAAAGCTGCACCGGGCCGTGACTCGAATCTTAATGCTCCACTTCTCTGGAACGGTTGCCTTAATTGCCATGTTTTATATACAGGGTGTTTTATACATGCATCTACCCTCCGTCGCATGGAATCGCTGATGCGCTGATACAGCCCTGGAGAATGGCGTATTGTATCACAGCCGTCCACAGTACGAGCACGAAGAGTCTATACATTTGGTACCGGGGTTGCGTAGAGAAGAGCTTTCAAATGCCCCCGTAAATGAAAGTCAAGAGGGTTGAGGTCAGGAGAGCGTGGAGGCCATGGAATTGGTCCGCCTCTACCAATCCATCGGTCACCGAATCTGTTGTTGAGAAGCGTACGAACACTTCGACTGAAATGTGCAGGAGCTCCATCGTGCATGAACCACATGTTGTGTCGTACTTGTAAAGACACATGTTCTACCAGCACAGGTAGAGTATCCCGTATGAGATCATGATAACGTGCTCCACTGAGCGTGGGTGGAAGAACATGGGGCCCAATCTAGACATCACCAACAATGCCTGCCCAAACGTTCACAGAAAATCTGTGTTGATGACGTGATTGCATAATTGCGTGCGGATTCTCGTCAGCCCACACATGTTGATTGTGAAAATTTACAATTTGATCACGTTGGAATGAAGCCTCATCCGTAAAGAGAACATTTGGACTGAAATGAGGATTGACACATTGTTGGATGAACCATTCGCAGAAGTGTACCCATAGAGGCCAATCAGCTGCTCATAGTGCCTGCACACGCTGTACATGGTACGAAAACAACTGGTTCTCCCGTAGTACTCTCCATACAGTGACGTGGTCAACGTTACCTTGTACAGCAGCAACTTCTCTGACGCTGACATTAGGGTTATCGTCAACTGCACGAAGAATTGCCTCGTCCATTGCAGGTGTCCTCGTCGTTCTAGGTCTTCCCCAGTCGCGAGTCATAGGCTGGAATGTTCCGTGCTCCCTAAGACGCCAATCAATTGCTTCGAACATCTTCCTGTCGGGACACCTTCGTTCTGGAAATCTCTCTTGATACAAACGTACCGCGCCACGGCTATTGCCCCGTGCTAATCCATACATCAAATGGGCATCTGCCAACTCCGCATTTGTAAACATTGCACTGACTGCAAAACCACGTTCGTGATGAACACTGACCTGTTGATGCTACGTACTGATGTGCTTGATGCTAGTAATGTAGAGCAATGAGTCGCATGTCAACACAAGCACCGAAGTCAACATTACCTTCCTTCAATTGGGCCAACTGGCGGTGAATCGAAGAAGTACAGTACATACTGACGAAACTAAAATGAGCTCTAACATGAAAATTAAGCGTTTCCGGACACATGTCCACATAACATCTTTTCTTTATTTGTGTGTGAGGAATGTTTCCTGAAAGTTTGGCCGTACCTTTTTGTAACACCCTGTATATATGTATTGATCTAAGTTTGTTAGTTGTATTTGCTTGTGGCGGACCGTTTAAGTTCATAGCTACTCCAGTCACTGAATTTTTTTATTACAGAGAGCAACTTACTCTATGACCGAATATGGTGAGCCACCGTGTAAGCATTGCCTCAGCCATCGAGACATGTTTCCTATCCAGCCCGGATTCTCAGCCTGCCACATGCAAGTAGCGGCCTCAGTCATTAGCCCCACTGCTCGTAGCATCCGCTAAGTCCGGCAGGTGTTCGGAAGATATGGTGATCCGCTCTGAAAGTACCTGGGGCCGTTCTCGTTAATCGTCAAATTTTCACGCTGTAGTTTGCTTTTGTCATCTTTTGTTATAAGTTCCAGGGGAAATAATGTATTGATTTCATCAAGAAATATGAAGAAGTATGCAGTGAACTAAGCTGAAATGGAAAGAAAAGCTACAAATAAAGGGAGAAAAGTATGTAGCGACACGAGTATTATGCGAATGGTTAATAGCCTGGCGCTGTAATTAGTTCAATAGCGCCTAAAACTATGACTGAACAGTGCATCAAAAGGTAACTGCGAGATGTCAGCAGGGTATCGGTCGATATCCAGGTACTGATATATTTACATGTGCAAGAACTAACTGTATGCCAACTAACAAGTCAACATACCCACCCGCATTCAGGATAAGAAACCAATAAAAGTAAGTGATTTTCGTTTTTGAACCATTGTGTACCACCTTGCTTGTGGTGTACCAGTCACTTTTGGCTGTGGAGTTCTAATAGTTACTTAACCAGTCTTGTTGTGTTATAAAAGCATAACTATCAGCTATGATTGAAGGTCAATGGGCTGGTAATTAAGGGAATGGTGTATATATATATATATATATATATATATATATATATATATATATATATATATATATATATTTCAAGATAATGTTTTATAAAAGATTTTTACGAATATCTAGTATGTTTCTGTAACACCCACCGCTAGTACGTCCACCACGGTCCCACATTCGATGCAGGCCCTGCATCCTGGATCGGAGAAGGCCCTCCCCCCCCCCCCCCCCCATTTCCAATAATTTAACAAACTAAGATTAAAATATAGTTAGTTACAAAAACCAAAATTAGGATCAAAGTCAGTCACAGACACTAGCTTCAAAACAAGACTAATTAATAACAGTTTTCCAAGCTTACTTCTGACTAAAATCATGCTAAATGGTTAAGACAACATTGGCCTGTTGTGCTCCCTTGCCAAGTTTTTGAAGAGTTCGATAGTTCAACAGTAGGCCATGTTTTTGGCATCATACAAAAAGTTTAATTACGGAACATCGATTCAAAAAAAATTGATTGAAGGTTTTTATGATGTATGGAATTGCGAATTTTCGCCAGGTTCTTTTCTGAATGGAAGATTGTGCTATAGATGCTCTTCATGTGTAGAATTTCTTCAACTATGCTGTCTGAATCTGGTAAGTCTGAAATATACCTTGAGACGAGATTGGTGGCTTTAAATTTCAGTTCATTATTTTCTAGGTCCATGAAAACCAAAACTGGTGAAAACAAATCACAAATTTGTTCACAGCTCGCAAATCTTGTTGTCAAATCTGTCATCTAAAGCAGGAAGGACAACAGTAGATCTGAATTCATTTGATGCTTCCAGTTCAAAGTGTTCAGGCGTTTTTCATCTTCACTGGATTTCTTTTTGATAACATACTCTTGTGAAATGCCAACTGCCTCGGCAACTACTTCTGCGTCATTCAAAATGATTTCCCTTGGATCTCGTAGAACCTGCATCTGATTAAGTAAGTCTTTAGTTAGTTGCGTCTCCACGTTGAGGGAAATTTCTTTATTCCATATAATGTTTTTCTGATCAATACAGGCGAAGATCTTGTGTCAAATAACGGCATCAACAGGCCTTTGAAAGATCCAAAGTACTTCTTGAGTCTGAAAACAATATTTCCTGCTGATGTAATTAGTGTGGGTACCCTGTCCACCAGGAATAGGTCTAACAGTTTGAGGATCGAAGGCTAGTGCTTGAAAATCGAGCGCTAAGTTTGTATTCTTTCACTCCAACGAGTTTCAGAAAGGCTTTGCACAGACATAGTACATGCTGTTTCATTATTTCCCAATCACAAGGGCAGCTAGAAAACAAAGAATAAAATCTTTCATAGTTTCCAAAAAAATATAATATCATGACAGTTTAGCAGGATTGACACCAACTATGTTCAGAGAATGTGTTCTGCAGGGAGGAAAAAGTAGCAGAACTTTTTTTCTCTCCAAGTTCTTTTGACTGAGCGCCACTAGCGTGACCCCGCATGTAGCCATTTCCTAGCTCTGAGCACAACAGTCTACTCCAGACAGCCTGCACAGGTGGCGAGACGCGAGAAAGCTTCTAATGTTGACAGTATTTCATCAGTTATGGGCTCGCCCGTTTACCCGCTAATATTCATAAGTTCAATGGATCTTTCACAATATTCGAATTTTTTTCCGAAATACGTAACGTGGGGCAAGCAACTCTGCTCCTGGTGGGATACATTAGGAGTTGTACCAACAATAATTTAATAGAAGACAGACTCTTCTCTTTGATGTAAAAGGTTTTCAATAGTTTTAATCACATAGAGAAAGGGCTATGTCCTCTCCCCTGTCCTCTACCTCCTGTACACAGCAGATATGCCCCAAACCCCCCCTCCAGTCCACTTCCTGCAGTATGCTGATGACACTGCCTTCCTTGCCCTCTCTCCTTCCAAGACCCACGAAATCATCTTAGGTTGTACCACTCCCTCCTTTTGGTTCCTTGATTTTTCCCTTACCATCTAGACCTGTCCTGTATGCCTCTCTCCCACATCACCTACATTGGACTCACCATTGACTTTCACCTTACCTGGACCCCTCATCTCCACTCTATCCAATGCAAAGCCCACAATTGCCTTCGTCTCCTTAAACTCCCCTCTGGCCGGACATGGGGGTTGGACCCCTCTACCATGCTCCTCACCTACAAATCCTTGATCTGTCTCGTCCTCTGCTATGCCAGTCCCGCCTGGATCTCCTCTCCCCCCCCCCCCCCTACCCCAAATTCTATATGTCCCTCCAGATCCTTGAGCACCCTGCACTCCACCTTGCCTTCCATATACGCATCCTGCACCACATACCCCACACGGATCCTGTTTGACCTGATTCCTTTCCCCCATTTGCTCCTTTTCCTCGAACATATTCTGAGTCCTCTACACCTCCAGCGGACTTGATCCCCCCATCCCCTGGTTACTCCTCTCCAACTCTACCTGCTGCCACACCTTCACCATTGTGTCCCACCTAATCAACACCCTTCATCTCCTTTTCCAAGGTCAGTTCCGTCAAGTACACCTCCTGGATGATTCCCTCTCTCCCTCCATTTATCCCTCCTATCAACTCTGATCCTCACCTCTCCCTCCCTACCTCTGTCCTTTGCCCAGGTTCCCTCTCCCCCCCCCCCTTCCATTCTGTTTTCCCCACCTACTCTCTCTTTGACTCCCGTCTCTCCCTCGAGTCCTTTTGTATTCCCCTCCTCTGTCTTCCCCACTCCCTCTCGTGTCCGACCTGCCCCCTCCCCTTTTATGTGTCCTCACCCTCCATTGGCTCCTCCCCCCCTCTGCTTTTTCCTCTCCTCACCCTTTTTTCCCCTCATCTGTCCAGGTCCTACCCCACCCCACCCCCATCTGCCTTAGGCTGTGGTGTGTCATCTCGGTGACTACTCTTTAGTGCAGTGTTTAAGTGAGTGGTAAGTGTTGCGCATCTTTTTTGAAGTGTTGCAAACAGAAACCATAATGTCGCTAGGTGTGATTTTTCTCTCTTGCGAACAGAAATCAAACTGTAGCCATGTTTTTTAATTGTCTGTCTAATATTGTACCTGTCTGCTTACTGCGTGTCTTAATTAGCACCACCAACCCTTTATTTTTGTATTTTAACTTCCACAACTTTCCGCCATTTTACAGTTTAAAAAGTCACCGTTTTTATCGCCTGTTTCTATTGTTCATTATCTTCTTATTATGTTTTTAAATATTCTGCAAGCTGAAGAGTGGCGCATTAAGCTGCTGCCAGCCCGCCCCTTCTGGGGGAATGGAAACGCAATAAAGGAAAAAAATCGCAACTAAGTGCCAGAGTTTGAAGCGCTCATGAAACGCAGGAAAGCTCACGTAATACTAGGTACATAAAGCTGGGTGAAACCTGAATTTAATAGTAGTGAGGTTTCTGGCTAAAATTTAAGTGTTTATCGAAAGGACAGGCAAATGGGAAATTGAGATGGTGTATTTGTGGCAGTAGACAAGAAATTCAAATCCACTGGGATAGAAATTGAAGCTGCATGTGAGATTATTTGGGCAAGACTCAAATGAGGGGTGGGCATAAAATGATAACTGGATCATTCTATCGCCCACCACACACATTTCCTGACGTAACCGAAAACTTTAGAGGAAACCTCAGTTCACTTGTACGTAAGTTCCCCAATCATACTGTAATCATCGATGGAGGCTTTAATCATTAACAATTAATTGAAAAATTAAAATTTTGTTATTGGTGTACATGATAATACATCCTGTGAAATATAACTACATAACATATAAATACATATGAATACTAAAAGTATACAGATCAGTGCTGCTGTATAAATTTAGCTGTATACATTTAGAATTAGTATGTTTGCTTTTAAAGTACTGTGTCGTATGTTTACATTCATGGCATGCACTACACATTTTAAATAATGACTAATGCAATATGGTGCCTTAAACCATTTGAACCCTTCATCCGTGTAGATGGTCCAAGATCAAAACCGGTAGATGTTTGGGTGTAAAATAAAAACAGCTGATGGTTCAAATATGCATTTTATACATAACTTAACGGCTGTTGATAGTAACCTTCCTAAATGTTTAATTACTAAATGCCTTCTCTGAAAACTACCTAGAATAGATAGTTAGGACCCCATTCATGAGGAAAATGTACTAGATCTAATGACAACAAATTTACCTGACCTCATGATTAACGAAGTACAAAGGACAACAAAAACAAATAGAAAAATATATATGTTCAGTAAACTAGATAAAAGTCAGTAGTATCATATATCAATGACGAACTTGAAACTTCCAGCACAGGGCAGGAGTATGTAAAGAAACTACGGCTCAAGTTTAAAAGCATAGTTTACTATGCACTAGATAGATAAGTACCCAATAAAGAACGGTTCATAATGGAAGGCAATCTCCATGGTGTACAGTCACTGTAAAGAAACGTTTAAAGAACAGAGATTACTGCCTAATATGTGAAAAACAAAGCGTAGGGCTATATATGAAGAGATGCTGAATGAAAAGCATTTGGCTGTCAAGAGAGCGATGCGTGGTGCCTTTAATGATTGGCATAGCAGAATATTTTCAAATGATAATTCACAAACCCCAAAGAAATTCAGATTGCGTGTAAAGGCTATTAGTGGCACTAATTCGCTAGCGAATGGGACAGGAACTGAAACTGAGGGCAGCAAAGCAAAAGCTGAAATGTGTAACTCCGTTTTCAAATGCTCTTTTACATAGGAAAACCCAGGAGAATTGCCCCAATTTAATCCTCATATAACTGAAAATATGAATGAAACAAGTATTAGTATCAGTGGTGTTGAGAAACAGCTGAAATCGTTAGAATTGAACGAAGCCCCAGGATACGATTGACTCACTGTCAGATTTTATAATGAATTTTCGGCTGACTTAGCCCCTCTTCTAACTGTTATCTATCGTTGATCACTCGAACAAAAAACCGTGCCCAGTTCTTGGAGCCGGCCGCTGTGGCCGAGCTGTTCTAGGCGCTTCAGTGCGGAGCCGCACGCCTGCTACGGTCGCAGGTTCGAATCCTGCCTCGGGCATGGATGTGTGTGATGCCCTTACTTTAGTAAGATTTAAGTAGTTCTAAGTCTAGGGGACTGATGACCTCAGATGTTAAGTCCCACAGTGGTTAGAGCCATTTGAACCACTTTGAACCAGTTCTTGGAAAAGAGCACAGGTCGCACCTGTCTACAAGAAGGGTAGTAGAAATGATCCACAAAACTACTGTCCAATATCCTTGACATAGATTTGTAGTAGAAACTTGGAACATATTCTGATCTCAAACGTACTGAGAAATCTTGAACACAATAACCTCCTCATTGCCAGCCAGCATGGGTTTCGCAAATACAGATCACGTGAAATCCAACTCGCACTTTTCTCAGATGGCATACTGAAAGCTTTGGATCAGGGCAGTCATGTATATGGCAGTATTTCTTTAGTTCCGAAAAGCATTTGACACAGTACCACACCTACTCTTATTGTCAAAAGTATGAGAATATGGGCTATCAACTGAAATTTGTGACTGGATTGAGCACTTTATGGTAGGGAGGACGCAGCATATTATCTTGCATGGAGAGTCACCGTCAGATATCTTAATAACTTCAAGTGTGCCCCAGGGAAGTGTGTTGGGACCCTTGCTGTTCATGTTGTGTATTAATGACCTTGCAGGCAATATGAATAGTAACATCAGACATTTTGCAAACGATGGAGTTATTTATAACGAAGTACTATTTGAAAGAATCTGCATAAATATTCTCTCTGATCTTGATAAGATTTCAAAGTTGTGCAAAGAGTGGCAACTTGCTTTAGATATTCAGAAATGTAGAATTGTGCGCCTTACAAAACTAAAAAAACGTAGTGTCCTATGACTATAATATCAATAAGTCACTGCTGGAATCATCCAACCAATACAAATCTGAGTATAACATTTTGTAGGATATGAAATGAAATGATATCATAGACTCAGTTGTAGGTGAAGCAGGTGGTAGACTTCGATTAACTGGTAGAATACTGGGGAAGTGCACTCAATCTATAGAGGTGATTGCTTACAAATCACTCGTGCGATCGTTTCTAGAATATTCCTCAAGTGTGTGGGACCCATACCATATGGGACTAATAGGGGATATTGAGCGCATACAGAGAAGGACAGCACGAATGGTCTCAGGTTTGTTTGACCCATGGGAGAGTGTCACGAAGATGCGATGTAAATACATTATCCCAAAAAGTCTTTTAAAAAGATTCAATAACCGGCTTTAATTTATGACTTTAGGAGTATACTACAATTCCCTACGCATCGTTCACGATCCTGAGAATAAGATTAGAATAATTACTGCACCCACAGAGGCATTCAAACAATCATTTTCCCCGCGCTCCATATGTGAATGGAACAGGAAGAAACCCTAGTAACTGGTACAATGGGACGCCCTCTCCGTCATGCACTTCGTGGTTTGCAGATATAGTTGTAGATGTAGGTGTAGCTAGGTCAATGCAGAGACGTCACCAATTGTATTATTTTAGGGAATGCTGATGAAATCCAAGACTCATTTCTTGTATTTAATAGTATGCACGAAAAAACTCATTTCATTTTAGAGCTTGAAACCGAAGATTCACTAAACTTCTTACACTTGCAAATTTCTAGATCGTTGTAAAGGTTGGACATAGACATTTACTGCAAGCTCACAGAAACAGATTTAACTGTATCAGCCGACTCCTGCCATCCAGCAGCATACCTACTTTATATCGATGTTTTATCAGATGGCAAAACCATGGCTTTCTAGGGATGCTGTCTATAGAGAAATTAACGGTGACATGGCTAATGGAGTTGCCGAATAGATCATTCGCGAGTTCGATAAAAAAATTTACAGATAGGTAGAGGTGCAGGTAATTAAACTTGCCACCACCATTGCCCATATTTCCTTGTCATATTCAGGCCCCTGTTCTGAACAAATGGCTGTTGCCTTAAGGAAGGCTAAAATACAAGTAGGGTTTCGTACGAAAAATAGACTTGGACTATGTTCACACCATACCATGCTGAAAGGTCAGATAATTAGATTCTATCAGATGTTAATCAAATAAAATATGGCTCTTGTGATAATTTTTATATTGGTTAGGCGGGAAGGGAGTTAAAATTGAGGTTTAGAGAGCGTAATTACGCTAGTAGCAATAGTGCTCTGGGCTGTCATTTGAGGGAAGTTAATAACCATCAGCTTTAGACCGACAATAGCTTAAGCATAATTCATTTTCAGCTGAAAGGAAAAATTCTGGATATTCTTGAGGAACTGGAAATATACGCTCATCGTCGTTTAGTCCTGAATAGCATAATTAAACAACAGGTTACTAAGAGTAGACAGTGTTTTTTAAATATTTTCGACGATTTGTTACAATAGAAAGGTGAAAAATATGCTCTACTTACTTTTATCTGTATTTTTTCTTTATTGTGAATTCATTCCCCTGCTCCATATGGGCAGGGGAGGGCTGGCAGCGGCACAAATCGCCGTTCCTCAGCCAAATGACATTATAGTTAAATAAAAAGAGGAAACTATACATTAAAAAGGCGGAAAAAGGGGGACATAAAACATAATAAGTGGAGACCATGGGGGTTAAAATATACACTGACATCGGGACGTTCATTGGTGGACAGTTTGAAAAATTCGACATAAAGTTAAAAGAACGTAGTTGGCGAGTCGTGGAGCACTTTAAATACACTGGAGTCTCACACACATACACGTTAAAAGTTGGCCACAGTATAAAAACATACAGAATGAGAAATGCATAAAAAACCACTGTAAGCGATGGAGCACACACAAAGAATGAAAACTGCTGGGAGGGATCCGCCGAAGGAGAGGAGGCCTGTGAGGAAGGAAACAGAGGGGAGAGGAAGGTCCAGTGGGGGAGGGCACCCTGGAGGGGGCCTGGAGGTAGAGAGGATGGAAGACACCACGGGTTGGTGGGGCTGAAGTCGGCGGACGATGTACAGGGTGCTAATGAGTTCGAGGAAAAGAAGAAGATGTGGGAAGGAATGAGGTCGTAGAGGATCCACGTGGGGGATGGAAGGCGGATATGGAAGGCGAGGTGGAGTGCATGGCGTTCTGGGATTTGGAGGACCTTATAGAATCTGGAAGGAGCGGAAATCCAAGCAACAATGGCATAACAAAGGATGGGGTGGATCAAGGATTTGTGGGTCTGAAGGATAGTGGAAGGGTACAGTCCCCATGTCTGGCTGGACAGGAGTTTAAGGAGGAAGAGTCTATTGTGGGCTTTGAGTTGGATCGTAAGTAGATAGGAAGTCCAGGTGAGGTGACGGTCGAGGATGAGGCCAAGGTATTTCAGGGTAGGAGTGGGGTGGATAGGACGAACATAAATTGTGAGGCAAAAATCGTGGAGCCGGAAGGAACGGGTGGTACGACCTATGATGATTGCCTGGCTCTTGAAAGGGTTGATGCGAAGGAGTCACTCATGACCGAAAAGGTATGGGATGTCCTGTATATCTCTGCATCGATTGCATGACTCTGAGAAAAACTGTACATTGCTTCCATTAGCCAGAAGAATAAGATTGCTCCAACACTACTTGCACTATCCAGAGGATTGAGATTGCTCCAGTGCATCCTTCTATAGTAAATTCCCCAACCTAATTGAGTGCAATATTCTCTTTTTTTATTTCGAACACATACACTCATGCATGTCACACTCTTTCTTCATACATGAACATTGTTCTGTGATCCAGAATGAAATTTCCACTCTGCAATGGAGTGTGCACTGATACGAAACTTCTGGGTGGTTAGAACTGTATGCCAGACCGAGACTGGAAATCTGGACGTTCGTCTTTTGCGGGCATGTGCTCTGCCGACAGAACTACCAAAGCACAACTCACAACCCGTCCTCATAGATTTACTTCCGCCAGTAACTCGTCTCCTACCTTCCAAACTTCACAGAAGCTCTCTTGCGAAACTTGCAGAACTAGCACTTCTGGAATAAAGGGTATTCTGTGAAGTTTTGAATGTAGGAGACGAGGTAGTGGCGGAAGTAAAGATCTGAGGACAGGTCGTGGGTCATGCTTGGTTAGATCTGTCGGTAGAGCACTTGCCCAAGAACGGCAAAGCTCCCGGAAGTTTTTGGACATTTGTGGTAAGCTACTATGGGACCAAACTGCTGAGGTCATCGGTCCCTAAGCTTACACACTACTTAATCTAACTTAAAGTAACTTACGCTAAGGACAACACACATACCCATGCCCGAGGGACGATTCGAACCTCCGATGGAAGGAGCTGCGCGAACCGTGTCAAACCGCCCTAGAGAGCGCGGCTACCCTGCGCCGCGGTAAAGGTCCCGAATTCGAGTTTCGGTCCACCACACGATTTTAATGTATCAGAACATTTCATTGTTAGGTAATAATCTTATCTAGGTCTATATTTTTTTATAATGCTGAGGGAAACGTGGTCCATATATAAAACTGATGTAAGTGGTAGATTTCATATCGTAAAAATGCAGCATTATGCTACAACAAAAAGAGACAGAGTAAATTTTTATCGCCACGTAAAAGTATGTCAACAAAATCTGTCAAGTGCGGAGGAACAGTCGTTGCTCATGCATTTTTTGTCTAAATGCTAAAATATTTCTAGTGAGGCAAAATGTTTGTGCCATTGTATAGGGCTACTAGGAGTAATAGAATCCTCAGGCCGCTATCTGCTACGTTTAGTGGATAACAGGCAGGGCAACAGCCATAAACATGCTTCTCGCATTACACAATGCCTCTCCAAAATGGTCGTCAGTTACCCCAACCTGCATTTTCAACAGAATTTTCCCGAATAGAGAGTGTTTGTAACATGACGGGACATATCCGGTATACATTTTCCAGATTTCATTTTAAAAAGATGTGGAAGAAATCTACACCGCGATCTATCAGTATGACACCCTGCACCCCTATGATCGGCCCTATGCGTTGTAAAAGGACTGCGTTGTTGCTAGATGAGGGTATGAGAAATGCTGAAAGAATTTTTGCAAGACGTACTGTCATCAGTTATGTGATTATGGCGAAGTCCTGTCTACAGGCTGAGAAATGTGTCAATGTATTTTTACTCATCCAGTATTAAGTAAGAGCTACAACCATAAAGTGTATATCCATGAAAAATACGGACTCGTACCTCTAAATACACTCCTGGAAATGGAAAAAAGAACACATTGACACCGGTGTGTCAGACCCACCATACTTGCTCCGGACACTGCGAGGGGGCTGTACAAGCAATGATCACACGCACGGCACAGCGGACACACCAGGAACCGCGGTGTTGGCCGTCGAATGGCGCTAGCTGCGCAGCGTTTGTGCACCGCCGCCGTCAGTGTCAGCCAGTTTGCCGTGGCATACGGAGCTCCATCGCAGTCTTTAACACTGGTAGCATGCCGTGACAGCGTGGACGTGAACCGTATGTGCAGTTGACGGACTTTGAGCGAGGGCGTATAGTGGGCATGCGGGAGGCCGGGTGGACGTACCGCCGAATTGCTCAACACGTGGGGCGTGAGATCTCCACAGTACATCGATGTTGTCGCCAGTGGTCGGCGGAAGGTGCACGTGCCCGTCGACCTGGGACCGGACCGCAGCGACGCACGGATGCACGCCAAGACCGTAGGATCCTACGCAGTGGCGTAGGGGACCGCACCGCCACTTCCCAGCAAATTAGGGACACTGTTGCTCCTGGGGTATCGGCGAGGACCATTCGCAACCGTCTCCATGAAGCTGGGCTACGGTCCCGCACACCGTTAGGCCGCCTTCCGCTCACGCCCCAACATCGTGCAGCCTGCCTCCAGTGGTGTCGCGACAGGCGTGAATGGAGGGACGAATGGAGACGTGTCGTCTTCAGCGATGAGAGTCGCTTCTGCCTTGGTGCCAATGATGGTCGTATGCGTGTTTGGCGCCGTGCAGGTGAGCGCCACAATCAGGACTGCATACGACCGAGGCACACAGGGTCAACACCCGGCATCATGGTGTGGGGAGCGATCTCCTACACTGGCCGTACACCACTGGTGATCGTCGAGGGGACACTGAATAGTGCACGGTACATCCAAACCGTCATCGAACCCATCGTTCTACCATTCCTAGACCGGCAAGGGAACTCGCTGTTCCAACAGGACAATGCACGTCCGCATGTATCCCGTGCCACCCAGCGTGCTCTAGAAGGTGTAAGTCAACTACCCTGGCCAGCAAAATCTCCGGATCTGTCCCCCATTGAGCATGTTTGGGACTGGATGAAGCGTCGTCTCACGCGGTCTGCACGTCCAGCACGAACGCTGGTCCAACTGAGGCGCCAGGTGGAAATGGCATGGCAAGCCGTTCCACAGGACTACATCCAGCATCTCTACGATCGTCTCCATGGGAGAATAGCAGCCTGCATTGCTGCGAAAGGTGGATATACACTGTACTAGTGGCGACATTGTGCATGCTCTGTTGCCTGTGTCTATGTGCCTGTGGTTCTGTCAGTGTGATCATGTGATGTATCTGACCCCAGGAATGTGTCAATAAAGTTTCCCCTTCCTGGGACAATGAATTCACGGTGTTCTTATTTCAATTTCCAGGAGTGTATTCTTACTTTACAGAGGATCGAGTCATCGAAATGCTTTTGGCGTAGCTATTTCCAACCCAATTCTGTGATCGGATAAGAGATAATGATTACAAATGTACTCACTCCTCTAGAATATTTACATTGTGGTCTACAGGTTAGAGGACGAAAAACAATGATTAAAGACACATTGGCGTAGAAGACAGTGGAAGCCACTGCAATGAAAGCATTATCATCAAGGCAGTCAAGACTGATAACAACAATAACAGAAGTTTTGGGGGAATTTGTATTGAACTTTGTTAAGAACGTTGGTCACATTCTTTGTGTTACATTACTAATTATGTAGGTTACCTTATACTCAGTCGAACATATCACACTGACTGATAAAGGGACTTCCAAACCTGTAAATAAATTGTTGCAAATTTTAACTACAGCTGACTGTTAAAAGATTTTTCGGGGGTGAAATTTAAGTTTAAGTGAGTGTGTGTGTGTGTGTGTGTGTCCGTGACAGAGGCAGACAGAGAGAGAGAGAGAGAGAGAGAGAGAGAAGTGGAGGGGGGCTGCGAAGTTAACGAGGAAATAATTATCATCGTCCTGCCTGTCCCTTGTCACAATGAATTAAGTGCAATATTGTTTCATTTTTGAAGTTGAAAGGTGTAGTTTCTGTGTCTAACATTAGTTGAAACAGTGCTTGTTGCTTCTGTGACTTATATCTTAGTGAAAACATTTTAAACGCGTAATTAAGGTCCGAGTGGCGAAATCAAATAACTAATGTGTAGAATGATTTCGTGTATTAACACTCGCAAGCCGTGACGGCAAAATTTCTCCTTCACGTTTTTCACGCTCGTCCTCCCACGGGACCACAGTTACGTCACCATTTCCTCATGTTACATTTACTGTAGAAAGTTTATGTCTTGTTCTTGTAGTAAACGTGATATGATTGTTAGAAACTTAGCAGCTTTCCTGTAAATTGTCGAACACTAATTGCCCAGGGCCGTATCTAGGTCATATTACGCATGCTGCCTGTATGATAGCACCTGCCGTGTGACCAGAAGAATGTCCATTAAACTTCCACGTCGTTTCTCATCTAATAACTGAATGAATGGGTTTGATAGGATAGGCGTAATGTCCTTGCGTAATAGCCCAAGTCCTGATTCGTAGTAGAGTCGTCAGCTAAAGATGGCTCACAGAACAAAAGGGCACATTGGGACCATTGAAGGGTAGAATGAAGCGCCAGGAAGGCGAGGTCATCAGCAGATTGGAGGAGGTGAACAGGTGGGGGAGGTTTGGGCATATCTGCAGTATACAGGAGATAGAGGAGAGGGGAAAGGACGGAGCCTTGGGGCACGCCGGCAGTGGGATAGAAAGTACGGGAGTTGTTATTGTGGATAGGGACATAGGATTGACGATGGGAAAGGAAGGAAGCAACGAAACCGATGTAACTGATGGGTAGAGTATAGGTATGGAGTTTAAAGAGGAGCCCGAAATGCCAGACACGGTCTTAGGCGTTCTGGAGGTCGAGGGAAACAAAGATAGCAGAGTGATGGGAGTTAAGTTGGAGGGAAAGGAGATTGGTAAGGTTAAGGAGCTGGTTGTTGGCTGAGAAGGAGGGCCAGAAGCCACACTGGGTGAGGGTAAGGAGGTGGTGCTGGTTAAGGTGGTGATGAATATGGTGGGAGAGGGTGGACTCAAAGACCTTACTGAACTTAAAGGTGAGGCAGATGGGGTGATAGGAAGAGGTGTCAGAGAGAGGTTGGCTCGGTTTGGGGAACAGCAAGACACGAAAAGTCTTCCACAGGTTAAGGTAAACGCTGGTGGAGAGGAGGTCTTTATAAGGGTAGCAAGGGCAGCCAGGAAAGATGGTTTGGTGATGGGAGTGTTTGTCTGAGGGGGGTAACAGATCCAAGTACTGGAAACTAGGTGCGAGTGGTGGGACAGCAGTATCAGTGCGTTCAAGGAATGTAGGGAAGAGGGAGTAATCAGAATGGGGATCGTCGGGAATGGAGAAGACCTTGGAGATGTGGGAAGCAAAATGGTTAGCCTTACTGAGGTTGCCAGGAAAGGGACAGTTGTTGTGGAGAAGAGAGCAATGCGGGATGAGATCGCTACGAGTAAGGCCGTGGAAGGCAGGCCAGTACTTGGAGGAGCTGACAGGGAAGGTGGAGTTGAGGCATGTACATGACTAGCACTAGTCTCGGCGTTTATTTGTGTGAGGAGGTTTCGGATGTGCCGTTATAGTTGTTAGTGGTCGAGGAGTGTATCCCAGTCATGGGTGCAGAGGAAGGAGCTGTAGAGGCTGCGGGATTCGTGAAGAAGAAGGACGGCCTGTGGAGGAAGTGTAGGGTGGTGAGGGTGGATGAGTTTGGTAGGTCTGTGGGTCTCCACTGCATCAGTGGTGGTCTTCTGGAGGAAGGAAGAGGCATGGGTGACATCAGCAGTAGGCATCCCAGTCTGCGCAGCTGTGATCATGGACGGACTTAAGAGCGGCAGCAGGGTGGGGGGCAGGAGGGGGGTGATGGGCGGAGGCGATGGTGAGAAGGACGGGGAGGTGGTCACTACCAATGGGGTCGAGGACGTCCGCGGTGATACAACCAAGGAGGCTGGGAGAAACAAGGATGACATCCAGGGTGGAGGTACTTTCAGGACGGGTGTGCTGTGGGAAAGGAACGAGGTCACTGTAGAGGGTGGCAAGGAACTGATGCCATCGCCGAAGGGTGGCAGGGTCATGGCTGTGGATGTTGAGGTCAGTGGCAATCACATTGCTGGAGAAGGTACGTTCAACATGGGAAATTAAGTCGTATGGGAAAGGAGCTGTGGGACAGAAATAGATAGTGGCACAGGTGATGGTGAGGGAGGGAAAAAAGCGATTAGGAGAAGGTGGTCGGTAGGGTTATTAACCAGGGGTTGTGGCTAGACAGGTATATGCTTGAGATGGCCAATAGCGAGCCTGCCTCGTGTGACAGGAAGGGGGTTGTCGATGTGGCGAAAGAGACAGAGAGAGGTGCGGACAACATGGTGAGGTAGGAGGAAGGTTTCATTAAGGATGAAGAAGTCCACCTGGTGCTGGGACAGTGTGTGCGTAGAAATTTGTCCGTATATCACATTTCTATAGTGGACAATTAATTTCATTTAAATAGATGGAAAGGTTTTTTGTAAGAGTTGCACTTCTTGCCTTTTTAATTGTTTTAAAAGGTTTGTAATAATTATTACGTTTAATTATATGTACTACTTCTTGTGTTTGCCTGTTTGCTGGCATGAAAGGTACGACTTATTATAAATTTTAGTAATTTCCTGGTTTGGAAATCGAACATTCTATAAGATAATACGATTGCTCACGTCTCCGCATTGATGTATGACAGAACCTATATGCTTACGCCAGCTAGATTTAGCAAGCTCACCTCTGTGTAGCTGCAGCAGCTACACTTAAGTCGCCACACAAGTAACGTACAAGTGAGGTTACAAGAGTCTGTCCAAGGATCTCACGTTTCTTCATGTTACATTTATTCACAATTGACCACTATTTAAAGCTTTGTATTCACTTTGTTCTCAATTGTATGCACTCATTAAGAAGTTTCTCTAAAGTAATTTTGACTCTTTTATGCATATATTTCTTATTTAACATGTGTTTCTGTGTGTATTTGCAACAAAAAATCTCTGTTTCTATTTTTAGCAGATAATTGGAAGATGGACAGCACCCGAAACGCGTAATCGAAAAATAAAAGATTCACATTGCAGAGTACACAATACACTACAAGTTCCTCACGTTCTTTCATTGTATCATTTACTACAATCTCGTGCTACATGACCCCAGTGTCGACAAGTGAAACATATGGCTGTCACATTATTCGTGCACTGCAACTCGTGTCCAGAAAGACTGCAAAATGTACACCCGACAGGTGTTAAATGGTCTACAGTTATCCTTAAAACCAGATAATACAGTAAGTTCACAAGGTTTTACAAGAATTACCTTCGGATTAAAATGAATGTCTCTACGATCCTCCATGGCCAATGAGTTACGCAATAAAAACGACCAGTTTCATGGTAAAAAAATGCTTCTCACTCACTGCCCTGCACTGTGCGAAGCATTGATTACGAGATGAGTCAAGCTGCTGTGGTGATGTCAGCGATGTGGGAAACTAGTGCCGCGCATAGCGATGCTACTGCAGCAGTGGCAGAGTGTGGCACACTGCTCACCACCAGTTCTAGCGGTGGTCAGATACTTCTGACACCAGTTGCAGCGGTAACTTCTTGGGTTGGGAATCTGTACGGACATGGAGGCCGTGCAGGTGAGGTGGTGACGCTACAGGTGCAGGAGCCTGAGCTCCAGAGCTGGTGTGGGTGGCTGTCATACACCGTAAGGTTTCAGTAAAACAGCGTTTCTGGAAATAGATTTATTAATGTGATTTTACACCACAGACTGTCTTCTCTGGCATGGTGGAAGGTTCCCAATTCGCACACTCGACTGTAACAAGGGATGTGGTCGCAGTGTTTCGTCAGCTGCATCTGCAGGACCTGACTGCAATGTCCTGTAGTAGCTGGAACGGGAGTTTGTAGGCACACGCCTTCTGTGGCTCATCAGTCAGTCGTTCAGCCTGTTCCATCACTCTCAAAGACAGGTGTGAGCATGTAAAGTGGATGCCTATAGCATATCACAGATGGTGGCTGTTATGCACGCGGAAGCCCAGGATCCCAATTTGCAACACTGCCAGGGAGGCAGTACTGTGTATAACCGGGGGGGGGGGGCGGTAGTAGTAGGACAAAGTGGGCATCAGCACACACTGCTGGTTGCCTACATCAGGGGTAAGTATACATTCAGGGGCAAACCTATTGTTCTCTTTTGATTGACAGGTCCTTAACCTATTTTTGTCGTGAGGGGATTATGACCCCCTGGGGATAATTCATCTTTCTGAGAACCATCCTCACCCCTCCCCTCCTCCTCCGCTTCCCCCCCTCCTCCTCCTCCTCCACTCATCTGCAAACTCCCTATACTGATACAAGCACACTTTTGATATCAGTTTGGTTGACAAATTAATTAAATCGCTCAATTAATTAATACTTCCCCCTCAGGGATCGCCCCAGCTATCGCCCTCCCCTCCCAGACCCAGAATTTGCTGGGAAAAAGACTCAGTTGATTCACCATTTGCCAGGAGAACGATTGCAGTGTATGGAATATTTTTTAAACTGTTTCTGGCAGAGAAGACAATGTGTAGAATGTTGTTTATTTAAACAATTTATAGGACATAAGGCAGTGTCTGGAATATAGTTTATTTATTTATTTAAAGAAATTGGCTGGAAATCGATTGCATTGTATGGAATACTGTCTATTTAAAAATTTTGAGGGCAGAAAGCTAGTACGGAATATTTAAACAATTGTGGCGCTTTTTGTATCACGACTGCGTAAGGAGGCACGTAACTACACTGTCACAGACCGCTTAAACACATCTGATAAACTTTCTCACGTCTCGCCACCTGCGCAGGCTGCCTGGAGTGGGTGTGTGCTGGAGGGACTTGCTAATGCCAGCGGGCTCGCCACACTGCTGTCGGCTGTCGGTGGCTCCACTGCCTCGTGAAGTACCACGCTAATCCCTGAACAAAAGCGTCAGATGGTGGCCACACTTTGATATTGATACCTGAGAAATTCCTGTCGAAACACATGCTCTTTCTGTCAAATGGCCACGCCATGTTGTGTGCCACTGCTGCGCCTGCGCGTGCCGTCGGTTGCACTCCGACCAAACCACAAGCAAGCAGTGTTTACATGGTAAACGCCCAGATGTGAATGTCTTGGAAATATTCCCTCACTCTATCAGAATGATTGGCTAATTAATTATGAGAGGCACCCACATGCCTTGTTCATACTGTGGCATCAAGCAGTCAGGCCTGTAAGATGAGTGGTCTTCCAAGCGAGTGGATTTATTCTTATTTCTTGCAAAACATCAATGACTGATTATGAGCTCTAGTACTCACAATTAAGCTACAAATTATTCTCATATTTGAATATTACGCAACGGAAACTGATAACGCGCATCTGACTATTAGTAATTTACACAACTCTGATTGTTCACTACGCACTGGCAATACCACATTTTCTTTCTTACTCAACAGCTTTGATCAACACGTGGCCATCGCACTGAATATCAATGGCGCACACATTATAAATTCTGGATATCATGACTACACACTATTCGAAGAACAAGGCCACCAGTCTTTTTCTTTTTCTATCTTTTTCATTCTGATAAATTCTATTATTCTATTATTACATTTTATACAACAATTACACATGAGAAACTCCGCCCAGTGGGCATGGCTTTACATTGGTGATTCTCTGTCTTATGGTCTCGTAATTATCTAACGCTACAGTGCACTTTCTGGATAGGATGGTGGATCTTTTGCTGTATCTGACACTTCGACTCTCACACCCATCGTCACGAAAATTTCCTCCAGACCGAGCGGTACAAAAAGGAACATGCATAACCCACTGCCTCTGAACCTATCTTGCTACTCTCCCATGCAAACCACACATACTTAATTACATGGAATACATCACACTGGCAACATACAATACATCACAAAAATAGTCACAACGTTAGAATCACTTCACTTTCAGCTTTCCCACTTCAATTAGTATTCATCCCAGTTTCACACGACACTGGCCCACTTCGTAACTTTTCTTTCCTACTACGAACTCTGGAGGATATATGCACGTCTTCCTGTGCAATGCAAGCCAAGTGGTGTTGCTGGATAGGCGGCTGACTCACCTTACTTCTCTCTCTCAGAGTATTAGAGTTTGAATCAAGCGTCACACGGAAACATAAGACGCAAAGTAACACACATGAGTCCTCAACTGATACCATGGACGAGTACTTCTCTTTATCCTTTGTCTCATACACAGATTGAGACTCACACAGTACTCACCACGTGGAAGAACTCGTCTCTAATTTCAAGTCATGCACACGACATTTCTTAAATATTTCCAACTTATAGTACACACTCCAGTAATTCAGCTTAACTTTAACACTTAGTACTAGTACTCGCAAGTATTTCAACTTATTGCTACACGTGGTTTCATTGTGACTGTTGGTCACTTCCGAAGATTACTTCGATCCCCTTAATATTACCTGCCTGTCGTTTAATTCTCCCCCCAAAAGTTCCTGAAATAGAGAAATCATTATTCCAAACTACTCTTAAGTATTCCACATGCATACCATTCTCTCCACTCTTTTGTCTTTACGGAGCACACCTAAGACAGGTTTTACCAACACAAGATCCAGCGCCAGTGTGCTGAAACATGGCCGTTCTTCAAGTCATCTCGCACCTCGGCCAAGGTGGGGGAACACCATGCTACTGTATTGGTCAGCCACATTTCAGGCGCTCAAAGCTCAGGTAAATTTCATCTCTTTGGTTCCACCAAAGGTGACCAAAGGCTGTCTCAAAGATGATCATATATTGCACATTCACTATCTGCAGTTAGCAGACGACCATACATTCATTCATTTCACAGATCTCACCAAATTGGATGTAGGGATTTATTTTGTGGGAGTGCACTTGTGATCAATTAAATAAATAAATTGTCATTCTTTCCTACACTGGTATCCGGCTTCGGTGTATTAAGTGAAATTGAGTTATTATTACAAAAAATATGTTGTTCTGACAAGAATAACGAAGAATGTTGTACCTATTGTCAATGTCGGGCAGTACTGTACCCTTTCAATTAAACTGATACTCATTATGTGGGACAGTTTCTCCTTGCTTCCTATTGGTGGCTACTAGGATTGGAAATATTTGGTGGAATTCGATTCTGCAACAACCCAGGTTTCACAGAGTTTGATGAAACACTTGCTCATCCTGCGCCCTCATGTCCCAACTTCCACACGCTGTGCGCCAATCCCCTCATATACCGCTGGCGCTCAGAGGTCAGTGAAAACTACCACCACAGCTGCAGCTGGAGTCGTGGACATACATGTATGCCAGAGTCCACCACCCACTTCTATCCCTGCTCACCAAGCACACTAGTCACTTCATTAGCCCCCACTACCACAGTCTAGAGCAGACAGGCTGGTGCATTCTTTGTACCTAACCGCAAATTGTAGGCTAAGCTAGTCCATTACTTCTGCTTGCCAACTTCTCATGACCACACTTGCAACCAGCCGCTGTGTACTGCAAAACAAACAGCTGTGGCTTGGATATATACTGTAGCTCTAACCAATTACACCCGACACAGACCCTCAGTTTAAAAAACCCACCTTACCCAATCCGAGAGAACGAAACTGTTGACCATACGCCTTCAATTCCTCACAGGAAATGTAGAGTTCTCCCTTTTACAAAAGTCATTTCCGAAGATAGAAGAAATCGAGGAATACACACTTTTTCACATCGCTAAAGCATCGTTACTTGTGAAAATTAGGCATAGGCTACATTTCCTCTAAGTATTTTCTCGTTAGGTAGGAAAAATCTTTTCTTATGTGTTATATCACGGATCACAGTACTAGAGTATTAAACTCATTTTTGGCTTATGATGGAGTGCTAAGATCTACCACTGTCACAGGACGCCTCCTCGCTTTCGAACTCCCTTAAAGTGCCAAATGCCTCACCTCATACGAAGTCTGTTAAGGTAACAGCACAGAGAAGTTATACATATCAGGCTTCCACTATTTAGTTATAAATTCGGTAATAAATCTGATTTTATTACAATGGTCGTCCCTCCCTGCGTGAGCGGGAGATCGAAATTTCGTTAAATGATATCGTCACAACGAAAAAAAAACAACGCCTGATTATCGCTCATAGTTAAGAATCATATCTGTGGCATCCCAGACATCGCTTCCGCCCACCAGGTGGCACGTCATTGATGTTAAATTGATAGACTAATTAATTAAATTGACCATGAGAGTCACTTTGCATGGCGAGTATTTTTTTTTTTTCAGCAGTGGGATTACATTCACCACGTCGCTCAAATGGGAATCCCTGGAGGGAAGACGATGTTCTTTTCGAGGAACAGAGAACTGACATTTGAAGCTGACCACAGAAGACTTCTACTGCTGGCGACATACATTACACGTAAGGATCGTGCTATTAAAAACGCAATCACAACGACTATGTTGCTGTCATCCTGTACAAAAAGCGATCTTGGTTCTACAGGCAAACACAAGCGTCGCTGATAGTGTTATTCTTTCTGGTAGAAATCCTGTCTGTGATTTGGAATCAAGTCTATCCATTCAACCATGGCTTTGGATCCTGTGGAGACGTCTTTTAATGGTTAGTCACCAGTGAATCCTATTCGTGCCACTCTCATATCTCTAAACAGGTCACTTTTTTCTAACTTATCTGCTTAGAATCCCATACAGCAAAACTCAAGCATGGGTTTTTTAGACAGTGTCTTTGCATCGTGTAACTGTTGCTCAGTCTCTGCAGCTTTGTTCACGCGATCGCTCCAATTTAAGTCAGAACCGAATGGAAGTAAGAGAGCACTGTATCGAAGACCTTCTGCATCCCATGGAGAAACAGGGAGAGCTGAGTTAATGCGACAGGACCGTGTTTTGACCATCCGGTGGAAATGGGAACAGGCTGTCATGGGTCAACCAACTGTGTGCAATGTCTAAGGCCAGCACCAAACCAAGCTTTCTCCTGCGACATGAGATAGTAGAAAAGACAGTATGAGCAGTTATGGTGGTGCCCTTATTGGGAAAATTAGGAAGACAGCACATCATAAAGGAACTAGAAGAAGGATGAGGATTTTGCTACTGCATTGCAGTGCGTCGCCAAACTACGTACAAATACTGCAGTCTGAAGGAGATCTGCATCTCTCAGGGTGCATTCATGTCTGTCACCCAAACATTCTCTCCTCCTCGTTATTTTTTACCATCCAAGAGAGAAAAACTATTAACTATAAAGAATCAGCTAACGTCACCCAGTAGAGAACTCGATAAGATATTACCACATCCCTGTCTTCCAATATATCAGGAAACAAATTATGTCTGCATGGTGGCACTGACCATATGTGGTGATCCCATTAACTATATATGTACTGGTCCACTAGAGCACGAGGCCAGTGATTGAAGTCACTTACACAGAGTAGTGTAAAGTTTCATCATCTGTACTGTAGGAGGACTACATCCCGCAGACTATCAATCGCTAGAGAGGATCCCTGTGTTGTTCGAACACGATGCATCGTTTCTTTCTGCTATAACACATCCAAGGAATATTGCAAGAGAAGATCCCTGTGTTGTTCGAACATGATGCATCGTTTCTTTCTGCTACAACACATCCAAGGAGTATATGACTACAGCGTTGTGCACCGCCATACATTTTATTTTTCCACCACAACTTAGAGATCTGTGTCAGATGCTAAACCAACATTAATACGTTTTGATCCATTGGCTCTCACAGAAAACTGGACACTGCATGGTCTAAACTATGTTGGTGCTCCCACAGTACACAGGTTGATTGAAATAAAAGACAGAGGCGGTGTTCCTTATTGACAAAAAATGCGGAAGACGTTACAACATATGGAAACTGAAAGAGTTTGCGGCATTGTGGGCCATTTTCAAGCAGCCGCCTGAAGGTGACTGTTGACCTGTACATTTAAACCCACCTTCCACAGTGAGGTGGTAGTAGATGTTTAGGTCTTCCACTTCGACTGATTCCTCATATTGTGGTCATGTACATGTTTCAGTGCAGGCCATCCACGGAAGGAGCTGCTCCCACCAGGGCTCTGTCTCCATCGTAATTTCAATGATGACCACTGACACCACAGCATGTTTCTCAATTTCTATATCATCACTAAACCACCCCTCCACTACTTTGCGAGTACCGTGTACTAGATTGGGAAGCAAATAGATAACTGTGCAGTACGTTCATTCATGGCTAATTCTCGAACATTCAGATAGCGTTCTACACCAGTCTACATATTTCTAGAACTTCGATCATTGTGCATAGTTTATGATTACTATTGCCCATCTTTCTCCATATGAATGGGAATCACAGACTTAGGTTTCGCGATTTTACATATTTCATCGTATCTTCCTCAATTTTTACGTATCTCACATCAATTTTTTGTGATTATACCGGGATTTCCTCGAATTTTACCGGTTTTATGTCATTTTCATATTTTTTCCGCAGTTTTCCGTATGTATATGGTCATATTGCTGACATACCGCTCTGCTGTTTCATTTTCTGTGGGAATATTTGCGCATCTTATACACCAACCTACAGAAAAGTCCTAAGACTTGGCCTCTCCCTGATGATCAACGTCCATGCAATTTGGATAGGATGACCATGAAAAGTATAGTAACAGTTGCTTCGTACTTGTATGAAACTGAAGACTCGGTTTATGTTCAAGATGTGGCAGAGAAATGGAATACTTCGACATACATCTTCATTTGTCTAGAGGAGGGTAGCGAAACACGTTTTCCATCGAAGGACATGTTTCATTACAAATGAGTTGGAAGTCCTCTGATGACTGTGGTATGGAGAGGTTTGTTGTTAACGATCGTAGGTAGATAGTGCTCTAAGTGACTCACATAACACGCAATTGTGTATGATTCGATCGCAAGTTATACCACACAACTGATATACCCCGAGAGAACAACGGAAAGAAGATGGTTAAATGCGTGATATATGACCTGTAGTATCATCTTCTTCTCTCTAGAATGCATCATCAGTCTACCATTAAATCATATCTCTTTACAACCCTTCTCAACTGATCACTCCATCTACTTTCTATCATCCTTCTACGCGGATCCATGTCAATTTAGAGGCAAATGGCTCTCTTTTCCAGGAAAGCATCAAAGACAGCAGTCAAATTGCATGTATCATTGACACCTCAAAAGACAGACAGTAGTATGTTGTTACAAATTATACAGCAACTGTTTGTGAGGTATTTGTTAGCTGCCATCGCATGGTTGTGATTGGTGGAGAGTACAGAGAAGCACATTGTAAATACTGATATTTAGGGTTTAAAACACGTAAACAATCCTGTACAGCGTCAAACACGATATCCATTCTATAGTTGAATATTGCAGTCACCCCAGCTGATAATACAACGCTCTGTAGCTAAGGACGCTTTATAAAAATTTATAGGCTGGTGGCCGATAACTTTGTGACCTGATATATATTAATTACTATACATTTGGTGGTCATCCACGTTAAACATTCTATTCCAACTGTCCTATCACTCTCGACGAAAAATGACTGTTCTCTTGCTTCCAGGTACTTCCATGTCAACTTTTTCTTGTATTCCTCTTGCTGTTGCACACTCGTTCCCACGTACAAGAATTTTCCTCCACCAAGTGGAAGACATGCAAGTACTCCCTCATTCCCCCTCAAACTCCCCCACATTTGTGTATGTACAGACACAGACGTACAGGAAACAGAGCCAAAACACTGCAGCTGTAGAATATGTGGTTAGAGGTGTACTGAATGCATTACAGTACTGTGCCATACAATGACATTAGACTTGTAAAATAGTGCATTTTCGCTAGGTGTTGACAACTGTATTACATTTACAAGCAATTTTAGAGTATATGGCTAGAAGTGATGTCATGATCATATGGACAGAAGTGACCTAAAATCGATAAAATTACGAAAAATGACGGAAAATATGTATAAACTGAGGGAAAATACACCAAAATGTGGGTGGAAATTGAGGTGGTATGAGGGGGTAGAGGTAATTACGTGCTTTCTTACGCAATCGGGATAAAAAAGTGGCACAATTGTTTAAATATTCTGTACTGTCTTGTCGTCCTCAAAATGTTTAAATAAACAATATTACACGTATTTCAATTGATTTCTCGCCAATTTCTTTAAATAAATAAATAAGCAATATTCCAAACACTGCCTTGTATTGTATAAATTTGTTTAAATAAACAATATTCCACACATTGACTTGTCTACCAGGAACTGTTTAAAAGATATTTCATACACTGCAATCGATTTTCCGCCAAATGGCCGATCAATTGAGTCTTTTTCCCGCCAATTTACAGGAAGGGGAGGGGGAAGGGGATGCCTGGGGGTTCCCCAGAGGGGGATATGTTAATTAATAGATCGATTTAATTATTTAGTCATTGTATTGATACCAAAATTGTGCCTGTATCAGTGAAGGGAGTTCACAGAGGGGTGGTGGAGCGAGAGTGGGAGGGTAGGGGAGGGGAAGGATGGGAGGTTTCTCAGTTCCTCAGAAGGATGGATTATCCCCAGAGGGTCATAATCCTCTTAACAGAAAAAATAGGTTAAGGACCTGTCAGTCGAAAGAGAACAATAGGTTTGCCTCTGAGTGTATACTTGTCCCTGATGTAGGCAACTCACAATGAGTGCTGATACTCGCTTTGTCTCACTACTGCCCGTACTTAGGTGTCACGCCCAACAGGTTGTAGGCGGTAGTTTGCGGTCGCTTGGTACGATACTTCAACAGATGAAAACCAAGTCTCGTCCACATCTTCTATCAGCTATGGAGGAGAGCAAAGAGCAGTGGCTGCTTTCAGCGGCTAAGTTCCTCTACTGTTGGATGACTGCTGGTTTGAAAGTAAAGTCTTCTCTCGACAGTAGGCAGCACATCACGATTTGTCAACCAAGTTACCCTGTAACTAGCGAGACTGTCATTCGATCGGAATCAGAGATGCAGATGGGACGACCAGACACCGAGATTAAAGATTCTATAATGGAGGTATTTAGGGTATTTAAACTGGACATAATGTCATCGTGGCCGACAGTACTGTCATTTTCCCTCTTATCCAGAGATGTAACCAGACTTGTCCACACCGTGATGTCTCAGTTACTGTCAGTTCGCCTTGCATTCACAGTTTGTGTCAGTGCTAAGACGCCCTGGAGTGGCTGAGCTGGGATGTTACATATTATGACTCTGTATTGCAAAGCTGGCAGAATGACATACTACGCCGTTTGTACTCCTTGATTAAGAGTTGGCTGGGTGTGGAAATGTATTATGAGCGGCACTCTGCCTTCTGCAACACTGGCACTCTTAGCGTGCCCCAGTTACTGATTGTGAGCCGGATCTGACTCTCTTCCACCTATGCCAACTAACGATTTAAAAAAAAAAATTATTTGCATACCTGCAGATCTGCTGTGTAGCAATATGAACTTTTGTACTGATCTGTATTATCTATCGTTTTATTGAAGTGTTTACTGTTCTTAATTGTTTTTGTCATGAGTAGAAAGACGGTTCAAATGGCTCTGAGCACTATAGGACTTAACTGCTGAGGTCATCAGTCCCCTAGAACTTAGAACTACTTAAACCTAACTAACCTAAGGACATCACACACATCCATGCCCGAGGCAGGACTGGAATCTGCGACCGTAGCGGTCGCGCGGTTCCAGCCTGTAGCGCCTAGAACCGCTCGGCCACTCGGCCGGCCATGAGTAGAAGTGTGATATACTAAGAGTAAGTGTTTATTCAAAATTTGTTTATTCAATGATGAGTGTAAATGACTGTTGATTAATAAGCCTTGCATTTGTGACAGAATTGGAAGGCAATGCCATTTTTAATAACTGTAAAATAATAAAGTGTGAATGGAATTAGGTGAGTTGGTGTTCCCATGTTTACATGTACTCATATAAAAGCTTACCCTGAGACCAGCAGAGGAGAATACTTGTATGGTGGCTTATATTTAAGTATGAGTGTGAAATTGTGGCCGTGGCAATATGATACGCACCACGATCCCATAATCCGTGCCATGAAGCGCATTACTCCAACGTACTCAAGAACAAAAAATGAAAAACAGAAACCAAAGCAAAAGTAAAACACACGCAGATGGCAAAAGTCATAGGATAGCTCCCAATATGATGTCGGCCCTCCTTTTCCCCGGCGCAGTGCACCAACTCGACATGGCATGGACTCACAAGTACACTACTGGCCATTAAAATTGCTACACCACGAAGATGACCTGCTACAGACGCCAAATTTAACCGACAGGAAGAAGATGCTGTGATATGCAAATGATTAGCTTTTCAAAGCATTCACACAAGGTTGGCGCCGGCGGCGACACCTACAACGTGCTAACATGAGGAAAGTTTCCAACCGATTTCTCATACACAAACAGCAGTTGACCGGCGTTGCCTGGTGAAACGTTGTTGTGATGCCTCGTGTAAGGAGGAGAAATGCGTACCATCGCGTTTCCGACTTTGATAAAGCTCGGATTGTAGCCTATGGCGATTGCGGTTTATCCTATCGCGACATTGCTGCTCGCGTTGGTCGAGATCCAATGACTGTTTGTATAATATGGAATCGGTGGGTTCAGGAGGGTAATACGGAACGCCGTGCTGGATCCCAACGGCCTCGTATCATAAGCAGTCGAGATGACAGGCATCTTATCTGCACGGTTGTAATGGATCGTACAGCCACGTCTCGATCCCTGAGTCAACAGATGGGGACGTTTTCAAGACAACAACCATCTGCACGAACAGTTCGACGACGTTTGCAGCAGCATGGACTATCAGCTCGGAGACCGTGACTGTGGTTACCCTTGACGCTGCATCACAGACAGGAGCGCCTGCGATGGTGCACTCCACGACGAACCTGGGTGCACGAATGGCGAAACGTCATTTTTTCGGATGAATCCAGGTTCTGTTTACAGCATCACGATTGTCGCATCCGTGTTTGGTGACATCGCGGTGAACGCACATTGGAAGCGTGTATTCGTCATCGCCATACTGGCGTATCACCCGGCGTGATGGTATGGGGTGCCATTGGTTACGCGTCTCGGTCACCTCTTGTTCGCATTGACGGCACTTTGAACAGTGGACGTTACATTTCAGATGTGTTACGATCAGTGGCTCCACCCTTCATGCGATCCCTGCGAAACCCTACATTTCAGCAGGATATTGCACGACCACATGTTGCAGGTCCTGTACGGGCCTTTCTGGATACAGAAAATGTTCGACTGCTGCCCTGGCTAGCACATTCTCCAGGTCTCTCGCCAACTGATAACGTCTGGTCAATGGTGGCCGAGCAACTGGCTCGTCACAATACGCCAGTCACTACTCTCGATGAACTGTGGTATCGTGTTGAAGCTGCATGGGCAACTGTTCCTGTACACGCCATGGAAGCTCTGTTTGACTCAATCTCCAGGCGTATCAAGACCGTTATTACGGCCAGAGGTGGTTGTTCTGGGTACCGATTTCTCAGGATGAATGCACCCAAAGTGCGTGAAAATGTAATCACATGTCAGTTCTAGTATAATTTATCTGTCCACTGAATACCCATTTGTCATCTGCATTTCTTCTTGGTGTAGCAATTTTAATGGCCAGTAGTGTAGCAGGAAGTCCCCAGCAGAAATACTGAACAAAGCTTCCTCTGTTGCCGTCCGTAATTGTGAAAGTGTTGCCGGAGCAGAATTTTGAGCATCAACTGACCTCACGATTACGTTTCATAAATATTCCATAGGATTCAGGACCGGCGATCTGCGTGGTCCAGTCGTTCGCTCGAATTGTCCAGAACGTTCTTCAAATCAATCCTGAACATCTGTAGCACTGTGACATGGCGCACTGTCATCCACAGAAATTCCACCGTTGTTTCCGAACATGAAGTCGATGAATGGCTGCAAATTGTCTTCAAGTAGCGAAACATAATCATTTGCAGCCAATGGTGAGTTCAGTTGGACCAGAAGACTCAGTCCATTCCATGCAATCACAGCCCACACCATTATGGAGTCACCACCAGCTTGTACAGTGTCTTGTTGACAGCTTGGGTCGATGGCTTCGTGGGGTCTGCACCATACTGGAACCCTACCATCAGCTCTTACCAACTGAAATCGGAACTCATCTGACCAGGCCACGACTTTCCAGTCGTCTATGGTCCATCTGGTAATGGTCACGAGCCCAGGAGAGGTGCTGCAGGCGATGTCGTCTTGCTAGCAAGGGCACGTGCTTCGATCGTCTGTTGCCATAGCCCATTAACCCCAAATTTCGTCGCACTGTCCTAACGGATACGTTTCTCGTACGCCCCACATTGATTTCTGTGGTTATTTCACGCGTTTTGCTTGTCTGTCATCACTGACATCTCTACACCAACGCCACTTCTCTCGGTCACTAACTGAATGCCGTCGGTCACTGCGTCACCTTTGGTGAAAGGTAACGCCAGAAATGTGGTATTCTCGGCACACTCTTGACACTATGGATCTCGGAATAATGAATTCCATGACGATTTCTAAAATAGAATGTTCGTCATGCGGCCATAACCGTGTAGGAAACCTTTTCACATGGATCACCTAAGTACAAATGACAGCTCCAACAATGCACTGCCCCTTTCTACCTTGTGTACTCAATAAGATGGCCATCTGTATGTGTACATATCCGCTACCCCATGACTTTTGTCACTTCGGCGTATCTGTGATGAAGTTGTGCCATAGACAAGTCCCTGCACAAGTACGTCAGCATTAATTTGGTTCAAATGGCTCTGAGCACTATGGGACTTAACTTCTAAGGTCATCAGTCCCCTAGAACTTAGAACCACTTAAACCTAACTAACCTAAGGACATCACACACATCCATGCCCGAGGCAGGATTCGAACCTGCGACTGTAGCGATCAGCATTCATTTGAAGCCAAGGAAGAGGTTCTTACAAAACTGCTACGTAACCTGATTATAAAGCACTATTCAAATTAGAGTTCCAAATCAATTCAAATTACAAGTGACACACGAAGTGTGCAAGCAACTGAATTTAGTGAGTACGTCTTCATTTCATTCCTAAGTACTTCTTCATTTCTGTATGGTGATGAAAGATATGTGTAATTTTTCTGTGTGAGTCTACTGGCTGACTGTGAGAATGCGAGCGCTGCAGGTCTAGAATAGTTAACAGATCATAAAACTGTTCTTCCCCTAAATGGTAGAGTCACTGGCAGGTTTGCATTGGGCAACGGCTGCTCTTTGTGATGGCCACGGTGCCCCAGTGTGGAACTCGGCAAATTGTAAACTGGCATTCTGAGAGGCAATAAAAAAGAATACTTTCTATAAAGATAGGAATCTGCAACGGGATGTGAAAGCATGAAACATTCAGAGTGAGAGGAATCTGCTGGACTCAAAGAAGTTCAGCAGTCATTGAGGCAAGAGTTTTGTAAGGGTGCTCCTGGATTGGTTCACCAAAATTAATTTTGCAACGGGCATGAAAACTTGTAAGTGTCTATGTGCAGCCGCTATCATTGACTGAAACGTGAAATCA
The DNA here is from genome assembly GCF_021461395.2 of Schistocerca americana. Taxonomy (NCBI): domain Eukaryota; kingdom Metazoa; phylum Arthropoda; class Insecta; order Orthoptera; family Acrididae; genus Schistocerca; species Schistocerca americana. The sequence continues at coordinate 293,907,534 of NC_060130.1, forward strand.
AGCTCACAGTGAGAGATAATTTCTTCTTTCTGCCTCGAGGAGGCAGGATAAAATCGGAGAGATTAGAGCCCACACAGAAGTATACCGACAATCCTTCTTTCCACGAACAATACGAGACTGGAATAGAAGGGAGAACCGATAGAGGTACTCAGGGTACCCTCCGACACACACCGTCAGGTGGCTTGCTGAGTATGGATGTAGATGTAGATGTAGATGTAGACTCTGAGTGAAATGTGCATTTCTGGTTAATCACAGCAGATTAGTTAAGAGGAAGGAGAGTGCTAGTATTTTTAAGAATTTTTCATTGGATGGAACCTGGAAGGCCCACAGCGATTGGTTAACCACAATTCAGTGCTGGCAGAAGCAGTAAAATTTTTTAGAATCGAATAGGCTATGAACAATTCTTCTTAGAGCTCCGGAGACGGAACGCCAAGTCTTCGCCTGCACTTCCAGCAGGTGACACTTTAGCTCACAGTAGTTTTGAGAATCTAGCCGATCACAGATACTGGGGCCGAACCTGCGACTGTCAGCTACCCCTGCAGCCATTCTCTGTATTTGAATTTTGGAACAATGGCAAGAAGATGTGACGAAGCAGATGCAACTTTATTTATTTCGAATTAGGATCTTGGTTTTCTGAATAAATTCACACACTCGGCTAGTTGAACTCAACATGCGCTTAAGTGAGGGTTCTGGTGCTCATATATATTTTTCTGGGTCTTTCCTTTAATCTGTTAACTAATTCAGCAGTTATTGGTTGATTATATGGATATAGCAAATTATACAGCATTATTAGCATTTCCTTCCCAATTCCACTCACCTGTGCCACGGTGTTAGCCTGTATGTTCAGCAATTCATTTGAATCATTGTGCATTTAGTAATTACTTGTATTATCTATTTACGTTTGAAGTAAAATCCTTGCCTTTTAGCAATAAACAGGAACTGAATCTGATATTTAGTTGCATTCCATAATTTGATGATACGTTTTCTCGTTATTTCTGTGTGAGATTCGGTATCCATATTTCATGTTTGATTGGACCACCGCTGTTCAGGTTCAGATGTTCGATAATACCCATTTCATGACTTTCTCATAATATTTCACATGATCTTGTCACTGGGTTCAAATCTTCACAGCGTCACAAGACTATGATTATAACTCAACCGTAGTCTCACAACCTCTTATACACGGCGTGGGCTGTCTGCTGTAATTCTGAATCCGTGAGCTCTAAAAGTGCTTCACGGAATTGTTTAAACATCCATTCCTTGCAGCCAACCAACCTAAGCAGAATACAGGAATTTTCATTGGCAGTTTCCTGCTCCCACAAATAGTATTCCTCGAACAAAGTGCTGTTTCCTGTCAGAACCTTCCACAATTATTTCCAACAGGAGATGAAAAACACCTGCCGTTGTGAGATAATCATTCATCCTGGAGGTCCAGACCACAACATACAAATGATAACGAGAGTAGATGATTTGCCTATCATCTCAAGCTGGACAAAAGACACTAAAAAACGCTCTGCCACCTCTAATAGGAAACTGGAAGTGGCGAGAAATGATTTTTTTATGCAATTTCAGAAGCTGTTGTAGTTCACAACTAACAGTCGTGAGGAACTGAATTAATCTAGTTGTGTGTAGTACTTTAGCTCTGCAGACAGCAGTTACACCTCATCATTTACTCCACCCTGAAGTTGTTGAGAATCACCCTATTCCGTGTTCACTCATCTTTTGTACACACACAGATTGGTCAGAGGTGGCTACAAGCCGTGCACATGTCGTTTGACGGTGTTATGAGTGTGCTTGCTAGGAATGAGGTCACGTGACATAACAAGCTACACATGAGGTCACGTGACCTAACAAGCTACACATACAATCTTATTTCTGTATTCATCAAAGCATTTTGATACATCCGTAAGTGACAGGGTGGTGCACCACCTTGCTGAATGTAGATGCCGCCTGTGGGGATACTGTAGGCAAACAAATGGACTTACATGATCTGATGGTAGGTTCCTGTATAGTCTGGCAGTGAGGTATGATGGTAGATGTCTTGGTCAGTTTTTGACGTACGTGAGTCCTGCCAAAGACATGCACCAGTGTGTGTTGTGACTTTTCAATCCAAGAAACGTTTCTCCATATATCATGTGACCAATGGTGGAGGTCTCATGCACGTACCACACATGCATAAACTCTGTGACGTGACATGGTGTGAGGCAAGATATGGGATGGTGGCTTTTGTGTTGTACTACGAGGTAGTTGTTCTAGATGGCATCGCTGCTCACTGCTTGTTGTTGCACTAAACTGGTGATATGTTGCACTTTATTCATTGCTACAGTATGCAATTGTCGACAGATGTCTCAAATTAAATCAACTTTTAAAATGGCTCACCTCAAAAAATCTAACCATTGCTAATAATGTACTATATTCCATTAGCAATTACAGATGAAATACTAACTGAAACACTCTATGAGCAAACTCCTGGGTAAAACCTAAATGATTGCACACAACACCAGGTATCGATGCTAGACAGAGAGAAAGGAGGACTGCACAATATTTATTCATGATGTGTACTGTCCTGATGAAACCACCCAAGAAATAAAGCCCAGGTAAACAATGAATATCACCTTTTTGGAGTCAGAGTTACAACCCAAAGACATTAACAGTTCTTGACTGGATCAGGTCATCACCAAAAGTCATAGAATTGGCTTGAACGGATTATGGCCAAAATGAATAACAAGTTGAACTCTTGATTAAAAAATGAATAGAAATTTCATTAACACAACACAGCGATAGCCTAATACCAATGTCCACACAAATCTGCGCAGAAGAGATCGTGTCTCGGTGACGACCGCCAATGGCATTGGCTGCTTCATGTAACAGTGGCTTTCGGTAGGGTGATGGTTTGCGGAACAAACTGAAGGCTCGATGGTTCCTAAATGAGACTGATTGATAAATTGAAACTGCAGTTGAGGCCTCGTTCAGAGAGGTCACTAGGACTGAACTGGCTTGGTAATGCCCTGGCGCCAACTTAAATACTGGGAAGGCACCAGGATACTGCCAGAGCTATTTTTAGCCACATGATCCTGCAGAGGCAAGTAGGTCTGTCAGGACAACGAGTTCTTGTGGTCCTTTTTCTACCACATACGAGATAGGTGGGCATTTGAACCTCTTTGGTTGTCGTCTGTTGAGATGGCCACTGTGGCTTGCCATGTAGGCCACCCGCTGGTTGCTGATGTATGACTGGTTGCTGTGTGAGAGGTGATGAGGTCCATCATCACATTAATATCTCATCCCACCCTCATAATGGATGAGAGGTTGTGGCACATCTCGAAGTCCCAGGAGGTGGGAGGCTCCCCGCCAGCGGCCTGCAGAATCAGCAAAACTGTAGGGCTGTTGTTGACATCCATTTATGTAAGCGCCAATGTCGTGGGAGGCTTGCCCTTCTCAGCTTCCAGGGGCCACGTGGCTGGTTGTGGTAGTGCATGAAAGTTCGTTTCGATGGCCCTGGGTGTTCAGATGTCCGACTCTGGAACAAAAAGTTGAGGAAAACGTCTGGTCTATGAGACTGGCACAGTGCGAGGGCACACCTGCTAGATGTGGTTTCGGCATCTGGAGTTGTACTTCGACTATTGTAACATAAAGCAGAACATCGGTGGTGGTGGCCCTTGGAGAAGATAAGGACCCAGACCGCATCCTAAAGAGGGTATCAGTGGCAGTTTGGATGCCGAGAAGGGGAGGAGGGATCAGTAGGATAAATAACAGAAAGTTTTGGACAATATGGCGTGCCATGCAGTTTTTTGGCATGGAAGAGGACGCCGAGAATAATGTGAGCATATCGTCAAGCATGTGGTGATGGTACAACTTTGCCAACAGCGTTTTGAAGATGCGGACAAACGTCTCTGTGAGACTTTTAGAAGCAGGATAGACAGTGCCGTGTGAACTAGGACAATGCTGTTCTCTGAACAAAAAGTGCCAAATTCAGCTGACGTGAAATGAGGGCTGTTGTCTGTAATGATGGGTTCCAGGAGTCTCTCGATGGAAAAAATGCAAGAAAGTGCTTGAATTGTTTTTGCTGATGACATCAAAGTCATTAGTGATGTGTGTGGACAACCACGACCCTCACGAAGTCCATTTGGGGACAGGACCATGGTGATGTTGTGCCTGTCCAGGGAAAATGCTGACGGCTGGAGCTGTATGTTTGCTTTGACGATATGCACATGCTGCTACCATTTTGGCGATATCATTGTCAACAGCTCTTCAGTAAACTTGTTGATAAGCCACCCACGTGGCGAGGATTATTCCCCAATGGCCTTCATGGAGTGCTTCAGAAAGTACTGTCTAAAAAGGAACACCTTGAGTGTGAGGTCGCCAAAGGCCGATGATGTTCATGGCATTCGACGCTCCACATGTTGTCTACCATTCAGCCACAATATTAGCTGCTAATTGTGGGCGGGACTGGAGGTATTCAGTGTTGAGCACAGCATGAGGCTAAGGAGCGTAGTTGAACTGCTCAGTCGACGAATAACTCACAACAGTACTACAGTGCTAGTGGTGTTGATACAAAGCAGAGCAATGGCAGCCATAAACAAAGCAAACATTGCGTTATATCTATAACAATAGTTGCCGAACTTGAAATTTAGTCAGAAAGGAACACGAGGAACTTTGAAGAGTGAGAAAGAAGTGGCAGACGAAATATTAGCGTTTCTGCAAGATGAGTCAGTGGAATGTGTAGTATCGTATACGTTCGAGTGTGTGGATAATGTACATGAGAAGTACAACGAAGATGATGATGATACGTGCTTAACAAGTGAAAGTGATACTGAAACAGGTGTCGAGTCATGTAGTTCATCATTGTTGTCGGACAAGGAGCCACAAATCCCGTCTCCAGTGAAACACAGTAAAGGACAATTGTTGTCCAAGGAACGGGTACTAAACATAATTACATACATTGAAGATCATGCGCAGCATAGCAAAAATACAATTATGAACAGATTTCGAATAAGTCCGTAGCAATATGATCGTGTGGCGCATAAGAAAAACTATGGTATTCAAGAGAGTATAGGGTGCACCAATTTACAGCATGTACGTGATGTGACCCTCTACATTATGGATATCAGATGGCGCACGACACGGAGTACAGTGATTTCGAGGGAACCAGTGGATGGTTGGCTGCATAACTTCAAACAGTGCTACAGAAATGGAAGCCATATGGCAACGAAATTTCAAACAAAACGTCAACTTGACGATGCACAGCATCCCATCGTTTAGTAATGAATTTGTTTTCAACTACGAACGATCGGAATTTGAAGAGGAAATACATATGAAAGGAACCCTGGAAATTAGAGGTGCCAAGAGAGTTGTATAAAGATGAACTAAAATCAGTGCCTTAACGCATTCGTATACAACTACGCCGACTGTTAATCTGGATGGAAAACTGACTGGAACATTAATTATTGCGCTGCGAGAAGTTGGAGGTGCTCTGCCCCTACGATTCTTTCTCGTGCGCATGGTCTTACAAGGACACTAGGGAATATTTACGTCACAGCGAGCAAGAGTGGGACAATGGGCGTAAGGGAACTACAAATATGGCACGAGCGCTGATTTTGGCCAATAGCTGGTCAAAATAACTTGGATTTGCTTGATTCCTGGTCTGTGTTTAAAAATCATACTCCTTTAGAAGAAACTATCCCTCCTGAGAAGTGTGTGACATTGCAGTTCATACTACCTGGAACCACACGACAACTGGACAAATTCAGTGTCGGGATGTTTGTTTTTTCCGTGCCTATAAAACGTATTATCGCACTATCTGCAGCTACGCCCTAAAGGGTAGCTAGTTTCACCATAAGTTTCACGACAGACTGTTTCGCATTCGGTTGCATGCCATCACATTACATGAGTTCTCATCACCCCGTTACACTAGTATGGTTCTACACACATTCTTTGAGAGTGGATACCTACGTGAAGGTCCTGCACAGCCTGCAACTACCAAGAAGTTCGCCTTTGATCTTCATGATGCGAACCTTTGTGGTCACTGTAGCGCGCCATTTTTTATTCGGTGTTCATGATGTAAGTTAATGGACTTTTTGAACATTTCTTGAATGTTGACCATGTCCATTTTGTGAAGTGTTATACACACATTCCATAGAAGGTCAATTTCTGCACCGCCCAAACACGCATTTTCTGTCGCCCTCCTGATGAACGTGGTGAATCATTAGCAGCTTATATTTTTCCTGTCATTGTTAACACCACACTTTCAAATGAGCCTTTCTATAGACTGAACTTGCGACCTTGCGCTCAAGAGCTTCCTTGCAAGGGCTTGTGGAATAACAACTGGGGAGCAACCCCTGACTTCTTAAATTAAGAGGTCGCTATTGAGGGTGGATAGTTCATTCTGATGATTCCGGTTTGCCTGCACGTCTGTATGGCCTGGAGCCTTGTGCCCTTCTGTCCAACCCTGTCCACTAATTTCATTATTTGCCAGATGACTAGATCGTCTGAAGACTGATTGGCAATGACTGTCAAATCCAATGGGAAGCTGACCACTATCTCCACCGCTTCAGCGTCAGTATGAAAACATACTTCTGGCACAGTGTCATACTCCAGGTCTTGTCCCAGAGGCAGTCTTGATGGGATATCAGCGTTGACTTGTCGTGCCATGGAACTGTAGCGGCAGTCATAGAGGCACTATGAAAGGAACAGTGCCCAACGGTGGAGGTGGTGCACCGTCCTGGTTGGGGTATTGGAATTGCTCTTTAAGAGAGGCAAAAGAAGCTTATGAGCTGTTAACAATTGAAGTGCCTACCGTACATGTGCTAATGGAAGTTCTTTTATGCAAAGAAGATAGCTAGAGCTTCCTTCTCAATTTGGCTGTAGTTTCGTTGCATCTGCATTAGTGTATTTGGGACAAATGTAATAGGGCATTCCCCAGTATAGACCACATGAGAAAGGATATTTCCATCCCACAGTCAGAGGTTCTGATGCTGCTATTAAGAGCTTGAAAGGATCGTAGGCAGTGAGACATGTTGGGTGGAGAAAAGCTTGTTTAAGATTGCAGAAAGCCTTGTCGAATGCAGAAATAAGGTTACACTTATCATTTATGCGATGAAGCTGACGGAACGGCTCTGCGATGGCTGCTGCATGAGGAATGTATTTTCTATAACAGTTAAGCAGGCTAATCATAGATTTTAGTTGTTTAGTGCCTTTGGGGAATGGGAATTTCTTAATAGCCTCAACACAAATGGTTCAAATGGCTCTGAACACTATGGGACTTAACTTCTGACGTCATCAGTCCCCTAGAACTTAGAACTTCTTAAACCTAACTAACCTAAGGACATCACACACACCCATGCCCGAGGCAGGATTCGAACCTGCGACCGTAGCGGTCGCGCGGTTCCAGACTGTAGCGCCTAGAACCGCTCGGCCACCCCGGCCGGCGCCTCAACACAGCGCGAGGTGGGTCATATCCCTGATGCATTGAACACAGAGCCCAGATATTCCACTTGCAGTGCAAAGAAACAGCATTTATGCTTATTATACTTTAGATTCGCAGGCTAGAGCATATCGAATAAAGAGTTTAAGTCGACGGTCAGATCCTGTGCATTGTTTTTGTGTAACAGTAATACTGCACAAACAATTGACTGATCCTGCACGTCGCTTACGAATAACGTTGAAAGATAGCTGGTGCACTGGTAATGCCGAAGGGAAACTGATTACACTGGAGAAGTCCAAATGGCTTGTTGATGACTAAGATGTTTCTTGAGGCTTAGTCGAATGGAAGTTGGAGATACGTGTCGCGCAAATCAGTTTTGGGAAACACTTTCCCGCTAAGACATGTCATGATATCTGCTACTATAGGTATGCATCTGTGACAGACTGAGCTTTAATGGTGACCTGATGTCTGTACAAATCCGTAGTGAACAATTTGATGCCACGACGATGATGATAGGAGCAGTCCACTGTCTAATTGGGACAGGGATCAGGATACCTTCGTCCTGCAGGCGTTAGAGATTGAGAAGAAGCTTATCTCTTAGCGCAAAAGGAACGTTACGTGCTTTGAAAAATCTTCACGTCGCCAAAGGAAGCAACGTGGCATATGCCTTAAATGTAATGACTCCAGTTGAGAGATGTGAAAACACTGAAGCAGGAGAAAAGGTCCTACAGTATGACCTGGCCACAAACGGTCGTGCATTTCCAACCCAAGGGTGCTGAACAGATCTAACACAAGAACATTAGTGGCAATCGTCATAACAGTCATGAGGACACATCCTGTCAAAGGAGCTGTCTGGTGCAGGAGGTGGGAACTGACCTGACCCTTGACCTCGAAGGTGTCGCTACTGTAGTTTCATTGTGGTTTCTAAAATGTTTGGTGGAGGGGAAACCTAGTCAGTGATATGTTTTGCAGTCGATGATGGGTGTTCAGGATCATGTATTCATTTGGAATAACACTGAGATGGCATTTATAGTCACAGTCAAAGTTAATAGCCTGTCAGAGATAGGAAGGACGGCCTGCACATGGAGGATGCCGAGACTGTAAGGTGCTTCCGCTCTGTGTCCCATTTGCCACTTGGCTCGATTATATCACTGTTGAAGCTCATGGGTCACAAGACAATTACTACAGGAGAGGAACTGTTGGAGGCATTTCCAGGCCAAGGATTAGTGACTCGGGCCGGTGCAGAGCCCACGATTGGGGCTGGGCGCTGCAACTAGGATGGGCAGCAAACACCTGTGAGAGATCCTGCGACTCTTCTGACGAGCTAATACGCTGTTCAAAGGACTTAATTATGGCAAGACACGCCTCCAATGAAAGACCCTTAAGTTTAAGGACATCACTCCATCCGAAGAATGGACAAGGATCATGTCCCTAACTAGTGAAGCAGCATATGTCTGTTTGTGCTGAGAGTTTGCGCAATGAAAGCGGCATTCTCTAGAAGAGCCTTGTAACCTTTCTATCCAATCTCTGTATGGCTGCCCAAGTTCCTTATGACATGTAAAACACTTGTGGTAGGTGGCAATGTCGTGCACCTGAGACTCATAGTATTCTAATAAGCATGATGTTAAATGTTCATGTGGGAGGACGTGCGGTTCCTCTTCTGGGCTGACTTGCTGCAGCAGATGCTACACCTCAGGCCTGGCATAAGTCAAAAAGAATGCTCATTGCTGTGCATCATCAGTAATCAATATGCCAGAAAATTTTCAAACGAGCCACATCGTTGACCCATGGCTCGACCTTGTTCTCAAACGCTGGAATGGAGCTGGCGCAGTCCCAGACCTTTTCACCACAGTGTCTATGAATATTAGGCGGTTGGAGATTTCCAGTGGCGCCCTGGTAATAACAACCATCTTCACTAGCAACAATCCTTGGATTTGTTGCAGATTCGGGAGAAGCAGTCACACTTGGGCAGTCACGTCCATTCGATTAGATGTGCTGGAATAGATAACAAATGTCAATTCACTCAAAACTTGGAAATCACACGAATAAACATCGTCCACCTGGGAAGTAGCACACGTGTTAGAACTGAATTCACCAAAAAATAACACCTCATCGCCACTTGATGTGTACTGCGCCGATGGAGCCCTCCAAGAAGTAAAGCCCAAGTGGACAATGAATATCAAGTTTATTAATAAACACGTGAACTAAAGTCACCTATTTGGAGTTAGAGTTAGAGCCAAAAGAAAATGACAGTGCTTGACTGAGTCAGGTTATCACCAAAAGTCACAGTATCGGGTTGAAGGGCTGAAGGCCAAGTTGAATACAAGCTCTGGACTTACGAACGATTAGCAAATTCATTAACACAATACAGCGATGGCCCAGTACCATGCCCACTCAAACCTCTGCTGTAGTGGCCAAGTCTCGGCGAGATCCGACGATGACACTGGCTGCTCCGCATAGCGGCGTCTTCTGGTAGGATGATGGGCGTCGAAGGAACTGAAGGCTCGATGGTTCCTAAACCAGACTGATTGATGAACCGCAAGCGCAGTCGGCACCTGTTCCAGAGAGTTCGCTAGGACTGAACTGGTCTGGCACCGCCTGGGTGGGTGCCGCAAGTGCAGTCGGCAACTGTCCCACAGGGATCGCTAGGACTGAATGGCCTGGCACTGCCTGTGGGCTGGCCTAAATACCGGGGAGGTGCCAGGATACTGCAGGACCTGTTTTCGGCCACGTGACTCCGCAGATTCCACGAGTCGAACGACTTCTTGTGGCGCTGTTGTTGCCGCCTGCCTCCCAGGCAGTCGTTTGAATCTTTCCACTTGTTGTCTACCGAGGTGCACTCTGGTGTATGGCTGGCTGCTACGTGAGAGAGTGAATAGCCCCGACATAGCACTTTGAGCGTTACCCAGGACTAAGGATGAACTATACGACGCAAAACATGTAGCTAGGATTCAGGTTGATGACCTCAAATGCCAGAATTATGGGCATATTGTCTTCCTCGTCATCGTGTGATCCGTTCTTACACAACTGCATCCAAACAAAAGATTTGTCGAATCCATGAAAGCATAAACGCTGCTTATTGCATTCCATAGGTCGAGAAACACACAGTTAAGCAAGTGGTCATAACTGTCTTGGTCCGTGAGTGGTAATTCAACCAGCTGTTAGACATCGAATGTTTTCACCAGTAGCGATATATCTGGATATCTAATGACAATACAGTTTTTTGTTTGATCTCCATTCGAACCCAACACGTACCACCGATGTTTTCTATCAATGATAGACATTTAGTATCAACTGTTTGTTCACCTGTAGCGAGGCGTGCACTTGTTCAACTAGAAATAATGGCACCTACCGTTACTGATGACAGCAAGTGGAGACAAACCAAAAATGAAAATTATTTTTCAGTAGCGGGTCGACGTGTACATGCCGGGGTTTGAAATGCAATTATGAACACTTTTGTATTGGACCAGAATCCGAACCCAGACAACGAAATGATCGAACTGTATCGTTCCTCGAATGTAAATACTGTGAAAGAGCAGATTCGAATTCGAATCGCAGTTCAATATCAAAATTTTTATCGTCGCGCACTGTGACATTACATGACTATTTGTTCATTAAATAAAATAAAGTTTTTTGTTTAAGAAAGCTTGCTGGTAACATAATTACTGTTTACCGTGACATCCTCCTGTGTCATGGCCCAATCTTTAGGTCCGCGAAAAGATAACGAGTTTAATGCGTATTCTGACCGCGCAACTGCTACGGTCGCAGGTTCGAATCCTGCCTAGGGCATGGATGTGTGTGATGTCCTTAGGTTAGTTAGGTTTAAGTTGGTTGGTTGGTTGTTTGGGGAAGGAGACCAGACAGCGTGGTCATCGGTCTCATCGGATTAGGGAAGGATGGGGAAGGAAGTCGGCCGTGCCCTTTCAGAGGAACCATCCCGGCATTTGCCTGGAGTGATTAGGGAAATCACGGAAAACCTAAATCAGGATGGCCGGACGCGGGATTGAACCGTCGTCCTCCCGAATGCGAGTGCAGTGTCTAACCACTGCGCCACCTCGCTCGGTGTTTGGTTTAAGTAGTTCTAAGTTCTAGGGGACTGATGACCTCAGATGTTAATTCCCATAGTGCTCTGAGCCATTTGAACCATTTTTTGCGTATTCTGAACAACGGTGCAACATTCTTCACTAGGCGTTACGAGAAGTGAAAGAGATCTCTTCTTACCTTTTAAAAATGGACACCTAAAGTGGGTATCGACCCAATAACTCGCACATATCGAACTAGGATCAATCCACCAGGCTACTATAGCCACCATTTGGCAGGCTCATGGATGCATTGTAACGTAAGGTGTTCGAGTGTTCTGACCCCCTGACTCCCTGGAAGTGGATTCCAGCCTGTTCAATACATTTTTTTCCTGACTCTGTTAAAATGTTGTTCGATTGCATCGATAGTCATGAGCCGCCTCGGCTACTTAATGAGTACTTTCGATATACCTCGTCACCCTGGACGTCCACAGACTATCACGGAACATCAATACAATAGTATGCTCCACTGCATTGATGAAGACCCTTTCAGGCCCAGCACAGAAGTTGGGAACATTCTTCAACTAAGTGTGAGCAGGTCGACTATGCGTCGTCGTCTCAACGAGAAAGGAAGGCGTGGATGAGAATCCGTGGTTAAGGATAAAGTATCCCGTTGTGGGATGATGTATGACGACGGCAGTTTACCCAGGTAGTAGTGAACAAATGAACTTTATTTCTACAAAAAGGCAAGAAGATAACGGGAACAACAGAAAACAGATTCTCTATGAAAGAACCGTAAGAGATTGTCGTGATATAATAGAAGAACTGTCACTCATTCAATACATTCCAGGAGGGTGCCAGATAAAAGCACACAGTCTCTTACAATAGGTTCCACTGCCGTAGGCATGGTCGAAATCGTTTGCGGTCACAATTGGTGGGTGCAATAGCGTAGTCCTAGTCCTGATGCGCGGCATCAAAGACTCTTCGTGTAACACCTGGATTTGCACTCGGTCACAGACTGACTTAGAGAGCTACAGGCAGTGGTCCTATAAAGGCCGCCTGGCGTATGGATACCAGGAAGTGGCCGACGTCACTAGTCTTGGCGGATGCGAACTAGTGCAGGCTGTGTCCGGTGATCGTAACAATTTCGTTACTACAGCAGACGTTGCTGTGAAGTGGAGGTACGTCGGCTTCAGCCAGCCGGCCGCTGTGGCCGAGCGGTTCTAGGCGCTTCAGTCCGGAACCACGCGGCTGCTACGGTCACAGGTTCGAATCCTGCCTCGGGCATGGATGTGTGTGATGTCCATAGGTTCTAATGTTGATGCATTAATTTGTTCTGAAAGCGGTGCTGATATTCAAGACAGTAAAAGCGGGTTAAAAGCTGTGAGCTATCTGGGGAAGTTAACCTTGCATTACTGAGCAGCTGTTTCACCAGGTATCCAGTCTAGCTTACCAAATTCCCAACCAGACTAACATTAATTATAATCTTTTAGCAGTCATCTTACGATAACCGGTGATATATATACACTCCTGGAAATTGAAATAAGAACACCGTGAATTCATTGTCCCAGGAAGGGGAAACTTTATTGACACATTCCTGGGGTCAGATACATCACATGATCACACTGACAGAACCACAGGGACATAGACACAGGCAACAGAGCATGCACAATGTCGGCACTAGTACAGTGTATATCCACCTTTCGCAGCAATGCAGGCTGCTATTCTCCCATGGAGACGATCGTAGAGATGCTGGATGTAGTCCTGTGGAACGGCTTGCCATGCCATTTCCACCTGGCGCCTCAGTTGGACCAACGTTCGTGCTGGACGTGCAGACCGCGTGAGACGACGCTTCATCCAGTCCAAAACATGCTCAATGGGGGACAGATCCGGAGATCTTGCTGGCCAGGGTAGTTGACTTACACCTTCTAGAGCACGTTGGGTGGCACGGGATACATGCGGACGTGCATTGTCCTGTTGGAACAGCAAGTTCCCTTGCCGGTCTAGGAATGGTAGAACGATGGGTTCGATGACGGTTTGGATGTACCGTGCACTATTCAGTGTCCCCTCGACGATCACCAGTGGTGTACGGCCAGTGTAGGAGATCGCTCCCCACACCATGATGCCGGGTGTTGGCCCTGTGTGCCTCGGTCGTATGCAGTCCTGATTGTGGCGCTCACCTGCACGGCGCCAAACACGCATACGACCATCATTGGCACCAAGGCAGAAGCGACTCTCATCGCTGAAGACGACACGTCTCCATTCGTCCCTCCATTCACGCCTGTCGCGACACCACTGGAGGCGGGCTGCACGATGTTGGGGCGTGAGCGGAAGACGGCCTAACGGTGTGCGGGACCGTAGCCCAGCTTCATGGAGACGGTTGTGAATGGTCCTCGCCGATACCCCAGGAGCAACAGTGTCCCTAATTTGCTAGGAAGTGGCGGTGCGGTCCCCTGCGGCACTGCGTAGGATCCTACGGTCTTGGCGTGCATCCGTGCGTCGCTGCGGTCCGGTCCCAGGTCGACGGGCACGTGCACCTTCCGCCGACCACTGGCGACAACATCGATGTACTGTGGAGACCTCACGCCCCACGTGTTGAGCAATTCGGCGGTACGTCCACCCGGCCTCCCGCATGCCCACTATACGCCCTCGCTCAAAGTCCGTCAACTGCACATACGGTTCACGTCCACGCTGTCGCGGCATGCTACCAGTGTTAAAGACTGCGATGGAGCTCCGTATGCCACGGCAAACTGGCTGCACTGACGGCGGCGGTGCACAAATGCTGCGCAGCTAGCGCCATTCGACGGCCAAAACCCGGTTCCTGGTGTGTCCGCTGTGCCGTGCGTGTGATCATTGCTTGTACAGCCCTCTCGCAGTGTCCGGAGCAAGTATGGTGGGTCTGACACACCGGTGTCAATGTGTTCTTTTTTCCATTTCCAGGAGTATATATATATATATATATATATATATATATATATATATATATATATATATATATATATAGTGTGTTACAAAAAGGTACGGTCAAACTTTCAGGAAACATTCCTCACACACAAAGAAAGAAAATATGTTATGTGGACATGTGTCCGGAAACGCTTACTTTCCATGTTCGAGCTCATTTTATTACTTCTCTACAAATCACATTAATCATGGAATGGAAACACACAGCAACAGAACGTACAAGCGTGACTTCAAACACTTTGTTACAGGAAATGTTCACAATGTCCTCCGTTAGCGAGGATACATGCATCCACCCTCCGTCGCATGGAATCCCTGATGCGCTGATGCAGCCCTGGAGAATGGCGTATTGTATCACAGCCGTCCACAATACGAGCACGAAGAGTCTCTACATTTGGTACCGGGGTTGCGTAGACAAGAGCTTTCAAATGCCCCCATAAATGAAAGTCAAGAGGGCTGAGGTCAGGAGAGCGTGTCGGCTATGGAATTGGTCCGCCTCTACCAATCCATCGGTCACCGAATATGTTGTTGAGAAGCGTACGAACACTTCGACTGAAACGTGCAGGAGCTCCATCGTGCATGAACCACATGTTGTGTCGTACTTGTAACGGCACATGTTCTAGCAGCACGGGTAGAGTATCCCGTATGAAATCATGGTGGTGAATCGAGGAAGTACAGTACATACTGACGAAACTAAAATGAGCTCTAACATGAAAATTAAGCGTTTCCGGACACATGTCCACATAACATCTTTTCTTTATTTGTGTGTAAGGAATGTTTCCTGAAAGTTTGGCCGTACCTTTTTGTAACACCCTATATATATATATATATATATATATATATATATATATATATATGAAGACAATTTAAATAAAAAGAAATAAATCACTTTATATTTGGACATTTATTTTAACATTGATCATTGTTCCGTTAAAATTTCGGCATATTAAACTTGATTCATAACTAAACTGGTGGCTTATTTAGGATTGTGAAAATGTGAGTTCGTAATCTTACGGAACACATCAAATATGGAGCCAAGATTGGGAGACTGTATACAACACTGTATTCATAAAATAACACACGAAGAACGTTGAAACATATGCAAGAGGAAATTAACCACAACCAACCGATTCAATTACCACCCAAAGAAGTTACGTTCGTAGCACAATCCCGTCCGCCATTAAATTACCACACACTGGTATACTAAATTCATACTAACTCTCTGTGAAATCTTCCCGAAAAGAATAGCTGAGGGCTACTTTGATGATTACACCACATGCTTCACGTGGTCAGCTTGGTTTACACAAAGAGTGTAACTCCACAATAATTTTGATAATTAAAATAAATTACATCGAAACACAAATTACAAAATAAAAACCTCGAACTGGTTACTATCGTCTTACTATTAACCTGATGGGTCAAACAATTGTATAAGCACATGGTGCTGGTCTCACAAAGTACACCCCACGTGGGTTGAACATAAAGAAAAGTTGCTATATTGAAAAATATTGTCAAGACGAGACGTTATAATCTCACGCACATTCGCATTTAAGACTGATAATCTTAGTTAGAGTTACGGATCATCCACACATGGTTTCACTTTAGTCACAAAGTAGTGACAAAGCAACTACTGGAAGATATTCTGAACTTCACACTCGAATTACACTGCGTTGCAATTTAAGATAACATTAGATATTTTAGATCTAAACCTGAGATAAAGGAGATTAAATTTTCAGTTAGGCTGAACTTAAGAAATCCATTGTCATACAAACTTAGCAGAGACGCACTTAGCCGGAGATCTTACCACTTCAGACGCTCGCCGCGGATGGACTGCCATGGGCCCCTACCAAGGGTGCCTCCAGATACAAAACGGAAGTGACCAGAGAGGCAGCTTCGTATACCAACATGACAAGGGACAGACAGGACCTCTTTGCTTTTAGAAAGCGTAGCTACCTGTTTCGACGTTGGTCCTACTGCTCTCTAGCAGACAATCTTATCTGCTACCATCAAGCATGCAACTAGAAATACATTTGCTCATTCATCCTTTCACACAGAAGGGAAGGGGGATGACAGTATCTTATTATATACAGTATATAAAAGAAAGCGGATGTAGGTTCCGTATGAGACTGTGTGACATGAATTACATATAAACTGTGTTTTAAAGTGTAGTAGTGTGACAGATCGTTCTTGATTATGTGTAAAAGTAACATGTTCCAGTCTCCTCCCAGATAGTTAGAAACACCACAGTAAATTTAGAAGTGGAATGTATGCCGTAAATGGCAACAGTTTTAAAAAATCAACATGAAAGGAATCCAACAGAGACCTTTCAAGGTTAATTAGGTTTACTTAGTTCTAAGTCTAGGGGACTGATGACCTCATTTGTTAAGTCCGATAGTGCTTAGAGCCATTTGAACCATTTGAATGCTGTTCATGAATGGTAGCACAACAGGCCGAATCACTAGATTGACGTACAGATTTGCAGTCACAGTGCGCCGGATAACCGAGAGAGAACTCCTGTTGTCATATGAAATCGCACCCATGACCCTACCTCTAGGTGTCAATCCAGTGTGTCTAGCACGCAGACGGGCTGGTTAGAGGCCCCCAGCTGGTCTACTTCTAACCAGCACACGACCATCATTGGCACCGAGGCAGAGCCAGCTTTCATCAGAAAACACAACAGACCTCCACCCTGTCCTCCAGGGAACTCTCGCTTGACACCACTGAAGTCGCAAATGGCGGTGGTTTGGCGTCAATGGAAGGCACGCTACAGGACGTCTGACTAGGTGCTGTCCTTGAAGTAACCGATTAGTAACAGTTCGTTGTGTCAGTATGATGCTAATTGTTCTCAAATTGCTGCTGCAGATGCGATTACCATGCGCCAGAACTATACGCTGAGCACGATGGTCTTCCCTCTCGGTAATGTCACGTGGTCGTCCGGAGCCCGACCTTCTTGCGGCCGTACATTCTCGGGACCACTGCTGGCAGCAGTGATGTGCAATGGCCAAGTCTTTTCTCAGTATCGCAGAGGGAACATCCAGCTTCTCGTAGTCCTGTTACAAGATCTCGTTCAAACTCAGTGAGATGTCGATAATGGCATCTTTGTCGTCTTAAAGGATTCTTGACTAACATCAGCTTCCCACGTTCAGTCTCAGAGGTAACTAACACCCATGACCGTTACAGCGTGTATTTAAAGCAAACCTGATTTGAATCCTCTGTGGCACTACTAGCGCCACTCTTATGCGACTAGCACGAAATCTGAATAGACATTATCTTTCAGATGTAGTCATACGCCTACCAACATTCGTTTATGTCATAGGACTCCTTCTTGGTGTTGCGATTTCTTTTTCGTTTGTGTATATTTAACGTAAGCACAAGCATAATTTCACATTTTGGCACACCACTAATGGCAGTCTAATGATAAAATATTTTCGCGACGGAGTTCTATACTTGGCATCCACTTCTGAACACTTTCTTTCTCCAGAGTCCGCGTAAAACACAGGTGGCACAAGTGATGGTTACGGCCGAGGTGTTCCCTGTGTGTCGCAACGACTGCTTGCGATCTACGGCGTATGCTACTGCTCTCATTTTTGCTATTGTATGCTATTCATTCTTGCTGTGACAGCTGCCTTGGAAGAAGACTATGATATACCGAGTGAAAGCGGCGCAGTGTGTCTTCGATAGAAACGCATACAGGCTGTTTGAACTTGGATTCAATGAACGGAGCTACAAAGAACGTAAGCTAATTGAAAGTGACATAATAGGTATTCTACTATATTTGATCAGAATTACCTCTTTTGGAGATGCGGAGTGTGAGAAGATGGGAGGACTTAATAGCTTCGCAGGTTCGAATCCTGCCTCGGGCATGGATGTGTGTGATGTCCTTAGGTTAGTTAGGTTTAAGTAGTTCTAAGTTCTAGGGGACTTATGACCACAGCAGTTGAGTCCCATAGTGCTCAGAGCCATTTGAACCATTTGAACTTAATAGCTGCTAAGGCGAATGACATGAAGTTTCGACACAGGGTTGACAAAGTTATTCACGTAGTAACTGCTCGTGCAATAAATGGCGTGAGAATCTTTGAAGCGTATAGTCTCCAACCATGATAAAAATAAATCAGAAAATGCAACTGAATTACACACGTATCATATCTATCTTACGACGAAAGTTTTTTTGTAACGAAAGAGCCGCTCGGGATTAGCCGAGCGGTCTTAGGCGCTGCAGTCATGGACTGTGCGGCTGGTCCCGGCGGAGGTTCGAGTCCTCCCTCGGGCATGGGTGTGTGTGTTTGTCCTTAGGATAATTTAGGTTAAGTAGTGTGTAAGCTTAGGGACTGATGACCTTAGCAATTAAGTCCCATAAGATTTCACACACATTTGAACATTTTGTAACCAAAGAAAAAGGTAAATTGGTTGTTACAGTCACAGTTGCGATGTTGTTCAAGTGGTTACGACCGTTTTGGCTGCTAGAAGCCATCTTGATATCTGTACAACTTAGTTTCAATGGAATCAGTCGCGTTTGTTACCCAGTTGACTGCCAAAAGGCCAGACTGATTGGCCGAACGGTTCTAGGCACCTCAGTCTGGAACCGCGCGACCGCTACGGTCGCAGGTTCGAATCCTGCCTCAGGCATGGATGTGTGTGATGTCCTTAGGTTAGTTAGGTTTAAGTAGTTCGAAGTTCTAGGGGACTGATGACCTCAGATGTTGAGTCCCATGGTGCTCAGAGCCATTTGAACCATTTGAACTGCCAAAATATTGGAATAGGAGTGGGCAATATATGTGCCCTTACAAAGAGGAAGTAGTTGCCAGGAAGCAATAACATACTGCGCACTTTTGATAAGCTCTGTTCTGCTGCAGATACGAAGATAATGGTATGAACAAGCGTAAAAGTCTGCTATTCACCTCCAGATTTACCACAGACAAATGCTATTCACTGTGTTCATTGCTACCATAACTTTTGTCTGGTGTGATGATTCCTTAAATGACGAAAAACACACAAATCACTGTTATTAATGATTCCTTCAAGTCCTTTCAGAGCCTTTCTTGTGAAGCAACTCATCATTTCCAAAACAGACACTTCTGATTACTCTTACAAGGTATTGAATCGATGTTGTGAGATGGCTTATTATTATGATGCAGCGCTTCTCTTAAGTTTTCGCCACTGAATTTCATTCTGGTCGTTTGCACTTCGAATATAGAAATCGAAATAAACCTTACAAAGTGCAGCGTGTTTCCAACAAATTCTTAACCGACATCTAAAGCAGCCGCCGCGTCAGAAGTCGAAAACATTTCCGCTAAGTCAACAAGACACTGTCATGTTGCCAAAGGTAGATTCAAAAGAACGTGACAGATGTGAGCGGTCATAGCTTAGGCGCCAACCATCCATCTAGGGTTCAAACAATGAATTTTACTTACTCAGTGTCTAATAGTACATTATTTACTCAGTTTAAGCGTTCTAGAAATTGACATGAGCACTAAACAGCCACCTTTCAACTTTTCGACTAATTATCCCCAGCTTTTAGGACTAAAAGTCGTAAATGGGTGAATATACCAGAATATTCATATGGCAATAACTAATGTGAAGTTACTAGGCTAATATGTAAAGAAGTGTTTAGTGGGAGACGGTAATTGTGGTATGTAGGTAAATGATGGGTTAAGCCAGGGCTATGCGTATCGACTTCCCACGTAGACTGTGTCGTTATTAGGAATACGGGAAGCCAGAAGCAGGAAGCGAGAACACCACATGTGCATTTTTAATGCAAGCAAATTCCCAAATTCCTAGGTTGAAACGTATAGATTGCAGCTGCTTACCAGATATTCTTCTTGCTGGCCGTTTTGTAGTATTACGAGGAAATGTAGAAATCATTATGCTATTGCTGAATGCAAAAATGAATCATATGGAATTGTGGATGTCGTTTATAATCGATTTCAGAATGGTAAGAGAACTACAGCGCAACTGCGTGTCTCGCTGTAAGGGAATTGAGCCTGTTAATGCGAATAAATCAAGGTTTTTTTGACATCATTTCCTCCTCTAAAATTAAGAACAAGACTTTAAAAATAAGCTTTTGGGACTGTCTTTGAAAAGATAATTAAATGACATTTTCCCGTCGCAAAATGTTCCAAATTGGAATGAAAACGCATTAGAGGTTATCGCAAGCGCCAGCGAGGGCAACGTAAAGATACTTGTCAGAAATTCATCTTCTTTAAAAACACTTATCTATATGTTATTGGTTTTGGAATTATTCGCGCATTGTTTTTTACAGCGTTTACAAGCGTTTCATTTCTACAGCGACAACAACAATAATAATGGTATTCTAAAGTAGATTTCTTTTATTAATAAATAGAATGAGCAAGAGATCGCTAGTATGAAGTAAAAAAGTAGTATCTACTTTAAAAGCTTTGTTATGTTCGAAGAAAATTAAATTAGGTCAGTCGACTGGCACAGAGGGAATTCTTGACCTAGACATGACAGTTAGACGGGAAATAGGTTAAAAACTGAAATACAACCTCTGGGGAAAAAAAACACATGTTGAGAAGAAGTAAGTTAATGAACGTGCTTCTTCTACATCTACATGACTACTCCGCATTTCACAGTTAAGCGTCTGGCGGAGGGTTCATCGAACCACCTTCAAGCTATTTCTCTACCATTCTACTCTCAAAAAGCGCGTGGGAAAAACGAACACTTAAATCTTTCTTGACGAACACTGATCTCTATTATTTTAAGATTAAATAACAGTTAAACAAATGAGAGAAAATGTAAATAGCCTTTAGACTGGGTGTTTCACACGTTGACAGTCCCTTGGGTTCGGTCTCAGAGAAACTACTTCTCTATTCAGATTACATCATCGGTAATGACTGGATTTCCGTAATCTCCAGAGGTGAGCTCACTTCACCTCCAATTGACTGGTTCAATAAAATAAACGAGTTGGAATGATATTTTTCAGTTATTTTGCTAAGTGCGACAGAGCGATGCAGAGGATAATTTCTACAATAACTTCAGTGTTTCCCGAAATGCATTACAAAGTGGTTCCTTTCTACGTAATACCAAGAACCTTCATCAAATTAGGCGTCTGAATATACAAGCTAAAACAGAAAACATAAAAACTTGACACGAAGAAACATCTTCAGTAGGTCGCGTCGTGATCTTCCTGAGCTACAGCAAGTATTTGTGAACGCAGTAAGATGTTCTAAATTTTAAGTCTTTGAAGTTGGCTGTTTTTATAAGATAAAAGTGTTTTTATTACAATTTTTGATTTAATGGACGCTTAATCGTGTGCATCAGTATTCGAAAACGAACTATTCATGAGGCAGGTGTTAAACACTAGCGGACCGCAGTAGAACAATATTCCCGCTGACGTCATACGCGTTAGCCAATAGCAGCGCGGTCCCTGGAATTGCCTACCTGATTATTTCTAGTTGCCTTGGAGCTAAGCACCAAAAAACTGATTTACAGATAATCAACAAAAAGTTTAGAGCAGCTATACAAAAGCTGTATAAAAGCTGGGGATCACTACACGAACATAAAAGTTATACAGGTTCCTTGTCATATATGTGTTTTTGTTCTACGCTAGTAGGTTTAAGAAGTAAATTATATAATATCTGAAGAAAATGAAATTTTCTGTATGCGATGGCTTTGACATAAATAACGATACAAGTGCTACCGTGCCCATTTTCAGCCATTTCACAAGGTTCTCGTAAAACCACTTATTCTCCTCTTTCACAAATGGAATTATTTTAGCTATATCCCTTCTATTTTCTTTAGACAGCCTAGATTCACAGTGTAGTGTTTCCAGCTGCACACGATGAACATCAGAAGGCTTCACGTTCCTCTTTAAGATGTAAAGTTCCTTGAACTCTTCAATTACATTAAGGGTTGAACAAACTTGCAGAGCCTCTAACCATTCAACGGGCAGTCTCATCCTCTGTGCATTTGAAATTCGCGCATAGATGAAATTGATATATTTTTCAGCAGCTGTCTTAAAGTAGTAAAAGTCTGTCTCTTGCATAACAGACGCTATGAATGGTGTTATGTGCGTAGCTTCAGTCATGAGGCGAACTAAATCTTTCGGAACTTCACATAAGTATTAGCCTCTTTCGTTTCTCAATGTGAACATAACCACGATCGCAAGACATAAAAGAGTATTATTTCACCAAAAATCTGTATTTTATTTTCGAAAAGGTAAGCCCACAGAAACATCATCATCTTATTTTTGTTCTATCCACTGCAGTTGTCATCCCACACTATCAGTTTCTTTTTACAAGTAAGTTTCGATGTAAAGGCTTTGTCCACACAGGAAGCACTTTCACTCTCAACCCTGCCACACAGGACATCATGCCAGAGAAACATGTGATCGTTTTGATTATCACCAACATGAATGCAAAAATTCTAGTTTGAGAGCTGCCATAAATAGTACATTTCAGTTGTCTTAATGAAGGAAGAGAAATCACTTTTTGTAAATCCATTGCAGGTGTACATACTTTCGAGTTAGACCCTCGACCCTTGATTTTCAGCTTTCATGGAATCCATAGTTTTCTTTGTGTTCGGTGGTGGTGTTGTAGTTGTCGTTTATTGTCTTTATTATTAGGCGCATAGACTAACTTGTTTTTAAGAAGGTCACATGTAGAACACAGTGGTACTTCATTTTACTGTCTTCACGTTGCTTTAGTAAAAGAAAAACAGTTAGGTCTTTACTTTAGTATTCTTTGTCAGATGATTTTTCCTCCCATTGTGGCATTCTTGCATTGGTGTCCCTTTCATACGATTAACACCAGCTTTTCATCTTCTTCTCTATATTTCCGGTGCTTTGTCTTATTTTCTCGCTTTGATAGTTAATCTCACGACTCTGATTCTATTGTGTTAACGTCTGATCTCTCCTTTTGGTCAGCCCGAGAACCTCACAAAATGTTGATTTACATAACCTTGTTATAGCTGCCTCACAGTCAGGCAATGTGTAGCACATAGTTACTTTCCTCTTCTTTGGTGTTGTCGGTTGCTCAGCATCTCCCTCTATAGACGCCTAAAGAGTTTCGTTACTATAGTTATTTACTTCTGATCTCCGCCTTTCCTTTTGCAAACATGTATGTGAGACATTGCACAGGTATTTTGCTTCAGTATATCTTTTGCTAATTAGAAATCATTAAACAACTTAAGTTTCTGGTCATATGAAAGCTGTCTACACTTAAACTGACATTTACAGTAAACCTGAAAGAGTGAAACAGTATATATAATAACACTTTTAAATCAACATACCAAGGTCATTCTACGCAAGTAAATGATTCCAAGCAAGCAGTTGACTATAACGTCATTAACAGAACGATGACATTTGTCGATACGAAATTCGTTTCAATAATAAATTAAACGCATTACAGTACTTGAATATTACTTATGTTGATTCTGAGCCTTGTAATAAATGTTAAAAAGATAGTCAGGGCTCATCTGGTACTTTGGAGCCTCTGTAATTGGAACCACAATATTGTCTTCTCGAGTATATTGCTTTACTTGGTTGCGTAGTTTCTTCCTTTCACTTTGAGCACATCTTCACCTCTCTTCCTTCGATTTGGTGCAATCTTTCTTTCCATTTAGCAACACTGTGTATTACATATCTGTAATAACTACTTCAGCAATGCCCTATTGTTGCATACCACAGAACTACTTCAGTTTTCAGCAAGTAAGACAAGTGCGCGCCAACACATCAAACAGAGAATGACTCGTTATTTGAACATCGCTTTTGCTGATAGACACGAGTGCCACATCATCGCAGCTGTAAATACTGTTCCCGGCTGTTCTGGCACTAGTATAAGAATAGGGGTTATATGTTATTGGCATTGGCGTGTACAGTGGAATCTCACCAATAACACTAATTTTCGTTTTTTGGTGCTTGACTCGTTATGTATTTACATACCACAATATACCTACGTGCCGACGACATACTGAATTAATTGCGAACTATTCTGACTGCTGCCTGCAACAATGAATTTCGCCAAGTGTTGTGTCACCTGATAGCAGTAACTCTATGCAGACATTTTCAAGGCTCTACACCAGGGGTCTCCAAACGTTTTAGTCTGCAGGCCACATTGATTCCTACACTAAGTCATAAGGGCCAAGACCTACCTAGCGGGATTAAAGAACCCTAGCACTCCATCATCACCGTAATGTAAGGCTAAAGGAAAATCTAAGGTTGTGGGAGTAGCTAGCACTGAAACGAACTACGATTTTTATTTAACTACATAATTTTGATTGGTGGACGTACGTGACCGAATTTCTGGCGTATTTTATTCTGGCGAATTTCACCGACAAAAAAGTATCTCACTGCACATTCTTCACGAAAGCGTCCTGAAAAGTTAACGAAATCTCAAAATCATTGTTAGCAACACTATTACTACAAGACGTAAAAGAGATAGAGTTTTCCAACGCATTGTTATTTCAAGCAGCGCAACAATAAGTTTAGTTATGTGGTCTTGTAGCGAGTAGCAGAGCCAGAGCATATATTTGATAGTTCTGTTGCGTGATTGTGTCTATGTTGCGAGTGTCTCACAAGATTTTTAGTGTTTTATGCGCTGTACTAGTAGGTGTGGGACAATTCAAAGTTTGAATTCGAAGAGACAAGGAAAATCTGAAAATTGAAATATGTAAAGAAAGTGAAACCTTGCTTAAGAAGTATCTTCCATAATGATTGATTACTAAGGCTAGTCGCCGAAGTGGCGTCCATTTGAAAGACTTGCACCAGACTCGTGAGTAGAATAAAATGCAAAGAATTTTTTTTTAATAAAATGTTTTCGCCAAACTAGTCTGTTAACCGTTTTTTTTTTTTTTCATTATCGAGCGGATAATGGTCTGTCTGTTTATTGTGGATAGCCACAAGTTTAACCATGACCTTCCGCTTTGTAAAGATAGAGCTACGACAATGTCGCGGTGTATTGGTCACGATAGACCTCGAAACTCAATTGTTGACAGTATAGGCACCACCTCAAATATTTGGCGGGCCAGATACCAGGGATGTCCGGCCAGCTAACGCGGGCCGGTTTGCCGGCCCTCGCAGGCCGGTTTCGGCCCGCGGGCCGTAGTTTGGAGACCCCTGCTCTACACTCTTGTAGGCGTAAGGATCAACTCTTTTGAGCTGCATGTTAATCGCTGCAGTAATCATTAATCAAATAACCGAACGCTCATTTTGTGCACCATCGAAGCCATGTGCCCAGTGAAGAGATGACAAACGTCTTTTCCAGTCTCTTCTTTATTTGCTATGGTTGGGGCAAAGTCCTGTTAGTGCAAGAACCGTGGGAAGTATATTGAAAGGCAAAAAATTTTTCCTTGGGAGACCTGCTTGAAACTGCTATCGGAAGATCGACGGCACATATTTTGCAGGAAAGCATATTGGCTGTGACTCTAACAAACTCATATTTCTTTTATCGTTTGAGGAAAAACATTCAGTCAGTGCGCAGGACATCTGACAAAATGACATCATTAGTGGAGAAGTTCGTCGTAATATGGTGGAGTCAATAATGAAGCAGAGTGCTGAGATACTGTACTCCGCAAAGTTAAATCTTTTCATCGGCTATTAAATGCAAAAAGCGTTAATTAATTTCAGTGTTTTCAAATATTCATTCATCCACTTCCTAAAATCTGTACCTTCTCGGAGAAGCATTCATCTTTAAGATTCGTTCGCTACCTCACTGGTCTCCACGTAATTATTTCATCTCGATCTATTCTTATTGTTCTTCCTATAGACTTCAGTCCGAAGAGTGGTTTGACGCGGCTCTGCACACTAGTCTATCCTTCGTAAGCCTCTTTATCTCTGCATAACTACCGCCACCTACATCCATTTGGACCTGGTTACTGTAATCCAACCTTGGACTCCCTCTACAATTTTTACTTCTTCCATTACCAAATTGGCGATTCCTTGATGACATAGGATGCCCTGTCAACAGATCCCTCGTTTTAGTCGACTTTTTTCGCCAAATCGATTCAGCACCTCTTCATTAGTTGTTCTATACATCCATCTAGTTTTAAACATTCTTCTGTACCACCACATGCACAGGGTGCAGCCAACTGCAGGTGGTGGCTCACGTCGGTGGCAATGATGTGTGTCACTTTGGATCAGAAGACATTCTCTCTGGTTTCGAGCTGCTAACAGAAGTGTTAAAGGCTGCCAGTCTTGCTTGCGAGATGAAAGCAGAGCCGACCGTTTGCAGCATAGTCCATAGGACCGATTGCGGACCTCTGGTACAGAGCTGAGTCGAGGTTCTGAATCAGAGGCTCAGACGGTTCCGCGCCCGTGTAGGCTGCAGATTCCTCGACTTGCGCCAAAGGGTGGTTGGGTTTCGGGTTCCGCTGAATAGGTCAGGAGTCCACTAAACGCAGGAGGCGGCTACACGGGTAGTAAGGGCTGTGTGGCGTGAAATGGGCGCTTTTTTAGGTTAGAGGGTCTCGGGAAAACACAAAAAGCGCTTCAGTCACAAAGGGTGCAGGCCGAACACAGGATGAACGTAAATACAGGAACCATCCGTATACCAGTTGTAAATTGTCGTAGCTGTGTTGGGAAAGCACCAGAGTTCCAAGTGCTAATAGAAAGCACTGATGCTCAAATCGTTATTGGCACTGAAAGCTGGCTAAAACCGGAGATAAGCTCAGCCGAATTTTTTGCGAAGAACCTAACGGTGATCCGAAAGGACAGGCTAAACACGGTTGGCGGTGGAAGGTTTATTGCTGTTAGAAGTAGTTTACCTCGTCGCGAAATTGAAACAGATAGTTCCTGTGAGTTAGTATGGGCAGAGGTCATTGTTGGTAACCGGAATAACATAATGATTGGATCCTTTTACCGACCTTCCAATTCAGATGATACAGTTTCTGAAAGGTTCAAAGAAAACTTGAATTTGATTTCAAACACGTAGCCGACTCATACGATTATAGTTGGTGGTGACATTAATTTACCCTTCATATGTTGGCAAAAATACATGTTTAATTCCGGAGGTACGCATAAAACATCATCCGAAATTGTGCTAAATACATTCTCTGAAAAGTATTTCGAGCAGTTAGTAAACGGTTGTGAAACCACACTTGACTTCTTAGCAACAAATAATCCTGAGTTAATAACGAGCATCAAAACGGATACAGGGATTAGTGAACACAGGGTTGTTGTAGTGAGATTGAATATTGTAACCTCCAAATCCTCCAAAAATAAACGAAAAATATACCTATTCAAAAAAATAAAAATTCACTTGCCACCTTCCTGAGAGACAATCTCCACTCCTTCCAAATTAATGATATAAGTGTAGACCACATGCGGCTTCAATTCAAAGAAATAGTATCGACAACAGTTAAGAGATTTATACGAAATAAATTAACAAACGACGGATCTGATCCTCCTCGGTACACAAAACGGGTCAGAACACTGTTGCAGAAACAACGAAACAAAGATGTCAAATTTAAACAGACGCAAGATCCCCAGGATTGGCAATCTTTTACAGAAGCTCGAACTTCAGCGCGGTCTTCAATGCGAGATGCTTATAACAGTTTCCACAACGAAACTTTGTCTCGAAACGTGGCAGAAAATGTAAAGAGATTCAGGTCGTATGTGAAGTATGCTAACGGCAAGACACAATCAATGCCTTCTCTGCGCGATAGCAACGGAAATACTATCGAAGACACTGCTGCCAAAGCAGAGTTACTAAACACAGTCTCCCGAAATGCCTTCACAAAAGAAGACGAAGTAAATATTCCAGAATTCGAATCAAGAACAGCTGCCAACATGAGTAATGTAGAAGTAGATATCGTCGGAGCAGTGAAGCAACTTAAATCACTTAATAAAACCAAGTCTTGTGGTCCAGACTGTATACCAATTAGTTTCCTTTCAGAGTATTCTGATGCAATAGATCCATACTTAACAATCATGTACAACCGTTCGCTAGACGAAAGATCAGTACCCAAAGACTGGAAAGTTGTACAGGTCACACCAATATTCAAGAA
Source organism: Schistocerca americana (assembly GCF_021461395.2). NCBI lineage: Eukaryota > Metazoa > Arthropoda > Insecta > Orthoptera > Acrididae > Schistocerca > Schistocerca americana. The sequence continues at coordinate 293,935,890 of NC_060130.1, forward strand.
AGGTAGTGGGAGTAATCAATTAATTAGAGGTCTATATCATTAACGTCGATATGCAGCAGGATTTTGAAACATATATTGTGTTCGAACATTATGAATTACCTCGCGCCCGGGTTCCCGGGTTCGATTCCCGGCGGGGTCAGGGATTTTCTCTGCCTCGTGATGGCTGGGTGTTGTGTGCTGTCCTTAGGTTAGTTAGGTTTAAGTAGTTCTAAGTTCTAGGGGACTTATGACCACAGCAGTTGAGTCCCATAGTGCTCAGAGCCATTTGAACCATTTTTTGAATTACCTCGAAGAAAACGTTCTATAGAAACACAGTCAACGCAGATTTAGAAAACACCGTTCTTGTGAAACAGAACTAGCTCTTTACTCGCATGAAGTGTTGAGTGCTATTGACAAGGGATTTCAGATTGATTCCATATTTCTGGATTTCCGGAAGGCTTTTGACACTGTACCACACAAGCGGCTTGTAGTGAAATTGTGTGCTTATGGAATATCGTCTCAGTTACGTGACTGGAATGGTGATTTCCTGTCAGAGAGGTCCCAGTTCGTAGTAACTGACGGAAAGTCATCGAGTAAAACAGAAGAGATTTCTGGTGTTCCCCAAAGTAGTGTTACAGGCCCTTTGCTGTTCCTTATCTATACACACGATTTGGGAGGCAATCTGAACAGCCGTCTTAGGTTGTTTGCAGATGACGCTATCGTTTATCGACTAATGAAATAATCAGACGATCAAAACAAATTGCAAAACGCTTTAGAAAAGATATCTGTATGGTGCGAAAATTGGCAATTTACCCTGAATAACGAAAAGTGTGAGGTCATCCACACGAATGCTAAAAGGGATCCGTTAAACTTCGGTTACTCAGTCAAATCTAAAAGCCGTAAATTCAAATAATACCTAGGAATTACAATTACGAACAATTTAAATTGGAAGGAACACATAGAAATGTTGCGGGGAAGGCTAAGCAAAGGCTGCGTTTTATTGGCAGGACACTTGGAAAATGTAACAGATCTACTAAGTATACTGCCTACACAACGCTTGTCCGTCCTCTTTTAGAACACTCCCACTCGGTGTGGGATCCTTACCAGATGGGATTGAGGGAGTACATCGAAAAAGTTCAAAGCAGGGCAGCACGTTTTGTATTATCGCGAAATAGGAAAGAGAGTGACGCTGAATTGATACAGGATTTGGGGTGGACATCATTAAAACAAAGGCGTTTTTCGTTGCGGCGGAACCTTCTCACGAAATTCCAATCACAAACTTCCTACTCCGAATGCGAAAATATTTTCTTGACACCGACCAACATTGGAAAAGCGATCACCATGATAAAATAAGGGAAATCAGAGCTCGTACGGAAAGATATAGGTGTTCGTTCTTTGTCCTGATTTCCCTTATTGATTGCTCAATGTACAGATTGAATAATATCGGGGAGAGGCTGCAACCCTGCCTCACACCCTTCTCAGTTACTGCTTCTATTTTATACCCTTCAGTCCTTGTAACTGCACTCTGGTTTCTGTTCGAGTTGCAAATAAATTTCGTTTCCTATAATTTTTCCAGGCTAACTTTAGAATTTCAAAGAGTGGGTTCCTGCAAACAATGTAAAAAGCTTTCTTTCAAGTCTACAAATGCTGTAAACGTTTGATAGCTTCTTTAGTCTATTTTCTAAGATAAATCGCAAGGTTAGTATAACTTCGAATGTTTCTACATTTCTCCGGAACCCAAACTGATCTTTCGGGACGAACTATCTCCTTAAAAATATAGTTTACTGAAAGTGATGAAACTGCGTTAAGTTTAATTGATCTGATGTTATGAAATGACATGAAACACTACGGAAGATACCCATTCACGAAATTCTCTTTTTAAATACAGATTGGCTTTAATTTTACTAATAAAATTGAAGATCTCAAAGTCTGTTCTGTTTACGTTTGCATATAATGCTCCAGAAAATACACTCCTGGAAATGGAAAAAAGAACACATTGACACCGGTGTGTCAGACCCACCATACTTGCTCCGGACACTGCGAGAGGGGTGTACAAACAATGATCACACGCACGGAACAGCGGACACGCCAGGTACCGCGGTGTTGGGCGTCGAATGGCGCTAGCTGCGCAGCATTTGTGCACCGCCGCCGTCAGTGTCAGCCAGTATGCCGTGGCATACGGAGCTCCATCGCAGTCTTTAACACTGGTAGCATGCCGCGACAGCGTGGACGTGAACCGTATGTGCAGTTGACGGACTTTGAGCGAGGGCGTATAGTGGGCATGCGGGAGGCCGGGTGGACGTACCGCCGAATTGCTCAACACGTGGGGCGTGAGGTCTCCACAGTACATCGATGTTGTCGCCAGTGGTCGGCGGAAGGTGCACGTGCCCGTCGACCTGGGACCGGACCGCAGCGACGCAGGGATGCACGCCAAGACCGTAGGATCCTACGCAGTGCCGCAGGGGACCGCACCGCCACTTCCTAGCAAATTAGGGACACTGTTGCTCCTGGGGTATCGGCGAGGACCATTCGCAACCGTCTCCATGAAGCTGGGCTACGGTCCCGCACACCGTTAGGCCGTCTTCCGCTCACGCCCCAACATCGTGCAGCCCGCCTCCAGTGGTGTCGCGACAGGCGTGAATGGAGGGACGAATGGAGACGTGTCGTCTTCAGCGATGAGAGTCGCTTCTGCCTTGGTGCCAATGATGGTCGTATGCGTGTTTGGCGCCGTGCAGGTGAGCGCCACAATCAGGACTGCATACGACCGAGGCACAAAGTGCCAACACCCGGCATCATGGTGTGGGGAGCGATCTCCTACACTGGCCGTACACCACTGGTGATCTTCGAGGGGACACTGAATAGTGCACGGTACATCCAAACCGTCATCGAACCCATCGTTCTACCATTCCTAGACCGGCAAGGGAACTTGCTGTTCCAACAGGACAATGCACGTCCGCATGTATCCCGTGCCACCCAACGTGCTCTAGAAGGTGTAAGTCATCTACCCTGGCCAGCAAGATCTCCGGATCTGTCCCCCATTGAGCATGTTTGGGACTGGATGAAGCGTCGTCTCACGCGGTCTGCACGTCCAGCACAAACGCTGGTCCAACTGAGGCGCCAGGTGGAAATGGTATGGCAAGCCGTTCCACAGGACTACATCCAGCATCTCTACGATCGCCTCCATGGGAGAATAGCAGCCTGTATTGCTGTGAAAGGTGGATATACACTGTACTAGTGCCGACATTGTGCATGCTCTGTTGCCTGTGTCTATGTGCCTGTGGTTCTGTCAGTGTGATCATGTGATGTATCTGACCCCAGGAATGTGTCAATAAAGTTTCCCCTTCCTGGGACAATGAATTCACGGTGTTCTTATTTCAATTTCCAGGAGTGTAATATTCTTTTACTCTCCTAGAGCTCACTAGAATTAATACAATATTCCTGGATCTCAGTTCTGATCTTCGTTACGTGAAGTATCTTATGATGTGAATGATAAAAGAAAATGCCTAAATAATAAGAAAAATCACAATTTAACTCGAAGGACAACGTCTTCAAAAGAAGTAGGCTCGATTGTAATAAGAAGATAATTAATGATCAACAAAAATGCTCGATCGTTCGGTGTTCCGATAAGAAACGAGACAATGCAGACAGCAAAAACTGTGTAGTGGTGGCTTTGTACCAATAATAATTCTCAAGGTTAGTACTGGCAGAAATATTAGCTGTGAATAATAAATACCGAAATATCTCAAAACTTCCACTGTCGTGGTAACGTATTCATTTCTTAACACAATTACAATGGCGCTAGTATGCACTCGTCCCACTTACATCTGGAAGGATCAAGGCATTGAAACAAGATGAGCGAGCTCATGAGCGCTAGCAAATTTCTTCAGTTGGTATTAGAGAAAGTTGAAGCATTACATAGATGTAAACGTAGCGCGCACAACGTTGGTCGAATGCGTTGATCATTTATTAGTTCAGAGATACAATAAAGCGAATAAGTACGTAATTAACAGTTTTTTACAGATATACTATACCGACTTCCACACTTTTTTTTCGTTCTTCTGTAAATAATTCGTGTCAGTATTTTGCATTCATTACGTATTAAACTTATGGTTAGGTAAAATTCACAGTGTCAGCACCTGCCTTCTTTGGATTCGGAATTATTACATTTTTCTTGATGTTTGAGTGTATTCCGCCTGTCTCATATAAGTTGCATTCAAGGTGGAATAGTTTTGGCTTAAGGCCTTATTGTTTTCACAATACATTTTCTCTGTCATTACATTTGTGGCTTGCAGTATTCCTGATCTTCATATATAATCCACAGACAAGTGATGCATCCAAGGATTTGTCCTATAAATTTAATTTTCCTTTCTGCTGTTTCTTTTATTAGGCTTCTGATCACTTTTAAGTCTCGCAGGATTACTAGAGTTGTTTTCATTTTCATCCAGCTATTACTGGAGAGTTTTCCACAGCCTCCAAATTTAAATTGCGTTCAGAAGACGTCTTGTGTCTTTAGAATACGCCTTTGATATACATTTCCGCGTTGGAACCGTTCTTCATCTCACTTCTGTTAAATGGCCATTACCTACCGTAATCTTACTGCCGAGATAGTCTGCTTATGTCTTTAAATTGAGTGCTATCAATATCTATTTTTATTATGACAATACAATTTTCTTCTTCTATATTTCCAAATTCCTCCTGTAATAAATCGAAAAATTACCTTTCTTTTATTTCCTTGTACTGTAACTACGACTTTCTAAATGTCATCAGCGAATATGATGCAATCATGTCTTCAGCTACGAATTTAATTCCTTTTCTTTGTCTCTTTTATGGTTTTCATGGTTTCTGCAATGTATTTATTCAACAATTACGGGCACAAAGAACTTCTTCCCCGATTTGCACTCCTCTTCTGTTACGTTTACAATGTTTTTCGTGATCTGGTTCATAAATTATTCATCTACCCATTGAATACAGTCCAGTTTTCTTCACAGTGGTAAAAATTAGTTGCTGTGTTCGCGCTATTGGAAGCCTTTACCGAATTAGTAATATGTAATTCCTTATAGCAGCACGTTTCCGATCATAACAGCTCCTTCTGTTCCAGTATGGGTCCTAAGGCCAAATTAATCTGCTACAAATACCGCAATAAATGTTTTCTTCTTTCTTTTTGATATTCAGAAGTATCTTGGATGCATGGGGTCAGATGGATAATGTTCTATAACTTGCTCAGTGAACTGATTTTGCTGTTTGTTGTATATTTAACTTTCTTTCAAATATATACATCAGAGAAAAATAATCAACATTATTTTTCTGGTAGCTTATTCACATTCCAGAAAACAATTCGTGGGCTCGCTGCGCTGTTGCCCTATCGAAGGACAGCTGCACTAAGCTGCGCAGAAATGCTCGAATACTAACAAAAGTTAAAGTCATGATTTCATCCAAATAACACAAGACCTTATCCCAACAGGAAATGTGCGAGCAGAGATTACCAGATCACTACCATCGAGACCAAGCAACGTTGAGAATCTATAGATGAAAAAAAAAAAAAAAACATGGTAGTATATACAGTAGATGATGAGTCTGTGCCATCAAGGTATTTAACATTATTCAAGCCGAGACGACTTCAAGCTGTCTTACAAAATGAATGTAGATGGACTCACTATTAACAACAGTGTAGAGATTGCTCTAATCAAAGAATTTATAATGGTCTACAAAGTATATGCGGTATGTTTTCTGCTACGAGCTTCAGTTATGCTTTATGATAGTTCCCTGATTTTGGGAACTCTTCAGTCTGCTTCACACTGTTTTCACACAACCAGAAAATATGAAAATATCGATCTGTGACAGCTACTGTGTAAGCAGTAGGTCAGCTAATTGTCAAGTAGCTGCCTGCTGCCTTTTACAATGCTAAACGGAATCGACGACTACCTGTTTTCGACACCAGGGGAAGTGCTTCCTAGTTATTAAATCCACGTGTCTCGTTGTCCTCATTCACTCTCCGAAACTCTCATCTTCAGCATGGTGGTAATATTTTCTTTACATGTGAGGCCATTCGTCTTTCTTTCGAATGGGGAGAATGAGACGCAGAGCTTTTTGTTTCTCGTGACTGTTACTGAATATAATAGGCATACGAAGACACAAATAAGTTGCTTTACAATTAAATTTGGGACCTGTAAAGAATTTTAAAGGGATACTGACGCCCTACTTGAGTAATACATTACATAAAGACATCACTCTCTTGACATTCATTATCTACAAGTAACGTGATGGAAGAGCGCAAAGCTCGCATGTTGTGTTTATGTTCACTGACCAAGGACCACAAGCGAGCTGTTAATTAGATATAGAAAAATGAGATACAAAGGCATTTCTATAGCATTTGTAGACTTCAAAAAGCCATATCATTCGCTTGATAGGAAAACATTATTCAACAAAAAAAATGGTTCAAATGGCTCTGAGCACTATGGGACTCAACTGCTGTGGTCATCAGTCCCCTAGAACTTAGAACTACTTAAACCTAAATAACCTAAGGACATCACACACATCCATGCCAGAGGCAGGAGTCGAACCTGCGACCGTAGCAGTCGCACGGTTCCGGACTGCGCGCCTAGAACCGCGAGACCACCGCGGCCGGCATTATTCAACACCTTAAAAGAGTATGGAGTGAAAACAAATCAGCGGCAATCATAAAAGAGACGCTAACTAATGCAGAATGTATATTTAAATTTTTAGGTGAAAGCTCCAAGGCTTTTGAGACAAAACTGGGGTAAGACAAGGAGGTGGATTCTTGTTCTCACTGCTGTTCAGTTTGTGTACGAGAAAAGGTAATCACGGAATGGAGGAAAAGAACAGTAGAAGGAGGAATTTAAAAAATCACAGCTGGGAGAAAAGGGGTGGTCTGAGTTTTGATTGTTTAGCTTTTGCAAACGACCTTGTCATCTTAGACGAATCTATGGAAGATGCAACACTGCACATAAACCTCCTACAGGAGACAGTTTCAAAAAGCGGGCCTACATACATCTTCTGAAAAAGCAGAGTATTTGACAGATGCCAAGGAGGCACAGAAAAACGTGGAAACTGATTATGGAAGAATAAAAAATACTACAAAATTTCAGTATGTAGGTGAAATAATACAACCAAATTCTTTGGACAGAGAAACTAACTTAGCAAGGACAAGGAAAATGGACATGGCCTTTCAACTAACAAATAGACTTGTATAACAGGAAATTTGTTTCTACACTCCTGGAAATTGAAATAAGAACACCGTGAATTCATTGTCTCAGGAAGGGGAAACTTTATTGATACATTCCTGGGGTCAGATACATCACATGATCACACTGACAGAACCACAGGCACATAGACACAGGCAACAGAGCATGCACAATGTCGGCACTAGTACAGTGTATATCCACCTTTCGCAGCAATGCAGGCTGCTATTCTCCCATGGAGACGATCGTAGAGATGCTGGATGTAGTCCTGTGGAACGGCTTGCCATGCCATTTCCACCTGGCACCTCAGTTGGACCAGTGTTCGTGCTGGACGTGCAGACCGCGTGAGACGACGCTTCATCCAGTCCCAAACATGCTTAATGGGTGACAGATCCGGAGATCTTGCTGGCCAGGGTAGTTGACTTACACCTTCTAGAGCACGTTGGGTGGCACGGGATACATGCGGACGTGCATTGTCCTGTTCGAACAGCAAGTTCCCTTGCCGGTCTAGGAATGGTAGAACGATGGGTTCGATGACGGTTTGGATGTACCGTGCACTATTCAGTGTCCCCTCGACGATCACCAGTGGTGTACGGCCAGTGTAGGAGATCGCTCCCCACACCATGATGCCAGGTGTTGGCCCTGTGTGCCTCGGTCGTATGAAGTCCTGATTGTGGCGCTCACCTGCACGGCGCCAAACACGCATACGACCATCATTGGCACCAAGGCAGAAGCGACTCTCATCGCTGAAGACGACACGTCTCCATTCGTCCCTCCATTCACGCCTGTCGCGACACCACTGGAGGCGGGCTGCACGATGTTGGGGTGTGAGCGGAAGACGGCCTAACGGTGTGCGGGACCGTAGCCCAGCTTCATGGAGACGGTTGCGAATGGTCCTCGCCGATACCCCAGGAGCAACAGTGTCCCTAATTTGCTGGGAAGTGGCGGTGCGGTCCCCTACGGCACTGCGTAGGATCCTACGGTCTTGGCGTGCATCCGTGCGTCGCTGCGGTCCGGTCCCAGGTCGACGGGCACGTGCACCTTCCGCCGACCACTGGCGACAACATCGATGTACTGTGGAGACCTCACGCCCCACGTGTTGAGCAATTCGGCGGTATGTCCACCCGGCCTCCCGCATGCCCACTATACGCCCTCGCTCAAAGTCCGTCAACTGCACATACGGTTCACGTCCACGCTGTCGCGGCATGCTACCAGTGTTCAAGACTGCGATGGAGCTCCGTATGCCACGGCAAACTGGCTGATACTGACGGCGGCGGTGCACAAATGCTGCGCAGCTAGCGCCATTCGACGGCCAACACCGCGGTTCCTGGTGTGTCCGCTGTGCCGTGCGTGTGATCATTGCTTGTACAGCCCTCTCGCAGTGTCCGGAGCAAGTATGGTGGGTCTGACACACCGGTGTCAATGTGTTCTTTTTTCCACTTCCAGGAGTGTATAAAGGCAAAACACCGGCATTAGAACTCTGTCATTAAACCAGAATGCCTTTTTGCTTCAGAATCTCTATCTTTAAATACAGCTAAAAATTAGGTGAAGTAGAAAAGAAGGAAAGAAAAATAATTAGGAAAGTCTTCGGACCAAAATATGAGGATGGGAAATGGAATTTAAGAAGTAATGAAGAAATTTAAGAAAAGATTGAACCAATATCAGACACAATGAGGAAGAGGAGAGTTGTATTCTAAGGACACTAAAAACGGCTAGATAAAAAGAGGATAACAAAAAGAATTTTTAACTTTTTTGACAGAAGCCCAAAAACATCAATGACATGGGCAAAAAAGTTAAAGCAGACCTAAGAGCAATGGAAATAACGGAGGATGAAACAGGAGAAAGGGAAAAGTTTAGGGCACAAGTAATATGTTTCAAGGACTTCCAGGAGAAAAAATAGAAAAAGACAGGTGCAGTATGGACAGAAGAAAGAAGAGAAAGACATAGGGAAATGATGAAAAATTACTGGAAAGAAAGAAAGGAGAAAAGAAAGAAGACATAAGTTATTTCCTGTTGTCCTTAGCAGGCCAAGCCAATAAAAAAATAGATAGCTGAATCTGAACCCTGCGTGCTTACAGTCATCCTCATAAGATTCTTTGATTGACTAGTGACTTCGTCCTTCATCATAGATCTGATGTAACAAGTGAAACCAGCATTATGTTGGAAGTCACCAAAGTATAGCAGGTCTGGTAGATTATCCACTCAGATTCCTACCACATGATACAAGAATTTTCGTGGTGAATAATATGAAAGGCTAATAAAATGTATGGAATGAAACAGACAAAGGAAGCAGATGCTATTGTGAACTTAGAAGGTCTCAAAGGAAAAAGGGTTACTTGAGATGGGAGCAATTTAGATTATTAGGGTTATACAACTTGTAGAGGATGAGGTAGTTAGTGATGAAGCACAAGCTTGGACTGAATGAGAATGCAATGGAAAACGGCCGTATCCTGTTCAAAGACTGACAACCAACACAACACTAGGCGAAATTCATTGCTGCAGACAGCATTCAGAATAGTTTTCAATTCATTCACTACGTCGTCATGGATAGACATATTAACATTAGCGTCTCCTACTAAACACTACTTTACTTAGCAGCCTAGTATTATGTTGGTGCATAAGTTCGTAATGTTTTTGTTTTGCATGCTCGTATCCCAGGTGCTTTGGTTTATTTATCGATTGTCATTTTTTTATTTATAGTTCACTGTTGCCATTTGACTTTTGTCATTTGGTGATAGTGAGTGGAGCTGTGGACGCTAGAAACTGGAGTGCCAAGTGGAGAAATCGGACAATTTCCGCCATATTCTTTTGTTTGAATTCAGTAGAGGAGTGACAGCAGTGGAGACAGCCAGAAACATTTGCGCCGCGTGGGGTTCAAACGGTTCAAATGGTTCTAAGCACTATGGGACTTAACATCTGAAGTGATCAGTCCCCTAGACTTAGAACTACTTAAACCTAACTAACCTAAGGACAGCACACACATCCATGCCCGAGGTAGGATTCGAGCTTGCGACCGTAGCAGCAGCGCGGCTCCGGACTGAGGCGCCTAAAACCGCTCGGCCACAGCGGCCGGCGCCGCGTGGGGGATAGTGGCACTGGACAGAGCGCTGCAACAAGATGGACTTCTCGTTTTAAGGAGGATCGTTTTGACATTAGTGACTCTCCACGTTCAGGAAGACTTTCGGGGTTTGATGAAGATCGTTTTAGCACATTAGTCCACAACGATCCATGTCAGACTACTCGAGAAATAGCAAATCTGATGAACTGTGATCATTCCACGATCGTGCGATATTTGCTTGAAATGCGGAAGGTTCAAAAACCTGGTGCATTAGCACCGAATGCTCTAAGATAAAAATCACAAAAATCAGCAGGTGGCCATATGTGCATCTGTGCTTACTCGTTATCAATTGACTCGTGAACAATACCGACCATTCCTATTCTATTATGTAAATTGAAGGCGGATTGGGGAGAAAGAACAGCAGAGGGAAGGATCTGCTGATATCTATGCGGAATCAGCAGCGACAAGTGAAAATGTGTAACAGACCGAGACTTGGAACCCAGGACCTCCCACATACTAGGCATTATGTGCTCCTTCGCACCACGCATTCATTCACTATTGGCCATTAAAATTCCTACAACAAGAAGAAATGCAGATGATAAACGGGTATTCATTGGACAAATATATTATACTAGAACTGACATGTAATTACATTTTCACGCAATTTGGTTGCATAGGTCCTGAGAAATCAGTACCCAGAACAACCACCTCTGGCCGTAATAACGGCCTTGATACGCTTGGAGATTGAGTCAAACAGAGTTCGGATGCCGTGTACAGGTACAGCTGCCCATGCAGCTTCAACACGATACCACAGTTCATCAAGAGTAGTGACAGGCATATTGTAACAAGCCAGTTGCTCGGTCACCATTGACCAGACGTTTTCAATTGGTGAGAGATCTGGAGAAAGTGCTGGCCAGGGCAGCAGTCGAACGTTTTCTGTACCCAGAAAGACCCGTATAGGACCTGCAACATGCGGTCATGCATTATCTTCCTGAAATGTAGAGTTTTGCAGGGATCAAATAAAACGTAGAGCCACTGATCGTAACACATCTGAAATGTAACGTCCATAGTTCAAAGTGCCATCAATGCGAACAAGAGATGACCGAGACGCGTAACCAATTTTACCCCATACAATCACGCCGGGTGATACGCCAGTATGGCGCTGACGGATACACGCTTCCAATGCGCGTTCACCGCGATGTCACCAAACACGGATGCGACCATCATGATGCTGTAAACAGAACCTGGATTCATCCGAAAAAATGAAGTTTTACCATTCGTGCAGCCAGGTTCGTCGTTGAGTACACCATCGCAGGCGCTCCTGTCTGTGACGCAGCGTCAAGGGTAACCGCAGCCATGGTCTCCGAGCTGATAGTCCATGCTGCTGCAAACGTCGTCGAACTGTTGGTGCAGATGGTTGTTGTCTTGCGAACGTCCCCATCTGTTGACTCAGGGATCGAGACGTGGATGCACGATCCTTTACAGCCATGCGGATAAGATGCCTGTCATCTCGACTGCTAGTGATACGAGGCCGTTGGGATCCAGCACGGCGTTCCGTATTACCCTCCTGAATCCACCGATTCCATATTCTGCTAACAGTCATTGGATCTCGACCAACGCGAGCAGCAGTGTCGCGATACGATAAACCGCAATCGCGATATGCTACAATCCGACCTTTATCAAAGTCGGAGACGTGATGGTACGCATTTCTCCTCCTTACACGAGGCATCACAACAACGTTTCACCAGGCAACGCCGGTCAACTGCTGTTTGTGTACGAGAAATCGGTTGGAAACTTTCCTCATGTCAGCACGTTGTATGTGTCGCCACCGTCGCCAACCTTGTGTGAATGCTCTGAAAAGCAAAACATTTGCATATCACAGCATCTTCTTCCTGTCGGTTAAATTTCGTGTTTGTAGCACGTCATCTTCGTGGAGTAGCAATTTTAATGGCCAGTAGTGTGTAATTGATTCGTCTCGGTGGACAGTGAATTCACAATCTTCAGTGCGGATGCACATTTCGTTCGACCTCCGGCGGAAATCTAAAATTAGCGAACATGGAGGACATGGACGGGGGACTGCGGATAGCTGGCGCTAGGTGAGAGCGTGGGTCAGCCGGGAAGCGAGCGGAGATAACCCGCGCATTTGCGCTGGGAACTCTATCTGGCGCAGTGGTTAACGCTGCTGACTTGGAAGCTGGAGATCCCGGGTCCGAGTCCCAGTCTGCCACAATTTACATTACATGTATCACAGCTGCGGATTTCTCGTGGTGGTTGTTCTTTCGGACAGACACCACGCATTCATGTAACATTCCTATTCTGTATCATTACTAGTGACGAGAAATAGAGTCTTTATGTTAACAAAATGAAAAGAAGGGAATGTTTGAGCCCAAAAAAAGCACAACTTCCCGTACAAAGACCTGCATGCATCCACAAAAGATAATGTTATGCGTCCGATGGAACAGCGGCGGTGTGGTGTACTACGAATTCCTTCAAAATGGCTCTGAGCACTATGGGAATTAACTTTTGAAGTCATCAGTCCCTTAGAACTTAGAACTACTTAAACCTAACTAAGCTAAGGACATCACAAACATCCATGCCCGAGGCTCGATTCGAACCTGCGACCGTAGCGGTCACGCGATTCCAGAGTGTAGCGACTAGAACCGATCGGCCACCTAGGCCGGCTACGAATTCCTTCTCCGAGGTTTCACCATCACTATTACTGTCACTAAGTGAGACGTCCTGCAGATGCACTCCAGGAACAACGACCAGGTAGACTGCGAGAAGTGACGCTACTTCACGATAGCGCCTGCTCGCATGCTGTTAGACTGACAAAAAACACTACACAGAAGGTGGGCTGAGAAGACATTACTCACCCACACTATTAACTTGATCTTGCGCTCTCCGATTTTCACCTTTTACACCCTCTATCAAGAAACTTCCTTTCCAGATGAAAATCCGCTACCAACATTGCTCGGCGAGTTCTTCGCTTCAAAATCACACGATTTCCAAAGTCACGGGATCGAAAAGTTATCCTTTGGTTCTCAGACTGTTGTAAACAGTGATGGAGAACATATTATTAATGACTGAAGTCTATGTTTTTTTGTACGAGTTCTGTTTATTAAACTTGCGGAAAAACGCTACGAACTTATGCACCAACCTAACAATTCCACCACTATTATTCCCATGTGGGTGTTCACATGTTGTTGTTGTGGTCTTCAGTCCAGAGACTGGTTTGATGCAGCTCTCCATGCTACGCTATCCTGTGCAAGCTTCTTCATCTCCCAGTACCTACTGCAACCTACACCCTTCTGAATCTGTTTAATGTATTCATCTCTTCGTCTCCCTCTACGATTTTTACCCTCCACGTTGCCCTCCAATACTAAATTGGTGATCCCTTGATGCCTCAGAATATGCCCTACCAACCAATCCCTTCTTCTAGTCAAGCTGTGCCACAAATTCCTCTTCTCTCCTATTCTAATCAATACATCCTAATTAGCTATGTGACCTACTCATCTAATCTTCAGCATTCTTCTGTAGCACCACATTTCGAAAGCATCTATTCTCTTCTTGTCCAAACTATTTATCGTCCACGTTTCACTTCCATACGTGGCTACACTCCATACAAATACTTTCAGAAACGACTTCCTGAAACTTAAATCTATACTCGATGTTAACAAATTTCTCTTCTTCAGGAACGCTTTTCTTGCCATTGCCAGTCTACATTTTATATCCTCTCTACTTCGACCATCATCAGTTATCTTGCTCCCCAAATAGCAAAACTCCTTAACTACTTTAAGTGTCTCATTGCCTCAGCATCACCCGATTTAATTCGACTACATTCCATTAACCTTGTTTTGCTTTTGCCGATGTTCATCTTATATCCTCCTTCACATATGTTCACGCAAACTACGATTTATAGTCATAACAACTGAGGAGCTCTTGGGTAGGTGAACCGTCTGGTTTGCCGAGCGCTGTTGGCGAGAGGGCTGCACTCAGCCGTTGTGCGGTCAGTTGACTAACTACTTGATGGAGAAGTAGTGGCTCCGGTCACGAAAACTGACAACGGTCAGGAGAGCGGTGTGCTGACGCCCCTCCATATCCGCATCCAGTGATGCCCATAGATCGAGAACGACACGGCGGTAGTTCGGTACCGTTGGGCCTTCAGGGCTTGTTCTGACGGAGATTAGTTTACGTGTGAGAGCCATACCTTAAAAAAAATCTCCTGCTCTTATCTTGTGGTGAAGGTTACCGTAGCGGTAGAGAACGATATTCCTTTGTACAGTTTAGCCTCTTTAGCCTTGTTACAGAAACGCGAATACAACTGAAAGGGCATCTCGTGCAGCTACTTTGCACTCTCATGGCGCGTGACAATCCATCGGATTAATTTAGTGCCGGCTTGCGCTTACTTTCCAGTACGCGGGCCTCTCGGAGCCATCAGAGTAGTTTAGATAAGGGAATTAGTGTAGATGGGAATTGACAATATTGCAGGAAATGTACGAAAACGCTGTTAACTTCCATTTATTTCCACGTGTGCCCTGAACTATCTGCCTACATTCACTTCATACTTCGTTGTCACCTGTATTTAATATCCTGAATAATATCCATTTAAGATACGACACTCAGTAAGTAAAATGCATTGTCTAATCCCAAGATTGATGCTCGGCGCATAAGCTATGACTACTCTCTTCTCTCACGTTCCGATAGACTTACCTTTGACAATATACATTGAAGCGCCAGGGATATGTAAACAGGCAGAAGACGGCGCTGCTGTCGGCAACGCCTGTATAAGACAAGTGTCTGGTGCAGTTGTTGGGTCGGTCACTACGCTACAATGGCAGGTTGTCAAGATTTAAGTGAGTTTGAACATAGTGTTATAGTCAGCGCACGAGCGATGGGACACAGCATCTCCGAGGTAGCGATGAAGTGGGAATTTTCCCGTACGACCATTTAACGAGTGTACCGTGAATATTAGGAATCCAGTCAAACATCAAATCTCCGACATCGCTGCGGCCGGAAGAAGATCCTGCAAGAAAGGAACCAACGACGACTGAAGACAATCGGTCAACGTGACGGAAATGCAACCCTTCCGCAAATTGCTGCAGATTTCAACGCTGGGCTTTCAACAAGTGTCAGCGTGCGAACCATTCAACGAAACATAATCGATATGGGTTTTCGGAACCGAAGGCCCACTCGTGCACCGTTGGTGACTGCACTACACAAAGCTTTACGTCTCGCCTGGGCCCGTCAACACCCACATGTTGCCTGGTCGGACGAGTCTCGTTTGAAATTGTATCGAGCGGATGGACGTGTACAGGTATGGTGACAACCTCATGAATCCATGGACCCTGCTTGTCAGTAACGGACTGTTCAACCTGGTGGAGGCGTGTGCAGTTGGAGTGATATGGGAACCCTGATACGTCTAGATACGACTCTGACAGGTGACACGTACGTAAGCATCCTGTCTGATCGACTGCATCCATTCACGTCCATTGTGCATTCCGACGGACTTGGGCTGTTCCAGTAGGACAATGCGAAACCCCACACGTCCAGAATTGATACAGATTGGCTCCAGGAACACTCTTCTGAGTTTAAACGCTTCCGCTGGCCACCAAACTCCCCAGACATGAACATTATTGAGCATATCCGGGATGCATTGTAACGTGCTGTTCAGCAGAGATCTCTACCGCTCGTACTCTTACGGATTTATGGACAGCACTACAGGATTCATGGTGTCGGTTCCCTCCACCACTACTTCTGACATTAGTCGAGCCCATGCCACGTCGTGTTGCGGCACTTCTGCGTGCTCGCGGGGGCCCTACATGATATCAGACAGGTGGATCAATTTCTTTGGCTCGTCAGGTAATAACGAGAGAAGTCATCCTGTAGCAGCGTCTTGTTGGCTTTGCAGCAACGCACTCGACTTCTGATGTGCTGACTGCTTTGGACGTCGGTTCGGATCTTGCTGGAAAAACTCTGCGGTTCAAAAAGTTTTTTTTCGTTTTCTATATTGGATCTACAAACGGCCAGAACGAAATTCAGTAACGAAAACTCAAGAGAAGTTCTGCATCACATGCCATCTCACAGCCTCGATTCAATACCTTGTTGGCGTAATCAAAAGCGTCTGTTTTAGAAATTTTGGGTTACTTCTCAAGAAAAGCTCTGAAAATGCTTGAAACGATCATTAATGACTGTGATTCGTGTGGTTTTCGCCATCTAGGGAATCATCACACTAGCCAAAAGTTATGGAAGCAACAACACAGCTTGTTCATATCTTATTTCGTATCTGTATCAGACCAGATATGTTTTCCTTGTGAATGCACATTGTCATTTCGTTGTGATATCGAATAATTTGTCTATCGATTTTCGTTATTCACCTACTTCCACCACTATGTTTTCACACTATGGCGAAAGTGCTGAAGTACTGCCTGTGTATGACACTGCTCGTATCAAAAGTGCGCATTATTTATTTCTGCCTGACGTTTAGGTAAGTTGGTTTTGCAATTACTTTCTCATAGAAAGATCAGACATTTTGCCCTTTTCTATTTTAGCGTTATGGTAAACAACTCTGTGACAAACGTGATTGATCCCATTGAAACCAAATAGGCCTCATACGATATGAATAGGGATTCCAGCAGTAGCAAACGGCTGTGATTACATGAATCATTTCACAGCTGTGACTGAGACAAACAGTTTACGTTTTTTTCATCAGAACAAACTTTCGCCATAAGATAGATATTATAAGTGCGTAATTCAAATGTATTTTCTGACCTATTTTAATCATGGTGGGAGATTATATGCTTCAAAAATTCTCACGCCATTTGTTTGGTTGTTTGGGGAAGGAGACCAGACAGCGAGGTCATCGGTCTCATCGGATTAGGGAAGGACGGGGAAGGAAGTCGGCCGTGCCATTTGAAAGGAACCATCCCTGCATTTGCCTGGAGCGATTTAGGGAAACACGGAAAACCTAAATCAGGATGGCCAGACGCGGGATTGAACCGTCGTCCTCCCGAATGCGAGTCCAGTGTCTAACCACTGCGCCACTTCGCTCGGTCTCTCACGCCATTTGCTACACGATCAAATGCCACGTGAAGAACAATGCCAACCCCATGTCGAAATTTTATGACACTTGCCTCAGCAGCTATGAAGTTCTCCCACCTTCTCACATTCCGCTTCTCCAAAACAGGCAGTTCTCATAAAATGTATTAAAATATCTATTACGTCACTTTCAATCAGCTTACATTCTTCATAGCTCCGTTCCTCGAATTCGGCGTCAAACAGCCCGTTTGAGTTTCCAACGAAGACACACGGCGCCGCTTTCACTCGGTGTATCATAGTTTTTTCCATTGAAACTTATACAGCAACTATGAATAATACGTGAGTTGTCCAAAAAGTAGGTTCCAATCGGTTGCGAAATGGACACCACAGTGAAAACCCGATGAAGCTTTGCACAGATGTGTTGGGTAGTGTTTCTAGTATGAGTGTTGATCGCATCAAGACGCTCTTTTCAGTTGTGAGCGCACTGTAAGTGAGTAAAGGTGCCTAGAACAACGATGTCTCCCGCCAAGTAGGAGGGCCCACTGAGAGGCTTCGCCTTAATGAATGCAGCCCACCTAACACAACTGCCAAGCACTTCCTTCTCCATAGCAATTCTCAGCCGCACTCTGCAAGGGCAGTGAAGACGCTCCTGCAGCCTTTTCGATGGGAAGTGTTCGATCACCCACAACACAGCCCTAATTGGCTCGTCGGAGCGGTGACTATGTAGAGAAGTATTTGGAAAGTGTAGCTAACTCTTGCAAACAAAATGTCTCTGATTTTCACTGTGGTTTTCATTTAGCGACCGATCGGAACTTACTTTCTGGACAACCCTCGTATTACAATAGCCAAAACGAGGGCAGTAGGAGACACGGTAGATTGCAGTCACTGTGACACACAGCGAGCACCTCGGCGTGTAGGGGAACGGTGGTGGTAAACCAGCTCCTGCACCCGCTGTGAAGGGGATGGACTCTGGATCACGAGTCCGCCCCCGTTAGCTGAGTGGTCAGCGCGGTGGAATGCCACGCCAAGGGGCCTGGGTTCGATTTCCGGCTGGGGCAGGAGATTTTCTCCACTCAGGGACTGGGTGTTGTGTCGTCCTCATCATCGTTTCAACCCCATCTCCGACGCACAAGTTGCCCAATGAGGCGTCGAATGCAATAAGTACTTGCCCTCGGCGCCCGAACTTACTCGAATGGGGGACTCCCGCAATGCCGTACGCTCGTTTCCATTTCTGGATCACGAAAGCGTTCAGAAGTGGATGCCCAGCCAGGAACTCTGTCGCAAAAAAGTTTTTGCATTGGACTGCCATTAATAGCATGCAAAAAGATGAAATTATGTTGCTTCTTCTGTTGTTGTCGTTGTTGTCGTAAGTTCGAAAACCAGCTTTATACAATACTCCATCCAAGTCTGCTCTGTGTAGTCATCATCTCTGAATAACTACTGGGAGCTGCATCCATGTAAACCCTCTGACTTCACTCGTCTTTTGGTCTCCCTCTCTTATTCCCCATACTTAGTTCCAGTACTAAATTGACGATTCCTTCACATCTCAGAATGTGTGCTATTAACCGATCCTCTTTGCAGTCAAGTTATTCCACAAGTTTCTGTTCCCTACAATCCTATTCAGTACCTCTCCATTAGTTACACGCTCTACCCATCTAATCCTTAGCATGTTATGTAGCACCACATTTCAAAAACTTCTATTCTTTTCTTATATGAAGTGGCGATTCAACTTCGAAGGTCCCACTGTTCTCATGTAAACGAACAAGCTATTTGCCCTAACTTGCTTATCTAAACACACTGCCCGCTTGGGCCCTTGTTTTGTTCGTTTAGGACGTAATTAATGGGCAATATCTGTCATCATGATTACAATTAATGGTTTGTAACTGTTATTATAATTACTATAATTTATAGCCAAGATGGTACCCGAGTAGTGCACTTGCGTCCATGTGTACCCAGGTGTCCGAATGCTTAATGACAACTGTCATCATAAAGATGGTAATTTATGACCCAAAAATGGAATCGTCCCTCCCCCAATGGTGTAGTGTGCTGTTATCGGTCCAGACACCATCACCACCATCACCATTCCCAGAATCCTATGAGAGGACTTAGCATCCTTAGTCAGTACGCCGGCCTTTCTGGCCGAGCGGTTCTAGGCGCCTCATTCCGGAACCGCACTACTGCTAAAGTCACAGGCTCGAACCCTGCCTCGGGCATGGATGTGTCTGATGTCCTTAGGTTAGTTAGGTTTATGTAGTTCTAAGCCTAGGAGACTGATGACCTCAGATGTTAAGTCCCAAAGTGGTTAGAGCCATTTGAACCTTTGTCAGTATATATTGGTCAAGCAGCACCGTGGTGCGTCAGAGATCACCCACCATTTCCGGGGACAATAAAAGGAAGAAAACTGTACTATCTGAATGTAACTACTAATTCCTCCATCTCTCTCTCATTATTATTATTATTATTATTATTATTATTTGCATTCAGTAATATTTTCTTTCTACTACAGTGCAACGGAATCCTGATAATAATGCAGTCGACCAGCCTGATTTATGAGAATCATTAGATTTTCCACTGCACTCACCAGATTTGTCAGGCTTCAGGTTTCCACTGCCTGTTTCGTCCAATTTTGAGCCTCCACTGCAGGAGCAGTGGTTCACCACTGAACTGTTCTTCAATGATCGTAAGTTAGAGAGAGGCACCGCCTCACGCGCAGTTACAGTGGCATACCTCACGAGTTAAAGTGTTTCTTTTAAAATGTATCTTTTCTCAGTTATGTACACTCTAAGTGTGAGTGATAGTAAGCGTGTAGTTGTGTGTCCCTGTCCTCTGGTTATCAGTTCCGTACCCTAACAGTCTTTGAAAATCCTGATTTTAGGGGTAAGAATGTTATGCTTTCAACATATGAGTGGTGGCAATTACGCGAGAATTTCTCAAAGATAGCTTCTCTGTTCAGCAATCACACTGTGCCCAATGAGTTACTGGTTTGTCACACAGAGTATGTCGGTGTTTATCCAAAAACAATTAAAACTATCAATGATGAGGATAGGTTAGTGTACACCCATTTACAGGAGGCAAAATTCAGAGACTTTGTTTTTCGCAATGCTGACTTCCAGTGTGCAATGAATGACCATGTCTGATGGTGGTATTACGTGTACAGATTTTTTGACAATGTTTGCTATGCTCTTCAAAAGCTGACTATTGAGAGGATGTATTCACAAAATACTTTGATATGTGTTTAAATGCTGTCTGCGGCATGTGTGGTGCATCACAGCTATCTGATGTGGGCAAACAAATACTTGCATACTTAAATATGTCTACATCTTCCCCACAATGTTATCCAAAAGGAAAAGAGAAAATAAATGATCTGTAAAAGAAATTTTTGTACTTTATTTCAAGTAAAGATGCAGTGCTGTTGTAGCTTGGCCACTTGCACTGAGAGATAACGATGAGCGCTTCTATTACCAGCTGACTCTAAGTTATACAACAGCTATGCATTTTTACGTGCAGTTGAACTACCAAACAATATGTGACAGTTTTCTTTTTGTAAATAAAAAGATCAAGAGAGCGTGATATGTATTTAGTAATTTCTTTATTCCGTAGGCATGTGTTATTCTTCTGTACAGAGAAACAAAGCTTTGACTAGAAATAACAGAATTGTTTGGTCGATACTTAAATAACTAGATACTAATGACTAGAGAGAAATGTTGCAGAGATACATTTCATATGCCTCAATGACTAGAAACTTTTTTTACACTACTACATTTCCCTTGAGAGTCTAAAATAAATGCTATTTTTTGGTACGGTAATAGAAAGAAAACTTTTTTATATAGCTGATATATTATTAGAGAATCTTTTTGATATATCGGTTTTAATTCAATTATAATTTTCTTCGTCTTTGACAACAGACTTGGTATTTGCTGAGGTCATCAGTCCCCTAGAACTTAGAACTACTTAAACCTAACTAACCTAAGGACATCACACACATCCATGCCTGAGGCAGGATTCGAACCTGCGCCCGTAGAGGTCGCGCGGTTCCAGACTGTAGCGCTTAGAACCGCTCGGCCACTCCGGCCGGCGCACACATACACATCCTCTAATGTGTACATAGTACATATATTTTACATATACAATTTACATGTGCACATGGCGTGCAGCCAACTCTATACACACATGTGTATATACACACACCCATACACTATGACAAGCGATTCATCCAACTATTCCATATCTTGTTGCACACACATCTGCTGTTTACAGATAAATTTCCAATCACACAGACATTCACTCATGCGAGTAGTATGAGTACAGGAGAGCCCCGACCCTATCCACATAGATGAATCGTTTGTTGTTCTAACATGACAGACCGATTTTAGTTGCAAAACAGTATACATCTCATGGTCTCACGATCTATTGCTCTCTTGACGCACCATATGTGGAGAAGAAGAAGAATCTTTACTAGGTAGCAAGTACTCCAAGTAATCATCAATCGTGAAAGACATTGAGGCTGCATGACGCATAGCCTTATCCCACCTTTGGGTGACACTTGTTTCTGTAAGATTGCATACACTTTGGATCCAACAATCATAAATTCCACAATCTATGATCCATTCCACTCGTCTTTCATCAGGCCGGTAACCTTTTCGTTTTGAGATTTCATACCATAAGGATTATCGGCTAAATATCCAGATGTGTCGAATTCTTCGAGATTGTGCGTAATTACTTCATGTGGATTGCAACCTTTCACCCAGTAAGTGAAACTGAGTGTATTCATATAAAGTAACTTTGAATCAACTATAGGAGTTCAGTCCCAGACGCCTACAGTCGTCAGGAGAGAGCCAGGTGAGGTTCAATGGTGAGGACCTAGTTACGCTCGGGAGCTCCAAGAAAACAACATTGACAATAACACATTTATTGGGCAATAATACAGGGCTGTTTTCCAAATCACCGCGCCACGACTGGGCTGGCAGAGCAGTACCTCGTCAGGAGCGGAAAGCCGGTATGCACCTGTCTTGCAGTACTGCCAGCACAGCGAAGCGTCGGATGGCGTCTGCTACATAATGGGGCGGCTTCGACTCGTGGACTCTGGCTGCCTCAAGCTCTACATATGCACTCGTTGACTCTGAAGACTTGTTATCACGAGTCAAGTCCCAGGTTCACCTGAAGCACTCTTTGGCTCACAGGGGCCGGTTCTCAGCCCCTGTTTAGGAGATAGGAGAGGACAGCATCGATGTCTGCCACAGGAACGGGATGACCAGTAGCAGTGTCCCCCCTCTCGAAGGCGGATGACGGACAGCGTCCAGGTCACGCAGGTCAAGCCTCGGCAGATCTGGCCTCCATGCCTAATCAGCGTTGCTTTGGATGTCAGCAGTGCTTCCGGGAGCGGCAGCTTCCTTCCAGCCAAACTCGTGGTTCCATAGACGATCGAAGATAGCTAGGCATGCTCAAAGTCGATCTCCATGGATAGCTGCAGCTGACCCAACGGTTGAGCCTCCACACTGGGCAGTCGGCAATCAGCACTCAGCAATCAGACATTTTTTAAGAAGGCTGGGGCATTTGTGCTGGCGCTTCCCATGTGCTCTGCTGCGGTGGAGATAGCTATGACATAATGTGTTCTAGTTTTCCCTCGGAGTCAGCTCTCCTAGTAGTAACATCAGACTTTCGCAAATTCACCTTCAGATTTCTGCTGGTTTGACACTTGAGTACTTATCGTTGCGTTGTACCTAGCCTTCCTTATGACAGTCTGCTTTGTCACTAGCACGGCGGTATCTTTCGGATTCCATCATGTCATTACGCTCCGCCTGCAGACTTGGACGCTCGGTCGTTCCCCTGGGCTGCGATACCTTCGGTGTTAATCGCAACTCGCTCAGCATTTTCCCCTAGCTGGCAGCCTAATGGACATTGACACAAGCGGTTCGGCTTCCATGAGCTGCCAAGGTGGAGCTTTTACAAATTTTTAGCGTCCACTGGGGATACTATCCTGGGGTGTAACATTTCGTCCAGAGAACGGTTGACTATGATTGTCAAGTATGGAGCTAATGCATCATCAGCATACTCTGAAAGGAACTTAATTGGTATGCAGTCTGGACCAGAAGACTTGCTATTATTAAATGAGTTGAGTTGCTTCACTACTCCGAGGATATTTACTTTTATGTTACTCATGCTGTCAGTTGTTCTTGATTCGAATTCTGGAATATTTACTTCGTCTTCTGTTGTGAAGGCATTTCAGAAGGCTGTGCTTCGTAACTCTGCTTTAGCAGCACTGTCTTCGATAGTATCTCCATTGCTATCGCACAGAGAAGGCATTGATTGTTTCTTGCCGCTAACATACTGCACATACGACCAGAATCTCTCTGGATGTTCTGTCAGGTTTCGTGACAAACTTTCGTTGTGCAAACTGTTATAAGCATCTCACATTGAAGTCGACGCTAAGTTTCGAGCTTCTGTAAAAGATCGCCAATCTTGGGGATTCTGCGTCTCTTTAAATGTGGCATGTTTGTTTCGTTATTTCTGCAACAGTGTTCTGACCCGTTTTGTGTAACACGGAGGATCAGCTCCGTCGTTTGTTAATTTATTTAGTATAAATCTCTCGGTTGCTGTCGATACTATTTCTCTGAATTCAAGCCACATCTGGTTGACACTTTTATCATTAATTTGGAAGAAGTGGAGATTGTCTCTCAGGAAGGCGTCAAGTGAATTTTTTTCTGCTTTTTTGATTAGGTATATTTTTCGTTTATTTTGGAGGATTTGGGGATTACAATATTCAGTCTCGCTACGACAGCCCTGTGTTCACTAATCCCCGTATCCGTTTTGATGCTCGTTATTAACTCAGGATTATTTGCTGCTAAGAGGTCAAGTGTGTTTTCACAAACGTTTAATATTCGCGTGGGCTCGTGAGCTAACTGCTCGAAACAATTTTAGGAGAATGCGTTTAGCACAATTTCGAATGATGTTTTATGCGTACCTCCGGAATTAAACATGTATTTTTGCCAACATATCGAGGGTAAATTAAAGTCACCGCCAACCATGAGTCGGCTACGTGTTTGCAATCAAATTCAAGTTTTCTTTGAACCTTTCAGAAACTGTATCATCTGAATTGGGAGGTCGGTAAAAGGATATTATTATTATTTTATTCCGGTTGCCAACAACGACCTCTGTCAATACTAACTCACAGGAAGTATCTACTTCAATTTCGCGACAAGTTAACCACTTCTAGCAGCAATAAACACGCCACCGCCAACCGTGTTTAGCCAATCCTTTCCTAACACCGTTAGGGTCTTTGCAAAAATTTCGGCTGAGCTTATCTCCGGTTTTAGCCAGCTTTCAGTGCCTATAACGATTTGAGCATCAGTGCTTTGTAGCAGCGCTTGGAGCTCTGTTACTTTCCCAACACAGCTACGAAAATTTACAACCGTTATACCTATGGTTCCTGTATCTACGTTCTTCCTGTATTCGGCTTGCACCCTGTGTGGCTGAAGCCATTCTTGTTTTCCCGAGACCCTCTACCTAAAAAACCGCCCAGTCCGCGCCACACAGCCCTTGCCACCCTTGTAACCGCCCCCTGCGTATAGTGGACACTTGATCTATTCAGCGGAACCCGAAACCCAACCACCCTTTGACGCAAGTCGAGGAATCTCCAGCCTACACGCTCCCAGAACCGTTTGTGCCTCTGATTCAGACCCTCCACTCGGCTCTGTACCAGAGGTCCGCAATCGGTCGTTTCGACTATGCTGCAAATGGTCAGCTTTGCTTTCATCTTGCAAGCACGACGGGCAGCCTTTACCACTTCTGTTAGCCACTCGAAACCAGAGGCAATCTCTTCTGATCCAAAGTGACACACATTATTGGTACCGACGTGGGCAACCATCTGCAGTTGGCTGCACCCTGTGCTGTTTATGGCATCTGGAAGGATTTGTTCCACATCTGGTATGACTCTGCCCAGGAGTGCACATTGGTTTTCTTTTCCTTCTTGGCAACCATGTCCCTAAGGGGTCGCATAACGTGCCTAATGTTGGAGTTCCCAACTACCAATAATCCCACCCTCTGTGACTGTCCGGATCTTGCAGGCTGTGAGGTTTCCTCTGGAACAGGACAGACGACAGCCTCTGGCTCAGCGACAGCGTCAGCAACAGACAGCGCCTGGAACCTGTTTGACAGACAAACTGGGGAGCCTTTACGTGCGGCCGCGTGAGAAATCTTTCGTCGCCTGCTACGCCCCAGGGTGACCTCCCACTCGACTACAGGTGAGGGTTCAACCTCAGTGCGAGCAGTAACTGGGCTGTCCACCGGTGAGGACCGATAGGAGGATTCGGCCGTGCTGGACGTCCATTGGATCCCCACAGCTGGCCCACAACATTGATGCCCATCCACTGCAGCCTCAAGCTGTGAAACCGAGGCCGTCACAGCCTGAAGCTGAGAGCGAAGTGTCACCAACTCAACTCGCATTTGCACATAACAATCGCAGTTCCTGTCCACACTAAAGACCGTGGAAAACTAAACTATGCTGATAAACGGACTATCGGCACATGCTGTGCAACTCTACTGTAGACCCTGACGAAAAAGCAGGAACTGTGTCTAATACATTAGGTTAACACACAGAGATTCAAAAACCTAACTACCGAAGCACTCAGGTGAAACTAACCAATTCGCCCCTGATTAGGAACTTCTGATACATCACAAAATCGATTTACTTTCCGATGCAAACAAAAACGCGGGAACTGCGGCTATTAGATATTGAATAAATACCCAGAAACACAAGAAACTAAACTATTAAAGCACACAGATAGTATTGGGGCAACCTGCGTTCTAGCGCACTCTGCATTGTAGCCAGATGTATCCAAGATGGCGGCGATGACGTCATCCAAGATAGTGGCATGTAGACTTGGAAACAGCACATGACGTCATCCAAGATGGCGGATTTTGGCGGGAAGATTGAATTCTGCGGGGAAGAAGGTCAATTAGGCTACCTCCACTAACCTAAACCCCCCCCCTCCCCTCCCTCAGAAAAATGGCCGGAAGTTCAAATTCCAACAGGATAATGCATCACACCACAGTTATCTCTACTAACCTAAGAAAATCGCGGGAAGATAGGTCACTTGGGCTACCTCCACTAACCTAAGTCATCCGACCGCCACCTTGTCCGAGGGATTGCTGGGGAATTTGAACTTTGATGGGAAGATAGGTCTATTGGAGTTTCTCTGCTAACCTAAGAAAATAGTGGGAAAGAAAGCTCACCTCCACTAACCTAAGTCACCCGACTGCCACCTTCTCCTATGGACAGGTGGGCATAGGCCTCGACCATTGCTGGACAAAAGTCTTTATTTAAACAATTTAATGCAGTACAGCCTTCTGGTGTGTTCACCACGAGGTCCAGACTCCAACTGACTTAGTACACAGTACCACCAGCAGAGGGCGCTCTCATCCATGACGTAATCCAAGATGGCCACTGATGACACGAGTACCGTTATCCAAGATGGCGGGAAACAGTGTGCTCGCCACGAGGTCTTGTACACAGCACTACCACCAGAGAGAGCTGTTGTCCATTCCATGATGTAATCCAAGATGTCGGTCTAGGGTGGGGGAAAATGGCAGGAACCAATAAGACCCCCTAACCCAGTCATGTGTTAGATTTCAGCCAGTAGGATGGCAGTATCTGATGATGTCATTGGAGGGGATCTATGGGAGACTCAACAGCTTTGGGATCTCACTCTCACTCAGTCAGTCAACAGCACCAGCAGAAGAAGAAGAAGAAGAAGAAGAAGAAGAAGAAGAACCATGAAGCGTCAACAGCAGTCACAATCCAACACACCCCTGCAGAACGGGAGGAAATGGAAAAGTAATCATCCCGTATCACATCTCTCTCTGTTGTTAGCATTATTATTATTATTATTATTATTATTATTATTACTATTATTATTCATTGTTTCCTCATATTGGTTTATTTCTAATGCTTCCTTGTCTTTGTCCAGCAGTAGCTGTCGACGTGTCCAAGCCAGCAGGGTCGAGTGCCAACATGCCAAGCTCTGCTGTCACGTCCAGTTCTGTAGCAACTTCTGCTGTCATCTTGTCGAGACCTGCAGCAACAGCCTCCAGCTCGTCTGAATCAGTAGCAGCTACGTGTGATCTGATAGTGCACATAGCTCACTTGCTGGAGCAGGACAAGGAGTTGCTGTTGTCCATCCCACTCATCGATTTGTGTGATGAGGACACATGATCTGCCCCCAACACATCGAATGCTGTCACTGGTGGTGCTAAACAACAAGATGGAGGTCAGTACTGGTCACCAACATATGATACATCCCAGCAAAACATCCCTGTGATAGTGCAACTACGAATGCATATATAGTGGATAAGAAGACGTCGAGTGCACCTATGCTTTTCACCTCCACATATAGTGAATCAAAACGTGTGAACATTGCTATAGAAGCGCATCATGTCTGGGACTTGCATGCACGAATGGAGATTGAAAATGTATCCGAGTGTGTTAAAGTGCCAATTCCCATCTTCGACTGGGATGAAATATGTTGTGCAGAGCGCTACATCAATCAGCAGATGACTACAGAGTATTGTCCAACTCATTCTACCCCAAACATTCGTCTTACTGGTGTGAAAGTTCTATTACAACTGTATATTATTACTGTGCATTATGTGTGAAATTGGGTGAAAACTGTGTTTATCTAAGGCATGCCTCAGTTACGAAGTTATACGATCAGGATACTGCCATACGTCTTGCACTGGAGAGATTTAACCATTGGTTGCCTAGCATAGACTCTACATACAATGATGTTGCCAAGCTCTGCTGTCACGTCCGATTCTGTAGCAACCTCTGCTGTCATCTTGTCGAGACCTGCAGCAAGTTTCGCAGGAGAGCTTCTGTAAAGTTTGGAAGGTAGGAGACGAGGTACTGGCAGAAGTGAAGCTGTGAGGACGGGGCGTGATTCGTGCTTGGGTAGCTCAGATGGTAGAGCACTTGCCCACGAAAGGCAAAGGTCCCGATTTCGAGTCTCGGTCCGGCACACAGTTTTAATCTGCCAGGAAGCTTTGAAATATGTAGTTGTTTTCTCTGTGTAGTCAATACAGCTCCGTCGGTTAAGTGATGGAACTATAGTGGCTACACATACTATTATTATCCTTTGAAGTGTATTTTTCTATAAATGTCAACTACCTGTCGGTACCTGCCGTTGCTAGTATCATGACAGGGTAGGTGAAACACCCTCATCACAAGGACTTTAACGTAGGTGACTGGTCCGGTGAAGATGCAAAAAAGACCTGAAGAAGAAGAACGGAATTTTCCTTCCTGATAATATTCGAGCAATTATTGTAGGTCCAGCCAGTTGTGGGAAGACTAGTGTCCTCATGACTCTGCTAACACATGTAGATGGAGTCCGATTTGAACATGTCTGTGTATTCTCAAAAACACTGTTTCAACCCAAGTATCAGCTATTGCAGGAGATATTGTGCGGTGTAGATGGTGTTACATACACGACATTCAGTGAAAGCGGTGATATCCCTCCATCTGAAATAGCAAAGCCAAACACTGTCTTGATATTTGACGATGTTGCTGAGGAAAACCAAGACCAAATTCGAAAATATTTCTGTTTCAGTCGTCATATGGGTGATGATGTATTTTGTCTAAGCCAAACATATTCCAGAATCCCCAAACAGTTGGTTAGGGAGAATGCAAATCTCATTATAGCCTTCAAACAAGACAACCTGAATTTAAATCACATTTACCAGTAGCATGTCGGAACTGACATGTCGTTCAATGCTTTTGTAAAGATATGTGCCGATTGCTGGAATCATTCACAGTATGGGTTTCTCGTTATTGATAGAACAAGAAAACTGAGTGATGATGGATACAGCCGAAACTTTTAAGAGTTTTTACTTATACAGCACGGTAAGAGAGGTTAGTACATCCGTATACGCCGCACCATGGACAAATTCGCGCGTATGTCTAGCTCTCAATACGAGAGAATTGGTGTACACAGACAGAACATTCGCCTGTACATGGATGCGAAAATTCAGGCTATTGTGAATAAAGTTGGAGATATGCGCAGGGAACTAGAGACATATTACCAGACCCTTTTGAGAATGGTGAATGTGTTAAATGAGTTAGTTAGTCAAGTCGGTAACAAAGAAGCCGACTTAACTGAAAAGGTTGAGGCTATAGAGGGGAAAATAGATGTAGAGTTTCTTGTTGTTGAGAAGGGGGAGCAGGTACATAATAAGAGGAAGAAGAAAATGACCGGATATGTAAAGCCTCACGCTGCGGAGATGTCTCATTAGTATACACCGAGATGTCGACGAAGCAGAAAGTGATTCAAGCGCGGAAAGCAGTTCGTGAGAAATTACGGTTGCTGCGGTTAGGGCATATGGATCGACAGCAGACACTAAGAGAGACCTTTAAGCCGGTCACTGAATCTCTCTGAGAGCTCTCAGCAAAAACAAAAACACACGACAACGAGGGTGTTGCCATTGACGAATTCATTATCCGTCACACCCCCGGTCAGATAGAACATTCGACGTTAGCAAGGGAAGACCGTACATGTTGGGTACGCATCCTATAACTGTAACTGATGACACAATACAGATTGGTGATAGACGGTTTGAGAGAACACCCGGCTGAATGAATCTTATTTTCCTAAGCCCTACCAAAAAACGTATAAATTATTCAGTTAAGAAACATACCGTGAAATGCTGCACATGACTGGTGTACATAAGATCACGAAAAGCCTGAGCAATAAGAAATATAACACCATTATAAAACCAATACTTGACGGCGAAAACAACAACAATAGCAGCAGCAGCGGTGAATATATTATGACGACCCCAACGAGATAACAGATCGACCACGGCTGCTCATGGCTTCAGCTGCTGCAGGTAATACAGCTCATTCTAATGAGGTTCTTTCAATAATCTCGGAGCTTAGAGAGAGAGGTATCATCGAATAAGTATGGAGACAGTAGTTCGAGAACTGCACAAACCAGCACGCAAATAATACCCTCGTAGGCATGTTATGATTATAGGGTTGGATGACGTATGGCAAGCTGATCTTGTAGATATGAGGGAATATTCACGTGAGAGTAATGGGTTCAAATATACACTCCTGGAAATGGAAAAAAGAACACATTGACACCGGTGTGTCAGACCCATCATACTTGCTCCGGACACTGCGAGAGGGCTGTACAAGCAATGATCACACGCACGGCACAGCGGACACACCAGGAACCGCGGTGTTGGCCGTCGAATGGCGCTAGCTACGCAGCATTTGTGTACCGCCGCCGTCAGTGTCAGCCAGTTTGCCGTGGCATACGGAGCTCCATCGCAGTCTTTAACACTGGTAGCATGCCGCGACAGCGTGGACGTGAACCGTATGTGCAGTTGACGGACTTTGAGCGAGGGCGTATGGTGGGCATGCAGGAGGCCGGGTGGACGTACCGCCGAATTGCTCAACACGTGGGGCGTGAGGTCTCCACAGTACATCGATGTTGTCGCCAGTGGTCGGCGGAAGGTGCACGTGCCCGTCGACCTGGGACCAGACCGCAGCGACGCACGGATGCACGCCAAGACCGTAGGATCCTACGCAGTGCCGTAGGGGACCGCACCGCCACTTCCCAGCAAATTAGGGACACTGTTGCTCCTGGGGTATCGGCGAGGACCATTCGCAACCGTCTCCATGAAGCTGGGCTACGGTCCCGCACACCGTTAGGCCGTCTTCCGCCCACGCCCCAACATCGTGCAGCCCGCCTCCAGTGATGTCGCGACAGGCGTGAATGGAGGGACGAATGGAGACGTGTCGTCTTCAGCGATGAGAGTCGCTTCTGCCTTGGTGCCAATGATGGTCGTATGCGTGTTTGGCGCCGTGCAGGTGAGCGCCACAATCAGGACTGCATACGACCGAGGCACACAGGGCCAACACCTGGCATCATGGTGTGGGGAGCGATCTCCTACACTGGCCGTACACCACTGGTGATCGTCGAGGGGACACTGAATAGTGCACGGTACATCCAAACCGTCATCGAACCCATCGTTCTACTATTCCTAGATCGGCAAGGGAACTTGCTGTTCCAACAGGACAATGCGCGTCCACATGTATCCCGTGCCACCCAACGTGCTCTAGAAGGTGTAAGTCATCTACCCTGGCCAGCAAGATCTCCGGATCTGTCCCCCATTGAGCATGTTTGGGACTGGATGAAGCGTCGTCTCACGCGGTCTGCACGTCCAGCACGAACGCTGGTCCAACTGAGGTGCCAGGTGGAAATGGCATGGCAAGCCGTTCCACAGGACTACATCCAGCATTTCTACGATCGTCTCCATGGCAGAATAGCAGCCTGCATTGCTGCGAAAGATGGATATACACTGTACTAGTGCCGACATTGTGCATGCTCTGTTGCCTGTGTCTATGTGCCTGTGGTTCTGTCAGTGTGATCATGTGATGTATCCGACCCCAGGAATGTGTCAATAAAGTTTCCCCTTCCTGGGACAATGAATTCATGGTGTTCTTATTTCAATTTCCAGGAGTGTATTTTAATGGTTATTGATGGTTCAAATGGCTCTGAGGACCGTGGGACTTAACATCTGAGGTCATCAGTCCCCTAGAACTTAGAACTACTTAAACCTAACTAACCTAAGGATGTCACACATATCCTTGCCCGAGGCAGGATTCGAACCTGCGACTGTAGTGGTCGCGCGGTTCCAGACTGAAGCGCCTAGAACCACTCGGCCACACTGGCCGGTTAATGGTTTTTGATACATACTCTAAATTTGCCTGGGCGTTACCTGTCAAAACAAAAACGGGTAGAAATGTTGCCGATGTTTTTCAGCGTTTGCTTCAGACAGGGAGGAATCGATGCGCAGACAACCTCCAAACCGATCATGGTGGGGAGTTCTACAATAGGTATTTCAAGACCGTGATTCAACGATACAGAATAGATCACTACTGAACATTTACTCACCTGAAGGCGTCGTGGAGCGTCTGAACAGAACAATAAAAGGTCGAATGTGGATGCGTTTTAACCTTTGCGGTTCATACAAATGGACAGATATCCTCCCAGAAATAATTGCTCAGTATAATCGAACCGGCATACCACAATAAAAATGAGACCAATCGATCTTCGTGATAATGGACTTGTTGTGTACATAGTTCCGCGTAGTCAGCGCGTACACAAATTCCCCACTAGAGTGCGCCCCACTAAGCACAACAGCGCAGGTGCAATGCTCGTCCGTCTCTGCACTACGAGATGGCGCTGCCGTAGAGACGGACCAAATTCTGCTTCCGCTGATCCGCGTATTAATATGTAACGCAGCTAATGAGATTGCTGCTAACATAGAACCTTTTCTCCTCACGGATCACACTCGCGCAGTGATACATGAACGCGCGAGGTATTATAACGAGTGTACAGACCTCCGATTAGTCAGTCTGATTTTGTCTGCACCAGTCTGTACCAGTCTGCATTTGTCTGCAACAGTCTGTACTAGTTCTACATTTGTCTGTACCGGTCTATAGTCAAGTTTTAGTCTGCGCCCAATAATATTACCATATTCCTGTACATAGCCATGAAGATAAATGTATAGACACTATTGTCAAGTATCAGAGATATATGTGAGAATAAGATTAACGTACCAATACCAAAGGAACTTCAGATTGTCAATTGTAAATAGCATCCAGAACCAAGTTAAGTAATTTTTATGCTTGTTATTATTTTAATAAATGTGTGTGAAAATTAATCAAGTTCTGTTTAAAGTTGGTTACCGTCAATCTGCTACTCTAAGCGTGCAAGTGGCATTTCTATTGTCTGACCTAACGGCAGAAGATAAACACCCCACGATAAGACCACGAGACATACCGCTGAGACTCGCCTACTTCGTTAAAGCGACAAGTCAAATAATCTGATGGTGTGTGTACTGAAGGTCTTACAGTATGCACACAACAGGACTCATGGATACGGTGTACTATCGCATTAAGATGCTTAGTCCACGCAAACAGAAATTTAATGTAGGTGATTTGGTGCGTATCTCAAAACACAAGACGGGATTTGAGAAATCATAACTACCGAACAGGTCAACTGAGATATTTACAGTTTCAAAGGTATAACGAACGAATCCTAGAACTTATATATTGAAGGATAGTAAAGGTAAAGAAATTGCAGGCTGCTTCTACACTGAGGAGTTGCAGAAAAGCTCAGAACCGGATGTTTTTCTCGTGGAGAGAGCCGTAAGACGTCGGGGAAATAAAGCACTAGTCAAATGGCTTGGTTTTCCTGCTACATAAAACAACTGGATTGATGCCAACGATTTGCTATATAATGAGCATGCATAGTACACAACCACCGCAGTAGCATAACATGCGTGCTATGAGACGCATTAGAGGAGGTGGTGGTATTCTTGACAAACTGCCAGTGGAATTACACATCCCTAGTTATAACTACTGTGGACCAGGGACAAACCTTCAGAAACGCTTGGGGCGAGGTGA
The DNA here is from genome assembly GCF_021461395.2 of Schistocerca americana. NCBI lineage: Eukaryota > Metazoa > Arthropoda > Insecta > Orthoptera > Acrididae > Schistocerca > Schistocerca americana. Next base: position 293,969,629 of record NC_060130.1, read on the forward strand.
TTAGGGGGTTAATCTGCTCGACGAAGCATGTATGGAACACGACATGCATATGCTGCAAATAAAGGTCTATGAAGTCGTCACATTGCAGATAGGATTTCAGCTGATAAGGCTAAGGCGATGGGGAGAAGAAATGATATTGGTATAGGTCAACGCATCGCAGCATTTGCAGTTGATAAAACCATGCGTGGAAAAATTAAGTTGGGTTTAGGAGTCGAGTTATGAATACTGCACGTTGTGCACTAAACAAGAAGAAGAAGGACAAGGGCGGGAAGCAGAGCTGTTTGAAGAACTGTATCCTGCCAGCTATGAATGCAGCTAAAAACGCACTGAAGCAGAAATATGCGGGAAGAAGAAGAAGAAGAGGATCGGTTAAAGCATATCGAGTTCTACCAATACCCAAGACAATTGGCGGTTTTATTCCATTTCTCACCCCGGCCCTCTCCACGCTCTCGCCGGTAGGTTTCCTCGCTGGTGGTGCTGCAGCTATAGCTCGAACGGTCAAGAACGCGCAAAACTCCCAAGCACAGTTAGAAGAGGCAAGAAGACATAACCGCATGATGGAAGCTGCAGCCATCGGAAAAGGACTATACTTCAAACTGTACAGGAAAGGGCTTGATCTATTAGTAAATAAATAAAAAAAACCATTAGCGGTCCTACCAGATCGACCACTCACAAATACAGATCTTCTTAAGTTTGTTGGAGCCAAATTCAAGATACCAAGATTCCGTGGTGTGTTTATGTGGGATACATTACAGAAGACTATGTGGAAAGCTGATGATTGCGATACTGTGAATTTAGATGTTGCTGGGGGCCCCGGCAACCACTGGGTATCACATGTTATGAAAAATGCGGATAACGTCTACTATTTCGACTCATTTGGTGACCTGCAACCACCAGAAGAATTACAACGACACTTCACTTACAGAAGACGTGTGCTCTACAATTATCGACGCTATCAGCACTATAATACACACTTCTGTGGACATCTATACATCATGTTTCTCTCTCTCTTGAAGAAGAAGAAGAAGAAGAAGTATGCTATATAAGGAGGAGGTTTAAACATTCCTTCATCAGTTGAGGTTCAGATGCAATCTCGTACACCTTGATGTTTAAAGAACGATCATCTGAATTGGGTGAAAATTACTTCCCGCCAATTGATTTGAGCGTTGGTGAATGGATTATTGAACTGATTGGACTGGAGACGTACAACAGCATCCCAAATATCACTGAGACTAACAATAAACTGCATCTGGATATTAATGGTGAAAAAAGGATATTGTTGAAATAGAATCGGGTGCATACGATATCGACGATTTAAACAAACTCTTAAAATAGTCTGGAAAAGGTATTGAACTACGTGCAAACATCAATACACTTAAATCTGAAATAAGGACTGTAAATGCGATTGACTTTAACCAGAAAGTTTGAATAGGGCGCCTGCTGGGTTTCACAAAAGGGCAGGTTTTGAAGAAGCATCTAAGTACATTTTCAAGTCAGATCAGACTGTGGACATAATCCATGTCGAGTGTAACATTGCAATGAACTCCTAGCTCAACGATAGTCTGATTCGCACTATTTGCGGATTCTTCCCCTCAGTTGCAACGGGGTATAAGATTGTTGAGACCCCTGTCAATGCTGTATACCTTCCAGTGATAGCTCAGACATTGGAATATTTGGAGCTGCGTATTGTGGACCAGAATAATCAACTTTCTGGCTTTCGTGATGAGGAAATCATTGTACGATTACGTCTGAGGCAGGATGGGCGTATGGTATAAAACAAGTGCACGCAATCCACAGCATGCCACTTCGCTACCGAACAGCAAAGTGATAACACGTGCGAGCTACGAGTTTCCTAAATCAGTTGGCCTGAAACCGCGTAATGACGTCCTCACGCAATATAACCAGTCCAGTAGAGTATAATGAGAGAATTATACGGTAGGAATGCGTCTCTCATAAACCTTACACTTCAACCACATTTAACAAGAACGATGAAATCAGGATTGTCATCCAGCACCAAGACGCACTCACGCTTCCATGCAAGAGTTTATATATCTAGAGGGGTCATTCAAAAAAACCGACGGCAGCGATACAGTGGGATTCAAGCTGACACGTAACGCTTTAGCATCCTGTTCCAAGAGATACGCTATGAACTCATTGGGTCTGACTATACATAGACACAGACGTACATTTGCTTGCAGATGTTTTCGAAAAGTTCAGGAGAGTGTGCATGGCCACGTACTCTCTGGACCACGCCTTTTATTACACGGTACCTGGGCTGTTCTGAGATGCTGTGCTCAAAAAAATGGGGTGCAGCACCGAACTTTTGACTGATGCTGCAATGCTTCTATTTTTTGAGCGTGGGATCCATGGGGGACTTTGTCAATGCATCCACAGGCATGCCAAGGCAAATAACCCGCAGATGGCTGTCGGATTAAACGCATCCCTTGATTCGACTTACATTATGTACTTAGATGTGAATAACTTATACGGGCACGCCATGATGCAGCCACTGCCGGTTAGTGGGTTTCGATTGGTGCCCAAAGACGAACTGAAGGGATTAGGTGGAAAAATAATGGGTCTTGCAGCCAATTCTGATGTAGGGTATGTGCTTGAGGCAGACATCACATACCCTAATAATTTGCTTGAAGAGACAAGTGACTTGCCGTTATGTCGAGAGCAACAAATACTGTGAGGAAGTATCGTCCATAAACTGTTGGCTACTGTTGGAGATAAGCAGAGGTATATTATTCATTATCGTAATCTCCAGCAGTGCCTCAGCTTAGGGATGAAGCTTGTTAGACTCACCTGGGCTATCTCCCCCTGGTTGAAGGAATATATTGAACTAAATACCAAAAAGAGGGCGGTTGCGAGTAATGATTTTGAAAAAGATTTTTATAAATTAAAGAACAATTCCATTTTTGGGGAAACTGTGCAGAATGTAAGAAATGAACGCGATATTTTGATTAGAACCGCATGGGAAGGACGTTATGGCGTCAGAAAGTCTATTGCCAGGCCAAATTTTAAGCGTGCCACCACCTTCAATGAAGACTTTGTTGCTGTGGAGATGTCAAAGACTGTAGTAGAGTCTATGAAGGCTGTTTATTTGGAGATGTGCACACTGGATATCTCCAAATTCTACATGTACCGCTTCCACTTTGAGTTTGCGTGACCTAATTTCGTAGAACCAAAGTTGCTTTATACTGATACAGACAGCTTTATCTACTGGATCAAGAGCTGTGATCCATATGAAGTAATTAGGTGCCATGGTAAAGAATTCGACATGACTTCTTATGAGGCCGATAATCCTTATTGTAGTGTCGGCAGACTTGCCAACACTACGTACACTAATAGAAAGAGGCGGCCAAGATGCACGCGCTAACTCACGCAGGGTGGCGTGAGGTCTGAAACAGGATACGTAATGAATGCTATAAAGAAAAGTAAGTAGCTGCTGGAATACTTAACTTTAATCCATAATTTGTATACAGCGTTCTTGATGATACAAGTGAGACTCTCTCTAGATAAATGCAATGTAATGCTAATGGCGCCTTGCTAGGTCGTAGCCATTGACTTAGCTGAAGGCTATTCTAACTAGCTGCTCTGCAAATGAGCGAGTCTTCGTCCGTGTAGTCGCTAGCAAAGTCGTCCATACAACTGGGGCGAGTGCTAGTCCGTATCTCGAGACCTGCCTTGTGGTGGCGCTCGGTCTGCGATCACTGACAGTGGCGACACGCGGGTCCGACATGATGTACTAATGGGCCGCGGCCGATTTAAAACTACCACCTAGCAAGTGTGGTGTCTGGCGGTGACACCACACTTATGGTATTGTTCCTAAGAACAAGAAGGTTATCGGTCTCATGAAAGTCGAGGCGAATGGTTTACCGATTGTTGAGTTTGTGGGATTGAGGTCCAAAAAATGCATATCGTACGATAGACGGGGGCACCTAGAGGCGGGCAAACGGTGTTAGACGTGCGGCATCTCGCGCCCTCACAGTGAAAGACTATTTGCAGTGCCTGTACGGTCGCAGCGTTCAAGGCGCTCCTCCACATACTGTTCGGCAAACTAGTATTCGATCGCAAGGTCACAAAGTGTACACTGTACTGCAATCTAAAGTCGGATTGTCTCCTCATGAGGCTAAAAGAGTTATTTGTGAGGATGGGGTGGAAACCCTCCCATGCTCACACTATTTACTTGAAGCGAAAGTAGGGGTGGGGGACTCTGATTGAGAGATAGAGAGAGAATGAGTGTGTGAATGGGGGGGGGGGGGTTATGTATCAAATAGTATGGCTCTTTTATCATACTGTAATTATTGGTTGTGTGTGTGATGTGTGGTGTGAGTGTGTGTACGTATGTGGGAGTGTAAAAATATCTATGAATGTGTGTGAGTGTTAAATATATATGAATGTGTAAATACATCTAGTTCTGTATATATATATATATATATATATATATATATATATATATATATATATATATATATATATGTGTGTGTGTGTGTGTGCGTGTGTACCATGTGTTGGAAAATAAAAAATTATTGTGACTTTATTTATACACAAGCACAATGTGCTGGAAAATAAGAAAAAATATTGTGACTTTATTTATATGTAAGCACAATTTGCTGAAAAAATATTATTGTCTCTCTTTCATTATTTGTTTGGGTGTGTGTGTGTGTGTGTGTATGTGTGTGTGTGTGTGTGTGTGTGTGTGTGTGTGTGTGTGTGTGTGTGTGTGTAGATAGAGTAGTGTTTAAGCATCACTTACCACTAGCCATCCAGTCAAAGTAGATTGAATTCCATCCATATCATTTCTTTTTTTTTTTTTAGTACAGCTGTTTGGGCTGGACGCTTTAGAGCCACCCAATTAATTGTTATTATTAAAGTATTTCAGCTGTCTGTGGTGGAAAATGTCTAGAGCCAACCAGTTTAAAAAATATTTAGAGCTGCTCAGTTAAGTTGGGGCCATCCAGTTAAATGTTCTTGTTAAAGCATTTGAATGATAAATGTATAGGTCAAACACATTTATAGGACTTGTCTCACTACATTGGAATAACTCAATTAATTAATTATTTCACGGAAAATGTCTACTTAAAAAAATACTTAGAACCATCTAGTTCAGTAGGAGAACGTTAATTCACAGAGCGGCTCGGTTCAATATAGTCTGTTTGGATGGAATTTCGTTAGTAATAGTATTTAGCATGTAAGTTAGTCTATACCTCTGCTTTAGTTTCAAGTATGGCTCTATAACAGCAAATAAAAACAATCCCTTCGAGGAATCTCCAACACGCATTGAATTCTAGTAATAAGTTAAAATTATCTCTGCATTGAACTGAACTGTATCTCAAGATCTATATATATACTGCACAGCACTAACTAAATTGTAAACTCAAGAACTGCATTAAATTGAATAAAGAAAAAAATTTCATTATCCTACATCACTGTTATTTTTTTGCTAAAACATATCATTATTTTTTTGCTAAAACATATCTGTGAATATTCTGCAGTCACATCTGCATTACACACGTACATCTACAAGACGTAGCGCCTTTAACACACACATTTTCAGAGAATTCACTGCAGGCGATGGAAGAGGAATGTGAAAGCGTACCTATTAATAGCAGCGGTAGCGCTACCCTCAAAAGCCCTAGCAACTGCTAAGTATTCTGGAGGTGTCATTATAGCATTATTTTGATGTCCTTCACTATCAATAGGATGGGGGAGAGCACTATCGCTAGGCATAGAATAATCAATATTACTGTTACTACTACTACAACTAGGAGTCCATCCCATCGATGATGGGGCTAGTGAGGGTGTGTCTGGTGCAGGGAGAGGTACGTGCCGTGGTACACCCACCTTTCACTGAGGGCGAGGACGTGACGGTGGAGGAGGAGGCAGTGTGGAATAAGATCGCTGCTAGCAGTCTGGCTGCTGCAGCCCTAACCTCCTAGCCTGAGGGAGGACAGCCCATGGATGCCAGAGTGAAGCTGTGGCAGTGCAGCGACTGGAACGAAACCCGGGGTAGAGGCAGTGGCAGTGGCAGCGGCAGGGGCGGATACAGTAGCAACTTGGAGAGAGCAGCCCGGGCTTGGTGCAGGTGCAGGTGGAGCATAGCAGATGATGCTAGCTCTTTTTGGTGGACTTGCCCCACCTTCACTTAGTCCGCAGCAACTTGCAGAGTCGCTTGCAGCCTCCTGCAACCTCTGACGAGCAGCCAACAAAGGGGTGCGAGCTGGCGACGAGTGACAGCGTAGACCTGTCGCTTTCGCAACCCGGTGTGCATCTGGGGACGCTGCAGGAGCACACACCATGCGCTGACTAGGTAGTTCTGTAAAGATAGTACAAAGGCAATAATTAGTAAGATCGATATTATATTAGGAATAGAACACTTGTTGATATAATAATAATAATGGTAATTACCTAATTCACCCTGCTGCCAGGACTGCATCTCCTCCCAAATAGCCACATCAAAGGGTAAATCTTACATGCAGTTGGGTGTTGTATATCCCTGCTCCTCCCCACTTCGTGCACCCACTTGGGCACTGGTGAGGAGGATGCATGAGGGTCTAAAGACCCTGTAACATGAAGCGCATGAATTAAGCAAAGGAAGTTCATTAAACAAACGTGTTCTAAAACAATAGCTGTGCAAGGTTAAGTCATCTCCATCAGTTGTCCGTACATATAAATTAAAATAGGATGCACGGACAGAATAACAATATAAGAAGTTAAAAAAATTCAAACTCGCGGTTTTGAAATGATGATGAAGACTGTTGTTGTTGCTCCCGCATCTCCTCTGCAACCTTCGGATTTATTTCTCCTGAAATGTCTGGCCCAAATGCTAAAACGAAGGAGAGAATATAGTGTAAGAGAAAGAGAAATAAAATTTGAGTGAGACAAACGCAGAAGAACTGAAACAATTTTCAGTTCGAAGTGCGGAAGATTGATCACACATAAAAAAAGATTATGATGACTTATGCTGGGTCTCGGATGAGTGGATGTGTTTTATCTTGTCGGAACCGTGAACAAGACAATTTCCACCCCTCTTCATCTTTGCAGGAATAAAAGAAATAGCAAACACACACACACACGCACAAATGAACGAATGATGCGATGAACAACAGATGAGTGAGAAAGATTGATGGAGAGTGGTTCCTTATATAGATGTGATGACATAGTATCACGTGATCTCAGTGTGAACCAATGGATGCTGAACATTTTGGGGGTTAGGGGGTGAGCTCACTAGTACTCCTAGTGACTGAAAGCTGAACTAGCCAGATGCTTCCAGTGCCTCGATAATTTATTGATTTACAGCAAAAGAATTCATACTATGAGTGAAGATGCTATTTGGAATACACACTGGATGATATTGCATTCAACCTTTGAATCTGAAGTCATTATGTGTATATTACTCATTTGAGGAGGATGCAATTAGATATATTCTTGATCAATGATTTATAGCATCCCACTCAAAGTACGCGAGCTTGGTGATTTTTTCGAATGTGAACACTATATACATGTAATGCTAGGATGCTGGTATTAATACTAGTGTTTGTAAGATTTAGTTTAGCCTTGTAAACACTGAAGCAAATTATTTAGAAAGTGCTGAGATGATAAAATGGCGAATTTTTTTAGTATTTAGTAATGGTGTACAGCAGGAAAGATGAAATTCTGGGCTATTTTGGTAAACAGCTCATGTTAGGGCAGGAATTTTTCTATGGAAACATCAACAAAGTGATCGTTAAGGATTTGTGGGACACTATAGAATTTCTGAGAGTTCGACTTGGTACTTATTTTTACGTAGTGATGTGACTTGAGAACTTTGTTAGATGCACAATGCATCAATTACACGTTGCACGTGTTCCATTAGAATCATGAGCAGATTTCTATTGCATGATCTGTGACGTCAGTATACGCATGCGGGCTAGACGCTTTGATGTCATTATGTGCTCACGGGCTACACACGCCGCACTAGTACCGTTAGAATCACGAGCGGTGGAGTGGAATTCTATTGCATGATCTGTGACATCAGTCTGTGTGTCACATGCAAATGTCGCTAGTGGTGGAACAGTTTTTCTATAGCGTCTGCAAGGGTGAGTCGCTATGCAAATAGGTCTTCGCTGGACTGCAGGTAGAGAGGGGAATGACGTCAGCAGCGGTGAACATGTGTACGCACAGCCTGGAGAAAGACTTGGCGCTTATTTAGATTAAGATGTGATGTCAGTATGCGTGTGCAGGGTATATGCTGTGGCGTCACTATGCTTGCATGCAGGCTAGACATGTCTGACGTGTCCCGTTAGAATCGCGGGAGAGAGAAAGTGGTTGAAGAGATGAGAGTGATGATAGCACCCTCTGGTGGTGGTACTGTGTACTAGACCACTTGGACTTCGTGGTGAACACACTGTTTCCATCATCTTGGATAATGGCACTTGCATGATCAGCTGATGTGATGACCTCTATCTTGGACGACAGTGCCCTCTGGTGGCAGTACTGTATACTGAGTCAGTTGGAGTCTGGACCTTGTGGTGAACACATGGATTGGTGTATTGCATCATATTGTTTAAATAAATAGTGCATGCAAAATAATAAAGACTTATGTTCAGCACAGGTCGAGCCCTTTTCCCACAAATACCTAGGAGGAGGCGGCAGTCGGGTGACTTAGGTTAATGGAGGTGGCCTTTCTTTCCTGTCATTTTCTTAGATTAGTAGAGATGCACCAATTGATAGATATTCCCGACCAAAATTAAAACTTGACGCCAGTTCCTAGGATGAGGTGGCAGTCAGATGACTTAAGTTAGTGGAGGCAGCCTAAGTGACCTATCTTCCCACAATTTTCTTAGGTTAGTAGAGATAGCCATGGTGTTATGCATTATCCTGTAGAATTTGAAATTCCCGCCACCTTTCTGGGGGAGGGGAGGGGGTAGGTTAGTGGAGGTAGCCCAATTGACCTTATTCCATCTGGTAACAACGCAAAGTGCGCCAGAAAGCAGGTTGTCCCAATACTCACAGATAATGATATAAATTTTGCTCCTGTTTAGGAACTCGTAAAAGACACAAAATCGGTTGCTTCCTTGTTGCTGCTTGTGTCGCAGCCGGCTACTGATGCCTGACTGACTGCCCGGCTAACGCCAACAAGTGGTCACTAGCTATCAAAACAACCAGACGACTATCGACTCGTGCTACGGAAATCTACTGTAGATCCTGACGAAAACGCAAGAACTGTGTCTAATGAATTAGGTTAACATGCAGAGATTCAGAAACCTGACTACCAAAGCACTCAGGTGAAACTAAATAATTCGCCCCAGATTAGGAACTTGTAATACGTCACAAAATCGATTTATTTTCAACGCAGACGGAAACGCAAGAACTGTGATTATTAGATATTAAATAAACACGCAGAAGCACGAGAAACTAAACTATTAAAGCACGCAGATGGTATTATAAAATTCGCTCCTGGTTAGGAACTCGTAAAAGGCACAATATCGGTTGCTTTCCCGTTGCTGCTCGTGTCGCGGCCGGCTACTGTTGCCTGACTCATTGTTGCTTTTTATGCTGTGTTTGCTCTCAGGACAGTCCATTTACATTACAACACCTACAGCGCCATCAACTTTTTTTGTTTACATAACATTCCCTGTTTGTTCGATAATATTCCATTCAAATTCGACGTCAATCTGAGCAGTGGTTCTTTTATTTTTACAGGGTTTTGAAACTGGAACTTTAGTTATAATATTCCATAGTCAGTAAATAATTGGAACTGTACGATATTAACTTGAAAATTATTGCCTAGATATGGAAAGAACTAAATAATTACCTATTTTTGAGCAATGCTTCAAAAAATGACCAAAAAACATACAGTGCTTCCTCCAGTTACATGTGTAGCAGAAGCTGATTGAAAAATTCAACAGTAATAGCAATAGAATTATATGATGACTTCATACTCTGCAGTGGTATTTCTCAAACTAAGAAATTTGTTGAAATAGCAGAAATTTCCAAATGGCTTCGAATCGGGGCTAACATGGCAAGAAACGTTTCTACATTCTGCTGTCACGAGTCTAGCATAACATAAGCATCAAAAGAGTGATGATAATAAATCACTTAATAGAGAGCCGATTTTTATTCACAGTGTCTAAATTGTAATCTGATTTTAATGTTAGTGTCAAAAATTAATCGAAAGCATGTACTGGGTAGCCGAGGCAGCTGATAAATGTCGATAGGCCTACTGTCGAACGAAATTACAAAAGATCCAGGAAATGAATGTATTGAACAGACTAGAATCCACTTTCAGGGAGGCAGAGAGTCCGAATACTCATACAGTATCGCATCTTACGTTGCAACACAAATATCAGCCTGCTAGATGGATGCTATAGTGATCTGGTGGATTCGTCCTGTTATGATATGTGTGAGGTATAGGTTCGATTCCCACTTCTGGCGTCCAATTTTAACAAACGTGAAAAGATCTCCTTCACCTCTCGTAATGCCAAATGAAGAGCGTCATGTTGCACTGTAGTTCATAATTCGCATTAAACATGATATCACCTCGCTACCAACTGAAGCAGAGTCTGCTTAGGTTGGGCCATGACAGAGGTTAAAGTCGCGGAAGAAAGAAAGTCCATCATCAGTAACCTTTCTTAAACTAGAAATTTTAGTCCATTTAATGAACCAACGATCTTTTAAGGTCACAGGGCTCTTATTTTATTTGAACTTCAGGTGTCGAAAATTTTGATGCTGCACTGGGATTCGAATTCGGATCTCCTCCTTCGCAGTATTTGACCCACTCGGAACGATATAGTTCGACCATTTCGTTGTTTTCCCTAAGATTGCAAACTCCTCAGACGCACGTATCTGCGTTCGAACTCTGGTCCAGCAGAAAAATATTCGTCATTGCATTTCAAGCCCTAACATCCATGTGCACACCGAATTACTACTGAAGAATAATATTCATATTTAAAGAATAATATTTATATATAATGTCTCTTTACGTGTTGTCAACCATAACGATAGGTGCCATTATTCCTAAATGAATATGTGCACAAAATGAAATGATCGTCTGGCACTGTTGGCCGGGAGGCCCCATTCGGGGGAGTTCGGCCGCCGTATTGCAAGTCCTCTTTAGTTGACGCCACTTCGGCGACTTGGCAGTCAATGATGATGACAATGATGATGAACACACAACACCCAGTCCCCTGCCAAGGATCGAACCCGAGCCCCTTGCGTGGTAGGCGGTAATAGGTGCCGGGTACAAATCGCGATCACGCAAAAAAAAAGGAAAAAAAGTATTGTAATTTCAGATTCAAACATGTCGTTACTGGTGAAAAAAATCCGATATCTAACATCTGGGTTTACATAGCTAATAATCATATTATGTACTGAGTTCAAATCTCCGTTACAAAACTTTACATGTGACATTCCAATTTTAAACTCGTCCACTCTTTTTTAGTTGTGAGAAACTATACAGAGTGAATCACCTAAAACTTGCACCGCAAATATTGCGGAAACGGAAAGTGATACTGATGTGCGGTTTTCACAGAATAGGTTGGTAGTCAAGGGCTCGTACTGTAAGGCAAACACTAAAGAACAACACTAGCGCATACATTAGTTCAGACCAGTAAAGAGAAACTGACCATCACAGGTTGTGTGCAAAATGACCACTGGCAACGGCAATGCACCCTTCCAGTTGGGTATGGAATGACTGCTGTACATGTGCTAACATTACAGCGGAGATGTCCAAAAGGGCTGCAGCAATACGTTTTGCATATCATCAGGTGTAGATGGTATGTCCTTGCACACAGCGTCTTTCAGCTTTCCCCACAGAAAAAAACCTACAGGCATCAAGTCCGAGGAACGGGCCAGCCAAGGTACACATCATCTGTGTTCAGTCCAAAGATTTGGTAACATTTCATAAAGACGTGCTGTAGTACTTCGTGCACTATGGGCTGGACAGCCTTCACGTTGGTACCACAGGTTTCTCCTAGTCTGCAGAGGAACATCTTCCAGCACCCTTGGAAGATGGTCTCTTAAAAGGCTGCGATACTTGCGCGCTTTCATTGTTCTGACTATGAAAAATGAGCCTATGAGCTGATGTTTCACTATTCCATATCACACGTTTACACCCCTCGTAAGCTGAAGTTCCACCTGAGGAAGCCAACGGGGACTGTCAACAGACCTACATTGCATGTTTCGGTGGCTTACCTGGCCATGATTGGTAAATATGACTTCATCGCTAAACAAGACACATGATACACCTGGAGTACTCTGTCTTAATGCCCATGTACAGAAGCTTCCACCATTCTCATAATCGTTTCCATGCAGTTCTTGTTGGAGAGAGATGTGATAGGGATGGAATCTATCGTGACCCATCCCACTTCGTCATGCAGCTATATGGGAACTAACATACGACCAACTACAACAGCAGCAAGAACATTAATTTTCTATTCTGTCATCACTTGTTTCCTTCTGTTTCGTTGTCTAGGTGTTACACTACCACTTTCACGTAATTGATTGAAGAGATTGATGAATAATTGCCGACATGGTTGACCTCTATTGGGATGTATTGCTACATACACCGTACAAGAACGAACTGCATTCCCCTACACTCTCCATACACCATGAGCATGTCGACTTTTTCTGCACTGGTAAATCCCATCGTCCTCTCACGACCTACTGCTTCGACTGTCACACACTAACTAACCAGCAAGTTCCAATGCACTCAAGGAACACACAAGCACGCCGTAAGCGAACATAACAACATCGTACCTGTCATCTATGCAGGTCGAATGGCACAAACAAGAGTCGGTGTGGAAACTTTACACAGTACCATATCTCGTAAACGACTCGCACTAGACTCCTGCAACAAACGCCACTGACATTTTAATTTACCCTAATTTTAGTTTGTTAATGTCAATAAACATTGTTCCATTTAATAAAGTGTATGTGCACACAACAAATACACTTTCTAATTATCATTACAATATGTTTGTGGTTAAGAATACGAGCCCCTGACTACCAACTCATTCTGTGAAAACTGGACATCAATAGCATTCTCCATTCCCGCTATATTTGCGGTGCAAGGTTTAGACGATTCACCCTGTATACATACAGGGTGATTCAGGACGAATGTCACAAAATTTGTATGGTGATTCAACATTTGAGAATAAACCGAAAAGGTCCTATGAAAATGTGCCTGATTTTCGATCGTTAAGGAACTGGAGTGGGGTTAAGACTACACATCCATGAATAATTATAAAGACAAGTGTGAATATTACTTACCGAAATGTTGTGTAGACGCCGTGGTGTATAGAAGAATGGTGGGGCAGATGACAGATCATCCTATAAGAGGCGTTTAAAAGGTCTCCCACGCATCTCAGTGCACTTTTCAACATGTTGTAGGTTGTTTTATGTTGCACATTGAGCATCATCTCGGTGGACTTTAATGCAGGCAATAGCGTCAGTGATGCGAACGTCATGTTGTTCACTTGTAGATCCACCATCGAAGTGCACACATTTCCCTTTAACCAGCCCCATAAACAGAAGTCTAATGGGGTTTGGTCGGGTGATCTGACACTTCAGTCAATGGGTCCTCCACAGCCAATCTACCACTGAGAAAATGTGTTATTCACATGCTGGGATACTTGTCTGGCACAGTGAATCGGTGATTCATCGTGTTGCATGTACGTTTGCCATCGTTGCTCTAATGTCATATTTTCCAGCAGCACAAGTGGGAAATGTGGGTATGCTGCAGCTGTCATATTCTCTGACAGGAACACAGGCCCAATTACCAGTTCATCAGTCATATCATACCAGACATTAACCGAAAACATAACTTGGAATCTTGTTCCCCAGTGTCACGTGAGTTCTCCATCGACCATGTACGAGAATTGTGATTGTTCATGATACCATTGCATGTAAATATAGTCTCATCTGCAAATAAAGTGTATTACAAGACATCTCTGTGTATGGCCAACCATTCACATCACCTGGATACAGCTGTTCCACAGGCTGCACATGGAATTGGTATGTAACATATACCACTCTCACGTCTGTGGAATATAAAACTGACAGCTAATGCACCATGTTCTCGTGGTGGGACGCCATTACACCATCACAATAATGTGTCCCTTTCATTTACTGACTGGACAGCCTCACATTCTGATGTCATATCTACACAAGATAGCGTTCTGGATTCACGTAATATCCCAAAAACGCTGGGAAATACTCTGGCACAGGGGATTCATTGGTCACAGAGACGTCTCTGGTACTCTGTCACAGCAGCACAGGCTCTGTCATTACAGTACTCGCACACAAACAACGTGTCTGCAGATTCTGCATGGGTGAATTTAGGTGGCATGTTGGTATTCATGGGCATAATGGACTTGCTCAATTAAGCCACACCCAAGCATGACATGCACACAGCCTCATGACTGCTCACTGATCCAACCCACAATTGCACACTGGGTATGCTTGCAGCTGCTGCCTCAGTGCGACATTACAGTGCTGCCATCTGTTGGAGAACCCTTTCACCTCTTGCAGGATGGCTCAGTCATCCATCCCACCATTGTTCTGTCCAACACAGTGCCTACACAACATTTCAGTAAGTAATATTCACATTCATGTTCATATTCGTTCATGGATGTGTGTAGTCTTCAATCCACTCCAATTTCGTAACTATCAAAAATTGGATATGCGTTCATAGTGCTTTCTTGGTTCATTTTCATATGTATAATCGCCTCATAAATTATGGTGCATTCCTCCCGGATCACCCTGTGCATATATAGTCCTTGATTTGCGACAGTATGCATCAGTGCGCCATACTGGTACTTCTGACGAGAAAAAAATCAGAACTGCAGATTTTCAGATGTGGTTCGATAGAACTATTGCTGTGGTTGAAGTGATCTAAAACAGATGTTGAACTCACACTTTTAATATGCTCAGAAATGTGTTAAAATAGCGTTTTAAGGGGACACTGTATGTCCTATGCCGCCAATGTTAAATTATCGAATTTTGTGACCCATTATATTGGAAATTTTTTAAGACACAAGCTTACAATTTTCCATAATTATTGAATGCAGCTTTCTAGATACACTGAACTAGAATTATTACTAAAATTATATTGTTGGACATGTTATCTTTTTTTTCGAACACTCAGTTTTTGACAGAATTTTGTAAATAAATGAACATAAAAACAAAACAACCCAGGATATTTTAATTATTCTAATGCCATATGTGTTGAATCTCACACTTGCCATGCTGTGAAAATTTCATTCTCTACCATCAGTAATTTTTTAGAAAATGGGTCATTTATTACAAAAAATGTAGTTCAGAGATATTGAGGTTCAAAAATTTTATTACATATTGTTATACAGTCTTACATTTCTGCGTCTTTTATGCACTAGAATTGCCCTGGCACATAGCCTGTGTCTTCTTCAGTGTCACAACAGCCCAGTGCTTGCCTCCTCCTTTTCTTTCTTTCTTCTTTTGTCATTTGCTGAGCAGCTCATCCAGTTCCCACAGTCCTTTAGCTGTGTTCTGTCCATATCTTACCCCTAATTTCTCCAGAACCTTAAGTCTTCCATAGTTCCCACAATTTAAAGTTATTACAGCATAAAAAATTGCCAACTTTAGAGTCATAAGGGCAATAAATACATTTTGAGGCACACGGCACCACACAACATTATTGAAGAAGTCATTTACATTCTTTGTTTTCCCATGTAAACACTTATTTAGTAGCTCAGAATTTGACAAATCTCTGTGAACAGGTTTGAATGCCTCCGTTACTGTCAATGGAAGAGATTGTTTGTGCGTAAATTCATGCAAGGTGCCAGAAAACTCAGCTTGCCTATGTTTACACCAAGTGTTTAGTGGAGGTGGACACAAAGCATGACATGGCTTTTCATCGGTTGATATTCGATTAAAGAAAGTGCTCCATACAATTCTTTTCCTCTTCTGTGTTTCTACTTTTACGCTTAGTCATTTTATTTACTTACAAAAAGCAACAGAAGTTAGCTTACTACAAAAATACCTGATAATCACACTACTTTCAACGAAAACTAGTATCAGAAACAAAGGACTGATTTCTTTATTCGTAATGCCAAATTCTGAGATGTAGCAGTAGGCACAAAACAAAGCTATTCACAGCCTTTTAGACTGTGTAGTTCCCAAGATATGACTGCTCGACTGTGGCAGTATATGTGTAGCCGTGATATTTGACAGTCACACCTCATCATTCAAAATATTATTTGAAGGTCTCTTAATTCTCTGATTTTTAATGTATTATATACCAAAATATTCAGGAAATCCAACGTACATTATGGAGTAGAAAACAGAAAATGTCAGATTTTAACGAATTTCACGTACAATGTCCCCTTAAGAAGTCTAAATTTCAAAAACCACCTCCTGGAAGGTAACAGTACTGAACCGCACCCATAAGGTGTAAACGTTAATATTGCTACAACTTACCACAGAAGTGTAGTGGACGTTTGTAGCGAAAGAAGTGCTGTGTCATTTGAGAGATACAGAGGCGAACGAGTGTGCTGGGACTTACCCCAGTTCACTGCTACTAGTGCCACGTCATCATAACGCGCCGGTGCGTAGCATACAAGTATTGCGCCATAAATAAAGAACTAAATTAAAAATTGAAGAAGCTTTTCCAAACTTTGTCAACATATGCTTTAGTATATTAATGTTTAAATTGTCAAATCTCAGAGCGAACAGATGAATATGTTTCCCAAAATACATGGTTTTTAGATAAAAAACAAACGGCGCTAAATAATAAAGCTATAAAGCCAACAATCCGTCAGAATATGCAAATGTATATCAAAACAAACTGTTACAACCTTCAACTTGATCAGAACAAAATTTTGGTCAGAATCCACGTTTTTAAGAAAAATTGAAGGCGCTAGATATTAGACCTAGAAAGATGGAAATTGGTATAAAGCGTCAGTTTGATGTAAACACCTTTGTGGCACCATTATCTAGTTTTCAAGTAATTTACTGAAAACTAAATTTGGAACAAAAACGTCCTTTTTCGTAGTAGATGAAGTATCAGTTATATTACAGACAGACATTTCTGAGTGCAGCACTTAATTACATCTATTAAATAATGAAGATATAACAAGTTTCAAGACTTTGATGTAAATAACAATCAGAACAAGGTTTCTTAAAGATATAGTTCAGAGGTCATGTTCTATTGTCAGTTCCATTCTACAAATCTTAGACAGCAAGTTTAAATGCAATCTGTAGTTAAAGTCAACTTAGCTCCATCCATACAAAAATTACGAAGATTCTAAACTGATACATGGCAGTGTTATAAAATAATATGTGTCCTACAAAGTGGCCATTTAGATGCTACTACTTGGTGATAGATTGGATGACGGCAAGTGTTCCCTTCGGCCGTCCGCTGTGCCCATATATAAATACGTCCTGAGAGGCAGTGACTAGACATCACTTGAAACCCGTCTATTATACGGTCCGCCTCAGTCAAACGCCGGCTTACGTGCTGCCTCGGTGACGTCACAGCCAGGCTGCAACTAAACGCGTTTACGGTACAAATAGGATGTGAACTCGCGAGGACTGTACATCGTCCTCCATCGTTTAGATTTCGCGGAAGTGACTGGGTTTCGCCCGTAATGTTAACAAAACCGCGTGGCAAGTGGTGACATTACTTTACACTTCTGTGGCGAGCAATTAACATTGATTATCAGAAGTCAGGGCGAAAGACCATTTAATGGGAACTTACCGTAGAGGCTGCCTCTGAACTGCTCTTAGTGTTATTTACGATAGACACACCATTATAATTATTAGTATCAGGAATATTACTGTGTTGTACATGTACAAGTTTATCAAATATATCTATCAATTAGAACTCAAAATTTTCATTTATAATCATAGTTACTAACCCCACTGAGTAAATACAGAGTAGAAACATTTCTTTCGGTGGGCAAGACAAGAATATGGATCTGCAGACTGGAAACTATGGTCAGTATGTTCTCTATCACTATCTGGCTGACCACAAAAATAGTTTTCAGGCTTAGAAGACGGCGAACAATGTTTCCTATTTCTTATTATTAATCCAGCGCCCTACACGTCGAGACTAACAATTTGATGTAGGACCCTTGTAGTATTTCTGTTCGGGAAACTACCATAAATTAGCCAAGAAACACCACCTAAGTTACATTGTTTGAACATCACACAGCGTCCTCGCACTCTTTTCATCCAAACTATTGGTCCTGGAGAAAAAATGAGTAGGATCTTTTTTGTAAGAAATTTAATATAGTTTAATTTTGTGGATGCATATATTTTCTATAGAGGCCTCAGTTTTCTAGATATTCAAGAGAAATGTAAAACAGTGACTTTCAAACACTCCCCATTCCTCACACTCGACCCCAACTGGTCAGGATTTCTAGTACGTTATTCGTGGAACTCCCTCTGCTGTGGTGCGCCCTTCATAAGGCGCCGACAGCCTACAGTCCACGCGCTGCAGCATTTGAACTCCTGAAACTCCACGCTACCAGCAGCCCACCTTCAGACAGCAACAAGAAATCGGCCAGCGGACTATGACAGGTTGATACTCGCGGCCACACCAAACCAGCAATCGACGCACTTACCAGCCAGCGGCACAGCCTGACCAGACTACGTTATGCATCCACCAACAAGGGAAACAACCAATAAGAAAATTGTACTCATGTTCGCGGCCAGGATTTAAGACCAGGCTCTGGCCACAATCGGCAGTTCATCCACCCACTGAAGACTGATTTTCATTTCCGAAACCACCACCATTGTAGCAGCCCTGATCGCTGCTTGCCGCTGTCACCGTCAACCTACAACATTGTGCTTCTTGGGATGGATCCTACTTGGCACAATGCTATCAGACTTGGAGAAGTTTTCAGTGGTGACTGTTGAACTTAAATAAATTTTCATATCCCGTGATAAACGTAGACTTTGGGTCAGAAGCAAGATAGGAGATATTACACGCATGACTAATAACCTCGCCTGTTTATTTTTTTCCTTGTGTTGTTTGAATTTCCTGCTTGGAACTGACGAATTTTGTTCTTTGGACCTGGACACTTTAAAAATAAGTGTTCCAGGAAGCATTTGTTTGGTGCTCTGTTTATCATGGCAAATGAAGCTGAAACTGTGGACTCCACAGGCCCATTTCTCGTCCTATTCCAGCAGATGCACCAAATCAACACGAGGCTGGTGGTGCCATTGGATGCCATCACCCAGTCCACTCCTCTTGTCTCAGGCCAGCACATGCAGATTGACTTATTGGTGCACCCCCCTCCCCCCCCCCCTTCCTGCTCTTCGACTGGAAGCTGGCGCACTAGTACTGCAATGTCACCCAGCTTGAACAACATTTCTGCATCTAAAAGGTGACAGGTGATATGTAGCATCACTCCTTTCTATTAGCTAATGTTGACCCATCGGTGTTTCAGCTCATCAAGTACCTTCATACTGAAGCCAAGCCTCAGGCCGTCTCATATGCCACCTAAATTACTAGCCTTGCTGAATACCTTGACTTCCAGAACCATGTTGCTGCAGCCCATCATAAGCATTTTAGTTGCCAGAATCTAGCTTTAGAATTCTACTATGAATGGATTTCTTGTCTTCGTGGCATCTACTGGGAGAGTAGATTTTCTTGTGCCAACAGTCAGTGCCTCCTCTCTGGTAAGGAACATGGTACTGTCCACACAACCAACGAGGCCCTCCACCATGATCATCTCAAACTCAAGGACTCTTCGCTGGATGCATGCCTCACCATCATCAGGGCCTATGAAAAATTTATCCACTCCTTAGTGGCTAGGCAACACCCAGGTTTGGTGTTTGCCTCGTAGCCTACGCCAGCTGACCACCCATCCCAGCCTCAGGTTAGAAAACAAGATAAGGAGCCCCCACTGACTATCATCAGCGTCCCCTCCCCTCCTGTGTGCAGTGCTTCATTCACCACCTTCACCATCGATGTTGCTTCCTTCAGACCAAGTGCGCAGTGTGTGGGGAAAATGAGACATAAAGCTGAAGTGTGTTGCTCTTCCATGTCTGCCAGTGGACTACACATATACTGATAAGCATGAACTGGCTCTATGCCAGTCTGATATCAGCTAGGTGAACGTTATGTATATTCACTCTCTCTTCTCATCTTCCACCACCCAGATGGGACTAGACATGCAGATCAATGGGGTTCTGGTAACGTTGCAGATTGACACAGGTTCAAGAGTCACCATTATCAAATTGGGTGCCCTCCCTCCATCATATCTCCAGGCCTCTCCAGGCCTCTCAAGAGTTTTAGCAATGACATGATTTCCATTGCTGATGTCTCTCATGAATGTGTACAGTATAAGGCTATCTCTGTCACAGCTTGCATCCTTGTGGTTGCTGCCCTGGGTACATGTAACTTGCATGAGCGGGACCTTTTTAGCAATCTGGAACTTGCAATTCATAATGCAACACCTGCAGCTCATGTGGTGAATCAGATGCCCCACACCAGCAGTTTTCTCTTGAAATTCCCCACCATTTTCTCGGCGACTGTTACGAGGGTCAATCACTTCGAACCCCACATCAATGTGCTGCCTCACTTGATTCCTAAGTTCTGCAAGCCTGGACTTTGCCATTTTCCCTCCATGACAGGCTCCATGAGGAGCACCAGTGCATGATAGTGGATTGTGTCCTTCCACCTGTTCTGAACAGTAGATGAGCAACACCCACTTTTCCTAGTGAAAAAACTGAATAAAGGGCTCCGTGTATGCGGCGATTTTAAGGCTACCATAAGTTCTCAGGCAGCTGTGGACTCTTACCCCATACTGAAGATGGAGGATATTATGACATGCTTTTCAGTGGGCAAGGTATTTGCGGAGGTTGACCTTAAATCCTCATATCTCCAGCTTCCCTCAATGATGCATCTAAGGAACCATTGGTGTTAATACCACCTTTGGCCTTTTTCAGTACAACCGCTTACCATGTGGCACTACAAGTGCATCAGCTGTTTTTCAGCCATATCTGTGACAACTGATTCGCCTGATCCCTGGCACAGCAATTACCTCTATGATATCTTCGTCACACAGAAAACTGCAACGCAACAGATCTGATGACCACTTTGGAGGCCTTGTTTTCGGTGTTCTAGAAGGTAAACTGCAACCTTGATGAGTATGAACACTTTGTCCAGCAAGTTGAATACTTTAGCACCCTGGGCATCTGCCCCACAATCACCTACAGCAATGTGGTCCAGAAGTTGCTGATTCCCAGGTATGTCACGCAACTGAGGACAGTTTTGGGGGTAGTTCAATTACTATCACCATTTTATTCCTCATGCAGGGCCAGTGGAAGAGCCCTTGCACAGACTTCTTAGAAAAAATGTCCCATGAAAGTAGTCAGATCAGTGCGACAGGGCTTTTCGAACCTTGAATCAGACCCTCCTGAAACTGATGTGTCTTGTCGCCTATGATATTTCTAAGTTGTTGGTCCAATGCCTCTGATTAAGGGGTGGGGGCAGTGGTGTTTCATATCATCACTAATGTTGAATGCCCTATTCTGTTCATATCTGAGACATTCAACCTTGCCCAGAAGAACTGTGGACTAATTGCGAAAGCAGCCCTGGCGATAATTTTTGGCATCAAGAGGTTTCACAAATACATGCATGGCAGCCAGTTTACTCTAATTACCAACCACAAACAGCTGTGCCCTCTTCTTCAGATTTTGGCAGCAGTATGTGTGGCTCGGTGCCTACAGTAGTGAGCCATCTTCTTGTCCAGCTATTCCTATGACATACAATTCACATCATCAGCTCAGCATACAAATGTGGATTTTTTCCTGTCTGCCCTTGTGTGTGGATCCTGCCTTTGATACTGACTTTGTTGTCTGTTTTCACCTGGATGTTGTGGTGCGACCTCCATAAAGCAGTCAGCACCTGCCAGTGGTGCACATCAATCAGACTAAGTTATGCATCCATCAACAAGGGAAACACCAGATAAGAAAGTTCTAGTCATCTGCATGTCCAGAGAGACCAGGCTCTGGTCACAACTGCCAGTCCATCCACCCACTGAAAACTAATGTTCGTCTTCGAAGCTACTAACGCCCAGTCTACCACTTGCTGGCGTCGCTGTCAACCTTCAGTGTCACACTTCTTGGGATGGATTCTGTCCAGTACAACACTTTTGGTCTTAAAGAACTTCTAGCGGTGGCTATTGAACTTAGACAAATTTTCATTTCCTGTGAAGGACATGGACTTCAGCTTAGAACCAAGGAAGGGCGTATTGCACGCCAGGGTGGTGACTTAGCCTGTTTTTTTCCAAGAGTTATTTGAGTTTCCTGCTAGGAACTAACAAATTTTGATCTTTGGACTTGGGCACTTCAAGAAGAAGTTAACCTTTTGTTGAATACTCAGAAGAATTTAATTTCGTTTTCCTATTCAAGTATCATATCAATTTTGTTCAGAGTCTTTTCAAACAGTGTATTGATAAACGTGTTAAGCGACAGTGCTTCCTGTTCTCGATTTCTGAAAGGCATTTTACCCTTCTACCGCTATGCAATAATTTGCGACTGCACTAATTGTTTCCCATATTCGACCTTTTTTGATCTTGATTGACTGGTTTGTTACGCCATTGGCTTAGTCAGCTGATTCTTTAACATAATTAAATTAAAATTTCCAATGACAGTATTGAAAGAAAACACTTTTGTCAATAATATGCAAAATCCAGTTATGTTTAGAATAAATTCGATCTGAACTCATCCCCTACAAGTGTTGTAGTTCCGAAATAAGAAGACAACACAAAGAAAATGATTTAACTCTTAATTTCATGCAATTAAATTAACAACACTCGGAGATGAAATTTACACAAACTTAAATTTTACAATTTGTAAATGCACACCTAAGTCATTGGTGCAATAATAGGCCATTCAATGAAGACCAAAAAAGGGTCGAATATGGGAAATAATTGGTGTACTCGCAAATTTTGTACAGTGGAAGGAGAGGGTGATTAAAGTTGCCAGATAGTCCTTTTTCTGGATTTATTCTATTTTTGTCTAATTTTGGTACTCCATTGTTTCTTTCCTCAGAGTCCCTAATAATCCTTTTTGTTAAGTTCATGTTAATGCAAATACTTTCCTGCATTTCAGAGGAACTTTGAACGCTAGGGAACCATAACATGGTTGTTTGCATGGATATATGTATAACAAATAGTCCGCAGCTCGTGGTCGTGCGGTAGCGCTCTCGCTTTCCGCGCCCGGGTTCTCGGGTTCGATTCCCGGCGGGGTCAGGGACTTTCTCTGCCTCGTGATGACTGTGTGTTGTGTGATGTCCTTAGGTTAGTTAGGTTTAAGTAGTTCTAAGTTCTAGGGGACTGATGACCATAGATGTTAAGTCCCATAGTGCTCAGAGCCATTTGAACCATTTTTTATAATAAATATTTATGGTGGTTATAGATATGAGTTGGTAACACTTACAACCAGTCTTTTCTTGAGAAGAAATGCATAGCGGCTAACGTCAGAATACAGGCTGTGCACTTAGGGCCCTTCTCCTGCTTCAGACCTGTAGGTACGATTTGGTAGGCTTTGTGATTACGATGTATTGTTTTCAACTGCTGACATTCGTAGCGATCTAACAATTATTGTATCACAAAAGATTTTATTTAATCATATTCCTTATTAGACAAAAGTACTACATGTGAACATAAACGTCCCTATAATGCACTTTCAAGAAACATTGTTATGTCTGAATGTCATTTCTACAATAGAAGGCGATCAATTATGTGGGATAGGCGTTGGAAGCAGTGTAGAATAGAGAGAGAAAGAAAGAGAGAAATACTTTTTCCTTTACATTCTCGTCGCCACGCAGCAACAGCCACTATCCCTTCCTTTCTGCACGTCATGGGTGGGGCTATGCGCACAGACTGCAGCAGCTAGGAACCATTGTTGCGTTGCCTATTGTGTTTAAAGCGTTATTATCAGTATTACCAGTTCACCTGTAGACAGAGCAAGACGCATTTCCGATTCATTGATTTTCTTGTAAGTACACATTCTCATATTTTCACCATCAGTATTATACAAGACAAATCATGTTCCAGTGTAGTAAACTGGGTGTTTGAATTAGTTTTAGGATGAGTGAACGTGGGATTGAAGACTCCCCAAAGAAAAAATTTAAATCTAAACACACTCAAATGTATCTGAAGATTTGGGAAGGAAACGTTTTCTTGGGTTAAACCAGGTCCGAACGAATATCGGGCGTCTTGTGTTTTATGGAGAAAGGATTTTAGCATTTCTCACGGAGGACAAAACGACTTGCTCCCACACGCAGAATATAAGAGATATGCGTTAAGAGGAAAATGTAGCGTCGAATGAAAGAAACTGCAGAATTATTTCGTAAGTAAAAAGAATACAATGGAACATCATAATCTTGGATCAAGGGAACTGGCCTTAGTGTTATCATGCAATGAAACATAGCCAGAGTTACTCCAGTATGGACTGAGGAAATAAGCTCAACTCACAAATTTTCGAAGATTCTGTGATGGCTTCAAAGATTTCTTGTGCATGAACAAAAGACGAAACGCTTGTGAAGAACATTCTGGTTCCTAAAAGTGTGACTGACTTTTTAGACATTTTAAGAGCCTCAGTAAAAACTCAGTTTTTTTTTCAGACGCATCAAATAAGGGCAACAGAAAGGTGTTTCCTATTATCATTCGCTATTTTGACTCACTGAAAGGAGTACAAAATAAACTTCTGAGTTTCAAAAAATGGCTCTGAGCAGTATGGGATTTAACTTCTGAGGCCATCAGTCCCCTAGAACTTAGAACTACTTAACCCTAACTAAC
Organism: Schistocerca americana; assembly: GCF_021461395.2. Lineage (NCBI taxonomy): Eukaryota > Metazoa > Arthropoda > Insecta > Orthoptera > Acrididae > Schistocerca > Schistocerca americana. The sequence continues at coordinate 293,994,408 of NC_060130.1, forward strand.
CTAAGGACATCAAACACATTCATGCCCAAGGCAGGATTCGAACCTGCGACCGTAGGAGCACCACGATTCCGGACTGTAGCGCCTAGAAACGCTCGGCCACTCCGTTTTTGTGTTTCAGTGAAAATGCTGATGCGTGACTGATCTACTACTGCGAATTTTAGATATCCGCTAGTTGACAGCAAATAAGGTTTCTTCATATAGTGCTGATAATGCAAGCATTAATTTTGGCATAAATAAATCAGTTTTTCAGTCATTTGTCAATAAGAATAAAAATATTATAAAAGCGAATTGCGCTAATCATATCCTCCAAGACGCAATTAAAAATGCGACTGATAAATTAGATATCAATGTGGAAAGCATAGTTCTAAAAATTTATAATCATTTCACGGTTTCTGCAAAAGGAAGAGAGGAACAGAAATCTTTTTTCCAGGTCGTGGAACTGGAATGGGCAGAGATACTGAGACATGTTCCCACAAGACAGCTTTCGTTTCCTCCAGCTGTGAATAGGATTCTTCCGAATTGGGATGCCATCAAGAGCTATTTCCAAAGTATTGATGAGAGTCCAAAGTTTTTGAGGTCCGTTTTTCGGAATGAAAACTCTGAGCAAAACATCATGTCATAAATATACCTACACTTTGTGAGCAAAGTTAGAAATCTGTTGGCTACAGATAACAGAGCGTTGGGGGGTTGTGATTTCAGTGTCTTGGAGACTTTAATCAAATGCGTCTACTAAGTGATGAGCTTAAAAAGAGGCAGAGGAACAATTCTTTTGGCTGCAAGGCAAAAGAACTATTGGATGCCTTATCTCCTTACATACAGAAAAGTTTCAGCAGGTTTCAGTGGCTTTTACTGAATTTTACTTCAGCTTCTGGATAAAAGGTGTGATATTACCCTCAATAATCGATATGCATGCTTAGTTGGTTTTTCCCTGGAATATTTGAAATTTAATTTAAAGACTTTGAAATACTTAACATGAAAGAGCACGTTTGTATTGATATCTTGTATGAATAATTCTCTGAATTCAAGACTAACTTACTGGAAAGTGTGAACGAGAAGGGTTGTTATGTATCGAAGTGGTTACGTTTCTATTTAGCTGTACCAGAACATAACGTGCCAAATATTTATAAGGTAGTAAGATTCTTGTTCTGTATACCAGTATCTAATGCTTTTAGTGGAAAGAGTGTTCTCATTAACGAATGACTAATGGAAACAGTTATAGTACAGAACTCATCTAGGCTGAGCTCCAAATTATGGTGAATTTTAATCAGTCATGTAAATAATTTTTTGAATATGTAAAATAAGAACTTACGTTATTGAAAGACGTGAAAACATCTACAAAAATCAGTAAAAGTAAGATGGAAATGAGCGTTTGGCGTCATTGGCTGGGAGGCCCCTTGCAGCGCAGGTGCACCTTGGTGCAGATCTTATTACAGTCGACACCACATTGGGTGACCTGCGCTGGATGGGGATGAAATGATGATTAAGGCAACACAACACCCAGTCCCTGAGTGGAGAAAATCTCCGACCCAGCCGGGAATCGTACCCAGGCCTGCAGGACGGCAATCCGTCATGCTGACCACTCAGTTATCGGGGCAGACAGTAAAAGTTAGATGAATCTGTATAAATATTTTTTGTATTCGTAAATAAATCTCGTTATTATAATATGTGGAAAAATCTAGTACATACCCAATTTTATCGCTCAAAAAAATCTAAAAAATTCGAAAATACTCCAATTTTTTCCTCCAAAAACGAAGTAGCTTAGAAAGTTCTCAGTTTTTTCCCCATAAAATCTGGTAACCCTAAGAGTGCCACGAGTAATGTACTAAAATTCGTGATGGTGGCACATTAGTGCGAGTGGAGGTAGGGGAGTGAAGTTGAAGGTCACTTTTGTACAATTTTCTTGAATAACTCGAGAACCACGGCCTCTTTGAAAATGTATCCTAGCACGAAGTAAAAGTTTATTAAATTTCCTTCAAAAAGATCCTACTAATTTTTTCTCCAGGACCATTAATATGCACAAAGAGAGCGAGAGGACATTGAAAATCTCGTGCAATGCGCAAATGGTGTAATTTAGGTGGTTCTTTGGCCACTTTGTGGTAGTTTCCCGACTTGATAGTCCACACGCGTCCTTTCATCAAATTGTTCGTTTCGACTTTCTCTACACCACTGAAGTACATTGTAAACAATCATCAGGTATAACCATATACATAATAAAACCTAAAACTTGTTTTTACATTCCCCAATTTTGCGTTTTCTCACCTTTTACATTATTTTTCTGTTGGTCCCATCGACCATAGCTTCATCTACATCTATACTCTGCAAACTACTGTGAAGTGTATGGCAGAGGGTATGTCCAACTTTACCAGTCATGAAGCAAATTTTCCTGTTCCATCCATGTATGAAGTATGGGAATAATGGTGGTTTAAATGCCTCTGCATGTGCTGTAATTAATCAAATCTGTCCTCACAATCTGGACGACAGTAATACATAGAGGGTTGTAGTGTAGTCCTAGAGTCATCATTTAAAGCCAGGTCTTGAAACTTCGTAAGTAGCCTTTCTCAACATAGTTTGCATCTATCTTCAGGAATCTGCTAGTTCAGACCTTTCAACATCATTGTGACAGTCTCCCAAGGGTGAAACAAACCTATGACTATTAATTCTGTCCTTCTCTGTATATGTACAGTATCTCCAGTTAGTCCTATTTGGTACAGGTCCCATATACTTGAGCAGTGTTCTAGGATGTATCCCACAAGTGATTTGTATGCTGTTACCTTTGTAACCTGATTGTTGTTCCCAAGTATCCTACCAATATGAGATAAAATGCATATTTTATATAATGTAATGTATAGACAAACAAACCATGCCAGGGTTGCCATCCCATATCCGTGCATAGATATTTTAATTAAAAATTACTTAATGAAATTCTTTTTAATAGTTACTCTCCTGCAGTTTCCTAAAAATTTTAGCACCAATCAGGAGTTATAGATGTCAATAAAGCTCTAAAGGAAGACTGCCTATGGTTTTCCAGGCAATAATGAAAGATTTCCAGATGTAAACCTGTAACTATGTGTAAGAGTAAATTACCCATATCTAGTTTCATTTGCATAATAATACATAAAATACTGATAATTTTATCATGAACATGACAGTATAGAGTTGCCTTTAGAAAAGTAGGCAAAACTTTGGGTTGACACGATTTTAAGTTTCAATAATAATGTACGAAAGTGTGGTGCAACAAAGAAACGCTAACTGCAGAAAGCTATATAATAGAGAAAGCTGCAGAATAACAGCTGGGTGTGAGGCAGTCACTCAGTTAAAGCGAATGCAAATACTCGTTTCACAGGGTAATAGAGAGACAAATCTACTATACTACTGAGAATCTATTTTGGAGTAAATATTTTTTTTATTGGCAACAGTAACAGTTATAACGTAAATAAAAATATTACTGATACTAATTATTACCATGTAAATAATAATGCTGTTTAAAAACTGATAAAAACTACAAACTTTCCATCAATAATCTGATTTGGAACACAAAATATAAATAATAATAACAATATCATTATTAATAGGCAGAGCTACAAGTATATAAATTTCGCAATCGACTGTCTATCTTTTATAGATGATCTAGTGATCTTTTCAGGCTCCATAGATATGGCAGCAGAACAACTTAACCACAGGCAATGAACGCTGTGCTTCAAATCTCCTTTTAGAAGACTCACTTTATGACAGACATAAAATCAGTACCAAGAGAACTGGAGGTCAGACAAAAACAGGCAGAAGCGTTTAAATACCTAGGTTAATGGATAGATCCTGTTACATTTTATTAGGAAACTAGATGGGGAAAGACTGAATTTAATCAGGATCTTAGACTAATCACACTTTTGACAATAAGGATAAATGTCATACTGAGTGTCTTGATCCAAATCTTTTAGTACATCCTATGAGAAAAGTTTGAGCTCATGAAAACAAATCTTAATTTTTACTTTCCACAATATTTACTGCTCATGAAGAGAGGGGAATTGGATTTAAATTAACAATTCCAAAATAAAAAACATAACAGATTCAAATGTGTAAAGTTGGTAAAATTAACTTTTATCACAGTGAAAGCTTTGTTGAACCAACCTGACAATAGTGTTGTACAGTTGCTTTGTGTAGTAACGGCGAATAATGTTTCAAGTGATATCACCTCATTTTGGAGTGGGCATGTCACGAGTGGGCCTACTCTGGTTCAGACAAGATGTGGAAGCTGCTCACGCTACAGAACATAGCCTTGTGGTTAGCTTTACATGTCATAATATGCATTCCACCCTTCATCTAGTGACACAAAATGTTGGCGACCAATCATTATTTTTACTGTTGTATGTATCAAAACTGACGTTTATGGAAACTAGAAATGTATGAAAGGAATGAAGAGTGGAAAGGCAGGTGGCCCTTGTGGCTGATAGGGGATTTAGACTACTCTACCAAACCATTACCATTTCAACCTATTACACACAAGCCATCATTATCTCACTAATTGTCAGTCACTAATCAGTTACTGTCATGCCATATCGATCAATGACTGGATAGTGAATATTAAGTCCTTGGAGTGCAGTATTAATGTAAATGTCAGCTGGCAATAGCCAGTTGAGATTTATGATGGTGTTCAGACCTAGTAACATGGGAACTGAGAGGCGACTTTTTCGTTCCCTAGGAAGGCAACGTTTCCGAGACAGAACTCTCATCACGCATACCCTTCTTAATGGGACTACATAATATTTAGTGTTGTTCATTATTCTGGGCAGTTCATTTCATTCTGTTATAGCTTATTAGTAATGCCCAGAATTAATTGACTTCGACAATATTAATAGACCAGCATTTTATAAAGGGCTGAAAGAGTTGGGCATCTGTGATAAATTGAGAAGGTTAATCGAGCTAACAATGAAGGATACAAAATCAAGAGTAAAAGTGAATAACAGGATGACCAGGCAGTTTGACTTTGAGGATGGAGTGAAACAAGGTGATGACCTCTCTGCAGTCCTGATTAAACTTAGCACTGCATAGTGTCATACAAAAAGTAGATAACAGAGGAACAATAATGATGAAAGCCAGCCAGATATGCGCATATGCAGATGATATTGCCATCATGGCAAGGGATGTAACATATATAAATATATGGACAAATGGAAGCAGAAGGAACAAGAATTGGACTTAGTATAAATGAAAGCAAGACAAAAAATATGGTTATGTCCAATTCTGAAGCTGTAAGAACACCACAGGACCTGAAGATCTCTGATAAATGCTTCAAAGCCGTTAGATGCTTCCATTATTTAGGTGTCCTCCTAACCAATGATAATAGTATGAGAAAATGTATTAAAAAAGGATACAAGTAGGAAACATAGCCTATTATGCAAACATAAAGATATTCAAGAACTATCTAATTACAAGAACAACTAAATTGAGAGTATACTATTCCCTTATGCGACCTGTTGCCACATGTAGCTCAGAAATGTGGACAGCGACAGAAGCAGATAGTAACAGCCTAAGGGAAGTTGAAAGGAAAGTCGCACAAAAAATCTATTGGCCTGTGTGAGAGGCAGAAGGTTGGAGAGTGAGATACAACCATGAAATACAGGAGCTTATTCGAGGGAAAGAGATAGTGAAATTTATCAAATCTCAAAGAATACGTTGGTTGGGACATGTGGAGAGGATGGCGGAAGACAGGATGCCCAAACGAATCATGAATGCCAGACTCTATTCAACCAGCAGGGCATACCAAGAGCTAGATAGATGGACAATGTGCTGGCTGACCTTGCCAAGATGGAGATCCATGGATGGAAGAAAAAAGCTGAGAACAGAGAAATAATGGATGAAGATAATTGAGTAGGCCAAGACCCACCAAAGGCTGTAGTGCCGAAGAAGAACAAGAAAAAGCAGAGTTTATTGACATCTAATATTTCTTTCCTTATGAGCTATGCAATGTTCACAAGTATTAAAACATCGAATTTTGAATTTTTTGTGTTGCAGGTACGATGCTGTATTTAATTGTACAAGGATTATATCATTTTTAAGATTTTACTTCTTTTGTTTTTACATGTTTGTGTTTAACATCCATTTATGAGACGCCAACTCATTCTTTTAATGTTGGTAGGAACGAACAATACATGTGCCTTTAGGCAAAAGCCAACATTGTTGCTCCAGAATGTGTTCTTACATTTCGAAAATAAATTGGTGGTTCATCTGCTTATTATCCTTGTCGCTCTAATTAGTTTTGTTATCCTCTACCAGGTATGGATCCTTCTTCTTAGTTCTTCAACCATCAGGTTAGTTAACAACAATTCACCATGCATTCCTGTCCTTGGCTTTCCTCTTAAGAGTGTTGTAGATGGTGCAGCTGGTATCCTCCACAATGTGGTTAATGTATTATAGTCTCGATATTCCTCTTGCATTTTCCCCTCAACTGTCCCTTCAATGATGCTTTTAATGATACCACCATGTCTCAGCAGAGCCAGCCCATGTGTCCCTTCTAAGTTCGATTACCTTCAGGACACAAGTATTCTCTTCCTCCACTCTGTGAAATACCTCTCCATTTGATATCTTGTCCACCCACAAAATCGTGAGCATTCTGCAGCAGCACCACATCTCGAAGGCTGTTATTTTATATTTTTCTGCTTCTCCGAGTGTCTATGTTTCACTTCCATACAGCAGCAAACTCCAAACAAATACTTTTTAAAAAACAGTCGTTGGTTGCGAAATGTTCTTTATTAAAGAGCTTCTTGAGTTAATAAAGAATACTGCGCAACGTACAACTGTTTCTAAATGGCAGCAATAGAAGGTTGTTGTAGCACCATGCCAATATGAAATGAAATAACTTTTAAGCCAAACAAATCTCTTTATGATATATTTTCTGCGATGTTTGTCTATGCTGCTGGATGTGAAAAGGTTTCTTCTCTTGTTAAGAGCAGCTTTTGCGTGATGAATATGGCATACAATATCCTTATTTGACCTTCCGTCTGATGTAATTTTACTAAGTAGATAGACAAAGAATTCGACGGTCTCCAGTCGCACATTGTCAAGTGAGCAAAGGGCAACGGTGTTTTGTCTTCTCAGCGCAGAGAGTTTTGTTATATATTCATCAGTTTTCATATTATGTGAAGAGTTGAGGGTGGTTTTCATCTGGGCCAGCGTCGCTTCTAATTTTTTTGCTTCTTCACTTAACATTGCGCGACCATCAGCAAATCTCAGCATGTCTATTTTCTTACCACGAATTTTAATTCTTCCCGTAGGGCTTAGTTTCTCCCTAGTTTCATCAATTGGCCACGGAATGTGTCCATTGAACAAGACAGGAGAGACTGGACAGCCCTGTAATACGCCCTGCTTAGCAGTATCTTCGTCTTGGTGTTCACATCTTATCACAGCCACCTCTTCTCTATGCAGTCTCTGTATTACTCTTCTGTCCTTATGATTTATGCCACTGTCTCTCACCGTCTTCAAAATCTGTGGCTACTCTATCCTCTCAAATATTTTTTCTAAATCAATGAAGGCATTAAGCGTACTGAAACAGAAATATCGATTTTTGTATCGATGTTGTACGAAACGTAATGTACATTTGTGGACTATCAACATTCGTGTGTCCATATATAGCTTCATTTTTTAAACTAGGGGTTTATATCAAAGTGTATGCTCTAGTTGTTTCGGGAAATGAAAAATTTTTCAACTACTGGCACATGTTGACCTACAATAGACAATCCCTCACTTTCGAAAACACATCCATACCAACTGCCATACACTGCAGTAGTTCTACAATCTTTATAAAACAATTTTCGTACATCTTCCAAGAAGGAGATTTCTTAAATAGAAATTTATCGATTTTGAATTCATTATTCTGTTTGTATTTGCAGTTACGACCTCCTATAAAGTTTTCTGTACTCTAAATCAATTTATAACTCATTATTCGCATGTTTTATATTATTTTGCGTCATTTTATCGATATTTTCGTGTCATTTGTGACGGTTTTTCGGGTATTTTTGGTCATGAAAATTCAGGCCCTGCGGTTACAGGCCTTTTTCATATTCATCAGCTAAATGAGTTCTCAAAAGGGCAACTGCTCCACTGGCAGCCCCTCCTCCCCCCCCCCCTCCACCACCCCTCACCACGGGCCGCCCTCCGCAGGAGCTGCTGATACTAGTATCTACAGCTAATCGAGGTGTCGATCGGCTGCACCCGCCTGCGCTCGGTTATGCTTGGGTCTGCGCTTCCTGGTAGCAGACAGCGGAAGCTTACAGCCTGTAGGACAATGAACTGTTTGATTCATTCCGCACGAAATTCAAAATTGTTAATTACTGAAGCTAAAAATGTAATCAAGTTTATACTCTTCCCAAACAACAACTAATTTTTCACGAGAAAAGTGGTCTGGTTCTTATTATCTTAAATGACTAATTTTATACGTTTCTAAGTGTGGAGGACTATGCAGATGGGTTGGTCTGAATCCCGTGTTTACCAGTGACGTCTGTTGAAACATCATGTCCACTGGTTAACCTGGAGCTGAATTTGATCTTTAAGTAGCGGAGCTTTATGTACTTATTTCGTAAAGTTCATATCCGGCTACAGCAGCTTACGAATAGTGGACTCAATTTTTCAATACCAAAAAGGAATCATTGTAGTTATATTTCACAATCCTGGGGGTGGAGGAATACTTATTAAGAACTTGAATGGAGAATCAGAAACAGGTGACAGGTTTTGACACATAAGCTAGTAGTTTCCATAATGAGTCTATTATTAGAGCAAGATCTACAAAATACCAGTGTTGATGTACTTTTTATAAGCCTTTGAAATATTTTGAAAGTTGGGCGAACTGTTTCTGTAGTCCATAGTCTGAATAGTAGCCACGAAGAAAATTTTATTTTTAAAGATGTTTTGCACGAAAGAATTGCTTTTAAAGTACACTGTACTACAGGAATTCAGGATTATTGATATTAAGACTACTTTAGTACAACGATGTGAGTTCAGAATAAAAACATTCTGTGATATCTGACTCATTAGCGTTTTGCCGATAAATAAAAAGCAAATGAAAATTGCCACTCCTAATGACAGTGAGTTAAAAAGTAAAGCAAATTGTCAAAACATATACTTTTATGGGGAGAACTGTGATAGAAAAGGTGACCGTATGTGTCCTTGATATGATTTGTAAACTTATAAAGGTCTCAGATAAGAGATATTTAAATTGCACATGTGGGCAAGTGAGACATTCTATATCAGCTTCTCCAAATAAATATTTTTCTTAGTTCCATCAGTTTCGATTCTGATGAAATTTTGCATAAATCATATGGGTGAGAAACCTTGTATTGAATACTTGGGAAGAAGGACGTTGTGACATCATCGTTTCCATACTTTTCTGGGACATTCAAGATAACAAGTCAGGGAGAATGATCTTGAAATTTAATGCGTAGTAAGGTAACACAGGCAAAAGAGATACCTGTATTTCTCATCCTCTCAAATGATTTTCATTCTCCTATAGCGAAGAAAAGAGTTTGGAAGTATTGTTTTTTCCGAAAATTTTGATTAACGTTTCTGAATCATGGACAGTTTGGTGATATAAGTTTTTATTACTGCTCTATTTTGCAACTACATTTTTCCAGTTTTTCAATTCAAAGCTGTACAGTATTGTTCACACGATGCCTTTTTTGTGTTCAACTTTGTGCATGCGCATAAATTTCCAACAGCGCAACTACGTGTGCGCATTTATGCATGTGTAATTTCCTCGAAATGAAGGCCGTGCGTAAGGAGCATTGCTGCCCTCCTTGTGTGGAAAACTTTGTGCTTTTTAGCAGACGACATGCAGCTGGGCCCATATTTGTTTGTCTTAAGGTTATGCTGTAAAGCGATTTATGTGCAATAATATCTGTTAATTCCAAAGGAAGCACGCTTAAATTTATAGATGATACAAAGAAAACAGTTGTGTGGAATGTCGCTCTCAGGATCAGAATAAAAATTTGAGCGTTACGTATCAATTAAATGTTTCCTTCCGATCATATTTCTGTTAAGAATAAGGTAATATAAGTTTCGATGTATGAAAACTGAGAGAAATAATCCAAAAAACTGGGCAGCCTGACATCTGAACAAAAGAAGTGATGGGGTATGTGAGCTCCTCAACAAAGTACTAAAAATAGAAATGAAGCACACTGATGCTGCAAAAAATATGAAACTGAAAAACATAACCTCCGTTCTAGTGCAGTCTGGCGTCTATGAAATTGCCAATTTTACTTGTCCGAGGACATGATTAAATGCAAATGACGCATTGAAAGTAACTTAACCTTCACCTAACGACTAAGAACCTCTAATATTGTATGGGAACAAACTAAGCTTATAATTAGATGGTGAGGCATTTTCTACAATGAAAACAGATATAAAACAATTATATAATAAATTACAGTTATTCCACTTTACAAGATACGAATTTGAAGAACTGAAATGCTTTGTTTTCAAATGAATAAATAATTCAAACGCTAGCTAACAAAATTTTATTGCCAGACTTATCGGTGCAGTTTCCCAAGCAGAAAATCTAAAATTTCAATGTGACCTCCTTCTGAAATTTGTAGACAAAACGTTGTCATCACTTTGTATTTCTCGTACCTCTCTTGTTTATATACTTCTTTACCTTCAGTTATTCTTGCGCTTTCTTTTTTTCTGTTGCCTTTTCATCACAATACGCGCCACACAGGCTCCCAAGCAAAGAAGGAGATTCATAACAGAATACTTGCGCAATGAGGCAACGTGTGGACACGAGAACTTGCATTCGTACATACGTTCTTTCCATAAATTTTTGTGCATGCCCTTTTATTCTCGTGCGACTGCGATTGCGCATGACGAAAGAGGCATCGTGTGGACACATCTTATAAACAAATGCACAGTCACCAGATCACGCAAACAGTGCACAGGATCATTCCCTGACTACCCCCGGAAAGGCTACGAGCTGCAGACCCAAGACCAGCTGAGCGCAACGAACACTAAGCACGAGCACCAAGATTTTCTGTCCCTAGACACAAGTATATAGATGAATCTAGTTTCTCTCGAGTCCCTAATACTGAGGCTTGAAGGAATCGTCAGTTTGGTTAGGGATCGATATGTACAGGGTAAAAATTGTAGAGGCGGACCATAGCTCGAATACAGTAAGCTGGTTCGGATGGATGTTGGTTGTAGTAGTTATGTAGGGACGAAGAGGCTTGCAAAGGATAGAATAACGTGGACAGCCTGGCTCAAACCAATCTTCGGAGTGAAGGCCACAACAACACCATCTTCTACTTTTTTCAAACAATTTTTATGAAAGCATTCTTAAGTTATCTTTTAAACGACTTTTATTGCGTCTTAAATACAAAATAAACAATTTTATTATCTAAATTTAAGTTATTAGAAAAAAACTGCTGAAATACGCACGCCAAAGACATGCCGACAATTTGAAGCAATGTGATGTCTGTTCGGTTCTTTTACGTCAGCTAGGTGTCTAAAATGGTGGTACATATAGTTTAGGGTGATTGTTTAGTATATGTATGTGTTCTTCTTATGGGTGTAAAATATCATTGGGAATGATTCATCTTTTTGTTTATCTGACTTGTGAACTTGTAATCTGACGCTGGGGGCTGCTTCATGGAATGTTATGATACGCCGTTTTCGCTGTTTCTGTTAGCACGCCGGTTATATGTTAAATATATTAATCTCAGTTGTTGGATTCGAAATGACGATGGTTAAATGTTAATGTGCTGAGGCAGTGACTTCATCAAAACATGGTTAGTGCTTGTGATAATTTTTCATTTGCAAAGCCTGGCGATTTTTATTGTGCAGCATTTCGCAGCGTGTTTCGACGCGTCGATGTTAGATGTAAAAACAGTGTAAGTTTATGGAAAATTAGTAGTGGTTTATGTTGTTTTTCAGCACTAAGACTATAATGTCAGTGGTTGACTAAGTGTCGTGTATTTTAGACAATTTTTATACCTATTTGCTACATCTGTGTGCATTCTTTTCTGTGCAAATGAATGACGCGAAAATTTCACAGTATCTACATGTTCAATCAAAAGAAAAACTAGACGTTTTTATCGCGCAGAATAATTTGTTACCCAGTAGCTGTTTTACTTTGTGGTCAGTAGACGTCAGTGGCCTTCTGAAAGTGTTTGGTGTGTTGATTTAGCTCTGTATTAAAATGTGATACAAGCCCTTTAATGAGAGACATAAATTTAGATTGTGAGGGTCCAATTACAACCCGGTCGGTGTGTGATCAGAAACTTTTGAGATGTAGTCGACTCTGCTCTGTAATGTACTTTATTAGTACATTTTTTTGGTCGGCAATAGTTTGAGAGAAGATATCATATGTGACATAATAAAACCGAATAATTATGAAAGTTTATTCACTAGTTGTATTGCTGGGTATTTTTGTATTGGCCTTAGTACTACTCGATGTGCGGAGATCTGCACCTACATCTGCCTTTCGTTATAAAATGAGGCCATGCTGACTATGAAAGCAGTTTTTGTGTATGTTTCCATATATTTTGAGACGTGTCTTTTTGTGTTAGACGTTCTGTTCTGTATCTGAGTATGTCAAATACCACAAATTAGTTTTGCAACTTTTTCTGTTCTGTGTAAGGAGTAAGTGAGGGGCTATCTTAGGTCATAAATTCAGTGGTCATGCAGAGCTATACACAACCAGAAGATGGCTGAGTGTTACTAAATTCATTAGTAATGCTCTGCCAGTTTGCAACCAAAATAATTTCATAGAACTGAGCAATTAAGTAGCAGTAGGTGAAGATGATTATTATAAGACTTTTTCTGTATGTGCTGTAAGAAAATTTGCCTCATTGCTACTATTGGTGACCCATGTAGACATTTATGATACAAATTAGTGATGTCATAGTAATTTATTGTTGGAATTGAGTGCACTGTCTTCAAGATTTTTGTGGCACACAGTTTTATTTGCCAATAATGAGCAGGTAATTGTGTGCAGTAGTAGGCCTATCTGCCCACACATGAAGGGGGAAGAGTGTCACTGTTGGTTGTTTTTGTTGTTATTGCTGCTGCTATATTAGAGTTGGTTATTAAATAAGCATGTCATTCACTTTGATGCATTAAGAAACATCTCACCTTAGATATTATAAAATCATTTATTTTTTAATTAATTTATGAATTTGTGGATACTTCATTAATTTTTTGTTTACTGCAGAAGAAACAGTTGAGGGCGGGGGAGGTGGGACTCGTACATAATATGTTTGGCATTAAGTGTAAATAATCGATGATTTTTGGAGTGTTTCAACAGTTCATGGTCAGTAAAACTAATATGACACTCCATAATATTAACATAAAGGGAATGGGTTCAGGACTATGAAGTTTACTACTGAAAAGTTGTGCCGGCAAAGAAAAATATTTTGTGCAATTGGTGCACCTCAGGGGTGATTTAGTTTGTTTCTTTCTGTTTTATCTCACTACTGTTGTTTCAGCCAAATTCAGATGGTGGGTGGGTGTCAGTGGGGGTTAGGGGTAATAGATCTGCTGGCACAAGCATAGACATCAGACTGCACTACAAATCTGTTTGCACTGTATAATTCACATTCACTGGCGTTACCAACTTGCAGTAGTTCAGGGATTTTATGCTGGAAATAGGCTGTGAAAGTTAGATTGGATCACATGATAAGTTTTGGTAAAAGTAAGTTAGCCTAATTATTTTATGTGAATGGCACAATTTGAAAATACGTCTTGCGGGATATTCTTAAGATGTGAATTGGGATCAAAATACATGTGTGGGAGTCATTTAGTTTTAAATTTTTATGCTATAATGTACATAAATTTCAAATGTTCAGCTTACTATGAACTTTAGTGTGAAGTACAAATCCTTTCTTGTGGTGTTTCAAATCAGACCCAATTGAGGTGCTGTGTAATAATCCCATTGCTGTCTTCTGTCCATTTCAAATGAAATGGCAACTATATGACAGGAGCAAATTGGAAGACTGGTACAAGGAAGCAGAATAGACACCCACAATAATAAAGAAGGAAAAGTTGCTGTGGAATAAATATGTGCTCCAGTAGCAAGTTCAGAGTTTGACGGCCCACTAAACATCCATAACTCAAACAGATTAGCAAAAATTAACAATGTATCTTTGCATAGGTATAGGAGGAGGTATTTTAGCCAGTGTCAAAAATCATTTGATAAAGTTTTGAGGGGCCGTATACCTCTAACCTCGCCATGTATGAGAGTAATGCTTGCCACAGTCACGGGAAGTTGTGGTAGCCGAACAGCTCATGTGTATAGCCACTGATTTAACAATTTTTCCTGTTCGATCACAGATGTACTAGGTGTTTAACACCACTGTATGATACGAGGTGGTAGAGTGCAATCATACTGAATTCATTCGCACAAACGAGTAATAAAATAACACTGAGTTCTCACTTGCTGCTTTTCACACATTTGGTAAACAGAAAATAATGGAAAGTGAAATAATTAACTTACAAGGTAACATATACTATGCTACAGATCAGTGTCATCACAGCTTGTATTTAATATTCACATGCTTTGGCCTCACTAACTCACAATCAAACAGTTCTCTTCCCATCTAGACACCTCGGGATATGTTACATGTCAGTATGTTACCACAACATCAATTCTGCCATTGAAATCAAAACGTTAATGATATTTCAGTGCAGGAAGTGCAAAACTATACTATATACTAATAAAAGGAATAACAATAAGTGGTAAAAGTAGAAAATGAAGAAAGGGTCATCCACACAATGTGAGTAATTTGTAGCATTTTGTCATCATAGCCAACATTAGTGCATCAGATGAAGTTATTACAAAACATTTCAACATAAAAGGTCCAAATGTCTTTTTTTATATATTTAAAATTGGCGCATCAATTTGTGGCAAAAGCAGAATATGGAGGAGCGGATGTCCTTCAATTGCAATTAATTTGTGTGTTAACAGCTTGTAGGTAGTTAACAGCTGTACATTGGGTACCACATTCTGTCCTCCTGTTGGCTACTTCCAACATGACTTGGAGACACATTGCCAACACCCGCACTAGACTGTGATAAAATGCAGTGCTCTTTCTAAAGTTTAGCAAACCCTTCACACAGGTTACTTATCAGATTTCTAGGAAAACATTACCACGCTGCTGTAGAGAGCACAGACAGACAAGTGTGAAAACTGTGTGACCATCAATGTCTTGGAACAGAAACTGAATGAAGATAAATTTGCTTTAAAAAATGAGTAACAATTCTGACTTGCACGTACTAATGGCAGAACAAATGGAAAAGAAGAGAAATTAACATGCTTGCATGAAATTCATGTAGTTGCATAAAGTCTTGGACAGAATAAGATGTTCAAAAATCATGAGACAATTAGGATTAAAGTCCATAGACAGACAAATGAGTTGAAACATCTACGAAAATCAGACGGACGTGATAAAGTGGAAGGAACGCAAGTTTTTAACAAGAAGCATGTCATTCATGACTGTTGCTAATCACTAGTGTTGTTTAACATTTTTGATGAAGTGCTGTGGGAAGTGAATGAAAACTTCAGAACAGTCTGAATAAATCTGCAAGGAGAACAAAGGATCACAGGTGGCATAGATTTTTGGTTGAAAATAAGGAATAATTAGTGGTTAAATAGAGATGACCATTCTGATATAAATTTTCTGTTGATTTCCTGAGTCACTTGATGAGAATGTGTAGTAGTTATTTCAGTATGGGCAGGATCAGTTTGTTTTTGAAGTTTACAGTCAGAAACATTCTTGTGAACAGTACATAAGTGCAACATTATCAAACAAGAAAATTCACAATCCCACACATGAGATGTACTTCTGGACCCAGAAGAAGTGAAAGGTTACTTTCTAACTTCAAAAAGTCAGCTGAAAAACAAAATCAATCAAAACGGCTCACATGCATTAAATCTACTAGGTGCTGAGCCCATGGGGAGGGATGATTTATGCTGGAATATTATCACTCTCAAGGATATTATAAAATCTGTGTCAAAAGTCCTCTGTTTTAAGAAGTATTCAGGAACTTAAGAGTTTAACCTGATGATGCTCTCAAAATTGCTAATGTTTTACCAGTTTACATAAAGGGAGATTAGCATCTGCCCCAAGACAGCAGATTAGTTTCTATTGTGCTAGATTATTCCAAAGCTTTAGGGGGTATGTGCAATTAGCTTAATGCCTATTTCAAAAAAAACATGATCTTTTCTCCAACGCAGTTTGGATTTCATAGTGGTAAAAATACTATTGCTACTAATGGTTGTCACTGATGTTAACGAGGTGCTGACTGCATTTGACAATAAGGATCTGGTGTCTGTTGTGCTTTGTGATACCAGTAAAGCATTTGCCTGCGTACCCAAAAACACCCTATTTGCAAAACGGTAATTTTAAGGCATACACAACCCATCTTTAGCTGTAATCTAATTGTAGTTAAGAGGCAGGAGATAGTTTTGTCTCCATTAAACATGATGGTTTTCGCTAAAGGAAGTTCATAGTTGAGTGTCACAGGTCTTTGACTTTGGTTCATTTCTGTTCATTGTTGCAGTCAATGATTTACCTCACGACATTGGAGTTAATTCAGTAGTGTGTTATGCAGATGACACGGCACTGCTCTATACACAGTTATACTGTGCAACTGAATTGGGCAACTCATGGAAAAAATTGGAACTAGCAATGAACTGTTTTTTTTTTTTTTTTCCCATCCAATGCAATCCTTTGAAATCTTGATACAACATAGGAACTGATTGCGGGATTGTCAGAAGGTGTAAAAAATTAAATCAGTGACACTGGTAGGCTTTCACATTGTTTCAAAATTAAACCAGGAGGAACATATAAGCAATGTCTGCAAGAGAATGGCTAGAGTGGACTAGCCATGTGGAAACTGGCAAATGCAGTCATTAATGGGTGTTTGAAGGTGACATATCTGGCATTTTCTCTCACACACATCCTTAATCATACTGATATGTGGATATTATTGTTGTTGGTGAAACTGAAAATTCAAAACTAAGAGTATCCTGAATAATGAGCAAAGTGAATCCTAAGGAAAACTGCAACCCTCCTTTATCGAGTTAAAGATATGTTCTGTTGTAAATCTGTACTGCATTGCTTTATATGAAAAGCATCTTAGGTGAGTTTGATACCTGAGAGAATACACACCTTCACAACACTAGAGGCAAACTGGCCTGCAATATCTATATACGTACCCCCCCTCCCAAGTCACCGTATGGTGCATGGCAGAAGGTACCTTGTATCACAACTAGTCATTTCCTTTCCTGTAGCACTCAGAAATAGAACAAGGGGAAAAACAACTGTATATGCCTCTATACGACCTCTAATTTCTTTTATCTTACCTTTGTGGTCGTACCACAAAATGTACTTTGGCGGTAGTAGAATCTTTCTGCAGCCAGCTTCAGATGCCTGTTCTCTAAATTTTCTGAGCAGTGTTCATTAAAAAGAATGTATTCTTCCCTCCAGGGATTCCCACTTGAGATTCCGAAGCATCTCCGTAATACTTGCTTGTTGGTCAAATCTAGCAGCACACCTCCGAATGACTTCAAGTCTTACTTTAATCCAACCTGGTAGGGATCCCAAACACTCATGCAGTACTCAAGAATGGTGGGCCCTAGTGTCCTATATGTGGTCTCTGTTACAGATGAACTATACTTGCCTAAAATTCTTACAGTACACCAGAGTTGGGCTATTCACCTTCAATCCATACACGATAATGCCATTTCATATTGCTTTGCAGTGTTTTGCCTAGGTATTTACATGATGTGAATGTGTGAAGCAGCACACTACTAATGCTGTATTCAAACATTACAGAATTGCTTTTCCTACTCATCTGCATTAATTTACATTTTTCTACATTATAAAATCAGTTAATTCCTTGACTTGTAATTTTTAGAAAGTTAACATTTATGATTGGTGATTGAAGCATCCATTCTAAAAGGTAACAATTATTTGAAATAAACATCATCAATAGTAGTTTTTAAAAATATCCTGGAAAAAGTGGCATGAAATTTAAAAACTTTCTTATAAAAGTTAATAGTATATTTTATTTCTAACCGATTCATATAATATTAATAGCTGTTTGCAAGAAGTTTGGAAATAAGTACCATATTTCATTTTGAGTGCATTCATAATCATTATAGATTTGAAAATACTATGCAGTAATTGCTGTGGACAAGACATTATTTACGTAGATTATTGATGTTCCTTGAAGGTATTACTGTGTAATTTGATAATATTTTAAGCTTACCATTTCTTCAATGAAATTAATTCCTGTGCAATACAGTAACATCCAGACAACGCAAACAAGTTACGTCTGATTGGGGCTAGTGAAGTCTGTGATTCTGGTGTTTTGCTTTTATTGCTGTTATCATTATCAGCATTATTATTATTATTATTATTATTATTTCTTTCTTTTCTCAGACGTTATGTCTGGTCAAAAATGGAAAGTGACGCGGACCTTGATCAAGCGTGACTTCCTTTTAACTGTACGGTATATGTTATATTGCATTTAGGAACTTTTGGGTTATTGAACATGTATAAATAATTACGGATTTCTGTAGTTGTATATGTAAGTTTGGATGTAGCTTTATTGCATTGATGTACAGGTGGATATTGTGTGGTATGACTCCTGTAGTTGATAGTATAATTGGTATAATGTCAACTTTATCCTGATGCCACATGTCCTTGACTTCCTCAGCCAGTTGGATGTATTTTTCAATTTTTTCTCCTGTTTTCTTTTGTATATTTGTTGTATTGGGTATGGATATTTCGATTAGTTGTGTTAATTTCTTCTTTTTATTGGTGAGGATGATGTCAGGTTTGTTATGTGGTGTTGTTTTATCTGTTATAATGGTTCTGTTCCAGTATATTATTATTACATGATCATCATATAATGGATGTTGTGAAACTTTGCTGCAGCATGGCTTAAGATCTAGATTAGATGGGAAGGTGACAGTTTGTTGTGTGGGTTGGAGCCAATATATGTCCTAACAAACTTTACATATACATTACAAATTTTTAGTTGTATTTGTGTGTTTGGTGAAAACTATTATTTTTCCCACTGTGATGTGATATTTTCAGGTTTGTGTTAAAGGGGCTCAACAACAAGTATATTGCTCCCCTCTCCCACCCCTTCCCATATTCCCACAGGTTATTAGACTCTTTGACATTTGAAATATGTGTAATTGTATAGTGTATTAACCCTACTGGCTGATACCATCATAGCTGATGGATTGTATCATCTTGTCTTCTACTTCCTAGCCCAGCATCATGACAGAATAGCCTAGTGCTGAAAGTAGGTGTTAAACCAGTATTTGACCACACAAATACCTCCCAAACCAACCAAAGGCAAATGAAATGTAGTACACCTACATCAGTAGTCCATGAGCAAATGGTGGAGGGTAACTTGTGTACCACTATCATTTTATCGCCTTCTATGTTCTGTTTGCAAATGGTGCATGAGAAGGACGGCTGTCATATTTCATATGAAAGCTGTCATATCTACACAAAAATTTTAATCATTGGTGACAGAATTAGTGAACTATTAATCTCTTATACACACCCATCTGTGGAGGTTTCATTGTGGCATGAATTCATGATGAACTAACCGTTCAAAATCAAAGAAAACTATCAGCATGGCCTCAACATTTGACTTGAGCTAATCAGATTTTTTTGATCTTGGAGAACCTTTCCCAACCCATTGTAAAGATTGAACCTTGGTCTCAACATCATAACCATAGACCCTGGTCTGAACGTCGTAACCATAGACCCACGTCTCATCATCAGGTATGATTCTCTTAAGAAACACCTCATTCTCATTTGCGCAATTCAAAAGCTCTTCACAGGTTGCCATTTGAAGGTCTTTCTGTTCTCGACTTGTGAACCATGGGATGAACTTGGTGGCAACACAATGCATTCAAAGGTGGTGTGTCAGGATTTCATGACATGATCCAACTGAAATGTCACATTCTTCTGCAATCTCGTGGACAGTTGGTCTTTGATTGGCATACACTGCTTTACTGATCTTACATGAGCATCATCGGTAGACGTTGAAGGGTGTCCTGAATGAGGGTCATCTTTAAGCTCCGTCTGGCCATTTTTAAACTGTGTGAACCATTTGTAACACCAAGTATGACTTAAGCACTGCCACGCAGGATTAGCCGAGCGGTCTAGGCGCTGCAGTCATGGACTGTGCGGCTGATCCCGGCGGAGGTTCGAGTCCTCCCTCGGGCATGGGTGTGTGTGTTTGTCCTTAGGATAATTTAGGTTAAGTAGTGTGTAAGCTTAGGGACTGATGACCTTAGCAGTTAAGTCCCATAAGATTTCACACACATTTGAACATTTTTGACTTAAGCACTCATTGCTCTAGGCTTTCTGCACCATTTGGTTTGTCTCTGTAAATTTTTCTAGAGTTTCATGTGAAATTTAATGCAGGCGTGTTGCTCCTGTAACTCTGCTATCTTGAAATTCGCAAACTGTACAACACAACGTTCTGCTGAATACAGCACTGAACAATGACAAATAGATGTACAACAGTGAAACTTCAGGCAGTCACACATCAAACACAGATGTGTGCAGGGATGCCAATGACATTTTGCTCCATCACACCATTGGCACAAAATTACAAATGGACTGGAATTTTTTGAACAGACCTCATATAAGTGAAGTTGACTGATTTATATGCTCCTTCCATTTACTGTTTTGTTGTTCATCTAGGGAACAGTAACATAAAGTAGGGTTATCCTCAACATAGCCAATGAATGACTTTCCCATTTTTATGAGGCTGTTGCTGGTGATTGTAAACACCACCTCTGTAAACCGAAGTCCTTATTTTGGTTCATCTAATTATCTTACATTGTTTGAAACAGTGCGTCCTTTAGAAAGAAAACCAATATGATCATCAAAGCTCCAGTTATACTTCTCAACCATTGATGATAGAGCTACATTTCTCATTCCTATCCATCTCTTGGAGCATCCCATCATTTAGGTAGACAAACGGCTTAGGTGAAATGGATCTACCCTAACAGACTCTCCTTGAATTACTAAAGTGTGTTCCAAGTGTCTAAACTATTAATCCTTGCTGTACTTACATGGTTGGTCTGTTGCAGACTCGTGGTGTGAGCTCCCAAATTATTAGTAATTTTCCTAAATAGGATTGTAGTAAAAAGCATGCACATGGAAGATATCAGATTTTTGTGTAGTAATTACTTATCTGCATTTTGCTGGAGGAATGTCTCATCTATTATTCCATATCTATAATTTCATCTGATGAATTCTTGGTTTTCTTCCTTTAATCCAGTTTTGTTGTAAATCTTTGATTACAACAGTTTTGTTAGGCATGTGGCAGCCTTGGTAGTCATTCTGTCTCAGGTGCTCACAGGCATCCACTCCTTGAGCTTAAGTTTTTCTGAAATTTGCTGTGGGCGTAATCTATGCTGGAAATGAACCTGTGCAAAATTTTAAATTCTGAGTTTAAGTATATGAGAAACAGTGGCCTTTTATTTGGGTGGCTTTCCAACGAATCTGCCTGCGAATAAACAGAGCCCAGTGTTTGAGGCTCTGTTGTTACAAGACATAAGCTAATAGGAAATTCTTAGTTTCATGTCTTGGATAGCTTTTGGCTGGAATCAGAAAAATACAGTGTGACAGAAAGTAAAGCATTTTACGAGCCAGTGTAATGCATTATAGTGACTTTAAAAAAATCTGCAGAGAAAAATGCACAGATTTTTCACCCTCTTTGGGGCCAGATATCTCAGGAAGAAGAAATGTAAAGGAACTCAAACTAGGCAATTTGTTGACAATGCCTATGACATGATTCTATTAGCATACTTTGTGCTTAGCCAAATATTTTCGATTATACTTGATCACAAACATGGTGTTAAATTCAAAATTACAGTAAATGAGCCAAGTTCAAATATAAATATGGCAAAATGTTAATTTCAGAAATTCTTTCTTCCTGAATCATTGGAAAGTGCACAGTTTTCTGCACTAGAAAGAGCCTATTGGATCTTATTCAGTTCAGTAAAGGGACCAAATATGAGGTTAAACTTCAACAAAAGCGATGTGTAATATATTATATCACAACACGGAATAGGTTGCTGAACCCATAACTTCAAGACAAGCAAGAATGACAACTGATAGATTAATGCTGGTGTTTGAGCTAGTTATGAAAGCCTTGAAAATTTGATGACTTAGTCAGTTCAAAACCATTAGTTGCTTCGGTTTCTGTATGAGCCTGGTAGTGCCCATGTAAGGTTGGAGAGGCAAGATGGGTATGATGTTGTTATCAAACATTGCTTATTGTGTTATATATAGATGGTCCTGTTTGCTGGTTTCTTTATTGATGTTCCAAAGCCTCAGTTGAGAGTCTTGCATTGGTTCCCAAGCTGTCTTTTTTGATTTCTTCAAGATTTCAAAGCCTCTGTTGGGTCTCTTGCTGTGGTTCCCAAGCCATTTCTGTTGTTTGCTTCATCTACGTTCCAAAGCCTCAGTTGGGTTTCTTGCTGTCTTTCCCAAGCCTTGGTTGCCCCAGTCCAATATATGGGTCTCTTCATGTTGGTTCCCAAGCCGGTGCTATTTAAAATTACTGCTTCATGGAATTAAATTTTTCTTCAGTACTGTTATATATCGGTTCTGGAAAATTATACTGGCTTCCTATTGTAGTTGTTGAAGGTGCTGCAATATTCATGAAGATGTGCTATTAGGGAATCTAATATTTATATTCTCTTTCAGTCTAATATAATAAGTGAGCTGGACCAAAAGGGTGCATTAATTTGACCAGGGTATTGTGTTCTTCAGTATAAACTTCACATGTTACCAATCCACCTGGGCTTGTTGCAGATACAGGTGATGCATAGGCCAGAAATAGGGCTTAAAACTGACATGAAAGCCACACTGGTGTCAGTTGATTGATAAACTGAGGCCATGAAAGGAGTTGTATCACTTGAAACGCAGCTAACTTGAAAGTGATTGAAATAAATTGGCAAAAAATGGCGGTTTTCGTGAGTATGGGCATTTGGTCATTTGGAAATCAGTCTTCATGTACCTTCCTTTTGTCTTTTATTTCTTGGCTTGTAACGAAGATGAAATTAATTCCTTGCACTTACTGGTCACAAAATTTGAATAAATCTTCTGGGGTTAAAGTTTGATCGTCTATAGTTTGTTGCAGGCTTATTTTGTAATTCTTGTGTTGAGCAATGGAACTATCACTGAAATAGTGAATGTTTACTACTTTTTCCATCATGCTTTTCAAATAGTTGATCAATTTGGCCAGAACTGTATAGATGGCTGTGGTGTCATGTTTGATACAATTGCTGATGATGCATAAGCTGATACATTGTATTTCTTCAGCTTTACAGTATACAACAAACTACTGCAGTGTTGCTTGACCATTGTCCTAGTGATATTCTTGAAGCGCATCTTGGATGATGAAAGAATAATGTTCTGCAAAATCTGTTGGAATAACTAGTTCACCAGGCTTCAAATTTTCTTTGTTTTTCTTCAAGTGACAAGTCCGGTGTTTTGTGTTGAACCACATCATGTATGAATTTTGCAATATCAGATTAGACTACTGTCCAGCGGCTTCGTGGAGGGATATCATTAGATGAAAATTGTATAGATCTTCACAGTTAGTTGTAAATCAGCATCGGTTCGCCAGTCGTCCTGTTGCCTAACCAGGTACTGTGCATTTAGCAACCTGTACCAGCTTACAGTGGTGGCACATTTGCTGAATCGACCATTAAGAAACAGTAAGATGTTTCTAGTGGAGAAAAGTGTGCCCTTTCCAGTGGTACTAGAATGAACTACTTCTGAAGTGACCCTTGTACAATATTTTCATCTGAACTTGACTCGCTTTCTGTGGTTGTGTATTTGGCATTGTGTTTCTGATTGAGTATGATCCACAATAAGTGCTTAGCCAGGAAGATGTCCTGATAGTCCTGCCCCATGTACTATTAATATATGTGCCAAGTTGTAGGTCTTACGTTTTTTTTCCGAGATACCTGGCTCCAAAGAAGGCCAAAACATTTGACTGTGTTTCTTTGAAGTTTTTTTTTGATTACTTTGATGCATTATACTGACTTACAAATTGTTTTACACCTTGCCACTCACTGTTTTTCTGATTCCTTGTATTAAGAAAGGTTCAAACATTGGGCTTTTGCCTGCTTACATCGCACCCTTCTCAGAGAGCTTCTCAAATATAGGGCCTCAGTTTACACCATATGGGTATTATTAGCTCAAATTTTGCGTGAGTTCATTTCCGCGTTAGATCTGTATCCGTGGTAAATTTGAACAAAATCAGAAAAGGAAGAGTGGGAAACTTTTGAAAAATGTGATCACTTAGGATTGAATGACCCTAAGGTAGAATCCAAAATGCCTGTTATAATCGTATTGCAAATTATAGTTTAGTGTAGTTTGCCCATCCAGATTCAGGTTTGCTATGGTTTTTCCAAAACAGTTAAATTAAATGGCGAGAGGTTTCCTTCAAAAATGACGAGACACATTTTTTCCTTCATCCTCGTCTCAGTCTTAGCTCGCTTGCTGTCCGTAATCATCTTGTCATTGATGGGACTTAAACTGTAATCTTCCTCCCTCCCTCCCTCCCTCCCTCCCTCCTTGCTTTCCATCCTATTTCAGATACAGGTGAGGACACACACTCAGTATAAAACTCTTATGTGAATCCTCCCCCCCCCCCCACCCCACCCCCCTCCCTCCCACTGGTCCCCTCTATACACCAAGGAAGGCTAAGGGCAGGAGCTATGCCAGCAAGATACATGACTCTTGGGATGGGGGGAGGGATTGCAGCATTAGATATAGTAAGGTAAAGGCAGTAAGAGAGTTGAGCAGATATCATACCTTTTGTTCATTGGAATCCACAGTGCAAAATACGTCTTTTAATGACATAATTATTATGAATAATAGTCATCTACACTGCTATGTGTAACATACTTTGCACTGTGGGCCCCAAAGAACAAAAGTATAGCAGTTTAGCTGGCTATTATTCATAATAATTATCATACCATTGGAATGAGAAATTTGAGATGTCAATGAAATTATAGATAAATGCCAAGTTGTCAATAATAACTTTTGTCCGCTGCATCAAAGTTTCTCTTCAAAAGTGGAATGTAGATTGCTTACGGGATAGCATGTATGGATAAAGGAATGACTTGAGATAGACTTGTTGAAGACAAGTAGCAATAAGAGTGATGTAATTGTTATGTCATTGTGTTATGTGATCTCGTATGGCTATGATCAGATACCAAGTGGAACTGTGAAGATTTGTGTATTCTACATCAGCAAAACACAGTTGCAGATACTTCTTTTCTCTGGCCTGCTCAGTAGTGAGACCTCTACACAAGAAATGTGTAGCTGAACTAGGTAGCATATTTTGTAGATATGACAAGTAATTGAGTAACCATATCTAATTGTTAGAATGGGATGGATAAAAAAACAAACAATAGTTATAATAAAAATTTAATCAAAACTACTGGAAAGAAAGCTTTGTCTTCGGTCTACAGAATGTGTCACTTCTGTTTTGAAATGACACAATTGGTGTTTGCATGCTTATGGATTATTGACTTGGCCAACTAAAGGAATGCATTACAGGTAATGAGTTCTTCGGCAAATCGGTATTGACAGCAATGACCATCACATAATTGGTAACCCTACTGTAATTGTATACCAGATGTTGAAACTGAACAAGGAACAACCACAGTCATGAAAGGCTGCATTTTTATCTCCTCTTTCCTTCAACAATTATTCTGAGAGTTTTCAAGGAAACATTGACAGGGATCACAATAAATGGCAAAGTTACTGACATAATCGGGTATGCCAATGCTGCCATCATAGTAGACAAGGTAGCTCCCTTTAATGCAACTGCCTAGTTCAGTGGTGTGGAGGGATCAGCCCTCTATTAAATTGTCCAAGACTAGAGTCGTGCTATTCTCTAAATGAGAACTCCAGAAAAATCTCGAAGTAAAAGGTAATTCAAGTGAACAAGAGTCTTCCTCCAAATACTAAGGCACCATCAGAATGATTTGATGCTCCATATTCTTTGTTTGCCTTTATCAGTATCAAAGTTAGACCATAGACTCTATATTGAAAAATGAATTGAAGCTTTTTAAATTTATTTGTATTGTCATTTCTTACATTTGCCATGGTTGATGAAAAGGTTAAATGTTTAGATCCTTGATCAGATGAAGAAATGCAGAGAGCTTCTACATATTACATATTACCAAACAAAGATAAATATAAGATTTGGGACTCTGAGGAGCAAGAGATACCAATTATTACAACCTACATTAAAGGGAAGACACATGGAAAAAGGTTCACTGGAACACAGAACATTTGTTGCTTAAAGACATCAAAGATGGCACAGCTGCACATCAGAAATAGTTTTCCACGTTGCACTGTCAAGATAAGAGCTAACTACATTGATCAGTGACCAATACTAGGAGATTACGTTCTGAAGAAGAATCGATAATAATATTTTGTTATTGCCTTCACCTCTAACTGGATAGGTGAGCTCTTACACATTGTATCATGGTTTAAAATCTAGTTGCTGGTAAATGATATTTCAGGTAACCACAATTTTTGTTTTTAAATTGCTCTATTGACTTGCACAGTAGCATAACTAAGATGCCCTTCACAAAACTCTCATACTCACACCCTTGGTGATTGAGTATTCTGAACCTGAGCCTGATCTTATTGTTCATTTTTGAATTTGTTACATTGCAGCAAGGTGTTGTGCAGTCACATGTAATGTAAAACATTGAATGTTTTGTGCATCATTGTGAAAATTTAAATTAAAGAAAATGTATTGTCATCAAGTTAACATCATAATACTTGTATTTACAGAAGATAAATATTTTTTGCCAACTTACTATGCATTTGTATTTTTGTATTATTTTTCTTCATTATCATTTTCTTTTTGCAGTGGCATTCACGATTTATGTGTTCCTGAAAACCTGACTGAAAATATTGCATAATGGGTATCCAAGACTTGCAAGCTTTTATTGATAGTTCACAAATACCAGGCAGTTCAGTGCCCGTGGATTTATTGAGAATTGCCCGGGGATTGGCAGTGAAACAGAGTCGACAGCAGCAAAAGACTGGAAAACCATTAAACCATGTTAATAGCAAACTGAGTCTTGTAGTGGATGGGGAGTGCTGCTTGCATCGCCTTTATGGTGGCTACTTCTCAGGTAAATTATTTTTTGATGGCAATTTTATGTTGGAGCAGGTATGTGAACTCTTATTTTGCTATTACTGTAAACATACTCAAATCATAGTCGTGAAAATCTGTTTAGTCTAAGACACTGTCTCCAGCTAGTCAGTATGTGCATTACATTGATTAAGTTTTTACATGATTTGCAATTGTAAGAGTGTCTTGATTTGGGATTTCAACTTCCTGTTCAGTTATTCAGTAAATAAACTCCTGAGTAATTTTAGACCCTAATAAAAATAACATTTTGAGACAAACTTTCATGTAACAATGTTCAGTAACCAGTACCAATTACTGGAGTGTGTCAAATAGCAGAACTCTGGCATGCAGCAAATGAGTATTGTGTGTGAGTAAATGATTATATAAACTTCAGCAACTGATTAGAAGTACAAAAACATTGTTTGAAATATTTTTTGTTACATAAATTATTGCTCCTGTTGAGTTAACAGTTCTCCATATTTTTAGATTGGGTCTGTGGTGGCCAGTGGAATCGAATGGTCCAATTCTTAGCCATTTTGGTCCAGACAATACAAACTAACAACATTGAATTAGCAGTATTTTTTAACGGGTGTTTGGAACAGCAACGAATGAATGAATGGATCACGTCCCAACTTCGCATTAGGCAGAAGATTAATCAGGTTTGTATTACTGAACTGCTGAGATAGCTCTTTTTATTATTTTATTTTATTTATTTATTTATTTATTTATTTATTTGCTTCAATTTTGATAAGTGCACTATCCGCATCTTGTCCATTAATGTGCGTATGTAGTTCAGAGATAACAGCAAACCAAATGTCAGCTTGGCAATTTGGGAAATTCTGTGTCAGTTTTATGTTACCATCTTTTGAAGCAGCTCGGAGAGAAATATGGCTGGTTTTGGGGTAGATACACCCTAACTTCGAGAATGGTAGATACTACCACTTTTATGATACTGCAATCTCTGTGCACACTTCAGCAGTCGTCGAGAGGTATCGGACATAATCAATTGTACATCAACTATGTGATGATTAGACTTATATAAATCACTGGGGGGGGGGGGGGGGGGGGGGGGAGCAGGAGGGTGGTGGTATTTGATCACTGTGAATAAGACACTGATTAGATTGAAGTGAAAACAATCTACATTGGGCAACCTCTTGACGCACCTACCACATTGTAGTTGCTTTATGATTGCCTAGATATGTGGAGCTCAATGTAAGTAAACATGTAGTTATTTACCTGTCTGGGAGATTTGAAATTAAAATTGGAACCTTATGCTTCAAAATACAACCTCCCAACTGTGCTAGTGGACCACTGGTGAATATTGACGAGCTACCAAACAAGATTTGAGGGGTCCAGTACTATTGATCATTCCCCTACCAATCTGAAAGCTATTTGAAATATTTAGACACAGTATTACAAGAATGTATTCATCACCCTGTGGTGAGAGAAATTGACCTGTTTACACATTTGTATAGAATTTGATGAAGACTTAGACCACAACTAAGGTTAGGGAACAGCATGATTGTAGCTCAAAGTGTTGGTGGTGGGTAGGTGATGAAACAAAGAAACTTAATGAATATCTTAAAGATGGCTGAGCTACGCAGCTTTCTTAAGTATAGTCGCAAATTTCTATTGTGCAGAAACATGGCTTTAGACCCTAGAGCACTTACAGAAGGAATTGTCTGGTAAATGTACTGCTCCACCCCCCCCCCCCCCCCCCCCCCCCCGTTCTTACTGATATGTATAAAGTCAGATTAATTTGTCTCTGTGGTGCTTTGGGTGCCAGGAATTAGGTCATACTGTACACATTAATGAAGGCATTAAATGTTGCACAATTTAAAAATGCATCTCCACCATCTTTGAAGAAACTAGTAAGTAAAGTCAATACTTCACTTTTGGCACTAGTATTTTGATTCACCCTTGTATAGGATTTTTTGTCATAATATAATGAAAATAAATAGTACAAAATACAGATACACACTGGATATATAAGTATGCTTTTATGAGGATAATACATGTGATTGGCTGTGGCCTTGATGAAGGAAGTATCCCAGCATTTTCTTGCAACCTAAATCAGGGTGGCTGGAATAACCTCTGTTCTCCAGAATATGAGGTCAGTGTCTTAAAAACTGCTGTGTCATATGCAGTTGGTACCTGTTGTATGATATTCACACACAATTTGCACTACACAAGTTGTAACATCCTCAGTGTGTGTCATCAAATGCAGGTCGCAGTTCTGTACATGAACCATTGCAACGAAAGCATGAGAGTGTAGAAAAGGTAAACATCAGCTAAAAAGGGACAGAGTAACTGCCTGATCAGTCATTTTGTTCATTATCTAATGAAAATTATATTACATTATGATTGTACGGGAAGCCCTATAAAGGCTAGTAATTTCCACTTCCACTCTTCACAAACATATCACAAAAAAAAAGGTCAGTGGGGGTGGGAGAATGACATGACAGTAAATAGTTATGATGTTGTGATACAATTTGAATAGATTCAAGAGTTATGTGATATATTCAAAAGTCATAACACATGATTTCCTCTTTGCTTCCCAGAGAGGTTCATTTCAAACCTTTCTATAACCACTTCATAACAGGCAAACACCTTCACAGAGAGGATAATTTTGAAGAGAAGTTGAGAGTATGGCATACTTTCTGGGCATTTTCTCAACTTGACAGAATCTTTGTAAACCACCGTCTATTACGTATCTCCATTCTAATGATCACTGTAAAAGTGGTGATTGACCTCAACACAACTTAGGGCCAGCTTAAACAGGCTCTATGTAGAACAGTGAATGTTTCTCAGAAGATATGATTTTTCATCCTGTGGTTTGGGTGCAGACCATTTGAATTAAACCTAACAGTTTTCTGGACCACAAGGATGGGGGTTTGGAGCAAATATTGTTAATATTGATCAGCTTTCATGAAGTTGCTGAAGTAGTTGTGTTTCCTGGTGCCAATGAAACAGTTGTTGTATAACGCCTTGTGTATGAAGCGGATTTACTGTAGTTCGGTGCACATTTCTCACATAAATGAGAATATATCACAAAACTGATGACTACACAAAGAAACACGTTACAGAATGTATGGAAGTAAAATATGTTATCACACACACCTCACTGAAACGTGTGAAATTAATCTCAGAAACAAGAACATATTCAGTAAACAAGACCGATAATGTTAACAGAAATTTAGAAACAATGCAGGGCTTCCTCTGTTGGGGAAACGTGTTCGCTTTTTCTGGCCAGCAGGCCAATGAGGTTAAAGAGTGTGAGAAGGCAGACTATTTCTTAAGGTGGACATGTATGTGCAAGATGGAAAGTTGAGTGTGTTGCACGTTGGTGACATAGATTATTAATGAAATTTTGTTATGGTACACAGTACACTTTAACATTAGTGAAATGCATATTTCATGTGCAAGATACTGTTCCATTTACTTCAAAACTGTGCTGTCACAGATATATTTTGGAAAGTTAATAACCAACAGAAATTCAACAAAGTGGGTGAATATTTGTAGAGAATTGATTGAATTTAAAAATGTTTTGTACTGCTCTTGGAGATAATCAGTGTGAACAATATCTCAAAATTGCAACCACAGATGAAAACATAGTGCTCAATATGTATATATTATAGATAGGTGATAAAAAGTGTAAGGATTAGCTGAAGAAAACACCACCATCCTTGTGCAAAAATGAATTTTTGGGGAATGTTTGAACTGTTTAAAAAGGTATCCAACTGATGTGTGCTGTTCAGATACTATGTATGAGGTGTTTCCAGAATGAATTTTGACTCTGCCAGGAAGTTTTATGTATGAGATGCTCATGCCAAGAAAACTGCTCCATCATGAATGATATCGGTTTATGAAAGTTAATGGCTCCCTGAGTTACTGGCTATGCACCTATGGTTAGAATTTCATGCTGCATTAAGTCTGTGGCTGGTAAATACTGTATTTCATGAAATAACAATGTAAATCCCTCTCACACAGGATGCAAGAGATTCCTGTCTGGCTGTGACGAATGCATTATTTTTGTTCATTTGATTTTTGATGAATGGTGTGATTGCATGTACATCTTTGTTCAGCAGTGTTTACCGATTCTTCAAGGATAACTTTCTGTGTCTTCTACCACAATGATGGGTCCTCAGAGTCTCCTGAGATGCTATTTATTGTGACCAAAACTGTTCAACTTTTAGTGCTTCTATTTCTTGTAAATGAGTGATGTGGCGTAGTGATCAGCACACTGGAGTTGCATTCAGGAAGATGATGATTTAAATCCCCATCCAGTCACTCAGATTTAGGTTTTATGTGAAATGCTAAATCACTCCCAGACAAATGCTGAGATGGTCCCTTTGAAAAGGGCACAGCCGATTTCCTTCTCCATACTGTCTGAATGTGTGCTTGTGCTCTGTTTCTAACAAATGTGCTGTTGACAGAATGGTAAACTCTAATCTTCCTTGTGTTTCTTGTACACTAGCCAGTACTCTTCACTGTAAAATGGTTGGTTCCTGTATTCTGAAATTATCTAAGCACAGAGGAACACACACTTTTCTGTTAATACTTTCGGCCCAGCTAATGCCTCTTTCTGCACGTATGTGAAGTCTATCTTGAACTTTTTCTGATGAGTATACTGACCAGAAAGATATCTCCTGTGGGCTCTTGGATTTTGATTGTTATCCAAACTCTTCCTATTCCATGACGAATAATGTCAGGTATGTACATGTTTGACAATAAGACATATAGTTTAGTGTAAACTCTGTGAATAGGCCTTCTTTCCCAGATTACTCGTGTCTTTGCTGTGCTGGCACTGCTAGACCGGTGCACCAAGTCACCAAGTTGGACAGTTTGTGACTCAAAGTCCAAAATGCTCACAGGAAATCATTCCCAAGGGTAACATCAAAATCCCGACTTTCATTAGCACCTCCATATAAAAGTTATGTTAACCTTTACCAATCTACATCTTATCACAGCATGTCCTGAACAGACTGATAGTTTCTGTACCCAATCCACTTTTGTGATAATTTTGAAGTTTTTAATACTGCTTATTGGCAGAGGCTAAAAATAATGGGCTCACCTGAGCACCCATGTCAGTTAAAATTTTCACTGATTTTTTTCCCTTTATGTTGCTTTTTATAATCATGTTTTCCACCACCAGTAATCTCTGAAAGGTAACATGATTTAATGGGAACTCAGAGTGGCGGCTGCACCTGCTCCCGTCCCATTCAGAAATCCATATGCACAGTTTTCTCTGTACCCTCGGAACCTTCCATTGCCTCAGTTTCATCTGTACTGTGAATGGTCACAATTAACACTTAAATGACCAATCTGTCTGCAGTGAGAACAGCAGGGGCCTGACATCTATTTCTGTATGCCCTGGACACTTACAATGTCTACAATGTTCTCATAGTGAATACACGATGAGAATCTTTCCCATAAGAGGAAGATGAGACAAAACAGTTAGCCTCTTCTCTCAGTAGTGCAAGGTGATGCATACTTTATTTCTCTACCAGTTGGCGGATTTATCCCCATGATAAACACATCCACAGCTCTGTGTCTGCCTCTTGAAAAAGTAAATCATTTCTTCCTCTCACCCCAGGAAATAAGCGTGATATGGAACTGATTGGGCAAGGTCTACAAAAACCTCAAAATATTCCCTGGTCCATTGACTGAGGGTGGACAGCTTGTTGCAGTAAAACCCTCACCCTTGGCCAACATATCAAAACTGCCAGCATTATGAGAGTCTGCATAGGATCTTGCATCTCCAGTCAGGTTCAGATGTGCAATATTAAACTTAAAACTGTCAAGCCAAGAACACATCTGGCAAACATAGTGCATGTTTTGCAACACTGTGGCGACATTTCCTGAATTCTTCCCCGAGAATGAAGTTATGAAGTTAACAGGGGGGAAACTGTTAACCCATGGGAGTGTGCTACAAAAACAATGAATGTCTGTGTGGTTAATGGAATCAAAGAGTTTCCTGAATGCTGAATTCTACTTTTTGATTAGATGATGGCTCTTGGTTTGCTAGCAGCTGTACCTGCGGTTCAAGGGTAGGGGCCTCTTATCTGATCTTACAAAGCTTTAAGTGGCTCACTACTGCCCTTGTCTGCAGTACTTTCCATTGATGACTGTGCAGTGGGCATTCTGTCATTTAAAGTTAGTGGCAACACTTACAGCAAAAATTAAACAGCAAGTGCAGAAGTGCTAAGATTTCTCCCTCCGAATCAGCACCTGAAAATAAGTAAACGAAAATATACTGCTCTCTTCTCAGACATCCGTGACATCCTCAGCGTTTCCATTTGATCAGGTCAGCAACTGGAAAGCAGTGCTTTAATGACACTTAAAATGTTTTCTCAATGTAGAAGTGGTAGCAACGTTGTTTTGGTGTCGAAGTGACAGCAATGTGGTGAGGTGTTGATGGTTCATGTGCGGAGGCGGGGACACATTGGCTGTAGCAAGCTAGATGACTGCATCTTGCAATGGATAGCCTGCTGGCATGTATGTGGCAATGTAGAATGTGTTGATGGCAAGTGGCTGGCAAACAGCAAGGCAAGCAGCAGCTCTGTGACATGCTGTAGGTGACAGTGAACCCACTGCGTACCAACTCAGCCAATCTCTCACCGGCCCAGTTAGCATCAGATATCTTAGTCATGGCAGATGTTGACACAAAATTGAAGCTTCCTTATTGACCAAAAGATGCAAATCCCACTTCTGACACCTGTTTTTCTTTTTATGCAGTAGACAAGACATATAACAGTTGCACCCAGGTTTTCCAGTGAAGCTCTTATCCAGTCGTGGGGTCACAAAAACGATGTTAACTTCAGTACTGGAACGGAGTCCAAAGAAAAATGAGTGTAGGAGGATGCATGTTGTTATTAATTGGAAGCCGGTGCTACAGTGTGTGTCCAGCCTGGAACCAGTGCTCCAGGTGGTGGCCAGCAGTTACGTGATTTCTCTCCCACCCATCCTATTGACTACTTAGAATGGGTAATAGTGAGCACGTTGTCAGCAGATCACATTCCATGTGAACAAACAGCCTCTGTTGAAGCAATGATCCTACTTGGTGTGTAGGCCACAATGAATTCTACTTGAACATTATGGGAGATTATTAAAATGAAAAATTAAAAATAAAATGAAGTGTTTCAGTCACCAGTCAGACTGGCTGGGTGACCTGCACAGAGGATTTAGTCCAGTTAAGAAAGGAAAATTAGGGGGAAAAATGTGGTTAGTCACAAATTTTTGCACAGTGATAGTGGGAATGTAATGAGTAGCATACTAAAAATTCTGATTGGTGGGATGTGAGTGTGGATGAAGGGGACTTGAGAGTGGTAGTTGGAGCTTGAAGGGCCCTTTTTTGTTATTTTTGACTATCTCAAAAACTGTGGCTTCTAGTGAAAATGTTTCCTGGCACAAAATTAAACTACATTAAATTTCTTTATTCTTTAGCACTGGTAGTTTCTGCATTGTGGGGGATGGAAACATTTCAGATTATTAAAATAATATTTTAATAATATAGAATTAGATTTACCTCGTTAAATAATGTGGCTCAAGAACAAATATTAAATGTTTGTACCACATCAAAGTGCTGCAGCATATTACAGGATTGTGTTCTAGGAGTGTAACATGGTGGAAAATGGGGGAAGGTAGGTTGCTGGATTGTGGTCATGCACTTCCCTCCTTCATAGGTCTGCAAAACGGAGAGAGAGCAAGCAATTCCCCATTCTGTCTAGTGCACTACGTCGTAAAATGGAACTACACAGCATTGCAGAAAGTTATACTGAATCTGCTGCAACTTGCATATGAATTGCTGGCCACACTGTGTGCAGACGTGCCTGGGGTATTTATTTTCTGCAAAGTGCATTGACAGTACATGGAATTCAGATATCAATTACTAATTATTCTAAAGCAAGATACACATATGGATAGAACCTATGTAACTCTCTGCACCCTACTCTACATTCCTAGAGGGGAAATAGATTCTGAGTCATCCAATACACCAGCTGCCAAGTTCTTTCAGGAAAGGCAACTCCCTGAACCAAGAATGCTGCTCACTTTTCAGTTTACAGGCTTCACTATATCTCCCCAGCATTTCCTGTCCAATTCTCTCATGTGAGTGGATAAAATAACTTAACTGTGCTTGTAGTTGCACAGTGGAGTTATTTTCTGTTTATTACGTATTTACTTGCAGTTAAGTGGGAGAATACCTCATTTCAGAATATGGAGTCATTGACTAGTTGGAAGTGTTGTTTAACAAAAATGATAAACTTGGCGATGTCAAACTGAAGTCAATGAACCGTATGTTTCTGTGGAAACTTGGACTGTGGTGTTTTTTTTAATGAGTTTTTATCTGGTTCCCTTGAACTGTTATTAGCTTGTCAGTGGAGCCAAAAAATGTTGACTGGACGAAAAATTTGTGTAGTCACACATTTTTGTGCTGTGGTAGGAGGGTATGTCATGAGCAATATACCAAAAATTCTGATCAGTGTGGTGTGAGCGTATGGGTGAGGGTTTTCTTGAATATCTTGCCTGCTTGTTCATTATTTTGCAGACCTATGAAGAAGGTAAGTGCACGACCACTATTCAACGACCTACTATTCCTCACACTCGTAAACACCTGGCCCCCCCTCCCCCTCCACCCTGTTACAGCCTCAAAACGCACAATTTACCCCTTAGTATGGCCAGATGTGGGACATACATTAAATATTTTTTTCTTAACATGCTGCCTTTAACAAAAAACATAAAGTGTATACCATTAAAACATTATTTTTAATAATCTGTGATTTTACAATACCTTCCAATGTGAAAACTAATAGTTCTTTAGAAAAAATTAGTAGGATCTTTTATGTAGGAAATAGAATGTGGTTTAATTTTGTACTGGAAAACACTTCCACTAGACGTTGTGGTTTTATAGACATTATAGAAAAACCTAAAAAAGTCTCTCCCACCATTCCGGATAGTTCATATGTTGTTCATAACATTCCCCCCTATCACTGTAAAAAAAATTTGCAACTACACAAATTTTTTCCCTCAATAGACATTTTTTGTCTTCATTGGTGGGGGTTAATAATGGTTCATGGGCAATAGATAAAAACTCTCATGAAAATACCACATTCCAAGGTTTCACAGAAACATATGATTTATTGGTGTCTGTTAGACCAAGTTCACCACTTGGGTTAACCACCACCTCCAACTAGCAAATCGCTTCATGCTCTGATGTGAGGTCTTTTCCTACTGAACATGTGCTCACTCACTAAAATGCAACACCCGCCTACCAAGTTTTTGATGTCGATGAGCTTTTACACTTGTGGAACACATTTTCAAATTCCTGCAGTCTTTCCAGTTTAGAAAAATGATTTTGTTGTTTGGGAAGAATCACTTATACTTTAAAGGGACATTATAACTAGTGTAAATTGGGAGAAGTTATTTACTTTTAAAGTAAGTACATAATTTATAAATGAATTTAAAAGTTTTGGTGTGACATAAGAAAGCGATTGCAAAGCCTAGATATATATCTCATGTTGAAATGTAGACAAGAAGTATCTCTAGCTTCAAACCATAAAAATTACTGCTTTGTACGTAAAAAATAATTCTTTAAGAAAAATGTGCTAAATAACAGGATAGTAGTTGTCTACTGGGATGTTGACTGATTACATAAGCTGACAGACTGAATGACATAATTACATTCTATATTTGTCACCACAGAGTTGAATGTATGTATGTTCAAGTTGGCATAATGAAATATAATTCTGAAGGACATGATGTAGAGTGGAATGTGCAGTAAAATTTTAACTGTGCTGTTAGAACATAAACACCTCTGAAATTGGGATGTATTCTGAAAGAAGCACCTAAAAGGTATGACAGCTATGATACCATTTAAATTGTTGTGTGTTACTGTCAGTTCCCAACCTACCTAATACGTTAGAAATTGCTACATATTATGAAAAAAATGTATGTCACGCACCACGTCATATCTCCCTGCAAATCAACATTAGTTCTTTTTCATATTTATAAAATAGTATGCTAACAGTTCCTACATAGTTCATGCCATTTTTGCAAAAGGAACCAGATCCACAACAGTGTGTATATTATTCAGAAAAGACACTACCATTGCTCTTGTTTGTCATTGCCAACTGCCCTGTTATGACTAACACTGAAGTTTTAGCTGAAGTATGAACAACACTGCTGACAATATAATTACTGTTAGGTCAGCAGTGTTGGGAGACAAAGCACTATCGGCACAAATTGTCCCAACTTGTAACGACTTCTATGAATTAAGGACTAGGAATATCAGAGCTTGAGAAAGTTTATTGCATAATGTTTATAAACTCTACTTGAGAGCAAGTGCTTATCCTACACCATTGTATATTAACTACACTTTTTTGTTTCTTTCTGTCATTTATTCTTGTTTTCCATTAACATTGTTTCATTGAGTATAAATGACAGGAACTTCGTAATTACAATGAAACAAATGCTAGTGGAATTAACATTGTGTACATAGAGAATTTGAAGTGATTGACAAATAATGTGAGAAACAATAGGAAAAAGTTAATTCTGGGAATGTAAAAGGGGGGTTAAACACTGTCAACATCCCAAGGACACTCGACTCGTCTGCTATACCTGGGAGGACTGGCAGGCCACTACTCGGTTCTGCAAGCTTCGAGAAGCAAACCTTTTACCACTTGACTTCAGGAACAGAATGTGGCACTTTTGTTTTTCATTTACTGCTCCCGCTAATAGCGCTTCTCTGGAAGTGCTACTTTCTGCTGGGACAGCTCATAAGTTTATTTCCAACAGGTGCAGGGACACTCCTGCCTTTACGGGAAAGTTACTAGCCCTTCAGTTGGCATAGTATGGTAGGACCAAAAATACTATAGATGAATTACGGAGAGATCCAGTTCCAGGCTGGAGAGAGACCCTTCCATCAAAACTCTGAGAACTGGTTCTGACATCCCCAACAACTGAGATGATGGTCAAATGGCATGGTTAATAATGATATATTTCACTTTATATGTTAGGAAAGATTTGGCAATTCTGCAAGCAACCGTCTGTACATAGCTTTTGAATTTAGAAAGTAATTGATGCCCTTTTAGAATAATAGTAGTTTGTTCCATCCAAACCTTCAGTGTGCCATAGTTGGAGGTTTTGTTAAGAGGCCAAACTGTATATTATAATAAATGTTCTATTAATGTACATTTGTGAAAGGATTACATATAATGAACATGAATATCTTTCAAGCTTTGAAGTTAAAAAAATTGCACAATATAATTTTTATGTGGAGAAATTATTTCATGTTATAACATTTTTTTAAATGGTATTATGGTCAACTTTGACTGTAAAATGTTGGCACAGTTTTTACAATACTCTACTAGATAGTGATCACAGTGCAGAAATTGCAGTAGTGAACTTAATGAATAAATAATTTTACAGTCCTAGGTTTTCATATTTCATAATGCTCTTCAAAAAAAATGTTGTGGCTTGGAACCCCTGCCATGAGAAGTGTTACAAAATTGTCTCTCTGTTGATAAGCTTTTCCTCTTTTGATGCAGACCAGAAATATTTTTTTTCGTTTACATTGTTTCATCTTTGTGTTATAAGATATTACTAAATATATCTCTTGGAATTCTTAGGTTTTGAAGCACATAAATATAAAGGGAACACCACCACCTAAAGTATGGTGGGCAGCTCCAAGTTGTTTGAGGACGTGTCTTCGTATGGCTCTGAGGCATCTTAGTATCAGTGTTGTAAGTATTTAATTTAGTATCAAAATATTGTTAATTCCTAACAAAATTGTGGTTACTGTTCGTCTATTTTGAGGATTGTAATCATGGTGTAGTGTGTACTTTAGAAGTAAGGATCATTACTCAGGCAGGGGGCCACAGTTATTTGAAATAAAAATAGAAAACTGTGGCAAATAAGATATATTGGTAGACATAGTATGATTATTTAGTTTTGTTACTAAATATCACTGTTACTGTTCTCCCTCTTCCAGGCTAAGGTCTTCTTAGAAATGGGCTGACTACTCTCTCAGAAAATTCAGCATGTCACACATCAGTTTCAAAATTTTTTTCCCCCCATTTGTGTTTTGAATGCTCTGATGCAGCCTCCACAGTGTTTTTTCTTATACCAATCTCTTTGTTTTGGATTATCAGTTAGTTGTTATATATATTCTAATCTCAGGCTGCCTCACAATTTTTGTCTTCCACAGCTCTGTCTAGTACTGTGAAAGTTATTCCCTGCTGTCTTATATCACATGTTCTATCAGCCTATCCCTTCTTCTTGAAGATACGATGAGATGGCTGCTGGATCAGTTGTCTGTTGATGTTGGCTCCGTGTTGTTCAAATGGTGTTCTTGTGTGGCAAGTGCTGTTATTGGCAACTTGTCACTGCACCAAGTAGTGAAAGTTTCACTTACCCAAGTGCATGTTTTCTGAAAGACATTAAGTTTCAATAAGGCAGGGCAAGTGTTTAATGTGTTGAAATGCATTTGGATGCCACCAGTAAGGGGGGTCGTTGCTCTCCTGTTGGTGCAGCGTGACAATGGAGGTTTGCACTATGTCAGCTGAGGAGCAGCAGCATGCAGACAATAGGCTGCATCAGGAGCTCCCTGCCAGCTGTTCTGCAGTCCCGACAAGCTGCAATTGGTGTGAGGCGAGCTCATCGGAAGATGACATAAGTAAGTCAGCGGCACAGATCAACATGGAGAGCCCATGCACTGCATTGTGCGTCAAATGAGCAAACAGATGTGATCAGTATGGCTAGCCACAAAGGAACAGTGGCAACTGACATGACTAATTCGAATGATAAGGTAAAAGGGAAAACTGCAACAGTTAGAAAGTGGTGAATATACGAAAGTGGTATGAAGACTTGATAGTATTTATTAAGCAATGCAGAAATTAAGACGAGT
Organism: Schistocerca americana; assembly: GCF_021461395.2. Lineage (NCBI taxonomy): Eukaryota > Metazoa > Arthropoda > Insecta > Orthoptera > Acrididae > Schistocerca > Schistocerca americana. The sequence goes on from NC_060130.1 coordinate 294,034,513, forward strand.
AACAAGAAGAACCAGGAAGTTATACGAGAGCAGCTTGGTCCAAAAAGAAAGAATCCAAAGGCTGTATAGGTACTGGTATGTTCAACTTTTTAAGGAAGAGTTATGATAAACCAAAATGGAACTATGGAAACAGTTCGAGGAGACTAGCTCAGAAATGGATCCCTGGCGAATCCTATACATAATAGTCTGCAAGAAAATACAGTCACCGGCAGTCTGGTACACACTCAAAAGGGACAATAACAGAAAATTGTGAATAGTTGCTTGCTTTGCTAATGGAAACACTACTTCCAGGCGACAGTGATGTCAGAGAAGTAAAAGGAGACAGAAGATCAGCATAAGTTTATGACAAAGGTTACAAGCTGTCTGTAGAAACAATAAATATTTATACCTGTTCACACAGAGAAATTAAACAAAAAATTTTAAGATTTAAAAAGAGAGACTCTCTAGGACTGGATGGGCTCCGCTGGAGTAATACAAGCCTGATCAATTAAATATTTACTTGCATGACTTATAAGAGTATCTTTTGCAAGGAAGGGTCCCTGCACAATGGGAAGCAGCAAGGTGTGATTGTTAGTAAAGTGGATGAAAATGATTCAGTGTTATCAAAATCCTACAGACCAATGTGCGTTCAGAATATTATCGACAAGATATTTGCAGAATTACACTGGTGTGTGAAACTTAAGGATGAAAATAACTTTCGCATGTTTTGTCACTGTCGAGTGACATAGCTCGCTAAAACATGGACTGTACATAGAAATAACTGCTACGTTATAGTACAGAAGCTAACTACATAATGAGACGAACAGAAATTGCACATACATTCAAAGACATAGTTACACTGAAGCCACCGCGATTCATATTGGTTCCCTATACATTACAAAAGGTGGTTAACAGGGCAGTACATGCTCTGTATCATACTCACAAGGTTGGTAAAGAGTTCTTGTGATAGTACATTCCATTCCTCCTTCAGAATGGTGTAACACATCTCCCCAATGCATTCCACAGACTCATGATGGGATTTAAGTCAGGGAAGGTGAAGCTGGTCCATTTGCTGAATATCCCCTCATTTCAAGAGCTTCTCCACTTGCACTGTTTGATATGGTCACGCATTGTCATCCATAAAAATGAAGTTGATGTCAAATGCACTCCTGAAAAGATGCACATGTTGAGGAGTGTGGTGTCACAGTAACGTTGACCAGTGAGTTTACCGTGTTCAAAGATTTGGAGGTCAGTATGACCATGCAACATTATGCATCCCTACACCATAATACCTGGACCACCAAATGATCCTGTTCGACAATGTTTGTGGGTGCATTATGTGTTTCCATCTTTTACCATATGAGGGTACGTCCAGAATTGTTGAACCTGATGATTTTGGTGGTTCAGGTGTTAGGGGGTGGGGAGACGTAACATTGCATGGGTGTACTGACATCCAAATCTTTGAACATGTTGCACAGACCCATGTAACTTTATTCTGACACTGTACTCTTTCCCCATGTGTCTCTTTAAAAGGTGTGTGTTCTACCATTAGTTCCTTTTTATGGATGATAATGCTCAACTGCATCGAACAGTGCAGGTGGAGGAGCTCTTGGAATGAGAAGATATTCGACGAATGGACCGACGTGCCCGCTCCCCCATTTTAAGTGCATTGAGCAGGTTTGGGATACATACAGGAGACGTATTGCAGCACATCTAGAGGCAGTGACGACTGTCCAGCAGTTGTCATCTGCACTGGTGGAGGAATGAAGTGCCTTATCACAAGAACTCCTCACCAACCTTGTAGCAGTATGGGAGCACATTACAGAGCAAGCACTGCCATCCTTGGTGATCACACACTCCATTAAGAATCATGTCTGGCTTTTGTAATGTCCAGTTGACCATAAATTGCGATGACTTCAATGTAATTATTGCCTTTCAAATAAAAATGTTAATTCTATTAGTCCAGTTGACCGTCATAAATTGCAGTGACTTCATTGTAATTATTACCTTCGAATAAAAGTGTTACTTCTATTAGTCTCGTTGTTTATTTCTTTCTGTTACCTTCTGTACAATACTTTAGCAGTTCTTTCTCTGTATGGTTAAAGCTTTATCGAGCTATGTTACTTGGTAGTGACACATCAAGCTAAAGCAGCTTTTGTCCTTAAATTTTGCACCCAAGAGATGACAAAATCATAGACTACTACACGGAACTGAGCCCTCTCCAGTACCGATTGAGAAGAGGCAAGGCAAGGCAACTAAAGATTCAATAAATAAGGTAATCTTGCTAGTGACAGAAACTCATTCCACATGTGCTCTAGTAACGATGATCAATAGTATTGATGCTTTCGATAACCGATGGTTGCCATCTGTTTTTGATCACCTTACGAAGTTGGAGTATCCAGAGACATTGTACAACTACTCGAGACACTGTTGCTACAGGACACATGCATCGTTAATATGACTCTGAAAGGAAATAACAAAGACAATAACATAAGTTTGCTGCAGGGGTCAGTGTGTGGTTCAGAGTTTTAGAATGTATCCCATGAACTTGAAGGATGTTGTCAGAATGGCAGTGTCACTAACACCTCACAAAACCACTAACCTTCAGCTAAAAGGGAACCTAGTAAAAAATCCTAAGATAAAATAAATGGGGTAATAATTAGAAGTAGTAAAATGATATATTTATGGTATTCCAGGATGAACATCATAATTTTGCACATAATACAGAGGAGACAGGCAGAGTAGGTACACAAGGTTTGGTACATAGGACATCCACAACTGAGATGCATAATAATTAATTTAGAGAGATCTGCTTCAGTTGCGCTAATATTTATTCAAACCATGACTGGTTCCAAGATTTTAAAAGCCCACCTTCGTGTGTATGAAATTATTGTATTTGGTAATACATAGGAAGTGGCTGGGCCAGTCAGTGCAAGAGTTCCAATCATTGCATGTTGGTGGAAACTGTGTGCTGCTGGGCAGGTGCATTGTAGGAGCACCAACCACTACTGTCTAGAGGGCCACACTGGTGTGGCCCTCCATGCAGTACTGGTTGGCCTCCTGTATGGCTGCCCAGCAGCTGAATCTTTTTGCCAGCATGCAATGATTGGAACTCTTGTGCTGACTGGTCCAACTGTTTGCTACCTATTACCAAATAAACTAATTTCGTACACCTGAAGGCGGGATTTTAAAATCTTGGAACCAGTCGTGGTCTGAATAAATATTATTGCAACTGAAGTGGATCTCTCGAAATTAATTATAAGAATAGGTACTAATGTGATGATCAAATTTATAATCATCACAGATAGGCAGTTCGTATTTCCCTTCAGGACAATCGGAATATACCACCAATCTATATTAGCATCAGTCGTAGTATATGGTAGAGCACTTGAGCTGTTTGATTGCAGCTTGTAATGTAAAACCAGATACATTAGTCAGAAGAGATCAGTGAGGACTACTACAAAGATTAATGGACACCCACTGCACTACTCCAAATGATGCATTGCTAGTAATTGTAGGAATATTTCCATTGGAATTGGTAATCAGGAATAGGGGAGCCCTTTATGGGTTAAAGAAAGGCACTCAGATGGAAGTTTGAAGGATACTTGAAAGTAATGTCAGTACCAAGAAGTTAATACAAGATTGCATATTAAAAATGTGACAAAATGAATTGGATACTTCAAGCACAGGCAGGGGAACATACAAATTTCTCCCAATTAGGAAGGGATTAAAAATTAGATTTTTAACTCATCAAGTGGACTGATACATTATGTGACAGATCAGGGCCTGTACCCTGTGTATAGTCTGCTGGTAAACTTGTGAGTGAGCAGTGCTCTTGGTTGTGGAAGTGGCCTTTCCTGGAAGAATCCTGCCACTGCCCTGCAGGCACAGCCAAAATCAGTTGCATGTTTCCTGCCCTGCCATGTAGTGCAGTGTGCAGGGATTTGAGATGATGCTGTTTGTGTGATTTTAGTTACTAGAATCAATTAATTCAATCTGTGTGTTAAGTAATACTTAGTTATTCAGAAGTGATTAATATGTGTACTACATCACAAGAAAATTTGTACAATACAGAGATGAGCTGTTTTTGGATTACACACCTTGTGATCATCTCTTATGTAATGAACAGCTTCTAGTAAAAAGTTGACACAAAAAGAACTGTTGGCTAATATTGGCAGTCCCAATCAAAGGGCTGCAATTTATATAAAAAGTCAGCATTGCCACAATGTTACACATCAGAAAGGAATGTGAAAGTAAACCTCATGATTTACGGAGCTGCCAAGAAAGAGTGCTAATAATTTTAGGAGTAAAACCGTTGTTAATAGACAGCTTATCAAAATCTATAATTCGACATTCATTTTAGGACTTTAACAAAACTCAAAATAAAGTACCGATGTTATGGAAATTACTAATTGCTGTAAAACCAAAAACCCATTTTCCTTGGCAGAAAGGTGTTTCGCACATGACACTGTGTGAAATGAGATTTATCTGGGAGAGATATGTAAGTTAAAGGTTCTTGTAGAGAGAGGTGATGTAATTGACTAGTGATGGACATATTTGAGGCAACTAAGGAAATTGAGAGAGAAAGGTAGAAAGTTCTTTTATATCACCAAAATTTGGGTGGACAACAACATTACTTTCAGAAAATATTTAAAGGGTCCTGCCGTTGTGTACACTGTTAGTGAAAGCAACAGGATCACCATGATGAATATTGGATTTAATGATGGGTTTATTTATTAGTTGACATCAGTGTTATCCTCTTCAAAGTATTGCCCATTACCTGTTATATGGTTATGGCAGCACTTTTGATAATTGCCGAAATGCTTCTGGACTTCTGTTTTTGGGGTAGCCTTAGCTCACTCACCAATGCGTTTTAGATATCATGTATGCTTGTGAAAGACTGCCCTTTAAAATTTTCTTTTGTTTTAGGAACAAAAAAGAGTGATTTGGAGCAAATATGGAGGCTAGGGCATCATTACAGTATTGTTTTTGGTCAAAAATTCAGTAACACACAGTGATGTGTGAGCCAGGTGTATTATCACGGTGGGAAAAAAAAGATGTATTGCCCTGCCACAAATACAGGCTGTTTTTTACTGCTTCTCACAATCAGAGTTGAAGTTATAAGTTGTACTACTCATTGTTCGTTTCACCTTATGACAGAAATTCATAATGCACCATACTGTTGAAATCAAAGAATACTTTGAACATAACATTAATATTTGACTGCTCTCGTTGAGCTTTTTTCCATCCTGGTGATCCAGAATGCTTCCACTGGGCTGGTTGCACCTTAATGTCACATAATATTTGTCACATGTTACATCACCAAATATGATCCATTTCAGTTGTTCTGTATCATTGTTGCCTTCATCTAGCAACTCCTGAGCAATTTGCATTCACCACGGTTTTTGTTCAAAATGCAATAATTTTTGAACAAATCTACTTGAAACATTTAAAATAATGCCATGGCACGAGTCATTTGATACGCCAACATCCTCAACAACTTCTTTGATTATGATTTGGCGATGTCTCATTGTTTGTCCATACACTTTTTCCACAGTTTCATTGGCTGGTGTGCTGGTGCGTCCAGGGCACTCGTCATCTTAAACATCTTTACGGCCTCCTTCAAAATGCTAATACCACTTCTTGTAGTGCCGCATGTAAAAACAATGGAGACATTTACATCAACACTGTAGTAGGTCCTAACAAGCCTAGATTTGCTTCTGGAGGAGGTTGAGCAGATACTAACACACATACAGAATACTAGATCACTTCATTAAAACTTGAACAATCTGAAATACTTAACTTGAAAACAGTCCATGTCCACAAGAATGTCTCTGTATTTGTTACTGTTACTGTCACTGTAACTTATCACCTGATACAATACAGAATGATAGTCACATCTCAGTATACAGTTGACTATCAACTTCAATATAAAGTTTTTGCTTCCAATACAACTTGCACTACTGGATCTGAAGTAAGGTGATTCTGTTGTCTTAGATGATGATTTGATAGCAGGGTGAACTATGCCACACTCTGATGTAAATAATTCATTTGTTATTGTATCAGGTAGTGACTGTCCTTACTCATGGTTCTCTACCACCTTTGACATGGGACCTCATTCTTTCGATGATACCAACTTATAAATCCTTGTTTTATGTCTAGTCGACTCTCCAAAAGCAATTTCTAAAACTTAGGTGCACCTTATTCCATTCTTACAGTAAAATTTAATACAAATTCTTTGATTCATCTTTTCACAAAATAAATAATTACTAATAGTGCCAAAACACTTGTAACATTTTTGTCAGGTGACAGGAAACTAAATATGTAATATGGGTAACTTTGTGCACACACTTTCCAGACATGTTTACCAACACTATGACAAAAAAAGCCCTGCTAATCAGATTACTGCAACACAGAAAATTAAAAATTCGCTATTCCTTTACGAACACACTTGGCATAGCAATAAAAGTAATGTTTCAGCGGAGCCTGTCAAAGAAAACTGATTCTTCTTAACTGAAACATAATTCCGCACAGTAATTGCACAATATTGTATTCAAAATTCTGTCAGAATACTTTCATTGTTTTAGGAGGAGATAATAGACAAATATGCATTCAGATGAAGAGGCATTAGGTTTTAGATTTGTTGTAGATATGTTGAATTTACCAACTGTCTACATTAAAAATCATTAACCCCCCCTCCCCAGTTTATGGTGAAGTGGCCTGCAAATACCAGAAGAAATACATATCCGGTCTTGAATACGTTTTGACAGTATTGTGAAGAGGGTAGATTACTACTGACCATAAAGTGCAGATGCCGAGTCACAGATAGGCACAACAAAGAGACATTCTGCTATATGGTGAGTAGTAATCTGTCCTTTTCATAATATTGTCATTATTCCATCCTGGCTTTTCCGTTGTTTTATTGTGTGCTTTTTGGGTTTCACAACAGTTGTAACCAAACCATTTGTGATGTTCATTGAAGTATGTTAAATGTTCGTAAATGCCAAAGGTGGTTTCCTAACTTCAAATCCGATAATTTTGATCTTTCCGACTTGTGCTGATCAGAGACTAACAACTTTAGACCCTGACATGTTAAGGATGGAAGTGGAAGCAAATCCATGTCAAACAATCAAGGAACTGTCAGACACACTTTTCCAACCCTGATTGATCGTCTAAGAACGCTTACAGAAGATTTGTAAAGACACATGAAGCTAACCGACTCACCACACGCAACTTATTGCTTCAGTGGCACAACACCTAGGTGTATTTTGATCTCTGAATCACTGGAGATGAAAAGTGGGTCCTCTTTAATAATTTAGAATGCAACAGGCTGTGGCTCTCTTTGAATGAATTGCCACCAAGTACAGTCAAACCAGGTTTACACCCCAAAAAGACACTTTTGTGTGTTTGCTGGAGTATTCGTGGGCCATTCGTTCTGAATTGCTGAAACCTGGATAAACTCTGAATCCAGACAATTACTGTGAACAGTTGGATCAAGTAAATCAATCTTTAATTGAAAGGTACCCAGTCATTGTCAAGAGAGAAGGTGTTATTCTGCAACACGATAATGTAGGACCATACTATGCAAGATGAACCCTGGAAAAAATTAATGTATTGGGGTGGGAGGTATTGCTTCACGCACCATACTTGCCAATATGGGAGCATCGGATTTCCACTTATTCCGATCGCTGCAACATTTTCAAAGTGGCAAAAAATTTGAAAATGTGGATGATGTCCAAAATGCCATCTCCAGGTATTTTGCTCAAAAACCAGTTGATTTCTATTAATTTGGCACTAGATGAGAAAAGGTTGTTGTTAAGTGATTACATTATTAATTGAAAATAAAAATTTGTTAATTTTATGTCTGTTTGAATATGGCAAAAAATTACATTCCCGTCCCCCTAATATGTGTACAAATTTGAAAGATAGATAAGAGATAGATGGGCATGTGGCAGTGTGGGCACTCCAGAGCACACATTGTGGGGCTGTACTCTCTATGGAGATGCGGCATGTAATGGCTGTCAGGCATTAAGGATGCTGGATCCTAAAGCTGCACTTAGGAAGTAGTCAGTGTTGCGCACCTTGGATGAAACTGCAGCTGCAGTTCCAAGGCGGCCAAGGAAAACTTCACATGGCACTCAAACACACATCAGCATGCTACCATCCTGGCTAGACAACACACCCTACAGATGTAGAGAAGACAACTGAGGTCAGCGACCACCAGATGCAAGTGGTTACGGAAGTGAGAGTTCGTAGATGTTACAGTGAATTGTTGAATCACTCGTTATAGCGGAAACGCTACTGACGGGCTGCCCTCTACCCAAAGAATCCAGCAGATGATTCCTGTTGACTCGGGTAGCATGTAGGCAGATCCAGTGAATGCACCGTAATAAATGAACAAAAACAGAACAGCTTCTGTAGTACCACCACCACCACCACTAGTGGTGTCGTTGGTTAGTTGGGTCTTTGGTTAAGGGTTTTATTTTATATTTGTAGTGGTAGAAGGTGCATGTAGTATTAGTATTTCTTTTTAAATTCAGTACCAGGAATAAATAATTGTATATTGTTCATGAAAAGTAAATTTTTTGGCCTATTTTAGCATCTCAGATAATAAGCTGTAATTGTGAAGAATAAATAAATGAAAATGTAATAAATTCCTTCTGCTAAGTAGAATTTTCCATCTATTCATTTCCGTACTATTCCTGCAGCCAGCCTCCCTTTCTTATCTTATCATTCCACTTAATTTTCAGTATCCCCCGGCTGCACCACTTCTTAAAAGTTTCTATTTCCCTCTTCCCAAGTATCCTACAATCCAGATTTACTTCCATACAATGCCGTACTCTCAACATAATTCTCAGAAATTTGTTTCTCAAGTTAAGGCCTGTTTTTACTATAAACAGATGCCTTTTGGTGAAGATTTCTCTCTCTTATTTTGATATTGTGTTATTTGATCCCAAGTTTTCATGCTAAGTTGTTAAAAAATCATATTGCTGCTGATGCTTAATACTCTTTCCTTTCTTAGGTTTATACTGAAGCCATATTATTTATTCAGTAAATCTTGTCAGGTACCATAGATATACAAACATCCTGACCTGTAATCCCACTTGCAAACCTTTCTTTTTATTTCCTTAATAAGTTATTTGATATACAAGTTGGAGAATAACTTCAGTCTGACTAATGCTGCATTCAATCAGAGCACTTTTCCCTCTGCTTCCATTCTTATTTTTTGCTCGTGATTCTTGGAACAGAATATGATGTGTATTTTGCCTTTTTCCTTTAGTTAATACCTATTTCTTCCCCCACTTCACTTTATCGATCTTGTCTCTCTCTCTCTCTCTCTCTCTTCCCCCCCCCCCCCCCCACCCCACCCCCTAGGCTGGCGTATTCTATGAAATTATTTTAATTTTGCCTAACTCTTGTTGTTATAATCAGGCATATTGTCAGAATTGCCTTTGTGGTGCCTTCAGCTTCTCTACATCTGAACTGTGATAATCTAATAGTTCTATAATTTTATTTTTCATTATTCTGCATAATATTCCGATCTGCAAGTTGAATGCGTGAGCTGTTGAGCTGGATATGCAATAGTTCCTGCATTTCCTATGTGGGGATTATGTAGATGATATTCTTCGCAAAGTCTGATGACATGGCTTCAGTCTCATAGAGTTTAAACTAACTTGAATAATAATATACATGTCATATTTTCCAATGATTGAAAAAATTCTTCTGGAATGTTGTTTATCCCTTCTACCTCTAATCACGAATATTCCAAAGCTCTGTCAAATCCATACTCTAATTTTGGATTCCCTCTGTACTCCAAATTGACCCCATTTCATTTTCTCTCACAGCATCATACAGTTCCTCCCCTTCGTAGAGAACCTCAGTGGAATTTTTCCCAGCTACTTGCACACTCATCTCCATTTAACAGTCAAAGTCCTTATGCGTTTGTACTGTTGACACTCTTGCTTTAAAATTTTCTGAAAGCTTTTGGACCATTCCATGCTGAGTGGTCTAATTTCATAAAAAGTTTTTGCATGACCATAACAGGTTAAGCTGAAATTTTGTTTGGTGTTTTATCCATTAGCAGCAACTGTAGGTGTATATAATGAAGAAATATATACACATACACAATAGTGCCGTGTTCAGAAGGTTACACCTATGTTCCTGAAACTGGTAAAGAAATGTAAATTTCTTTTATGTGACTGGTTGCTTGTTATTTCATGACGTGAAAATCTGAACATGTTCCCAATGAACATTGGTAAAGTTTCGTGATCATTAGTTCACTCCTGGAGACATATGTGGTTAACACACCACTCTCTCAGCCATTGTCAGGTTTCATGACTGGAGCCGCTACTTCTCAATCAAGTAGCTCCTCAGTTGGCCTCCCAAGGACTGAGTGCACCCCACTTTCCAACAGTGCTTGGCAGACCCTGATGGCCACCCATCCAAGTCTAGCCCAGCACGACAGTGCTTAACTTCGGTGATCTGACAGGAACTGGTGTGACTGCTGTTGTAGGGCTGTTCACTAATGCAAGTATGTAAGCCCCTGAAAAAGAACAAGAAGCGGGAGGTGTGGAGGGTCTTTTAAATGGGCCCATATTCTGCTGCTTCTCAAATTAAATGTGACATCTTTCATTATGCTCTGCAATTGTTTAGTACTCTCTGTGGTAGATAATGTCAAGAGTCCTGAAGATTAGGAAATAAGCTTGAGTCAGAGAACCCCAGTAAGTAGTCTCTTTCATTTTTTAGACATCTCTACAGCATTCAGCTGTACAAAATTCTTTTTATAAAAAACGAAATGTAATGAGAAATCCAGTATAAAGAATAGTTTTTTTTTTTTTTTTTTTTTTTTTTTTTTTTTTTTTTTTTTTTTTTTTTTTTTTTTTTTTTGCTCTCTTAATTTCAGGTAATCATGTTCGAGAAGTGTAATTTTTGAGGTTCTGTCTTATCAAAATTTCTTCCCAAGCCAACCTATCAGTGACATCATTTGGCTGGCAGTATAGTTTTCCTCATTATGTTCTGTAGCAAATTAATGGAACCTGTAAAACACTCAATGGGTCTGAAGTAAGCATAAGCTTATGATCCTGAAAGAGCTCTTCTGTCTCTGGACTCTGACACTTACAGAAATATATCATTAGCTTGGGATCCTGCTTAAAGAAACCTTTATCAGGTTTGGGAATGTGTGGTAAAGAAACTCGACAGTGGCTGCTGCTGCACAGCTGTCAGTTGTGGCCCCTATGCCAATGGGGATGTTGGTTTTCTCACTTTAAAAGAAACCAGCAATGGTTAAGCCACCATGGACCATACCAATACGTTTATAGAATTTTCCATGTGTACAGTAATGTTCCACATTAGCAGCAAACTATGCTAACATACAGTACACTATAGCTTAAACCAGAATTAAACTAGCGCATCAGTAGCATTACTCAATAAAAATACATACTAATTGTTCTCTATAACTGTGAAGTTCTTAGCCAGTCTGATTGTGTAGTTGTAGCAGATAAAAAGGCTGAAATGTGTCACAGAGTCGTGACAAGACACCCAAACAACCTCCACCCCCCCCCCCCCCCCCACCCCCTACCCCCCAACCACCACCACACCACTTTATCTCACTTCCTAGTTATCAAGACTTTTGATAGTGCCTTCCCCATAGTGTAATAAACAATTATAGAACATAATTAAAGATGTCAGATTTGAGTACCAGTGGGAATATGGGCCCACTTTCAGTGCACCCCCACCTTGTCATTGTTTTTTAGGTTCTTACATGCTCGCAGTGCAAAACCAAATATTGTTTTTTAGCTGGTTTAGAACATGGAATTTTTAATTTAAGTGATTTAAAAGAGTTTGTAGAAAACTTGGTTACTGCCGTACCTGTATTTGTCTGCCCAGATTTGGTGAATACCCATTTCACTTTATGTTGAACGGCACAATGTTGTTGTTGTGTTACAAAGAAGCTTTCTTTTTGGCAAAGTTTAACTTGAAGAATTTACATCACAGACTTACAGCAAACAGAAGGTGGATGAAGACACTTTTGTATTACTCTTTGTTTTTATGTAAATGTGTTTCCCAGCATTTTTAAATTTGTATTGTAACTACATTGAAAAATTGTTTTTACAGTTATGTACTATGGATGATCATCATCAAGAAGTGATTGCCTATTGCCGAGAAAATTGTTTTTACGGGTTGATGGCTGACGATGGGGAATATGCAGTGTTTGATCCGCCGCGATACTTCTCTTCAGAACATATAAAACTTACATATAAGGTATGATTCAGGAATTTTCATGTTCACTTCAAAAGAAGTATTTCATTTTGGGTTATTTCTTCCTGCTTGTTATAAATGAAAGACAATAATTTCCTTGTATTGATTAAAATGAGACTCTTGTTTTTCTTGGAATTCATCATAAATTTTCCATGTTCTGAGTTTTCTTTAACATTTATGTTCTTTATTTGATTAACAGTACTCCTGAATTGAAAAACCTTACCTCAGTTCACAGAGATGTTAAGACAACTATGCATTGTATTTACTCAATTATATGATGAAGTTTTTTCCTGAAATTCAGCAGTTGAAAAATACAGGGTTGTCTTATATTTGCAGATTAAACTATAGCTACTGAGGTCAACATTTTTGTGTTATTTAGCAGAGTATATAGGGTTAGTCTTACAGTTATATGAATTGTCTTACATTTAGAGATGAAGCTTCAGCTACTGAGGTTAGACGCAGATTTATTTTGAAGAATTTGGAAGGATAGGTCTCAGCCATCCCAGTGAAGTAGACATGCGCCTCTCTATGATTCTGTTAGCTGGTTACCTCTCACTGTTTAAGATTCAGCTTTTCATACCCATTCAAATTTGTCTGTCCATTAACACTAGAGCCGAGTGGTCTAACAGTAAAATAGAAACATGGAATGTGAAGAGTATTATGCATGTCCTTGTTTTTGGTTGAGTAATTCCACAGTTTACAGAGTAATACAAAATGACTGTTGGCAGTTCCTCACAAGTAAGTACAACCTGAAAACAAAAAAAAAAGGTAATGTTGATTCATAAATAGTTTGTATCAACAAGGTCAAGTAAAAGAACACTGTATTATGCTTATGGCTCAAATATCTGCTCCAATTTGTGTATGGGCACTGCAGATCCATGTTTGTTGTCTAAAGCCCCTAAACAGTGTGGAAAATTCCACCTCAATTCGAAATCCTGTATGACATCCAACCATTCTTCTCTAAGAGTTTGGAGGCTAAAGGTAAACAAAATGACATTTAAAAAAATCTAATTAAATACTTTGACAACACAAGACCCCCCCCCCCTCCACTCTCTCTCTCCATTCATTTCAAAAGTTCTATATTTTCTGAAGTGTTACATACTGAAATTCGATAGATGCATAAATAGAACCTTAAACTCATTGAGTTTGCATTATGCCCATCAGTTGGTGTTAAGAGTGTAGTGCCTTGACAGCATGGCAACAAAGCAAGAGAAGGTTTTGTGTGTTGGAATATGCAAGATGTTAATTGTTACAACAGTGCAGCATGCATTCAGAAGGAATAATGCAAAAAAACTGCCATGTAAACAGATCATTGCGTGTTGGTATACGCAATTTATGGACACAGAGAATTACTGGTAAGAAAAGTGCACCGAATGCAACTGTGGAGGTGGTGAGGGAAGTTTCACATTTAGCCCAAAAAAATGAATGGTCTGCAGAAGCCACAAACTTGGAATACCACAGCAAATTGTGTGGAAGATTTTGAAATGTCAATTACATGTCAAACCATATCATCTGCAGCTTCTGCAAAAATGAAAACCTGGAGGTTATGGCTGACACATTCCATTCTGCATAGCTATGCAGAAAACAACTTGAAGACGAATGTTTTTCCTCTAAGCTATACTCAGTGGCAAAGTAACCCTCCATTACCTGGAAAGGTTAATCACCACAATGTGAGATTGTGGGGCACTGAAATTACTCATTAAATTGTGGTGCTTGAGTGAGATTCACTCTGAAGGCTATTGTTTTCTGTGACTGTCAAAGAAGTAGCTGTATTTGAACAAGAGTTGGTAACCTCTGATCATAGCACCGGTGTTTGTTACTACCTGAATGATGAACTTTCGCATTTCTGTATTGGGCATAGTGGCGAAGATGATGTGGCTCCATTCATTTATCCTCCTAGGCTCCTGACCTAATGCCTTGTAACATTTTTTTTCCTTTGGAATACATTAAGAACCATGTTTCTGTACTGCCAAGAACACTGGAACAGTTCAGAGAATGCACCTGTGCTGCTTTGTTGACCTTTCACAGGATTTTGCTACAAAACATTTGGAATTAACTTGCCTACCACTAGAATGTGTCATGTGACCACAGGGGTAGTCATAGAACACTTGTAGAGTGCAAAATGCAAACTTGGTGAGTTACAGTTCTGTTCATGCATCTGTCATACAATGAACAGCCAGAACGTTATGACTACTGACCTACTATTGATAAAGACCCATCCTGTTGATAATAGAGGCCGCTTGGGAGGAATGACTGCTAGTCATGCTTGTAGTATCAGTGGGTGTGCTGTTCGTGTGTAGAATGGGTAAGGCACATGGTCTATCAGAGTTTGACTGAGGATAGATTGTGATGGCCCAGACGCTTGGCACGAGCATTTCAGAAACTGTATGACTTTTCAAGTGTTCGAGAAGTGTTGTTGTGAGTGTCTTCAACAAATGGTAGAACCAAGGTGAAACCATGTCCAGATGTTGTGGTGTTGGACAGCAACCCCTCATTCTAGATGTCGGATGTCCTAGGCTGGGCAGGCTGGCTGAAACAGGATTGGTGACGAACTGTAGTGTAACTAACATCCAACTTTAATGTTGAGCAAAGTACAAATGTGTATGAACACATGGTGCATTGAACACTCCTACCAATGTGCCTCTGCGGCCAATGACCTGTATATGTGCCAATGTTAACACAACAACATCGGCAACTACGACTAAAGTGGGCACATGACCATCAGTAGTGGACGTTGGTGCAGTGGCAGAGCATTGCGTGGTCTCATGAATCGTGATAACTTCATCATGCCAGTGGGAGGCTGCAAATCCATCATCTTACAGGGGAACAGTGCCTTGACAACTGTATTGCAGGATGGAGACAAGCTGGTGATGGCTCCAGGCAGGATAACGAGAGGATCTTTCATACAGGATGACCCCATTTTTTCAGTAGACTATTTGCATTATTGTCAGCTTCTTGAGACCTTACTACTTTTCCATATACTTCCTGAGGCAATGTATTACTTGCCCCAAATGTTGTAAATGAAACTACTGTTAGTTGACTATAGAGGCATTTTTCATGCCAGATAAACTGTCAATTGACCACTATACCATTGTGAAAAAGTGAACTACTAGTTATTATTGCTTCAGTATTGTCTGGTTTGTGGCTCAGTTCATGGCTTCATTTTTTTGCTTGTTGCTGCAAATTGTTATGTCTGGATCTCTGAAGAATAACTGGTAAGTTAAAGCCAGAGGTTATGAGTGTTAAATCTAGATTGTAATTTTAATCTGTGGAAGCAACACAGGAAATAATAAAATATAGCAGTGTACTAATTTTGAAATTAGTTTTTGTCATGTGCAATAATTTTATGTGCTGCATTGACCCAGAGGATAGATCATGCATGTCTATACTGTGTATCCTAGATAGTTGTTGAACTCTGGAGTAAGAATAATTTGTTAACTTTTTACGTATTTATGATATCTATTCAGTGTCACACGCAATATTTGTCAAAAAATACCTCCATCTACTGAGGAGAGTGACAACAAGAATGGTTATTTTCATTGTATCTGTGATCTGTGTATTTCATTTCATAGGGATCACTGGAGACCAAGGAATACATTTTGAGTGAAGTCACGAAAGGCTTGGGTCTTAGTTCTGATCGTTTATGTGTTGTGGCTGCTCTTCTGGGAAATTATTTGTTGCCTGAACAAGATCTATTAGAATTCTACCATAGACTAGGGTTGGTGCAAAGCTTGGGAAAGGTAAGATATGATTGCAGTATGATAAAAAGATTAAAATTTTGTGTGTATAATGCATAGATATAGATGTTCTTGCTGTTTTTGCAGTAATGCTACTCCTGATAAGTGTAGTTACCAACATATTCATTTATTGTTTTTCATTAGGATCAAATGGTTATAAAGTTATGTACACTGTGTGGTAGAAAGCCTGTCATCTAGTATTCAAAATTGCCAGCCAAATGGCTAATTCTGTGTAGGATTGTCTTGTATTATTACTGCAGTGTTTAAGCTCTGGAGAAGACTTTTACAAATAATTTGGGTATGGCAATAGAGGAATGTCTTTCTTTTCTTTGTGAAGTATAGGGAACAGTTGTTGCTAGGATTTTCAAGCAACAGATCTGGCATGACAGTTATGCTGTGATTCATCCCAAAGATGTTTAATAGGGTTAAGTTTGGGTTTTTGAGCAGGTCAGTTCAGCAAATCTACCTACTTTTTTTGAATCACAGGTCAACAGCATGTTCACTACCAGACAGAAGTATTAGCATGCTGATGCAGAAGAAAGGCAATTTCAGACATATTTCTTAGTGTGAGATGCGTGGAACTGTGGAAAATGTTTTCAAATAAGTGTGTTCACTTTGCTGTTAAAACTGATAGTGCAACTCAAAACTAGAAAGAACAGACCATGTTAACACCCCCATCAAATTTCATTGCTGCTACCACATTATCAAGCAAATATTCTGGGCTAGGCATCTTACATGATACATCCCTCATGGGTGGCACAGCAATGAAAAGAAGAAAGTGTGTCTGTTTATATTAATATTGAAATCCATATTGAGACAGACACACACACACACACACACACACACACACACACACACACACACACACACCATACATGGGACAAGCCCCAGGAAAGCACCTGAACTAAGTTGCCTTTCCCCCTGTCAAATCTCATTAAAAACGTTTCCCACATCTCATCTCTCATAGCTACCCCTCACACATGTCTACACCACACAATCATATAAGGTGGCTATCTTTCCACTTGGGAAAACATAAAATAAGAAACATGTTTCAAAAAACATTATTTTATTTTTAATATTTTAGTAAAATGAAATATAATCTTAAGGTTACTTTCTTGATGTAACCATACTTGAAACGGCTGTCTGATCCTACATCGTTCTACGTAACAAGTACTGCATATTACCAGAGGTAAATTGTAATGAAATACTAAGACAGTCTTCTTGTGTTTGGAATAAAATGATTGGAAGTTAGTTAATTTATAGCAATACATAATGCCACAAAAATAAAATAATATCTTAAACAAATTTTTAAGATTAAGGAGAGAAAAACAAAAATTCAAAGTTACCAAAGTATGAATATCTATATTAATACATGAAGTGTTGATAAATATGCTTAGTGAGCTAAATTTTTGTCTTTCTTAAATGACTTTTCCCTTGTTATTGTTGAAAAATCAATATTCCATGCTTTTTGTTGTATATTGATAATATTGGCAAACATGATAACCAGTACTGACACACTTTAGAATTTATTAGGTAGTTTTATTATTATTTTTAGCTTGGGAAAAAAAAGTATGATCAAGTTTTGCAGTAGTCACACTTACAGTTAAATACCTCATGGCAGCTATACATCTACATTTTACTGAAAACAGTCCTATGAAGTCTTGTGTATCAGACAATTTAAATATTTGTATTTTAAATGACATTCTAACCAAAGTTAGCTGTTTGGAGGAGAAGTGTCATCAGGAAATGTCATTGTAAATTTCAGTGCTTCATTTTGCAAGAATTTTGTCACATGTGGTAGATACGGATAAAAGTTGTGTTGCTTAGTATGCACCTGTAACTTACTTCATTTCTTGAAACTGTATGTTTAGCTAAGAATAATGTTAATCAATGCTTAAAGAAGAAGAGAGGTGCCAGTCAAGTTGTTGTCTGTCAACCTCTTGTGCTAGCAGAAAGTCACTTCTGTACGGTTTTTATTTATTTGTCAGGAAATTTACACTCAACACCCTGTCTTTCACAGGTTTTGAAAGCTTCAGGGGTTTGTTGAATGACTTTTGATGCTAGTTATTCCTGGCAGCACCATTCCTATGAGGTCATATGTTGCTGCACTGCCTGTACTCTCACATTACTGGTCCTAGATGCTATATTGATTGTTTCTAGTATTTTGCACTGAACTACTAAATGGGTAACAATACTATAGAATTATCTTTTTAAGACGTATTGCTAAACTGGTTTATTACATTTCTTACTTGTGAGAATCATTTGGAGAGCCTGAAGGGTGTCAACAAATCTTTAAGTACGTAGATGGAGTCATACCCCTCAGTCTAATGTGTGTGTCTGTATAGTTACCATGGAGGTACTCTCTGAACAAGATCTCAAATCTTAGCACAGCAGTATGCTGTGATTCAAAAATCAGTATATGCACCCAACTCTTTTGAAAGATGGGGCTGTTTCTTGTTTAGCACCTACAGTGCCTTTAAGGACTAAATGTGAACTGTTTTTGGCACTTTTGGGGTGTTGTGAGTGAGCTTTCATTTATCCCAACATACACGATAGCAGAAAGTGAACCCTCATACAACAGATCAATATAAGGTGGTAGTACACGTGCGCGCGGGCGAGCGCGCGCGCGCACACACACACACACACACACACACACACACACACACACACACACACACACATTAGACTGCACAGTGCAGATCTAGGACATAATATGGGGACACCATGAAACACAGTAAAAATCTATTATTGAACACTGTGTGAAGTGTTGGCAGAAGTGCCAACACCGTGTTGCTAGAGGAGACCGAAATCCACTCGTTTAATTACACGCAGACTGGCGTGAGATCTGGAACAGGACAATGTCTTGAGAATTTCAAATAAAGTACGTAGATGATGTAATACTTAACTTTAATCCATAATTGGTGTACATCGCTCTTGACGGTACAGGTTTTATAATAAGCTCAATCTAACTGGTAATGGAGCCTTGCTAGGTCGTAGCAAATGACGTAGCTGAAGGCTATGCTAACTATCGTCTCGGCAAATGAGAGCGTAATTTGTCAGTGAACCACTGCTATGAACGTCGGCTGTACAACTGGGGCGAGTGCCAGGACGTCTCTCTAGACCTGCCGTGTGGTGGCGCTCGGTCTGCTATCACTGACAGTGGCGACACGCGGGTCCGCCGTATACTAATGGACCGCGGCCGATTTAAAGGCTACCACCTAGCAAGTGTGGTGTCTGGCGGTGACACCACACTGTGTACACAAGGAATACTCGGCTTATGTTGTAGCTTGAGGCATGGAACTTGTTGAAATTTTTCTCCTAACTAGTCCTAACACAGTTAAGGTGAACTAACCAACCTAATCAGTTCTAAAAGACCTTTTTTTTTTTTTTTTTTCCAGCTAATAAAGCTGTCAATTAGCAAAAAGTAACCCAGCAGGCACCCTGATTTTAACTGTTGCTGCCATTCTGTAAGCAGGGACTGGCTACTACGACAGCTACTGTTTATGGGCATTGGCAGCTGTGAGCGGTGCAACTGATGAGATGCAATAGGGAATGGCTGAACTGCATAAACTGTGCTGTTGCACAGAAATGCAATGATCCCTCCCTCCCCTCCCTCGTGTATGTGTTTGTAAAGTAAGTCTAGTACTGTGTTGCTTATTTTTGACTGCCCTACATGCCCAGAGATTTCATTCAGTGGTGAGGAATTTTTTTTGCTGTGTTTGAGAATTGTGTCTGTATCTATGTTTGCTGGGTAATGATGGTGGACCATGACATTGTGGTCAGCATGTGTAGAATGTGTCCTGTTAGTTTTTAGACACACACGAAACCCAGGTGTCTGTGTATACAGCTATACAGCTAGATAACTAACAACAGAAAGGGGGAGGGTAGAGAGAGAGAGTAAAATTACACTTCAGACACTGGAAGAAAACAACTAACCAATAGATGTAGCCACATGCAGTGTACTTGTTAAGTGATAAATATGTATGTGAAGGGAATTACTTCAAAATAACTTCAAGGATCAATGAATAAATGTTTTACACAACACGCACATCTTAAGGTTTTTGTCAGTTTCATCATTTTCCCAATATGACTATGATAATGCAGGTGACAGGCTACACAACCAGAACAAATGAATGTACTTCAGACTATATGAACTAGTAATAAAGGTAGGAAAAATCACAATTGTAACAATGAAAAAGCTGAGGCTTACTTTTTAAACTGTGAATTGCAAGAAAAAGGAGTGTGTGTGTGTGTGTGTGTGTGTGTGTGTGTGTGTGTGTGTGTGGAGGGGGGGGGGGGGGGCAGAACCTAATTTACTGATACGTTGGCCAGATATCGGGTTTAGATGTTTTGAATTCTTAAAATGAAGAGAAATACAAAATTATTAGAATTGGCACTGGACTGATATGTCAACTGGAGCTTTGTACAAAGCAGCAGGTCAGACAACCTAATAGAGCGAAGCTGGTTGGCCTAAAGCAGACACAGTCAAATACTTATGGGTTTAGTCAGTGTATCAACAGAGTTGACTGACTGACAACCCTATTTTGACCAATATTGTTCTCAAACACACTACACTTCATACGCCAAAATAAAAGCCATGACAGCTGGCAGTGCTACTCCCAGTTTTCAGAAGTTACTGGTAGAAGGCTGCTGGTTGTACCCAAGCTACCAGTCTGAAAACAATATGTAGCCCAAGATATTTTTGTATCAGTAAATGAAGAAAATAACACTATCAAAAGTAGAAAATTATGATGTTAAACTCACTGTGTTTAAAAAAAAAATTAAAAATTAAAAAAAAGTACAATTTAGTACTGTCTTCTTTGTGTGATGTATTAAGAGGCCTTTACAAATACTGACGGGTTTTTGCCACTGAACGTGCATGCAGCATAATTCAGAGAGTTTGGTCCTCTTAAAATGGTTCCATGAAATGACAAATGGGTGCATTCAATGAAGCAGATATATGTTGCAAGAGAAAGCACAAGTAGTCACTGCAGGTCAAGATTGAAGATTAAGTGCATCAAACATCTGGCTAGATTCATTTAAAAAAGTCATAAATTTAATTGGAGAAAGTGAGGCTGTTAAAAATTTGAAGAACAATACTTCAAGATGGCTGATGATGCAATAAAAATTTTCATTTCAGTGACATTGGGATATTTTACAATCTAATTTTCTTTCATTAAAAAGGGAAATATGTGACAGAGGCAAATTGAGCAAAGAAAAATTGACTGTACTGTTGTGTATAATATTGATGGAAATAAAGAGATGCCATCGTTGGTAATTGCAAAGTGTAAACTGGGCTGCTGTAAGAACACAACCTTACACTCAAGCTTTAGTAGCAGTACCTGCAGAACTTTTTGGTAGATTACTTAATAGTTTAGAGGTCAAGACTGGAGCAGAGACAGAAAGATCATTCTTATGGATGCATCTAAGGCAACTTCTTTTATAAAAAAAATGTTAATGTCGTGTATACTGCTATCAGAACTGCATAAGTCACTTGCACCTCTAGGCCTGGGCATAATGAAATGTGTGAAAGGAAAATACAAAGTTACTGTTGCGCAGGGCTGAATTTCGTTCCCGCGAGACCAAGGTGGTAATGAAACACATTTTATAGGCTAAACACTGTGCTATGACTCGACAAACAGCAGTGAGTTGTTTTGCAACTTCTGGCTTTGTTACAGGAGTACTTGCATTTTTGACAGATTTCTGTAAAGAAGAATGGAAAGTAATTACAGATGTTTTTGGAAGTGAGACATTTCATAACTTACCTTTCACACACTAGTTGAGTGTAAGTGAAATGTGACACACTCTTGTGAATAAATTAGTATAAAGTAAATATCTACAGGTGCTGTCAGTGAGGATGATGATAAATGTGAAAAGGAAGCTTCACATGGTTTTCTGTAGTGTTGAAGGGACGAGATGCCATAAGGAGCTATTTTTCATTAGTTCAGACAGTTCTTGCAGCATCAATCGGCTGGAGTGACAACACGTGTCACTTCATTTTATTGAAAGGAAGAAACAAACTAATGTTGTTGTTTTGTTTTTTTGTAGACCAAAAGATGTTATTTAAGAAGTTTTCTTTACCTTCCTTTATCATGTTTACCCTGTATCATTTGTCAAATAATATAACACTCAAATAAAAACTGTGTTGACTTCGTTTTGAATACGCTGTGTAAATCACAAGACAAAATGGTGATTTTTACATTCAGGATAAAAGTAAAAAGACGTTTTGAATTAACGATAAGCTGCACTTTAATTTCCAGCACACTATAGCTTGTGTCTAATGAATATTTGTAATGTTTAAAAAGTTTGAAATTACATTGTGTGCACCCTTATAGTGTAAGTAAGGTAAATAACTATTTAGGGATAACACCATTCCAGGAAAAAATATTTAAGCCGCAAGACATTAGTCAAAGGAGCTTCACTGTAATCTGTACTGTTTGTGAAAAATTATTTGAATCAGTAACACACGTACGGAGATATTTATGTTTTGTTGTCATCTGACAGTATGATATGGTGGAGTTACAACTTTAAGGCGGAGAGGCCATAAATATATAAAACTATTCCCTGCTGTTTCGTCTTCGAGTGCAGCAGATAGCTTCAGAGGTAAGCCAACAGTAGCTGCCAGTTTCTCTCGGAAGATGTCTTCTGCAGTCTGAAACAAAATGTCTGGGAATAATTTTATATATCAACTACAACCTTTCAGCCCAGAAATTTTAAGTTGAGTCAACACTGGGTGTGAAAGTTTACATAGTGTGATATTGTGTCTAATGTCTTTGAAATCCAAGAATGTGGAATCTGTAAGTTTGCGTGTCTGTATGATTAATTCCTAGAACTGTTAATAAAGTGAATTATGGTAGCAGAACTTATCCAAAATTCCTTATAAAAGTGTTCACCACATTGCAAGTGAAACTAAAGAACAAATATGCTAATCCCCATAATAAGACACTGGAAAAATGGTGTTTAGAAGAATTCTGTTGGCACCTGGTAAAATTATTGTTTTATTGATGTACAGCCAGTTTCACAACCTGTGTATCAAGAAAAAATTATTTTACCAGCTGTCAGTGGAATTCTTCTTAACATCGTGCTTTTCAACAGCTGTGGATGCCCAGAATATAAAATACCTGGTCTATATAAATAGTTCATTATAAATATCTAATTGTTCGGTCATTATAAATAACAGATTGTTAATCTCAATATGATATGTATTATTAGAGTTGATAAAGAATGGTAGCTGAACTACATTCAGTGAAACACAAATACTTGTAGACTTTGAATAATTCTTATTAATCATTTGTGGGAAATACATTGTTCCCAGATGTACCTATACATCAGAATTTTTTGTGGAAAACTTATTGTGGTTGCCTATGATCAGCAGAGTCTTGGGAGTAATAGCATTTTCCCTTTGAACTTTTTCATTATGTGGTCATGTGTTTTGGTGTGATTTTGTTGCAGTTTATAAGCAGTATTCAATAATTAACATTAGAAGGCTAGCGGAACATCTGTAATAGTTATTTCTTCTGATAATCAACAAAGATAAGGTCATCTGTTAATAATATGTAAAAAATGCATTTCTTTGAATAGTGTGCTGTGAGTTCTGGAATGGCAGCAGCTGGAGATATTAAAATTACAACATTGCTGTAATGAAAATTCTGAATGAATGTTACAGAGGTAATGTAAAGTGATGTTACACGTGACGTTGATACGTAACAGAGTGCCAGCATCTTTAATATAGTGGTTGAGAGAACATGTGCGATGAGATTGAAGAAAGAAGTTCAAACTCAAAGGAGTAGTACTAGTTATTTAGATGTGATTTTTGAAAGGTGTTGAAATTGCTTCTGAAATCTGCTGTGTTAAGCAATACTTCTCTTTAAAACTTACTGGACTGAGTGAAATATTTGATCATCTTGATTAATAGTAACTGTAACTTTCATTCCAGATTCCTGTTGATCCTTTAGTGAAGACAGTTGCAACCTATGTAAAGGGACTGCCATCAGTTGAGAACTTGGATACAATTGCAGCTCAGATTTTTGGTTCAACTACAGATCCTAGAGTTTCTAGATTCAAACAAAGTGTGCAGTACTATTTAAATGGAACAAAAGATGGGTTCTTAAGATACAGAACACAGGCAGCCCGTATGTATACTTAATCATGATAAAAATTAGCACTTTATGTTGTTTCGTGTAAGTCTTAAATTCCCATTTCAGTACTCATACATATTCTTTCTGGCAGTGCACAACCTTTAATGAGATCTTCCCATGTAACAGTTTATGGCACATCTTGAACTTTTTTAAATTTGTGACATCACCACCAATATGCAGTACCACTTCTGCATCTATTTATTTTATGCTGTGTATCCATCAATTTTGTGCGAAATTGGCGTGAAGAGCATATCGTTAGTAAAAACCAAATAAGAGATGATTGTAAAGTAGTTGGAATAGTCATAATTGATAACAGCTCTAGAACCTTGTCCCCTAATAGTGCTTATTGTTGTAGTTTCATCTAAGAATGCTGATTTTTATCTCCCGAAGCTTAACTGTGTCCTAAACATGAAGGTAACTTGTGCATTTGCTTTGGGAGCTGCAGCCAGTGCTAGAGGTTCTTCGTTGCAGATCTTGGTTGGTGTCTTTTTTTTCCACCAATGATGATTGAGAGGTTAGGTGAACAATATGTGCCCTCAGTGCTGTTACTACTAATAAATAAAACAATGGAAAGTCCAGGATGGAATAACAACAGTATGGAAAGAATAGATTGCTACTCAGCACGTAGAGGAGGTGCTGAGTTGCAGGTGGGCACAATGAAAAAGAATACTATAATCCGTTCATTGTAAGAATAAACCTGATGTAAACAAACACAATGATTGGTCAGAAGCCATTGCATATGTACACTGGTGGTGTTACACTCTTGGAAGTAGGTCCTACTTACGTATTAGATATATTATCACTATGTTACGTTAAATGAAACTTTAAGATATTCAAATGTATTAACAGCCATCAACGTTTTTTGTAATCATGCTTTAGCTACATAGTTTTTATTTCAAAAATCGTGTACAGTCACAGCCTCTGCAGCACTGTGCTCTGGTTGTTGTGCTGTTAATTTGTAGTATAAAAATCGTTGAGGCTGCTTTCTGTTCCATAGTGAAACACGTGTGTGGAACACAGTTAAAAAGTGTCAAGAAATACTATTCTTAATGTTTTTCATAAATTTACGGAGATAATCGGCTTTGAAGTTTCCCCAGTGTTGTATATACTGCAGTTGAGACACATATGCACATTGATCTTGTAGCGCAGTCGGTAGCGTAATTGAATGATATATACAGGGTGTATACGCCTCGGGACAACTGGGAGATCCGGGAATAACCCGGGAATTTTGTCATCTGGAAGAAAACCGGGAAAAACCCAGGAATTTTTTAGAATTCCGGGAATTTTTCATTGTTTTAGTTTTCAGTTAAATTTTTTTAATTTTGACTGGTAAGAACCGATACTCTAACAAAGGATATTACTGTATCCCGCTACTGCAGAATAATACTTCAACAATAAAACATAAATGAGAGAAAAAATACGAAACTAACTTAAATTGCAAAGGAAGTGCGCCAAATACGATGACGACACACAGTGCTCGTGCAAGTGTCTGCCGACAGCAAAATGTGTCAAAGGCTTTAAGAAGACTATGAAATGCTTCATAACAACAAACTGCCTCCGATGAGTGTGAAGTCACAACTGTTTACATTGGATTCGTTTTAGAGTTACGAGCGGGCTCGTGCACATGCGCAGTTGAGTCGCGTTTGAGTTGTAGATTCTCCCGCTTCTGGCTACAGGAATGTGGCTGTTGGCTGTGCAAGCAGTCGCAGTAAGCATCTATATGCTACCAGCAAAAAAGGGGGCGCCAAATTCATATTCTTGAGGAAGAGAACTTGTTTCACAAATCGCACAGCATCCAGCGCATGTTTATCTATCGATTATTCACATGATTTTGAAACGCTTCCCTGTTGGTTTTTGAACACATTTTAAGTTGATTTCTGAATGAATCATAAGTTGATTTTTTAATGTGTGATGTCTGTCAGGAGAATCCTCGTCGCATCTAGAAATGAACTTTCAGCAGACAAAAGGGGATGGCTCTATACGAGCTGAATGAAGTAAAGCCGAACGGATGAATGCCCATTGCTGTCTGATTGTGTGGTTGATTGGGTTTGTGGATGATCAGTGTTGTTATAATTACTAACAAAATGTATAGATTCAGACTACCAGAATGGAAATAAACGACTGACAGGAATAACAGGTGTGAAAGATCACGTATTATCTTCTTGGTGTATCCAAGAATATGAAATTTTGACAGAAAATTTTTGGCCTGATTGCTATACTAGTAAGGACCAGTTGCACAGCCCCGGCTAGAAGCCGCTTAAGTTCTATTTTGGAAGTAACGCAGATAACGTGTTGTACAAACACGTAATAGCGCCTAACCGGAAAA
This sequence comes from Schistocerca americana, assembly GCF_021461395.2. Classification (NCBI taxonomy): domain Eukaryota; kingdom Metazoa; phylum Arthropoda; class Insecta; order Orthoptera; family Acrididae; genus Schistocerca; species Schistocerca americana. The sequence goes on from NC_060130.1 coordinate 294,060,951, forward strand.
TAATCGCAGGATAACTAAACCTGTGATTCTGGCAGGGTTAGTGAGGTTAATCGGCGAATAAATTTTGACAATGGCAGGAATAGCTACAGAATTGGTGATGACAAGATTGTTTGTTAGAAAGAGGAAGGAGAAGAGACGGGGACATCACACAAATTATGGAAGAATAAGACTATTCCAAATTTATATAAAAATTTCGTAATACTAGTTTTCGATCTCATGCTTGAGAAACTGATGCGTATGAATGAAATGTGAAATTATTTCCTAACATAAAGCTTTTTGCTTGTAGTAGGCCTAATAGGCATTTATTTATTTATTTCATGTTCCGTAGATCCAGTAAATGAGTCAATCACAAGGATATGGAATGTGTCAAATTGTACAGGTTTCAATTTAAACTTACAATAAATGCAAGGGCAATTCAATGCCAAATTGTACATAGTTTAAGTAAGACATACTATAAATACAGTAATAGATACAATATCAGCTAGATAACATAACAACCATTTAACAGAACAAGGAGCTTCAAATAAAGGTTAAAGATAAGAGCACAAAGTTAAATCAGATATTAGGCCTACAAGAGTAAATACAGGTGCAGCCAATTTGTTGTTACAAAAAGTGTGCTAATGCTCAAATGCACAATAAAATCAGTTGAACTACTTCTAGACACAATAAGTTTAGTGATGGTATACATTTTCTTTCAGATATTCATCCACAGTATAACAAGATTTCTCTGTCAGGTAATCTTTGAGAACCTGTTTAAATTTTGGCAGTTCTGTATGAACACATTTAACATGTAGCGGTAGAGCATTGAACAGCTTAATGCTGAAGTAGTAAACTCCTTTTTATACCAGAGTGAGACGTTTCATTTCGAAATTTAGATTGTTTTTGTTTCTGGTGTTATAGCCATGGAATTTACTGTTGTCTTGGTAGATAGAATAATTTTTGCACACAAAGGTCATCAAGGAAAAAATATACTGTGAGGCAGTTGTTAGGATACCTATCTTCCGAAACAAGTGCCTGCAAGAGTGTCTTTGGTGGACCCCACACATTATTCTGATTGCTTTTTTTTTTTTTTTTTTTTTTTTTTTTTTTTTTTTTTTTTTTTTTTTTTTTTTTTTTTTTGTGAAAACTTTTTTTGCAAGTGGTTGGTTCCCCCAGAATATGATAGCGTATGACATCAATGAGTGGAAGTAGCCAAAGTAGGCAACCTTAATGGTGTCAACTTCAGCCACTGAATAAATTACCCGTAATGCAAATGTTGCTGAGCTAAGTTCTTTACATAGATGAAGAATGTGAACTGACCAATTACATTTGCTGTCTATGTAAGCACCCAGGAATTTTGTATCTTCAACTTTCTGTATTGGTTGATCTCTACATTTTATGTTAATTTCATCGAGATTACTTTGTGATCTATGGAACCTCATATAATGAGTTTTATCTGCATTGAGTGAGAGACCATTTGAGGAGAACCAATTTAAGATGTCATTAAAAACAGTATTTGTAGTTTGTTCAAGATCGTGATCAATCAAATCGTCAATTAGAATTGTTGTATCATCAGCAAACAGGGTAAATTTGCCGCTTGTCTCAGAACAAAGAGGAAGATCATTAATAAAGATGAGGAAAAGCAGTGGGCCCAAAACGGAGCCTTGAGGCACACCGCACGTTATCGTGCCCCATTCAGACGAGGCAGGGTCTCCAGAAGAGCCATTTAGCATTACAGTCTGCTTCCGATTCTGTAGACATGATTGTAGCCACAAGCCAACAGTACCACATAAACCATAGTATTCTGCCTTTTTCCAAAGAATTTGGTGGTTTATACAGTCAAAGGCTTTCGTAAGATCACAAAAATACCCACTGGAGACATTTTTTTGTTAATGGCTTCCAAAACTTGGTTGCTGAAAGAGAATATTGCCTGTTCAGTACAAAGACCGGCACGAAAACCAAACTGATTTTTGCTTAAGATACTGCGGAAGTTGGGATGGTCTACAATCCTCCTGTGAATGAGTTTTTCAATAATTTTCGAGAAGGTAGTTAATAGGGATATTGAGCGACAGTTTGTTACAATGCTTTTATCACCTTTTTTAAAGAGAGAAATCGCTGCAGCCAACTTTGGTCTGTCAGGGACAATCCCTTCTTCTAGGGATGTATTGTATATGTTGCATAAAACGGGACTAACAAATTTATAACAGTGTTTCAGTATTTTACTAGAAATATTGTCCACACCAGCAGAATTTTTATTTTTTAATGATCTAATTACTCTTATGACTTTGCTTACAGTAACTGGAGGTAAAGATAACTGTGGGATTCTGTTGCTAATAGCTTTCTGTAGGAGGGAAAATGATTCTTCCATAGAACCATTACAGCCTGTCTTCTCTGCTGCTCTCAAAAACTGGTTATTAAATATTTCTGCAACCAACTCAGGTTTCTTTATGATACTGTCCCCTGTTTTAATCTCTACCTGAGACATGTTCCCTGTTGTCCTGCCAGTTTCCCTCTTTATTACATTCTATATAGTTTTAATTTTATTTTCTGAGCTTTCAATTTCTGATTTTATGCACATACTTTCAGATTTATTTATAACCTTCTTGAGAATGCTACAGTAAAGTTTGTAGTGTTGTCGTTTCTTTGGACCGTTACAAGTCCTGAGAGAACTGTATAACATCCTCTTTGTTCTACAATATGTTATTATCCCTGTAGTGATCCAAGACTTCTTGGCATTGCCTATATGACTATTTCTAACCACTTTTTTTTGGGAAAGATGGACTCAAATAAAGACATGATTTCATTTAAAAATGAATTGTACTTTTTGTATACATCTGTTTCCCTATAAACTGGGCTCCAATCTCTCTCTTTTAGGCTGTCATTGAATTTTTTAAGGCCCTGTTCATTTATTATCCTAAAAGATTTCCAAGAATGCTCGGAACTGTTGCACACACTGATGTAATTGAGCCTAAGCAATTGACCACCATGATCAGAAAGGCCAAGGATTGGATGTATAGTGATCTCATTGCATTTAGCCTTATCTATAAATATATTATCTATCAGACTTTTACTGTTGACAGTAACCCTAGTTGGGAAATCTACTATTGCCATCAGATTATAAGACTCCATTAAATGTACTAAATCAGCTTTACTATTGCTCTCATTTAGGAAATCAACATTAAAGTCACCAGTAATTAACAAGTTCTTGGACTTTGAGCACAGTTTGGATAATAAAGAATCTAAGTGCTTAAGAAATACATTCAAATTCCCTGAGGGAGATCTATACAGTGCTAACACTACAGTCGTGAAGTCATTTACAGTAATCTCAACACCACATACTTCAATTTGTTGCTCTATACAATGGCTCTTTAAATCTATAAATCTAATGCATTGTAAGATATGTTGTTTTTTACATAAATTACCACTCCACCTTTTTCCATGATGGTTCTAGAGTAATGTGCTGCCTGACAGTAACCTTTCAATATCTTTCACATGATGTTCACTAAAACATAATACATCAGTATCTTTTATTCCTTGTAGTTCCTCCAACAGAACAGTAATGTCATTTACTTTATTACCAAGTCCTCCCACATTTTGGTGAAAAATCGTCATTTCTTTGGAATTAGGGACAGATGTAAACTTTCACCTAAAAAATTATCTGTAGCTACAGACACAGTACGTTCATATTGGCACTTCATGAATTATATTCTGTCTTGTTATAAAAATGGCCATTTGTGTCAAAACAGTCTCATTTATTTGGTGCATGTTACAAAATTGCTGCAATATCAGAAAGGCCTATTTTGTTGTATCTAGCAGGCAGTGACAAAATAGATGTAATCAGTTTGAGAAACCACACCGATCTTGGGTATTATTTGTGTTAACAGCTTTTTCAGTATTAGATAATGACATTTAGATTTTTCATGTAGCAAAACGTTTGACGAACTTTGATGAGTTAATAGATTCTTTCACAGAAAGGAAAGCACGCCATGTAAAGCTGTAGCAAGATTAGAGAGAGAAGCTAAGGATTGAAGAAATGTGTAATTTCTTGCTTATCTCTTGTCTTTATTGGTTTCATGTATCCTATATTTAATTTTATATCACACAAAACAGCAAGTTATTAGCTAATAGGCAATAAAGAGTGCAAATTTTCTTTAGAGTTCTTGTTCTCCCGATTACAAATAATCCCATCTGCTATTAATTGCGAGATTTTTTTTTTTAAAGAGGGGGCAGGCTGTCAAACCGGCCAACTGGAAGCAGGAGAGGAACTACAGGACATTTCAGTTACCACTGTCCTGAATGTAGTTTGATGGCATCAATTACAAAATATACACGTTTCAATTCCACAGAGCGAAATACAGTGACGTGCGGTACAAGAATGCTTTATGAAGAGGTGTGGCACTGCACTTTGCCACACTTAAGACCAAATAATATGCCCTCATTTCCTCGAACACATGTGTTTTATGTTTCTGACTTTTCAGAAAGATATGCGCTACAAGATGAACATATTTTTGAAAATGCAATTTTTTTGAAGTATTGACCCCATTCGCAATTATCGTAGATCCGGGGCTGATCCGCAGAGCAGTCTGAGTTATAGTGGGTAGTCTCCACGTGACCCATGTTTACATTTAATGATACTTCCGACACTATCTACTAGGTCATTTATATATATTGTGAAAAGCAATGGTCCCATAACACTGCCCTGTGGCACGCCAGAGGTTACTTTAACGTCTGTAGATGTCTCTCCATTGATAACAACATGCTGTGTTCTGTTCGCTAAAAACTCTTCTATCCAGCCACACAGCTGGTCTGATATTCCATAGGCTCTTACTTTGTTTATCAGGCGACAGTGCGGAACTGTATCGAACGCCTTCCGGAAGTCAAGGAAAATAGCATCTACCTGGGAGCCTGTATCTAATATTTTCTGGGTCTCATGAACAAATAAAGTGAGTTGGGTCTCACATGATCGCTGTTTCCAGAGTCCATGTTGATTCCTACAGAGTAGATTCTGGGTTTCCAAAAATGACATGATATGCGAGCAAAAAACATGTTTTAAAATTCTACAACAGATCGATGTCGGAGATATAGGTCTATAGTTTTGCGCATCTGCTCGACGACCCTTCTTGAAGACTGGGGCTACCTGTGCTCTTTTCCAATCATTTGGAACCTTCCATTCCTCTAGAGACTTGCGGTACACAGCTGTTAGAAGGGGGGCAAGTTCTTTCGCGTACTCTGTGTAGAATCGAATTGGTATCCCGTCAGGTCCAGTGGACTTTCCTCTGTTGAGTGATTCCAGTTGCTTTTCTATTCCTTGGACACTTATTTCGGTGTCAGCCATTTTTTCGTTTGTGCGAGGATTTAGAGAAGGAACTGCAGTGCGGTCTTCCTCTGTGAAACAGCTTTGGAAAAAGGTGTATAGTATTCCAGCTTTACGCGTGTCATCCTCTGTTTCAATGCCATCATCATCCTGGAGTGTCTGGATATGCTGTTTCGAGCCACTTACTGATTTAATGTAAGACCAGCACTTCCTAGGATTTTCTGTCAAGTTGGTACATAGAATTTTACTCTCGAATTCACTGAACGCTTCACGCATAGCCCCCCTTACGCTAACTTTGACATCGTTTACCTTCTCTTTGTCTGAGAGGTTTTGGCTGCGTTTACACTTGGAGTGAAGCTCTCTTTGCTTTCGCAGTAGTTTCCTAACTTTGTTGTTGAACCACGGTGGGTTTTTCCCGTCCCTCACAGTTTTACTCGGCACGTACCTGTCTAAAACGCATTTTACGATTGCCTTGAACTTTTTTCCATAAACACTCAACATTGTCAGTGTCGGAACAGAAATTTTCATTTTGATCTGTTAGGTAGTCTGAAATCTGCCTTCTATTACTCTTGCTAAACAGATAAACCTTCCTCCCTTTTTTTATATTCCTATTAACTTCCATATTCAGGGATGCTGCAACAGCCTTATGATCACTGATTCCCTGTTCTGCACTTACAGAGTCGAAAAGTTCGGGTCTGTTTGTTATCAGTAGGTCCAAGATGTTATCTCCACGAGTCGGTTCTCTGTTTAATTGCTCGAGGTAATTTTCGGATAGTGCACTCGGTATAATGTCACTCGATGCTCTGTCCCTACCACCCGTCCTAAACATCTGAGTGTCCCAGTCTATATCTGGTAAATTGAAATCTCCATCTAAGACTATAACATGCTGAGAAAATTTATGTGAAATGTATTCCAAATTTTCTCTCAGTTGTTCTGCCACTAATGCTGCTGAGTCGGGAGGTCGGTAAAAGGAGCCAACTATTAACCTAGCTCGGTTGTTGAGTGTAACCTCCACCCATAATAATTCACAGGAACTATCCACTTCTACTTCACTACAGGATAAACTACTACTAACAGCGACAAACACGCCACCACCGGTTGCATGCAATCTATCCTTTCTGAACACTGTCTGTGCCTTTGTAAATATTTCGGCAGAATTTATCTCTGGCTTCAGCCAGCTTTCTGTACCTATAACGATTTCAGCTTCGGTGCTTTCTATCAGCGCTTGAAGTTCCGGCACTTTACCAATGCAGCTTCGACAGTTTACAATTACAATACCGGTTGCTGCTTGGCCCCTGCATGTCCTGACTTTGCCCCGCATCCTTTATATGTGAAAACTTTGCTTTTATTGTAGCAACACTATGTATATTAATTTAAACTGTTAGCTTACCCTGTTTGTGTGTTCGTGCTACTTAACAGTGATGTTGCTGTTGGCTGACTAAATCATGTGTCCTATGCTCTGAATATCCGCTGCCATCGGCTGGCGAGATCACGTGACATGAGCTATGACTGGCTTACAAACGCGCATCACAATCCTGATTTCAATTATTCGGAAAGTGACATGCGGTATTTGGTGGAATTCCAATGTATTCTTTCGTAATACAAAAATATGCAGCGTACATGTTGCTGCACGTCAAAGAGATTTTCAAAACGTGTCTTTTTCCTTGAGTTTCGTTTTCTAAAGTGCCAGGAAATTCTACGCCTGTGTATAAAACCATAACCATTCAGAGGATTGATAAGGGAAAATATACTGTCATTTAACATGGAAAATGCGTGTTTTTACCCGGGAGAAAGTGTGTTTTTAACCGGGAAATCCGGGAAAAATCTTGGAATTTTTTTTCCTTGTCCACGTATACACCCCGTATATAATACCGTTATTCGTGCATTGGTTCAAATCTCCCCAACATTATATTTATTTCTCCTTCAATTTGAAATACCTACATCCCGTAATTATAAAACTCATCTTTTTTTTTTTTTTTTTTTTTTGAGAGTAATGCACGTCTTCTTGTTTCTAATCACATATTGGATGCGAAATTCCTGTTTCCATTTCAAATACATATTCTTAATTATCGATGTTTTATGAAACACTGCTCATAAAAGTTATTTAAATTAGTAAAACATAACAATTTAATTTTTAAGGCAAAAATGAAAAACCAGATCCTCTTTATTTGGACTATGTCCATAGTTTTATACCGCAGAGATAGATAAGTATCGTAGAAACATGAAAAACATAACGCTTTAATTTTTAAGGCAAAAATGAAAAACCAGATCCTCTTTATTTGGACTATGTCCATAGTTTCATACCGCAGAGGTAGATAAGTATCGTAGAAACATGAAAAACATAACAATTTAATTTTTAAGGCAAAAATGAAAAACCAGATCCTCTTTATTTGGACTATGTCCATAGTTTTATACCACAGAGGTAGATAAGTATTGTAGAAACATGAAAAACAATCATTTTCACAACATCAAGCACATCATATATATGCTGCATATTTACATTTGCTACAGTACCATTACAATATGAACCCAACAGAACTGATCTGGAGCCGAGTTGCGGGATTTGGCCCAAAAAGTAACAACACTGTTAAGCTGTCAGATGTACTGGAACTAACACATGCAGCTTTTTCACACGTCACTTCCGAACGCTGGTGGGATATAGAACGGCTCGTCATAAAAGAAGAAGAGAAAATGCTGCGCCTGATTGGCTTAATGGGTTCTGTTGTTGATGGGCATGTTATCAACGTAGCGGGAAGGACCTAAGAGATTACCAGATGACTGACTGTAAATAATACTTTCAGTGGCTTCAATATTTAACTATACCGTAAAATCCTTCAATAATCTCTTACGTTACACACAGCTTATGCAGAAAAATTATGCTGTGGCTATGTCAGGAATTTTCATCATTCTTGTTTTTAATTACAATAATACGTTACCTAAAAACGATAACTTGTTGCGGTTTTCGTCTAGTCATCTAAGGAGCGTATTGTGGGAGATTTGCGGTGTATTATTTTATTCTGCTTAAAAACTAAATGGCATTCGAAGCTGTATTGCTCCTCTGCTCATCTCTTTTTACGTGTGAACTGCAGCTGGCCACGTCACTGCAGGCTAGCTGTACCAGTTGACCAGCCAATGCTGTCGAAGTTAAATACGCCGGTAAAGCTGTTGTCCCATATTATCGCTAAGGCGATTTGTGTGTAAAGCACAGCACAAAACATACCCTTATTATCGTACTTGACAGTACTTGAGGCAGCTTGGGTGCAGTTCCACGTGAAACGGAAATCCAATGAGGTTCCATCAAACACAGAAGAGGTTTATTCTTATGATGAATGGATTATAGAAATATTACAGCTTTCAGACACAGTTCCTCTTTCAGAAGTAGAAAACTCAAACAACAACAACAACAACTACTACTACTACTACTACTACTACTACTACTTCTTTTGCACACACACGCACATGCAGTGTCTCTGGACACTAAGGTCTGACATGAACAGCAGTCTAGTTGGGGTGGGTAATGGGTATAAGGAAGAGACATGAGGCAGGATAGAAGTCAGCATAGCAGGGTAGGGGTGGAGGAAGTAGCAGTGATTTTGAAAATGAAAAGTGGTTCAGTTCTGATTAAAATGGCATCCTCTGCTCAGCTGTGGGTGCTGTTTGTCTGTGACAAGCTCACAAGCTTCTTGTAACTATTACTTCCCACGACAGACTTATTACGATACAAGGAATCATCTTCCACTGCGACCTCCTTTTACAGACCAATTATGAGTTGCATGCCACTTTGGAGTGATGGGGTGTGCATTTTGTTGATAGTGTCTGGAAGGGACCAAAGGACAATAGGGTTGATACTGGGGGCCTTCATCTTGCTTTCCCCTCTCCCCTTGTATGTATAATCTATGTGTACCTTCATTCCCCCTGTTCACTGGATTGCACCATAGTCCAAAGAGGAAAGACACTTAACCAATTCACTTATCACAAGGACAAGAAGAAATATGATCATTTGCATCCTGTATGTATATGTCGGTGACATTTGCTGTGGCTAAGATGATGTCATTCTCTCTAGCAATGGCACCCTCTTCCTTTGTGCCTTCTACATCAGGACCTCTGGGCCACTCAACTACACCTGCTCCTCTGGTGATTGGAAACACTCCTCCAACTACACCCCTCACACCTATTTCGGGAGAGTCAGCTCCCCATCCACTGAACTGTCAATCCCCAGCCCCCAACCAGGGAATCAACACTCTCTGTCAGCATTTCTCACTAGAAAGGGCTCACTTGGGATGCACCTGTCCGAGTATTCTGCTGCTTTGCATCCAGATACCAGCCAGTGACTGAAGGAGCCACAGGTTGGTGGTCACCTGACCTGATTCAGAACCAATGTCTTTTGATGTCACATCCTTGCAATTGGTGGCAGCTGATGACCCTGGTGCATGACCTGCCTCTCCTTGGTCTTTTCTTCTCCCTTCCCCCACCCCGCCATAGAACACCAATAATGTGATTCTCCAGAGGAACTATAGCAGTTTCTCCACCTCCTTCCTGAGCTGTGACATCTATTTTGTGTTTCCCCTGCTTTCTACATTGGACTCCAAGAAACTTCGTTCTCAGGATTGCGAACCCATATCCTCTATGGTTTTTTTTTTTTTTAAGAATATAGCTGAATATGACAGTTCTTCAGGCAGAGTTCGCACGTACACTCCAGACTCTGTCTACACTGAATACATGTCACCCGATATGATTCTGGATGCTGTGGCTGTTTGTGTCAGAATCTGTCTTGATTTTACGCTTCCTGATAGTGAAATGTTCCAGGCCATGTTGTCTGCACTGATTTCTCAGCTTTCCCACCCTTCCTCATTTTGGGTGACTCCACTGCCCACAACCCTTTGTGGGGTGGCACTACGGCCACTGGCCGTGATAAAACTATCTAAACTTTGTTCACGTAGCTCGATCTTTGTCTCTTGAATACTGATGCCCCAACACACTTCAGTTTGGCATATGGGTCATATTCAGCCTTTGATCTTTCCATTTGCAGCCCCAATCTTCTCCCTTTCATCCACTGAAGCGTCCATGATGATCTGTGTGACAGTGTTTATTTTCCGAGCATCTTGTCTGTCCCTCACCATCCCTTTCCTGAGCATGCATCGAGATGGGCTCTAAACAATGCTGTCCGATATGCCTTTGCCTCTGCAATTGCCCATGGCACCTCGCCAGGTGGAGGTATCATTGCAACTGTACAGAGTACAACCACAGCCATTGTATCAGCAGCAGATTTAGCGATCCCCTATTCGTTGGGATCCCCCCGTTGGAAGACAGGACCACGATGGACGTCAGGAATCACCATGGCCATTAGATATCACATACGGAGAACCTCATTGCCTTTAAACGGCTTCGAGCCCATGTCTGCTGCCTAAAAAAAATGACAGAAACAAGAATTCTGGGAATGGTATGTTACTACCCTTGGTGCACATACCACCCCTTTTGCAGGTTGTTCCACTCGTCTGTGGATACAACTCCCCCTCAGGTGTATCTGGTGTCTCCCGGAATGGTGTTGTCGAGAATGACCCAGATTCTATCACCGATCATTTCGCTCTCTGTTTTGCTTGAACCTCTGTGTCTGTGAATTAACAGCCTGCATTTTGTGTCCTCAAACAGTGGGTGGAGCAAATTCTCTTAACTCCCACTACACTTTCACTTTCCATTCAGTGAGTGTGAATTCATCAGTGCCCTAGCCCCTAGCCCCTAGCCCTTTGCCCTGACAGCTCCAGGGCCAGACTGCATCCACATCCAAATGCTCAAACCCTATCAGTGTGTAGTCAACATCATTTCCTTGTCATTTTCAACAATATCTGGAGTGAGGGTGAGTTCCCACCTCATTGGTGAGAAAGTTTGATCATTCTGGTACTGAAACCAAGTACACACACCTTGAAATGGACAGCTATTATCCAATTAGTCTTACTTATATTCTCTGCAAGTTATTCAAACGTATGGATAGCAGGTGGCTGTTTTGATGCCTTGAGTCTTGCATTCTTTCTCTCCAAGGGCAGTTTTCACCAAGGAAGTTCTACTGATTGTAGTTTGGTCTGCCATATGGTTAACTTTCGTGCGGTTTCAGCACGTTATCATTGGCTTCTCTGACTGGAAAAAGGCTTATGATACCACATGGCATAATCATGTCCTTGTTACCCAATGTGAGCAGGCTCTCCAGGGCCCTCTCCCAGTTGTTGTGTGGAACTTCTAGTAATGAGATTCCCTCCAGGTTCAAGTTGGTACTTTCCACAGTAACCCCCGTATTCAAGAGAATGGGGTCCTGCAAGGCTTTGTATTGAGTGTCCCATTTTTATTGGGGCAATCAGTGGGGTAGATGCCACTGTGGGGCTTACAGTGTCATCCTCCCTGTTCACTGATGATTTTTGCAATTACTGTTGCACCTCCTGTGTGGGTATTGCTGGATGCCAAACGTGCAGGGTGCCATAGGAAAGGTGCAGTCCTGGGCGGTCACCCACGGCTTCCGGTTTTCAGCCACCAAGACGTGCATCATGCACTTCTGTTGCCATTGCACTGTCCATTCACAACCAGAACTCTACCTCAATGACCAGTTGCGCAAAGTGGTGAAGTCTTATCACTTTTTTGATTTGGCCTTCAATGCCAGTTGACATGGCTTCCCAATCTTCACCAAGTTACGTGAATGTGTTGGTTGCACCCTCACTGCACTACCTCAGTAACATCAGCTGGGTCACAGACCGCTCTACGCTTTTGTGGCTTTACGAAGCTTTTATCCTGTCCCATCTTGATTATTAGAGTCTAGTATATGGCTTAGCATTGCCTTCAGCATTGTGTGGTCTGACTTGTGCCAGGTGCCTTGTGGGCCAACCCTATGAACAGTCTACTTGCGGGGGCTGGGGTCTTTCCACTATCGATCAGGTGCCAACAACTGCTTCTCAACTATGTGATTCACATTTGTTGCTTCCTTTAGTTTCTGAACTACGATATCCTTTTCCCTGGTAGGGAGATCCCTCTCCCACAGCAGAGGCCCAGCACTGGAGTCATGATTGTATGAGAACTGCAGTGTCTTTATTCTGAACTCCAACTTCTTGCACTGTCACCTTTTGTCAGGGAGCAATCACGTACATCCCTGTGGTGTCTACCCCATTCTTGGATCTGTCCCGACCTATCCTAAGGACCAAACAGACCCTGTTGAACCGATGGTTTTTGGTCACCCATTCCTGGCCTTGCTTGATGTGTTTCTTGGTTCAGAAGTAATATGCACTAGCTTTACGGTTGACAGAAGAACTGGTTTTGCCTCCAAGGTGCAGCGAGTAACACTTTGTGCTGAATGGATGTAGTGTATCCACTGTAGAATTGGTGACGATCACTCAAGTCCTCCATCACATTCATTCTCTCCATGGCAAGAACATCTTAATGGGCGTTAATTCCCTGAGTAGTCTCCAGGCTATCGACCAATGCTGCACTTGACACCCACGGGCTGTGGCTATCCAGGTTATCCTTTCTGATCTCCATCAAGCTGGATGGTCAGTTACCTTTGTGTGGACCCCAGGTCACATTGAGATACCAGGGAATAAACATACTGATTTGTTGACCAAGGTAGGTATCAGAATACCGATTTTGGAGATGGGGGTATCAAAACGTGACCTTCATGCGACAGTGTGCCGTCAGTTGCGGGAGGCTTGGAACATGGATTGGCGTGACTACAGCCATGTTGCATCACTCCCCTCATGCTTCTTGCAGGGAATCCCCCGTCTGTCACCTTCGCGATGGCCACACTTGGGTGACCCATGGCCACATCCTACAATGTGAGAATCCATCCCACTGTTGGTGTGGTGGCCCTCTGATGATGGCCCACACCCTACAAGGCTGTCCTAATTTGGCCACCTTATGACGAAACCTTCAACTTGGTGACACATTGCCTCTAGTACTAGCAGACGATGCCAAAGTGGCTGATCTGGTTTTAAATTTTACGTATGGTGGTGATTTTACTGCTCTTTGTGAGGTAGGCTACATGGACCTCTTTGACCGCTGTAGAGATTGGAGGACCTTCACCTGCTCCAATCCAGGGGCTCCCATGGCTGCCCCTGCTTGGTGGTCTGGCCTGGCTACTGCCCTTCCCACTTTTTTAATTCTTCTTCATCTTCTTCTTTTATGTCTGTCATTGGTTTCCAGTCTTGTTGTCATTGTTCTGCTTCTTGCAATTTTATCAATTTGATGCGTATTGCAAATTTTCCCATGCTAATGGGGGATGAGGAAACACCAGTCAGATGCAGAGGGTATGTTTCCCATCACATGACTTGTCTCGGGGGCCTCGAGCTACTTTCAGAGTGGGCAACTCACCCACTTACACTCTTTTACCCCAGTCTCTCTTGTATTTGGTTTTATTGATTCTCAGTTACAATTAGGTTCATCAGAATTTGTATTCTGTATTCTTCCTCTCTGAGGACTTTTCCCGGCTTGATGCTTAAATGATGAGGGTCTGATGACCTTCCAGTTTGATCCCATCAGTCCAATCCAGTCTGTTTCTGAGCAAGGTTGGGAGAGTAATTTCAGTCTGTGAAGTATTGGCATGTTTGGAGAGGGCCTTCTTGTCACTGTAGTTGCAACAAGCACTGGTGGGTAGACTGTATGGAAGGGATTTTTTGGTTTTGAATGAGTCGCAACTGTCAGAGTGGAGTTATTGATGGCGGTAGGTAGGTTTGATGTGGATTGAGGTACTGAAGTAGCCATCCTTGAACTGGAGGTCAATGTTGAGAAAGGTGGCTTGTTGGGCTGAGGAGGACAGGTGAAGCAAATGGGGGAGAACATGGGGAAGTAGGTTCTGGAGGGATGTGGGTATGTTGTTCTCACTCTTGGTGTAGATATTGATGATGTCATCAGTGAATTTGAACCAGGTGAGGAGTTTGGGATTCTGAGTGGTTAGGAAGGATTCCTCTAAATGGCCCATGAATAGGTTAGCATAAGGTGGGGCTTTGAGTGTGCCCATTGCTGTGCCATGGATTTTTTTGTAGATGACACCTTCATAGGAGAAGTAATTATGGGTGAGAATATAGTTGGCCATGGTGACCAGGAAGGAAGTCGTAGGTTTAGTCAGTCAGTGGTTGGGGAAGGTAGTGTTCAACAGTGGCAAGGCCATGGACATTGGGGATGTTAGTGTAGAGGGAGGTGGAATCGACAGTGATGAGCAGGGCACTGGGTGGTAAAGAAACAGGGTTGTAGAGAGTCAGAGGAGGAAATAGTTGGTGTCTTTTATGTAGGAGGTTGGTTAGGGGTAATAGATTGAAGGTGTTGGTCCACAAAGGCAGAGATTCTCACTGTGGGGGCACGATAACCGACAACAATGGAGTATCCTGGGAGGTTGGAAGTCTGTAGTAGATAGGAGTAGCATAGTGGTAAGAGGGGGGGGGGGGGGGGAGAGAGAGAGAGAGAGAGAGAGAGAGAGAGAGAGAGAGAGAGAGAGTGGGGTGGGGGGATTTCTAGATGGACCTATGGATTTGAGGTCGGACTGGAGAACCTGCTGGAATTCTGGAATGAGAGCACTGTGATAAGGCATGTATGTAGGCATATTTGATAGCAGGCAGAGTCACAACGCCAAGTAATCCCTGTGGTTCATAGCCACAGTGACGGAACATTGGTCAGCATGTAGAATTATAAGGTTTGGATCAGTTTTTAAGTGGTTGATTTGCAATTCTTTCTGTGGATGTTAGGTTGGATTCCAGATGGAAGGATTTGGGGAATGAGGAGGCGGCAAGGTTCAAGGTTAGGGAATTCTGGAAAGTTAACAGGGGATGATATGAGGGCTGTGAGGGTAAGTCATGATTGGCTGCAAGAGTACGCACAGTCAGGACGTGTTAAGTATTGGTTTTTGATTGAGTGTGAATTATAGGGTCATTGGGGGAAAGTGTTCATACTATAAGAAGTGGGAAGTGGGAGAAAGAGAGAAGGTCTTTCAACAAGCCCGTTGTGACTGAATTTCAATCTGGGAGATGGAATGCAGGAATTTGAAATTGGAGAGTAGAAGAATTTTACGGAGGGAGAGCAGAGCCAGAGATTGGTAATTTGTTGCTGTGGGCATTTGGGAGATTTTTATGGTCTAGGCAACAACACAGGTACAGTACGTGGGGAGTGGATTTTGGCTGGGGATAGAGAAACTTTATGGCATTGGTGCAGATGAAAGGAGCAACGATTCATCGTGGAGGATAAAAAAATGTGCAACAGTACGTAAAATTTTATAAAAGTACGTGAGCAAATCAAAAAACAATGAAATTATTGAAGTTCAGGGAAACAAAATGAAACCTGAGTAAATAATGCCCACAGGAAAAATTAAAGCAAAATAAAATTGACAAGAGGAACTTACATGACCAGTTAATAAATGTCTTACAGTTCAAGACTCTTGTGGCACACAACACAAAAGAACACTGGTTTTTGACTCTATGTATCCGCTAGGCTACAACACGTGACATCACAATGTACAATAACATGAAACTGCCCGGAGGTCATACAAGGTCGGTAGTGTAACTGTCCAAATCTTGAGGACTGCACAATAAGTAACAGTTGACAGCACGGCGCAGACTCAGGCCTGGAGGCTCACGTCACTGTAGGTATAGATAAGCATAGACATCACTGATGTTGTTGCTGCTGCTGCTGGTTTTGAGAAGCGTGTGCAGCCGTTGTTGTAGACGTGCTGGAGGCCAATGTTGGAGCCTCTGGTGTCAATCCCCCCATATGTGGCCAGTGAGCCTTAGCCCAATGCATCTCTGAAGAGAGGCAGACGCGAAAGGTAGTAGTAACAGTGGGTTTACCACACACCTCCACTTGTGCGGTAGGTGGGAGTTTTGGGCGGAGGGTGGGGATGGGGGGATCTACTGGGCCTATCCCCACTGTGTAGAGAGAAAGTGGTGTGATCTCCATTTCTTCCACCCCACCTCCTCCTCACCCCCCACCTCAATGATTCAGGCTCCAGGAGTTCCGGTCTGCGGGCACTTGGAAGTAAAGCTGAAAGTAGCCTGGCCAGCAGTGGCTGCGTGGGCTGGGCAATGGTGGAAACATGGGTGAGTTGGTGGACACTGGAGGCAACATCATGACAATGTCTGGGCTCAGTGGCCACGCCAATGGTGCACCTTCTGGAGGTGTCCCCAGCTCCGGCAACTCAATGTGAAGTATTGGTCTGTCCCAGGGCAGGGAAGCTGGGGGTGGTGTTGCTGGTGCGAGGCCATACACTGTGGTGGCCTGGAGCAACTAACAGAAGAATTAGAGGGTGGGGATGGAGGAGGATGGGAGGAGTGTGCTCAAGGATCAGCTCCTATTCCGCAGTAGGGTGGAAAAATGGGATGCAGTGGAAGGACTGGGGAGAAAAAGACTGCAGGATGCGGTTGCATAACTGGACCTGGTTCTGGTGTCGCTTGAAGGTCCATTCTCTGGTATCAAGTGTAGAAACCTGTTGCCCTCATTGGGAATTGGTTCAAGTATCAGCTCTTCTTGCATCGAACGATGGGAAGACGGACTGCAGTGGAAGGACTGGGGGGGGGGAGCAGGGGTGTCCACTTGCATAACCAGAGCTGGTTTTGGTGTCAGGTGCTCTGGTATCAACTGTAAAAACCTATCACCCCTATTGCTGATGAATGGTGTTTGGGAACCACTGAGGTTGACTAAAACCCTAGACCCACACCCATGTCCCAGGCCACAATTTTGGAGAGGGCGAGGAACCAAGGGGCTAGGTACAGACAGCAGTAAAAGTAGGAGAGAATGGGATTGATGTCCACGTAAGAGTGCCGATGGGCTCTTGTCACGTAACGATGTTGCCCAATATCAGCTTAACAAAAAATGTCAGGGTGCCTTCCATGTCTGAACGAACCTCTCTGCCTCTCCATTTGATAGGGGATGAACAGGAGGTGAACAGATGTGCTTCACTCCATTCTTAATGCAGAGATTCTCAATTACCTTTGTTCGAAATTGTGGCTCATTGTCTGTCACTAATGTGTGCATGAGGCCCTCAGTGGTGAAAATATTAGACAGTGCCGTCTCTGTATATTCCGCCGTGGCTGTATGGCAGTTAACAATATATGGAAACAGGAAAAAAGAATCAGTGACAGTGACAAACATGGTATTCAAAATCAAGATGCACTCGTTATGAAGGTTTGTTGGGTGTTGGCCAAGGCTGAAAAACCGGACTTGGGGCTACCTGTTGTTCAGCAAATCTGTTGCATTGACGGAAGAGGCGCTGTATATCTCACTCCGATGCCTGGTCAATAAGCAAGTTGCTGAGTGAGCAGCTTGGTCCTTGAAGTGCCCCAATGCCCCTGGTGCAGCAATTGTAGGAATAATTGTCGTAAAGCTGGTGGAATCACAACATGTGGTGTAGTTTGGTCTGTGGCTAAAAGGATTGCACCGGTGACCAGAAGCAAATGGTTTCACAGCCCATAGTAATGCCTAGCCAGTCGTTCTGGCCACCCCCTCAAGGTAAAGGTGCGTACCTGTTTGAGAACTATGTATGCCTCTGTGGTGACAGAAATGTGGGCTCCTGTAAAGGGAAAATTGTCCACAGCTTGTTTCACATCGTCATCCAGATAGAATTTCCTCTTGATCGAACTTATAGTCTGGCCAAGAGCATCCACATTTTGTGTGCTAGGATGAGCTTCTGAAATGGATTTCAAAGGTATATCTTTAGAGGAACAATGCTCAGCATTGGAGCCAGTGAGCAGTATGATCTGGGAATGAGCTGTTGGGTTGGACAAAGAGACTGTGGGCTTGTGGTCCGTTACCTGACGGGACTTGATGCCATAAAATAGGACATGAAATTTCTTCAAAGCCAATATAATTGCCAGTGCTTCTTTCTCAATTTGAGAATTGTTAATTTGTTCAGGGGGTGAGGTTTTTGAACTACAGTACTCTGAAGCATTAGCCTTTGGGTGAGAGAAGTCGGCCCCCATCCCATGGTTTGATGCGTCTGTTGCAACCACTGTCTGCTTCCTGGGTTGGAACATTGCTAAACAAGGTGCTGAGAGTATACACTGTTTGAGCTCCCAGAACACCATTTTACATGTGGTTGACCACATGGTAACCAATCCTTCTTACACATGTGGTATAATGGATGTGCCATCCAAGATGCCACTGGAACGAATTTTCTGGAATATGTAATTTTTCCCAGAAAGTTCTGAAGCTACTTGAGGTTTGTCAGCAAAGGCACGGATGCAATCGTTTAAATGTGTTTCTGCAGTGGTAACATACCTTTGTGAGAAAGGACGTGGCCTAAATACTCCACTGAAAGCTAAAATTCACATTTGCTGAGACTGTACTTTAATCCTGCCTCCCACAAAATGAAGAAGAGTTACTTCAGGTTCGCTAAATGCTGCATGGTGGAACTTCCTATGATGAGTGTCATCCAAATAGTTAATCGAACCCTGCACATTGCGAAGCAGCTGTTCCGGGGACGTCTGGAAAGTTGCTGGAGTACTGGAGACCCCAAAGTCCAACTGCTTATATTTGTATAAACCAATTGGTTATTAGTCACCAGTATCTTCTGTGAACATTCATCTAACACGGGGGTGTGCTACCTTTTAGCGTACCTGGCTCACATTGGAAGAGGAGTATATTCGGTCCACATACGGTATTACTTAACACTAACGATAACTGCTGGACCAATGAGGGAGTAGCATCATGTGGTGGGAGTTTCAATTTTTTTTAGCAATTGTGTGACAAATCTCTCTTCTTGGGCCACATTGATAACAGAAGCTGCAAGTGCGTTTCATCAAGGTCAATTTTGGAGAAGTGTCCACCAGTTAGCTTTGTGTATAGTTCCCCAAGCTTTGGAATGGGGTACATGTCCATGTCAGCTTGAGCATTCACCATGACATTGAAGTCTCTGCAAAGTCTGCATTTGCCGGGTGGTTTCTTGATGAAAACCAGAGGAGTAGCCCACTGACTCAATGATATAGATTCTATCGCATCCTTTCCCTGCAGCCTGCCTAATTCATTCTTGACTTTGTCCTGGAGCGCCAGGGGAACCTGCTGTGAGTGAAAAGAGCAAGAGCAGACTAGAATTAAAAACTTCGGGAAATTAGGAGGAGAGAGTGTCCAGTTATAGATGAGGAACATTCTATGAGACCAGATTTACTGTGTCATTGATGGAAAATCCAAAAGATTTAAATGTCTCTAGACTGAAGAGATTCACAGTGCCGGTGCTGTTTTTGGCTGAGAAAGTTATGACCATGGAATGCATTGCTTGTTATGGTTCCCAGCCATTGAACTAATGGCTTTAATATGGGTGCCCTTAATCGTAATATATTTGAAAATTGGTGAGACTGGTGGCTGTACCTGTAAAGACTTGAAAGTTGAGTGTTTTACCAGCCACCCATAGCAAAATGAGCAGTTTATCAGAGGAACCTCCCTGGGTAGATGATACGACAACATTAGTGTCCATTTGATCTTGTGATCGTGAGACGGGAATGGCTGCGTGATAAACAGATGTGAGGTGACCCTTTCTTGGGCACTTAGTCCAATCTGACCACCAGAACAGATAGTTGCCTGTAGCATGTGTCTGAAAACAGTCCGGGTAGGACAGGTAAGACTGTCACAACCTGTGGCAGTGTGAGACCCACTGTTTCTGTGCAGAGACACTCACATGCGGTTGTTTGTGTACTGCATTGATGTCACTGCTGAATCCTCCATGTGTGTGGGTTCACTATTTACAGCAGCTATGTCTGTCCAGGACTCTTGAGTGGTGTCCTGCTACTCGTGTGACTTAATAGGACTGTGCTAAATCCAAAATCTTTTGTAATGAAGGGTTATGAAACTCTAAAGCTTTTAACTGAAACTCTTTACTGCATACTGTGTGGACAGTCATGTGTCTAATCGTGCCTTCTGCATAAGATTCTTTGACGTCGGGCATAGAAAACTTGGATCAGCGACTTAGTGCCTTGAGCTCAGCCGCCTTAACCCTGGTGGGGTTGACTCTGTTGCTTGCAGCTCTGGTAAAATTTAAGGTGAGCAGAAATCGTTGTATGGGGTTACATTAGGGAGGCCAGCTTGCATAACAACTGATAAGTTTGCAATAGAATCCATGAGAAGAAAAGGGAATCAGTAGTATCAGCTTCATTTACCTTCAACGCCGTAAAATGCCGTCACAGCCTTTGCTCATATGAGTCCCATTTGTTCATATGAGTCCTACTCTTCTGTGATTTTTTTTTTTCCTTATACGGTGGGAACAGCAAAGGATTTGACTGTCAGCTGCTTGCAGTACTCTGGCCAGGTGGTCTTCTGTATACTTTAGATGTTCTTGTGGTGAGCCATCAGCTGTTGCAGAATAGCAGCAAGAGATGGATAGACCACGGTGACTAGAAAGAAGGAAGCAGCGGTGGCCATTCAGCACACAGTCTGTGGTTCACAGAAAAGTTCACTGTCCTAAAGCAACAGTCAAGTGCCAAAATTCGCACACAAGTTTCCACAGTTTGAACGAATTTGTGTCTGCCGTCACCAGTTGTGTTGTGGTACAAAACACAAATGAACACTGTTTTTTTTAAAAATCTGTTTATTTAGTAGGCTACAACTCATGATGGCACAATGTGCAGTAATGTGAAACTGTCCGAAGACAGTGCGAGGTCAGTAGTGTAACAGCATCCAGATCTTGAGGGCTGTACGATAAGTAACAGTTGACAGTGTGGTGTAGACTCAGGCCAGGAGGTTCATGTAAGCTTATATATAGGCAAGCGTAGGCATCTCTGTTGTCTACTTTTTAGTTGGGGTCCAGCTGGTGTTGTAGAGTCACTGAGGAGGCCAACGGTGGAACCTCTGGTATCAACCCCCACATCCGCAGCTAGTGAGCCTTAGTTTACTGCATTGTGTAACATCTGTGGTTTGCCGGCATGGCCAATTGCATGTGGTGGCAAGCACAAAGGTAGTGGTAACTGTGGGTTTACCACAAACACAGAATCAAAAACATTGTGTTACTTTGTATTTATATCATATTTGTACACAGGGATTTGCCAAAGAAAAAGCTGCATGATTTTAAAAATTCCTAGAACCATCATGTACCCATCTATGTGTTACATAGAAATTGTGCTGTACAGTTTTCATTTTCAGTCTGTATCCAGTTTTTTTTTTTTTTTTTTATGAGGCTGGATTTTGACTAGAGTGCCTTGTGTAACTTTGGTATTCTTCAATGCTTTTTAGCGACTTGCTGGAAATGATTCATAATCAAAGTAAATGGGCAGGTACTTTGGTTTATTTTGCATTTAAGTGTTGTTTTTCAGTCAGTATATTCATTTCATGTACAAGACTTATTAATTTTGTGGAGCAGCCATGTGTAGTTCTGTTTGTCATTCCATACTACCACGTTATCACATTGGCCATCTGAACATTTATTTGAGGAGTAGTAGAAAGTATGTCTTTTGCTCGTGTGCCTGTTATGTAGCAAAATGTTTTACTGAGAGGTGGAAAATCTTGGTGGTATTCTGAATATAATATACTTTTCTAGTCAGTGTCTAAAGCTAACAGTTAACTTTAATGTATTATGTATTCCATACATCATATTAACAGCCTTTGCTTTGATATGGATTATGTCAAGTGAACAAAAAATTCTTTTGTGAAGGCTGGTACCTTATATTCCAGTGTAGAATTTACTGAGTGTGACAGCCCCATCTTCTTAGTGATTCATGTAAAGTATTCATTAAAGAGGATTGTTTCTGAAGTATAATCTACTCTTAAAGCTATCTGCACTTCTTCATATCTAATTTGACCAGTCTCCTCCTGTATTAAAATCCGTACTGTTTTAATTTTGTTGCCAGATGTGGCTGTCATCTTCACAAAATTTAATTGCTTTGATATCTGGATTACTTGCTTCACTATTCTTCAATACTTTTTGTAATGTGCTACAGTATCAACATCAGAGATGCTCTTGACTGAGAAAGGCCCCCCCCCCCCCCTCCACACACACACACACACACAAGATGTCTTTATTCTTTGAATGTCCCTTTTTTTGTTTCCTCTGTCTAGGCTTTGGTCTAATTTGAACTGCCTTTGTGGGGAAACAGATTTCTAATAAAAAGAGAGCAAAATTTGTTAAAAATGTTTTATTTTTCATTGATGTCATGATCACTGTAAACATGGTCATTTCACAACTCGAGCAGCCTCCTGAAATACTCAGTGTTTTGCCCATTAGGTACTCTCCTGAACTAATTTTTTTCCTTTTTACCTGATCAATATTAATACTTAACATAAATAACTTTGTGTCGTGATCTCAAAGTCCATTGACTGTTGGGTTTGTAAGATGATTCTGTTAATTAGAGCTGTCTATAAAAATAT
Source organism: Schistocerca americana (assembly GCF_021461395.2). Taxonomy (NCBI): domain Eukaryota; kingdom Metazoa; phylum Arthropoda; class Insecta; order Orthoptera; family Acrididae; genus Schistocerca; species Schistocerca americana. The sequence goes on from NC_060130.1 coordinate 294,083,545, forward strand.
CAGTGACTGGTTTGTAGTAGTTAGCTACTGTAGTTTGATAATTTACAGTAGTAATTAAATTGGCTGATAATTTTTACCAAGTTCAGTAAAACTTTTTGAGAAAGTGTATATTAAAATTGATCAGAAATTTTTCCTGTTGAATGTGCTAGGAGAGCTTGAAGGTGTTTCTTGAATGGATTAAAATTACCTGCAAGGCCTCAGTGTATGGTTACTATTAGCCCTAGAGTAATAAGATGGTAGCCTAAATCGTCCAACACATACATGTCGTACCACTGGTCAAACGAGGTTCAGAGAGAGAGAGATTTTCTCAGCTTGGTTTGATGAATCTTAAATCCTCAAATTGCATACACACAGTTCATTGCAGGGTTACTATAAATTATTCGTTTGTTTTCAAAGTTCTATATTTTCAAGAGTAATACATGTACAAATATGATAGATGCATGAATAGAACTGTAAACTGACTTGAGTGTGCATCGTGCCTACCAGTTGGCATTAAGAGTGCAATGCCTTGAGAGCAAGAAAAGAGTTTTTGTTTGTTGTAATATGCAAGATGTTAATCTTTTACAATAGTGCAACATGCATCCAGAAGGAATAATGTAATGGAACCACCATGTAAACAGAGCATTGTGAATTGGTATTGTCTCTGTAAACAGAAAAGAACCAGTCAACCAAGTGTGCCAGATGCAACCATGCAGAGGGTGAGGGAAAGTTACGTATGCAGTTCAAAAATTCAAGGGTCCACACAAGCCACAAACTTTCAGTACTGGAGCAAACAGTGTGGAAGATTTTACAATGGCATGTACATTTCAAACCATACTGTCTGCAGCCCGTGCCCCAATTAAAACTGGAAGATTATTACCAGCATCTTCAATTTTGCATCACAATGCAGGAAGGACTTGACGATGAACATTACGCCTCTAAGCTAATATTCAATGATGAAGCAACCTTCCATATATCTGAAAAAATTAACTGCCACAATGTGAGCTGTACAGTGTCACGGACAGACTTTTTGGGTCATTTTTCTTCTGTGAGAAGATAGTGGCCTCTTACCTTAATATGTTAAGGTTGTGGTTGTCTCCACAACTGAATGTTGAGGATTTCATCTTGCCCCAGCATTGGAGCATCAATGTTCATTGCTACCTAAATGACAAACTGTCACGTCATTATATTGGGTGTAAAAGAGATGATGATGATGATGATGATGATGATGATGATGATGCTGTGGCTATATTCCCTTGGCCCCTCAAGACGCCTGACCAAATGCCTTGTGCCTTTTTCCTTTGGGATACATTAAGGACTGTGTTTACATACCCCCACTGCCAAGAATATCGGAACAGACCAGAGAATGCATCAAAGTTGCTGTGATGACCATTGGCAGGATTATGCTACACAAGGTATGGAATGAACTCCGTAATCACATAGATGTGTGTTCTGTGACCAGAGGGGTACTCATAGAACATTTGTAAAGCGCTTCAATCATATTGGTGCATGCAATACTTTGGAAAATATAGAACTTTGAAAACAAATGAGTCATTTATAGTAGCCCTGTAGTGTTAATTATCAGTGTTGGAATATTCTGACACAATAAGGAATGCTGACATTTTCCCCTAACTATTGTTACTGATTTGATGGAGGAATTGCTTGTGACTGCTGAAAATTTTTAACAATCCACTTTTTGCATGGATTCAGTACAGTGGGATAATTACTTGCCCAGACTCAATACTGTTTCAATCCTAACCTCTTGTAGCACTCGCTTTCTTTCTGCACTCCTTTCCTAAAAAAGATGCTACCCTGTTATCTGTAACCTCTTGTATTTTACCATTCATGGCAGTGCCTTAAAAATTGTGAAAGGTTAACAACATAAATATATAACCTTTTTTAAAGACTGATGTGTAATAGTCCATCTGAGAAACTAAAAATTAAATCAGAGAAAAGTCTTAATATGTTACTCTTTTTGTGATTTGTTTTCAGTGTTTTCATTTCGTTGTTTATTATTATTTTGTATGTATTTCCAGACCACCGACATGGTTATTCACAATTTCCTGCACAAAAGATTTCACCCCATCAAAACAAAGGAAAACATGTAGATCAAGTGGACAACTCCAAATTTGCCTCAGAGACTGTGGAAAGTGAGGTAAATTTATACTGTACATCAATAAAGAGAATATTGTTATCATACATTGAAGAGCCAAAGAAACTGGTACACCTACCTAATACCATGTAGGGTCCCTGCGAGCATGCAGAAGTGCCGCAACACGACGTGGCATTGGACTCTACTAATGTCTGAAATAGTTCTGGAGGGAATTGACACGAGGAATCCTGCAAGGCTGTTAATAAATCTGTAGGAGTACAATAAATCTGTAGGGAGCACAAGGGGGTGGAGATCTCTTGTGAACAGCACATTGCAAGGCATCCCAGATATGCTCAATAATGTTCATGTCTGGGGAGTTTCCTGGTCATCAGAAGTGTTTAAACTCTGAAGAGTGTTCCTGGAGCCACTCTGTAGCAATTTTGGATGTGTAGGATGTCACATTCTCCTGCTGGAATGGTCCAAGTCTATCAGAATGCACAGTGGACATGAACAGATGCAGGTGATCAGACAGGTTGCTTACATATGTGTCACTTGTCAGTCTTATGTAGACCTATCAGGGATCCCATATAACTCCAACTGCACGTGCCCCACACCATTACCGAGCCTCCACCATCTTGAACAGTCCCCTGCTGACATGTAGGGTCCATGGATTCATGAGGTTGTCTCCATACCCGTACTCGTCCATCCGTTCGACACAATTTTAAATGAGACTCATCTGACCAGGCAACATGTTTCCAGTCATCAACAGTCCAATATCAGCGTTAATGGGCCCAGGCGAGGCGTAAAGCTTTGTGTTGTGCAGTCATCAAGGGTACACATGTCGGCCTTTGGCTCCGAAAGCCCATATCAATAATGTTTCATTGAATGTTTTGCACGCTGACACTTGCTGATGGCCCAGCATTGAAATCTGCAGTAATTTGCAGAAGGGTTGCACTTCTGTCACATTGAACGATTTTGTTCAGCTGCCATTTGCCCTGTTCTTGCAGGATTTTTTTCCATTTGCAGCAATGTTGGAGATTTGATGTTCTTCTGGGTTTCTGATATTCATGGTACACTCGTGAAATGATCTTACGGGAAAATCCCCACTTCATTGCTGCCTCAGAGATGCTGTGTCCCATCCCTCATGCGCCGACTATAACACCATGTTCAAACTCACTTAAATCTTGATAACCTGCCATTGTAGCAACAGTAACTGATTTCTCAACTGTGCTAGACACTTGTTTTATATAGGCATTCCCGACCGCAGTTCCGTATTCTGCCTGTTTGCATCTCTATATTGGAATATGCATGCCTATACTAGTTTCTTTGGCGCTTCAGTGTATTTTGTCAGTAACTTTATTATTAATAAAGAATAATATTCAAATGTGTGAGTTTTGATTAATAGAGACAAGGTTTGGAAATTGCATTTATTGCAGGGTTTTTTTTGTATGATTTTGTCATATTGGTACAGTTAATTTTTTGTTTCTATTTGTAAACACGATGACAATGTTTGATTACACAGCTGTTTAACTATGCAATGTAATGTGATAATTTACTGCCAGTTGAGGAGGTGCGTGGTTTGTGTGGGAAGGATACTTTTTTTTTTTATGTCTTTTCACTCTTGTATGGTGACTTACTGATGTTTTACATGTGGAGCATTAGATCTGATTAATGTATTGTCGTCTAGAGTAGTATTGTCATCTCAGCACACTGCCAAATGATTCACACATTTGGCAAACATCTGACTGAAAATGGAACAGGGTGAGTTGGGTTTCGAGAATGACATTTAGTTATGCAAACAGCTACAATTTGCATAACGAGCAAAACAAATTGTAAATAAAATGACACTCTTAACGAGTGATGTTTCGTGTAACAAGTGGTGTCCTTCGCATGGGGCAGGGGAAACGTTCAACAATATGAACAAATTTCACAGTTGGCACTCGCATATTGTAGTGTAATTAACTGTCGGAGATAAAGTTTATCTCGTGCGAAAAGTAAGATGCCCACCGTAAAGAGTTAGGTAACTTCATTATGTTGCCAGAAAATGTGTTTAATTTATTTAATTATGAATATTTTCTTTTATGATAAATAATGTATTCGTTTGAAATGTTAAATGTTGTATATTTATATGTATTTATTTATATGTATCTTCGGAGTTTATTAAGGTCAGTAGACCAAAGAACCCCCCATGAACCATGGACCTTGCCGTTGGTGGGGAGGCTTGCGTGCCTCAGCGATACAGATGGCCGTACCGTAGGTGCAACCACAACGGAGGGGTATCTGTTGAGAGGCCAGACAAACATGTGGTTCCTGAAGAGGGGCAGCAGCCTTTTCAGTAGTTGCAGGGGCAACAGTCTGGATGATTGACTGATCTGGCCTTGTAACATTAACCAAAACGGCCTTGCTGTGCTGGTACTGCGAACGGCTGAAACCAAGGGGAAACTAAAGCCGTAATTTTTCCCGAGGACATGCAGCTTTACTGTATAATTAAATGATGATGGCGTCCTCTTGGGTAAAATATTCCGGAGGTAAAATAGTCCCCCATTCGGATCTCCGGGCGGGGACTACTCAAGAGAACGTCATTATCAGGAGAAAGAAAACTGGCATTCTACGGATCGGAGCGTGGAATGTCAGATCCCTTAATCGGGCAGGTAGGTTAGAAAATTTAAAAAGGGAAATGGATAGTTTAAAGTTAGATATAGTGGGAATTCGTGAAGTTCGGTGGCAGGAGGAACAAGACTTTTGGTCAGGTGATTACAGGGTTATAAATACAAAATCAAATAGGGGTAATGCAGGAGTAGGTTTAATAATGAATAAAAAAATAGGAGTGCGGGTTAGCTACTACAAACAGCATAGTGAACGCATTGTTGTGGCCAAGATATACACAAAGCCCATGCCTACTACAGTAGTACAAGTTTATATGCCAACTGGCTCTGCAGATGATGAAGAAATAGATGAAATGTATGACGAGATAAAAGAAATTATTCAGGTAGTGAAGGGAAATGAAAATTTAATAGTCATGGGTGACTGGAATTCGTCAGTAGGAAAAGGGAGAGAAGGAAACATAGTAGGTGAATATGGATTGGGGGGAAGGAATGAGAGAGGAAGCCGCCTTGTAGAATTTTGCACAGAGCATAACTTAATCATAGCTAACACTTGGTTCAAGAATCATAAAAGAAGGTTGTATACCTGGAAGAATCCTGGAGATACTAAAAGGTATCAGATAGATTATATAATGGTAAGACAGAGATTTAGGAACCAGGTTTTAAATTGTAAGACATTTCCTGGGGCAGATGTGGATTCTGACCACAATCTATTGGTTATGAACTGCAGATTGAAACTGAAGAAACTGCAAAAAGGTGGGAATTTAAGGAGATGGGACCTGGATAAACTGAAAGAACCAGAGGTTGTACAGAGTTTCAGGGAGAGCATAAGGGAACAATTGACAGGAATGGGGGAAAGAAATACAGTAGAAGAAAAATGGGTAGCTCTGAGGGATGAAGTAGTGAAGGCAGCAGACGATCAAGTAGGTAAAAAGACGAGGGCTAATAGAAATCCTTGGGTAACAGAAGAAATATTGAATTTAATTGATGAAAGGAGAAAATATAAAAATGCAGTAAATGAAGCAGGCAAAAAGGAATACAAACGTCTCAAAAATGAGATCGACAGGAAGTGCAAAATGGCTAAGCAGGGATGGCTAGAGGACAAATGTAAGGATGTAGAGGCTTGTCTCACTAGGGGTAAGATAGATACTGCCTACAGGAAAATTAAAGAGACCTTTGGAGAGAAGAGAACCACTTGTATGAATATCAAGAGCTCTGAGGGCAACCCAGTTCTAAGCAAAGAAGGGAAGGCAGAAAGGTGGAAGGAGTATATAGAGGTTTTATACAAGGGCGATGTACTTGAGGACAATATTATGGAAATGGAAGAGGATGTAGATGAAGACGAAATGGGAGATAAGATACTGCGTGAAGAGTTTGACAGAGCACTGAAAGACCTGAGTCGAAACAAGTCCCCTGGAGTAGACAACATTCCATTAGAACTACTGATGGCCTCGGGAGAGCCAGTCATGACAAAACTATACCATCTGGTGAGCACGATGTATGAGACAGGCGAAATAGCCTCAGACTTCAAGAAGAATATAATAATTCCAATCCCAAAGAAAGCAGGTGTTGACAGATGTGAAAATTACCGAATTATCAGTTTAATAAGTCACAGCTGCAAAATACTAACGCGAGTTCTTTACAGACGAATGGAAAAACTGGTAGAAGCCGACCTCGGGGAAGATCAGCTTGGATTCTGTAGAAATGTTGGAACACGTGAGGCAACACTGACCTTACGACTTATCTTAGAAGAAAGATTAAGAAAAGGCAAACCTACCGTCTAGCATTTGTAGACTAGAGCGAAAGGCTATTTACAATTTGTACAGAAACCAGATGGCAGTTATAAGAGTCGAGGGGCATGAAAGGGAAGCAGTGGTTGGGAAAGAAGTGAGACAGGGTTGTAGCCTTTCCCCAATGTTATTCAATCTGTATATTGAGCAAGCAGTAAAGGAAACAAAAGAAAAATTCGGAGTAGGTATTAAAATTCATGGAGAAGAAACATAAACTTTGAGGTTCGCCGCTGACATTGTAATTCCGTCAGAGACAGCAAAGGACTTGGAAGAGCAGTTGAACAGAATGGACAGTGTCTTGAAAGGAGGGTATAAGATGAACATCAACAAAAGCAAAACGAGGATAATGGAATGTAGTCTAATTAAGTCGGGTAATGCTGAGGGAATTAGATTAGGAAATGAGACACTTAAAGTAGTAAAGGAGTTTTGCTATTTAGGGAGTAAAATAACTGATGATGGTCGAAGTAGAGAGGATATAAAATGTAGACTGGCAATGGCAAGGAAAGCGTTTCTGAAGAAGAGAAATTTGTTAACATCGAGTATAGATTTAAGTGTCAGGAAGTCGTTTCTGAAAGTATTTGTATGGAGTGTAGCCATGTATGGAAGTGAAACATGGACGATAACTAGTTTGGAGAAGAAGAGAATAGAAGCTTTCGAAATGTGGTGCTACAGAAGAATGCTGAAGATAAGGTGGGTAGATCACGTAACTAATGAGGAGGTATTGAATAGGATTGGGGAGAAGAGAAGTTTGTGGCACAACTTGACTAGAAGAAGGGATCGGTTGGTAGGACATGTTTTGCGGCATCGAGGGATCACAAATTTAGCATTGGAGGGCACCGTGGAGGGTAAAAATCGTAGAGAGAGACCAAGAGATGAATACACTAAGCAGATTCAGAAGGATGTAGGTTGCAGTAGGTACTGGGAGATGAAGAAGCTTGCACAGGATAGAGTAGCATGGAGAGCTGCATCAAACCAGTCTCAGGACTGAAGACCACAACAACAACAGACCAAAGAATCTGCAATGCAGGAATGTCTGCAACTTCCGGGCACATGTTGGCTTGCCCGCCACTTGTTTGTCGGGATTGGAGGGAGATGGACGTGTTTATGTGACCAGTACAGTATAATGCATTTAGCATATCAATGTTCACAGTGAAAATGTTGTAGTTACTAAACAAAAAGTACGAATAAATATAATTTTTAACTGAAAGTATTTCGGATCCGGTAGTGTTTATTTCAAACAAGAAGAAAACCCAGGCCATGCTTGTTGGAGTAATTATTTTTGCAGACAAAACTTCGAAAACCCCTAGACAAACGAGATCTGCAGTGTTTAATCTTTCAGCAGCTACTAGTAACTAAGTCTTGCTGAAATTGTGCTGGAACTACTCAGATTATTCTCAATTACAAACACGTGGTGCGAATGTGGTCCTACCACAATATACCGCGTAAGATTCCACAATCATTCAGTTATCAAGAAACAAGATAGGTAACAACCAGTCCCGACAAAGAAGTGGCGGGCAAGCCAACATGTGCCTGGAAGTTGCAGACATTCCTGCATTGCAGATTCTTTGGTCTACTGACCTTAATAAACTCCAAAGATACATATAAATAAATACATATAAATATAAAACATTTAACATTTCAAACAAATCCATTATTTATCATAAAAGAAAATATTCATAATTAAATAAATTAAACACATTTTCTGGCAACATAATGAAGTTACCTTAACTCTTTACGGCGGGCATCGTACTTTTCGCATGAGATAAACTTTATCTACGACAGTTAATTACATTACAATATGAACAATGTTTTTAGTATGTACTGTAGTCTCGGCTTAGCACTCTTTCTGGTAACATCTTAGTGCAGCTTGTGATCTCATATTTTTCTAAACTTGTGTTAAATTGTGTGCATGCGTGCGCGTGCATGCATGTGCATGCGCTCAAATTTTAATAACATTCATTGAAATGTCCCCTGAAGATAAAGCCGCAAGAATACGACCGTAAGAGAAAGAAAATGACCTTAGAAATGAAATGTGAAATTGTGGAAAAATGTGAACAAGGTGTGAGGGTTACTGACTTGATCCACAGATACAATCGGTTTATATCGACTATTTGCACTGTTCTCAAGAACAAAGACAAGATTAAGGAGAGAGATGCTTCCAAGGGGGTGACAGGAGTCATATTCTGGATGATGTCGAAAGGTTGATCCTTATATGGATAAATGAAAAGCAATTGCAAGGCAACACTATTAACGAGAACATCATTTGTGAGAAGGTTAGAATGATTTTCACCAATCTCGTTGAGATGATACTCATATCGTAAGTGGCCAGAGAAGTGTTTAAGGGAAGCTGTGAGCAATTAGAGAAGTTTAAGAGGAGAACTGATATCCCCAGCATTGTGAAGCATGGCATAGCAACCAGCTCCAACACAAAGGCAGCAGAGAACTTAATCAACAATTTCTAGATGCTCGTAGATTCTGTGGTTCTCTGCCACAAAAGGTTTTGAATTGTGATGAGATGGGTATGTTCTTGAAAAAGATGCTGAAGCATACCTTTATAACAGCAGAGAAAAATGCATTACCCAATCACAAGCCAATGAAAGACCATCTTACACTGCTATTCTGTGCCAACGTGAGCGGCGATTTGAAAATTAAACTGCTTTGCCTTTATCATTCAGAAACTCCATGAGCCTTCAAGAAGTATAAAGTCTAGAAGAGTAGTTTAAATGTGATGTGGAGGTCCAACAACAAGGCTTGGGTGACATGTGATCTGCCGGCCGAAGTGGCCGTGCGGTTAAAGGCGCTGCAGTCTGGAACCGCAACACCGCTGCGGTCGCAGGTTCGAATCCTGCCTCGGGCATGGATGTTTGTGATGTCCTTAGGTTAGTTAGGTTTAACTAGTTCTAAGTTCTAGGGGACTAATGACCTCAGCAGTTGAGTCCCATAGTGCTCAGAGCCATTTGAACCATTTGACATGTGATCTTTGCGATTGGGTCGGTGAAGTGTTTGGTCCTTCGGTGAAAAAATATTTGCTTGAGATGAATCTGCCACTCCATGTCTTCCTTGTTATGGACAACGCTCCTAACCATTCTCCAGGCCTACAAGTCCACCTCTTTGAAGAATTTAAATTCGTAGAGATCCAGTTTCTGCCTCCGAACACACCCCGTTACTCCAGCCTATGGATCAGCAGATTATTTCTAACTTCATGAAGCTGTGCACTAAATCACTCTTTGAGCATTGCTTAGAGTTGACTTAAGCTACCAATCTCACTCTCAGAGTTTGGAAAATATCACTTTAACATCGTTGCCTGCATTGAGATGATCAAAAAGACATTGAAGGGGGCTACTAAGAGAACACTCACTTCAGGTTGGAAGAAGCTTTGGCCGACTGCATTGTCAGTTGTGACTCTGAGGCGTTTGAGTGAGTGCCTGTGAAGTCTATAATCAATGAGATTGTGTCTTCGGCCAAGAGCATGGGACTAGAAGTGGATAATAATGATATCAATGAGCTTTTGGAATATCTCAGCCAAGAAATGACCACTGAAGTGCTTATTGAGTTGCAGTGGGCTTCACAGCAGGAAGTTATCGAGAGGAGTTTGGAGGAGGAGGAGGAGGAGGAGGAGTAGGCAGTAGGCAGTAACAGCAAAGCTGCACTCTTCTGGCACAAATAAGAGAAGTGCTGAAAGCATGGGAAATGTGTATAAGAAGTTTAAAACTTAACAGGAATTTCTTTGAAGAGAAGGAAGAAGACTAAGGAAAATCAAATGACTCTAGTGTGAACTACAAATTTGTGCTACTTTTCGGGAATTCCTTGCATCCTTCCATGAATAATGATTTAATAAAAGAATACTTGGTACCTATAGATTGATATTTGTGGCCACTTGAGGCAGAACAGTTTCATAATGTGCTGTTGTCAAACGTGACAATCATGGTCGCATATTGGATATGGTAGACAACATTCAGAATCAGCTAGGAGATACTTGTAAAAGTTTGCTGCATAGCCTGTAGTGGTCAGAGGAAGTGTAGAAATCAACAGGCATGGGCTAGCTAGCCATTTTTATCAGATTTGTAAACAGTGAACTTGACGTCAGAAGAGAGCACCTTGACTCACTAACAGTGAAGAACACAATACGTGGATGTGACGTTCTTAGCAGTGTTGAAGAAAGCATAGAAATTGTAAGTTTATCATGAAATTTATTATGGTTTCTGTGTCTACTGAAAGAACACCAGCCATGTTGGGAAATACATCAGGATTCCTAGTGCAATGGAATGAGAAAATGAAAAAAAATTTCAAGTAACCAATGAAATCAGAGACACTCACTGCATGAATCACCAGGAGAACTGATGTGCAAATCATGTCACATTGCAAAGAGTAATAAGTAATGGTGTCTGTACAGCTAATCATGTACAGAAGCATTGACTTAAACACCCCCAGTTTAAGAACTTTTTGAAGATATCAACAATCAGTACAGAAGTTTGCCTTATTACAGTGATGTGGCTTATTTGTCTTTTGATTGAAATAAATATGTTTATGGAAATTAGTAATGTTTTTGTGTATTCTTGAAGTGACAAAGCCATCATGGAAAACTGATACTTGTATTCCTTGCCAGTACAACCAGCCATTTGTTAGCTTCAGGGTAAGAATCTCTTGATAACACATTTCATTGACCGTACACATGCATTCAGCATAAAATTATTACTTTTGGAGAATCATTTGAACAAAGGAAATACAGTACACCTTACAAAATTATCTATGTGGAAGGAGTCTGGTATTAACAGAGACTTAGAACGCTATGCACCTACTGTATATAAATTTAAGGAAAAATTCCATTTTCATTTTAAGAATGTGACAATGACAGAGGGTGTTTTTTTTTCTCCTTGCCACATTCAGTGAATATTAATGACATTTGTGCTCATATGCAGTGTGAAGTAATTGATCTGCATTGCAATGGGGAATATAAAAACAAATTTAGTAACAAGAAAAAATGTCTTGGATCTCTACAAGCATTTCCCATGGGATTCATTTTCTTGTTTGCATAGGATGGGTGCAGGTGCAATAATAACGTTCCATGTACATATGTGACCAACTGTTTACAACAGTAAAGAAAAATAAAACACATTTGAGAAAATCATTATCAAACTAACATGAACTGAGTACTATGTCTGTAATACACCTGAATGCCTGTACCAAATATAGGAACTCTCGTAAAAGGTAAAAAGAGCAAGGTGATTGAGAGTTTATTAAAAATATTGTATTTTCTGAGGAAATAAAATGAGAAATATGTACCCACTTAATAATAAAATTATACGGCAGTTGTACGTTTTGTTTGTTTGTTTGTTTCTTTTGTAGCAATTAAATCTTATTTACAGAGAGACTTACATGTTTCTGTTTGAAAAATTTATTAACCTGAAAAACATGCAAGTCTGTCCTTATGCCTGCACTGTCTGTCTGCTTACAGAGCAAGTTGGTTGTGAAGCCCTGTGCTACAGGTGGCTTCATGTTACATTATTAGTGTGTGAAAGGCATCATCTTGTTACCTTGTAAATAGCACCAATTATCTAATGTGGAAATGTAGGGACATTACACACACACACACACACACACACACACACACACACATAAAAATGATCATCCCATTTTCCAAACCGTTGCAATATTAGTTGAAATACCAAATTTGTGTTTGAGATAAGTGTGCTCCAAGTACTGAGCCAATCTTTTTGATTTAATGATTCCGATGTTTCTCTTAGTGACTTGAGGTGAATGCCAGAAATGTTCCATAAACAAGGACTCAGCAAATGACTTCCCCCAAACCCTGTTCCATAGGAGTTATTTGAAAAATATGGTTATTTATAATGTCACGTACATGTTTCATTTGGGACTTTATATTACTTCCATGTTTCCATTTTTTTGCTCAAATCACCAACTGCTGTATAAATATTAGCTAATGTTAGATACAAACATAACAAATAGTATTAATTTCAGTATGAGAATGCAATTTCCTGTGAACACCTGTGTTGTGGTTTTAAAATTGTCTGTGAATAGTGCCTTATGAACACAAATGTCATGATGTTTGGGGACAGATAGATGATAATAGTCAGAATGACCTCATGCCACAGATTTTGGACACACGATTTCCGTATTCAAATAGAGAATGAGAGATTACTGTGCATAGAGTCAGCAACAGTAGCAGACAGAAAAGTTAGTGCTGATAACTGTATAAAATATATTCTTGTGAATGTGCCTTTAGTAAGCTTTTAGTTTGGTTAATATCTACTAGTATTAATCAATAGTTTTGTAAGTTCAGTCCTTAATTGCACCACCTTGTGTTTAGGGTAATGTGTTGTCAAGATTAGACTACAGAAATTTTTGGGATGATTGGAAGTGAAGGACATTTTCAGATGGGTAACTGACTAGGATTAAAGCAAACAATTTTATATCATTCAAATATCAGACTTTGCCATCATTTTATAAACTACCGGGTGGAAATACTACCATCAAAAGCAGTTGTTTGTTTCAGTCAGTACTATATCTTTGTGATTATTAAGTTACACTTCAAAGAAAATGCCAGACAGTGAACAATCAGTACATTTGTTATAAATATTCAACAGTGGTTCTGTTTGTTCTTGTATTTAGTTAAGCATTGTCTTCTGTGCTTGAATTTGGATTAGTGAGTGGAGAATTTCAACTCTTTTTCCAGCGTGACAGTTTGCAGGCATACAATGAAGCTACAGCAAGTTCTGCAGGGACACCACAGATTGTAATTGAACCACCTGGCATAGTGCCTGATGATAAAATGAAACCGAATGGTTCAGCTGTCATTGATGGCTCTGAAGAAGAGACAGGCACTAAATCTGGTATGTTCTATTATATCTATACATTGTTTCCATTTTGTGACAAATTCATTGACAGCTGCTATTACCTCATTTGTGACTTCCAGGATTCTGAGCTGCTTTATTTTGTTGCAGTTTTGGTATTGTGTATAATTTTTTTGTTTGCTGAAATTAACTTATTCTGTTGGTAACCAACAGCCTTATTTCCTGTTAATGAGAAAAGATGGTATGAGAATTTGCTCACATTGTATTCGTAGGGAATGTCTAACAACCATTAACAATGTAGATAGAGAGAGATTGCTACTTACCGTAAAGAGGACAAGTCAAGCTGCAGACAGGCACGATTAAGACACTCACATGTCACTTTTGGCCACAGCCTTCATCAGTAAAGAGAGACATGCACACAGCACACATGCACACACAAGCAAGCACACCTCACACGCCTGACCACCAGCTTCAGCATCGCAGCCCGGAGTGCCAACATTATTTGGAGTTTTGGTAGTTTGCCTGGATAAGCTTCAAACGTGAGAAGTGGACCTACTGCAGAACTTCACAAAACTATAATGTAGTACAGCCTATGATTGATTTTTCAATATGCACACAACACCTGCAAAATTATTGGCACATTATGCTACTTTCTGAAGTATCTTTCGTAACAGAAAAGCTATGATGGGTTTTTGATACACAACTATGAGTTACCAGTGTGTATGCATTGTGTACTAGACGCAAGATGAAACGGATAGTGCTGCAGCCACTTGTCACCAGATGTGCATTGAGCCCTGAGTGAAACTTTCAATCCTATTGTTCAGAAAATAGTATGTTAACCAGCTCAATATCTGGATGGTTAAAACTGTGTGCTGGACCGCAACTCGAACCTGAGACATCTGCCCCCTGTGAAAGGCATGTCATCATTGATAAGAGTTCATCATTATCATCCTATTGCTGAAACAAAAACCTACTGCTGTGAAGATTGACTTTAATGTTTTGGTAGTCTAGTTGTGTTTCACTGTTTGTTTCACCCCTGCCTGAAGTACTTCTCTTTATGTTTTTCAGTAGTTTGCCTAGTTTCATCATTAAAAATTCCTTTTCCCCTAATAATCAACCCTTATTAAAACTGTTTTAACGTGGAGTAGAGGTAACAGTTTTATCTGTCAATTCCATATTTCCCAAAACATTTACACAACAAATCACAACAAAAACAAAGCATTTTGGAGAGATCTTCAGTTCTGCACAGCAGTTAAACAGCATATTTTTGTAAGACATAAATGTAAATATGAAAACTATGAATTATTTAGGAATAAAGGAAACAGCTCACCGAAAGGCATAAGTGCTGTGTCATCGATAGATTCACAAACAAAAGGCACAGAGCTTTGTTGCTAGCTTTCGGAATCAACTTCCTTTTTCAAGCTGGTAGGAAAAACATGCACACACTCAATCAGATGCATGTGCCAGGCTCTGTCAATTGTGATCAGTTGACAGCTGGCTCTTTCCTGGCCCAAGGTGAGGTACTGGGGTGAGGTGGGGTGGTAGGGTGGGTTTGGGTGACAGGTAGAGAGAGACAGAAGGTGGGGTGGGAGTGGGAGTGGGAGTGGGAGTGGGCGTGGGCGTGGGCTAGTTAGGGGTGCAGGTAGAGTGGGCAGGTAGCAGACAGCTGGGCACATGATTTCGCTGACTAGGGTGTGAGATAGCAGCACATAACTAGCGGACATGAATTGGGCAGGGGTACTAGAACAGGTGTGTGTGTGTGTGTGTGTGTGTGTGTGTGTGTGTGTGAGGATATGGCATGGGAGATCTGTTTGTGTATTAAGTCTGGAGGATATTGCCTAAAGGCCTTCAGCATACTGGGCGAGGGAATTCTCATCACCGCAGATGCATCTGCCACAGGTGGCCGGGCCATATGGGAGGGATTTTTGGTGTAGAAGGGTGGCAGCTGTCAAAGAGCAGGTACTGTTGGTAGGTTTGATGTGGGCCAAAGGGTGGATGGAACAGTGTGAGAGGAGGAGATCGACAGCTAGGAAGGTGGCACGATGGATGGAGGAGGGCCAGGTGAAGTGGATGGGAGAGAAGTTGTTAAGATTGTGGAGGAATGAGGATAAGGTGTCCTGGCTGGGCGTGTTTTCTCCAGGAGCCCTATGAAGAGTTTAGGATAGGAGGATGTCATGCAAGTGTCCGTGGTTGTGCCATGAGTTTGTTTGTATGCCTTCCCTTCAAAGGTGAAGTAGTTATGGGTTAGGATGTAGTTGGTTAAGTGTACGAGGAATGAAGTGATGGGTCTGGAATCTGCAGGGCATTGGGAGAGGCAGTGTTCAATCATGGTAAGACCATGGGCATGAGGGATGTTGGTGTGTAAGGGGGTTGCATCAACAGTGATGAGTAAGGACCCGGGAGGTAAGGGTGTGGGAATAGTGGACAGCCGCTGCAGGAGGTGGTTTGTATCTTTAATGTGGTAGGCTAGGGTTTGGACAGTTGGTTGCAGACGTTGATGAGCAAGGGCTGAGATTCTTTCAGTGGTGACACTGTAACCAGCCACAATTGGGCACCCAGGATTGTTAAGTTTGTGGATTTTGGGGAGCATGTAGAAGATGGGTTTGTGGGCTGTTGTGGGGGTGAGTAGGGAAATGGATTCAGGGAAGAGGTTCTGGGAAAGGCCTAAGGATTTCAGCTAGGATTGATGGTCATGTTTGACTTCTGGGTTGGGGTCACTTTGGCAGAGCTTGTTGGTGGAGGTGTTGGACAACTGGCAGAGGCCCTCTGCCAGGTAGTCACTTCTGCTCATCACAAAGTTGGTGGAACCTTTGTCTGCTGGGAGGAGGATCAGATTAGGATCCATTTTTAGGTGATTAGGGAGGAGACTTTGGAAGGATGGTGAGGCCAGGTTGAAAGTTAGGAATTCCAGGTTGAAAGTTAGGAATTCCTGGAAGGCAACCAGGGGATGGTTAGGCAAGAGTGTGGGAGAGTCGCAGCTGGATTGTAGTATGAGTTTGGACAGGCAGGGTTCAATGTTAGAATTGGATTAGCTTTGATTGGTGTTTTGGTTTTGGATTTCGTGGAGTGTTGGTAGGGGTTCTGGAGGTTGTGGTGTGTTGAAAAGGTCAGCTAGGCAAGGTCTGTGTGTTAAGAAGAGTTGACATGGAGGAGCACTGTAAGTAGGATTGGGGTAGGATAGTGGTGCCCCAAGGCAGGAGTAAGATTTCAGCAGGATGGATAACTTGTGGATGTTCTGATTGGAATGTTCTTGTAGGTGTCAGGATTTCAATTTGGGTGATGAGGTGTAGGTAGTGGGGATTGCATAGTAACTGTATTTTGTGGAGGGAATGGAGGTGGTTCAGGGATGCCTGTGCCATGGAGAGAGGTTTTTGTAGTACCAGGTTTGTGAGGGAGGGGGACTAGTGGAATCTGAAAAGACAAAGCTCATTGTGGAAGAAGGGGTTGAATCCCGAAATAGGGATATATATGGTTAGGCCATGGGAGGTGGGGGATCTCATGGCCTAGGCAGCATTTTAGAAACTCCTATATGGGACAAAGTTTTGGTTAGGGATAGGGAAACTTTTCTGAACTGATGCAGATAAATAGAGCAGGGGTCCATTGCATTGGGTGGGAGGGGAGGGGGGATGGAAGGAAGAAGGTGTTGAAAATGGTTGGTAAAGGTTACAGGGGGAGTTGAGTAACAATGATGAGTGTAAGGAGAGTTTTGGGGAGAAGGGGTAGTATTGTGACTGAAGTATATCTGAGCGCACATGATATATTGTCAGGCGTGCAAAATAAATTCTTTTGCATGTGATCTGTCGTCCAGCATAAGAGAGGAACAGAAAACAAGGTTAGGAAGATCGGGAGTGGTATGTGAAGGAGGGATGGATTTTGTGTTGGTAGAAATGTGTTACACTGTTACCAGGAGTCGCATGGCATGTGACCACATTTGTCGCAGCCATTACGGAGTGTGTCATAAAGACGGGAGGGAAGAAACATAAGAGAAACAAATGTATGGACAAGAGGGGGCAGCTAGATAAGTGACAGTAAGAAGGATGAACAACACCTAGGTTTGGATGGATGGGAGCCACTAGGCAGTATAATAATGTACAGAAGGTTCTGGTTGAGAATTACGAATTATTTAGAATGATGCAGTGCTTCTGCCTTTTGGTGAATTGTCTCCTTTATTCCTAAATAATTCATAATTCTCAACCAGAACCTTCCATACATTATAAATATAAAAACTGTCTGTTATGGCACTTCAACTTCCAACACATCCAAATTAATATGCTACCTGCTTGGTTTGTTTCCATCAGCCAGTCACAAAACAGGGCACGTGACATCAAGCAAACTTGTTTCTGGTGGTAGAACACACTGAGAATGTCTACATCAATATGTACTCAATATTATTTTTACAGTGTAGCCCAAGTAACTGAAAGAAGCAAAACAATGAGGCACCATATTGATTACTTGTTTAAAACACCAAAAGGAAAAGAGCACTAAAGAATTCCTCAAAACATGACATTTTTCCTCTGATGTGTTGTTCAAAAAGACAAGGAAATTGGGCTTTGGCAGGTAAAGCTCTTACAAGCCGACACTACACTCAGACATCAAGTTTTAAACAGAAAATGATGGTTTTATGGTTGTATTCATACCTGAGCCTAGAGAACAAAAATAAAGATGCAGGTTCAACATTAAATAACCGTTGTTTACCAATATCAGTAAACTGCTGCTTCCAGACTTATAAAATTTTTACATGTGGCATGTACCTTGTAAAATCTGAGGATTTCATGTTATGTTTGCATATACTGCTGAATTCAAGTTATTTGTCATGCCAGCATTTGTGAGAAATATTCCTGTCCCAGATATTGGTACACCACACTCTTTCCATCAAACACGGGCGGCAAGTTACTCACGCAGTCCATCACTGGCCCATGAAATGCAGCAAATGATCATCCCTATCATATTGCTTCCAACATGGGGTACCAAGCTGATCGAAGGGCAAACCCTTTTGGATTGTCTGCTGAAACATTGTGATCATTCTGCAAATTGAGGCAACAAGACTTCTGAGAAATTATTGCTGTGTTGACTCTGTGTAAAACTTTCATTTGGTTATCTTAAGACTTATGTTTTGTGTAAGCCTTGTGGTATGAAGGAAGCAAGCAAGAAGATACGTTTAAAGACAGTGGGACCTACAGCTTAATGTGGACTTTGAGCAATGATGCAAATTGTTATTTTTCACATATACATGTCATTACCAGGCTTGACAAAATTAAGTGAAAGACAAGGCTTTCATAATTGCACTCTGGACCATCAAATTTATAGTCTCTGTATGAGGATTCTATAAATGGAAGATTACATTCAGGTGGTGTCATTCCCAGTACTGCAAAAATAAATTCTTAAAATAATAATAATAATAATACTGTCAATACCCCAGGTGATAGCCAATCCACTATTTCATGTTTTGTTCACAAATACTGCTGAATTCACATTATTTGTCATGCTATCATTTGTGAGAAATATTCCTATCCCTAGATATTGGTACGCCACACGCTTTCCATCAAACACCATAGAGTAACTTGTGGAGTACAAATGTGATATGTGTGTACTCGTGTCTTGATGGAAAGTGAGTAGTGGCCAAATATCTTACAATACTACACAGTGACAGCTCCTGAGTATACATTCTGGGTGTTCACAAATTTTTAGATTCAGATAGATTTGCAAGTGTGAAATTAATAGTATCTGCTGTATAACAGTTATGTATATCAACAAGTTTGTACAACCACAGTCTGTGCCAATAATAATAATAATAATAATAATAATAAGATTCATAACTTTCTGACAAAAGAAATAATTGTTTTTGTGAAATTTTGTTGCTTTGCACATAATAAAGTACAGTTTAGGACAGTAACAAAATAATGTGTAAACTTTCGCAACTCTCCATTTTGCATTTTTGTGTGAGTGTGTTTTCATCCTTTTCCATTTTTTTGGACAAACCTAAAAGATCCCTAATAGATCTATAAGTTCACGAATTTACTTCTGAGCTGAAAATCACTTAGTCTAATGCTGTGCCCACACGACAACTTGTGCCAACTATATACTTCCCTTGTTAAATGTTTGCTTGTAGTCACACTTATTGTGTGCACTGGTATGAAACTGCCTTGTAAATTAAAGCTGTCTGCCGAACCAAGACTTAAACTTGGGACCTTTGTCTTTTGCAGACAAGTGCTACCCAAGCACGACTCAAGACACATCCTCAGAGCTTTACTTTTCTGTTATCACCCCAGTGTTAAAATAGATTCAACGTAATTCATGTTTACACTGCACATGAAAGCCGATTCCAGCACAGTAAACAACCCCTCCAAACACACACAGCTATTTGTGGAAATGGTTAAACTCTAGTAGTAATATCTACCAACATGGTCATTTGACTGGAATACAAATGAGACACTGAGATGCATAAGGGCCTAAAGCACACACTGGTGATATCACATTAAGTGGGACACTCAGATGTTTAGGACGGGTGGTAGGGATAGAGCATCGAGTGACATTATACTGAGTGCACTATCCGAAAATTACCTCGAGCAATTAAACAGAGAACCGACTCGTGGAGATAACATCTTGGACCTACTGATAACAAACAGACCCGAACTTTTCGACTCTGTATGTACAGAACAGGGAATCAGTGATCATAAGGCCGTTGCAGCATCCCTGAATATGGAAGTTAATAGGAATATAAAAAAAGGGAGGAAGGTTTATCTGTTTAGCAAGAGTAATAGAAGGCAGATTTCAGACTACCTAACAGATCAAAACGAAAATTTCTGTTCCGACACTGACAATGTTGAGTGTTTATGGAAAAAGTTCAAGGCAATCGTAAAATGCGTTTTAGACAGGTACGTGCCGAGTAAAACTGTGAGGGACGGGAAAAACCCACCGTGGTTCAACAACAAAGTTAGGAAACTACTGCGAAAGCAAAGAGAGCTCCACTCCAAGTTTAAACGCAGCCAAAACCTCTCAGACAAACAGAAGCTAAACGATGTCAAAGTTAGCGTAAGGAGGGCTATGCGTGAAGCGTTCAGTGAATTCGAAAGTAAAATTCTATGTACCGACTTGACAGAAAATCCTAGGAAGTTCTGGTCTTACGTTAAATCAGTAAGTGGCTCGAAGCAGCATATCCAGACACTACGGGATGATGATGGCATTGAAACAGAGGATGACACGCGTAAAGCTGGAATACTATACACCTTTTTCCAAAGCTGTTTCACAGAGGAAGACCGCACTGCAGTTCCTTCTCTAAATCCTCGCACAAACGAAAAAATGGCTGACATCGAAATAAGTGTCCAAGGAATAGAAAAGCAACTGGAATCACTCAATAGAGGAAAGTCCACTGGACCTGACGGGATACCAATTCGATTCTACACAGAGTACGCGAAAGAACTTGCCCCCCTTCTAACAGCCGTGTACCGCAAGTCTCTAGAGGAACGGAAGGCTCCAAATGATTGGAAAAGAGCACAGATAGTCCCAGTCTTCAAGAAGGGTCGTCGAGCAGATGCGCAAAACTATAGACCTATATCTCCGACATCGATCTGTTGTAGAATTTTAAAACATGTTTTTTGCTCGCATATCATGTCATTTTTGGAAACCCAGAATCTACTCTGTAGGAATCAACATGGACTCTGGAAACAGCGATCGTGTGAGACCCAACTCGCTTTATTTGTTCATGAGACCCAGAAAATATTAGGTACAGGCTCCCAGATAGATGCTATTTTTCTTGACTTCCGGAAGGCGTTCGATACAGTTCCACACTGTCGCCTGATAAACAAAGTAAGAGCCTACGGAATATCAGACCAGCTGTGTGGCTGGATTGAAGAGTTTTTAGCAAACAGAACACAGCATGTTGTTATCAATGGAGAGACGTCTACAAACGTTAAAGTAACCTCTGGCGTGCCACAGGGGAGTGTTATGGGACCATTGCTTTTCACAATATATATAAATGACCTAGTAGATAGTGTCGGAAGTTCCATGCGGCTTTTCGCGGATGATGCTGTAGTATACAGAGAAGTTGCAGCATTAGAAAATTGTAGCGAAATGCAGGAAGATCTGCAGCGGATAGGCACTTGGTGCAGGGAGTGGCAACTGACCCTTAACATAGACAAATGTAATGTATTGCGAATACATAGAAAGAAGGGTCCTTTATTGTATGATTATATGATAGCGGAACAAACACTGGTAGCAGTTACTTCTGTAAAATATCTGGGAGTATGCGTGCGGAACGATTTGAAGTGGAATGATCATATAAAATTAATTGTTGGTAAGGCGGGTACCAGGTTGAGATTCATTGGGAGAGTGCTTAGAAAATGTAGTCCATCAACAAAGGAGGTGGCTTACAAAACACTCGTTCGACCTATACTTGAGTATTGCTCATCAGTGTGGGATCCGTACCAGATCGGTGTGACAGAGGAGATAGAGAAGATCCAAAGAAGAGCGGCGCGTTTCGTTACAGGGTTATTTGGTAACCGTGATAGCGTTACGGAGATGTTTAATAAACTCAAGTGGCAAACTCTGCAAGAGAGGCGCTCTGCATCGCGGTGTAGCTTGCTCGCCAGGTTTCGAGAGGGTGCGCTTCTGGATGAGGTATCGAATATATTGCTTCCCCCTACTTATACCTCCCGAGGAGATCACGAATGTAAAATTAGAGAGATTAGAGCGCGCACTGAGGCTTTCGGACAGTCGCTCTTCCCGCGAACCATACGCGACTGGAACAGGAAAGGGAGGTAATGACAGTGGCACGTAAAGTGCCCTCCGCCACACACCGTTGGGTGGCTTGCGGAGTATAAATGTGGATGTAGATGTAGAAGTGAATATCAGTGAAACCAGTGATACAGCTTTTCGTGAATCTTCATATGAACAATGTGGACCTACAGCACAGATATACCTGACTCATCATAAGATCAACAGATTTCAGAAATGTGAATAAATGCTACAATCTCACAATTGATGGTGATGTACTTTAGACCCTTATGATTCTCACTGCCTGAAATGGATTACTGTATGGTAAAATTCATAACTTAATATTCTATAACTCATTCAGAAACCCACAAAATAGGTTTACTGTTGGTAAAACTTTAACATATACGGACGTCCGATCTAATTTTACTATATAGTGAGTGAATTAGCGTATCTGAGGAGTGTGCTATCATCTAGCAGGATTTATGCCAAGCGAAGGGGAATAAGTCAGCTGCAGTGTGCTACCACCTGGTGGCACTGATGTAAACTTCTAGTTGAGTGGCAAGGGCTAGCTCTCCATATCGTGAATGATGCACGTTGTTTATCATATCTGTTCGTATTTGGACCATAAGGCAATTACGTCATGCGAATTGCTCATGTGCAAAGGATCCTTAAAATGTGCATAGCTGAAGGTGTGCTCATGACTCTGATGCCAAGTTTCAAGGAGTCTAGAGGAGCAGTAGCACGGTAGATTTAAGTGCCGTATCTCTCAGACTGCAGAATCTCCGTTATGTTTAACATCATTCAAAGAAAAATAACAAAAAAACCACGAGGGGTCGAAAGTTAGGGCTTTCGCATGCTCTTGTGCTCTTACACAGCAGCCGCCACTGCTGCTACAAGAGCTTAGGTGCTCTGATTAAAAAAATTGTGACTTCATTGGGCTACGTGAAATACCACAGTGATTAAGACATAAGAATTTTACTCATGGAGATTGAAGTTCATATTTCTTTCTGATTATCAGGATGTATGTTTTACGTGGTTCAGCTTCCAATGTTTGTTTCTGTTTAAAATGTTAAAGCAGTAGCTATTATATAATTACTGTAGCTAATGAATTTGAGAGTCAGAAGGACAATTTCTTTATTAAAGTTTTTAATGTAGTAAATATATTGAGGAACAAAGTGCAGATTTTTTTTGAACATGTTGAATTAAAAGAAGAGCTGCCAGTGTAATTGGTCACATGCTCTTGGGAGATCAAGAGCATGCATCAAAGATAAAATAATGTGAATAGGTGGTGCAAACACTGCATGTAAGCAGTCCATCCTGCGATGAAAAGCTGCAAGCCACAGGTCATTTATAATCTGATTTAAACTAGTTGATTCCTGACATTTGAGGTCTTGAATTGCGGCATTGTCATGTCAGGTACAGTATGCAGGCAGCCATTAGAGTGCATCACTCACTATGTCAGTAGAAAATCTCTTTAAAGTGTCTATCTCTGACAAAAGTCTACTGAAAAATTCAAAATTCACCTACAGTATAGATCCCCATAGTGTACTGCAGCATGTCAGAAATGTGTCCCTTATTTTAATTTGGGTCAGAGTTATGTTAATTGCTTTTTAAACATAGAATTCTCCCATTTGTAAACAGCTAAGACTTACCACACAGTATCTTAAAAAGACTATTGAATTCTCAGCAATGATTGCCAGATGCCTCACTCTGCGTTTCCTGTGTACAAGCTTCGTAAACTGCATTTTTATACAGTTCTGTCAATATTTAACAAGTATGAATGTTAAATTATCTATCTTCTACAAAAATAACACAAACATTCTGAACTCATTTATGGTATCACTCTCATTAGCATCTCTAAGCATGTCAAAAATAATTTCTTAATTTTAATTAGTGCCAATGTTAGGTTGGTAATTGGAATAGGAGAAGTTTTTACACCTGAAAAAGTTTTCTTCTTGCAACTGCATATCTTGGAAACTGTTGCACTCATTCAGATAGCACCTTGGTGTGTTTAAAATGCAGTTTTAACTTTCCATAAGATGATGATGGCAGCTGGCTGAAACAGTATTACTTTTTCTCACAACATGAAAGAGAAACTGATAGAAATGAATTCACAAACACTAGATTTAAAGGAAGTAAGATGTTTATTAAAGTACGCTATACACTAGTTGTATAGAGGTAAAATTCCGCTTAATTCAGAGGGAGTATAACTATCAGTTTCACAGTTCATATTGACAGATATAATCAAATCTTCAACGCACTATTGTAATATACATTAATTATTCCATGCTTCCTGTATCACTCATTTCACATGATTCACTACTTTTTCCGATCTTCTGGTGCCATTTTTTCAATTGCCTCCTTCAGACTGCATTTCACTACAGTCAATGTGAGTTTTTTGTTCTCTGTAGTACTATGTTGTTTGACCCGAGACCAAATGGATTCTATTGATTGCAATGGCGATGGTAGGTGGGCAGTCTGAGCACTTCATGTTTTTACCTTTTGCCATTTCACCAACAAGATTAACTGGTTTCTTTGGCTTGTGTTGTGACACAAGTTCTAATAATTCTGCTCTTCTCAAGTTAATGTCAAACCTTGTTTTACATTTATCCAGCAAGCAAACTTTTTTTTATGTGGGTGCTTTATGTTATATAACTGATTGATGGGGTGTTATCCATAGCAGTTGGAGTTTTTGTTAACTTTTGAGGCACTGAGTCTTCAAACCATTTCACAAACATACCAGGTTAGTTCGAAAAGATCACAAAATCACCACCAGATATCAAATCTAGCACAACAAGGTTCCTGTGTGGTAATAGCTCAACTTTTATGCATACACACATCATGCATGAGTGCTCTGGGTAGAGATCTGTGGTGCAAACATCTCTCTGTTGTTGTTCCCATGTAGTGATTCATTAAGATGGAAAAAATCAAGACTCTAGCAGTTATTAATTACTTCATAAAGTAAAGTATGAAAGCAAAGGAAATTCATGTCGATTTTCAGAATACACTGAAGGACTTAGTACCTTCATATTCAGCTGTTGCCAAGTGAACAAATGAGTTTAAATTTGGTCTGTTTACTGGTTGGCCAATACGTGCCAGTGCACCTCAGAAATTATAGAAAAATGGCGCAAAATGGTCACAGAGGATCACCGACTGAAAGTGCAAGAAACTGCTGAAGCTGTAGGGATGTCAAATGAAAGAGCATATCATATTTTACCATTGGAATGGAATATGAGAACATTATCTGTTAGATGTGCTAGATGGGTGCTACAATTCTTAGCGTAGGATCAGAAATGCATCAGAGTAGAAATGTTCGAACAATATTTCACTTATTTGCAGAGAAACCAACAAGATTTTTTGCACAGGTAAAAATCTTTGTGGCAGTCAGGGGTCTTATTTGAACTGAATGAGAGCAGACAGTTAGGAATGAAACTTTTTAATTTCTGACAAGTGGTACAAAAGAAACTTGGGTCCACTACTATACAACAGAGACAAAACGACAGTCAGAGCAGTGGAAACATGTTGATTCTCTATCATAAAAGCAAAGGCAGCTGGGAAGGTCATGGCATCAGCTTTCTTGGACCCACCTACAGCAAAAGATATGCAAAAAGGGGTCTTGTTTGGCAAGACAATGCACACCCACACACAAGTGTCATTGGCATAGCAGAAATACATGCACTCATATACGAATTGTCCACAGCTCCATCAGGCTACCATCTCTCCCCCAAGCTCAAAACTTTCCTCTGTTTAGGGAGATTATCTTCAAATGAAGAACTGACACCAAAGTTGACGGGTATTTCGCTGGCCTCAGGGAACCATATTTTCAAGATGGGATCAAGGCATTTGAACATTGCCAGACTAAATGCATTAGTGTATAAAGAGACTACATTGAAAAATATAAAAAAAACTTTTACTGACTGAAATCATTTCTTTCTATTCCACTCAGAGACCTTTTCAAACTATCTTCATATTGTGGTTCATCACTTTGTGGTAGTCAGTGGTCTTATTTGAAGTGAATGTGGGCAGACAATTAGGAATGAAACTTTTTAAATTTCTGGCAAGTTGTACAATTATTCTCTTCCCTCTGCCAGTCAGATCTGCCACACTACCACTGATGGTATCATCAGTTCAGCCTCCCCCTTTTTACTTTTTGACTATGTACCTCATTCAGCCATGCTTCATGAAACCAAACATCATCATCAAAATTTGTCCCTAGGAACGCGCTAAGAAAGTGACAATCTCAGGCTGTTATACCTTGGCATCCCATTAATAACTTGCAGCCAAAAATAGATTTATAGTGGAGTCCTAACTTTTCACAACTCATAACAAAGGCAATTTACGACCTTGAAACAGGTTTGCTGTTACAAGGGTGGTATGTAGCTTCTTAAGTGTTGGATGCTCCTTGAATAGTATGCATATATTCCATAATGAATCATATCTTCCTGAAAAAGAGTCAACTTTTGTGATCCTTCTTCTGAGGCATCTCTTCATCCCAGGTGTCACCAATTGATATGACTCACCTGATTCTTGTTTCATGAATTTCTCCTTGCCGAATCTTGTTACTGATCATTCACTGATTTGTAGAGCAATTGCAGCTTGCTCCACCACTTTATCCAAAGGAACGAGAAGCACTTCTGCATCCATCCCTCCCTCCCTCATACACAATATTCCCTCAAGGAACACATGAATTCATGTGACTGACGGCTTATAATCATGCCATGACAGACACTTTGAAAGTGTCCTAGGAATGTGCTGCTCCTCTTTAGACAACCTTTGTCATACATAGTCAGGCATGTGAGGCTAACAGTCACCCGAATCTCTTACTACGGTGGCTCATTAAGGACTTGCTAGCACAGTGCTTTATGCAGCACAGTGCAGCAGAAGTGTCAGCATAGTGAGAGCCACCAGTGCCAGGCTTCCATTGGTGTATAGGTGTCAGGAGCAGTCCAGTCAAGTAAAAAATCAGACTACAGTGAAATAAAATGTTATATCTTTCTGGGATTTAGTAGTCAAGGAAGTGGTTGGCTAATGACTGACAAACAAATTAATCAACCTAGACAACTATGTTTTCGATACAGGTAATTCATAAAATCTGTTTAATTGCTTGATTTTTTTAAAGAGGTATTTTTATTCTGATCATTTATTAATATTGTGATGCCTGCCACCAGATTAGGTGAAAGCTTCCCTGACTGATGATTATTGCAGATCATGTAGGTCTGTGTGGGAGTGGTGCACTGTTTATTTGTGCATATCACTTGTGCCACAAAGTCATTTCATTTCATCTTTTATGCATGTTCTCTCAAGATGCTCCAGTTCATCTGTGAAGTGTGAGCTGTAAATTGTGGCTGATTTTCGAAGCACGTCTCTTGATCAGTGTCACAAGGTACAAATAAGCACAAATTGTACTAAATTTTTGAATCACTTTATGACTGTATAGGTGCCAGTAGTAAAGACAGTCCAGCTACACTTGGAAAGCTTGCAGGGCAGATAAGTGATGCTTCATTAACTCTGCAGCTATGCAAAAATTCTTGGATATAAAAATATTTAATAGTTAGTTACATAGTTTTTGATTTTGACAATAATAACTTCATTATTATAGTGGGCAGTGTGAAAATGATTTTATGTTTTTGTGAATCATGATTGGATACTCATTCACCATTTATCCATAATTTTCCATTGGTGACGAATTAACATACTCATTCACCATTTATCCATAATTTTCCATTGGTGACGAATTAACATGCACATCGCTTAAATACATAGTATCATTTACTGTTTGGTAAAATTAGTTATCTTTCCTTTCTTCATTTGTGTTGTAGGCTTCACAATGTCATTTATACATATATTTTAAATTCACAGGTACCAATTCAGTTAGTACTGTCAATGGAGGACACTCGGGAACTCTGATTATTAGTGTGTCAAGCTCCAGTAGTAGCTCAAGTGCCACATCTCCTAGTCGTACTCCTGAGGTATGTATTGATTTCAGCCCTCATATTCTCATGTATAATGGCATATTATAACCGGTGGACTCACTAATAATTACTGGTTTTCCCAGTCTGTGAAGTGTAAAAGTCGAAGACAATCTGGAATCATAATAGTAAATCTATTCTGTCTAATGAAATATTGTATTGAAGTTACATTGATGGAGAACAGCAGTGCCAAAATGGTAATCTGTTTTTGAAAACATAAATTTCAAAAATATAGTATCGTGTGCTTATCTAGTATGTAATCAATTAATTACACTTTGTGTACAGTGTGTGTGTGTGTGTGTGTGTGTGTGTGTCAGTCAGTCAAA
This sequence comes from Schistocerca americana, assembly GCF_021461395.2. Classification (NCBI taxonomy): domain Eukaryota; kingdom Metazoa; phylum Arthropoda; class Insecta; order Orthoptera; family Acrididae; genus Schistocerca; species Schistocerca americana. Next base: position 294,111,828 of record NC_060130.1, read on the forward strand.
CCAATTTGAGTACCCAGAAAAAATAACCTAACAATAAAACTTGTCATTTGTCACGAGCACAGGTATTTTCACAGACCAACAAAAGTTTCTCAACTGTCTTGCCATTTCAGTTTTACAGTATGTCTGTGCATTTCATAAAGCATATACACTCCTCTTGTTTTCTGGTAAAGTGCTGCTATCTCACAGTCCATCTCCTTGTGTAGCGTCCGTGGTAGCAGCCATTTAAATAACCACAGTGGTGGCTCCATTTTCAGTGAACTGCCCCTGTGTTTACATGGGCGACAAGTTACTCACGCAGTCCATCACTGGCTCATGAAATGCAGCAAATTGTCATCCCTGTCTCATTGCTTCCGACATGGGGTACTGACCTGATCGAAGGGCAAAACCCTTTTGGATTGTCTTCTGAAGCATTGCGATCATTCTGCAAATTGATGCAACAAAACTTCTGAGAAAATATTATTGTGTTGTCACTATGCAAAACTTTCATTTATGTGTTTTAAAAGATATATTTTGTGAAAGCCTCGCGGTGGGAAGGAAGAAAGAAGATATGTTGAAAGACAGTAGGACCTGTAGCTTAATGTGGACTTTGAGAATGATGCAAATTGTTATTTTTTGCATATACATGTCATTACCAGGCTTGACAAAAATAAGTGAATGACAGGGCTTTCAGAATTGAACTCTGGGCCATCAAATTTGTAGTGCCTGTATAATGATTCTATAAATAGAAATTAAATTCAGGAAGTGCTGCTCCCAGTACAGCAATTATAAATGCTTATAATAATAATAATACTGTCAATACCTCAGGTGGTAACCAGTCCACTGGTGCCCATCATAGCACTGCAACCTGACATCGAATTCTGGGAAGTTCAACTTACCACAAAAACATAGGGAGTCTGAGAGCGTTGCCAAACTTTCCACCAAAGGGAAGATATTCAAAGGAACACTGGACATCAACTTGCTAATCGGAGCAGGTAAATCATAAGGATTAAAAAAGATGCTGAATAAAGATTGAAATTGGGGATCTAAGAATCTTGAATAATAGGGAAGATTATAGACTTCGGCGATTCGAGACTGTTCAAGAGCAAAACAGGCAGGGAAATATGCAGAGGAGCTCCGTTCCTGGGAACAGCTTTTGCAGTCAACAAAATTATCTTCCACGCAGTAACAGGCCGATGATGATGAGGCTCAAATGTGCTTGTAAATCATACACGATGACAATGTACAAGCACCAGTAAACCAAGATAACAGTTGAGACAAAGGAGTCTACAAGTTCTAGGACAAACTACAGAAATCAATGAGAAAAATCTGTAAAGGACATGTTGAAATTTTTATTGATGATTTAAACTCATGATTAGACAGGGGAAAGAAATTCCAAGGAATGATAGGACAGTAGCCTAGAGACAAACTCATTAACAAAAAAGGCCGGAGACTGGTCAAGCAATGTTACTGTCACTTTATGGGGGCAATGTCGACTCACTTAAAGGAAAAAAAAAATCAAGAAAACCAAAATGTGGAGATGATCAGTGGTCAAAACTTTAGGAGAATACCAAATCAGCCACGTTGCAATTAGACCCAAGAACCACAGAGAAATCATAAATGTGCAAGTCAGAAGAAGGGCAAACATAGACTCGGATCATTATCTCACTAGAATCAGACTTGGGTTAACACCAAATAGAATGAATAAGAAGACCACAGTGATATCAAAGTTTGATTTGACAGAATTAAAATCAAGTATCGCAAAGGAATGGAAGGTAGAGGCAGCCACAACCTGGAAAAAATACGAAGATAAGGTAACCAGTAAAATGAATGAGGAAATTCTTCTAGTCAAAAAGAAGACACATTCATGTGGAACGACACACAATAAAACAGTTGAGAGTAGGAAAACAGCATACGGCTATTGGAATAGTGATGAAACAGAAGTTCATCTGGCAGCATACATAGAGACAAGAAATCACACAACAGGAGACATCGACAGAGTCAAAAGATCAATTAAAGGGAATAGAAGAGAATTTCCAAAACCATAACAGGAGAGCTTCTACGAGACACTTAACATTAGAATTGTAGGAGACTAACCACAAAATCTCTGTTACAGAAAAAAAAGATGGACAACTGGCACTGAACAACAAAGAGAACTCAGTCAGCTATTGATTGTCCTGAAATGGCAAAAAGATTTCCAAGGAGCCAAAAGGTCAAGAAAGATACTAAGTCAGAAGCACCAGATGAATTGGAGGTTGAGAGAGAAATCGTGAAACTGAAAAATAATAGAACAGCAGGAGAAGATGACATTGTAGCTGAAGTGTTAAAGGAAGATGGGCCAAATACCATACAAATGTCATACATGATGTACGGGAGTCCGACGTAATACAAGAAGAATGGAAGTGCGCAGTTATATACCCTGTGCATAAGAAATGGGATAGGACGGATGTTAACAGTTACAGAGGGATATCTTTACTCCCTGTCACATTCACAATTCTGTCACAGTGCTTGCTAGATAATAACAGCTGGGAAACAAGTTAGGGGAATGGAATGCTGGTTTCAGACCAAGAAGCTCCTGTACAGAACAGATAATTTAAAAACAGTCCTGAGATGCCAAACAAGAAGAGGGAGACCCTATATACCTTTATAAATTTCGAGAAGGTATATTACGATAGATTGACCATCACAGAACTGGAAGAGAGAAACCTCTATGAGAAAACAGTTAACTAATGAATGCACAGTAATGAACATGAAAGCCAAAATGAGTAGTGGGAGAATTATCAGAGTACTTAGAGGTTAGAACAGGTGTGAGGCAGGGTGATGGCATTTCACTACTATTGTTCAACATAATATTAGACAAAGTTGTCAGGGAAAGGGAAAAGCATTTGAAGATACAGAGGATTTATAAACCACTCAATCGTAGACGTAGAGGGAGGCGGCAGATATGCAATATAGAAGTATGGGAGGGAGGCACAGCAGGTGCACGTGATTTGAATCCATCAGACGGACATCCCCCACCCATCACCCTTTCGCAGCAGAGTCCCCTTTCTCTGTTCTGTCACCCCCTGCCACTCCACTCCCCCATGTTATCGTCGTCATGCTCTGCATAAACTCACAGGCAACGGTGCCGATGTGTACTCTTTAACTCGAAAAGGGATTCATCTGAATGGTAGCAAAGCTTTCATTCTTTTACCATTTAAAAATTAATTAACACTTCATTAATATCTTGAATACTACATGCACCTGAAAGAGGACAACTTATGAAGTTCCAGCACTCTACCTAACAACATAGTATTTGGACTACAGCCATCATTGAGTGACCAAACAGTAACTAAGACTTATCAGATACAATTATAATTTTTAGTGTCACTACTGCTTCTCATTATCTGAAGTAATAAGAGTGTGATATTGTTTATCTCAAGTACTGTTCCACAATAAACTTCTCAATATAACTGTCATGGCAACCACCCCTCACATTTGGTTAGTACCACTACTTACACCATCATTTTTTTCTCACAAGCGGAGGCCACGACATTGGGATCACAGATTTACTTCAAACTTTGTACACCTTTAGCAGGCCATTAAAACAACATAATGTGCAAGTAGTAAGGTGCACTACTCTGCCAATTCTGAGAAAATCGCAAGAGAAGTTTTACGCGTCAGTTATTTGGCTTGTGTATCTGAGCTTAGGTGGTCAAGTGATTAGCATTTGAGCTTCACACGCCAAATGTGTATGAGGTCACGATTCAACTCCCACTTAATTATTAAACTATTTGTTTTGTCACTGGTCATATTGTTTAATTTATATAACATTTGAGAGGTAATATAATTTCAAAAAACTGCATGTATTTACATCAAGTTTTAGTGAGTTTCATATTCTTGGACTACTTAATATTTTTAAGTAAATTTAATTATTAGAACATAATAGAGGGAGACATTCCACGTGGGAAAAATATATCTAAAAACAAAGATGATGTAACTTACCAAACGAAAGCGTTGGTATGTTGATAGACACACACACACACACACACACACACACACACACACACACACAAAATTCAAGCTTTCGCAACCCACGGTTGCTTCATCAGGAAAGAGGGAAAGACGAAAGGATGTGGGTTTTAAGGGAGAGGGTAAGGAGTAATTCCAATCCCGGGAGCGGAAAGACTTACCTTAGGGGGGAAAAAAGGACAGGTATACACTCGCATGCACACGCACACACATCCATCCGCACATATACAGACACAAGCAGATACTTTCGTTTGGTAAGTTTCATCATATTTGTTTTTAGATATAATTATTAGAACAAACATATTTATAACTGTTGACAAGTAAATGAAGAAACAAATAGTTTTCCTGCAAATGTATGCCTGTTGTGATTTGCAAAATCCCATACACAAGCAATCTCGTAAAGTACCCTGAGCTACTTTGCACATCTATGTTTCAAGCTGCAGACACAGAGGCAGACTCCATTTGGCAGTTAACCTGCATAGCGGTGAGATGTTGCTAATGTAGCAAGAACGAATAGTGTAGGTGCAATTTTTTTATTTATTTATTTATTTTTATTTTATTATTATTATTTTTTTTAAATATCACAGGATATACACTTGTATTGCAGATATGCCAAAAAATGAAGGTGACTGTCTGTTTGACTTGGGCTTTCCAAGCCTGTCCCTCATCCCTGAAAATTTAATTAAAATAGAAAATAGTCAAATAACATATGACATTCGTCACAACTTCACATGCACATGTGTTTTTTTTTATTATTATTATTATATTACCTCTCAAATTTCATATAAAATAATGTGACCAGTGATGAAAAACGTATAGATTTAAAAATTAGTGTTATCAAAATCCGAACCTTCGCCTCATCAATGACATTCTTGCCAAGCATGAACGCTATCCGCTTGACTGCAATGACTTCTTACAACCAGCATCTTTGTAGGAACATTAGTTTCATGATAGACACGTAAAACTTCTCTTGGGATTTTTTTCAGAATTTCCACATTAGTGCACATTACTACTTGCACATTATGTTGTTATGGCATAGTAAAGATGTACAAAGCTTGAAGTTAATCCATGATCCCAATGTTGTAGCCTCCCCTTGTCAGTACGGCCAATTCATAAACATAAGACAGTAGAAGAATTACAATCAGTACGCATTCCAATTATACCTTGTAGATCATACATAGGATTCTAAAATAGATGGTAGATCATGAAATAAAGGAAACATACAGTGAACCAGAAAATCTCAGTTTTGCTAGGTATGGATCTGTCAAAATATGGCATACACTTTAGGAATTCTGCCTACCCCTCTGTTTGTAGAACTTTGCTGATAGTCAGAATTTGTTTTTAATGGTTAAAAACAAACAGGAACATTGAAGAAGTTTCAGTTTTTTATATTCAACAAGATTTAAACTGTATTGGTGGCACTTTAAAATCTGTCAGGTGATGGTGCATTGGGCTGCTGTTGGTAGAAATTCTATCCAATAAGTAAAGAACCTCCAGAAAGCTTCATGCCTCGGGAGAATGTGCAATTAAAACTGAGCTGCACAACACTTTGAAAAACAGGAAAGGTGTTGTCATGCATCCCCAAAGAGAAATTGAAAGTGGAGTGGGCCGAAGAAGACATTGTGGGCACAACACGTCAAGAGCTTGTTAAGGCAGGTTTCCTTTGCTTAAACATGCAGCCTTATGTCCCCAACCCAATGTGCTGTTTTAATGCCAGCGCATTGGGTGCACAACCCTTGGTTGTAAAAGAGAAGCAACTTGTGGCAAATGTGGTAAGGCCAATCGCTAAGGAGTTGATTATCCATCTCCTCTGAAGTGTGTAAACTGCTTTGGGGATCATGCTGTCTGGAGTAAGGACTTCATTACCTTCCTCGAGGAAAGAAAGGTACAGGAGATTAAAACAACCAAGTGCATCCTATATGATGAGGCCAAAAAGACCTATAAGGTCATGCAGCCCTCCACGTTCATTACCTTATTTGCTTCAGTTCTTAAACAGCTAGTTCAGAAAACCAATGCTGCTGCACAAATGGGGGTTGCTAGTGTCTGCACTAGCATCTGCGTTTATCAATGTGCTTGTGCTGCTGCTATATTTTCGAAGCCCATATCTCCCCACAGAACATTAGAGCAAGCCGTAGTAGCCAATGTTGCAAAGCTCTCTGCCCCTCCAAAGGTTCAGTATGGTCCACCATCCAGTGCTGCCACTACCACTACCACTGCCACGGTTGTGGCTCTGAAGCCTCCGCAGGCTACAAAATCAAAGGCAAAGTGGCAGCCACTGATGGAGACAGGTAGGAAGCAGTTAGACGATGTAGAAGTCTCTCTCAGTTCACTTCACAGCTGATAGAACTCAATGTTGGCGTGAGGCTCTGATCTTGCACCAAGACTGAGCCTCCTACCATTGCAGACTCCCCTCAAAGACGGAGAGACAGGGTGAAAATCTTACCCCTTGATAAATGGCTCTCATACTGCAGTGAAACACTACAAGGTTCAGGAGACATTCGGAGGAACTGAAACTGCTAACACAGGAGAGCCCTCTGTGCTTATGTTTGCAGGAAACGATTGACTCAGGCTCTCACATATCTCGTAGAACACCTCCATGACCATTTATCCTACTGGGAGACTTCAATGCTCATCTTTTATTGTGGAGCTTGACCGCTACTTGCCAGGCTTGCAGTTCTGCAATGTTTTTAACTGCTGCCCAACGTCAGAAAACCTCATAGTGATGTGAAAGTAAGAAAAGGTTATGGCAAGCATTTCTGGACTCCTGTCAATCGTTCCACTTGTTCTACAACAGTGTGGGGAAACCATCAGGAGGATGTCCAGTGTAGGCAGTCGGTTACCTATAGCGGCGTTGTTGAAATGGGGTTTCTCCAAACAACATCTGGAGACATTGAGCATACAGTGGCAGACCATTTGCACTGGCTACCACCGCTGTCAACCAGAATCCAGTATTCCATTCTTATGGGTGCCACCGTGGAGAGGGTTGAGTTGGACTTTCGGCCCACCAGTTCAGAGCTGTACAACTGCCCATTCTTGTTCTGGGTGCAGAAATCAGCACACTTGGATACTCGTGATATGGTGCACAGTCACAGTCACAACCAGATCGAGTACAGCATGCTGCAGCAGTTACAGAGTCTAATGAAAGCCTCTGATGATGGTCTAATTTGATGTGGCTGACAGATCAGTTGCCTGACTCGTGCCAAGAGGCAGTTTCGATCTCTCCCCTCAAACTAGGACAGATCCGAAAATGTCCCAGTATTATCGTAGTGTCACCTAAATGAGCTAGCACATATGATCATCTGTCATCTTGTCAAAATATTAGAGACCAAGCAGCTCCTTAGCTGCTCTGTGTGAATTCAAGAGATGGCAATCAACTGTTGGCAACCTGACCCTGCTAGAGGCGGAAATACAGCAGACTGACCCTCCTAGATGTGTAAATCCAGAAACCTATTCTATATAAACAGCATTGTCTAGGGCTATTCTTTGACACCTGTAAGACGTATGACACTACTTAGATGCAAAATTTTCTCAGCCAGCTACATCAGTGGGGCTTTCGTGGCCACCACCCTATCTACATTCAATCCAGCCTCTCAAGATGCCTATTTAGGTACAGAGTCGATGATGTGCTGTCAGATAGTTTAGTGCAGGATGATGTTCCCCAGGGTAGTTTTTTTGCTGCTCTTTTTGCTGTAGCCATTAACAGTATAATGTCCACAAGAAGTAGTCCTATCCTACGCTCCTTATCGGAGGATGATTTTGTGGTCTTCTGCTGTTCCTCCAATAAGCAGCGAGTTGCCAGTTTCAACTTACAGTGAAGAGGCTGGTGGAGCATGCTGCGAAGACTGCTTTTACACTTTCTGCAGAGAAGTATATGTGTATTCGTCTTAATCATTCCCATTGGAGTTTTAATTTCTCAGAACTGTGTATGTGAGATGCCATTGTCCCTTTTAAAGACCCCCCTAAGTTTTCTGGGCCTCATTTTTTACTCCAAACTAAATGCAAAGTACCTCAGGACAAGGGCCAAGAACACACTGAACATCACGAAGTTTGGCTGCCATCCTTTATTGTGAAGAATTTTAACAGTTGCTGCTGCAGCCATGTTTAAAATCTTGATCACGAAGTGTCTTAGCACAGGTCTTGGGAGCAGACAGGGTGCACTTGTTCTAGTTTTATAGGACCTCCATGTGATCACAGCTGGGCTATGGGTGCACAGTGTACAGGTCAGTGAGGCCTTCTCATCTGAAGATCATTGACACTATACTATATTGTGAAGGGATCAGGTTGACCAAGGGCACTTACAGGACCAACCCCATAGCCAGCCTCTGTGCTGAGGCTGGTGAACCACCAATTACGATCCAGCAGCAACTTATGAGACACATCGTTACCAGTTGGTCGTGGGCATCGAGGCTGTTTCGGATCCATGGAAAGTGTCTATTGAAGTCCCTTGGTGTGGGGCATCTACAGGGTCAAGTCCTGGGTTTTAACTGACTGCCACCCTGGTTATTGCAGAGACCCAAAGTAATTTTAGATTTAGTGCAGTGCAAGAGAGATTGCACTCCTGCAAATATTTATAATACAATATTTTCTGACATTTTCAATAAGTGCTACACTGTCTAGCTGTTGTCACAGATGGGTCTAAGCAGGGCAATTCCATTGGTGGCCCTGTGTGCCCTGTTGTTTTCCCTGATCATGTCATCAAGATTTGGTCGCCTCCAGACTTCACTGTCTTCGATGCCAAATTATCCGCGCTCTTGAGGATGCTGGAGCAGATGAGCTGTGCGATACGTGCTAAATTTCTCATCTTTCCTGACACCCTGAGTGTCCTTCGGTCTCTGCAACACTTGTAACCAGCCAGTGAAGTAGTTCAGGATATTCAGGGTGCCCTTCTCCACATGCAAAGGCTGGAGAGGGAGATGTCTTTCTGCTGGGTGCCAGGGCACATGGGTATTGCAGAGAATGAAAGGGCTGATGTAGCAGCCAAGGACGCATGTTGTGATCCTCAGTTAGTTCAGTGTGCCATTCCCCTGCATGCTAGCACCTAGCTGTTGTGTTTCACGATAGGAAGAAGAATGGCAGGAAGTGACAGACAATAAGCTGCATCTAGTCTAGTCCACAATGCAGCTGTGGTGTACCACCACCGAGCCACGCAGGCTCCTTACTGGCCTTCGCATAGACCACAGTCCTAAGATGCATGGCTTCTTGCTTCAGTGAGAGGTCCCTCTAATGTGTGATGCATGTGATGTACAGATCACTGTGCAACCCATTTTAAGAGACTGTGTGTTATTTTCAGACCAAAGGGCAATTGCAGATTTGCAGACAGATCTGCCCCCTACTTCAAGTGACATTCAAATAAATTTGTTTAGAGTTTTAAGGTTTTGTAATACGTCCAACGTGTTCCCGAAAATTTTAGGGAGATGTTCTTAATGTGTTAATGGCGTGACTGGCTCACCCACATTTTTTGTAAGAGGTCAGCCAGTCACACTTCCCCATGCTGCAGTCTTAGTTCTTCTCTCTTATTTCTTGTGTTCCTTCCAGTTTCAGCACCTTTAAGGTATTTTACAGAGTTGTTCATCCTTGTTTTTGTAAGTTGTCAGCCAGTCACATTTCTCCGTGCTGTTATTTTAGCTAATCTGTTGTTTTCTATGTTTTCTTACCACAGTCGTTTCCTCTTGTTGTGTAGGTAGTAGTTTCTCCAAAAATCTCACACACAAACAAGTTGTGTAAAAACTGGCCACAACTCTAGCTGCAACTCTCATAATGATCTACCTTATGCAGGCCACATGCTAGGTGTGTTCAAAAAATATTGGGAATTTTCTTTTTTTGGGAGTAATTTTGTCTATTTGCCTACAGTAATGTTATCTCCTTCAAAGTAGTCCCCATGATATATTATCTGCTTATTCCAGCACTTCTTCCAACCCTCAAAACACTTCTGAAACACTGTCTTTGGGATAGCTCGTAGCTCTTTCAGCAGTGCACTTTTAATCTCATCTAAGCTTGTAAGATATGGCCCATTAAGGTTCTCTTTACTTTTGGAAACAGGAAAAAAGCCATACAGGGTGTTATTTACCAAATGTGGAGGCTGGGTCATCGTTACAGAGTTGCTTTTGCCAAAAAGTCATGAAAGAGCATTGAAGTATGGGGAGGTGATTATCATGGTGCAAAAGCCATGAACAATTTCGACCCAAACTGAGGCATTCCCCCCTCCCCCCGGGATTGCTTCCCGCAAATGGTGTTGAGCTTGTAGGTAGTGCTCCTAAATGATTGTTTGACCTTTTGGCAGTAACTCATCATACGCTGTGCTGTTAAAAACGAACAAAACACTGAGCAGAATCTTCACATTTGACTGCACTTGCCGAGCTTTTTTCAGTCTTGTCAGTGCAGAATGTGTCCACTGGGATGATTGAGCCTTAGTTCTGACGTCATGCTTGAACACCCATGTTTTGTCACCTGTTCTGACATTTTTCAGTAGCTCTGCATTGTTGTTGATTTCATTTAGCGACTCTTGAACAACTTCCATTCGCTGCTGTTTGTGTTCGATATTAAACACCTTTGACAAATTTTGCTGTCATATGTTTCATGCTCAAAACATGCTCAAGATTTTGTGCCATGAGCCAGCTGATGTGCCAACATCATCAGCAACTTCTCTTATCGTGATTCCACAGTTGTTCAGAATCGTTTCTTTCACTTCTTCCATGTTTTCATCAGTTGTCGATGTGCTGGGGCGTCTAGAATCTGTCGTCATCTTTAAATTCTTCACAGCCATCTTTGTGATGCTAATACCATTCATGAACCCTTGTTTTATTCATAGCGGATTTGCCAAAAGCAATAGCCAACATTTCTGAAACTTCATTATGTTTTATTCCATTTTTATAGCAAAATTTAATCAAAATTTTCTGATCCATCTTTAAAACAAATCAGTAATCTTCACTCATAAGCAAACATATGTAACCTGCTTGACAGCTGACGACAGACTTAATATCCAATGTGGCTACTGTTGTGCAAATACATTTCAGACATGATTACCACCACAGCAACACAAAATCGTGCAAATTGGACTATTACAGCCTGTGAAATTACAAAATTTCCAGTACTTTTTAACACGCCTCGTACATCAACACTGCCGTTGTAATCTGTTGCTGTTGACGTAAAGATTAGTTAATTTCCATGCACACGCAAAAATAAAAGTATTCTTACCCCGTATGTTAAGCTCAAGACTTTACTTGTTTTCATTCTTCCTTTTTAGTAGTAAAAACTGTTTCAAAAAGATTGTACTTCAGACTTTTTATGAAAACAATATCAATTTATGGATAACTTGTGTAGGTAAATGAAAATGTAATTCCACATAACAGAAACTGTATATTTTAAAACGCCACCAAAATCTCTCTCCCCCCCCCCCCCCCCCCCCCCCCTCTCTCTCTCTCTCTCTCTCTCTCTCTCTCTCTCTCTCTCTCTCTCTCTCTCTCTCTCACACACACACACACACACACACACACACACACACACACACACACACACACACACGCGCACGCGCACACACTCAGAATTTAATGAAAGTACATAACGTTTAATTCAATTGCTGCCAGTGTATTAAATTGTGAGAAGATAAGTCAACTGTTCTTATACAAAATCTTAGTCACAGATAACAGGAGTAAAACAGTTCGTATCCACAGTGGAAAACCAATTTAAACTGTGCTATTGAAATTTACAGCACATAGGTAACTTAAATGGCTGTTTTTATTTGGTTGAAAAATGCAAAAACACACAAAAACTGCTGTGAATAGACTGTAGATAGTGACACAGTGCTTGAAGATGGCATGCTTTGATGTATTTCAAGATCACAAGTGCCACAGTTCTCCCTCTTATATTGTCCCATCTTACTTCTCACGCTGTCCCGTCTGCCACATCTGAAATGAAGCTGACATGGCACTTACTAATATACTATCTCCTCATTCTTTGGTCTCCTACTCTCTTCAGCCCTTTTCCTTTTATTTTTGCCTTTCTCTGCTCTGCTCTTGACACAGTGATCTGTCCCTCCTCCCATCCCCCTTTCACCCTCCCCCTCTCTACCACCACCACCATCTTCCTCCAACCAGTTATCCTTTGTACTGGGAGTTGCACCTACTGAACGTAATTATTGACCAGCTGTTTTTGTCACTTTGTGATGTTTAACAATTTTTGCTTATGTTTTAACATATTTCTTTTGATAAATTCAGCTCTTGCAGATTTGTGAGACTTTTCCACCCACTCGTCACCTCAGCAACGGCATGTCAGGAAAAGAACAGGCCTACTGTGATTGCTTTGTGATAAAAATGATTTAATTTGCATATTATTTTTCCTCTATGACTTTTCAGCTTTTACAATGTTTCTTGAAGTAATCTCATAAGGCATTACTTTACTTATCATTTCAGAACAAACGGATGACAAATCAAGAGGATTCCCCAATAAAATCTGTGACTTTACCTACTGTACCGCCAGAAGTCATGCGGACTGCTAGTGAAAGACACCAGAAAGGCCTTATGTCACCATATATATATCAGATTTTGACTCAGGTAAGTGTTAAAACAAACTTATGACAAGTTGATACCAAGGATGATTTCAAAAGTATGTATATATTGGCCAGAATACTGCTGTATAGGGTCACTGGCATTGTTTCATTTTATGGAGCAGAGATATGAAAAAAAGTACCATTAATTTTGAAAGAGAAAATAAATTACTATGTGAGAAACTGAGATAAGTGCTCAGTTAATGTTTTGTTCTGAGGCAATAATTTTTTACGAGTTGGTGAAAGTAATGTTCCTTTAAAATCCTTGTTAGTAAATGGTACAGCGTAACGCTGCATGAAATCTTAATGTGAATAAGGAAAAATGGATAGCACTCTAGGAGAAATAAAAAGGCACTCAGAACATGATAAAAGTACGTAAGACGTGCTCTGCATGTGGCAGTAGCAAAGATTTGCACAAACAGGAAAAAATTACTCCAGGGACAAAACATTAAATAAATAGAGACAGAATTTCTGGCTAGTATTCACTTTCTGGAGGCGAAATACATAGTACTGGATTTAAAAGCCCACACACTGTATTTCTATGTGTGTGTTACTGGCACTACTAAATATCTCACTGTCATAGGTTAAGTACAGGATAACACAGATTTAACAGATGTTAGGAGTATATAAGGAAAAAAGTGGCTGGAATGATGATCAAATGTCAACATTATTAGTAACCTCATTGAGAAGAATAGGGAAGATAAACCAGATTAGCAAAGGTAAGGAGGGTTAGTTGGAAGGGGAATAGAATCCTGAAGAGAAGAAACAACAAAGATGAAGAAAAGGAAAAGGAAACATTAACAGTACAGGCTTTTATATGTGATTGCTTTAGTCTGTGAACTGGAGGGAAATAAGATAGATGTAGAATAATGAGGAAAATAGTGTTATTTTATTGAGAGTGGTGTTACATGAATAACAGGTGTAAAAAATATTTGATACAATTCTAAGTGACTGGTAGCATGAGAGCAGTTTGACTCTACAGATTTTAATACTGGCATCAATAAAAGCAGTAAGTAATATTACTTTGCTTTTCAAGCACGCATTTGAGGAGCATTTTATAGAGTTATTTCTTTAACAGTATAAATTCTTTGATGTGATTATTGCATCTTATGTGTGACACATTTCTTGTTGGCCATAGTATACAATACCACCACCACCATTGTTACTTTAACCCATACCGTACCTAGCTCTATACTACATCTCGTACATTTTGACAATCAGAATTTCTGTAACAAAACTTTATTTTTATTTGGGCTTAAAATGGCACAGCAAATATCACACTGTTACTGACAACTTCTTTTGAATTGCTTTTTCCATGTAATTTCCATGTTGGGCGCACACAGGTGCATTTCCCATGCACTTCACAGTGGTTTGCATAATGTGATGCAGATGAGACATGTCTTTTGCAGTACAGCAGTATACCATCGGTACTACTTCAGCATCACTGTACCTGTAGGGTAGTGGTTGCAAACTGACTGTAGTATCTTATATTGCTTTGCCATATAAGTCGCGTTGCTGATTGGCTGAAAGCTAATTTCGTGATGTCGTATACAGTAGCCAATCAGAAATTGAATATATTACAGTGTCTTATAGCGTATTTGCATGAAACGTAACTCCAATATCTGTAATTGATTAACTGTAATATTAAAGGTTTCACACAACTTCATATGTTGATCTACTTGGCCGTATTACGAATACTCACTTGTATTTATTGCTTGTTTTGATTGATTTGATTTGATTTGATTTTAACAGGAGAGCTAAAACGGCTTAGGTCTAACCCGCCACTGCCCACACCAAAACTAGGTTTATTGTGCAGTATCGCTCCTTGTGTATCTAGTAAAGCCAACCAGTGCTTTTGAATAGTGCAAGGAGTCCCTCTACCAGTTTTTTGTTAGATACAATTTCTTCAGGTCTAGTTGTCCTGAAGATTCTGTATCTTTTACTCTCCAATGCCATGCATTCAAAGATTAGGTGTGATGCAGTTTCTTCACTCTCATCACAGATCCTACATTTAGGATCGTCTTCCATTATACCCATTGTGTGTAGGTGTTTTTTGAAGTTCCCATGGCTGGTCATCAGTCCAGTCATGAGTTTGATCTCTTTCCTGTTCAATCCCAGGATTACCGAGCTTCTTTTGAAACATGGCTTGGGCATCATTACCTTAACATGTTTTTGTTTATGGACCTTGGTCCAATATCGTATGTGCTGTTTCCTAAGCCAGTTCCGTAGTTCTAATTTGATCATAGCCTTGGTGATTGTCAAGACAGGTTCTGGTCCAATAAATGGAGTTGTTGCACCCATCCTAGCCAATCTGTCAGCTTGTTCATTGCCACAGATCCATGAGTGGCCAGAGACCCACCCTAGGTACACCCTATTGCTTCCCCCTAGCTCCACCAGAGCCCTGTGGCAATCTGCAACAATCTTAGATCTTGTTGCAGGAGCTGCCAATGATTTCAGGGCTGCCTGGCTGTCTGAATAGATGTAGATGCTACGATCATTGTAGCACCTACTCATATTCTCCTCCACACATGCCCTGATTGCAGTAATTTCGGCTTGGAATACAGAAGCCAGTTTCCCTAGAGAGATGCTGCTCTCCAGACTTGGCTGAACCCCATACAACCCTGCCCCAACGGCTTGATCTGTTTTCGACCCATCGGTCCCCCGTACAGTGTCGAACTGTTTTCTCCCACTGCTCCCTACTTCCAATTATTACGTTGTAGGGCTTGTCGAAGCAGTTAGGAGTTATTATATAGTCAGCGGGCATTTCCCCAGCCATACCTATATTTACCCCACTCACTATGTTAGTGTGTGATTCTGGATATCCAAATGAGACCCAGTTTCAGCCAGTTTTAAGTCTGCATGCCCCAGCTGCTGCCTCCATCTTAACCCAAAGGTGAAGTAGAGGCATGTCCAGCAAGGCTTCCATTCCAGCTGTTGGTGTGTTGCTAATTCCGCCCGTTATGGCTAAGCAGGCCAATCTCTGCAACTTAGCAAGCTCTTTAGCTGCAATCCGCTGTTCTATCTTCTTCCACCACACTACGGCCCCATAGGAAATCCCAGGTCTAACCACTGTGGTGTATATCCAGTGCATACCCCTGGGGCTTAGGCCCCGGTTTTTGCCACAAGCCCTCCTAGTACCCACTAAAGTGCTTTTTTCCTTGGAGCAGATACTCTTAATATGAGGGGTCCAAGTTAGCTTCTCATCCAAGGTTACCCCTAGATATTTCACTGTCCCCTTCACAGGTAGAGTTTCATCGAAGAGCTTTAGATTCCAACTTGCATGCTGAATATGTCTCTTCGTAAATGGCATCACAACAGTCTTCTTAGGATTAACTCTCAGATCCTGTTTAATGCACCATTTTTGCACAATGCCCAACCCTCCTTGTGCCATATTCCTGACTGTGTCAGTGAATTTGCCAAGTATTAACATGACAAGGTCATCTGCGTATCCTTGGCAGAAGCACTGTCTGGAATTTAGTTCCTCAATGAGTTCGTTCACCACTGGATTCTACAGTAGAGGAGACAAAACTCCTACTTGTGTGCAGCCTCTAGTGGTCTTAATTACCATCTTTTCATTCATCATGGTAGCCTCTACCTTCCTTCCACTAAGCATGGCTGTGGTCCACCTACATATAATGATCCCCAGATCATGCACCTTTGCTGCCCTTACCATGGAATCGAAGGTTGTGTTACTAAAGGCCCCCTCGATATCCAGAAAGATGCAAAGGGCTATTTCTTGGAAGTGAAGTACTTTTTCCACCTTCCCGACGAGTTGGTGGAGAGCTGTTGCACATGATTTACCTGGTTGGTATGCATGTTGGTTCAGGTCTAGAGGGATCCTAAATAGCCTCCTCTCCCCGACGTATACATTAACCAGTTTTTCCAGTGTTTTGAGAATGGAGGAGAACAGACTGATTGGTCTCATATCCTTGGCCTTGGTATGATCAATTCTCCCTGGCTTTGGAATGAAGACAACCTTCACTGCCCTCCAAACATTGGGAATGATTCCTACTGCTAAGCTAACCCTAAATAGCATGCATAGGATTATTATAAGCTTTCCTCCTGCCTGTTGCAGGAGAGCTGGAAAAATTCCATTTGGGCCAGGTGACTTGAATGCCTGGAATGTTCCCACTGCCCACTGGATTTTATTGAAGTTCACACACTCCTTGGCCGATTCCCAGTCCTCTCTTCAAGTGTCTGAGAATCGTTGTCTCTCTGAGGTCACATACTGGTCTGTGTTATCCGGCAGAGCATATTGAGGAAAGTAAGTTTTGAGGAGCAATTCCAGCGTCTCGTGTGCTGTCTTTGTATATTCCCCATCCTCCTCCCTCAACGCACGTCCTAGAGGAGTTGGTACTCTAGTGACAATCTTGTGAAGTCTGTCTTGTTCAGCCGTGCCTTCCACTTCCTCACAGAATGCCTTCCAGGATGCCCCCTTTGCTTGTCTTATTGTAAGGTTGTAACTGACAAGAGCCTGATGATATTTAGCCCATTGTCCTTTGTGTCTCGCAATATTAAACAATCTCCATACCTGTTTTCTATGTGTTTCCAATTTGTTATTCCACCAAGGAACACTCCTATTTGTGCACTTCCTGGTGATTGTGCAGTTGTCTTGATATGAGGTCACTATGGCAGAGGTAACAACCTCTGCTACTTCCTCAAATTCTACTGACTTCCTTATCATGGTTTTAATTTCCGATAATCCCTCCTATATGTCTCCCAGTCTGTTTTCCTGGGATTTCTATAAGTCATGATCTGTCTGATTCCCATTTCAACCTTGAATTTAATGTACATGTGGTCCGATGAGGATGGCTCCAACACCACATGCCAATGTTTGACCTAGCTACCTATCGTCATGGAACCAAATGTTATGTCAATTACTTCTTCCCTTCTGCTATTCCTGAATCTAGGTTCATTGCCCCTATTCAGGACCTCTAAGTTGTTAGCTAAGAGGAATTCAAGAAGGTACTCACCTCTACTGTTGGTGTCCTTGCTGCCCCACACTAGGTTGTGGGCATTGGCGTCCCACCCCACCAGCAGTTGGTCACCTTGCTGATGGCAAGTCTATACCAGTCTCCTCACCTCCAAGGGAGGGGGAGAACTGTCTTCATAAGGAAGGTATGCTGAGGCCAAGACAATTTCCCTCGTGATACCTTCCTCACAATGCTACATTTTGATGGTCACTAAGTCCCTAGAGCAGAAATCCATCATTGGCATGAAAGAAATGCTGTTTCTAACATAGATGCATGTTCTGGAGTTTCTTAGATTTCTAGGATAGATCAGCTTACCTTCAGTGCCTCTGAGGCCCGATACACCCCCTTTGTATAAATAGGGTTCTTATATCAGGGCCACGTCCACTTCCTGTCGCCTCAGGCAGTGGCTCAGGGCAGCAGAGGCCCCTTTACTGTGCTGCAGATTAATCTGCTCTGTCTTACTGCAATCTATGAGGTCTTTGAGAACCCTGACGGTGACCTGCGAGAACCCTAAAAACAGTTTCAGGTCCTGCTCCCGCATCACCTTCAGGGACTTCTCACCAACCTCCACCACCAGGGTTCGTCCTTCCGGAGCAACCTTCTGGTTAATCACTCTCCAGTCTTCTGTTGGGACTTTTGGGTTCTGGGCCCCTATTTTCCCAAACAGAGTCTTTGGAAAGACTTCCTTAAGGATCTTGGGTACCCATAATGATATCTTTGCGGTCTTAAGAATCTCCACTGCCATCTTGACAAGCAGCTTCGCATCTTCCCACGGGGATATCATGGGCACCTTGTCCTTGAGCAATTCTACTGTGTGCACCCCCTCACAGACAAAAATGAGTGCACCACGGTCTAGATAGACCCTCCTGAAGTTGGAACCTGGGCCAGGGTCCCCCCTCCCCCCCCCCTCCCCCCCCCTCCCCCCCCCCCTCCCCAATCTTTTCAAAGAGGGCCATCTGTACTAGTTCCTCCTGCTGCGAGGTAATGGCCACCAGTGGATAACCTTCCTGGATAACTGCCATCCTAAAAACCGAGACTGCAGTACTATAGGTCTGTTTCCCTATTTCTTGCCTCGGTTTTTTCTGGACTCTCTTATCCAGGGAGGAGGGAGTCTTTGATAACTCCCTTATCCGCTTAGCTGTCTTTGACGTTGTGGGGGTCTGCGTGTCCCTTCCAACCTGAGACAGTTTTTTCCTGGGGGTCTTGGGTTCTAGTCCCTTTACTTTCCTCCATTTGTGTTTAGGAAGCCATTCTTTCCCTTCCTTTTCCCTCTGTTCCCTGAGTAGCTTCCTCCTTTGGGCCCCAGACAAGCCTTTGATCTTAATCTGGTCTAGCTTCTCGGTTACAGTTCCCACTTCTAGCTCAGGTCTAGACCCTGATTCAGTAGTGGAAGTGCCTTCCATCGGTTCAGTCCCCGATGTTTGGGTATCTGAGGTCTCAATTTGCCCCTCAGTTTCTTTTTCTGAAATTGTGTCCAAGTTGGTCCCACGAGAATTGGGGATCTCGAAGGTCCACGCCACGAATACCCCACACGGTGTAAGGCTAATTACTCAGGGAGGTCGCCCGGTATCCCTGAGGCTCTGTTTGCGACACATCTTCCCATGTGCCACACACCCCTCAGCACAGATCGCATCACACCTTGGGTTGGGTCATGGAATAGGGTAGGACTAGGAGTGGATAGGGAAGAGGGGACATTGTGGGACACTCTTAGTCTGATCCATTGGCTGAGGCCTTTCTGGCAGTAGGTCCTCTACCTTCGGCATAGCCCTCAGCTTCCCGCGGATACGCAAGCCTCTCCACCCGCACGGACAGTGCTTCGTCAAGGTGGTGTCCCCCAGAGAGAATAGACAGCTTACACTTGTATGAAAATTGTGCAACGAATTTAACGATATTATTGTTTTGCGTGACAGTTTGTCATATAATTTCCGAACACATATTGTATATGCAAGGTTACTGCATTATTAATAGATGAACAACAGGCACATGTAACACAAACAAATCTGATGTTTGATAAAACAACAAGGATAACGTTAATGTTTATTTCTCCTTAGATTGTATTACATGATGCCGGGTATGACAGCTTGAAACAAGCAAGAAAAGCAGAGTTGTACATTACAGGACTGCTAATAATTATACAGATTTTTGAATACACATTATCAACATTAGTTTCCCAGGTTTATCACCTCACCCAAATACTTTAGCTACTTGTATCTTGTAGGTCTGTTTTTCCATATTTTAGGCTGATATTTTCAGTGTGGATATTTCTGCTGCCTTGGAACTGCATGTACGTTGTTTGTGTACCATTTATGAACAAACTGTTACTACTGAAATACTGGTTTGCATGTTCTGTGTTCAGAGTAAGTTTTTCCTCCAGATCATTTTAAGTGCTATCACTAGCTACAACAGCTGTACCATCAGCATGTATCATGATATTTGGACCCTTTAGTGTACTCATATCATTTATGTAGAGAATGAAAAGCAGTTGGCCCAATACTGTGTTGGCTTTGAGGGGCTCAGGGATTCTTCCATACACTTGTTTATTAGAAATGTCAGTGGCTCTACTGGAAACTCTGAACAGTAATTAACTACTCTTGTACACATGTCATCCAGCCCTATTGCATTCTTTTCTTTTTTTCATTATGTGCTTATTTTTTTATATTACCATATCATTTGTGGGAGACAGGAATAAACATGCTGTTACATTTACATTGCTTAAAAAAATATATTATTGTTTTTGTTTTGTGGGATTTTGTCATATGATTTTGTGTTCGTAGAAAATGGAAGTGATTAAATGTGGGTCAAAAAATTCCTTTCCTTCCTTTTTAAGTAATATGTTGGTACTTCTTTTCTGCCTGTGCTAAAAAGTCCAGACAGTCTTTGCCATATTAAGTGGATAATTGCTTTCTTGAAGTACATGGTCTTTATTTCTTTTAGCAATCTGCGGTAATCTCTCTCTCTCTCTCTCTCTCTCTCTCTCTCTCTCTCTCTCTCTCTCTCTCCCCCATACGGATGTTTCAGGCAGGCAATCTATGAAGCAAGGAAACTACATGATATAGTAAACATTGGAAAAAAGAAAGAAAGCAAGGAATTGGATGTGTAATTAACTCCATTGTTTACCCTAAACAGAAAGATACTGCCATAACCCCTTAACTCTATCCTGTGCAAGCTTCTTCATCTCCTAGTAACTACGGCAACCTACATCCTTCTGAATCTGCTCAGTGTATTCATGCCATGGTTTTCCTCTACGATTTTTGCCCGCTACACTTCCCTCCAATACTAAATTGATGATCCCTTGATGCCTCAGAATGTGTCCTACCGGCCAATCCCTTCTTCTAGTTAAGTTGTGCCGCAAATTCCTCTTCCAAGTTCTATTCAGTACCTCCTCATTAGTTACGTGATCTACCCATCTAATCTTCAGGTTTCTTCTGGAGCACCACATTTCGAAATCTTCTATTCTCATCTTGTCTAAATGATTTATTGTCCATGTTTCACTTCCATACATGGCTACACTCCATACAAATACTTTCAGGAAAGACTTCCTGACACTTGAATCTATACTTGATGTTAACAAATTTATCTTCTTCAGATACGGTTTCCTTGCCATAGCCGGTCTACATTTTATATCTTCTCTACTTCAACCATCATCATTTCTTTTGCTCCCCAAATAGCAAAACTTGTGTACTACTTTTAAGTGTCTCATTTCCTAATCTAATTCCCTCAGCACCACCTGATTTAATTTGACTTCATTCCATTATCCTCATTTTGCTTTTGTTGATGTTGATCTTATTTTCTCCGTTCAGGACACTGTCCATTCTGTTCAACTGCTCTTCGAAGTCCTTTGCTGTTTCTGACAGAATTACAATATCATCTGCAAACCTCAAAGTTTATGTTTCTTCTCCATAGATTTTAATTCCTACTCCTAATTTTTCTTTTGTCTCCTTTACTGCTTGCTCAATATACAGATTGAATAACATCGGGGATAGGCTACAGCCCTGTCTCACTCCCTTCCCAACTACAGATTCCCTTTAATGTCCCTCGACTCTTGTTTCTGTACAAATTGTCAATAGCCTTTTGTTCCCTGTATTTGACCCCTGCGACCTTTAGGATTTGAAAGGGGCTATTCCAGTCAGCATTGTCAAAAGCTTTCTCCAAGTCTGCAGATGCTAGAAACGTAGGTTTGCCTTTCCTTAATCTAACTTCTAAGATTAAGTCGTAGGGTCAGTATTGCCTCATGTGTTCCTACATATCTATGGAATCAAAAGTGATCTCACCCGAGGATGGCTTCTACCAGTTTTTCCATTCATCTGTGAAGAATTCGTGCTAGCGTTTTGCATCCATAACTTATTAAACTGATAGTTAAGTAATTTTCACATTTTTCCACACCTGCTTTCTTTGGGATTGGAATTACTATATTCTTATTGAAATCTGAGGTATTTCTCCTGTCCCATACATCTTGCTCACCAGATGCTAGAGTTTTGTCATGGATGGCTCTTCCTAGGCTATCAGTAGTTCTAATGGAATGTTGTCTACTACTTCTGGGGCCTTTCAGTGCTCTGTCAAACTCTTCACCCAGTATCATATCTCCCATTTCATTTTCATCTAGGTCCTCTTCTATTTCCACAATATTGTCTACAAGTATGTTGCCCTTGTATAGACCCTCTGTATGCTCCTTCCATTTTTCTGCTTTCCCTTCTTTGCTTAGAACTAGTTTCCTATCTGAGCATTTGACATTCATACGGGTCATTCTCTTTTCTCCAAAGGTCTCTTTAATTTTCCTGTAAGCAGTATCTATCTTACCCCTAGTGATGTATGCCTCTACATCCTTACATTTGGCCTCTAGCCATCCCTGCTTAGCCATTTCGCACTTCCTGTCAGTCCCACTTCTGAGATATTTGTACACCTTTTTGCCTGCTTCATTTACTGCATTTTTATATTTTCTCCTTTCATCAATTAAATTCAATATTTCTTTTGTTACCCAAGGATTTCTACTAGCCCTCATCTTTTTACCTATTTGATCCTCTGCTGCCTTCACTATTTCATCCCTCAAAGCTACCCATTCTTCTTCTACTGTATTTCTTTCCTCCCTTCCTGCCAATCGTTCCCTAATGCTCTCTCTAAAACCTCTGGTTATCTCAGTTTATCCAGGTCCCATCTCCTTAAATTCCCACCTTTTTGCGGTTTTTTCAGTTTTAATCTACAGTTCGTAACCAATAAATTGTGGCCAGAGTCCACGTCTGTCCCTGAAAATGTCTTACAACTTAAAGCCTGGTTCGTAAATCTCTGTCTTACCATTATATTATGTACCTGAAATCTTCCAGTGTCTCGAGGCCTCTTCCACAGATACAATCTTCTTTCATGATTCTTAAACCAATTGTTAGCCATGATTAAGCTACGCTCTGCACAAAATTCTACCAGGCGGCTCCCTCTTTCATTCCTTACACCAATTCCATATTCACGTACTACTTTTCCTTCTCTTCCTTTTCCTACTGTCAAATTCCAGTCCCCCGTGACTATTAAATTTTCAGCTCCCTTCACTATCTGAATAATTTCTTTTATCACATCATACATTTTTTCAATCTCTTCATCATCTGTGAAGCAAGTTGGCATATAAACTTTTACTACTGTGGTAGGCCTGGGCTTCGTGCCTACCTTGGCTACAATAAAGCGTTCACTATGGTATTTGTAGTAGCTTATCTGTGCCCCTATTTTTCCATTATTAAACCTGCTCCTGCATTACCCCTGTTTGATTTTGTATTTATAACCTCGTATTCATCTGACCAGAGGTCTTGTTCCTCCTGCCACCAATGTCACTAATTCCCACTATATGTAGCTTTAACCTAACCATTTCCCTTTTCAAATTTTCTAACCTACCTGTCCAATTAAGGGATCAGACACTCCAACCTCCAACCCACAGAACGCCAGTTTTCTTGAAGAAATTAATAGTTAAATAAACAAACCTCCCGAAACTGCACTTGCGACAATTGCTTCGAAAAGACTTTCCCAAGCACTTTCACAGGAGTGTGTCCAAGTACTATCCTCAAAATAGGGAAAAATTTCAAACCTTCAGCTAGTGTTGATTACTATTATTCGTCATGTAATTTGTTTAAAGATGATATTGACTGTGTAATTTATCCTTTAACTTATTGTGTAAATAAGTCTCTAGATGAAATAAGTTCCCTGAGAAAGTAAAAATTTCTAGAGTTGCACCGATATATAAAAAAGGTGAAAAGAACTGTCCCAACAGCTGTAGGCCCATATCCATAACTCCTTTTTTTCCCCTAAAATTTTTCAAACAATAATGTATAAAAAAATTAGTGTTCATTTGAACAAATCAAATGTAATCAGTGATAAACATTTTGGGTTCAGGAAAGGTAAATCCAAAACTGACTCTGGATTCCCAAGTAAAATTTGTCCTAGTTGTGTTCGAGGCTAGGGGCTATGCCCAGTCTATGTTTTGTGACCTGAGCAGAGCTTTTGATTGTGTACAGCATAATGCTTTGCTGAATAAGATACTCTGTTACAGTTTTGATGGCAACAGTATAAATATGTTTAAATCTTTCCTAGAGAACTGCCAACAAGCTGTATGCATTGGTAGAGAGAAGTCAAATTTGGTTTATATTAGGTCTTAAAAGCCACAAGGGTCTGTGCTCGGATCTTTATTGTTTCTGTCAATGATTAAGGATCCCCTCCCAGGGGACACCGCCTTATTGTAGGCACCTTCAGTGGTGGGTGGGAGGGTTTGTGTGCTCTGATGAGGTTGAGAGCTGCACTGGCAGTAGCGTAGCTACTGGCAGGCTCACCCAAGACAGAGTGGTCTTGACTAAGGAGCTAGACAAAGTGTGTCCCACACAGTAGGGTAGGGGGGTCTCTATAGGCTAGGTTGTCAACCCCTCTAGGGGAGCTAACCCCGAAATGAAAGCCCGGTCCTCCAGATTGGGGGTTTAGTGCAGGGTTGACAGGATTGATATCTTGCTAAGGTATGGAATGGGAGATATTGCACTGCAGGAAATCAGGTGGAAGGGAAGAGGAGAGATTTATAAGGAGAAATTCTTGATGTACTATTCAGGAAAAGACAAGGGGGGGGGGGGGGGGTTGGGTTTATAGTGTCCAAGGATATGTGTAGATCAGTTATTGCCGTCACCCCGTATAATGGAAGAACATGTACTCTGCATATGAAAGGCAGTATGCACCAGTGGAAGAGTCAGATGAGGATACTGTGGATATCTTCTGTGATCAACTACAGGAGGTGTGTTATGGAATACCAGGATATGATCCCAAAATAGTTCTTGGCGACTATAATGCAAAACTTGGAAAGGAAGAGGCATTCAGAAGTGTGATTGGTAAGGAAAGTCTGCATGATGAAACTTATAATAATGATATGAGGGTTGTCCAGTTTGCTTTTGCAAAGAAGTTGAAGGCAGTAAATACCTGTTTTCCAAGGAAAAATATCTACAAAGGGACATGGAAAATACCAGGACCAAATGAAGCAAACCAAGTAGACCATATATTGATATCAAAGAGGTGGGCATCCGATATGGAAAATGTGTGCACTTTCCGAGGAGCTAATTCTGATTCTGACCATTACCTACTAGGAGCCAAAGTGAGACAAACTTGCCATGGCTGCCAGAGGAAGTAGTACCAGAGTAAAGAAATGGAATATAGAACAGCTGAAAGATAGGTCTACTGTTCAGGAGTACCCGGACAGATTGAGACAGAAGTTACAAACAAAAGATGGTGAAGATGATATACACAAAGAATGGAACTCTATTAAAGATGTCATTCGGACAACAGCACATGAAATACTGGGGGAAGCAAGGAGACTTAGCAATGAAAACTAGTGTGATGAATGTAGACAGGCAGTGGAACAGAAAAAAGGATGCAAGACCAAACTGCTTGCATGGAATACTAGATCAAATCAGGCATTGCGTAAAGAAAAGAGAATAGAGGCAGCGTGGGTATGCAGGAGGAAAAAAAGGGAAGCCATGAAGAGAAAGAGGAGATGGAACAGCACTACAATAGGAGAAAATTCTACAAGAAAATTAAAGAAGGAACTCAAGAATAGAAACCAAAAATACAGCTTGTAAGGAAAAAGAGGGAAATTTGCTAACAGATAAACAAGATGTTCTGGACAGATGGAGAGAATATTTCAAGGGAATTTTGGGGGGCAATCCTACCAGGAATGAGCAGCCACTCTATTATACCGCGGATCCAGAAATAGAGGGACCAACATTAGAGGAAGTATGGAAGGTAGTGCATTGTTTAAAAAACTGTAAAGCAGCAGGAACTGATGAAATAACTGCAGAACTGCTAAAAAATGGGGTAACTGATCTTCATAAGCAGATCCACAAACTTATTAAGTTGATATGGAATCAGGAAAGAATCCCAGAAGAATGTACCTTAGATGTAATCCAACCAATACACAATAAAGGAGACAAGACCTGCTGTTCAAATTGCCAAGGAATTACCTTGCTGAATGTAACCTATCAGATCTTCTCTAGTATTATCTACAACGGGTTAGCACCGTATGCAGAAGAGATTTGTGGGAGTATCAGTGTGGATTTCAGCCTAATAGATCAATATTTGTGTTGAGGTAAATACATGAAAAGACATGTGAAAGTAACATTGAGCTTCGTAACCTCTATGTAGACTTCAAGCAGGCCTTTGATAGTCTAGATAGAGCACAAATGCTAAATGATTTGCTGCTGCTTGGTATACCATCGAAGTATGTCTCACTTATTCAAGCAAAGTTGGCTGGTTCCAAGGCTGCAGTGCGAGTGGATGGAGAACTGAGCAATTGGTTTAGCGTTAGTAAGGGAGTCAGCAAGGGGACACACTCTCTACAGTACTTTTCATTCTGACTCTCAAAGCAGCCGTGCGGAAGCTTCAGATATCTGGTTACTTAGGCACAAAGTCGACTCAGATATGTGCATATGCTGATGATGTAACAATTGTTAGTAGAAGAAGGGTAACACTAGAGGACAATATGTGAGATGAAAGAAGCCCCAGGACCTAAAGGCCTTTCTATAAATGAAACAAAGGCTAAGTACATGAATTTCACCAGGAAGGAAAATAATACCTTGGATAGACTTATCAGCAGATTGTTTCAATTTTGAACATGTGCAGAACTTTTACTTTTTGGGCTCTAATATTAACAGCACAAATTCCATGTCAACTGAAATAAAACTGCACATCCGAAGGGGTTATAGAAGCTCCCACATTTAAGAAGTTGTTGGCCTCTAGGTTATTAAATAGGCAGTTGAAGTTGCAACTATACTAGGTCTTGATCAGGCCATTTGTAACCTATGGATGTGAAACTTGGATGCTAACGAGTGTTGATGAGCAACAGTTCAGGATATTTGAACGTAGAGTGCTGTGTAAGATCTTTGGGGCAGTTCAGGATAATAATGGTTTCTGGAGATCTAGAACAAATGCTGAGCTGGACCACCTCATACAAGGAGCTGACATCATAAGAATAAAAGTAGAAGAATAGCCTGGTTTGGGCATGTTCTCAGGATGGATACTGGAAGAACAACAAAAAAGATTTTTAATGGAGGCCAACCGGAAGAAGACAGTGAGGAAGCCATGAAAACAGTGGATAGATGATAGGGAAGAAAACGGTGCTGGAGAGGGCAGAATGGAAGAAACTTTTTGATGAGGGTAAAACCCACACAGGGTTGTAATGCTGTGAGAAGAAGAGAATGATTAATGATCTACCTTTATTCATAAATTCTCACACAATATTATATGCCAGTGACTCAACTTTTCTAAATAAAAGCACAAATCTAGCCCCACTGAAAATATTGACTAAAAATACCATGGCTCAATCTTCATTATGGTTCAGAGCGAATGGTTTCTTGCGAAATGAAAGTAAAACCCAGGAACTTTACGTTAGCTTGAAGGAGATCCCTGACCACCATGAACTAGAAACTGTTGAAATTTTAGGTGTTACTACTGACAGCAAATTGACCTGGGAAACACACATCAAAAATATATCAGGTAGACTTAAAGACCTATTTATGTAATAAGAAATTTAAAAAGATATGTTCCAGATAACTATGTGAGATCAGCATATTTTGCTTTCTTCCAAAGCATTATATCATATGGAATTTTATTGTGGGGTAGTAATCGTTACACAAATGATATTTTACTTTTGCATAAGAAAGTATTGAGAGTAATTACTGATTCCAGTAAATGACAACACTGTAAACCTCTGTTCATCAAATTGCAATGTGTTACAGTAGTAAACATATTCATTTATAATGTTCTGTTGTACATTAGAAACAATGTTTCAAAATTTGTATTGAGAAGTGATATTCATAGCTATGGTACTAGAAACAGAACATGTGTAGACATGCCACATCATAGACTATGTAAATCACAGAACTCGTACCTAGTCCTTGGACTAAGGATGTTTAACAGACTAAGCAAAGATTTTAAAGAAATCCATGTAAATATTTTTAAAGCCAAATTGTGTAATTTACTAGTAAACAATCCTTTTTAAACTGTTGTTGAATTTTTTAAAGATGAAAGTACTGCTTGGTAACTTGTGGTTTCTACTTTTTTCACACAAACTAAAGTACATTGGGAAATGTATGCTCTTGACTTTGTCCATTGCTTTAATAAGCCGAATGGCAATAAAATTTTATTATTATTACTCCATTTTTCTGAGCTAAATGTAACATCTTTAGTTTTTTAATGTGTCTTACATCCATAAATGTAAATGCATTGTGTATTGGTTTGTCCATAATTTCTGTTGACAGCTTGCAATGATCTGAAATTAATATTTAATACCTGAACTTTTTATATAGACTGATGACATGATCTACCATTGTTGCTAATGGTGGAACAGCAGCATCCCATATAGCAGTTCCCCCTCCCGCCCTCACTACAATTTAGGTTAAGTTTTGATTAGATCATATAAGTCCCTTGAATGAGAACTGCCTTCTAGTGTTCACCAACTACTATTATGTAAGTGAATTCTCTGATATCCTTTTCTAGTAGTGCATGAGGTTACTTCAGAAAACATCTTACCTGACAACTTGGAGATCAGTACTGCCCTAGTATTAAGCTCTTCTTCCTTTCACTGTATAACTGCTGCTTCAAGACAATTTCTGTATGTTTCTGTCTTTCCACAAAGTGGCATCCTTTACCTTTTTGTTTAAATATATAGCAACTCTGCCTCCCTTATGTCCCTGTCCACTGAAAAATGCAAGTCTCTTGTATTCAAAAATGTGACTGGAATATTTACATTGTTTTGTGTATTATAAAAGCTATGTCTTAGTTTGTCTCAATCTTTGACATCAACGCCATCTGGCACCAAGTTAAAACAATACAATCCTCGAGTCTGCTGTCTTCAGCCTGACATGAAGTTCCCAGATAATATCTTTTGTTGCAAATGTTGTCTAACAGCAATTGCATATGAGAGTGTGTGTTTTTCTTGTATTGCTAATTTATGTGAGCCTGCCTAAGCACACTGTAAGTACTTGTACCCAGTATGTATTTCCATTCCTGATGTTACTTTGGCCTCATAATTATTATGTATTAGCTTTCGTAATTTGTCTTTTGTGTAAATTTGTCACAATTATTTGATGGTGACTCAAAACCCGTCATACATAAAGTTTTTATCAATCGCCGGCCGGAGTGGTCGAGCGGTTGTAGGCACTACATTCTGGAACCGTGCAACCGCTACGCTCGCAGGTTCGAATCCTGCCTTGGGCATGGATGTGTGTGTGATGTCTTTAGGTTAGTTAGGTTTAAGTAGTTCTAAGTTCTAGGTGACTGATGACCTCAGAAGTTAAGTTCCTTAGTGCTCACAAGGGAACCTCCCCATCGCACCCCCCTCAGATTTAGTTATAAGTTGGCACAGTGGATAGACCTTGAAAAACTGAACACAGATCAATCGAGAAAAGAGGAGGAAGTTGTATGGAACACTATGCTGCTAGGAAATTGGGAGCAATAGAAGTACTAATTGATTCTGAGACACCAGAGATTATGTGTGAACATGGACTGGAAGAAAATGTAATCAAGACGTACAACGTTCTTCCATTTGATAGATGAAGTTTTCCATTTGTAAGGTATGCGACCCTTCAGACTTTGCATGTAGTAATTCCATGGAAACGTCTTGATTAAAAAAAAAAAATGGTTCAAATGGCTATGACAAGGGAACCTCCCCATCGCACCCCCGTCAGATTTAGTTATAAGTTGGCGCAGTGGATAGGCCTTGAAAAACTGAACACAGATCAATCGAGAAAACGGGAAGAAGTTATGTGGAAGTATGAAAAAAAAAAATAAGCAAAATATACAAACTGAGTAGTCCATGCTAAGATAGGCAACATCTCGGAGAATATGCGCTCATGAGCGCCATGGTCCCGTGGTTAAGCGTAAGCAACTGCAGTAGGAGAGGTCCTTGGATCAAGTCTTCCCTCGAGTGAAAATTTTAATTTTTTATTTTCAGACAATTATTATCTGTCCGTTCGTTCATTGACGTCTCTGTTCACTGTAACAAGTTTAGTGTCTGTGTTTTGCGACCGCACCGCTAAACCGTGCGATTAATAGACGAAAGGACGTGCCTATCCATTGGGAACCGAAAAAGTTTGATCACAAGGTCAATCGTCAACCGATTCCTCCACGGGAAAACACGTCTGATACATTCTATACGACACTGGTGACGGCATGTGCGTCACATGACAGGAATATGTTGTCTACCCACCTAACCTGTACACTTGGCGAATGGGTAAAAAGATTCTTCTACCTTGCCCAATTTAGGTTTTCTTGTGGATGTGATAATCACTCCCAAAAAAGTGATCGCATCGGACGGACAGATAATAATTGTCTGAAAATAAAAAATTAAAATTTTCACTCGAGGGAAGATTTGAGCCAAGGACCTCTCGTACTGCAGCTGCTCACACTACCCACGGGACCACAGCACTCGTGAGCTAAGGCTGTCCTTGATGATGTTGCATATCATGTGCATAGACTATTCAGTTTGTATATTTTGCTTTTTTTTTTTTTTCATACTTCCACATAACTTCTTCCTGTTTTCTCGATTGATCTGTGTTCAGTTTTTCAAGGCCTATCCACTGCGCCAACTTATAACTAAATCTGACGGGGGTGCGATGGGGAGGTTCCCTTGTCAGAGCCATTTGAACCATTTTTTTTTTTTAATCAAGACGTTTCCATGGAATTACTACATGCAAAGTCTGAAGGGTCGCATACCTTACAAATGGAAAACTTCATCTATCAAATGGAAGAACGTTGTACATCTTGATTACATTTTCTTCCAGTCCATGTTCACACATAATCTCTGGTGTCTCAGAATCAATTAGTACTTCTATTGCTCTCAATTTCCTAGCAGCATAGTGTACATTTTGATGTAAAATTCTTACATTTGAAGCATATCAGGTTGAGAGATATGTGTAGCTAAATAAAATGAACAAAGGAAGAAAGTGACAAGCGTACCAAATGCAAATTCCACTTTCACTCTGAAAAATACTCTAAAACTGCAAAAACAGGAATGAGGTGTTCTCATCAGTGAAGTGTAAACAAAAAACAGGTGAAATGCATCTTTACTGTGAGTACAGTTACTACAGCTCAGACACATCTATTGTTTATAAAAAAAATCACTCACAACTTGAAGTAAAGAATACCCAGGAAAGCAAGTGCACAGTTAAGGCCCAGTAAAATGGAAATACCTTTATGCAGCAATGATTAAATTATTCTCCACATTACTGTAACGTCTCTTAAAGGCCAACTTAAAATAACTGCTGTACTGACTACAAAGAACCAGTTACAGCATTTTCTGTACCAATAAAAATTGGGTGAAAGACTCCAAAATAGTTTGGTTTTCCTCTTTGCTACCTACTGGTTGGTAAATTCTGCCAACTAAGCATTGCAATCTACATGAAAACTTTTATTCTGAAAGATGAATCTCAAAAGGTACCGAAGACAAGGAAAGGTGTATAAATCTAAAAATATAATTGCTAGAAGTGAAACACATGAGACTGTAAACTCTAAAAATAATTCTAAAACAGCATGGAATGATACTGAAAAGGAAATAATTAGTTGTAGTAAAGAAAAGTGTCCCACTTGTATTTACAATTATAAACATTCTGTAAATAATATTAACTGCACTGCCCTGCTCAGTAATTGCACCTTGGGTGATGTAGAAACCTTGTTTCCTCAGACTGAACAATGTGTGAAATTCTTTGCCGCAAATTTCCTTGGTCAATAACTACTGTTGGAATGCCAGTACAAAATTTTTCAGGAAGTGGCCACATTCAGAGCCATTAAATAAATATAGGGGAGCATCAGATACTTAGCTTAAGTGCACTGAATTTTTTTCTGTTGAACTCTTAGTAATGAACCGAATTGAAATGTGTTTCGGAAGTGAAAAATATCTTTTAATTGTTATAAAGCATTTTTATTTTGCAATATATTGTTACAACAGACTTTGGTCCATCATGTGATAAGGGACTTCAAATTCATGCCAAACACACTGCTCTGCAGACACATCTAAATTTTCTCCACTAGTTACACAATAACTCATTTTAATGTAATCGAGTAGTATTTCAAATAAAGGTTTTAATTACACATGCAAATAAAAGGATAAAGGTATCAATTGAAAAAAAAATTGCAAAAAAGTTTATTTTCTTTATCAATATCACTTGGGTTTCCGCATCACCAACATGGGTACCAAGCACAATGCGTTACTCTTTGTTTTACATGGCGAGTTTACCCAGTAGTCCTACAAACCTTGGAATGTTCAGAAGCTATGTATACACACACACACACACACACACACACACACACACACACACACGTAAAACTTACTGGTGATAGTAATTATGGTCAGAATCAATGTGAACTTTTAATATTTCACTTTCAGGCTGCCTCAGTGCCAAAACAGTATTTGCTTTTTCAGCAAGGGTTGGTGTCTTCAAACTGCCCTTTGGCTGTTTGTTACATTTACCAGGTCTTCGTTGAACTTTTACCCTCTCATTGCTGGGGCATTGTGGAGCTTCCCTGCAGTCTGATTGAAAAAGTAACAGTGAATGGGCTGCATCTTTCTGCACTGACTTCAAGATTTCTGTGGACATTAGTTCTCGGGCCAGAGATGTGTTCTCGTCATCATTAGTATTTGTTTGCAGTGAACACAAAATTGCAGAAGCCTCTTCTGTCACTGTTGCTTCAGTTGGTGTAAATGTGGCACTGGAATATAATGCGTACATCATTGACACTGCATGAATGTGTTTGCATATGTTCAAATGAATTAAACTGTCCACACAGGAACAACTGAAAGCATGTATACATATATTACATTTGGAACATTTCAACTTGCACTCCAATTTACATTCAATTTTATTTCAAATCAAGGTATGTGTTACACCACAATTTGTTTGGAATTTCACATGAAACTTTGTGCCATCAGTATTGACTGTTATGTCACTCTCCTTATTACAAGAAGCTTTGTGATGAACCAGGATGACATTAATCCTATATGAATGGCCACCCTTATACGGTTTAACCATTCGAGCACACAGTTTGTCGCACACTAATTTCATCAACACAAAAAGTAGTTTGTCAAGTCTATTGTTGTTTTTCCCTCTGGATAACAGTATTTTAAAACTCTATGCATTGCTTCAAGGTGCATATTTATATTTATACCCAGATTGTGATGGTGACAGTACGCCCGCTGCTGAGGCCGAGATAAGTGACTTGAAGAGAAATATACACCAAAGTCTCTTGTACCTTCATCTGCTTACAGCTGCCCGACAAACGACTCCAGCAGCTCATTAAAGTTGTCTGTGTCTGCTTCTTCAAGCAGTGTACGAGGAGCCTTGTGCACAAATGCTTTCTTTTCTTCATTGCCATGGACTTTCTTCAAATTATTCTGCCAGCTGCGATGTGTGTGCCAGATGCACAGCAGATTATTTTCTGCAGGTTCCATGACTCATGTCCATGCACTGTGGAAAGTATTAGTGTCGTCAGACATGAATACAGACATTTTTATGATGCCAGCTCTCTTTCGCAGCACTAAAGAAATGAGTTATTATGGAAGTAGTCTCCCGATTTGAAACACAGAATGCTCCAGGCATACGTGAACCAAAATCATCTACCACTAACAATGTGGTCACTAACAACTTGTGAACATTTGTACAATGTGTGGAGTCTCCACATACAATATTTTGTCCAAATCTCTGTAATAACTTTTTCTGGTAGTCAGTCATTAACACTATCACCAAGTCAGTGCTGTCAAAATCTTCCCTGGCCTCAGCTTCTTTCTTATAGAGGAGAACACAATCTTTCATTTTCTCCAACCACATACTAACACTGACTTCGTCAGTGTTATGCTGCTGATAATCACCAATGGCAAAGTCTCTTTTAATGTTATGAAGGTCATGCCGAGTCAGGAGATGCAGCCTCTCCACTCCGCTAGTATGAATTGAGTCCCACACATCATCCAGAATTCTCTGGAAAGTGACCCCTTCAGCAATTTTACCTGCAACATTTTAAAATTACTCCAACTACAAAGAGGCCAATTCCGAGTGTGTATATGCAGACAGTATGCAGAAAGAACACTTGCAGTTAACAACCCCCAATGAAATAAATTCATGCAATATAACAGTTGCTAAATACTTATATACTGGATAGTTTAACAGATGGCTTGACAGTATATTCAGTGTGCCCTTCCAACAGTACTGAAGATGTCATTAACACACTGGGAATGGAAGAATAAACTGAGACCAGATTACAGCACCCGTTGCAATGTGATATTTCTCAGTTTCAGTTACCAAGGCTATTTTCATATGGTTATGAGGTCTACAAGTACATGTCAGAGCATTGTAGTAATTGATGCTATCATCTAGTGTCAAATCCATTATTGCAGTGGCAGATGCCCTGAGCCAACATGTTTAACATGCTGGACAAGAAAAAATAAATGTATTGCGTATAGTCTATGAAGATGCATTAATGATCTATTCTTAAATAGGTTACTATGACATATGAAATAACGCAAGGCAATACATAAATATTTCAGAGCTTACTTCCACACATGCATTACTGTAATGCATGACACCTGCTTCCGCACACCCAAGTACATGGCATTACAATCACCATTATTGTGGTCAATATGGATCACAAAATCTGGTCTTTTGCAACTGCATTCATGCTACCATCACAAATTGTATTCATATGAACTGCCAATCAATATATTCTCACCTTTTGCTCCAGATCACATATCCATAACAATATTCATTTTTCAACAGTAAAAAACAATGTTCCTTCGCTGCAAAAAAGTAAAAGTCAACTACATGTAACTAAAAGCAAGCCTGACAATGGATTCTGAAACTTTCACGCCATATTTTAATCAAGTTTGACCATTGTACTTGGGGATCACTGAAAGGACAGCAAAATTCTACAATTAAGGTAATACTCACCAGTGATGGCTTCTCTATCAGAACAACTGAGATGCAGAAAGGCAATGTTCTGGTCGTGGCTGAAATGTGTTCTGTAGTAAATGACACTAAAAATTCCACTTTCTTCTTCGTGAAACTTTATGGCAGCAAAGCAATGGTTCCACATCTTGCAAGTACTCTGAGACCTACACAACATTTTGCCACTTGACTTCGATGAAAATGTGCCACATCTGTGGCACACAAAGGTGGTTTTTGCAGTGCCATCTTTTAAATGCTTAGTGCCATAATGAGATACAAAACTACTTTTTGTTTTTCCTATCCTTCTCAGACTTCCACTTCAGAAAGTCTAAAATAAAAGCATTGATGGAAAAAAATTACATTCAGATTCAACAAGTACAAAGTAAACAGCAGGAGTAAAAAAAACTGCAGTGTTAGACTCTCATGAATTACTGACACCAGTCAGTTACTAGTGTGATTTTTTGCAACAATTTAACCTACACTTAATCTAACATACAGTAAGTATACAGTTTATGTGAAATGCATCTTTTCAGGCTTTCAAATAAGCACATGTTCTGTTGCCCAACAAAAACAAGAGCTAACAGCCACGGGTCAGGCAAGTACGTAATAATCAACAATGGATGATGATAATTTAAATAGGCAGAGTACACTTAACTTACCGTCTTTCATGTGGAATTCACTAATTTCTTTTACCATCTCAACCATGTGCTCCTGCTCCACATGTAGTCGCAACTTACCCGAAAAATTACATTTAAAGCAGTAGCCACTTCTTGAGCACTTTATCGTAGCTTATTCATCTGCCTGTATTTTATGCACATTTCTCAAATGAGCATTCAAATGCTTTCTCACTGAATATTCTCTATCACATACATAACATGCAACAGAACCAACCATTTCAACGAAATAACTTGGTCTCACAATGTGCAAAGATATTTGCTCACATCAAGTGTGAACACGAGAATGAGTGTAGCAGAGATGTTGCGTTCGCTCAGATCTTACCTACACTTATTATTGGCTAATGTATATGATGTCATGAATTTAACTTTCATCCAATCAGCATCGCGACCAGTGGGTCACGAGACGCAAGTAATGAAAACAAGACAAATGGAAAGAAGTAAGAAACGGGTTATTATTTCAAAAATAATCACCATAAGAGTTAATGCATTACCACCGTGAGACAAGATGGTCAGTGTTATTGTGGAAAAATGTTTGTGGTTGCCTGCAGGACCATGATTGTACCCAGGCATGCACCTACTCCTCCAAAGTAAATCGATGGCAACAGATGCCTTTATTCAGGGTTCCAAAAATATGGAAATCTCATTGGGGGGGGATTGGGACTGTATGGAGGATGTGCAAGGGCTTCCCAACAAAACTTCATCAGCGTACTCAAAACGAACTTTATATCCTATCTCCCCCCCCTACCTTCCTTCCCATTTCTCTCTCTGTCCATCTCCATACTGTTTCTGCACCACACCCTAGACAGCATTCTCTTACAAATGCTCACTGTTGTCGCTACAGCTACCTAAATATTATCTGGAACTATTCATTACTATAATGTATTTCCAGTTTCAAATAAAAAATTCCTGTATTGAAGTGTGAGGTACAAGCGTGTGCTTCAGAATTGTGTTCTGCGAGTATCGTTAGGTTAAATTTAGTGTCATACAGAGTCATTTTGGGGTAATGGTAGAATTACAGTTAATGAAATTGTTAAGATGTATGAGACAATTTTTTTTTTCCTTTCTTTGGAGACTTCTTTTACTTTTATTGCAGGGTGAGATAAAGTTGCCAGTGCTGATGGAAGATGAGAATCACAAAGATTTGCCAAGCATACACTTGGTATTCCGCCCTGTACGACAGATGGTCTATGCAATTCTTTTCAATCTCCACCATTATATATATATGGCAAGCAAGCAGAAAGAGAAAGGTATGAGAGAGTCTAGTAGAATAACCTTCTGATGATACTGTAGTAATCAAGTGATTTTCTGTGGTAGTGTATTTTAGTCATAAAATAAATATAAAAAAATGTTGTGTGTTCACAGGAGATGAAGAAAAGGTTGAAGTACCAGATATTTGCATAAAAGAATGGATATGGTCAAAAAACAATCAGTATCAAACTCCTGACTACGTTCGAGCAGAACAGGTTGGATGGGGTGTACCAACAATCCAACGACTCTGGTTTGGGTAAGTACAAATACCTCAAAAGGACAAGATGGGGGAGATGAAGCTGTAAAAGTGAAATAACATATTATGACACTAGTTAGACTGAACTGTGAATGTAGTGAAGTCGTTTCCTATTTACTACTATGGGGATGATTGATTCTCTCTTGGTAGTGGTTGCTTGTTAAATAAAAATAAAATAATAAACTTGACTCCATCGTATTAGTCAGATAACAAATTAATGTTAGGTTGATCATAGGTGCAGCAAAACTAAATAATACATCCCAACTTTAACAAAGAGAGTTTATTGCCCATAAATAAACACAACAATTAGGCTGGTGATAAGCTACTATGTGATTAAGTGCATTGAAATTAGCTCAAGCTACTATGTGATTAAGTGCATTGAAATTAGCTCAAGCCCCCAATACACTAAGTAGTAGCCTAATTGGCACGAAATGCATTCATCTTAAATGTCTATCAGTAATGAAAAATAATCGAAGTCCCCACTGGCAAATTGAGTTAAAAATCAGACTCATTTTGAAAGTCCAAAGCAGCTTCACACGTGAAAAATAAAATTTCTCCTGAGCAACCATCAGAAATGCTATAAATTCCTGACCACTGCAGAGTATCTTCAAGTCTCCACTGAACTGGTGTGAAAGAGTTCAGAATTTTGCAATTGATGTTGCAAAAATTTCTATGCTGCAAAAATTTCTATAGCCGAAAAGTGTGCAGCTGGATCGCTGCTCAGGCAAGCATATGTCTAGCCTCTTCAACTCGTACCCAAAAATGCGAACCAGCAAGACGGCTGCCTTGCTTTTAAGCCCTTCGCTCGTCCCATCCATGGATCACCACACATCTATATCACTTAATGACCTCACACTGTCACCAGCCTCATTTACAACATTTTACGTATAAATGTCATGAAAAATCTGAATCCACACAGCTGTGATACATATTATGAAAATTGAAGTTGGGGGGGGGGGGGGGGGGGGGGAAGGGGGAAGGGAGGGAGGAACTAATGATATCAGCTGCATTGGGACTTCATCAGAATTAATGGAGAAGAGTGAAAATGTGCGCAGTACTGGGACTCGAGCCCAGGATTTCCTGCATACTAGGCTGTTGCATCAACCAATGCACCACCCAAAAACTGTTCACCGCAAATGCATGGACTGTCTCGGCAATATAGCAGGAATCTAAAATTAGTGAGCATGGAGGACATGGACATGGACATGGACTAGATGAGAATGTGGGTCGACCAAGGAGCGTGCTGTGATAGTCCATGCATTTGTGATACACACTGTGTCTGGATGTCACAATGATTATTGCAACTGCCTAGTAAGCGGGAGATCTCATGTTTGAGTCCCGGTTTAGCACGTATTTTCACTCATCTGTTGACTGCGCATAAAGTCCCAATGCAGCTAATATCATTAGTTCCTTCTGTTCCCCCCTCCCCTCCCCTCCCCTCCCCTCCCCTCCTCTCCCCTCCCCTCCCCTCCCCCCTTCATGATCTCTGTGCCGTTGATTATTACAACATAAACATATACGGACCCCTTCTTTACACGAATGTTCCCCCTTTTCCCATTGTTGCAATCAGAATTGATGTAGTGGTATTAATTTCTGAATTACAGGTCAAGCTGTGCAAATTAATAAACAGTTAATTATAAAGTACAATAAAAATTGTAAATCTTACCATTCATATGTTGCGTATGGTGTGTAATCACACCTTGCTAATCATGTATTGTATTAAATGGTAAGGTGATTGTAATGAAAAGTTCAATTACAAAATGTCCCGCAGATTTATTAATTACTTTGCAGTTCATGTGCATAGCTCAGTAAATGTGCATTGATGACCACTACAATGTGTTAGGTCAGTTTCTTTGGTACCAGAAAAATTGTAAAAGTTGTTAATTATTTACTGTATTTCAGAGATAAAACTTTACAGCTCTGTAACTTTCCGCACACATTAATCACAGAGCGTGTCAGCTTCTCAGCAGAATTGTCTGCACCTCTTCTTTATCATGACATAATGTGCTTCTCTGTACCTGTAATAGTTTGTGCTGTAGCTTTGCAAACACAAATAATAGAAATACATTCATTGTGCATACTGATGGCAGAACTGATGTCGTGTCTGCTGTGTCTAAATTTTGACAATAGCACGTGGCCCGACTGCCGCCGTGCCACCTTTACATGCCGCCAACATGCCTGCAGCCACACATCATGTCCAGTCATACTCTGTGTGGGTAGAAGCACAGTTTGTGATTACTCCCTTTGATGGTAACAAGGAGACCAGCAGAATGAAACAGGCAGTTCTGGTGGTGAATGAAGTAGAGATCATGACGTGAATTATTAACCAACACAAGTCCAGAGTGTAGCCGAGTCATCTAAGCATATACCACAATCCACAGAAAGTCCAAATAACAAAACTTTAATCAGATGAGCTCAAAATACTCTGCTATCCAGTGGTGTGTACGTAAGACTTCAGTTTTTACAAGAGACTGGCTGCAGTTGCCGGGCTGCTGACAACCTCTCATCAGAGAGAGGCGCCACCTAACTGCTTGCTCAGTGGCTACATCCTGCCATGGCTGTCGCCCAGAGCCTGAGTGTCTCTGACATGTTCCCTCTGCCAATATTCGGCCTAGGCGGGGAATCCGAATCGCCCTCATACCAAATCTCCCCCATCTCCCCCCCCCCCCCCCTTCCCCCCATTTAATCAGCACCCAAAGGCCGAAAGTGACCTGACTGTTATCGACATCACTGAAGAAGGGGATAGAGGAATGTCTGAATACTTGCCAAAGTTGCCCACAGGCAGTCCCTATAGTGATTGTCTGGGTTGGGAGGTGGCACTGTCTGTGAGAGCTTGGCTGAGCGACTGAGTTTGGGACAAAGCTTGGACCAGCCTGAAGGGAAGTGGGCACCAGAAGTATTGTAGATGGGACTGACAGGTCAGTCTCTGT
Source organism: Schistocerca americana (assembly GCF_021461395.2). Taxonomy (NCBI): domain Eukaryota; kingdom Metazoa; phylum Arthropoda; class Insecta; order Orthoptera; family Acrididae; genus Schistocerca; species Schistocerca americana. The sequence goes on from NC_060130.1 coordinate 294,151,873, forward strand.
GGAAACCACTGGCCAATAATGATCAACTTCCGCTGATGGTGAGGAAGGGAACCGGTGGTGGCAGGAGTGAGTAGCTGAAAGTGGCGTAGTGGGAGGAAGGATTTTGACCTCCATCAGTTCCCACCACTGGTCATTGTTGACTTTGTGAAGACACCTAACACAAGGACAGAAGTTGTAGCAGTAAGAGGTTGGCCGGTCCTTAGGTTGGTCGCAGGCAGCCCACCCACCTGGCAGTGATGGGAAATTGGTGTGTGTGGGGAGGCCAGCAGCTCCTGGCTGGCCTCAACCTCAAATATCAAATATCTGCCCCCCCCCCCCCCCCCCCACCTCCACTCTGTTGCTAACAACAGTACCTTGTGTCCACCTGTCTGAAAGTACGAGCCCAGGCGGGGGTCCCCGAATGTTAATATGCGGTGGGCCCACGGAGTTGGCCACAACAGATCGAAAAGTGTGGGGGGTCTGTGCCGGTGTAGTAGTTGCAGCCATCTGTGTGACGTGGGAAGTTTGGGAGGGCATTGACACAAGCAACTGCGTCACTCCCCAGAATGTCTCAGATGTTCGAGAATAAGGCTGACCAGGAGCAGCTGGTCTGGCACTGTAATCAGCTTTGTCCGCACCATGATGTAGTGCCCCTCCACTCGCCCGCCATTTCCTGCCACCGCCAGCTGGGTGTGCCACCCGTGTCCACCCTTTGCCAGTGCTGCTCAGGGCATGGCCAAGGGTTGAACTGCTGTGCTGGGGCAGACTGGTTGTGGGCATAGGTATGGCAGTTCTGTATAGTGCATTCGCTGGCAGCGTCAACCCCAGGCAAATACACATCACGCCTTCATTCTACACATTCCACAATGTGCAGTGTGGAGGAACTGCAGTATGTGGGGGCAGATCATGGGAGGAACTACCATGCGACATTTATCATCATCACCAGCAAAATGACCCCATTGGTGATGCCATAAGGAAAAATAATTGTGCCATTTGGGGTCGGCATTCTTAGGCACATCATGTGGCTCACTCTGCCACACAGCAGAAACACATGGCAGAGGAGTGTATTGTGGGCCATTTCTGCCACTACTTCACATGCCTTAATCGGTAATCCATCAAGGATGTGTTCCTGGTTTGCGTCTTAAGGCAAAAAACAGCACCTCATGCCTATAAAATTTGGCATCGGGGCCACATGGCAACCAGAAAAGTGAGTCCATGATGGACTGCTGCATGGTGGGCTGATAATGGATCTCAAGGGTATAGTTACTGAGGAACAATGGCAACTGTTGCAACTGCTGTGCTGTTTTATCAGGAAGCTTTGAATAGGGTCTGAACAATGAAATAAGATGCTTGGGATCAGTGATGAGGTGAAACTATGCATCATAGAGGAACACTTGCTACCTCCAGATGCCGTATATGATAGCCGATGCCTCCATTTTAATTTTTAAATAATTCCTCTCTACTGCATTTAATGTTTTAGATGCAAATGCAATGGGCTATTCTGTGCTGCCAGTGTATTTGTGGAATAGCATAGTCATAGTGCGCATGTCACAATCCGCTGCATCAGTGGCAAGCGTCGAACAGATGCTGGCATGAAATGCCGCTAAAGAAGGGGCTAATCCAAGGCACTTTTTAAGTTGCATGAAAATCATCTGTCGCACCTCTGATCACTCAGATTTAATACTTTTTTTGCGCAATTGACAAAACAGATAGGAAATGTGCTCCACATTTACTTTGCCAATGAACAACTGTAGTTCTTTGAGGTTCTTAGGACCTGGTGAGTCAGTGAATGCAGCCACATGATCCTGCTTCAGGATGAGTGCTTCTCGACTTAATATGTGACCCAAGTACGTGGCACTTGGTGCAAAGAAACTACATTTGCCAAGGTAACTGCAGACCTTCGGCTTGGAGATGCTCAAACATCTGTAGATTGAGCATGTGCTGCTCCCACGTGGCCCTGGTAACCACCAAATCGTCTATATAATTAACACAGTTGGAGATGCCTTGGATAAGTTGCTGAAGGTATCTCTGAAATATCATGGGAACACTTGCAACCTCGAATGGTAACCTGTTATAACAAAACACACCGAATGGCGTATTGAGCAATAAAAACTGTTACCTGTATGTCCATCTTTTCAAAGGTGGTTGCAAGACTCAGCTGGTCAGTACAGGATGTCAAATCAAACACCTCTCAGCCGTATAATTTCCAAACTAATTGTTTTATTTGGCTACCAGTTTCTTGTGACATCATCTTTCTCCCCATACCTGGAATTATCAGGTTTTTTTCCACATTTGAATAGCCACCCTGTTCAAGGAAATGTGGACCTGGATCCCTGTTGCACAAACTAATGTAGGTTTAAACAGCTGCTTTGATTGCGCACAATCATATACAGCCAATTGAAACTCAAAACTAGCGAGATCTATGTTTGAGAAATATTGGCGCCCAGCCAATGTAGCTAACAATTTCTCCTGTCGAGGAAATGTGTACAAACTGACATTTGCTTGAGCAGTAACGTCAGACTTATAATCACCACAAATGCTACGTGATACATTAGGACTCTGAACCACAACCACGGGTGTAGCCCATTGGCTAGATGATACTGGTGATAGAACACATACTTTTTGTAAACTATCTAGTTCTGTTTCAGCTTGCTTGCACATTATGAAAGGTACCAGGTGATCCCAACAAAACTTAAGCACTACTGATTGCTTTAATAGGGTGGTGATTCTTAGGAAAGCCTGGGATTCTCAGAGAATAACATTTTACCCAGAAAAATCGGGTAGAGTCTCAGGGAATTCCAGGTAGACTCTCAGGAAATTCTGTGTTTTTAACCTAACACTGGAATTTAATGTTATTGACCTTTATAGATCACATATTTTAAAAGACTTATTATTCCAAAATGTGGATATTAGTCCATAAAAATTATTGATGTTTAAAAACTGCAGTTAGACTACAGCTGTGAGAGGAAAGAAAAGCCGTTATTGTGAGGCGCTCAACCCCCCCCCCCCCCCCCACCCCTCCCTCCCCTCTGCCCTCTGTTAATTTCTCAGAAGCTTCTTGTGACATCTTCCTCCCCATACCTCAAATTATCAGGGCATTTCTCCAAGTTCGAGTAGCCACCATGTTGAAGGAAAGGTGGATCTGGAATCCTGTCGCACAAACTAATGTAGGTTCAAACAGCTGTTTAAACTGTGCACAGAATGGTTCAAGTTTTGGGAATGGGATCAGAGATGAAACCAAATTTACCTGGTCCTTAATATGAAAACCAAAAAGGGCAAAAGCGTCTGAACCAAAAACGTTATTTGATGTCCAGTAGTTGACTACAAGCAGTATTAGTTACTGGGCAACTTTTTATACTCGGTTTGAATGATTACCTGATCCTGCAACAGAGATCGACTGGCCATTGTATGACTCCACTTTGTGGCGAGGAGACTGCAGCTGTGGGGAGCCAGTGCACTGGTATGTGTCTTCATTGATCAGAGACTGTCTTGGACATCCTGTGTTACCTCTCATGTGACAGTATCAGATGTCATTTTTCAACAGGACAATCCTTGTCCACACATGGCAAGTGTCTCTATGTACTGTCTGCATGATGTTGTGGTACTCTAATGGCAAGCAAGATCCCCAGATCTGTTCCTGATAGAACGTCTCTGGGACAGCTTAGATATCAACCATGTCCCAGTGCTAGTATCCAAGACATGAAGGACCAGTTACAACAATTGTGTGCCAGCTTGCCTCAGAAGAGGATACAATGGCTTTATGACACCCTTCCCAAACAAATGAATCCATGCATCCAGGACAGAGGGGGTGCAACAGCATACTGACAAAGAGAGCTTTTACGGCCAAGTTCTTTGTAAATTTGACTCTATTTTGTAGTCACTGAAACAACATTATTTACCCTCTCATCTTTGAAGTTTCATTTTGGTCTTCTGCCCAGTCTGAGTGCTTCACCTTTTTAGCCAGGGAGTGTACATTGGAATTAATGTCCATGTTGACCCTGGTATCAGTGACTACGATCTCTTTTCTTAACGGTTATGACCAAAGTAAAAAGGACAACTAAACTTGGAAGAAATATTTACATTTTAAGACAGCAAAATAAAGAAGCAGTACTCTCATATCTCAATGAAGAACCCAAAACATTAAGCTATGGCGTTTGGGCAAGAGCAGGTAGAACTACTCAAGTTTGAAAGCATAGTTGACCATGTAATAGATAGATATGTACCTAGTGTTACAGCTCTCTGTAAAAAAAAACTACTACAGAAACAGCAATGGCTGCACAATAGGTGTAAAACAAAGTGCCAAGCTACAGATAGAGAAATGTGAAAGAAAACACAATTAAATGTCAAACTGGCAATGTGTAAAGCCTTCAATGACCTCCATAGCAGAATCTTATCGAAAGATCTCTCACACAAAACCGACACCTGGTTGTATGTAAGGACACTTATATTGACGAGCCAAAACATTAAGACCACATGCTTAATAACTTGTTGGGCCAACTGTGTAACACAGTATATCACCGATTCTGCGTATCATTGATTCTACTGTTGTTGTTAGATTTGTGGAGCTATGTGGCACCAGATATCTTCGCACGAGTTATGTAATTCCAATGAATAACTAGCTGCTGATTGGTACATGCATTGATGGTGCTCGTTAGCTACCCAAAAGGGAACCATTGGATTCATATCAGGTGAATTTGGTGGCTGAGACATTAACGTAATTTCACTTTCGTGCTCATTGAGCCACTGTTGGACAATTCTGGCTTCAAGACACAGACAATTATGTTGATGAAAGATAGCAGAATAATGTCTATCATAGCATAATACTGCTTCCACCAGCCTGCATTTGTGGCGTACTGCACGTTTCGAGCAGCTGTTCGCCTGGATGACGGCCTTTGTGGAAAGACTGTCGACATGTTGTAGGAAAAAATGTGATTTGTCTGACAAGCCAACGCATTTTCAGTGATACACAGTACAATCTCGATAATCCCGAGCCCACTACATTTGTAATTGATGATATCGTTGGGACAACATGTGAACATGCAGGGCTCATCTGCTGCGGAGCCCCTTGTTCAACAATGTGTTCTGAACGGTGTGCTCCGAAACATGTGTCCACTGGCATTGTGGTCTTTCGCCAGAGGTGCCACAAATTGACATCTGTCCTAATTTACAGAGCAGACAAGCCTCCAAACCCCATGTTTTGTGAAGAGTTGTGGACGCCCACCCGCTTACCACCTAATGGTTGTTTCACTACCCTATCACTTTCCATAGGTGCTCACAACAGTAACACATGAACATTCAGCCAGCTTTGGTGCTTTCAAGCTACTCATTCACAGGCTTTGTGCAGTAATAATAATAATAATAATAATCTGTCCTTTGGCACTTATCGCAGTGGATTTCTCCATTCGCAGTGCATATCTTCGTGAGGGTAAGCCCCCATCCATCTCTCCTTGCCTTCCATATTTGTCTTACCGTCCCACCAGGAGGCATCCAACCTTGCAGTTTGTAGTGGTCATAATGTTTTCGCTTATCAGTGTAATAGCGCCACAGTGTCCAGACAGGGAACTGAAGTTGAGGGTGGCAAAGCAAAAGCAAATGTACTGAACCCACTTATCAAACATTCACTTACAGTGGAAATTCCTATTTAATTCTTGGGCAACTGCAAAGATAGGTGATTTAAATATTATAATAGGAAATGCCTGCTACAATGTAAATACTTCAGAAGTAAAGGAGACATTCCCCGAAAAGCAAAAGAATAGAGTCTTTGACAGGCAAACACAAAAAAGAAAGAAAGCTTACTAGATTTTAGGATAATCCTCACTGTGCTGGATGCATAATGCCAGTGCTGCAGTTCAGCAGGTGGACTTGGACTAGGTTGAGAGAGAGAGAGAGAGAGAGAGAGAGAGAGAGAGAGACTGGGTAGATGGCTAATGGCCTGGAGGGAGACAGCTGGTTTGCTGGCGAGGAATGCGGTAGGGAGAGGGTTGGCAGGTGCACAGGCGAGGCATTGGTGTGCAGGTGTTGGCGCTGGTGGGGAGCGGTGCATGTTGCAGATGATGAGGGGATGTGAATTGGGAGAGGGTGACAAGACAGATGAAGGGGAAACTCTCGGGTGAAGGTTTGGGTTACCGTAGATTGAGGGCAGGACGATTATGGGGGCAAAGGATGTGTTGCAAGGATAACTCCCATCGGCGTATTTCAGAGAAGGCGACGGTGGAGGGACAGATCCAAATGATCCAGGTTTTGAAGCAGCCGTTGAAATTGTACGTGTTATGCTCTGCTGCATGTTGTGCCACCGTATGTTCAACTTTACTTCTGGCAACAGTTTGGTGGTGGCCATTCATGCGGGTGGACAGTTGAAACAGTTTAGTATTTGTATAAACTGTGTAGTGTTTGGAGCAGGTTGATACGTGACATGACTGTGTTAACAGGTATCCCAGTCTCTGAGTGTAGGATAAGCTGTAACAAACTGGAGCAGGAAGTGGTGGATTGGGCAAGTCTTGCACTTGGGTCAATCGCAGTGATATGGCCCTGTGGCAAGGGGTTGGGAGTGAGAGTGGCATAGGGATGGACTATGAGGCTGGGCCATCTATGAGAACAGCCATGTCATGTATCAACTCTATTGCAAACACTACACAGAAGTTTATGTTGTTATGATGACCAGACAGCTGTCCACCAAGATGAATGGCCATTGCCAAACTGTTCCCAAGAACAGAACTGAGCGTCCGGTGGCACAACATGCAGATAAAAATAATAAACTCAATTTAAAAGGCTGCTTCACATCCGAGGCCATCTGGATCCTTCCTTCCACTACCAACTACGCAGATGGGAGTGATCCATTGTCCTGGCCTTAATCTCTGGCAACCCACTTTCACCTCCCCCCCCCCCCCTCTCCCTTTCCAGGTAATAGTTTCCTCTTCCTGTATTCTGTCACCTCCTCCCAGTTCACATCCCTACATCATCTTCAGTGTGGGGTGCTCCCTGCTGATTCTGACAACTGTCTATTACATGCCAAGCATGTGCACTAACCACTCCTGCTTCTTGCATTCCTAGCCAGCAAACTGGCCGTCTCCCTCCAAGCCACTAGCCATCCACTGCAATCTCTCTTCCTGTCTTTCTCTCCCTCTACCCTCTCCATCCAACACAATCCCCATCCCAACCTAGCCCACCTGCCTCTAATTGCAGCACTGGCATTGTGTGTCACCATCACCCTGTGGGGAGCCATAGGAGTGTCAGTAAAATTGGACAAATTCCAGGACCAAATGGAATACCTATAAGACTAAAATATATTGAATTTGCAGCTGAGTCTGTTTTAACCATAACATACCATAAAGTTCTCAAACAAAAACCTGTGCCCTCTACCGAGCGAGGTGGCGCAGTGGTTAGACACTGGACTCGCATTCGGGAGGACGACAGTTCAATCCCGCGTCCGGCCATCCTGATTTAGGTTTTCCGTGATTTCCCTAAATCGCTCCAGGCAAATGCCGGGATGGTTCCTTTCAAAGGGCACGGCTGACTTCCTTCCCCGTCCTTCCCTAATCCGATGAGACCGATGACACAAGACAAGAAGAAAGTAGCAGGAGTGATCCCCAAAACTACTATTCAGTATCTATATCTGCCCATTGTAGTATCTTAGAATGTAGTCTGAGCTAAAATGTAATGACTTTTGAACAGAATGAGATCACCTCCATGCCATCCAGCATGGATCACAAAAATATAGGTCATGCAAAACCCAACTATGTGCTTTTCTCACATAACATCTGAAAGCCATGCATTAAGCCAGAGGTGGGCAAATGTTCTGGCTCGGGGGCCACATTATAGACACAGAGGTTAGCGGAGGGCCGCACCTTATAAAACTTTCACTTCTAATGCCGTATATATACTGGTGGTATATATATATATATATATATATATATATATATATATATATATATATATATATATATATATATATATATATATATATATATATATATATATATATATATATATATATATGGAAACATTCCACGTGGGAAAAATATATCTAAAAACAAAGATGATGTAACTTACCAAACGAAAGTGCTGGCATGTTGATAGACACACAAACATACACACAAAATTGAAGCTTTCGCAACCAACGGTTGCTTCATCAGGAAAGAGGGAAGGATGTGGGTTTTAAGGGATTTAAAAACAAAGATGATGTGACTTACCATACGAAAGCGCTGGCAGGTCGATAGAAACACAAACAGACACATACATACACACAAAATTCAAGCTTTCGCAACAAACTGTTGCCTCATCAGGAAAGAGGGAAGGAGAGTGAAAGACGAAAGGAAGTGGGTTTTAAGGGAGAGGGTAAGGAGTCATTCCAATCCCGGGAGCAGAAAGACTTACCTTAGGGGGAAAAAAGGACGGGTATACACTCGCGCGCGCGCGCACACACATATGTGTGGATGGATATGTGACCTCTGTTGGGCTGGTGGTCACCCCTGCATTGCATATCAGTGACGTTTGCATTTGGTACGGCTCCCACTCAGTAGCCTTCACTGAACGCCAGATCCGAGGCATCATCCAGTGGTCATCTATGTGGACCCTTTCCCATGTGTTCAGATTCTCTCCTGTAAAAATGTGTGTCATGCATTTCTGTCATCATACCATGATCTGTCCTGATTCAGAACTCTACTTGGGTCCCAGCACTTAGAATTTGTTGCACAGTCCCATTTTTTTGTGTTTGTTTTGATAAAAAGCTGATTTGGCTGCCCCATATTCATTAACTAAAGACTACTTGCATGTGGATGCCGAACACACTGCTTCTGCTACTTTGACCACACCTCTTGAGGTGCGGATAATGCAGCCCTTCTCCGTATTTACCAAGCCATGGTCTCATACTGACTCAACTGTGGTTGCCAGGTTTATGTCTCAGTGGTGTCTTTGACTTTGAAATTGTTAGATCCAGGCCACCATCGTGGAGTTAATTTGGCTACTGACACCTTCCAGACTGGTCCTGTAGATAGTTGCTTTACTGAAACGGTGGGGATCTTACCCCTTCAGTTTCAGTAGTACCAACTCTTGGTCTCCTATGTAGTTATCATTCAACAATTCCCTCATCATCCAACATCTTCTTCTTCTTCTTTTCACTGACCTCTTTATACCCTCCCTCATGTGGGATTACCATTTGGAATGCCCCTCAGAGCCCTCTACCAACATCTCCACCTCTCCTCCCTGGAATGTGCTTCCTGTATTGACAGATTCACGAATGGCTGAATTGTTTCTCTGCTTTCTTCTTAAAAGTGGTTTTTATTTTCAGATAGAACGTTGTAAGCTACCATTGGAGCAGGGGTAGGATGGTGGGACAGTAGGTTTTATCATCCTATATAAGTTGTTGTGCGTGTCCTTTGTCCCTTTGTATTATGCACTCTAGTGCTTTTAGGGTGGGTGTTTTAATGTGTCATAGAGTGGCTGGCTTTTCCTTTTTATTCTTGTGGTCGGCCAGCCACGGTCATCTGCTCTTGTTTTTACCCCTTCTCACTGTTTCTTGCTTCTCTCTATGGTTTTCTTTTCCTGTTTTTGTCCATAGTAGTGTCGATTGTCCTTCTGCCGTTCTTTTGGTTCTTCCTTTTTGTTATTGTGCTGTATGTCTGCTTTCTGTTCTTCTTTCCGTTGTGTAATTATTGTACTGGGAACAAGGGACCGATGACCTCGCAGTTTGGTCCCTTCCACCCCTCTTTTAAACCACCCAACCAGGATGATGCGGGGGTTGAGGCATTCCCTGCTCCATGCTGGGTCTGGGACCCCCGACCCTATCTCCTTGACCAACTCACTCTTTCATCCTTTTCTTACTCTGTTTTAATTGCTTTTAGATGTGGTTTGTCTCTCTTTCTGCTGCAACATATTCTCTATTTTAGAGGTAGCACTCTGTTGAATAGTGGGTGCTGTTTAACGCCTTGACCACACTGGAGCAGGTGTGGGACAGCTGCGTATCGGGCAACTCCCATCATATGCGGAGCCCCGGGGACACTCACCAGCTCCCATGTCTGTTTCCTGTTTCTCTCCTTTTGTTTTTATTATTGACAGCCCAGCTAATGTCCATTACATTTTTAGCCTTATCGCTTTTGGTGATGTGACTCTGCTAACTAGAAGACATTCTTCGCTCTGTAACTGTCTTCACCCTTGATTAGAATGGTGGGGGTCAAATGTAGGATTGGGCTTTCCTCACCATTGGATGCACTCTGGGCGACCCTTCATCTGCTCTGAGCTGTGTACAGACCTGATCCGTACAGTTTGTAAATTCTTTCTCAGCCCTGGCATCAGTAATGCCTTCAGTGCCCCAGTCGTACAGCCTCTACATACTTTCATCATCAGAGCACGTAGTTTGTGGACCTCACTAATTCTGGATGAACTACCCCTGGATCAAGGGACTAATGACCTTACTGTTCTGTCCATTAATCCCCAACTAACCAACCAACCAACAAACAATACATGGAAAACATTATTAACTTCCTAAAAGAAAAGGAATACATTTCAGTGCCTCATGACACCAGGAAATAAATTAAAAACAGCAGAGTGCTCAACATACAAATATCTTTGCGCAGTATGTGAAAACATATAGTAATACAATCTTTGTAATGTAGCTATTACCATTGATTTACCACAAGTGCAAACTCATCATAAACATGTGTGTCACTGAAGTAAGCTTTCCTGTCAGACAGATGTAGATGCAAATACAAAGGTGAGCTCTGTATTTAAATTTCCAACAAATATTGTAGGATCACTTGAAAATGGCACGATAGCTGAAACAAGACATATCATGTATAGCAATGAGTTATTAAGTCATTGTGCAGTAGAAACTTGGAAAAAAATATACTTTCCCCTTCACAGTCGTGATGCGTACTGTGGGCGCATCAAAAAAGAAATGTTTGGAATCATAAAAATGTTTGTCAGTTTCTAAATCCTAGGTACAACTATAACAACAATATAAGGAAAAGGATAGATTGTTACTCACTGTAAAAGTGACATGCTGAGTTGCAGACAGACACAAGGAAAAGACTGTTACACATTTAGCTTTTGGCCAAAGCCTAGGGAAATTGCGTTGTGGTCTGAGCTGCCAGAGATGGTGGTCGTGTGTGTGTGTGTGTGTGTGTGTGTGTGTGTGTGTGTGTGTGTCCTTCTCTGAAGAAGGCTTTCACCGAAAGCTAAATGTTTAACAGTATTTTTGTTGTGCTGGTCTGCAATGCAACATGTCATATTTACCGTGAGTAGCAATCTATCCTTTTCCTTGTATTGTTGATGTTCCAACCTGGAGCTTCCACTGTGATTAAGTACTAAGTAAGTCTGGTAATGCAGTAATTACATAGCCACTGTCATATGGGAGGAGACGGGTTGAGATGCCAATATAATAATCCAAATCTAACGTTTCTGTGGTGTCACCAAATCACTTGTGGATAATACTGGGATGTTGTTATGGAAAGACTGTGTCTGATTTTTTGGCTCAATGTTCTCCAGTCTGAGCTTCTACTCCATACGTCAAGAGACATTGTCAACAAGGCATTAAACTGGGATCTTCATTTCTTTCTGTAGCTAATTGTGTGCAAACATCAAAATTAGAAGTTGAATTTGTGTGCTTAAGATTAAATGCTTACTCTTAGCCTATAAGGATGATTAAGCCTCAAAGAAAATAAAAATAATGTTGTTAATTAATTTGATAAAATTTTCTGTGATGTTCTCAGGTCTGCTATAGATGACAAAAGGAGACGACTTAGAGCATTTTTGACATGTATGCGGTCTGACACACCGTTAATGTTGAATCCTACATATGTGCCACAGCATTTACTCGTTATGGCATCTGTTTTGCGGTAAGTGTCCTCCTAAAACTTCTTATAATGCTATGTACTACTATTTCTTGGTTATAGTTTCCTTTGCAGAATTACATCATTGACTATAGAAATAATTGCTTCATTTTCAATTTAAAAAAGTATGTTGTTTGTGAGGGGTTTCATTCTAAAACAGAAGCTATATCTCCTGTGTTGTCTCATCAGTTGTATTGCAGACAGGTAGCATATGCGCCAGAATTCTTCAGCAAGATCATCCACTAATAAGGTAGAAAGATGAACAAGTGGTTTCTGTGATGCAAAGTGGAAGCAAATTAAATGGAAAAGTCACCCAAACATTTTTTTTTCCCTGAAGGGATGTGTGCAACAGTTCAGTAACAACTGTAGTATTGAGGTGACACTCCCATTAATTCAGCAGGCCTTTCAGAGAGACTGCTTGTTCAGATGACAAGTTCTATGATGGCTCAAGCCATTCGAGAGGGGCCAATAGGAGGTTGGTGATGTATTTCATAATGGAATCCATCACTCTCCTGATTTATTAAGTTATGAATTACAGTTGAGACTGCAGTTTGTAGCAGAAGCTCTAAACACAGTGAAAACCACTGTTTATCACATTGTAAGTGAAGGTTTCAGCACAAAAAAGGTGTGTGCCAGATTGATCTCACCGAGCAAGGTGGCGCAGTGGTTAGATACCGGACTCGCATTTGGGCGGACGACGGTTCAATCCCGCGTCCGGCCATCCTGATTTAGGTTTTCTGTGATTTCCCTAAATCACTCCAGGCAAATGCTGGGATGGTTCCTCTGGAAGGGCACGGCCGACTTCCTTCCCCATCCTTCCCTAATCCGATGAGACCGATGACCACGCTGTCTGGTCTCCTTCCCCAAACAACCAACCAACCAACCAACCAGATTGATCTCAAAAGTGTGACCCACAAACAAAAGGACATGCCAGTGCTGTAGTGCAAAGAACTCATGGGAATTTGTGAAAATGATACTATTTTTTTTAAACTCTGTTATAGCCGGTCATGAGTCATGGTTTTTTTATTATTGCTATTATTTTATTGTGACCCAGAGACAAAAAGGCAGAGTTCAGAGTGGCACACAACAATGTCACCCTGTTACTAGAAGGTATGCATGAGCAAGTCCAGGATCAAAATCCTGCTCATTGTCTTCTTTGATGTCAGAGCCATTGTCCCCCAAGAATTAGTACCTTCTGGGACCGCTGTGGATGCAGCTTTCTACTTGGAAGTGCTCAAAAGACTGAAAAGGAGGATCACATACTACAAAAGGGACTTCAAGGCTGAGTGGAAACTGGCATTACAAAAATGCGCCAAGTCACAGTGTCTTCGCTGTCAACACATTTCTGGCCAGAACCCACACCCAATTGCTTTCCCCATTCTCCCCCACCCACCCCCCACCCCCATCCCCCAGTACTGACTTGTAGTTAAAATTTGTGTGTGTTACAGGATCATTGTTTGATCGCTGTATTTATCTCCACAAGATGAGATAGGCTCTGAGGCTCTCTCATATCTTGTAGAACAACTCTGTCAAGACGTCAGTACCCATTGTGTGTTGTGAGGCTCGAACTCTACTTGCATAGACTCTTAATCATTGAGCATTTTGCTTGGCATTTTGCTCAGGCCTCAGCATCGGTCCACTATCCACCCGAATTTCATCTTCTCAAGTACCATCTGTAATGGCTCCCTTTATCTTTTGTTTGCTGCTACCTGGAGCCTTATAACACCCCATTTAGTAAGTGGGAATTTGCCAGCACCATTTCTCTCAGTCCCAACACTGGGTTCCTCGACTGGACCAGGTGCACAACCAAATGCTTTCAACACTCTCTGGAGTGGTGAGGGAGATCCAATGGCAAGAAAATGTTTCAGTTTTGAAATCAGGTAAACCACCTCTTCAGACGGACAGCTTCATCTGATTAGTTTAACCAATGTACTCTGCAAGTTACTTGACTGTATGGTGACTCGAAGGCTGTATTCAGTCCTGGAATTTTGGGACCTTCTGACTTCGACCCAGTGTGGTTTTTGCCGAAGCTGCTCTGCCGCAGATAATTTAGTCCACATGGAGCCTGCTATCTGAATGACTTTTGCCCAGCATCAACACCTTGTTGTAGCTTTCTTCAATCTGCATAAATCTAATGATGCCACATGGTGCCACCACATTCTTGCCACCTACATGAGTGGGGCCTCTGTGCCCTGCTCCCAATTTTTATTGCTAAGTTTATTTCATGTTGCAGTTTTCAGGTACAGGTTCCCCCTCCATTAGTACCTCCCATCTGCTGGTGAATGCGGTTGTGTAGGGTTCTGTTTTGAGTGTTCCTCTCTTTTTAGTGGCTATCAGTGGTCTGGTGGCAGCTGCAGAGACCCCATCTTTGAATGCTGATGATTTTTGCATTTACTTTTGTTTGTGCGCATTTATTTTTGTTTGTCTGAACACAGACTACAGGAACCAATACACTGAGCACAGTCGTAGACTCTCACTTGTGGCTTCCATTTTTCGGCTGCCAGGACTTGTGTTATGCACTTTTGTCATCACTTTACAGGCCATCCTCATCCTGATTTGTACATTGATGGCCAGTGCATCAATGTGGTGGATTTTTTAGGAATTGTCTTTGATGCCCAGTTGACATGGCGTCCCCATCTTTATCAACTAAACTGGACATGGTTGTTGCACCTCACATTCTTCGATACTGCAGCAACAAAAACTGGGGCATGGACCACTCTTTCCTGATCAGCGTTGGTCCAGGCTCAGCAGCAGCTTCAACGTTACAGATGCTACACCTGATACACCATTTCAGGGAACAACTGGCAACTGGTGCCTTTCAGACAAGCCCTGTGATCAGCATTATGATGGAGGCTCCCTGGAGCATCTGAACTACTGTCTCCTCTTTCCAGATATGAAGATCCACTTCCTGCAACGGTGGCCCAGGTCTGGGGTTATGATTGCCACCTGCATATGGTTCTTTTTTTTTTTCTGAATTCCTCTACCACCTCTTCTTCTGAACTCCGGCTTTCCTCTCTACCACCTCTTTCCAGACCCACTCATGAACACCTCTGTGGTGCATTCCCTGTCCAAAGATCTGTCTTGACCTATACCCCCTGTTGTTGTTGTGCCCGTTTGACGGTGGTCACATTTTGCTGGACTGACCTACCTAGCCGCCCTATGGTGGGCTCTTAATCCTCCTGACTCACAACTCCTGGTGTCAGCAGACGATGCCTCAGCAGCTGATGTGGTTTTACAGTTTGTTTGTAAAAGGTGTTTTAACCACACTCTGTAAAGGAGGGCACCTCAGCCTTGTCAGCCCATTAAGGGGTTGGCAGGACCCACTGTCACCTCCTCTGCCTGAATGGGCAGCAGCTGTGTGGACTTGGAGGCCCTACCCGCTCTTATCCTTTTCTCCTTCTCCTCGTGTGTTTTGTTTGACGTGGTGTTCTTCTGCTGTTTTCCTGTGCTTCTCCCATCCTGCTGTATTGCTAGTCTTTCCTGGGTATAATTTATGACGCAGTGGGCCTGCAGTGTTGAAGATACCTCATACAGACATATGTAATGAAATCCAAATTGATGCTATACGAGTTTAATATTTTATTGTGATGGATACATTTGGCTGGATTGCCATCTTTAGAACGTCTGTGAAAGTCACATAATATTTATATTGTATTTTATTATAATGTTAAGTTATTGTATTTTCAGGTCCACAAATTTTGTACTTACATCATATATTATCAGCGGTCAGTGTCACTCTGTATTCTATTACACCACACTATAATAGAATACAGAGTAACAGTTAACACTAATGATATATGGATGTAAGTACAAAATGTATATATCTGAAAATACGATAACTAACATTGTAATAAAATAAAATATAAATAATAGATAACTTTCACAAACAGTCTGAAGATGGTAATCTAGCTGAAATGTATCAATTACAATAAAACAGTTAACTTCTATAGCAGCAATTTGGATTTCATTACATAAATTTTCTGGGTGTTTTTGGGTAGGGGCCTCTGGTGAGTGGCAGGGGATATGTTCCCCATCACACTTTCTGCCTTTGGGGGCCTCTTACTGCTCCCTGGACTGGGCACCATGCCCACCTTTCTTCCTTACCTCCTTTTCTTCTTCCTTACTCCTTTCTCTAGGCTTTTTTGACATTCGGTATATGTTAGGGTTTTCTTTCCTCGGGGTTTCATGTACTAGGCTGTTCTCTGGTATGTAGTTTTGTTGACTTGCCTGCTCCCAGTAGGAGGAACTGATAACATTGTAGTTTGGTCCATTTAACCATTAATTCAATCAGCCGACAGCAGCAAACCTTTGATTGTTGTGGGCCAAGGCATGACACATTATTGGGGGAGTTAGAAAAAGTCATGCCAAGTTTTCCTGGACACTGTTACTGCCAGCCAGGATACATAGTTCTGTCGTTACCATTACACCATGGAGAAGGTTGAGTTGGACTTCGGATCCACTTATTCAGAGTATGATGTCTCCTCATTCTCCATGTGGGAGCTAGATTTGTCATTCTCTGAGACTCTTGATACTGCACCCGGTCATGACCAAATCCAGTACAGCATGTTGCGGCAATGAAGGAAATCGTCTTACAGTGTTTTAAGTCCTTGCAGCTGACAGGCCAATAACCTGATCTGTGGCAAGAGAGAATTTTGATACCTCTCCTCAAACCAGGAAAGGACTGAACATGTCCCAGTAGTTATCGAGAGTGTTGTCTTAATTAGCTTTGTAGGAAGATTCTTAGAGTGTGCGGCCAACTGTAGTCTGGTGTGGATATTAGAGATCAGGGAGCTCATTAGCTTCTCTCAATGTGGATTCGGGAGGTATCCATCAACTGTCGACAACCTGACCCTGTTATTAGCAGAAATCCAGAAAGCTTCCCTATGTAATAAGCATTGCTAGAAGTATTTTTTGTGACACTAGTACGGCATACGACACTATTTGGAGGCACAGGATTCTCAGTTAACTATACAAATGGGGCTTTCATGGCCACCACATCATCTTCATTCGGTCCTTCCTCTCAGGACACCATTTAGGTAGAGTGTCTGTGACGTGCTGTCAGATAGTTTTGTGCAGTAGAATGGTGTTCAGCAGGGCAGTGTCGTAAGTGTCACCCTCTTTGCTATAGCCATTAACAGTATAATGTCCATAGTAAGGAGTTCTGTCATATACTTCTTATTTGTGGTTGATTTTGTGGTCTTCTGCTGTTCCTCCAATACCGCAGTAGCAAGTCGTCTGTTGCAACTTAACAGTGAAGATGTTGGAGGAGTAGGCTGCAAAGACTGGTTTTACTTTCTCTGCAGAGAAGTGAATGTGTGTTCATCTTAATTGTTCTCGTCGGATTTTGAATTTTTCTGAATTGTGACCATTCTTCCTTCTAAAGACTCTGAGGTTTGTGGGCCTCATTTCATCAGACCTAAAGGACCTGAAGGCACTGAACATCTTAAAATGTCTTATCCATGGATTTTGGGGAACAGACAGGGCATGACTGCTCCAGTTTTAAAGGACCTTTGAGCGATCGCAGCTGGACTGTGGGTGTACAGTGTACAGGTCAGGGAGGCCTTCTCATCTGAAGATCATTGACAGTATATGTCATGAGGGGATCAGGCTGGCCACTGTGCTAAGGTTGGTAAACTGCGAATTACCATTTGGTGGCAACTTCTTATGGTGCATCAGGCATGTAGGTTCCTTGCCACTCCCACATCCCCAACGTACCATACTGTTGCTCGTTCAGCTATGGAATGCCTCTTGACCAATCATCGATGCACAACGAGGCCCTTTGGGATCCACATGAAGTGTCGACATTATAAATGAGCACCACATCTTTGTAGATGTTTCCACAGATGGGTCTAAGCGGGGTTATTCTGTTGGCTGCTGTGTTGTCTCCCCTGATTGTGTCCTCTGGATTTGGTTGCCACCAGATGTCAGTATCTTCGATGCTGAATTATCTGTGATCTTGAAAGTGCTGGGTCTTTCTCATCTGTTCCAAAAGGAATTAACAACCTTCATCAGGTTCTGGATATCAGTACTTATTAACAGTAATTTATGCATACTCCAAATATGCATGGGTCCCAACTCGAGGCTAAAGCTGGTATTGAAGTAACAGGTGCAGTTAGAAAAATATGAGGAGAAACCAATCAGATTCCTTGTCACTTAGAACTGACTGGCTGTTATAATATATAGAAAAACAAAGCACTTCCACTCCCGTAGGGCTTGTCCTATTTGGATCCCTCAGTAAGTTAATTAAATATACCAAAACGAAAAATCACTTGAGGAAACTATAAAATTGCAGTGTGATGGAATGGCTGTCCAGTGCTTACCTTCATGAAATTAAATTCCCTTGCTCTCAATAGACATATTTAAAAGTGGAAATCATCTCCTAACTTACAGTACTATTCGGAAGTGCTGATAAGTTTAGGAGAGTTAAAGTGGAGGGGCAGGCTATTCAGACCCCAGGATGGAGCTGAGAGGCCTTGCAACAGGTGGGCACTTCTTTTTGTCGATCAAAGTGATCTGCCACTCCTTTTCAACCTTCTCAAACTATATGCCCCTTACCTCCCTGCGAAAGGAAGTAGCTAAATCTTTCACCTTTGCTTCTAGCATGTCCGTTCTGATCAGTAGAGCTACAGCCTGTTTTTGCTGGAACCTTGTAAAAATTGCCTTTTCAAAATCTACATATTTCCCTTCTTGCTGATGGCTGTATTTTGTTGATTTTTGCACCCAATTTTAAAATCTCACCCAGAATACTGTTTCTTCTTCTTATGACTGTACATAGTGTTGTATAGGTAGTTTCTAAATCCGAAGCAATTTCAGATTTTGTATTGTATGGGTTAGCATCCATCTCTCATATGAAATTGCTTTCTGATCAAGTGTGTAACTGTTCCTTTTTCTGTTCTCCATGGTTGATTGAAAACAACTGAAATAGAACCACTGTTCAACAATAAATGTCAGCTGGCAACTTTTTAACTTGTCAGTTGTTCCATGTCTTTGTCCCTTGTCTCTGCGGCGCCACCCTCTCGCTCTACGTGCCTACATCAACAAAGTTAAAGAAAATATTAAAGGTCTTCTTTTCAAACAACATTGCTCATTACAGTTATGCAAAAAAATTCGTTTCACCAGAATTTGTTATATGTAGCAGCAAACTAAGTGGAACTGCATTGTGTATATATACAAGGTTTAATTAGTACATTTTTAAATTATATTTTTCTGGGGCTGACAAAACGTAATGTATAAATAAGAATTGTGCAGATTAGAGGTATGAATAAATCAGGTTCAGCTGTAATTATATTTTTATTTGGTAACTAGGTCTTAAAACTTTCCATTGCCTAGAATGGAAAATATTTCAGTTATACCTGAATTAAAATAATCCGTGACTCACATTTCAGTGATTCGAGGGGTAGAGGCCAGCCACCAGACAATTGTAGGTATTGTTTTGGGCTCCACATGCTGTCTATGTTGCCTGTATTGCAGGTACAAACTGAGCTTACTCAAGCTTGGCTTGCTGCGCACTGGCAACACTGCCCCCTGCTACTACAATCTGTGTTCATAAAGTAATTTTATTTGAGCTATATGTTCTTTATATAAATATTTTCCTAACAGTGCATATTTCTTCTTTCCAGATTTATTATGTCTCACCCAGAAAAAATTTTGTTGCATAAAATTGAATTGGATGTCTTCATTGCACAAGCATTTTCACCTGCTCTTATGAATGCACACCAACTGCAGGAACTACAGGTATTGTTTTATTGTTAACAGTGTTCACACTAATGAAAACTTAGGCATGTATTCATTAGCTCATAGTGTAACAGCATAGGTTTCTTTTTAATCATAATAGCGTGATGCTCAGTACACTTACAATAAAAGATATCTCTAGTGTAGACCCACTGCAATTTAGCAGCTACTAGCAAGATACATAGTTGTGTCTTCATAACCATTGTGTATAAGCCGTTCCTTGAATTCGTGGTGGATTAAAAAGTTCTCTTTTCATTAAGAAAGCTTAATCTTGTAGTTTTAAGTCTCTTATATTTCAATTTTCTCTTTCTGTTTCTGAAAACAGTTGCCGATGGTTACAAGTAGAGGAGTCCAACTGGCAGCACTTTTCATGCAGGGGGTCGAAACAGCGCTGTTGGCTAACGATGCTTGTGGAGCACCAATACCTTGGTTGATGTGTTGCCCATGGTTATTTTTTGATGGAAAACTCTTTCATCACAAACTTGCGAGAACTTCTACAGCTAAAAGCCTTCTCGATTTATGTGAACATCGATATGAATATGTTTTGAAAGTAGAACGTATGCGCCAAGCAATATTAGAAGGCCTTGATATAGACTATTGCATAGCATCTGTGCAGACACAACTATCAGGTGTGTAATAGAGATGTGACAATATAATTTTACAGTCATGTAACAATATTATTATGATGGTAGCATAATTTCTTTGCTTAATTGCATAACTGTTGTTGGTAATAATTACATTAAACTTCATAAAAGGTATGAGGGTTCGTCTACCACCTAACATAGCATCCCCACCTGGAGTTATACCACCACCAGTTCGAGCAATGAATGCAATAAATGTTCCTGAGCGTGTTTATGCACCACGTGGGCTTTTCCGCCGTACAGTGCCTAGTAGAGGTGGTCAATTGGAGATAGCAGGAGTGGTGGTAGGCAGCTGGGGACCTAATTATGGGACACGTGGTGTTCCACAAGCAACTGGTTCCTTTACACCCCACAGGCCAAGTGGTGGCCGTGTTGTTCCGCCACAGGTAATGAAATTTTCAATAATTGGTCTGTTTGTATACGATATTTGTGCTGAATAGTATATTTTTATTACAAGGTGTAACAGACGGAGGAGGGAAAACTATGGTTTGTTCAGTCATTTGTGTGTTAACGGAATTTATGAAGCATAAAAAAATATTGAACTTCTGGTTTCCAAAATTTCTCTGTTGTAGGAGCACTTCTGTATACCCTCACCACCATCCATCTCCACCCACCTCCTCTCCCTTTTCTCTCACCACTTTTTCTAAATATAGAGATATATGACTTTTTTACTTATAGTTTCTGTTATGTGAAAACAATTATTAAAAATAACACCTAATTAGTAAGTTAAACCACATTTTTTAGTGAAATACTTTTATTTGCCATAACTTTCAAAAGTGTTACCTAATGCTGAGAGTGATAAAAGCATGGAGTTTTCTAACCCTTTTGATTAAGTTTAATATTTCATAAATACAGTTGAGTGTACAGTTACATAAACAACTGGTGCATTGTTCCATAGATCTACAGTAAGGAAATTCTTAAGAGTTTAGTGATAGCTATGAATTTGCTTAGGAAAGCGTATGGAAACTTTGATTAAAAGGAATATTAACTTGCTTTATATTGTATTTGTGTGTATTTGGAGTACTATAAGTTCGCCTGAAAAATATTCAAGGATGCTTCTTAATTATAGAAACTGTTCTTGATGTGCACTAATTTAGGTCACTTCTGTGGGTGGCCCAAAAGCATACCGACAGGGGAACAACATGCAGGGATATCATATGAACTCACTCAATGGCCGTCCACCTACTTTCCAGACGCGTGCATCCAGTAGACATTTTGGAGTCCCTGGTCGTGGGAAAAGAAACCAGGTATTTCATTATTTTCAAGAAATGTGAACTGTAATGGTGTTTTGGTTGCAGTTGTAATTGTTGTGGCACTTACATTAAACAAGACTCAAAGTATTTGGTAATTAGGTTAGTTAGTAATTTGTTTTGCTCAAATAACTACCTGACAAATGCTCGTACCTCCAAAATTGCATGACAGGTGGAAAGTACTACCCTACGCAATTAGTTACAAAGAAGAAAGATGTTATTGACACTGCTATCATCAACTCAATGCTAGCCAAACATAGCTGGAGTTGCCAGCTCACTCGTTAATTGACAAGTCTAATCACTACAGAGCTACCCTGAGCCACTCTTCGACATTGCTCTGCTTCTTGTACCACTATGATTGTACGTATGTGTAGTAACACGATTCACGTTTCCGTCGCACTTCAACTAGTGTAGACCGGGAACTGTCTGCTAGACCTGCCCGATGTGAACTGACTGGGCCCGGCCCATGCTGCCGGAGTTGTTGTTGTTGTTGTTGTTATGCCGGCAGAGGTCGCGTCCGAATTCTTGAGTGCCCTCTGGTGGACGGGACTCTACTTGCAGCAACTACCATCCGTGACGCGCCGTGCCAATGTGCGCCTCCCGCGATCTTTCTGGTGGCTACAGCACTCCTCGTCCTTCGGGGGGTGCAGCCACTATGATCCACTGCGTCGGAAGGTGGAGCGTCGGGCCGGAGCGATGACCTCCACATACATTGGATGGCCGGAGTCGAGGGGATCTGCCAACCCTCGAGCCGGAACCTTCGAATACGGCTGGAAGTGACCCACACGAAGAGGCCCCCGTCGTCTCACAACCGGAGCCCGGGACAGAACGGGCGACAAGCTGTCGAACGCCAGATCCTGTTCCACCTCGGGAGGGGCAAGGCCCAGTGGCGGGGACGAAGGGGAAGGGACGACCCCAGGTGAACCAGCCTCCTGAGAAACCAGGCCTGCCAGGGGGGCCGGCTCTCGCTGTGGCATCTCGAACGATGGTGATGCCGGTGCTGGAGCTACCGGAGGCTGCCAAGGCTGAGAACCATCGCAGTGCGGCAGAGTCACAGCGGGGAGAGGAAGTAACGTCCGCTGTGAAACCAACACAGGTGCCGGCAATGGGGAAGCCGGTGTCCGAGAGGTCGGAGGGTGGGTGCCCGAACGAGGACGTAGCTGATTTTGGTGACGACGTACCACCCGGTCCCCCGCCTGCAAGGTATAGAGCCGGCGGCCATGTCGGCACAGGACCACCGCCGGTATCCAACGTGGATTGCGACCAAACCCACTGGCCCAGAGTGACATACCCAGTGGAAAGCCAGGCATTCCGTTTTGTGAAGACTGGCGAGGACCAGGCCAGAGGAGGTGCAGCAGAGTACTAGGTTGACGCCCATGGAGGAGCTCTGCGGGGCTGCGTTCTCCCATTGGTGTGGTCCGGTATGCCGTCAAGAAAAACGTCAATGCTTCCTCCGCAGGAAATTCGTGCACATACTTTTTCATCTGCATCTGAAATGTGCGCACCATGCGCTCAGCTTCCCCATTCGATTGTGGATGGAAGGGGGGAGAGCAAACGTGCCGAATACTGAAGCGCCTACAAGAATCCTGGAAGGTCTGCGAAATAAACTGCGGTCCATTGTCCGAGACCAGGGTGATTGGCAGACCTTCCACAGAAAAGATTTTTGCTAGTGCCTGGATTGCAACTTCTGAAGTGGTTGAGGAGCAGCGAACCACATATGGGAATCGGGAATAAGCATCAATGACAATGAGCCAAAAGCCATTGAGAAACGGGCCCGCAAAATCGATGTGAACACGTTCCCATGCTTGGGTTGCCGGCGCCATGAAGAGAACGCTGCCCTGGGAGATGCTTGTTGGCTCGCACACTGGGAACAGGCGGCCACAAAGTGCTCAATTTCTCTGTCAATACCGGGCCAGTACACATGTCTGCGAGCCAAGGTTTTAGTACGGGAAACACCCCAGTGCCCCGCATGTAATAACGTGAGAACCTTCCTTCGTAAACCTGCAGGAACAACCACGCGAGGAGCTGTATCATCGGTAGCCAGAAGGAGAACTCCTTCCAAGACCGAGAGGCGGTCTCGTAGAAGAAAGTAATTACGAAGAGGATCCGAGGCCCGGCCCGGAGGGCGGGAAGACCACCCCTGCTGAATGAGGCGAACTACTTGCCGGAGAACCGGGTCAGCCGCCGTTTCCCTGGCGACGTGAGAACTAGTGATCGGGATGCCATCAACCGCTTGGTGGGACGCCACATCCAAATGAAAGCACACAATCTCCTCTCGATCGAACGTAGGATCCGGGCCCACCGGAAGACGGGAAAGAGCGTCGGCGTTGGCATGCTGTCCTGTAGGGCGGAAATGAATGTTATAATGGTACTTGGAGAGGAACAAGGCCCAGCGCTGTAGTCTGTGGGCCGCCCTATCCGGAATCTGAGAGGCGGGGCCAAATAACGATATTAACGGCTTATGGTCAGTGATTAACTGAAACTTCGTGCCATACAAGAAGGGGTGCAACTAGGTAACAGCGTAAACAATGGCCAAAGCCTCCTTTCCCACCTGGGAGTAATGGGCCTGCGTGGGACTAAGCGTTTTAGACGCAAACGCCAGTGGTTGCTCGGAACCATCTGCGTTGCGATGGGCCAGGACCGCCCCCACCCCATACTGCGAAGCGTCTGTAGCCAGGACCAACGGCTTATGGGGATCAAAAGTAGCCAAACAAGGGGCTGACGTGAGGAGGCCCTTCAATGAGGTGAACGCTCGCTCGCATGCAGGCGACCAATCAAAAGGAACACCCTTGTGCAGAAGGTAGTACAGGGGGTGGGCTATAGTGGAAGCCCTGGGAATGAACCGGTGGTAATAGGCTATCTTGCCTAAAAAAGCTTGTAACTCTTTCAGCGAAGCGGGCCGAGGAAGGTTGACGATACCTTGGACCAAACTTCCTAGTGGCTGGATGCCGTGCCGAGATATGGTGTAGCCCACATACTCAATGGACGGTTGGAATAAGGTTAACTTATGCAGGTTGCAACGCAAGCCCACAGACCTGAATTTGAGAAAGAGGGTGCGAAGATTGTGCAAGTGTTCCTTCGTGCTGCGGCCTGTGACAATTATGTCATCCAGGTAATTAATGCAATGAGGGATTGTCGACGTGACATGCTCAAGATAACGCTGGAATATCGCCGGGGCACTGGATATTCCAAAGGCCAACCGCTGGTATTGGTAAAGGCCAAACGGAGTGTTGACGACCGCCAGCCGTTTGGAGTCCTCATCAAGTGGTATCTGATGATAAGCCTCCGACAGATCGATTTTCGAAAAATATTGGCCTCCCGCCACAGCGGAGAACAATTCATCAGCACGAGGCAAAGGATAGGTGTCCACCACCAATTGTGAATTAATGGTGGCCTTGAAATCGCCACAAAGACGTAATTTTCCCGAGGGCTTCCGTACAATAACGAGGGGCGAAGCCCACTCACTGGAAGAAATGGGAAGAACGACCCCTAGGGCTCTTCCTTTACTGGAGAGCGGAGAGCCAAGGGGATCTGCCTCGCGCGTAAAAAACGCGGGCGAGCCGACGCCTTCAACGTTAAGTGAGCTTCAAAATCGGAAACACGCCCCAGGCCCTCCTCAAAAATATCTGGAAAGTCTGAGATCAAAGATTCCAATGATTGATAGGGAACGTCTTCGGAGACCAACTGTATGGTGTCAGCGATAGAAAAACCGAAAGCTTGAAAGGCATCCAGGCCAAAAAGGTTAGCGGAGCTCGCATCACTGACAACAATAAAAGTAATAGGCCGAGTGACTGATTTGTAAGTCACGTCGGTAGTGAATTGACCCAACAGGGGAATGAACTGTTTACCATAACCGCGTAGACGCCGGTAAACTGGCGCCAACGGGGGCGATCCAAGGTCGGAACAAGTTCGTGCATTCAACAACGAGACTGCCGCGCCCGTATCTACTTGCAGTTGTAACCGGCGCGACCGAACCGACACCTCGATGAAGAGTTTGCATGCCGATGCGTCGGGAGCCTGGCCCGATGAAACTTCCTGAATGTCAACATCCATGTCCGCTGTACCTGCTTCCTTCGATTCTTTTGAGGCTGAGCGGCAAACTTTAGCAATGTGACCTTTTTTATTACATTTGCGACAAACGGCCCAACGCTGGGGGCACTCTGACCGATAATGATGTATATAACAGGACGGCAACGAGGGCCGGCGGCCGGAATTTTGTTTACGCGCCATGCAGGAGCGGTCGTAACGGCCGGACTGTACCGCTCGCACGTCGTCGACCCCAGACGCAATGGACGCGGCCGCGCCGCCCTGAACCTCCGCGACATCACACCACGCTTCCAGCTGTTGACCTGCTGCGTGAGAGACTTCATACGATTGAGCAATGGACAGGACTTCCTCGAGGGAAGGGTCTTCTAACTGCAGGGCCCGTTGCCAGACCTCCCTATCAGGGGCCGAACGAACAATGACGTCGCGTACCATAACGTGGGCATACGACTCTCACGACTGCTCCGTGACAAAATGACACTTGCGACTAAGACCGTGCAGTGTAGCTGCCCACGCCCGGTAAGACTGATGGGGCTGTTTCTTGCATTGATAGAACTCGACCCTAGCCGCCACAACATGCGTGCGGCGGTGATAATATGAAGACAGCAAGGAACACAGTGCGTCAAAAGACAAGGACGAGGGTTCCGGCAACGGCGCTAGCTGCCGCAAAACGTGATACAGCGAGGGATATATCCAAGACAAGAAGAGAGCACGACATACCTCCGCATCGGCAACATGAAACGCCTGGAAATGCTGCCGAAGGCGATGTTCATATGCGTCCCAATCCTCCGCCGCCTCGTCGTACGGGGGAAAGGGAGGAGGGAACTGCACCGGAGCAGACGGCATGGAGAGCAACGCCGGAAGCACTTGTTTCATGGTGGCCATGAGCTCCGTCTGCTACGCAGCCAAAACCCGCACCAAATCCTCCATGCCGTGGAGAAGCTGCAAAACCGGAACAACGACGCAACACGCGAAAGAACGACCCTACTCGTCGCCAATTGTGTAGTAACACGATTCACGTTTCTGTCGCACTTCAACTAGTGTAGACCTGCCCGATGTGAACTGACTGGGCCCGGCCCGTGCTGCCGGAGTTGTTGTTGTTGTTGTTGTTGTTGTTGTTGTTGTTATGCCGGCAGAGGTCGCGTCCGAATTCTCGCGTGCCCTCTGGTGGACGGGACTCTACTTGCAGCAACTACCGTCCATGACGCGCCGTGCCAATGTGCGCCTCCCGCGATCTTTCTGGTGGCTACAGCAGTATGCATCAACATTGATTTGTCATCGGCGCCTATCTACTCTAGCCACGCAGTACCCTTCACTGTGAGAGGTGATTTTCCTGCCAAAACATTATTACATCCTCAATGTGCCATTGAAGAATGTACACTGAATTGCTGTAAAATTGGTGTTATGGGAAATATTCCCATAATGTACACTATACAACATTTTAATTAATGTGGCTTTTCCGACATTTATTGGCAATATATACAATGCAATGACCGGATCCAGTTCTCGCAAACAATGATTTTCATAGGCAGGCTTCTTAACTGTAATATTTACCCTTATGACATTGAGTTTGACACAACCATAACATTATTACAGTGGCTTCAGTTACTTAGGTAATTTCTCTTGATACGCAACACAAATACATGAAGAATCACTTTGACACCATCTACAACTAGTCAAAATTATTCATACATTAACTCGAGAGAAGAACTCTTAGAAGTTAATACCAGTCATTAATTCAACACACACACACACACACACCAAAAAAGTTTTGCATCACCCCAGTTCCCAGAACTCCTGAAGGTAGACATTGACTGTGGATATTGTGTCACAGACACAGTGCCTTTGACTGTTCAGAGATGTCACTAAACCAACCCAAAGATTTAAACAACCATGCATGAGCAGCGCCTGTTAGTCGGAGGGGGTCCGATAGCCAATCAGTTCCATTCATTCCACCAGGAAGGAGGTACACAGCTTGTGTTGTCTGTAGTTCAACCATGCCTAGATGGTCAATACCGCGGTTCAATCATCTCCCCATTGTTACTTTGTGCCAGGAAGGGCTCCCAACAAGGGATGTGTCCAGGCATCTCGGAGTGAACCAGAACCATGTTGTTTGGAGATGGAGGAGATGCAGAGAGACACGAACTGTCGATGAAATGCATCGCTCAGGCCGCCCAAGGGCTACTACTGCAGTGGATGACCACTACTTACGGATTATGGCTCGGAGGAACCCTGACAGCAATGCCACCATGTTGAATAATGCTTTTCATGCAGCCATAGGACGTCGTGTTATGATGCATACTGTGTGCAATAGGCTGCATGATGCGCAACTTCACTCCCGATATCCATGGTGAGGGAAATCTTTACAACCACGACACCATGCAGTGCGGTACAGATGGGCCCAACAACATGAGTGTCGCATATGCGTTCAACCACACAATTGTTGGAGACGTGTTTGGAGGCAACCCAGTCAAGCTGAATGCCTTAGACACACTGTCCAACAAGTGGAGCAAGGTGGAGGTTCCCTGCTGTTTGGGGTGGCATTATGTGGGGCCAATGTACGCCGCTGGTGGTCATGGAAGGTGCCGTAACGGCTACAATATGTGAATTCCATTCTCTGACCGATAGTGCAACCATATTGGCAGCATATTGGTGAGGCATTCGTCTTTATGGATGACAATTCATGCCTCCATCGTGCACATCTTATGAATGACTTCCATCAGGATAACGACATCACTTGACTAGAGTGACCAGCATGTTCTCCAGACATGAACCCTATCGCATCCCTGGGATAGATTGAAAAGGGATGTTTACGGACAATGTGACCCACCAACCACTCTGAGGGATCTACACTGAATGGCTGTTGAAAAGTGGGACAATCTGGACCAACAGTGCCTTGATGAACTTGTGGATTGTATTCCACGATGAATACAGGCATGCATCAATACAAGAGGACATGCTACTGGGTATTAAAGGTACCAGTGTGTACAGCAATCTGGACCACCATCTCTGAAGGTCTCGCTGTATGGTGGTACAGCATGCAGTGTGTGGTTTTCGTGAGCAATAAAAATGGCAACATTTCCATACACGGAATATTACGTATATTTTTCAGTTCAGAAGTACGTATTCTAACATAATTGGATGGAGCTGCATCAGTTATTCAAATGGTCTCACACTGGAATGAAATTATGTAACTGTCTGGAAACAAAATTTAATGAAATTTTTAATATTTTACTTTTTGCTTCAAAATTTTATGATTTTATTGTTGTTTATTCCTGTTAGAACAACGCACATACTAGAATAACACACATACTGTATTGAGACTCGTTGAGTATCAATACTTCTATCTGGATGCATTATTACTAGACTTTACTTAAATAGAAACAAATATATCTGGTTCTTTTTTTGTGGATCAGTTAAGCATCATATTATTCTAAACATAAAACAAATGCAGTAGTGTGTATTTAATTAGTTGTTCAGTAAGTTGTGATTTCATTCTACTTCTTACTTACAATGCCACAACACATGTAGATTGCTATATCTCCCACAGGGAGATGCACAGTAAGAAATAATAAGACACAGGTAAACAAGAACAAGGGTTTATTATGACCAGGTAGAGAGATTTAATTACAAAGGAAAACCCTTTTCAATAAAAAATAATACAACTTCTCAGACACTAACAGGCATACTCTTGGAACACACAACGAATAAACATAGTAGAACATGAGGCCTATGCCACTGATAATCCCTAAAGACAGAGGTTGAGCGTTCGGTGTAATTGGCCGACAGGTATGGATATCGCTGGAAAGTCATAGGTCCTGCTACGATGGCTTCTGATTGGGCTCAGACTGATGAGCTGCCAAGAGCTGGTGCATGAATTGGCCCAGAGCTCCGGTGGAGCAAAGTGCTGATGAGTTGGCTTGCGGTGCGCTATAGAGCTGCGATGTGGAGGAATTCGTGCCGATCCAGTTCTGCACACATGACATGGTGGAGGAAATAGGTCCGTGGCACAGGGGGCCTCTGGTGGTGCTTATCCTGTCATCTGTCATCCTTGTTGTGATCGACGCAGTCTGGGAGGCAACGCCTTGTTCATAGGCAACCTTTGATGCTTCAGTGTCTGAAGGGTTGCCGATCCCTTTAGGCAAAAGGCAGGTACATGCATAGCTATTACTCAAAAGTTTCCTTCCATCGTACTGATGTTTTATAACAGTAACAGAAACATATTTGCTTGTACGTAGATAGATTTTATTATTTGCTTATGTCTATTTTCTCATTAAATCCTTCCCATATGACCTGGTTGACTGTTGTAATGGATTTGCAAAATTAAACAGCTGCGAAGACAGGATTCTTAATTGTCATTGCTTCACACAATCACCTTATTACCACCTTATTTACACATATCTCTTCGCTTCAAATTCCTCATTATACTTTCAGTTTATTATTTCATTTTATACTGTCAATTCATTACTACTTCTTATTGTCACTGAATCGTGTCTTCCTCCTTAACAAAATTATTATTCATAAATATGTCTGCGCTACCTCTTTTAAAAAAAAAAACATGTTACTATATGTCACACTACAGCAACACACCACAAAATAATTACAGAGTCTTTTCTTTTCATAATAAACAGATAAAACATCATTTTATTCACTTCAGCATTTTAAATGAGGATATTGTCTTACTTTAAATAACTCATTTTGCTCTCTGTATGCCTGGAAGGTTTCCTCATGACAAATATTTCTTTACTATAACCATTACTGTAGGCAACATTATTTATTTCATCATGACATCATTTGCTGTAAACTGAAGAGAATATAGTGACATCTCTTCATGAAATGGTACATTGCTATACCAAACGGGCATTAGTTTTACTTTAATTTAAACAAATTACTTTAAATTTATACGTGGATATTTATGAAGGTGGAAATGGTTCCATTGCTCCTAAACATTTCCCATCTACTGCTATTAAATTAATTGCTTATTACATCATAAATAGTAATAGTAATAGACGGCAAATCATCGAGTAAAACTGAAGTGATATCAGGTGTTCCCAAGGGAAGCGTCCTGGGACCTCTGCTGTTCCTGATCTATATAAATGACCTGGGTGACAATCTGAGCAGTTCTCTTAGGTTGTTCGCAGATGATGCTGTAATTTACTGTCTAGTAAGGTCAACCGAAGACCAGTATCAGTTACAAAGCGATTTAGAAAAGATTGCTGTATTGTGTGGCAGGTGGCAGTTGATGCTAAATAACGAAAAGTGTGAGGTGATCCACATGAGTTGCAAAAGAAATCCGTTGGAATTCAATTACTGAATAAATAGTACAATTCTCAAGGCTGTCAATTCAACTAAGTACCTGGGTGTTAAAATTACGAACAACTTCAGTTGGAAAGACCACGTAGATAATATTGTGGGGAAGGCGAGCCAAAGGTTGCGTTTCATTGGCAGGACACTTAGAAGATGCAACAAGTCCACTAAAGAGACAGCTTACACTACACTCGTTCGTCCTCTGTTAGAATATTGCTGCGCGGTGTGGGATCTTTTCCAGGTGGGATTGATGGAGGACATTGAAAGGTTGCAAAAAAGGGCAGCTCGTTTTGTATTATCACGTAATAGGGGAGAGAATGTGGCAGATATGATACGCGAGTTGGGGAGGAAGTCATTAAAGCAAAGACGTTTTTCGTCGCGGCGAGATCTATTTACGAAATTTCAGTCACCAACTTTCTCTTCCGAATGCGAAAATATTTTGTTGAGCCCAACCTACATAGGTAGGAATGATCATCAAAATAAAATAAGAGAAATCAGAGCTCGAACAGAAAGGTTTAGGTGTTCGTTTTTCCCGTGTGCTGTTCGGGAGTGGAATGGTAGAGAGATAGTATGATTGTGGTTCGATAAACCCTCTGCCAAGCACTTAAATGTGAATTGCAGAGTAGTCATGTAGATGTAGAAATTAGCAACCATTTAACATGAAAAAATTGACACAACTTTTTCAACGTTACTAAATAAAAATATGGACAAAACATTCTTTTAAAATTTTGTTAATGCCGTACTCAAATGACATTTGCTTTGATGCCCTCATATGCTTGTAGTGTACATTAAGAAATAAAAATTCAGTAATTGAAATAGACTGTTTTACATATATAAGGATTGAACCTAGTAGATGATGTTTACTTTCTCCTTATAACCTATGGTTAGGCTAGCTGGAGACGAGTGATTCAAGAAAGGAAAACTGAAATCATCTAGCTGGGCAGGGCTATATTAGCCAAATAGTGTGTACACTAAAGTGTAGCTAGCCCATACTTATTTGCTTTATTCATTTTCCAAACTACTTCAGTGTCGGGTCAGTGAAATATCAGGCATTTTGCAGACAAGGTGTGTAGTTTCAAATCAGTTTTTTAAGTCAAATATTTTATTAGCTTTAGCATCAGCTAGTTCATAGACGTTGTCATAAGCATTTCTTGAGTACCTTAAATGAACTATGATACTTGTGTAGGATTTTGATACCTCTTCATTTACTGGCTTGATTTTTTTTTCTGTTTTTACAATCCCCTATTTTGAAACTGGTTGGTTTCATACTATTGTCATGCCCCCCCCCCCCCCCCCTCCCCAAACCTTTTTGCTTCATTAGTTCTTTTGCTTAGCCAGTCTTTTTATCTTGACCTGTTTCACTTAAAGTGGGAAACTCAACTTCTTCCCTAATAATGTTGGTAGGTCTTTCCCTAAACAATAGTTCACATGGAGCAAATCCAGTAGACTCATTTCACAAGTTGGTAGTTACAGTCTCAAAACTCTGTGTATGAATAGCCATAGCAGAGAGTTTTTTGTGAACAATGTGTTCTGCACAATCTGTTGATTTCTTTCATTCTCTTTTTGCTCATATGTCCTTGGGGAAGATTGGTGGAAATTTTTACTTGGTTAATTTTGTACATACCCATACATTGTGTAAATCTCCCAGAAATAAATTGAGGCTCGTTGTCTGACAGAAGTGATTTAGATGCTTCCAAATTGTGAAAATAATGTTTCTGATATTTTTACAATAGTTTTAATGTTGGCCTTCTTTATATGGTAAAGTTTTACATGTTTTTAAAAGATTGCCAGAATTTCAAAAATAACTTAACAACCTCCAGTTAAAGTGCTCAATGGCCCCAGCAAATCCACAGAAATTGTTTTGTTACATTAGGAGGAACTGTATGCATTAAACCCTCAGCTGGTACTGCTTTTGTTTCACCAAATCCTTTCTTCTGGGCAATAAACCCTTGTCTATAAATGAGGGCATGCTGAAAGTAATGCATCTGAATTTTTTATCTGAAAATTCCTAAAGCCTTTTAAATAAGACAAGCATTATTAACATTTTACACCTTTGTTCTTCATGTCTACATATTTGTAAGCCTCTGAAACTGTAGCATGTAACACTATGGTGTATAACTTTACTTTGTCGGTGCATGAGAAGGAGCGTGCTGTAATCAAGTTTCAGATTCGAAGAGTTTATTGACCCTCTCCTTCAGCATGACAACACCAGACTACACATGTCTCTGATTGTGCAGAAAACAACTATGGAGAAAATGCATTTGATAGTATATGGACCATGACATAAACAACCCCTAAAGCTTAATGTCAGTGTCTATGAGAAGTCGTTTCAAATTGTTACTGTAATAGCTGCATATATGAAACAGTGTATAATAATGTAAACCTAACCATGACAAGGAATATGCTATCCATAATCATAGAATGAAATAATAAAGGAACAGGTGCATACCCTTTTATAGAGTGAGAGAATTAGCTCTGGATACGCGAACAGTCCCCAGTTCATGATGTCAGTGGCACAATTCCATCCAGTTTTCCATCATCACTGTCATCAGAATCAGCACAAATACTTATCATCATCATCATCATCATAAAGAGAAATGATTCACTGTTCATTCTCATTTACAATACTGTCTATATCCTGTGCTTCTCTAATAAGCTTATACAACATGGTCTACTTTCTTCTCCCATGAGTTGACATCAGTAGTAGCAAGACCTTCACGTAACAGCCTTTCCACTTCTGTTGTAATAAAAGACTTGTCGTATTTGGGATGTAACTCTTGAAATCACTCCAAACCAATTCAGTTGGGTTGAAATGGCAGTGATAAGGCAGTGGCCAAATTATCATATGACCTGTTCTCTTGCAACTTCATCTGCAACATATGTAGGTGTCGCAGGCCTATTTTGTTTAACAAGTCAATATAACAGCAGCTTTGTCATACTGATGCCTGCACATATGCCTCCTGCCAGCAACCACTGCACCGTAGTTTCTTTGCACTCACTAGTTTCTGGAATTTTATCTAATATTACTGAATGCCAAAGTGTGTTAACCATTACAAACACTGACAGAATGCTAAACTCGAGCAACAAATTCTTAAACCACTGCAGAAATCGTGGGTGGTCCATATCCTCATGGTAGTCACAGGTTTATCCTTGATGGAAAAACTCAGAAGTCCTTCACACACTAAACTGTTTGAAGAACTCGCTTGGGCCACAATTAATCTGGCTCTGCTTGTTGCCTGGTGACTGCTGCTATGTGCAGTATCAGCTGTCCTGCGTTTATGAACTTATGTTCAGTAAATTAGATAAAAAATCAGTACTGTCATATCTCAGTGAGGAACTTGGAACTTTTAGCACAGGACAGGAACATGTAGAGGAACTATGGCTCAATTTTAAAAGAATAGTTGACCATGCACTGTATAGATACGGCCCAGTAGAAATGTTCATAATGGTAGGGAACCTGTGTGGTATACAGTCTCTGTGAAGAAACTTCTAAAGAAACAGAGAGTATTGCTTAATATGTGTAAAACAAAGTGTAAGGCTATAGATAGTTGCTGAATGAAACACATTTGGCTGTCAAGAAAGCAATACATGATGCCTCCAATGACTGCTGTAGCAGTTTAGTGTATGAAGGACTTTGGAGTTTTTCCATCAGGGATAAATCTGTGACTACCATGAGGATATGGACCACCCACAATTTCTGCAGTGGTTTAAAAATTTGTTGCTCGAGTTTAGCATTCTGTCAGTGTTTGTAATGGATAACACACTTTGGCATTCAGTAATATTAGATAAAATTCCAGAAACTAGTGAGTGCAAAGAAACTACAGTGCAGTGGTTGCTGGCAGGAGGCATATGTGCAGGCATCAGTATGACAAAGCTGCTGTTAGATTGACTTGTTAAACAAAATAGGCCTGCGACACCTACATATGTTGTAGATGAAGTTGCAAGGGAACAGGTCATTGTCCAGTGACATTTGACAAAACCCAAAGAGACTCTGGTCATATGTAAAGGGTGTTGTTGGCACCACAGTTTGTGTCCAATCCATAGTGAATAAGACACGAACTGAAATTGAGGGCAGCATAGCGAAAGCTGAAATGCTGAACTCAGTTTTCAGATGTTCCTTTACAAAGGAAAACCCAGGAGAATTGCTCCAATTTAATGCTCATACCACAGAAAAGATGAATGAAATAAGTATTAGTGTCAGTGGTATTGAGAGAGAGCTGAAATTGTTAAAATCGAACAAAGCTCCGGGCCTCATGGAATCCCTGTCAGATTCTATACAGAATTTGCAGCCGAGTTAGTTGCTCTTCTAACTATAATCTGTAGTAAATCTCTTGAACAAAAAACCATGCCCAGTTCTTGGAAAAATGCACATTTCACATCTGTCTATAAGAAGGATAGTAGAAGTACTCCTCAGAATACCATCCAGTATCCTTGATACTGATTTGTTTAGAATCTTGAAAATCATTCTGAGCTCAAACCTAGTGAGGTATCTAGAACAGGATTACCTCCTCAGTGGGAACCAGCATGAATTTCGATAAAATTGATTGTGTGAAACCCGACTCTCACTTTTCTCACACAGCATACTGAAAGCTTTGGATCAAGACAGTCAGGTAGATGCAGTATTTCTCGATTTCCAAAAAGAATTTGACTCGGTACCACACCTATGCTTACTGTCAAAAGCATGATCATAAGGGGTATCGAGTAAAATTTGTGAGAGGATGGAGGACTTTTTGGTAGGGAGGATTCAGTATGTTATCTTAGATGAAGAGTCATCATCAGATGTATAAGTAATGTCAGGTGTGCCCCAAGGAATTATATTGGGACCCTTACTGTTTATGTGTATGTTAATAAACTTGCAGACATTATTAATAGTAACCTCGACTTTGTGGGTCATAGTTACCTGAGATGAAGTACTCTCTGGAAGAAGCTGCATAAACATTGTCAAAACTTGATAAGGTTTCAAAGTGGTGGAAAGATGAGAAACTTGCTTTAAATGCTCAGAAGTGTAAAATTGTGCATTTCACAAAATGAAGAAAACGTAGTATCCAACGATACCATACTTGACATGTCACCCCACCCCGTGTGTGGGTGACAGGGGGCAACTTTGAAATCTTCAGTGGAAACCCCCAATTTTTACTGCAAAATAAGATTCCATGGCAAAATCTACATATATTTTGTCTGAAGTAGCTTTTTCATTTCACCACAGATGGCACTTTAATTGTAGGAATAGAAATGGGTACCCAGTTGTAATTTATGGCATGTTACTCAATGGGCCTTGAATGTCCAGTGGTAAGTGGGAGCCCACCTCCATGCTGTGAGGGTGGGACAGGTCAGTATTTCATAACTTGTAATTCGGAACCCCATTCACAAAGTTGTATTGCCCCAACATATCAAACAGGGGACTACTCGATGCACCACCATGGCCATTTACTAATTCTCCCTTTAAATTTTAAAAAGCCTCCTGATACTCTGTTGTCCAATTCCACACAACATTTTTCTTTAACAAATTATCTAAACAAGGACAATTGGTCAGTCATGAATTTTTTATAGTATCCAAACGAATTGGACAGTTCTCTCTCTCTCTCTCTCTCTCTCTCTCTCTCTCTCTCTCTCTCTCTCTCTCTCTTTAAGAGTTTTAGGAAGTCTGCAATTGCTTCAGTGTCCTTGGGTCAGTTTATATTTTTCTTTCATTAATTATATGACCTAAAAATGAAATTTATTTCTATGGAATCTGTGACTTTGTTTCAATTTCATACCTCCTTTGTAAGTACCATCAAACACCTCATCTAAAACTCTACAGTGTTCATGCCCATTGGGAATAGCAATCAAGATGTCTTCTACATAACTGTCACTTATTAAGTGGTTCATTCATAATTATGATAAATACACAAACAAATTTCGTCCAAGAGCTACCAGGCAGTATTGGTAACAGTTATCT
Organism: Schistocerca americana; assembly: GCF_021461395.2. NCBI lineage: Eukaryota > Metazoa > Arthropoda > Insecta > Orthoptera > Acrididae > Schistocerca > Schistocerca americana. The sequence goes on from NC_060130.1 coordinate 294,188,588, forward strand.
TCATGCAAGAAAGCTGTACATGGTCTGGATTCTTCCGCGAAACCAATGTTCCAGTAACCACAGATTACATCACAGGAAATAAGAAACTTCAAGGCATTTAATTTTTGCAAAATTTCATCAGTATCAGCTGGTCTTCACTTTCCTTTAAAACCACTTCATTTAATTTTCTTGCATCCAAAACAACCATGACACCCCCATTCTTTTTCCAAACTGCTATTAATCCTTTAAGTGCTGTCGATGAGTTAACTTGTCATGCTCTGCCACTCCCCAGGAGCTGAGGACATGTTTAAACACAGTCCCTGGGTTTTCCTGAAGCACTGTGTACATGTTTACACATGCTGTTCTGTTGATCTCGCACTGCTCCAGACGAGTGTTTGCTGTACCACATATGTGCATCTTTGCATGCTTTCATTTGCAGAAAACCTCATTTCGATACCTTGAACCATTTGTGCAATATGACAGTTGTTATGACCACATGATTCCCGATGCACAGGGATGCAAATGGGCACATCACGTGTGACTGTTGGTTGGATATAACTCAAGAATGAAAAGAGAGATTGTTGTGCTCTCAATTTTAAATACCATTTATATATCATATTTACATTTTGTCCACAGCAATGTTTGAACTAAAATCAACCATACGCAAAGTTTATGCAGTGGGTTTTTACTTCTGAAAGCTCTTTAAAATTTCATGCAGTGTGTTACTTAATTTGATGCAGCACAGTAACTGTGATGAGTAACCAAAAGAAATTCAATCCTTTATTAAGCAAAGATATCAGCCTGTAAAATGTGTGAAAATCAAATGTCACCGAACAGTTTTCTTAAAATCAGTTTACAAGTATTTCATAGCAGCATTTGGGGAGAGGAACAGAACAACAACAAAGCCACACTCAGAAAGGAATGCAGGGGGTACATCTGTTGCAGTGAAAGGGTTAGGGAGTCAGTGTACCTACTATTTGCTCTTTCTGTTATTCCTGATTGCAGCATCTTCTCAGACTCTATCCTTACAGTTTCTTTCTTCGAATATGAGGTAGCATAGGGATTAAGGAAGGAAGTTGCATGTTCTTTCAGTTTTAATTTACGCTCAGTATTTGACCAGAAAAAGTTTGTTAGAGGATACCCAACTGTTTTGATTTGAAACTTCCACATAATCCCTTTGACTACATTTTATACCTTCAGTATTTTTTCCCCTTTTTTGATCTCTTCTTGATGGCTAATTATCTCAAAGGAAACTGTAGTTCACCATGCTCCTCTGGCCCCATATTTTTCCAGAAAAGACATTCATATAAGTTCTGATTACACACAAACTAAATTTTGCAGCAGCAAAATCGACATTTCATAAAAATTCTGTGTATTAAAGCACTTCTACACTTAGGTCAGGTATTACTAATAATTTGCATCCTCGTAGTTGGTCCCCTAATTCAGTAGTCGACAACATTTCTTGCCTGATGCTTTTGGCCACTTTTCCAGTGTCATATACAATTCTAATTCCTGAAACAATCATTACTGCTATCCATTGAAAAATATTTGAGAGATCCCATTTAATTCACCTCCTTGTCAAGCAGGGATTCCAGGAATACCATATTTCCTTATTATTAAACAATGTGTCTTCCTCATGCAACAAATGCTGAACAAGCCTTTCCCTAGGAGAAACTGTCATCTTGATGACCAAAATTTTCTGTTATAGTTAAGTGACACACGGCATAATTCTCTTCACTACCTACCTGTCCACATGACATCTTTTCTTTATTTGTGTGTGAGGGATGTTTCCTGAAAGTTTGGCCGTACCTTTTTGTAACACCCTGTATAAAGTTAACTCACTGACACTGGCAACTAAGATCCCAGGAACAGAAACGACATATATCAATGCACGCCGATCCACACCGCTAGACAGGTAATCGGCAATACATTTTGGGTGCCCCTGTAGGCCGGTGACAGCGTTCTTCCGGGAAAGGCCGCTTCCCCCACCAAAAGCGCTGCTCACTCTTGAGTTTACAGACAGACTATACTCCTCTTTCTCCTGATACCTCCTCACTATTAACTCATTTACATAATTTATCTTCCCTTTACATAACATGTTACCTTTATTATCATAAAAAATTTCAAATAAAAGCTTCCCTGCTACTTAACTATCTTTATTACTATCAGTACTTCTGCTTGGGCGACTGTCACCGTCCTCTAATTCTTGAGTGATCGGCTGTTCTTTATTTTCATCATTTGATCCTAAAGCAAGACACTTTAACTCCTTTGTTTTGTGTAATTGTTCCCACTCTCCATTGGCATCCTGGAAACCTCTTTTATAATACTTCTCACCCTAAGCAGTCAAAAATTTGTATGTATCATCAGTTTGTTTGTTAGTTACCTGTCCTAACTTAGAAATCTTATCCCCACTGGAAACAGTTTTGTTTAGCAATAGACGTGGTTTAGGTCTTCCATTTTTGCTACTGTCTTTGGCTACCTTTGCACTATTTAAGGGGGCTTTGGAGCACCCTGTACAGACAATGTTAAATCTAGTGACTCGGCTTCCCTGTATTTCAGGAACCTCTGTAGCCATTGACATGAAACTTTTACAGGACATTAAACTGTATGTTCTGAGTCTACTGAACTATAATAATCGCATTTCAGCCACTGCTGTGGAAATACAATTTTTTAATTACACAGTTCAAATTTTGTGCACTTTTTTTACATTATCTTAAGTAATTTTAACTATACCTAACATTGTGTTCTTCTTTTAGTTCAGTAGACTCGGGATATGTATGTTATTACTCCCTGAAAATTTGAATACTCTACTCGAAGCTGTTACTGAGATTTAGGGAAAAATGCAACAGAAAATGTAAATTTTCAGGAACAGCTTCTAAAGTTTCAAAGAACTGTAACTCACTCAATATATGCTTAATTTTTTACTTTTAGTCACTCAGAAGCACCCTGCACCATACTGTGTATCATTCTCTTGATATTTTTTTAAAGTTTGTTTCTTCTTTTATTCTTTCTGGGCTCCTTAGTGGCCAACTGTGCTGCATACTCTGCTTTATCACAGGGTGTATACGACCAGGGACAACCGGGAGATCCGGGAAAAACCCGGGAATTTTTTCATGTGGGGGGGAAAACCGGGAAAAACCAGGGAATTTTTCATTGTTTTAGTTTTCAGTTAAATTTTTCTAACAAAGAATATTATTATATCCCACTTCTGCAGAATAATACTGCAGCAACAAAACATGAACGAGAGAGAAAAACGAAAATTAAACTTACATCACAAAGGAAATGCGCCATATACAACAACAAATCACAGTGCTCATACAAGCGTCTGCCAACGGCAAAGTGTGTCAAAGGCGTTACAAAGACTATGCAATGCTTCTTAACAACAAACTGCCTCCAATGAGCGTGGCATGACAGCTGTTTACATTAGATTAGTTTTAATGCAAGAGCTTTTAATGTTTCACACGTACGAACATTCGGGCTTCCTGCGTCATTGTAGCTGCGCAAGTGCAGTGACACCTGTATCTGGTGCTCTCTGGCAACCGCTGAAACGAACCTATTTCTAATAGGTCACGGAAAAATATAGCGAGTATTACTTTGAAAAACGTTACTTTCCAAGTAAATTTTCTTTTATGCAAGATAAACTATGTGCGAGAATGTACGACGAATTTCTTAAATCACAGAGCATTTGACTCTCATTTAAAAATCGATTCTTTGGGGACAACCATCTGAAGAATTTCGAGCCCAGATCAGACATTTATGTCGTTATTAAAAATTTTAGTGGCACATTTATGTGATATGTTGTTGTTGTTGTTGTTGTTGTTGTTGTTGTGGTCTTCAGTCCTGAGACTGGTTTGATGCAGCTCTCCATGCTACTCTATCCTGTGCAAGCTGCTTCATCTCCCAGTACTTACTGCAACGTACATCCTTCTGAATCTGCTTAGTGTATTCATCTCTTGGTCTCCCTCTAGGATTTTACCCTCCACGCTGCCCTCCAATGCTAAATTTGTGATCCCTTGATGCCTCAGAACATGTCCTACCAACTGGTCCTTCCTTCTTGTCAACACCAACTCCTCTTCTGACCAATTCTATTCAATACCTCCTCATTAATTATGTGATCTACCCATCTAATCTTCAGCATTCTTCTGTAGCACCACATTTCAAAAGCTTCTATTTTCTTCTTGTCCAAACTATTTATCGTCCATGTTTCACTTCAATACATGGCTACACTCCATACAAATACTTTCAGAAACGACTTTCTGAAACTTAAATCTATACTCCATGTTAACAAATTTCTCTTCTTCAGAAACGCTTTCCTTACCATTGCCAGTCTACATTTTATATCTTCTCTACTTCGACAATCATCAGTTATTTTGCTCCCCAAATAGCAAAACTCCTTTACTACTTTAAGTGTTTCATTTCCTAATCTAATTCCCTCAGCATCACCCGACTTAATTCGACTACATTCCATTATCCTCGTTTTGCTTTTGTTGATGTTCATCTTATATCCTTCTTTCCAGACACTGTCCATTCCGTTCAACTGCTCTTCCAGGTCCTTTGCTGTCTCTGACAAAATTACAATGTCATCGGCGAACCTCAAAGTTTTTATTTCTTCTCCATGAATTTTAATACATACTCTGAATTTTTCTTTTGTTTCTTTTACTGCTTGCTCAATATTATGTGATATATGACGCGCAAAAAAGATCAACATTATATGTGGAAGCTTAGCTTCTCTTGCAGCTTATTAATCTTAGAGACCATTTATTTTATTTTATTTTTTTGTCATCAGTCTACTGACTGGTTTGATGCAGCCCGCCACGAATTCCTTTCCTGTGCTAACCTCTTCATCTCAGAGTAGCACTTGCAACCTACGTTCTCAATTATTTGCTTGATGTATTCCAATCTCTGTCTTCCTCCACAGTTTTTGCACTCTACAGCTCCCTCTAGTGCCATGGAAGTCATTCCCTCATGTCTTAGCAGATGTCCTATCATCCTGTCCCTTCTCCTTATCAGTGTTTACCACATATTCCTTTCCTCTCCTGTTCTGCGTAAACCACCTCATTCCTTACCTTCAGTCCACCTAATTTTCAACATTCGTCTATAGCACCACATCTCAAATGCTTCGATTCTCTTCTGTTCTGTATTTCCCACAGTCCATGTTTCACTACCATGCAGTGCTGTACTCCAGACGTACATCCTCAGAAATTTCTTCCTCAAATTAAGGCTGGTATTTGATATTAGTAGACTTCTCTTGGCCAGAAATGCCTTTTTTGCCATAGCGAGTCTGCTTTTGATGTCCTCCTTGCTCCGTCCGTCATTGGTTATTTTACTCCCTAGGTAGCAGAATTCCTTAACTTCATTGACTTTGTGACCATCAATCCTAATGTTAAGTTTCTCGCTGTTCTCATTTCTACTAATTCTCATTACCTTCGTCTTTCTCCGATTTACTCTCAAACCATACTGTGTAGTCATTAGACTGTTCATTCCGTTCAGCAGATCATTTAATTCTTCTTCACTTTCACTCAGAATAGCAATGTCATCAGCGAATCGTATCATTGATATCCTTTCACCTTGTATTTTAATTCCACTCCTGAACCTTTCTTTTATTTCCATCATTGCTTCCTCGATGTACAGATTGAAGAGTAGGGGCGAAAGGCTACAGCCTTGTCTTACACCCTTCTTAATACGAGCACTTCGTTCTTGATCGTCCACTCTTATTATTAGCTCTTGGTTGTTGTACATATTGTATATGACCCGTCTCTCCCTATAGCTTACCCCTACTTTTTTCAGAATCTCGAACAGCTTGCACCATTTTATATTGTCGAACGCTTTTTCCAGGTCGACAAATCCTATGAAAGTGTCTTGATTTTTCTTTACCCTTGCTTCCATTATTAGCCGTAACTCAGAATTGCCTCTCTCGTCCCTTTACTTTTCCTAAAGCCAAACTGATCGTCACCTAGCGCATTCTCAATTTTCTTTTCCATTTTTCTGTATATTATTCTTGTAAGCAGCTTCGATGCATGAGCTGTTAAGCTGATTGTGCGATAATTCTCGCACTTGTCAGCTCTTGCCGTCTTCGGAATTGTGTGGATGATGCTTTTCCGAAAGTCAGATGGTATATCGCCAGACTCATATATTCTACACACCAACGTGAATAGTCGTTTTGTTGCCACTTCCCCCAATGATTTTAGAAATTCTGATGGAATGTTATCTATCCCTTCTGCCTTATTTGACCGTAAGTCCTCCAAAGCTCTTTTAAATTCCGATTCTAATACTGGATCCCCTATCTCTTCTAAATCGACTCCTGTTTCTTCTTCTATCACATCAGACAAATCTTCACCCTCATAGAGGCTTTCAATGTATTCTTTCCACCTATCTGCTCTCTCCTCTGCATTTAACAGTGGAATTCCCTTTGCACTCTTAATGTTACCACTGTTGCTTTTAATGTCACCAAAGGTTGTTTTGAATTTCCTGTATGCTGAGTCTGTCCTTCTGACAATCATATCTTTTTCAATGTCTTCACATTTTTCCTGCAGCCATTTCGTCTTAGCTTCCCTGCACTTCCTATTTATTTCATTCCTCAGCGACTTGTATTTCTGTATTCCTGATTTTCCCGGAACATCTTTGTACTTCCTCCTTTCATCAATCAACTGAAGTATTTCTTCTGTTACCCATGGTTTCTTCGCAGCTACCTTCTTTGTACCTATGTTTTCCTTCCCAACTTCTGTGATGGCCCTTTTTAGAGATGTCCATTTCTCTTCAACTGTACTGCCTACTGCGCTATTCCTTATTGCTGTATCTATAGCGTTAGAGAACTTCAAACGTATCTCGTCATTCCTTAGTACTTCCGTATCCCACGTCTTTGCGTATTGATTCTTCCTGACTAATGTCTTGAACTTCAACCTACTCTTCATCACTACTATATTGTGATCTGAGTCTATATCTGCTCCTGGGTACGCCTTACAATCCAGTATCTGATTTCGGAATCTCTGTCTGACCATGATGTAATCTAATTGAAATCTTCCCGTATCTCCCGGCCTATTCCAAGTATACCTCCTCCTCTTGTGATTCTTGAACAGGGTATTCGCTATTACTAGCTGAAACTTGTTACAGAACTCAATTAGTCTTTCTCCTCTTTCATTCCTTGTCCCAAGCCCATATTCTCCTGTAACCTTTTCTTCTACTCCTTCCCCTACAACTGCATTCCAGTCGCCCATGACTATTAGATTTTCGTCCCCCTTTACACACTGCATTACCCTTCCAATATCCTCATACACTTTCTCTATCTGTTCATCTTCAGCTTGCGACATCGGCATGTATACCTGAACTATCGTTGTCGGTGTTGGTCTGCTGTCAATTCTGATTAGAACAACCCGGTCACTGAACCGTTCACAGTAACACACCCTCTGCCCCACCTTCCTATTCATAACGAATCCTACACCTGTTATACCATTTTCTGCTGCTGTTGATATTACCCGATACTCATCCGACCAGAAATCCTTGTCTTCCTTCCACTTCACTTCACTGACCCCTACTATATCTAGATTGAGCCTTTGCATTTTCCTTTTCAGATTTTCTAGTTTCCCTACCACGTTCAAGCTTCTGACATTCCACGCCCCGACTCGTAGAACGTTATCCTTTCGTTGATTATTCAATCTTTTTCTCATGGTAACCTCCCCCTTGGCAGTCCCAATATTATATGTGAAAGCTTTGCTTTTTTTGTAGCAACAATATGTATATTAATTTAAGCCATTAACTTTTCTTATTTGTGTGTTCGCGCTTCTTATGAGTGATCTTGCTTTTGGCTGACTACATCACGTGTCCTATGCTGTCATCAGCTGACGAGATCACGTGACATGAGCTGTAACTGGCTTACAAAAGCACGTCGCAATCTCGATTTTAGTGCTTCGGAAAGTAACATGCTGTGTTTGGTGGAATTCGAATTTATACCTTCGTAACACGAAAATATTCAGCGTACGTGTTGCTGCACATAAAAGATCTTTCCAAAATGTGTATTTTTCCCCTGAGTTTCATTTTCTAAAGTGTCAGGAAATTTTACGTCAGTGTATAAAACCATAAACCATCAAAGGATTGATAAGTTTTATAGTGCTGAGGAAAAGTATACTGTCACTTAACATGGAAAACGTGTATTTTCACCGTCGAGAAAGTGTATTTTCAACCGGGAAATCCGGGAATTCCCCCCCCCCCCCCCCCCCCCCCCCCCCCTCTTTGTCCATGTATACACCCTGTATCAATGGGAACCTTGTCCATCTGTTCAAGTTCTCTGATGAAGTTTGCTCCAGGATTAATTCCCATATGCTGTTGCACTTTTACCCTACAAAAGTTGTCATCATTAAAAGCAATAACAGCAGCACTGACCCCCACTTTAATGTTTTCATTCCAACAAAGACATATTTTGGTAGGCGAGTCCATATAAGATTATTTAATGACTCATTGGGATTTTGAGTGTGACCACGCAGACACTATTCAGTAATTCAGGATTTGACAGGTCTTTGTAAATAGGTTTTATGATATCCATTATTGTTGCTGGGATGGAATGTGTATGGCTGTATGAACTGTTTGAGTACTGGGCATTGTGGTAATTTCACCATGAATCAGGTCCATGAGGGCAAAAGTGGTGTACTGGTTTTTCATCAGTTGACAGTCTGTGGAAGACGGTAGCCCATACTGCCTGTTTCATTTTCATCAAATTCTCAGTATTATTTCTTATGACCATCCCATAATACTGCTGTAGTTCATCAATCATTTTGTCTGTCAACCTGCGTCAAACTTTTTCAACTTCCTCAACCTGGTGCCCATCCTCTCCTGGACATGACCAACACGCTCCAGTTTTGTGATAATCTCCTCACCATAAGGCTGAGTGGTTACTACACTGTTATATGCTTTTTTAGTCTCCATCAGCTAAAAACTTTAGTGTAACACACTCCCCTTTCGTCCACAGATCAAATAAAAATTTCGGTGGCTGCAGAGGCCTCCATACCACCACTTGTTCCTTCATACTTTCTGTCACAGATATGCCAGTCTTCATTCTCTGATTTACTCTTATAACAATGTTTCGTTAAAACCTGGAAATCTATTACCTTCCCAGTATCTACACTGGTCACCATAGCAACAGTATTCTTAGAACTGTAGCCGCAATTCTGCCAAGTGCCATCACAGGCTACTGGTATGTCAGTCATCATTTATTTCAACAGCTTCATTTGTAGCACCCTTCATTGACTCCCATGCAACAGATTCCACAGCAGCTCCAATAAATCCTGCATACTTGTTGATTTTACAAGGTGGATGTGGCATATTCATCACGGCAGACTTTGTTTCTGCTGCAATGTGTCCTTTGCCAATAGCTCTCAATCCATAAAACGACCTAACATTCACTTCAAAATAATTATCTTTACACTTATCAGAATTCCAAAGTGAATGAGTATAATTACAACTGGCACAATTAATGATAAGTTTCCTGGCTAATCCATTAGATACCTCACTGTCTTCATGTAAACTATCTGGCACTCCACATATTTTACAACACTCACATTCACCTATCATTTACATCACTTTCGTTTTGAGAAAACTGTATCACTATGTTTTATTTTAATCTTCGAAGCAGTAATGGGCGTTTCTGTAGATACTGACAGAGTTTACCTGTATTTCATTGTCTGTAAATTCACATGCCACATGCTGAACACAATGTTTCCCTTTATTCAAAAATCTATTACCATGAAACCACGTTTCTTAAAAACACTTTATTTTGGTGTCGTACTTTACTTCTTGAGAGATTTACCAATCTATTTGTCACTTACCCTCGGAAAAACGTTAGCACTTTGACATACAATGCCTGAAATGATAAGATACTGTTTTTGACAGTGCTACCAATGGGTCTTTGGTGTAATTTGTGTTCCAGTCCATTATAATAGCTTCACTCTCTAGTTCCTTATCCAGATACTTAAGTTTGTTGATCCAATACTGACAGAAACGTTTTATAGTCTGTCCTCTGGAGTCGTATATCTTTCACCAGCGCAAAATTCACTCACACTGTTTTGCCAATCATCCCAAGAGCAATATTTCTCCAAAAATAATTTCGTAAATTCTTACAATGATTTACACTAATCTGTAACTTCAGGTGCCCATCCATAAGCATCTTTCTTTAAATAACATCTGACAAAATAAATTTTCTCTCTGTTTCTCCAGCTTATATAAATAATTAAATTTTCTAAGAAAATGCAGTTTATTGTAATGTTTAAAATTATTAAATTTCTTACATCTAATAAAAGTGCTTCATTGGACACATTACATACAGTGTGGTTTACACTCTGACCATTACTAACTTTGTTTTCAATTTTAACAGGTTTAACTTCATATTGTTCTACAGTTTGTTTCACCTCTACAGTTTTTTTTCTCAACAGTGAACATGCATTTGTTTTCTACTTCAATTTTATTATTCAATTCTACTTTCAATTTTCAGTTTGAGATTGTAACTCATTCCAATTTTCAGCACAGACTTTCTTTAGCCATTCAGTGTTTTCCAGCAAGAGCCAGCAACTGCTTGCGTCCTCTTTTCACAATATTTCACAATTTTATCTTTTCTAGCTTCATGTTCTTTGCTAACATTATTTACGTTTACATCTATTTCTTTATCCACTTTTTCTAATTTATTTTCTGGACAAACTTTGACTGAATTTATCTTCTTGGCCAAATTAATAATGTCAACCATCATTTAACTAGTTTATTGTTTAATGTCACTGCCATTTTTATTCTTTCCTACCCTGAAACTGCCAGTGTTATATTCATCATCACTTGAAATCATCTTTAAAGTTATTGACCATTTTTCCATTCATTTTACTCAAAGCATTCACTAACAATTTATTGCTATCAACATATACCTGTCCTTGTCCTATAAGTCTTCTTGTTTATACTTTTGGCTGTATACCTACATCACTTATTACTCCTGCTTCCCTTCCTTGTATCTCATTATCACAGTACATAGTAGGTGGAGATCTGGTCATTTTGTCAATGACTTGACTACCATTTACTTCATCGTATATGTTAGATTCTTCCAATTGCGCTCGAGTGTGATCACAATTTCAATTTTAATTACTACATCTTTTCCCTTGCCAAAATATAGTTCTTGCTCCTGTCCGCAAACATATTGTCAGAGCAAGATCAATTTTAATTTCTGCTGCCCATCCAACAACCTCAAACACATTGTGTTTCACATCCCTGTCACTCATTTTGACAAAATCAGGAACAACACCTTGTAGCAGGAACAGTTTACCAACAACACTTAGTAACAATAACACTTTACCTTAATCACTGTCATCTGTTCGTTACTCCTTCCCATATTCCTATGTCAGTCTACAGCATTTTTTATTGCTGGGCACATGCTGGTTCCTCATCGGGTGCCATGTGTTCAACCATGGTCGCTCAGTCTTGAACTCGTATTGGCAGGAACTATATTCAAGATGGTGGCTACTAAATCAGAGATCTGCATCCTTCTGAGTCACCTTCCATTAGTCAGGTTAATTCTGTCCTTTCTTATTAGGGTCCTGTGTAGTGGTTCTAATCCTTTTCGTGTCGCTATTATGTCATTTGAATTGTCATTTATGCACTACTCACCGTCACTCGCCTTTTTAAACCGCAGTTCTTACATTCGAAGTCACTTTAAATATTGACATCACAGTCAGAAAATGTGTAAGTTCTACCACATGTAATTGTCCTTAAATGCATGAGTTCATTCTAATAGTACCAGGGTAGGACTGTTCCCTCACTCAGAAGCATCACTTGTGAGATGAGATGACCTACCTGCGAAACCTTATTGTTCCCTTTAGTGTGAAGAAAGTTCATTGGACTGCTGAAAACATGTGTTTCAGGAAATATTCCCACAACTTTTAATTAACGTGCCTTTTTCTACATTTATTGGCAGTATATATGACAAAAGACCAGATCCAGTTCTCACAAATAACGATTTTCTCAGGCAGGCCCCTTCCCTGTACTACTAATTATTATGAAATTGAGTTAAGACACAACCATATCATTATTACAGTTAATGTAGGTAGTGGACACACAATTTCTCTTGATATATGACACAAATAAATGAAAGTTCACTTTGATACAATACACAACCAGAGTCAAAATTATTTAGAAGTTAATACCAGTCACTAATTCAGTTTAATATATTAGCTAAATAAGAGCATACACTAAGTGTGCAGATATAAGCTACAGACCTGTACTTACTACACAAACTTCTTACATAGATATTACTACTAAGATTTCTGAGCCCAGACTTTAAAAGAAATGTTAGTATAGATTGGTACGCAAACTGAAATTTATGGGGTGGTGTGGCCTTATGAAGACCAACATAAGAAAAATTTAGTATTTGAGAAACTACATAATGGTCTGAAAAACTGCCAAGTTAGATTTTATAAATTTTTTTCTGAACTGTATGTTAGAGTAATAATTTGGTTTACAGAATAAACAATTAGTAATGTACGTCCTCGATTGTCCTGGACATTTGTTTGTGGAATACCCTTTAACTCCTCAAAATATGTGTCAATCACTTCATTGTCAGTCCTGGCTCTTGCATAGGTGATATTTTTGACGACGCGTTTGGGAGAACATCCTTGTGCCGCTTCATAAATGACGTGGTCCACTCTCTCCCAAGTATGTTTCTATTTCCAAATGTGGGAAGTTTTCTTCCGGTTCGATCTAGATATGATTTCACCGACACAGTGCAAACCAAATTACGTCATTGGGAGACCGTAAGCTGCCATTGCAATGGAATGAGCAACAAACGTATCGTCTTCTTCTTTTGTGAAAGTAGGTTGACTGCCATGCTGTCTTTTAGGTTTGGCTCTCTCTGGGTTTAGGGTGGCCAAACCTTTTATCTCTTTGGTTTTGTTCCACAATGTGTATTGATGAACATTGAACCCAAAAGCAAAAACAAGAACATATAAAACATATATATGGTACAATTCAGAAAAAAAAAACCGCTTTTAAAAGATGTTTAATAGAAAAAAATTGCCAAAAATCTAAATATCATCAGAATTTTAAGAAGGTAGGCTTAAAATTCGCATAAATGTTTCCTTTATCAAGGAAAAATGCCAGAAGTTACACTTCAGTTTAAAAACCCATTTTATGACAGTAAAGTTTGTATACAAAATAGATGAACGTAGGCAACTGCCTAGTGTACATAGCTTTATTTTGCTTCCTATTCAAGCAGAAGAATTTGCTTTAAAATGCCAAACAGATGGTCATCTAAACATCTACTTTAGCCTTATCTAATAAAACATCTACTTCCAGTGTGACAGTGTATGAAAAATTAAAGAATGGCCACTAACCTTTCAGATGCTGCTCGCAGGGTAATTTTCTTTGTTAATACAAATGTAACGGCATTATCTAACGTCTCTGGAGAGTAATTTCTATGGGCCCTTGCACCTAATTTCTTTTTATAAGTCTTCATCTTCCTTTCAGCGCTGCAAAGACAAAAAAACGTGATAAAATTTAACCTCAAACCATGGCGGGGTGACTTTTTGACAAGTTGGTGGGTCACAAAATCACCACACAAAGTGCGTGCATTTCAGTTTTTGTTTCATATGTTCAATAAACGTGGCTTGATTTAGTCAATATTCTAGAGTAATTTGCCCAACAAACAAATGTACATACCTGTTTTAGATGTATCTTTAACAGAAACTTCTCATAATTTACAGTTTCCCTCATTTTACGAAAGTGTAAGTAATAGCATTGGTAAGCAACGGCATCAGAAGGAACTACATGTGTGCAGAAGCTCCACCCAGCTGCCTCTACATGGCGCAGCATGTCTGACAAATGAAATGCATGGTACATCTCTTTCCTGAGATGAGCGGTCACGGTGTGAGATTTAAAATACAAAAACTGGACCCCTTGTCACAAAGTCACTCCGCCAGTCATAGTAGAGTCTGCGTAAGTTGGTCCAGGACAGTTGCAGTGGGCTGGATAAGGCAGTTTTGTGCACTTGCCTCAGCCAGTCACATAACGTGATCACATAACGTGATTATGTAAACATCTCTGTGGTAATCCCCTCCGTATTGTCACAGCTCTGTTAGATGGCTATTGTTTTCACCTGCAGCCATTTCCATTTGGGCTGTGCGGTTGAAAGCTGGCAACATTGTTGGTAGGTGTTGGGTTTCTTTTTACCCAGCCTCAACTGTTGCTCAGTCTTTATCTACTATTACATGCTGTAGTTAAAGAACATCTTCAAGGACTTCACTTTGACAGCAATGACGCAGTGTGGGCGGAGGTGAAGTTGTGGCTCCGTCAACAATATAAAATGTTCTACAGTGTCGGTACCAATAAAATGGTCTCTCTTTGGAAGAAATGTGTTTTGTCACTAGGATGACTATGTTGAGAAATAAATGTGTAGACATGAAGAACAAAAATGTAGAATGTTTATAAAGTGCATGTTACTTAAAAAGCTTTAAGAGTTTTCCCAGAAAAATTCAGAGGCATTGCTTTTCAGCACGCCCTCGTATATATGCACTCCATAAGTAACTAGCTGAAAATTGAAAACTGAGTAGGAACAAAAAGGAATGTAATCGCAGCCAGTGGCATGGTTGCAGCTTGCTAGGTTATAGCTTTAATGCCTATCTTAATGTTACAAATGTGCTTTAAACGTGAATAAATGATGCAAAGCTAGAAACAGTAATGCACAGAGAAGTGAAACATACATATGAAAATTTTTTGTGATGATGTAACTCATCAAAAGGTGAGATTTTTTCCAGTGCTTACATTTGTGTTGTTGAACTCATGATCTTATTGGAAGTGGTTTCTCCTTGGCTGCCTTTTTCATGTAAGCTCTCGTCTAGTTAGAGTTGAATATAGTTACAAATGGAATCCAACTGTGGTGCAGTTTGGTACTTTTCACTCTCAAGAAGAACTGACAGAAGTGACAAAAATGTCTGACAGTTGCTCAGATCTTGAACTCATTGTTCTTAGATTTGTAGTCTTTATACGTCTACCAGTCTGCCATAGAGTGTGAATGTGGTGTTAAGAATTTGAGAGTTACTATGGAATTTCAGAAACGTGGAAATCTTCTTGACCACTTTTCGAATAATGTAATACTACAAAATTTGCTTCAACACATGCATTTATAGAAGCTAAATGTTGATGATCTGCATTTTAAATTTGTTGGCTAGTACATTATCAACTTCACTACAGAAGACACTGGAAAATCTAATTAGTTCTGTTAATTTCATGTGTAAAATTTCAATCTGCCAGTTTATCTTAGTCAACTTATTGCGATTTCTCAATGCAACTTCATTCTTGGGAGAATAATTAGTTTTCACAAGGAACAGTGTATAATGAGAAAAAAAACTGTCAAGTAGAGGTTTTCTCTCCGCTGTCAAATTAGCAGACTACAAGAAAAAAAGCATTTGATTAAGTGTGAAAAAATCTAAAAAACGTTGATAACATTTTTATTACATATAATTATGGTAATTTCAGCACTCTCTCTCTCTCTCTCTCTCTCTCTCTCTCTCTCTCTCTCTCTCTCACACACACACACACACACACACACACTCACACACACACTCACTCCCTATCCCCACCTTACCTCCCCCCACCCACACTCTCTCCCCCCCACCCACACTCTCTCCCCCCCACCCACACTCTCTCCCCCCCCACCCACACTCTCCCCCCCCACCCACACTCTCTCCCCCCCCACCCACACTCTCTCCCCCCCACCCACACTCTCTCCCCCCCACCCACACTCTCTCCCCCCCCACCCACACTCTCTCCCCCCCACCCACACTCTCTCCCCCCCACCCACACTCTCTCCCCCCCACCCACACTCTCTCCCCCCCACCCACACTCTCTCCCCCCCCCACCCCCACACACCCTCTCCCCCCCACCCACACCCTCTCCCCCCCACCCACACCCCTCTCCCCCCCACCCACACCCTCTCCCCCCCACCCACACCCTCTCCCCCCCACCCACACCCTCTCCCCCCCCACCCACACTCTCTCCCCCCCCCACCCACACCCTCTCCCCCCCCCCACCCACACTCTCTTCCCCCCCCCCCCACCCACACTCTCTCTCTCCCCCCCACCCACACTCTCCCTCTCCCCCCCACCCACACTGTCTCTCTCCCCCCCACCCACACTGTCTCTCTCCCCCCCACCCACACTGTCCTCTCTCCCCCCCCACCCACACTGTCTCTCTCCCCCCCCCACCCACACACTGTCTCTCTCCCCCCCCACCCACACACTGTCTCTCTCCCCCCACCCACACACTGTCTCTCTCCCCCCACCCACACACTGTCTCTCTCCCCCCACCCACACACTGTCTCTCTCCCCCCCACCCACACACTGTCTCTCTCCCCCCCACCCACACACTGTCTCTCTCCCCCCCACCCACACACTGTCTCTCTCCCCCCACCCACACACTGTCTCTCTCCCCCCACCCACACACTGTCTCTCTCCCCCCACCCACACACTGTCTCTCTCCCCCCCACCCACACACTGTCTCTCTCCCCCCACCCACACACTGTCTCTCTCCCCCCACCCACACACTGTCTCTCTCCCCCCACCCACACACTGTCTCTCTCCCCCCACCCACACACTGTCTCTCTCCCCCCACCCACACACTGTCTCTCTCCCCCCCACCCACACACTGTCTCTCTCCCCCCACCCACACACTGTCTCTCTCCCCCCCACCCACACACTGTCTCTCTCCCCCCACCCACACACTGTCTCTCTCCCCCCACCCACACACTGTCTCTCTCCCCCCACCCACACACTGTCTCTCGCCCCCCACCCACACACTGTCTCTCGCCCCCCACCCACACACTGTCTCTCTCCCCCCACCCACACACTGTCTCTCGCCCCCCACCCACACACTGTCTCTCGCCCCCCACCCACACACTGTCTCTCGCCCCCCACCCACACACTGTCTCTCGCCCCCCACCCACACACTGTCTCTCGCCCCCCACCCACACACTGTCTCTCTCCCCCCACCCACACACTGTCTCTCTCTCCCCCCCCACCCACACACTCTCTCTCTCCCCCCACCCACACACTCTCTCTCTCCCCCCCACCCACACACTCTCTCTCTCCCCCCACCCACACACTCTCTCTCTCTCCCCCCACCCACACACTCTCTCTCTCCCCCCCACCCACACACTCTCTCTCTCCCCCCACCCACACACTCTCTCTCTCCCCCCCACCCACACACTCTCTGTCCCCCCCACCCACACACTCTCTGTCCCCCCCACCCACACACTCTCTGTCCCCCCTACCCACACACTCTCTGTCCCCCCCACCCACACACTCTCTGTCCCCCCCACCCACACACTCTGTCCCCCCCACCCACACACTCTCTGTCCCCCCCACCCACACACTCTCTGTCCCCCCCACCCACACACTCTCTCCCCCCCCCACCCACACACTCTCTCCCCCCCCCCCCACCCACACACTCTCTCCCCCC
The DNA here is from genome assembly GCF_021461395.2 of Schistocerca americana. Lineage (NCBI taxonomy): Eukaryota > Metazoa > Arthropoda > Insecta > Orthoptera > Acrididae > Schistocerca > Schistocerca americana. The sequence continues at coordinate 294,206,036 of NC_060130.1, forward strand.
CCCCCCACCCACACACCTCTCTCCCCCCCACCCACACACTCTCTCCCCCCCCCACCCACACACTCTCCCCCCCCCCACCCACACACTTCCCTCTCCCCCCCCCCCCCACCCACACACTCTCCCCCCCCACTCACACACGCGCCCCCCCCCCACCCACACTCTCTCCCCCCCCCCACCCACACACTCTCTCCCCCCCACCCACCCACACACACTCTCCTCCCCCCCCACCCACACAATCTCCCCCCCACCCACCCACACGCACCCCCCCCCCAATCCCCCGCACCCCCCCCCCCCCCCCCCCCCCCCCGCACCCACCCACACACACTCTCCCCCCTCTCACCCACCCACACACTCTCTCCCCCCTCTCACCCACCCCCACACCCTCTCCCCCCTCTCACCCACCCCCCCACACCCTCTCCCCCCTCTCACCCACCCCCACACCCTCTCCCCCCTCTCACCCACCCCCACACCCTCTCATATATATATATATATATATATATATAGAGAGAGAGAGAGAGAGAGAGAGAGGTGGAGAGGTGTTGGCGAGCGAGGGTACTCTCTTTCCTCCCATACCCCCCTGACTCCTCCCAATGCCCTCCCGCTGCCCCCTCCCTCTCCTCTCGCACCCCATTCTATATCCCCTCCCAACCCCTCTTTCCCCGTCCATGCTCCTCTGTTCTCCCTTTCTCCCTCTCTCATGCCTCTCTGCCACCCCCCTCCCACCCCTGCATCTCCTTTGCTGCGCACTCTCCCCCATGCCGTGCTGTCCCCTCTCTCTCTCTCTCTCTCTCTCCCTCTCTCTCTCTCTCTCTCTCTCTCTCTCTCTCTCTCTCTCTTCCCCCCCTCCCTCCCTCCCCCCCCCCACCTCCCTCCCTCCTCGACCACTTCCACTTTCTCTCTCTGACCGCTCTATCGCCCTGTGACTTTACACCCTCACTCTCTGATTGTCCCTGCACATGCCCTCACCCATTCCCTACTCATACCATTTAGTTTATTATTTGATATGTTGTATAACTGGTATTGATTTTTTTCCCCTCAGAGTGGTGCGAAGAAAAAGTCTTCAGGCAACAAGAAAGGCACAAGGGATGCTGAAAAAATGGACCTAAGGAACCTTACCCCCCCTGATACACCGGATGATGCGTAAGTTAATGAAACAGTTTTGCTTACAGTTTTTGCAGTAATAGTTTCCTGTTTTGTAACACTAATCATTGTTAATAGCTTGGCTTCAGTAACTTGTGTATGTAGAGAGGGTTAATTTATTGCCACTGCTGATACAAAAAGACACATGAAGAAGTACTTTGAATTTGGGCCTGAATTTCTTTTTTCAATGGAGAAAAGAGAAAATACGTGCAGGAATTCGGGGGGGGGGGGGGGCCAAGTCACTCATAACCCCTGTTACAAGGACCATTTGTTACAGGGTAGAAGGAAAGTAAAAGTGAATGAAAAGTGAAAAGGTGTCACATCATATATAATACATCTGTAAAGACACTGTGCCAGCTTTTGTTCTAACAGGATAGATGGTGTTATATAGTGAGAAGTAAAGATCAGTACAGAATAAAGTGACTAGTGGGAAGAATAATACAATCAGAATGTTGTAATTAACTACAGTAAAATGAGAACATTGACTCACCCAAATAGCTATGCCGCTTTACACTGACACGCTCTGAGAGGAAGACGCTACTAAGGATGTTTAGGAATATGAAACCACACCACACAAAATCTGCAGCAAAAGATACAGTATTTGAGTCATTATATTCTGAAGAAATTGTGTGTAATACGAATTTAGTAAAGGGTCTTGTACTACTGAAGGCTATACTAGAATCACGAGGTGAAACTGCACCATAAACATTTTGGTGCAACAACAGTGGGTTAATACCACTGTTGTTTTTTGTCTCCCTGTGCTAATCAAATAAAATACAATCAAGCACTGTTTCTGGGACAGGGAGATATTCTGGCCCAGGATCGAATCTGCCCGCTCGAGTAAAGCTGAGGGTTGGTGTGCCAGGCGATGTTTTCCCACATCCCACTCTGTCAATACCAGCCTGGTACCCAAGACCAACCCCAGTTATGTGATTCTAAACATTTCAAAAACTTTGAACACTTACACATGAATAACACTATTCACAGTTGCAGTGCACATATTCTGTCTTGGAGGGTATCGGGATCCTGACAGGAAGTACATCTGGCCACCCCTTAAACTAACCCTGCCAAACCCATTAATAATCGTGTCGACGATACACCGATGCAGAACAAAGGCACAAGAGGAAGGAGAATAAAATGAGAGCAGTGGGAACCTGTAGATAATAATTTTAAAAAAAGAGGAAAATCCTGGACTAAATGCAGTATGAAAACAAGGTGAAACCATTACTCACAAAATAGAATAGAATGTTGAGCAGAGGACAGGCACCTGGAAAAGGCTTTAAATTGCTTACCTATTCCACCATGTTTTGGGTGTGAATTCGGAACAGTATTGTATCTTCCTCCAATATTTTGGTTGAAAACTATACGAATATCTTCAACAAGAGTTGATGACAAAACTAAAACCACAGTAATGTGTCAAGTTGTCTAATTCTGTCAGCTGCTTACCTTGAAACTGGCTGTGTGGTTATCAGCTGATAAATACTGTTTTAGATGCATGTGCAAAAAATGATAGAATATTCTATCCACTGGGAAAACTTCAGAAAACAATTGTTTAAGCATTCGAGAGTGAGGGGGGGGGGGGGGGGGGGGGGGGGAGAGAGAGAGAGAGAGTAGAGGGGGAAAGATGATAAAAGTAGTTTGAGCATGGGAGTTTCAGAATGGATGATTATCTTGTAAAGTGCAAGTTCCAATCTCCAGAGATGAATGACACTGGACCAGGTGGGAGGATCCAAATGACCTGTCAGTATAACAGGCATTCTGTGCTATTGTAACATGTTGTAGATCATGTTCAGCAAATGATTATGGATATCTCAAAGACAGACTGTTACTGTGTCCATTCATGTATTCTCAGTGTCGTCGTAGTCATTACTAGGCCACGAATTTTTAAGTAATTACACATTCTTTTCTTTTTCCTCTGTATGTATAAGTATAAATGTTCCCAGATAATTTTCCCAGTATTGATATATTTCATTTTATTGTTACATAATTTTACAATTTCAATATAATTATATTTTTCAGACATTTTAGTTAATGCTATATAAAATTACATATTGACATCTTTTCCCCTTCTTCTTAATAATTCATGCCATCAGGAGGCCACAATATCCGAATCTGACCTTATGTAAAAGTTAAGGACAGGAACTAATTTATCTCTTAAAATCATGTTGTACTTCAATAAAATACAGTTAATTACTCTTTGAGTGGGATTATGAAGGAAGTGATACTTTTCTAAAATTCAGTTCACTGGATCTGACGTCCCCAGATTTCTTTCTGTGGGGAAAGTTGAAGGATACTTGCTATCATGAGCCACCAACAACACCTGACAACATGCGTCAGCGCATTGTCAATGCATGTGCAAACATTACAGAAGGCGAACTACTCGCTGTTGAGAGGAATGTCGTTACACATATTGCCAAATGCACTTAGGTTGACCAACATCATTTTGAGCATTTATTGCATTAATGTGGTATTTACAGGTAATCACGCGGTAACAGCATGCGTTCTCAGAAATGATAAGTTCACAAAGTTACATGTATCACATTGGAACAACCGAAATAAAATGTTCAAACGTACCTACGTTCTGTATTTTAATTTAAAAAACCTACCTATTACCAACTGTTTGTCTAAAATTGTGAGCCATATGTTTGTGACTATTACAGCGCCATCTATCACAAAGCAAAAAAAGTTGTCCAACTAAAACATTCATATTTCTTTACCTACTACACAAATACTTAATAAAAAAATGGGGATACCTGTTTAAAAAAAAACACAATTGATATCTGTTTGACCTATGGCAGCGCCATCTAGCGGGCCAACCATAGTGCCATCTGGTTTTCCCCTTCAAGCTAGACAAGTTTCGTTCTTTGTAGTTTTTTCGTTTGACGTTTATTTCGTGAGATATTTGGCCCGGTCATGATCAATGGACCACCCTGTATAAAGCATTGTAGTAGCCATTATTGTGTGTAGTAAAGGAGTTAATGTGATTGACAGTGGGGAAACCAAAAGATTAGTGGTTCAAAGTTTTCTGACTACTATAGACTTCCACTGATACAGAACTAGTGAGTTCATGAACCAATAAAATTTTGCCAAACAGCTCTTTTTAAGACCTCAGAATTGTGTGTGTTCATGATGCTTCCTTTTGCTTCATAATTATCACCTAAATTAAGATCAAGGATTATGATGGATGGTGCTTTCACTGCTGATGGAAATATATGTCAAGGATTGAATAAGTTGATTGGGTGCTCTATGAAGTCCCAATTTCAGCAACATGTACATAGTATCAACACACAATGAACAAAGCTGTGCAGCCATCTAAGAAGCAAATGTTAGTGATGCAGAAACAAAAGACTCCAAACTCCAGGAATGATTTGTTTTCATAAGTCCTTCACTATGTTTGCTATTTCCTAGTACAAACTTCTTGTGTAAAAGTACTGTGAGCAACAGGTTATTGATGAACTGACATAGAGGAAAGACTATTTCGGTTTTTGGTACCAGGAAGCTCTGAAAAGTGTGCAGTGCTGTACAAGTAACCATCACATACGGATAGGCGTTGACGAAAAATGTGGACATTCACTTAGCAATCTCGTTGTTGGCATACTTGATGCTGGTGAACCCTCAGAGCCATTACTGTTTTCCAACAAAGTGTTGAAAAATCCTAATTATACAACAGTGACTTGTTTTGCTAATGGCAGTCTTAAATTGCTGTGGAATGAGGGATTTCAAGAAGAAAATGTTCTTGTTGTTACGTGTTCAGATGCTGTGATCGTTTGCTGATGGCGACAACTGCCCTATACATGTTCTATGAGCTTTTAATAGAATTCAGCTGTCTGTACCACACACTGAAACATATCGCTGAAGAAATGTTCATCAGCTACCCAGAAATAAACAAAATGATTTTATAAGCCTAGAGAGAGTGTGTCAAAGCACTACTGCTACAAAATCCAGTGTTGTCACATAAGCCTATCCTAATGAGATTCGGTACATGTATTAAAGCTGTCATTTTTTATAATGAATGTTACCCAGCTGTGATTGATTCTTTTCTGAGAGAGTCTTCAGTTTCAGTACCAGTGCCATAAAATGTTTTCACTGAAGCTAAAATCTAAAAGCTCTGGTGTACATCCGTAGCTCGGATTCCTTGTCAGCAGTCTAAAGAAATAAATTCTATCGGGTTGGCTTTGCTTAAATCATTAGAAATTATTTAGAATATCCAGTGTAAGCTGACTGACATTAAAGATAATATCGAGCAGAATGTAGTTAATAAGTTAGACGCGGTTTTGGCAAGGAATGCAATCTACTATCTGCAGTATCTTCAGCGGGGAAGAAGAGTGGACATCTGTTCAGTAATATTTCATGTCCTAAAATTGACACCATCACTGTCCTGTGATTTGGAAAGTTCATTTTCCTCCTACAAAAACATTCTTTCAATTGGTGACATTCTATGATTACAGAGGGTTTGGAGAAGTACCTAGTTGTTCATTGTGCTTAAAAATGAAGGGTGAAGTAGGTCATCTTAATTTCAGTGAGGATGGACATTTTAGTAAACAAACATGACAGAAAATAATGTGCTTTTATTGGACATTGAAAATAAAAAAAAAATTAAGTAATGTGAAGTGCACCTTTTTAATGTAGTCTTCGTGGTTTTTGGTTTGTTCAAGTGCATACTCAGATTGTGTAGTAGACTGTGGTACAATTCAGATGTTGTTTTACATTACAGATGTTGTTTTACATTACATATTTATATATTATATTATATTTTTATTACATATTTGACCCACTTTCATTATATGAATATGTAAAAAAAATTGCGTGTTGATACTACATAAAAATCCAGTCTCTAGTCATGAATATGTAGCTTCCCTAGCAATGAACACTTCAGCTGTCAGTTGGTAAATCATGTGAATGACTTAACATGTAGCCCTGCCTTTAATGCTGTATGGGGTGTGTTTTAGAGCAGAATCTGTTTTAGTGTTAGGATTCTTATGGGATGGTGGTATGGGAACATAAAAGGGTTTGGCAAGGATACTGTGAATGTTAGGTCAGTTTGAGGCATCTTTGGTTTTGAGAGGATATTGGGGCGGGGTCATCTCGTTTGTGGCTGCTAATGACAGTCCAAAATCAAAACAAAAACATACAAATTGAAGACAGCATTTCCAGAATGTAGTCGGTGAGAAACTAATTTCAGTTCTGTAGTCGTCCATGGCCAGGTACAATGTGTTACGTTATACTCTCATTTGGTACACACCAACTACTAGCTGCATCAAGAAAAATTAACCTCAAGTCCATATGTTACAGTGTAACCTTCTGAAGGTCGATAAATAACTGCTGTGGTTTTCAGGCATAAGCCTAGTGAAGCACTGTGGTGTCAAACCAGTCAGCATTGACTTGAGGACAGTTTTTTATTTTTACTGTAAAAATAGAGCAACTCTGGTAATGTGCTGGATCCTAAATCTGAAAATGATGGTACATACACTGAAGCGCCAAAGAAACTGGTATGGGCATGTGTTTTCAAACACGGAGCTGTGTAAACAGGCAGAATACAGAGCTGTGGTCAGCAATCCTTTTATAAGACAAGTGTCTGGCGTAGTTGTTAGATCGGTTACTGCTGCAACAATGGCAGGTAGTCAAGATTTAAGCGAGTTTGAACGTGGTATTATAGTCGGTGCACAAACGAAGGGACACAGCATCTCCGAGGTAGCAGTGAAATGGGAGTTTTCCCGTACGACCATTTCACAAGTTTATCATGAATATCAGGAATCTGGTAAGACATCAAATCTCTGACATCATTGTGGCCAGGAAAAGATCCTGCAAGAATGGGACCAATGACAACTGAAGATAATCGTTCAACATCACAGATGTGCAACCCTTCCGCAAATTGCTGCAGATTTTAAGATTTCAATGCTGGGCCATCAGCAAGTGTCAGAGTGCGAACCATTCAATGAAACATCATCAGTATGGACTTTGGAGCCGAAGGCCCAATCATGAACCCTTGCTGACTGCACGACACAAAGCTTTACTCTTCGCCAGGGTCCCTGAACACTGACATTGGACTGTTGATGACTGGAAACGTGTTGCCTCATTTCAAATTGTATCGAGTGGATGGATATGTGCGGGTATGGAGACAACCTCATGAATCCATGGATCCTGCATATCAGCAGGGCACTGTTCAAACTGGTGGAGGCTCTGTAATGGTGTGGAACGTGTGCAGTTAAAGTAATGTGGGACTCCCGATACATTTAGATAAGACTCTGACAGGTGATATGTATTTAAGCATCCTGTCTGATCACATGAATCCATTCTTGTCCATTGTGTATTCAGACAGATTTGGGCAATTCCAGCCGGACAATGTGACACCCCACACGTCCAGAAATGCTACAGAGTGGTTCCAGGGACACTCTTCTGAGTTTAAGCACTTCTGCTGGCCACAAAACTCCCCAGATATGATGATTATTGGCAGGATTTACAGACAGACCTGCAGGATTAATCTGTCAATTCCCACCAGCCCTACTTCGGACATTAGTAGAGTCCATGCCACATTGTGTTGCAGTACTTCTGCATGCTCACGGGTTCCCTACACAATATTAGGCAGGTGTACCAGTTTCCTTGGCTCTTCAGTGTGCTTTTGAAAGATGCATTGAAAATAAATTTGAACTGCTTTACTTGTGGAATTCAAGACTGGAAAATTTGTTTGTCATTGATTATAATGATGTAATACAGTAAATTAAGTCTATTTTATTCTTCAAGACTATCTGATTCATTTCACTCTTTATGTTTGAAACCTTTGTTACTAAGGTCTGTGTGCATGTACGTGCAAGGATAAGTAGCTGGTGATGCTGGATCCTTTCAGTAGTGCTTTAATTTTATAGTTTGTTATGTACTTAAATCTAATTTGCAGTTGCATGAGAGAACTATATCTTGTGATACTTGCATTGTTCACCCTTTCATAAAATTTTATTTACACGCATGAGGAGAACACAGTAAGTATCATAACCTGATTCCCCAGAAACTTCACTCAGTGGAAGAGGAGTCAAAATAAGCACACGTATTTTGGCTTATCCGTAGATAATCGACCATTTCTGAGAAAATGGTCAAAGTTTTCTGGGTACTTCATGTGCATTTTAGCAGCTTTAAATGTTCAGCTGAAGGGGTGGCGCAGTGGCTAGCATCACAGCTTCACACTTTTGCAGCTTGTGTTCAAAACCTGATTATTGCTTTCATTTTTGTCTTTTATTTATCTACCCATGTCTGTAGAAGATTACGTCTCATATGTTTTCGAATGTATATTGAAATAGTTATCCCTATTTGTCTACTAATTGTGTGTATGGTGAATGAATTTTTAAAAAAGTAAATAAAAACAATAAATGAATGAGAAAATTATGTGGAAATTTGTTTGGTGAAATTCCTGTAATGTATCTTGATTTATAATCAGTTGCAAGTGCCAGTTTTCGTTAAAAGTGATCCATTATGCATGATTTGTCGCAAAATTGTTGCCAATGACTAAAGAGTGAAATCTTCACCGGTGGTAATGATGTTTCTTTCTCGAGTGAGTTACACACAAAGAAATGTGTCTGTGGCAAACATGCCTACGGGAGCTGCTCATGTTCTTTGGACTTCCTAGCTTTTGAATGTTGTTAAAATTTAAAGGACTGTAACCCTTGAAAATACCACACACACACACACACACACACACACACAAACATATTATATAGTAAATGTATGATGTGGAATCCAGTGGTAATTTTATAATTAATGCACTGAGGTAACAAGAGTAATGGGATACCTCCTAATATCACAGCTCAGTGTATTTTCAGCTATTCTACCTCTGTAGCTGTACTAATTGCGAAAGTGTTGACAGTGCAGGATTTGTGCATGAACGTTCTTCTCAATCATGTCCCATAAATGTTCAGTGGAGTTCGTGTTGGAAGATCTGGTGAAAACAAGTAATTGTCTGGAATGTTCTTCAAATCAGTCATGAAAAATTGTGGCCCGGTGACTTGGTGCATTGTCATCAAGTTCATGAATGGCTGCAGATGGTCTCCAAGTAGCCGAACAGAATCATTTCCAGTCAATGATCAGTTCAGTTGTACCAGAGGACCCAATCCATTACATGTAAACACAGTCCACACCATTATGGAGCCACCACCAGCTGCATAGTGCCTCGTTGACAACTTGAGTCCGCCGGCCGTAGTGGCAGTGCGGTTCTAGGCACTACAGTCTGGAGCCGAGTGACCACTACGGTCGCAGGTTTGAATCCTGCCTCTGGCATGGATGTGTGTGATGTCCTTAGGTTAGTTAGGTTTAACTAATTCTAAGTTCTAGGCGACTTATGACCTCAGAAGTTAAGTCGCGTAGTGCTCAGAGCCATTTGAACAACTTGAGTCCATAGCTTGTGGGATCTGCACCACACTCAAACCCTTTCAGCAGCTCATACCAACAGAAATCGGGACTCGTCTGACCAGGCCATGGTTTTCCAGTCATGTAGGATCCAATCGATATGGTCACGAGCCCAGGAGAGGCATTGCAGATGATGTCAAGTACTGTTAGCAAAGGCACTCACATTGGTCGTCTGCTGTCGTAGCCCATTAATGCCAAATTCATCACACTGTCCTAATGGAAATGTTTGTTGTATGTCCCACGTCGATTTCTATGGTTATTTCATGCAGTGATGCCTGACCATTAGCACTAACAACTCTATGCCAACACCGTTGCTCTCAGTCACCAAGTGAAGGCCGTCGGTCACAGCGTTGTCCATGCTGGAGGAATTTGGTATTCTTGACACACTCTTGACACTGTGGGTCTCTGAATATTGAATTCCCTAATGATTTCTGAAATGAAATGTCCCATTCTGCATTTGAAGTCCATTGATTCCCATTGTGTGGCCACAATAACATTGGAAAGCTTTTCCTATGAATCATCGGAGTACAAATGACAGCTCCACCAGCTCACTGCCATTTTATACCTCGTGTATGGGATAATACTGCCATCTGTATATGTGCATATCTCTCTCTCATATCTTTTGTCACCTCAGTGTGTAACACTCTTGTATCCCCTAACTTGATAAGAAACATTCCTCTAGTAACCTTCTGTGGACATGGATAGATAAATGAAAAATAAATGAATAAAATTAAAGAAATGAAAACAGTAATAGAGTTTAGAACACAGGATGCCAAAGTGAGAATCCGCAGCGCTAAATTTGACCATTGTTTTCTCAGAAACGGCAAATTTCTACAGAAAGCCAAGGCACATGTTCACTTATTTTGACTCTCTCTCTCTCTCTCTCTCTCTCTCTCTCTTTTTTTTTCCAATGATCAAAGCTTCTGGGAAACTTGCTTACAGTAGTTACTATGTTCTCATCGTCATGTGTAACCACCATGTGTTAATGTCATCCTGCATTTAGTTTTTTTCCCACCCCCCTGTTTACTTCCAAAGACCATAATTCAAGTTACTGCTGTTATAAAGCCATAACACATAATAAAAATTTAACTAACTGAATTACTGTTTCCTATAATTTCCACAAGTTGAATTTTCAGCTCATATTCAAGCAGTCATTACTAAATGCAACATCTCCCTCTCCACCCCCCCCCCCCCTCCTTCTGCTGGCCCCCCAAGATGTATGACTTACACATTTAAGGATGTGCAAAACCTTGAGGCATCTTAGCTTCAGTTCTTTAAGGTGTGGCAACCATGTTAGCCTCTCATCAGAAGTGAAGCCCAGGTATTTCACCATTTCCTGAAAAGTGAGAACAGTTTCCTCCAGATCAAAAACAGGTGAATTAAAAAGAACGCAGGAGTGATGAAAATCAGCACACAGTTATCTCCAAAGGTAATTTAAAACCTGTGGTGTTGACCACTCCCGCAGCTGCCTGATCATCAAATTCCATTGCCGATTAGGTGTTACAAGTTTGGAGGAAGGTGAAGAAGTTGTACAGAAGGGACATTGTACAGGACACCTTACTGTGGACATCAAATTGTTGATCATTTCGGTGAGCACCATTACTCTTCAAACAGTCCCTTGAGGGACATCGTTCTGCGCAAAACGGTCAGACTGACCATTCCCGACACACTACAAAACATACACTACTGGCCATTAAAATTGCTACACCAAGAAGAAATCCAGATGATAAACGGGTATTCATTGGACAAATATATTATACTAGAACTGACATGTGATTACATATTCACGCAGTTTGGGTGCATAGATCCTGAGAAATCAGTACCCGGAACAACCACCTCTTGCAGTAATAACGGCCTTGATATGCCTGGGCATTGAGTCAAACAGAGCTTGGATGGCTTATACAGGTATAGCTCTGCCCATGCAGCTTCAACACGATACCACAGTTCATCAAGATTAGTGACTGGCATATTGTGACTAGCCAGTTGCTCGGCCGCCATTGACCAGACATTTTCAGTTGGTGAAAGATATGGAGAAAGTGCTGGCCAGGGCAGCAGTCGAACATTTTCTGTATCCAGAAAGGCCCGTACAGGGTCTGCAACATGTGGTCATGCATTATCCTGCTGAAATGTAGGGTTTCTCAGGGATCGAATGGAGGGTAGAGCCACGGGTCGTAACACACCTGAAATGTAACGTCCACTGTTCAAAGTGCCGTCAATGCGAACAAGAGGTGACCGAGACGTGTAACCAATGGTACCCCATACCATCACGCTGGGTGATACGCCAGTATGGCTTCCAATGTGCGTTCACCACAATGTCACCAAACACAGATGCGACCATCATGATGCTGTAAACAGAACCTAGATTCATCCAAAAATTTGAAGTTTTGTCATTCGTGCACCCAGGTTCGTCATTGAGCTCACCATCGCAGGCGCTCCTGTCTGTAATGCAGCATCAAGGGTAACCGCAGCCATGGTCTCAGAGCTCACAGTCCATGCTGCTGCAAACGTCGTCGAACTGTTCGTGCAGATGGTTGTTGTCTTACAAACGTCCCCATCTGTTGACTCATGGATCGAGACGTGGCTTGGTTCAAATGGCTCTGAGCACTATGCGACTTAACTTCTGAGGTCATCAGTCGCCTAGAACTTAGAACTAATTAAACCTAAGGACATCACACACATCCATCCCCGAGCAGGATTCGAACCTGCGACCATAGCGGTCGCTCGGTTCCAGACTGTAGCGCCTAGAACCGCACGGCCACTCCGGCCGGCGAGACGTGGCTGCACGATCCGTTACAGCCATGCGGATAAGATGCCTGTCATCTCGACTGCTACTGATACAAGGCCGTTGGGATCCAGTACGGCGTTCCGTATTACCCCCCTGAACCCACCGATTCCATGTTGTGCTAACAGTCACTGGATCTCGACCAACGCGAGCAGCAATGTCGCGATACGATTAACCGCAATCGCGATAGGCTACAATCCGACCTTTATCAAAGTCGGAAATGTGATGGTACGTATTTCTCCTCCTTAAACGAGGCATCACAACAGCGTTTCACCAGGCAACTTTCCTCATGTCAGCACGTTGTAGGTGTCGCCACCGGTGCGTACCTTGTGTGAATGCTCTGAAAAGATAATCATTTGAGTATCGCAGCATCTTCTTCCTGTCGGTTAAATTTCGCGTCTGTAGCATGTCGTCTTTGTGGTGTAGCGATTTTAATGGCCAGTAGTGTATCCATCTGATAGGAAGAACTGTATGAATGTGGGAAGACATGCATGGAAAACCAGCTCATAGAGCTATAAAAAAATTTTATGCCTTCAGGCAGTACCATAGGCCTTGTCTAAATCGAAGAATACACCAACAAGGTGTTGCTTATGGAGGAAACCTTGTTGAATCGCCACTTCGATCAAGATCGGGCTATTGACTGTGTAGCAAAACCACCTGAACCCACAGTGGGAGCAACTGAGGACTGACCTGGTTTCAAGAACTCACACTCAGTGGTGATTGATCATACACTTCATTGTCCTTCCTACAGAGCTTGTGTATGTGACCACACCCTTGCTTGATTTGAGATAGTTATGTAACTCAAGAAGTAGGTCAAAGTCACTCAGTTTTTATGATTTCTTAAAAACGAATGGGTTTAGTTTGATCTTTCCCTGGTTTAAAGTCGAGATTAAAATAGATTCTTTCCACGAGTTGGGAAAGTCGCCTTTCATCCCAATTGCATTAAAGAGCTGGAGGAGGACCTCCTTTGCTACGGCTTCAGTTGTTTCAGTATACTGTACATTATTATGTTGTGATCAGGCACAGTACCATGAGATACTGATAGTGCAGAATCCATCTCCCAAAGAGAGGGAGTCTGGTTGTATTCCTCCATGTTAGTGGAATGTAAATCGAAACCAACGCTCTGCTGTGTGTCGTCATAATGACAGCTGCTAGGACAGTTGTTAGTTTTGCCTGAAGTGCTCCTAATGGCTTCCCATACTTGACTTGCAGGTGTGGGCCTATTGATGGAGTTCAGGAACTTGTTACAAGACCTCTGCTTGCTCTCACAAATTATTTTCCATGCCTTTGCCCTCACCACTTGAAAGGTTGCAAGATTTGCATCTAGAGGGCACTGATTGAATCTTAGCACAGCTGTTCTCCTGCCCCTGATGGCAGAACAACATTCACCATTCCACCAAGGGACAGACTGCCTTCTATGTGTTAAATGTTTCCTGGGGAGGGACATCAGTGGCTTGATGAATCACAGCTGTAATATGATCCTGTGCTGGTCACCTCCTTAGTGATCGAAAATAGCTAACTGCTTGTATACCATCCATTTAGCCTTTCTTAAGAGCCATCTCGGCTGCTTCCTTTTTTGAGCTGCTCCATCTGGCAGGTGGGGAAGTGGTTGCTGCCCTCAAGGTTGTCCACTTTCCACTTAGTGGTATTGGTAAGGTCGGGCAAACAGAGAGAGAGGTCTGTTGTTTTAGACGAACCTGTAGTGGTGCTGAAGTGCGTAGCATGACCCACGTTCATAAATATGATGTATGCAGTTTGTGAGAGATCCTTGAAAATCCAACTACTGGGGCAAGTGATGTTGGATCCTCATAGTGCACTGTGCACATTAGAGTCTATTAAAATAATAGAGAGATGGGGCAGTTCAGCAATAAGCTGCATGAGGATCTCACTGTCAATTTTCTCATGGGATGGGAGGTGCACAGAGCACACCGTGACATTAGCATGGGCTATTATCCTAACAGCAACTGCTTATGCGTTGTAGTTAAAGGCACAAGTGAGGAGTGGAATGTGTCCTTGATGAGCATAGTTACCCCACCTTTCACTCTATCACAGTAAGATCAACATTCCTGTGGAGGTGATATCCACCAAGTGCAGGGATGTCGGTAGCTTTAAAATGCCACTCTTGAAGACATTGGCAGATAGATCTGTCCTGGAGGAGGAATCTAAGTTCCTTCAGATGGGTCCTCCATCCATTCATATTCCATTGGAGCATGGGAGCCATTTCAGTTGTGTGGTTTTAATTTACCTATATATTTGTGTCAGGATCGTGAGACACTTGCACGAGTCAGAAGGAGTGGAGGGGCTGTTAGGATCTGTTCATCAAGTACGTAATTCCAGGATGTTCTCCTCATCAGTGAGATGTGACAGAGTGACATCTGACAGCACCTGGGACAGCTTCTGAATCAAATGTTGTGGCTCTTTCGCGACCTTTTACCCTTTGAGGGTTGTGGGAAAAGGGGAAGCTGAGAGGCAGTATTCTTTTGGGTTGCCTTCTCTATGCTCACAGTGAAAGTGTTGCCTTTCTCTTGTGTTGTAGCTGCCTTACTTTGGCATGTATACTTGCAAGTACAGGCACCAACAGCTGATAAAGGTTCACTCGACACCATCTATGTTGAAGTGGTTACCTTGGGGACAGGGTTTCCTTGTGTTATATTCTCCTTTTTTTTTGTTCCACATGGTCTGTTTTATTTCCATAATTCTTCAGCAAAAGTTGGGCGGTCTTGGTTCCAGACTGGGTGGCTCTCAGAGCCATTGATGCACATTGCTGGAGAGTGCCAGTGCCATAGTCTTGGGCTGGCTTTCCACATATTCCATAAGTCTGTTCACCTCCACAACTCGGGTTAGGTATATAAGGCTGAACCTAAGTTGGAGGAACTCTGCCATAATATGTTCAGGTAGTGTCAGAGAACTGAAGGTCACAATGTTCAGACTCAACAGTCATTGAGCATTTTTGCGTAGAGGTTTGCACCATCCTTGTGATCCATGCAGTCAAACCAGAATCCCCATTCGTTGTGACACACAACGTTGCGCCACACGGTGCTTGCTGCAGTGTGCCCTGAGCTTACGGTTACAGAGGATTGGTGGCAGTCACCAGCTCAGGAAACCCAGTTTCCCCAAGCCCATAACCAGCAAATGAATGCTGAGCTCCCTGAGGTGCTTGCCATTTAGAATGACCCGGGGTCACATGTAGCTTTATTGAAAATACCACCTGTGCATCAGGCTTTATCATTACCCCATCAAGGACTATGTTATTATTGAGTGTCCAACTGTAATCTACTTGTTTGGGGCAATGCCAGTGGAGTGCCACTGTATACAATTTTATCCTGCTCAGTACTCAGATGGCAGTATTGCCACCCTCCAATATGCAGTGTCCTGTTGACATATTCCAGCAGAATTTTTTGTGGCGCAGGTCACCGAGATTTTTCAAAGGATCTTCTATTGAACTGCGGGAACCCCTCCTTACTTGGCATGCACATGTATCTAAATATTTTGTCACTGAAGATACATGAAACTGGTTTCATTCAAATGAAATTAATAGTATTAATTGTTCAGTTTTTGTTTCTACTACATGTCCATATTGTTCAATGCTGTAAAAATTTGTGTCTATTTTTATAAGTGTATTTTTATAAGTCTGTTTTAAAAATAAGTCTGTTTTTGAAACTACAATTTCCTTAATAGAAAGACTTTGCAAATGAGCTTTTTTATTTTGTGAAAAATATTTTTAAGTGGAACTTGTTATCCTTAAAATCAATATTTTGGAAATTTGCAGCAACTTTTCAGTTGTCACATCACTTACAAAGAGATTAAAATTGCTGAGCTTTGTTTTGTAGTCTCATGTTACTTTAAAGAGTTTTGAATAACCTCAGCATTGTTTATTACCTTGAAATATTTGTTGTTGTTTTCAGGCCTAACAAAGAGGGTGAGAATGACGGTACTGGTCGTCGCCGAGTTCGTAGTCCACCCATCATCGACATAAATGGAAGGAGTGACACACCAAATGGCTCTTCACAGAATCTCACTGATGTGTGTAGTGCTTCACATTCACCAATTGAAGGCTCTGTTACAGTGCTAGATGTTGTGGCTGATGTTGGACATGCAGACAGACATGTAGACGAGGAAGACGACTCAAATCAAACTTTGTTGGCAGGGGTGCTGTCAACAAATACATAGTCTCAGCATTTGTGTGATAGTGTAATACTTTTTCTACCAGTTGCTCACAATGGTTATTGAAAGTAAAGTGCAAAACTTTATTCGAACTATGGCATCTTATATCCCTGAGTGGAAGGCCAATACTTGTAACTTCAAATGCGGACATTTACAGGAAAATAGTGCTTTCATTTCATAGTTGTGTGTTTCTGGTTTTGTACTTAATAACTGCAATACATTTTGTGGATATTGGGTAAGTAATATTTGGAAACTTTTTGATCCTTGACTCTTAATGTAGCACGGAAACTATGTCAACATTTTTAAAAAATAGAAAAGACTGTATACTGCTAAACTAGTGCCTTGATTTATAAGTGGTACAAAACATTAGTTAATGGTGTCAGATCTCTTTGGCTATATTTTATGGCAGTTTTTTGAATGTGGATTTTGTAACAGTACTTACCTAGATTACTGTTTCGAATGCCGAAAGTTTGAACTAAGAGATGTTATAATAAATTTTTAAGCTTGCATAAAGTTGTGGCAGTAATTGACTGTAACATACATTTGTAAAGCTTAATTTATTTACATTATTTATCTTACTTTGTTATGGAAGCATTTGAAGTATGACTACATGTGGGGAAGCATTTGAAGTATGACTACATATTTGCCTTCTTCTCAGATTATTACAGTTTTAACTGTTGAAAAATGTGACTACTTTTTTTATTGTATTTTAAAGTTAGATATAAATAGTTTTAATAACAAAATGCACCACTGCTTCTGTTAGCATTCTCTCTCTTTTTTTTTCCCTCCCTCCCTCCCTCCCTCTCTCTCTCTCTCTCTCTCTCTCTCTCTCTCTCTCTCTCTCTCTCTCTCTCTCTCTCTCTAAATTATTAGTACTGAAACTGTCATTTGGTGGCATTGGTATTTAAAGTAATGCTATTTGGTAACATCAGTTTCCAAGTTTCACTTAAAATATTTATTAAAATAACTATGTTTATGACAATTACTTTGTCAAAGTAATAAGTTATGGGGGTCTGTAAAGATGATATGATTTTACGTATAAAATGCACTATACTTATACTGAATAAGAAAAATTAACAACATAAATATTAATTGTCGATTATATGTAATGGCTCTAAATTACTGAGCACTACAACAGAAACATGTGATGAAAATGCACTTGATGAATTCCTGAATCTGTTTGAAAAGTTACTGCTGAATTATCTAAATCTAAAACTGAAGAAAATCAATCTCAAAAACCTTTTGCTTTCCATAAGGATGGAATAGTACAAGCAGTCTTGCTTCAATTGTTGCAAACAGTTGACTTCTGAATGCTGATGTAAGAAGTACTTGATCAATTGTGTTTGAGAATACTGGTGTCTTCAAACACTCAGCTCCCTCATTTCCATCCTGTGGTGTCGTGCCCCCTTCCCCACCGCCACTCGCTTTTGGACATCTGCCCTTATTTTTCAAATAGTACTGTGGTTTTAGTTGGCACTTGAAAGTTATTTTCTGGTTGGGACATTAGATTAGACTTCAGAGGCAACTGATTCAGTGCAATTTTCCATGCTAAATTCTATAGCCAGAATTTGTGAAAGTTGACTTTTGGGAAGTCTTAATAAACAAAGTTATATTATCATAACAATAACCAAGGAACTAATCTTGAAGCGAATTTGTAAGAGATTCTGCACCTAGAATTATACACATGTCATGAGTCCATCAAGTGGTTTGTTTCTGTAGATTATGTTACACAGGCAGAAAGTTCCAGCATGTTCAAAGTGACTGATCTGCAGGGTATTGTTATTTTGATGCTGTGTGCCCCACAGCCGTGCACCTCGGTGCACTCTACTGACTTCTTCAAGTTACACTATTACCATATAATTTTTCACACACATAGACTGCTAAGCAGTATTGTCCTCTCATAACATTACAGCATGTGCCTCACTAGTGAAGATAATGATGATTGATAGTATTATTTGCTTGTAGTTGAAGATGGATCATGTTACTTAAGATGTAGATGGCTTGTTGTCAGTTATATAAATTGATGCTGGTCATAAGCACAAGGAAAAAAGAAAAGGAACAGTTGCTTTGAAATTGATTTTGGACAATGAAAAATATAGGTAGATGGCATTGATGGAAAAGACTTCTGTACTACAAGAAATTTAAAGTATTGGGTTTCACAGGTTTAGTATGAAAATATTTCAGAATATTCGTAGGCCAACTGTATAGTTAGTTTAGCAACATCTTTGTTTACGTGTTGACAGTAACTATTGAATTAATATTTGACTGGGTGGGGGGAGATAGATACATGTAGACCATACGAATAGCTTCGATTAGCTACAAATAGCTTCAATTCACTGAGCAAAGCAGTAGTTAGGTTCATCATGCCAGTGTAGGGAGTTCATGTTATTGAGTCAAATACTTTTAATGGCAGTGGTAAATAGTGATACATTTCTTAATTTTACATCTGTGCAATACTTTCATAGTTTATTTTGAGGTAGGTCGTATTGATAGTAAAATGTGAGGCGCACATAAGTGATCATATAGTGGACAAACTTTTAAAGTAGCTTTGTAGCAGATTAAGAGTTTGCATGTAAAAGAGAGAGAAGATGGTGCATTTTGAATAATATTTTGTCAGAGGCAAATACAGTGAAAATTCTATTGTCATTTGTTGACTGCCAGTGTTAGATTTAAGCTATCCAAAGATTTGTATTATGGAAACCTGATTTTTTTATTTTGTGTGTGTGTGTGTGTGTGTGTGTGTGTGTGTGTGTGTGTGTGTGTGTGTGTGTGTGTGTGTTTTGCACTTGAGAGCAATGTAGGGGAAAAAAAGAAAGGCGCAAGACTGCTGTGATCTCTTCCACAGGAACTACTTAATTTTCAATGCAATGTACTGTGGTATATGTAGTGTGAATTATAGAAATCAGCAACATGAAGCTTGTGTGAGGACAATAACATTTGTGTATTGACAACAAGGTGATTGCTGTGTTGGTGATTTTGAACATCAGCTGACTTAGGAGTGTAAAGTGGAAGTATTTTTATTAATGTTATATTGCCAAAACAGCTATATGAGCGTACAAAACTATTTAAATCGTGCGAGTGTATGAAAAGTGAGCAATTCTATTTTTCTATATTTGTTATGTTGTTACAGATATAATACCTATTAATATGTAACTTATATAAATAGAAGAAAGGAAATGGAGACTACCAGTTGTTGAACCTGCTTACACTGCAAGCTTCAGCAGATTGTTTTCAATTACATTAGAGAATTAAGGTTGAGAACTTAACCTTTGATTGACCATTGTTGAACTGAAGTTAATGTTCCATGTTGTGACAATAGGATTGCTATATGTTACTCAGATTTCTGGAATTTGGTTTTAGTATGAAATAGCACAATTCATATGCAAGTGTGGTTTTTGAAAGCAACTTGCTGATGCTTTGCATAACTAATGTGTTAAGAGGTATTGGGGGTGAGTGGTGGTGATTGTGAATGCAGGCCCATTTTTATCAAGTTGAAAGTAATTACAGTCATTGTCCAGATGGAGCCACACAGTGAGTTCTGAAAATGACCTGAATTGCTTGGGTTCGTTATGAGTTTAGTACATAACACCCATCTTGATATATTTTTGCCTCTAAAAGTATTGGAAAGGATAAACTATTAGCTGCTTTGGGCAGTTTTTTGGAAAATAATGCAGGTAAGCCAGAAGAAAACTCTTTCTGAAATGTTTTAACAACTCATCCATATATCCTATCAATTATGCCGTGAATGTTTCATAATGAGTTAATATTAGGAAGGAATCTCATCTTTATGTTGAAGCATAAGGAGAAAACTGAATCACACAGATTTCAGTATGACATATTTACCAGTTACGTCAAGTCTCGTGTTACTGAATTCTTGTAATATTGTTTGAACTCAAAATGTTATGGACTCAAATACAGCCCAGTTTCATGTTTGTAGTGAAAAAGCAAACTGCCACTGACTACTCAGTTGCAGACTTCATGGCAGAGATCAATATCTAAGCACAACAATATTTGTATCTTCATTGCTGGTGCCAAATCAGTGATGTGTTGTCCTACTTTTGCATTTTGTGAGTAATGAAGTCAATAAGGACAGTAGTGAAAGTTATTCTTCAGTTAAGAATGACACAATTTTATTCTTTTTTTTTTTGTTTTTAATACAAATGGGATGTTTCTATAACACCTCTTAATCCATTCATGATATTCATACATTGAACTTGGGGAAGAAAGTTTCCAAGCAAATTTGATCATTTAAAAACTTGATGAACTGCTAAAATGATTGAATTAATTAGGAAGTATTCTGAGAAAAGAAACAATGTTTAAGCAACTATAGTTATTGTTATACTGAGTAAATGAAAATATCTTCAATAACATTTGTTTTCATTCTGGGGCCCACTTAATTAATGTCTTTTGGTAATGTTAAGACATATTATAACAGGATGTAAACCGTATCTTTGCTTAGGTTAAGATGTAGCTATATTTTCCCATAAGTTGAAAATGACATACCCAGTGATGTATCTCTTAAAAATGTAATGCCTATTATTTGAGTGTGGATTAACTTGCAAAAAAATTAGCATTTAATTAATTCATTGTACATTTTGTTCAGATGTTACATACACTGAAATATTTTCACATTGTTAGTAAGTTTTCTCAATATCAAAAACAAATAAAAAAAATTGTACTTACTGTATGGAATAAAATTAAGTGGCTGTAGTACCACCAAGTTTTTACAAAAAGTTTTCATTTGGGCTATTGTTCTCATTGGAGTTTAATTGTCAAGCTGAAAACTTTTAAAGGTGATATTTTAGTGCTTCTAGTAAATATGTACTTACAGACATTAAACATGTCTCCACAAAGTTGTTTTTATTGTGTTTTTACTTTAAGAGTATTTGCTAGTAGCATCAGTCATTTCCTGCAATGATGTAGACTAAAACTCATATGAAGTGTTATTTCTGAAGTATTCTAATGATGAAAAAGAATTCAAAGTTGGCATGTCAAATACATTTTAGGAATGTGTATCTGTAAAATAAGTAGATTAATTGGTTATCAGATATCAAATTGTAGCCCATAAAAACAGCAAAGCTGCAAAATAAACACATTAATCAGTTAAGTATTATATCTATATACTACACAGGAGTATTCACCGAGTGGAATTTTTCACTGCCTTGCTGTTGCTCAGTCCCCCCGTCACTACTTTTTTATGCTACAGTCTGCTGCCCATTAGATGCTGTGATGTGGTGCTAATCACAGTTATTTGTTAATCATACTACTGTTCAACACAGTTTTCCATTTAGATTTTCAACATTTTACTGTCATTGATGGTGACACCAATTTATGTTTGTAGTTTATATCATACACCATTCATTCTCCTTCAGAAGATTTTTTTAAACCTTCAGATAAGGAATGTGTAAACCACATGTAACAACATTACTTGTACATTCTTGTAACAAAAATATTCACAATGTTGATGCTTGAGCTATCTTGATGTGAAGATATCTAAATCTTCTGACAAGAATAATAATCAGCCT
Organism: Schistocerca americana; assembly: GCF_021461395.2. Taxonomy (NCBI): domain Eukaryota; kingdom Metazoa; phylum Arthropoda; class Insecta; order Orthoptera; family Acrididae; genus Schistocerca; species Schistocerca americana. The sequence goes on from NC_060130.1 coordinate 294,228,038, forward strand.
CCCCTTTTTTATGATTAGGTCTTCATTTTTGCTTCTTTCAACATACTATTGTAATAGTAATAGTAAAGAATTTGTTTACCATTGTTTGCATTTGGGCTTGCATGGTGTGTGTTATCTCACTGCATACTGAAACTGTTGCAGTTGAGTATTAAGAATAATTGATTTGAGTAACTCAGTGTATAGCAGGCAGAACAAGTTCCACATCTGTTTTGTATTATCTGTGTAATATTTATTTATTTAGAACTATCAACACTTTTAACTTATAATGTGCAGAATATAAGACATCTATAAATAAAGTAAGTCCTTATGTACAGTAAAAAAATTTATTACAAAAAAAGTTGAAGGTGGGCCCCTACATGTTATCTTTCCCCATATTCAGGCAGTTTATATTAATACTAAGCCAAATAAGATAATGCAATTAAGAACATTTGTTTATACTTCTTAAAATAATATAAAATAGGTTTCACAGTTTTGTTTGGTTCTGAAATTAATGCTAGGAACTTTGAGTGTAAACTTAAAAGCATATGGAGACAGGAAATAATAAATTTTACCTGTTGACACTTAAGTCACCATATTTGATGTAGTATATTGTCCTTTTGCTGTTCAAAATTTTTTGGGATTGAATCAATTTATATTTGATGTAAAATAATTAAGTTTTTAAGAATTGCAGTTTCTTTGATATCTCCATTTGCTTTTGATAATGTATTTGCTATACATGTAAATCATAAAACTGCTTTGTGTAATTATTGGTATATAAAGTATAATATAAAAAGGAGGTTAAATGGAATTCATACTAGCTTTAGTTAAAAGTGGCTCTGTTTTTTTTTTTTTTTCTCCACTTTTGGGAATTAGGAAATTCTGAAATTTTATCACCTGTGTCAAAATTCTCTCTTCCGTTTATCTTGGTTTGCCTGTTGAAATACAGGTTGTTAGGTTTGGAACTATTTCAAACACTCATTCTCTTCTTTCTGTTTTTCATAGCTGCCAAAAAAAGTGGCATTCATATCATATTTTTGTATGGAACTGCAAGTCTGTGCTGTGAGGTTGGGCCAGGTTACATTATCAGAAGTGTGTAATAGCCTTGTGCATCTCCTTGGCATATTTTTGGTTATTTCATTGATGGAGAAACTTTATATTTTCTTTCTTGTGTTCTTTAATCATGTTAACGATGGTTACTTTTTAAAAAAATTCAGGAACTCCTGGTTCTATGCAGAAGTGTACTGTTAAATCTTCATGTTGATGCATACCAGCTTGCTGAACTTTGGAAGAGTATTAAAAATAAAACACAAAGTAAAGAAAGGGCATGACTGCCCTGGGTAGTACTTCAGAAATTGTTTATAAAATAATTTTATTGCGTTTATTAATAATGTATGCAACCAGGTGTGAACTTTTTTAAACAGTAAAACAGAAGTCATATGTTTTAAATAATATCATTTTGCCAAGGAGTTAGTGTTGATATTTGTGAACCAGCAAGCTTTGTGGTGTAATAAAGTAATGGTGGTACTTCAATTTGTGTTGCATTTATGATTAATCTGAAACATTATTCCTTCCATTTCCCAAGCAATCACATCAATAGATTAAGTGGCAGAGAACACGATGATTTTTTTATGCTCACTTTTTTCTGTGTGAAAACAAAAGGAAATTCTTTTTCATTGTGGTGTAGAAATTGTGGAGCATTCAATCCAGGGATGACTTGACAGATTAGATAGAAACTGTAGAACCTCGCTAATCCTTCCCCTACGGGCTGGGAGTGTGATCAGAATGCAAAAAAAGTTGGATTGTAAGAGGAACACTTTTATTGACCTACAACATCACAATGCATAAAAGTGCAGTTTTAATGTTCAGCTGGAAATACTGTCTGAAATATTGTTCCATGTTAAAGCAGCAAGGAAATGAAAATGTTCACACATTAGAAAATCGTACACGAAAATGTAATGTATGGTCGTGTGTAAATTATAAAATACGTCTGTATTATATGGTAAGATATTGTTACTGTGAGTGAGAGTTTAACATCTGTACATATGATTCTGCTTTATTACAGTACTGCACTGACACACAACTGATTTGCACCTAACTGTTTAAAACATGAAAAATCCCATGGTAAAAAAATTTTTGTTCTAAGCAGGACGAAAATTTCTAATGTTCTTTTGCTTAGCAGATGATGACTTTGGTTTTGTCATGATGTTCCGCCATTTCCTTACCCCGAAAGAGCCGTAGGTTCAGTGTCATCATTGTATAGCCAATGTCAACTGTACTGATCAACTCACTCACGTCACTGGGCTCAACGTCAGGTTGTAAAGACATTAGTTGGGGCTGTAATTTTGCTTAACACACTTTCATATGTAACAAGAACACTGCACTAATTTATGAAACAAATGCATGTACACGACTTTTGTTGTCATTCTGAAGAAAATGACACTGAAGGGCAGCTGATAGTCTTGAAGTTGGTCTGGTCATCTTGCCAGGATCTTGATCGTGCGAAAAACTTACACTACTTTCAGAGTTGTGAATGTTTGAATGAATCATTAACTGTGAAATAAAATAAAATATCTCTTTAAATGTTCCTATTTTCAACTCTTTAAATGCCACACTGACAGCATTTAACACCCATTCACTCCCCTGAACCATTAATTCCAGCTAAACATGACACCTACAGCATCATAAAGGATGACTTTACTCCATTATACAACTACTTCCCTCCAAATGCAGATAAGTCGTAGTCCAAAGATTATACTTGGGGCAAAGAGATTTAAGTGATTTAAACTGTTGTCAAAGATATGGTTTTGATTAACTGCTACACAATTTAAGAAAACTTAGTAAAAATTAAATTTGCAGACTTCCATGTTAAAGTTTCAGAATTATCATAATTGCATAAAATATAAATAGTTAAGCATGAAATAATGAATAATAGTTAAATATAAAGGGAATTTCTGATAGCCGTTGGTATCGATGTCTTCAGAATGTGTATCAGGATTGATAACATCACCACGCATCATCAAAGAGAAAAATCAGTTTAAAATACTTATTTACATTTATCACGTTACAGCACTGAAGGTACACAGAAGTCAGATTTTGCAAAATGTCATCTGATGATGTTGCTAATACACTAATCATTTGATTCGAGTAGGAAATTTGTAAACAGATGAGAGGGTATTGGCCATCAACAAATCCTTTAGGCATCACTTAAACTGAATTGTGTTACTAGTTAAACTCAGTGTCACTTCTAGCACGTTTTTGAAAATATGTATTCCTGAATAACTTACATTTCTTCTGGATAAAAATGTTGATGTGGTATCTGTCTGAAGATTGATTTGATACAGCTCTGCATGCTAGTATGTACTGTGTTAGCCTCTTTATCCCTAAATACCTACTGAATCTTTCATTCATTTGAACCTATTTACTGTCTTCACATACAAGTCTCTTCTGATAGTTTTATCCACAAGCATGCCTCTATTACTAAATTGATTATTCACTGACCCTTCAGGATGTGCATATCAACTGGTCACTTCCTTTAGTCAAGTTGTGCCATAACCTTCTTTTTTCTGCAATTCAAATCATTATCTCATCAGTCATTCGATCTACCCATATAATTCTCAACATTCTGTGGTAGCACCACATTTCAAAAGGTTCTCTTCTTTTGCCTGAACCACTTATTGTCCACATTTCATTCCTGTACAAGGCTATAACGTGACAAATACCTTTGGAAAAGGCTTCACAACATTTAAATCTGTATTAGATGTTAAACAATATCCTTGTTTTCAGAAATGCTTTTCGTGCTATTGCGAGTCTGCATTTTATAGCATCTCCACTTTCGCCAACTATCAGTTATTTTGCTGCCCAAACAGCAAAACGTGTTTACTGCTTTTAGCATCTCATTCCCTAATCTAATGCCCGGAGCATCACCTGACTTAATTTGACTACATTTCATTAACCTTATGTTCATCACATAATCTCTTTTCAAAACAATATACATTGCCTTGCCTTCAACTGATTTTCCAAGTCCTTTGCCATATCTGGCAGAAATACTAAATCTTTGGCAAACCACAAAATTTTTTATTTCTTCTCCCTGAACTTTAATGCCATTTCCAAATTTCTCTGTGGTTCCCTTTACTGCTTTCTCAGTGCACAAAATGAATAATGCAGATAGGCTACAGCCCTGTCTTTATTCCCTTCTTTTCTACTGCTTTCCTTCCACATCCTGTGACACTTTGTAACTGCAGTCTGATTTCTGTACAAGTTGTAGTCGGGATTAGGATGGCTGGTGTAGTTAGGTACCTTGCTACAGGTGTGGGCGTATGGCAAGCAGTGGCCCGGCAGCTAGTCAGGCCTGGGTAGGAACCGTGAGCCCAGATGTCTGCACCCTGCAATAGATAGAAGTCAGCCAGCAGGTAGTCCACCAGCTGGAAGCACCATTTAAGCTCTCAGTAGCATCTGGACTTGAGTGTAGTATAGCAGATGGCATGACCCATTTTAGGTCGATGGCTGGCATGGAATACTTCTTGTAGCTGGCTGTAGGCAGATACAGGCACAGCATAGCTGAAACGGGCAGTATTTTTAGTGGCTTGTGTCGCCCTGTTTTGACAGCAAATCATTCTGCATCACACAGTCCACAGTAGAGCTGCTGTTGAGGCTTGGTCATATGATTCTTGCTGCATCAGCACAGCCCACAGGTGCTTGCAAAAAATGCCCTCCCAGCTCCTGTCTGCCTTACTTCTATAATGCTTCCTGTGTCAACCTGCAGTGACATTTCTAGTTAATTTGGCCACAGGTTTCAACTACCAAGAAGAGAGGCTCAATGGTGCAACACTGTACTCTATCCACACTGTCTTCAAAATTTCAAGGAGTTTAGGCCAGTTAACATCATCAAAAGCTTTCTCTAAATCCAAAAATGCTACCAACATAGGTTTACTAATCTTATAAGAGAAGACATAAGGTTGTTTATTGCTTCAGGTATACCTATGTTTGTCCAGAAACCAAACTTATCTTACCCGAGGTTGGTTTCTAACAGTTTTTCTGTTCTTTTGTAAATAATCAGTGTCAATATTTTGCAAGAGTGACATATTACACTTATGGTCTCTTCATATTTACACATCTCAGATCTGCCTTCTTTGGAATTGTAATTATAATGGTTCTTAAAGTCTGAGGGTATTTCTCCTGTCTCATTTCCCTTGTACAGTAGGTGGATTAGTCTAGACATTGCTGGCTCTCCCAAGGATGTCTGGAGTGCTGAAGGAATATCGTCTACTCCAGGGGCCTTGTTTCATCTTAGGTCTTTCAGTATTGTGTCAAATTCTCCCAGTATCATATTCCCCATATCATCATCTACTTCCTCTTCCCTTTCTATATATTCCTTCCACCTTTCAGCTTTTTTTCTCTGCTTAGTAATACTTTGCCATCTAAGCTCTTGAGATTTATACAGCAGCTTTTCTTATCTCCAATGGCCTCTTAAATTTCTTATAGGTGGCATCTATCTCTCTCTAATAAATTGCGTGGATATACAAACGTAGAACAATAGCGAGTTACATGTTACCAACTCCGAATCTGTGATTAGACTGCCGTCCCGTGACGCGGCCAGTGCCGTTCGTAGCTAGGTGGCGCTCCGGCGCTCAGCCGAGTTGCGGAGCACCTCTGTCGTCGTGTTCGCGTACTGACGTAGCGGCACTGTTAAATATCGTGGCACTGTCACAACACTTTTCCCCCCTTGAAAGAAAAAAAAAACCTCACTTCCTTGGAGACACGGACAGGGCGGAGACATCCATGGTCTCTTGGGAGGCCCCCAGAAGATCACGCGGAGAAACACGAGAGTATGGTTGAAAATGTCCAGGACGGAAGCTCGTGCGTGGAACATGCCTCCTGGACGAGATGATGGGTGAAAACTCCGGAGCAGCATCCATAGGTGCCGTGGACCTGGGGGTGCGCTCCAGCGAGATGGGTCCCGGACAAGGCGGCGTCGCGACTGGGGCCGGTTCTGGCGTACTCGGAAACGGTAGCGACGTCGGCTGCCACAACACGCACGGGAGATCGGCAGCAGCGACAGGACCGGCTTCTCGGGCTGGTGGAGGCGAAGGAAGGTGCGGTGGCACCAGCATGGCCACCACTCGTGGGCGCATCTGGTCGTAATGGCGAACAACCATGCTGTCGTCCGTACATATTTCACAAAGCCGGCGGCCGCGAAGAGCCTTGACCACCCCTGGAATCCATTTAGGGCTAGATGCATACCCTCGTGCCCACACGTCGGCACCCACCGAGTATTTTCCCGCACTAGGGTACACAGTACAAGGCCTGACAGGGTGAAGCAGGTGCAGTAGAGTGCGCGGTTGGCGGCCATGCCAGAGTTCAGCAGGGCTGTGATCACCCAGAGGCGTGAAGCGATAAGAACTCAGAAAATGCAACAGAGCGTCATCTGTGGAAAAATCACTAAGGAATTTTTTCATCTGGCTTTTGAAAGTGCGGACAAGGTGCTCGACCTCCCCATTCGATTGCGGATGGAAGGGTGGTGCTGTAACATGATGGATCCCATGTCCAGTACAAAAATCACGGAAGGCCTGCGAAGAGAACTGAGGGCCATTGTCCGTGATGATCGTGGATGGAAGACCTTCTAGCGCAAAGATTTTGAACAAAGCCAGCGTCGTCGCGGCAGTGGTGGGCGACGGACATCGAACAACAAACGGAAATTTCGAGAAGGCGTCAATCAACAGTAGCCAATAAGTGCCGAGGAAGGGGCTGGTAAAGTAAGCGTTCACCCGTTCCCATGGCTGCGCCGGATCAGGCCACGGAGAGGGCATTGTACGGGGTGCAGCCAGTTGTTGAGCACACTGACCACACGCAGCGACCATGTGGGCAACGTCCGAATCAATACCGGGCCAATAAACGTGCCTGCGGGCCAGGCACATAGTCCGAGAAATCCCCCAATGGCCTTCATGCAACAGTTTGAGAACATCTTTGCGAAGAGAGGCTGGCACCACGACCCGTGGAGATGCGCCATCCGTGGCCAGAAGAACAACACCATCACGAACAGACAGACGAAGGCACAAGACATGGTAGTTGCGAAGGGGATCCGATCCCCGGCCCTTGGTCCTGTCCGGCCAACCCAGTTGAACAAAACCGATCACCTGATGCAGGACCGGGTCCCGCGCAGTACCCGACGCGACCTGCGAACCTGTAAGTGGATACCCTCGACTGCACGACGTTCTTCCTCATCAATGTGGAAACAGAGTAGTTCATCTAGATCGAAAACCGGGTCGAGGCCCATCGGCAAACGCGACCATGTGTCAGCGTTGGCGTGCTGGGCCGTGGGGCGATAGTGAATCTCATAATGAAAACGAGACAAGTATAAGGCCCAACGTTGCAGGCGGTGAGCTGCCTTATCTGGAAGCGACGCTGATGGGCTGAACAGAGAGACCAGCGGCTTGTGGTCGGTGATGAGGTGAAACTTAGAACCATACAAAAAAACGCTGAACTTTTTTAGAGCATAAATGATAGCGAGCGCCTCCTTTTCGATTTGAGAGTAACGCCGTTGCGCATCGTTGAGGGTCTTGGACGCATAGGCGATGGGTCATTCCGACCCATCCTCATACCGATGGGCGAGAACAGCCCCTAGACCATACTGGGATGCATCAGTCGCCAGAACCAAGTGCTGACCCAGACGGAATGTGGCAAGACAAGGTGCCGACTGCAAATGAGCCTTCAGGCGGACAAAAGCCTGCTCAAACTCGTCAGACCAACAGAAAGGAACGTTTTTGCGTAACAGCTGATGCAGAGGACGAGCTACCGCCGCCGCGGATGGAATGAATTTGTGATAATAAGCAATCTTGCCTAGAAACGCCTGAAGTTCTTTGACTGTAGACGGCCGGGGTAGAGCGGTAATGGGCGCAACGTGCTGACGTAGAGGACGTATACTCTCACGGGACAAGTGGAAACCAAGATACACGATGGAGGGTTGGAAAAACTGTGATTTGTACAGATTGCACTTCAACCCAGCCGAATGCAGAACCCGAAACAGTGAACGCAAATTGCAAAGGTGCTCCGCAGTGGAGGCCCCCGTGACAACAATGTCATCCAGATAGTTGATGCAGCCGGGAACGGAAGCCGTGAGCTGTTCCAAAAACCGCTGAAAAATGGCTGGCGCGCTAGCGAAGCCAAATGGTAACCGCTGGTACTGATACAACCCACAATGAGTGTTGGTGACGAGAAATTCCTTGGAAGACTCATCCAATGGCAACTGATGGTACGCCTCCGATAAGTCAAGTTTGGAAAAGAACTGGCCCCCAGCGAGCTTGGTGAATAACTCCTCAGGACGGGGAAGAGGATAAGTGTCAATGAGGCTCTGAGCGTTGACAGTGGCTTTAAAATCACCACACAATCGCAGACTCCCGTTTCGTTTAGAAACCACCACGACTGGCGATGCACATTTGCTGGAGGTAACAAGAAAGAGAACTCCTGAAGCTGTTAACCTGTCTATCTCAGCCTTGACAGATGCACGCAACGCCACCGGAATAGGGCATGCCTGTAAAAACTTAGGGTGAGCTGTAGGTTTAAGAGTAATGTGGGCTTCAAAATCCTTGGCACGACCCAGACCAGCAGAGAACACGACGAGAATTCAGAACACAATCCATCCAGCTGTTGATACGGAATATCCTCAGATATGAGGTGCACATCATCATCAATGGAGAACCCGAACAACTGGAAAGCATCATACCCGAACAGGTTTTCAGTGCCTGCATGATCCACCACATAAAACGTGAGGGGCCTAACAACAGACTTGTAGGCAGTGGAAGCATCAAACTGGCCAACGATAGGAATTTTCTGCTTATTATAAGTCCTCAGATTTCGCACAACGGGAGACAAGGGAGGGGAGTCCAAGTCCAAATACGTGCGAGAATTAATGAGAGTTACTACAGAGGCAGTGTCCACTTGCATGCGAATGTCTTTATCCAGAACACGAACAGTAAGAAACAACTTATTTGTTTGAGAAAGCACACAGTTAACATCCATGTCCGATGCCTCGTCCTCATCGACAGGAACTTTAGGGGACTGACACACAGAAGCAATGTGGCCTTTTTTCCTACATGAATTACACGTGGCCCAATGTTTTGCATACGTGGCCCTGTCATGCTGTACGAAATAACGGGGACAAGAAGGAAGTGCGGAACGAACCTGCTTCTGTGGTTGCTGTTTTCGCTGCGAGCGTGGCGGCCCAACGCGACGTTATTGACACGAGTGAACCGCCGCCACATCGTCGTTCCCCTGGGAAACCGGCAAAGTGTCCGTGTCGAAAGTTGTCTGTATAGCGCCGACATCACACCACGCGTCTACTTGCGCACCAGCAGCGTGAGACACTTCAAAAGATTGAGCGATGCTTAGAACTTCCGACAACGACGGGTGTGGCAGTTGTAAGGCACGTTGCCGAACTTCTTTATCAGGGGAAAGCCGTAGAATAGCATCCCTAACCACTGAATCAGCATATGACTCATGATGAGTGTCCGTGACAAACTGACATTTCCGACTCAGACCGTGTAGTTCTGCAGCCCAAGCCCGGTAAGATTGATGGGGCTGTTTACGACACCGGTAGAACGCCATGCGGGCGGCAACGACGTGGGTGTTTTTTCGGTAATAGTTAGACAATAAGTCACACATTTCTTGGAAGGACAGAGAGGCTGGTTCCCGCAGCGGGGCTAACTGAGATAGCAGCTGATAGATCCGTGGGGAAATCCAAGATAGAAATGACGACTTACATATAGGAGCGTCGACAACGCCGAAAGCCAAGAAGTGTTGCCGCAAACGCTTCTCATAATCCTCCCAGTCCTCAGCAGCCTCGTCGTAAGGAGGGAATGGAGGTGGAGAAGAGGAAGACAGACGATGAGTAAGCGACATCGACAACGCCTGAATAGCAGCCGTCAGCTGTGTTTGTTGTTCAATGAGCGCTTGCATAAGCTGTTCCATGTCTGCCCCGACACGAACACACAATTCCACAACGCAGGAAAAAAAATATCCCATCCTCGCCAAAAAGTGTTATAACCTTTAATCACTAATAAATTGCGTGGATATACAGACGTAGAACAATAGCGAGTTACATGCTACCAACTCCGAATCTGTCATTAGACTGTCGTCCCGTGACATGCGGCCGGCGCCGTTCGTAGCTAGGTGGCGCTCCCGCGCTCAGCCGAGTTGCGGAGCGTCTCTATCGCCGTGTTCGTGTACTGACATAGCGGCACTGTTAAATATCGCGGCACTGTCACAACAATTGCGCAGCTTTTTGTATTGATATGTCTATGAACCAGCTGTTTACCAAGATGAATGGCCACTGCTAAACTGTGTCCAAGAGCAAAGTGGACCATTCTGTGGCATAACATGCAGCTAAACATGACATGTTCAATTTCAATGGCTGTTTCACGATGCAGGCCATCTGGATCAACCTGTCCATCACCAGCTTTTCTGAACTGCACAGATGGGAGCCATCCTTTCAAAACATTCTCCACTTCCAAAATTATCCCAACTTCAATCTACAATAATCTACTGTCCCCACACCCTCCACCCAATAGTTTCTGTCCCCCTCTGTTCTATCACCTCCTCCCCAACCAATGCCCCCTTACCTGCATTATGCTCCATTTCTGTGATACACCCACCAGCCTTTTCCTCTCTCTGCTCATTTCCTTTTCATTTCCCCTTCTTACCCCCACCCCTACTCCCCCACCACCACAGCCTCCCAACACTGTGCTGGTAGGCTTCTCTTGCTGCCTTCTAGTCCCTGCATGCTCCACCAGACAGCACTCTTTTCTCGACTCACATGTGTACCCTATACCTCCCTCCCCCTTCCATGCCCAACTCATGACTACTGCTTTCATTCAATGCAACAGTTGCAGTCTGGCCAAAGGGGCTGGAGATTTCAGTCAAGTGTACACGAGATGTGCCTGCTTGTCTGAATGTGTGTGTTTTTGTTTCTTTTCTGAAGAAGGCTTTAGCTGAAAGCTCATTGTGTAACAGTCATTTTGTTGTGCCTGTCTGCAGCTAAACACATCATCTTTACATTGAGTAGCAATCTACCCTTCTCATGATATTATTGATATGGTATGGGTTTGGTGTCCTCTGTGTTCCTGAGCTGGGGACTGGTACGTGTGGCCAGCCCTCTATCACCATAAGCTCTGGGCATGCTTCAGTGGGCACCATGCTGCATGGCAGTGGAATATTGTGTCATGGGGAATGGGGATCTTTGCTTTATCATCCGCATTGTGAGGATGGTAAAAACCTTTATAACCCCTCAACCTTAAGGTGTGCTGTGCACCAACAAGATGCATGACTGTTGGGGTGGAATAGTCACTGCAGTTCATATATGTCAGAGGATTACAGTTTCTTTGCTATATTCATATTTGCCTCCACATAATGGGTATTACAGAACAACTCTCCTGACCATTTCTACACTGACAGACTTCAATACCCAACATATTTTGTAGTGTTCAACCTCTACTTGCCCACAGGGACAGGTTTTGGAGAGCCTCAGGACATCTCATGAGATGTGCATTCTCTAACAGGCTCTGCCACATATTTCTGTACTGCTATGGTTCTTTAGTAGCCATCGACATTTCTTCCTGCTCTCTAACCCTTGTGGGCTCAGTTCAGTGGGAAGTCTCTGACAATCTTCCTTCCAGTGACCACTTCCCAGTCCATATTCACCTACTGGATAGAGCTCTCCATGAAAGGACGCAACAATAAGGGATGATCAGAAGAGCCAACTGGATGCTGTTCAACCAGCTGGCTGTGTTCAAGTGCTGCTGCAGCATCCAGGAGTGGGTGGACCACATCTCACAAGTAATCCACAATGCTGCTGACATCTCCATCCCAAAGTCCTCTCATCATCCTAGGAGGCCACATCTCCCTTGGTGGACTGATGAGTGCTGTTCAGTCATTCGGGTTAGGCATGCTGCTCTGCAACAGTTTAAGAGCCGTCCAACAGTGGAAAATCTTGCAGCCTTCCGATTAGCAAAGGCAAAGGCACAACACATCATCAAGGAGAACAAGAAAAGGTCATGACAAGTGTTCCTGGACTCTTATCAACTGTTCCACATGTTCTATTATAGTATAGAGAGGGATTTCTGGTAAAAGCAGTTACCTGTAGCAGTGTTGTTGAATCAGGGGTGTCTCCAAACAACACTTAGATACGTTGTACAGACAACTGACTAGTGCCACTGCCAGCTGGGATCCCACATTCTGTCGTTACCATTCCACCATGGAAAGGGTTGAGCTGGACTTCAGTTCTAGCAATTTGGAGTCCTACAACTGCCCATTCTCCATGTGGGAGCTGGGTTCAGCATTGTCTGTGGCTCATGACACTGCAGCCAGCAACAACAAAATCCGCTATAGCATTCTGTGGGACATGATACCAGCACCGAAGGAAGTCCAGTTGCAATGTTTTAATTCAGTATGGCAGACAGGAAATTTTCCCAATTCGTACAGAGAGGCAATTTTGATACCTCTTCTCAAACCAGGAAATGTCTGAATGTGTCCCAGTAGTTACCTGAACATTGCCTGTGTAGGAGAGATTCTGGAGTGAATGGTTAACTGTCATCTTGTCTGGATGTTAGGGACCAGGCAGTTCCTAAGTCGCTCTCAGTGCAGATTCAGGAGATTCTGATTCACTGTCAAGAAACTGATTCTGCTAGATGCAACCATTCAGTAGACTTTCCTGTGTCAACAGCATTGTACAGGTATATTTGCTGATATCAGTAAGGCGTACAATACTACTTGGCAACATGGTATTCTAGGGCAGCTCCACCAATGGGGCTTCCCTGGCCATCTTCCAATTTTTATTCAGTCCTTCTTATTACGTGTTACCCTCTTTGACACAGCCATAAACAGTATCATGTTCATGGTAAGGGGTCGAGTGCAATGCTCATTATTTGTGAATGATTTTGCAGTTTTCTGTTCCTCCTCCAGTACTACAACAGCAAATCATTAGCTGCAACTTACAGTAAAAAGCCTGGAGGAGTGGCCTGCAAAGACTGGTTTTACATTTTCTGCAGAGAAGTGTGTGTGTGTTTTCATTTTAACCATTCTCGTTCTATTTTTAATTTAGCTGAATTGCATATGTGGAACACCATTCTCTGTTTTAAAGACTCTGTGCAGTTTTTGGGCCTCATTTCCAATTCAAAACTATCTTGGTTACCACACCTCAAGGTCCAGGAAGGCACTGAACATTTTGAAGTGTCTTAGCCACAGGTCTTGGGGAACGGACATCGGCTCTGGTTTTACTGGGCTTTTGTGCAATCGCGGTTGGACTATGGGTGCACAGTGTATGGATCAGTGATGCCTTTGTACCTGAAGAGGATTGATGTTGCACACCATGAGAGGATCAGGTTGGCCATGGGCACATACAGAACCAGTCTCATACCCAGTCTCTATGCTGCAGCTGGGGAACCACCACTTACCATCCATTGGCAGCTTCTCACGGTGTGTCAGTCATGTCAGTTCCTCGCTACACCCAATCCCCAGCATACCGTACCATTGCTCATGTGGCTATGGAATGCCTCATTACCATTCGCCTGTGGGCAATGAGGCCATTTGGGATCTGTGCAAAGTGTATGTTAGAGTCCTTTGGTGAGGGACATGATCAGGCTTAAATCTGGTGTTTTAACCAACTGCCATCTTGATTACTTGCAGAGGCCCAGAGCCATTTTTGATTTAGTGCAGTGCAGGAGAGATTGCACTTCTCTTCTGTTCTTAATGTGATATTTTATGACATTTTAAAAGAGCACCCCAACGATGTAGTTGTATTTATGGATGGGTCTAAACAGGGGGACTCTGTTGGTTGCACTTTCGTTTTCCTGAATAGTGCTGTCAAGATTTGGTTGCCTCTGGAGTTCATTGTATTCAATGTCGAACTATCCACAGTGTTGAGGGTGCTGGAGTAGATGAGATGTACCATGCCTGCTAAATTCCTCATCTTTTCTGACTCTCTGAGTGCCCTTCAGCCTCTACAGTGCTTGTATCCAGTTGATAAAGTAACCAGGATATCCGGGATGCCCTCCTCCAGCTAAAAAGGCTGGGGAAGGAGGTATTTGTTTACTGGGTGCCAGGGCTCATCGGTATTGCAGTGTATGACAGGGAAGATGTAGCAGCCAAGGAGGCGTGTCATGTTCCTCGGTTAGTTCAGTGTGCCATTCCCCTGCATGCTATTGTCATGCTGTTGAGGTACAGATTCATGTATCAATGGGAAGATGAGTGACTGGAAGTAACAGACAACACACTCCATCCAGTTAAGTCCACAGTGTGGTCGTGATGTAACTCCTACCAGCTATGCAGATGGAACAAGGTTCTCCTTACTTGTCTTCGCTTAGGCCACAGCCCTATGATGTATGGCTTCTTGATCAAGCAAGAGGACCCTCCAATGTGTGGTGTTTATGATGTGCAGCTCATTGTGCACCGCATTAAATTAGGCTGTCTTTTATTTTCTGTCCAGTGGGTAGTGGCAGATTTGCTGATTGATCTGCCCTCTATTTTAATTAACATTCAAACAAATTTGGTGAGAGTTTTAAGGTTTGTGATTCGTCCAGCTTCATTCCTAAAATGTTGGGGAGAAGTTTGTAATGTATTTGAGTGTGACTGGCTCAACCATGTTTCTTGTAGGTTTTCAACCAGTTGCATTTCCCTGTACCTTTCTTTTAGCTCATCTGTCATTTTACTTCTATTTTAATCCAAAGTATGACAGCTTTTACCCTTTCTCCATTGTCTGAATGTTTGTCAGACAGACTGATTGTGTAGGTCAGACTGAATGAGGTGGGAGTAAGTGTATGAGTGTCATTTTATAGGTTTCCTCCTCGCTATGTGACAATTATTATCATAATTTTATCCACACTTGTTTCTTTTAATGTGTGTAAGGGCATTGATGACCTCATTTTGAGTGCCCATAAGCTTCACAATCTCTCTCTCTCTCTCTCTCTCTCTCTCTCTCTCTCTCTCTCTCTCTCCCTCTCTCCCTCTCTCCCTCTCTCCCTCTCTCCCTCTCTCCCTCTCTCCCTCTCTCCCTCTCTCTCTCTCTCCCCCTCCTCCCCTCCCATTGCCTTTGCTGAATCCTGCATCTAAGTCATGTAAACATGTCACAGTGCATTATGCTGTTGAAAGTTGTTCCCCAGAGACTGCATTGTTGGTTAACAATCAGTACTCACATTCTTGCATGCAGATTCCGTTCCACCAGTGAACCCAGTGATCCAACTGTAAACAGTCTTTTGGGCAGGAGCTTCTTGACACACCTCGTAGTTAAATGGTTATGTATATCAGTTGTTCTAACTCATTCCATGCACAAAAACCATGTGGCCCAACGTTGTCCATGATAGATGCTTTCTATCTTGTCCATAGTTTTCTCTACTTAACAAACAACAAGCGCTATCCTTTCACTATACACTGTTCATAAGTGCCATCTAGTGTCTGTGTGGTGTATTAGAGCCAGTTCATATTCCTATGAGAGGACATGCCTGTAGTTTGAGCAATATTTGTAAAACAAAGCAATTTTAAATCATTTCCATATGCCCCTCATAACAAGACAAAGTGAACTTTAAGTTTGAATGGAGAGTGTCCATAGCTGCAACACATTGTTGTGTGAACTTTCAACATTCCTTAGTCCTTTTTGTTTTATGGGAAATATGATACTGAAGGCATTACCAACAGAAGGTAGGATGCTGAATGTCTACTCTACCTATTTGCAATTATCTTCTTGAATATCTTCAGTAACAACACAATGTTTAAATGTCAAAGCACATATGATAAAAGAATATCTTCGCTGTTCAGTGTTGAGTTTGCTAACAGATTTATAGAAGGGTGTTTCTTTTAACTCAGAAAAATGAACTATCTCAAAAGATATGCATTGTATGAAAAAAATTTTCCAGACGAAAAGTTAATATTTGTTAATATTTTCAAGGGAGATATCTGTCTGTGCTAAAATGGCCACCCCCTACCCCTCAATATCCCATTTTTTTATTCCATTTGCGGGTTTTATGCCAACAAATACCTAGAGTCTACCTGAAACATTTTTTTCCATTAATGATAGGTGGCACTGTAATCACCACAAGAGTTCTAGTGGGTGAATGGAATAGCATGCCGAAATCACTCACCCTGATGGTGAGATTTGATGGGACTCACCAAAATCAACCTCAAAAGCGACAGAAAATTATGTTATGTTAAAAGTACTTTTTGTACCGGGCTTTTAAATGTCTAAAAATAATGGTTTTACTGTACAATCAAATTTACAAAACTAAATTACATTTTTAACAACAATATCAACTATTTAGAAAAAAATTTACATATCTATCAAAAATGTAATGTAGAATGACTAGGTGCTAAACAATGCAGAGTACTGTAGATTGAGAGTTGCTGCAAGAAATGTGTTTTGCTGTCAGTAGGGCACTGAGTGAAGGCTTCAGTGACTGCCACAGCAGAATATTATCCAAACATCTCTTACAAAATCCAAATACATTCTTGTCATATATAAACTCTGTTTGTGGAACTAAAATTAGTGTCCAGACACAAATAGATGAGACAGGAACTGTAAATGATGGTAGCAAAGCAAAAGAAGAAATGCTGAACTCCATTTTCAAATGTTTTTCACAAAGTAAAATTCAGGAATATTGCTCCAATTTAATTGTTGCAGTTTATACTGCAGAAATGAGTGAAACAGATATTTCTATCAGTGATGTTGAGAAGCAGCTGAAACTGGTAAATGCAAACAAAGCTCCAGGACCAAAGGGAAGCCATATCAGATCCTATATCATAGCAGACTTGTGGCCGAATTAATCCTTCTTTCAACTATAATATACTCTAGATTTCTCAGACAAAAAACCATGCCCAGTGATGGGAAGAAAGCATAGGTAATACCCATCTACAAGAAGGATAGCAGAGGTTATCCACGAAACTACCATTCAATATATCCATGTGTTGTACAGTATTAGAAGATATACCGAGCTCATGTAAAATCAGGTATCTCGGACAGAATGATCTCCAACCAACCGGCATGGGTTCCCAACTCATCAGTCATATGAAATCCATCTCAATCTTTTCATATGTGGCATCCTGAAAGCCATGGATCAAGGTAGTAAGCTAGAATCAATATTTCTTGTCTTCTGAAAAGTATTACAGAATCAGTACCATAGCTACACTTATTATCAAAAGTGCAGGTGTATAGAGTACCCCTATTGAGCAAAGTTTGTAACTGGATTGATGTTCTTTTTTGGTAGTGAGGGCACAGCATGTTATCTTTGGATGGAGATTCAGCAACAGATAAAGAAATAACTTCAAGTGAGCCACAGGGAAGTGTGCTGGGACCTTTGCCATTCATGTTGTGTATTACCAACCTTGCAGACAATATTTATAGGTAGAATTTTTGAAATATGATGATGAATTATTTGAAATTAAGTAGGCCTACTATCTGAAAAGAGCTTCACAAATATTCTGTCAGATCTTGATAAGATTTTGAAGCAGTGTGAAGGTTGGCAATTTGCCTTAAATGTTCATAAATGTAAAATTTTGAACTTCATAGAATGATAAAATTGAGTATCCTATGACTGCAAAATCAATGAGTTACATTTTGAATTGGTCAACTTTTACATATTCTGAGTGTAACAATTTGCTGGAGTGTGAAATGGAATGATTACATAGGGTAAGTATTAGGTAGAATACAAGGGAAATGGAATTGGTCTACAAAGGAGATTGTTTACAAAATGCTTGTGTGACCTATCCAAGAATGAATCATTAAGTGTCTGAGACCCATACAAATAGAATTAACATGGGACACTGAACATATAACATATATGAAGGAGTACAGCATGAATGGCCACAGGTTTTGTTGATCCATGGAAGAGCATCATGGAAGCGCTGAAAGAACTGAATTGGCAAAAAACTGAAGATAGCGAATCAAAGGGCTGAAGCTAGGAATTTATTACAATCACCTACCTATCACTCCCATAGTGATCACAAAGACAAAGAGCAGGACAGTGAGCATAAAGACATTTAAACAATAATTCTTTCTGTGCTCCATACGTGGATGGAATGGGAAGAAGACCTAGTAAGTACTCAAAGGGAAGTCCCCTCTGCCATGTCCTTCAAATAGGTTAGTAGAGTATGGGCACAAAGGTAGATGCTAAGTGTAGGTGACTGAATGGATGTATATATAGTGCAATCCATGTTTGTATTGTGTTACAATCAGGAAAAGAAGTGAGAGATTGAAACCAAGAACCAAGACATCAAAACTCCTCTCAATGTGCCACTCTAAATCTAAACACACTGAACACAAAACTGGTCTCCACAGGAAACAAATCGCTAATGCCACTAATGCCATGTAACACAGCCTCCAGCCTTGATAATGACCTCATTTGGGTGATAAAGAGAGTCCACAAGTTCCTCTAGGTATACCATATTCAGATAAAGGCATTTATTGACAATTAGATCCACTAGCACTACCACATTGTGGAGCTGTTGACTGTTAAGTTTCACCTGCTGCTTCAAAGTGTCCAAGACATATCTATAGGGTGAAGAGGGGGTGGTATAGCAAGCCATTCAGGGAGTGATAGGGTGCCCAACTGTTTCCCAAAACAGAAATGTATGGGTACAGCTCTGTGAATGGGGCAGTTGTGGTCTCAGAAGGTGAATGTGTCCTTAACACACTTTTCATGAAAGTGTTGAACAAAGGGCAACAAATCGATCCGGGGCCAGCAAGCCTACCTGAGTCTAGGAAGCAGTGCATTAATGCTCTCGGCTAACCTGGTGGGTAAAGTAATTTCAGGTAGGTATACTGTCAATAAATAAACTACAGTGAAGAGCCTAAGAAACTGGTATTGTATTGTATTGTATTGTATTGAACTGGGGACCTAGAAACGACGGAGAGGCTTCGTCCCTGCCGTAGCCCTCAGTGGTTCATAACCCCACAATAGGCTACAGCTGTCCACTCACCCCACCGCCACCCAACACCGAATCCACGAATCCAGGGTTATTGTGCGGTTTGGCCCCCAATTGACCACTGGGAATGTCTCACACCAGACGAGTGTAACCCCAAATGTTTGCACGGTAGAGTAATTATGGCGTACGCATATGTGGGGAAACTGTTTGTGCAGCAATCCAGCAATCACTGACATAGTGTAACTGAGACAGAGTAAGGGGAACCATCCCGCATTCACCAAGGCAGATGAAAAACTGCCTTAAAAACCATCCACAGACTGGCCGGCACACCGGATCTCAACACTAATCCACCAGGCAGATTTGTGCCGGGGACCAGCACACCTTCCCATCCGGAAAGCAGTGCATTAGACCGTATGGCTAACCAGACTGGGGAAAGAAACTGGTACACCAGCCCAATATTGTGTAGGGCCCACTCGAGCACGCACAAGTGTCACAACACAATGTGGCATGGACTCACCTAATGTCTGAAGTTGTGCTGGAGGGAACTGACACAATGAATCCTATAGGGCTGTCCATAATTCTGTAAGAATATGAGGGGGTGTAGTTCCCTTCTGAACAGCATGTTGCAAGGCATCCCAGATATGCTCAATAATGTTCATGTTTAGGGAGTTTAGTAGCCAGCGGAAGTGTTTAAACTCTGAAGAGTGTTCCTGGAGCCACTCTGAAGCAGTTCTGGATGTGTGGGGTGTCGCATTGTCATGCTGGATTTGTCCAAGTCCATTGCAATGCGCAATGGACATGAATGGATGCAGGTGATCAGACAGGATGCTTACATACATGTCACCTGTCAGATGTATCAGGGGTCACAAATCACTTCAACAGCACATGCTCCACACCATTACAGAGCCTCCACTAGCTTGAACAGTCCCCTGCTGACATGCAGGATCAGTGGATTCATGAGGTTGTCTCCATACCCACATATGTCCATGCACTTGATTCAATTTGAAATGAGGCATCACGTTTCCAGTCATCAATAGTCCAATGTCAGTGTTGACAGGCCCTGGTGAGGAGTAAAGCTTTGTGTTGTGCAGTCAGCAAGGGTACAGGAGTGGTCCTTCGGCTCCAAAAGCCCATATTGATGATGTTTCAGAGAATGGTTCACATGGTGACACTTTTTGATGTCACAGCACTGAAATTTGCAGAAATTTATGGAAAGGATGCACGTCTCTCATGTTGAACAATTCTCTTGAGTTGTCATTGGTCCCATTCCTGCAGGGTCTTTTTCTGCCTGCAGCGATGTTGGAGATTGGATGTTTTGCTGGATTCCTGATATTCATGGTACACTAGTGATATAATCATATGGGAAATTCCCCACTTCATTGCTACCTCGGATATGCTGTGTCCCATCACTCATATGCTGACTACAACACCACATTCAGACTCCCTTAAAAATTTTGACAACCTGCCATTGTAGCAGCAGTAACCAATCTAACAACTGCACCAGACACTTGTTGTCATATATTGGCATTGCCAACCACAGCGCCGTATTCCGCCTGTTTACATATCTCTGTATTTGAATTCTCCAGTTTCCTTGACACTGAAAATATTAGTGCAAACATTTAACTGAGTTTGATGAGTACTTGTATACATAATAACATGACTATTTTGAAACATGTGACTTTACTTGGACTGAAATCTGTTTTGTAAATTGGATAAGAAACAATTGCACCATCTTGCAAGTACTGGTAAAGTAGCTAGTCATGGGCAGAACAGATAAAAGCTAAAAATGTTTTAGCAGTAAACTATCTCTCAGTAATATACACTGTCTGTTTTAGAGGAAGCAAAATAATGTTCATTACACAGCACCACTTAATAATTAAGGAGTGCAGCTACATTGGACATGAGGCAACTTTAACACTTTACTACTAAAAGACATTAAAAAAGAAATGGTTATCAAACTTTATGCAACCTAATACACCTGCAATTTGTTTTCAAGCAGAGTAAATTAATCTTAAAAGTTTGTATTATTATTATTATTATTATTATTAACAGTACAAGTCATCTTATGTGAGTCACAGAAAGAGATAACACTGTTATAACCTTTAATCACTAATAAATTGCGTGGATATACAAACGTAGAAACAATAGCTGGTTACATGCTACCAATTCCGTATCGGTCATTCGACTGCCGTGCCGTGACATGCGGCCGGCGCCGTTCGTACCTAGGTGGCGCTCCCACACTCAGCCGAGTTGCGGAGCGCCTCTATCGCCGTTTGCGCGTACTGACGTGGCGGCACTCTTAAATGCCGTGGCACTGTCACAACACTTTTCCCCCCTTGAAAAAAAAAACACTCACTTCCTGGGAGACACAGACAGCGCAGAGACATCCATGGCCTCTTGGGAGGCCCCGAGAAGACCCCGTGGAGAAACACGAGAGTACGGTCGAAAATGTCCAGGACGGAAGCCCGTGCGTGGAACGTGCCTCCTGGACGAGATGATGGGTGAAAACTCCGGAGCAGCATCCATAGGTGTCGTGGACCTGGGGGTGTGCTCCAGCGAGATGGGTCCCGGACAAGGCGGCGTCGCGACTGGGGCCGGTTCTGGCGTACTCGGAAACGGTAGCGACGTCGGCTGGAGCAACACGCACGGGAGATCGGCAAGCAGCGACAGGACTTGCTTCTCGGGCTGGTGGAGGCGAAGGAAGGGGCGGTGGCACCGGCGTGGCCACCACTCGTGGGCGCATCTGGTTGTAATGGCGAAAAACCATGCCGTCGTACGTACGTATTTCACAAAGCCGGCGGCCGCGAAGAGCCTTGACCACCCCTGGAATCCATGTAGGGCGAGATCCATACCCTCGTGCCCACACATCGGCGCCCACCGAGTATCTTCCCGCATGAGGGGACACAGTACAAGGCCTCACAGGGTGAAGCAGGTGCAGTAGAGTGCGCGGTTGGCGGCCATGAAAGAGTTCAGCAGGGCTGCGATCACCCAGAGGCGTGAAGCGATAAGAACTCAGAAAATGCAACAGAGCGTCATCTGTGGAAAAATCACTAAGGAATTTTTTCATCTAGCTTTTGAAAGTGCGGACAAGGTGCTCGACCTCCCCATTCGATTGCGGATGGAAGGGCGGTGCTGTAACATGATGAACCCTGTGTCCAGTACAAAAATCACGGAAGGCCTGCGAAGAGAACTGAGGGCCATTGTCCGTGACAATGGTGGATGGAAGACCTTCTAGTGCAAAGATTTTGGACAAAGCCAGCGTTGTCGCCGCAGTGGTGGGCGACGGACATCGAACAACAAACGGAAATTTCGAGAAGGCGTCAATCAGCAGCAGCCAATAAGTGCCGAGGAAGGGACCGGCAAAGTCAGCGTGCACCCGTTCCCATGGCTGCGCCGGGTCAGGCCACGGAGAGGGCATTGTACGGGGTGCAGCCAGTTGTTGAGCACACTGACCACACGCAGCGACCATGTGGGCAATGTCCAGATCAATACCGGGCCAATAAACGTGCCTGCGGGGCAGGGACTTAGTCCAAGAAATCCGCCAATGGCCTTCATGCAACAGTTTGAGAACATCTTTGCGAAGAGAGGCTGGCACCACAACCCATGGAGATGCGCCATCTGTGGCCAGAAGAACAACACCATCACGAACAGACAGACGAAGGCGCAAGGCATGGTAGTTGCGAAGGGGATCCGATCCCCGGCCCTTGGTCCTGTCCGGCCAACCCCGTTGAACAAAACCGATCACCTGACGCAGGACCGGGTCCCGCACAGTAGCCGACGCGACCTGCGAACTTGTAAGTGAAAAACCCTCGACTGCACGACGTTCTTCCTCATCAATGTGGAAACAGAGTAGTTCACCTCGATCGAAAACCGGGTCGGGGCCCATCGGCAAATGCGACAACGCGTCAGCGTAGGCGTGCTGGGCCGTGGGGCGATAGTGAATCTCATAATGAAAACGAGACAAGTATAAGGCCCAACGTTGCAGGCGGTGAGCTGCCTTATCTGGAAGCGACGCTGATGGGCTCAACAGAGAGACCAGCGGCTTGTGGTCGGTGATGAGGTGAAACTTAGAACCATACAAAAAAACGCTGAACTTTTTTAGAGCATAAATGATAGCGAGCGCCTCCTTTTCGATTTGAGAATAACCCCATTGCGCATCGTTGAGGGTCTTAAAAGCATAGGCGACGGGTTGTTCCGACCCATCCTCATACCGATGGGCGAGAACAGCCCCTAGGCCATACTGGGACGCGTCAGTCGCCAGAACCAAGTGCTGACCCGGACGGAATGTGACAAGACAAGGCGCCGACTGAAAATGAGCCTTCAGGCAGACAAAAGCCTGCTCACACTCGTCGGACCAACAGAAAGGAACGTTTTTGCGTAACAGCTAATGCAGAGGATGAGCTACCGCCACCGCGGATGGAATGAATTTGTGATAATAAGCAATCTTGCCTAGAAACGCCTGAAGGTCTTTTACCCTAGACGGCCGGGGTAGGGCGGTAATGGCCGCAACATGCTGACGTAGAGGACGTATACCCTCACGGGACAAGTGGAAACCAAGATACACGATGGAGGGTTGGAAGAACTGTGACTTGTCCAGATTGCACTTCAACCCAGCCGAATGCAGAACCCGAAACAGTGAACGCAAATTGCGAAGGTGTTCCTCAGTGGAGGCCCCCGTGACAACAATGTCATCCAGATAGTTTATGCAGCCGGAAACGGAAGCCGTGAGCTGTTCCAAAAACCGCTGAAAAATGGCCGGCGCGCTAGCGACGCCAAACGGTAACCGCTGGTACTGATACAACCCACAAGGAGTGTTGATGACGAGAAATTCCTTGGAAGACGCATCCAACGGCAACTGATGGTACGCCTCCGATAAGTCAAGTTTGGAAAAGAACTGGCCCCCAGCGAGCGTGGTAAATAACTCCTCAGGACAGGGAGGAGGATAAGTGTCAATGAGGCTCTGAGCGTTGACAGTGACTTTAAAATCACCACACAATCACAGACTCCCGTTTGGTTTAGAAACCACCACGATTGGCGATGCCCATTTGCTGGAGGTAACAGGAAGGAGAATCCCTGAAGCTGTTAACCTGTCTATCTCAGCCTTGACAGATGCACGCAACGCCACCGGAATAGGGCATGCCCGGAAAAACTTAGGGCGAGCTGTAGGTTTAAGAGTAATGTGGGCTTCAAAATCCTTGGCACGACCCAGACCAGCAGAGAACACGGACGAGAATTCAGAACACCATCCATCCAGCTGTTGATACGGAATATCCTCAGATATGAGGTGCACATCATCATCAATGCAGAACCCGAACAACTGGAAAGCATCATAACCGAACAGGTTTTCAGTGCCCGCATGATCCACCACATAAAACGTGAGGGGCCTAACAACAGACTTGTAGACAGTGGAAGCATCAAACTGGCCAACGATAGGAATTTTCTGTTTATTATAAGTTCTCAGATTTCGCGTAACTGGAGACAAGGGAGGGGAGCCCAAGTCCAAATACGTGCGAGAATTAATGAGAGTTACTGCAGAGCCAGTGTCCACTTGCATGCGAATGTCTTTATCCAGAACACGAACGGTAAGAAACAACTTATTTGTTTGAGAAAGCACACAGTTAACATCCATGTCCGATGCCTCGTCCTCATCGACAGGAACTTTAGGGGACTGACACACAGAAGCAATGTGGCCTTTTTTCCTACATGAATTACACGTGGCCCAATGTTTTGGACACGCGGCCCTGTTATGCTGTACGAAACAACGTGGACAAGAAGGAAGTGCGGAACGAACCTGCTTCTGTGGTTGCTGTTTTCGCTGCGAGCGTGGCGGCCCAACGCGACGTTGTTGACGCGAGTGAACCGCCGCCACATCGTCGATCCCCCGGGGAACCGGCAAATTGTCCGTGTCGAAAGTGGTCTGTATAGCGCCTACATCACACCACGGGTCTATTTGCGCACCAGCAGCGTGAGACACTTCAAAAGATTGAGCGATGCTTACAAGGGAACCTCCCCATCGCACCCCCCTCAGATTTAGTTATAAGTTGTCATAGTGGATAGGCCTTGAAAAACTGAACACAGATCAATTGAGAAAACAGGAAGAAGTTGTGTAGAACTGTGAAAAAAATAAACAAAATATACAAACTGAGTAGTTCAATGGAAGATAAGCACAATAAAGACAACAAGTACGCAGGAGCGCCGTGGTCTCGTGGTAACGTGAGCAGCTGCGGTACGAAAGGTCCTAGGTTCAAATCCTCCATCAAGTGTAAATTTTAATTTTTTATTTTCAGTTTATGTGACAAACTCTTATGTTTTCATCACTTTTTTGGGAGTGATTATCACATCCACAAGAAAACCTAAATCGGGCAAGGTATAATAATCTTTTTACCCATTCGCCAAGTGTACAAGTTAGGTGGGTCGACAACATATTCCTGTCATGTGACGCACATGCCGTCACCAGTGTCGTATAGAATATATCAGATGTGTTTTACTGTGGAGGAATCGGTTGACCTATGACCTTACGATCAAATGTTTTCTGTTCCCATTGGAGAGGCACGTCCTTTCGTCTACTAATCGCACGGTTTTGCAGTGCGGTGGCAAAACACAGACACTAAACTTATTACAGTGAACAGAGATGTCAATGAACGAACGGACAGATAATAACTATGCAAAAATAAAGAAAGTAACATTTTCAGTCGAGGGAAGGCTTGAACCAAGGATCTTTCGTTCAGCAGCTGCTCACGCTACCACGGGACCACGGCGCTTCTAAGCACACTTTGTCCATGATGTTGCTTATCGGCCCATGGACTACTCAGTTTGTATATTTTGCTTATTTTTTCACAGTTCCACACAACTTCTTCCTGTTTTCTCAATTGATCTGTGTTCAGTTTATCAAGGCCTATCCACTGTGCCAACTTATAACTAAATCTGAGGGGGGTGCGATGGGGAGGTTCCCTTGTTAGAACTTCCGACAACGACGGGTTTGGCAGTTGTAAAGCACGTTGCCGAACTTCTTTATCAGGAGCAAGCCGTACAATAGCATCCCTAACCATTGAATCAGCATAAGACTCATGATGAGCGTCCGTGACAAACTGACATTCCCTACTCAGACTGTGTAGTTCTGCCGCCCAAGCCCGGTAACATTGATGGGGCTGTTTATGACACCGGTAGAACGCCACGCGGGCGGCAACGACGTGGGTGTTTTTTCGGCAATAGTTAGACAATAAGTCACACATTTCTTGGAAGGACAGAGAGGCAGGTTCCCGCAGCGGGGCTAACTGAGATAGCAGCTGATAGATCCGTGGGGAAATCCAAGATAGAAATAACGACTTACACATAGGAGCGTCGACAACGCCGAAAGCCAAGAAGTGTTGCCGCAAACGCTTCTCATAATCCTCCCAGTCTTCAGCGGCCTCGTCGTAAGGAGGGAATGGAGGCGGAGAAGAGGAAGACAGACGATGAGTAAGCGACGTCGACAACGCCTGAATAGCAGTTGTCAGCTGCGTTTGCTGTTCAATGAGCGCTTGCATAAGCTGTTCCATGTCTGCCCCGACACGAACACACAAATCCACAACGCAGGAACAAAAATATCCGACCTCGTCGCCAAAAAGTGTTATAACCTTTAATCACTAATAAATTGCGTGGATATACAAACGTAGAAACAATAGCTGGTTACAAGCTATCAATTCCGTATCGGTCATTCGACTGCCGTCCCGTGACTTGCGGCCGGCGCCGTTCGTAGCTAGGTGGCGCTCCCGCGCTCCGCCGAATTGCGGAGCGCCTCTATCGCTGTTTGCCCGTACTGACGTGGCGGCACTCTTAAATGTCGTGGCACTGTCACAACAAACACTATTCAAGTAACTGTGGGATGGTATATGATGAAGCCCTGGCACAGTGAGGCATAACACAAGGTTAGTTCTGTAAGTCAGTGTCTGCTGTGATAAGATTTTTCCAGGATCAGTGATGGTCAGAACTGGTCGGAAGTGTACTCTGAGGGCTGATCGCACAATCTCAGGATAGCTAACTGAGGAACAGGCTAACCAGAGGTTAGCTTGGAGTGTGCATTGTATGATGCCATTTTATTCCCTGGTTAGTTATTACCAGAATAGCGTTCCCATCCAATTATCACAAAACTGTTTGCTTGAGGATATGTTGAGGCTGGTAGATACTGTAAATGAGTTCAAGAGTGTACTGGAAAACACAAAAACTACTGCAGTCTCATTCAATGAAAATATTAGTGCAAACATTTAGCTGAGTTTGTTGAGTACTTGTAAGCATAATAACATGGCTATTTTGAAATACACTCCTGGAAATGGAAAAAAGAACACATTGACACCGGTGTGTCAGACCCACCATACTTGCTCCGGACACTGCGAGAGGGCTGTACAAGCAATGATCACACGCACGCCACAGCGGACACACCAGGAACCGCGGTGTTGGCCGTCGAATGGCGCTAGCTGCGCAGCATTTGTGCACCGCCGCCGTCAGTGTCAGCCAGTTTGCCGTGGCATACGGAGCTCCATCGCAGTCTTTAACACTGGTAGCATGCCGCGACAGCGTGGACGTGAACCGTATGTGCAGCTGACGGACTTTGAGCGAGGGCGTATAGTGGGCATGCGGGAGGCCGGGTGGACGTACCGCCGAATTGCTCAACACGTGGGGCGTGAGGTCTCCACAGTACATCGATGTTGTCGCCAGTGGTCGGCGGAAGGTGCACGTGCCCGTCGACCTGGGACCGGACCGCAGCGACGCACGGATGCACGCCAAGACCGTAGGATCCTACGCAGTGCCGTAGGGGACCGCACCGCCACTTCCCAGCAAATTAGGGACACTGTTGCTCCTGAGGTATCGGCGAGGACCATTCGCAACCGTCTCCATGAAGCTGGGCTACGGTCCCGCACACCGTTAGGCCGTCTTCCGCTCACGCCCCAACATCGTGCAGCCCGCCTCCAGTGGTGTCGCGACAGGCGTGAATGGAGGGACGAATGGAGACGTGTCGTCTTCAGCGATGAGAGTCACTTCTGCCTTGGTGCCAATGATGGTCGTATGCGTGTTTGGCGCCGTGCAGGTGAGCGCCACAATCAGGACTGCATACGACCGAGGCACACAGGGCCAACACCCGGCATCATGGTGTGGGGAGCTATCTCCTACACTGGCCGTACACCACTGGTGATCGTCGAGGGGACACTGAATAGTGCACGGTACATCCAAACCGTCATCGAACCCATCGTTCTACCATTCCTAGACCGGCAAGGGAACTTGCTGTTCCAACAGGACAATGCACGCCCGCATGTATCCCGTGCCACCCAACGTGCTCTAGAAGGTGTAAGTCAACTACCCTGGCCAGCAAGATCTCCGGATCTGTCCCCCATTGAGCATGTTTGGGACTGGATGAAGCGTCGTCTCACGCGGTCTGCACGTCCAGCACGAACGCTGGTCCAACTGAGGCGCCAGGTGGAAATGGCATGGCAAGCAGTTCCACACGACTACATCCAGCATCTCTACGATCGTCTCCATGGGAGAATAGCAGCCTGCATTGCTGCGAAAGGTGGATATACACTGTACTAGTGCCGACATTGTGCATGCTCTGTTGCCTGTGTCTATGTGCCTGTGGTTCTGTCAGTGTGATCATGTGATGTATCTGACCCCAGGAATGTGTCAATAAAGTTTCCCCTTCCTGGGACAATGAATTCACGGTGTTCTTATTTCAATTTCCAGGAGTGTAAGTTAAAGGGTCAGTTGTTTGTTGTTTTACCAGTAAGAGATATTTCTGTATTTCCTAATGAAGTATGGGAAAAAACATGCAACAGTTTCCATTCACAAACAACCTCACATAGATCAAAAGAGTAGCTACAACCGATGTACGATTTTTTGTTCAACAAAGAAACACATATATATTTTGGCCAGAAAAGGTAGCAGAGGCTACAAAATGGTTCAAATGGCTCTGAGCACTATGGGACTCAACTTCTGAGGTCATTAGTCCCCTAGAACATAGAACTAGTTAAACCTAACTAACCTAAGGACATCACAAACATCCATGCACGAGGCAGGATTCGAACCTGCGACCGTAGCGGTCTTGCGGCTTCAGACTGCAGCGCCTTTAACCGCATGGCCACTTTGGCCGGCAGCAGCAGAGGCTACAGATTGGTGGTACCCCGTACATGGAATGTAAGTTCCAAATTGTGTGCAATGAAATACATGACTGCATAAAGTTCTCAACAGAAGGAAATCATTTCGATTCAGATGCATTTCGAGACTTGATAACATTCTATCAAATATGGTGCATGGTGAATTGTAAGTAGGCACATAATATAGAAGCAACTGTGAACTGCAGTCTGCTTCATGAAATAGTTGGTCTTTTCAGAGTCTCCAAACAAAAGTGTGACAACATGACATCATGGAGATTGATGTGACTGACAATTCTGAGAGGTATTACTGGCTAGCTTGTTGTTTTATCTACATCTTAAAATTATTAATTCATTACAGCAGGACAGGTGTTCTACAGATAATACCTTTGCTGAATTACTGAATGTTATTTGCGCACCAACTTTTGTAGTTCTTGGGCATATATGCAAGTGCTGTTTCTATGATCTGGTGATTATTAATAATTATATTGATAGTATGTACATATGAAGAATGAGATACCAACATTTAAAATAAACAACCATAGTCTTTTTATAATTCTGTGGTAGAAATCTATCTATGGTGCATATTCAAACTGGAGGCTGTTGTTATTGTATCTCACTAAAAAATTTTTGAGGAACAGTAACTATTTCATACATAATTTTGGCTTGTGCATTCATCTCTAGCAGCTATATGTAATCTGTGAGGGAAGGGAAAGTAATTGGAGGCGTGACATCTTCACTGTGTTCCTCCTTCTGTTCTACATTCATTTCAGCTTAAAACTGTTAATTTAGTTTTCAGAATAAAAGTACCTGTCAAATGTGGAAGAACTAGCAGATTTGCAGATATTGCCACCTCAAAAAGTAGCATGACAAGAACCAGAGAAGGGAGGAAGGACTGTATCAGTTAAAAAAAGATATGAAGCTCAAAATTAGAATAAAAAAACCAAAATTAAAACAAATGATTTTAGAAGACAAGTACATATATATATATATATATATATATATATATATATATATATATATATATATATATATGGACAGAACGACATCACTATAGGGAGAATATTTGAGTGTCAATAGTAACTGGTTCATTAGTGAAACAGAGTCATTCCTGAAAGAAAGAAAAGAATGACATGAGGCGGTTTCTGCGACATTTCAAGAGAAATTTAAAAATATAACTTGCCAGTCTATCCTTCCACTGTTATGATTACGTAGATTCAGTAATTAAAGATCCCTGTCAGCTGAATGACAAATACCTAAGTTCTTATAATACACAGATGACAATTTCTTTATGACAAATGTGGATGTGGTTATGTGGATAATACCAATAACTGAGAAAAAGCTGATAGTGTTCTTAAACAGTGATCTACCAGGCAGTGGCCCCATCTGACGTGAAACCAGACCGCCTGCAACACGGGAACAGGCATTACTCGTGGTGAGGGTGGTGGAGTTGGTGGGCCCCCCAGAACAGACCCACTGTGTGTGGCTGCACCTGGTCGAAGTGACTGGATGTCTGTCTGTCAGGAGTGTGGATAATGCACAGGCACCAGCCTCAATGATGGCTGGAACCCAGTTTGGCCGGTGGCTGAAACCACGAGCCCGAGCCAGAACCGTTGCAGAGCTGGTAACGTGGCAGATGTGGTGTAGGATGCAGCAGATGAAGGAGGGTCTGTGGTTGGCATCCCTGTAGCAGCTGCCCCGAACACTTGTCCTCCAACGGAGTGAAACAGTACGAACTCAAAAAATGGACTAAAGCATCGTCAGGGGACCTGCCAGATACATACGTCCGCATCTGAGTTTTAAATGTCCAAACCATGCATTTGGCCTCATCATTAGACTGAGGATGAAACGGGAGAGCTTTGAGATGACAAATATTACTAACCTGACAAAAAGATTCAAATTCTTGAAAAACGAACTGGGGACCGTTATTGATAGCCACAGTACACATAAGTCCATCAACTGCAAAAATCTTAGACAGGGCCAAAATAGTGGCTGCCACAGACATGGACAGATAATGCGCCACATAGAGAAACTTGGAATGGCCACAGCCAGGGTTCAAATGGTTCTAAGCACTATGGGACTTAACATCTGACCGAGCGAGGTGGCGCAGTGGTTAGACACTGGACTCGCATTCGGAAGGACGACGGTTCAATCCCGCGTCCGGCCATCCTGATTTAGGTTTTCCGTGATTTCCCTAAATCACTCCAGGCAAATGCCGGGATGGTTCCTCTGAAAGGGCACGGCCGACTTCCTTCCCCATTCTTCCCTAATCCGATGAGACCGATGACCACGCTGTCTGGTCTCCTTCCCCAAACCAACCAACCAACCAACTTAACATCTGAGGTCATCAGTCCCCTAGACTTAGAACTACTTAAACCTAACTAACCTAAGGACATCACACACTTCCATTCCCAAGGCAGGATTCGAACCTGCGACCGTAGCAGCAGTGCGGTTACAGACTGAAGCACCTAGAGCCGCTCGGTCACAGCGGCCGGCCACAGCCAGGGGTTTTTCCAACCGACTGTGCTGCAGAAAAGAGAGGATCTAACTAAGCACAAGTTCCATGGTGACAGTCAGTGCTATCATGGCGCTTGTGATGGGTAAACCATCGACCGCACTCTGGTTCTCAGTATCTAGACAGGAACAAAGCAACTAGTCCTGACAAAACGCCAGGTCTGACCCGACTGGAAGGCGAGATAAGGCATCGGTGTTGGCATGTTGTGATGTTGGCCGGTAACAGATCTGATTATGACATGGGAGCGGAAGATAGCCCCGCCCCCTGCAGATGATGTGCTGCTGTGTCCGGCGTGGAAACTGAAGGGCAACCAGTTGCTTGTGATTAAACAGAACTTAGAACCATACAAGAAGATATGAAATTTCTTGAGGCCGAACACAATCCCTAAAGCCTCGTTTTCAATCTGAGAATACCGTGATCAGCAGGTATTAAAGTCTTAGAAGTGTAAGCAGTAAGTCATTCAGACCCGTCTGCGTATTTGTGCACCAACACCACTCCTAGACCATGCTGAGAGGCATCTGTAGCCAACATGACATGCTGACCCAGCTGAAAAGTGGCCAAACACGGGGCATATTGAAGCATATACATCTACATTTATACTCCGCAAGCCACCCAACGGTGTGTGGCGGAGGGCACTTTACGTGCCACTGTCATTACCTCCCTTTTCTGTTCCAGTCGCGTATGGTTCGCGGGAAGAACGACTGTCTGAAAGCCTCCGTGCGCGCTCGAATCTCTCTAATTTTACATTCGTGATCTCCTCGGGAGGTATAAGTAGGGGGAAGCGATATATTTGATACCTCATCCAGAAACGCACTCTCTCGAAACCTGGCGAGCAAGCTACACCGCGATGCAGAGCGCGTCTCTTTAAGAGTCTGCCACTTGAGTTTGCTAAACATCTCCGTAACGCTATCACGGTTACCAAATAACCCTGTGACGAAACGCGCCGCTCTTCTTTGGAGTTAGATGCTGGACTCGCATTCGGGAGGACGACGGTTCAATCCCGCGTCCGGCCATCCTGATTTAGGTTTTCCGTGATTTCCCTAAATCGCTCCAGGCAAATGCCGAGATGGTTCCTTTTGAAAGGGCACGGCCGACTTCCTTCCCCATCCTCCCCTACTCCGATAAGACTGATGACCTCGCTGTCTGGTCTCCTTCCCCAAAACCAACCAACCAATCGTCTTTGGATATTCTCTATCTCCTCCGTCAACCCGATCTGGTATGGATCCCACACTGATGAGCAATACTCATGTATAGATCGAACGAGTGTTTTGTAAGCCACCTCCTTTGTTGATGGACTACAATTTCTTAGGACTCTCCCAATGAATCTCAACTCAACCTGTTACCCACCTTACCAACACATAATTTTATATGATCATTCCACTTCAAATCGTTCCGCACGCATACTCCCAGATATTTTACAGAAGTAACTGCTACCAGTGTTTGTTCCGCTATCATATAATCATACAATAAAGGATCCTTCTTTCTATGTATTCGCAATACATTACATTTGTCTATGTTAAGTGTCAGTTGCCATTCCCTGCACCAAGTGCCTATCCGCTGCAGATCTTCCTGCATTTCGCTACAATTTTCTAATGTTGCAACTTCTCTGTATACTACAGCATCATCCGCGAAAAGCCGCATTGAACTTCCGACACTATCTACTAGGTCATTTATATATACTGTGAAAAGCAATGGTCCCATAACACTCCCCTGTGGCACGCCAGAGGTTACTTTAACGTCTGTACACGTCTCTCCATTGATAACAACATGCTGTGTTCTGTTTGCTAAAAACTCTTCAATCCAGCCACACAGCTGGTCTGATATTCCGTAGGCTCTTGCTTTATTTATCAGGAGACGGTGCGGAACTGTATCAAACGCCTTCCGGAAGTCAAGGAAAATAGCATCTACCTGGGAGCCTGTATCTAATATTTTCTGGGTCTCATGAACAAATGAAGCGAGTTGGGTCTCACACGACCGCTTTTTCCGAAATCCATGTTGATTCCTACAGAATAGATTCTGGGTTTCCAAAAACGACATGATACGCGAGCAAAAAACATGTTCTAAAATTCTACAACAGATCGACTTCAGAGATATAGGTCTATAGTTTTGCGCATCTGCTCGGCGACCCTTCTTGAAGACTGGGACTACCTGTGCTCTTTTCCAATCATTTGGAACCTTCCGTTCCTCTAGAGACTTGCGGTACACGGCTGTTAGAAGGGGGGCAAGTTCTTTCGCGTACTCTGTGCGGAATCGAATTGGTATCCCGTCAGGTCCAGTGGACTTTCCTCTGTTGAGTGATTCCAGTTGCTTTTCTATTCCTTGGACACTTATTTCGATGTCAGCCATTTTTTCGTTTGTGCGAGGATTTAGAGAAGGAACTGCAGTGCGGTCTTCCTCTGTGAAACAGCTTTGGAAAAAGGTGTTTAGTATTTCAGCTTTACGCGTGTCATCCTCTGTTTCAGTGCCATCATCATCCCGGAGTGTCTGGATATGCTGTTTCGAGCCACTTACTGATTTAACGTAAGACCAGAACTTCCTAGGATTTTCTGTCAAGTCGGTACATAGAATTTTACTTTCGAATTCACTGAACGCTTCACGCATAGCCCTCCTTACGCTAACTTTGACTTCGTTTAGCTTCTGTTTGTCTGAGAGGTTTTGGCTGCATTTACACTTGGAGTGAAGCTCTCTTTGCTTTCGCAGTAGTTTCCTAACTTTGTTGTTGAACCACGGTGAGTTTTTCCCGTCCCTCACAGTTTTACTCGGCACGTACCTGTCTAAAACGCATTTGACGATTGCCTTGAACTTTTTCCATAAACACTCAACATTGTCAGTGTCGGAACAGAAATTTTCGTTTTGATCTGTTAGGTAGTCTGAAATCTGCCTTCTATTACTCTTGCTAAACAGATAAACCTTCCTCCCTTTTTTTTATATTCCTATTAACTTCCATATTCAGGGATGCTGCAACGGCCTTATGATCACTGATTCCCTGTTCTGCACTTGCAGAGTCGAATAGTTCGGGTCTGTTTGTTATCAGTAGGTCCAAGATGTTATCTCCACGAGTCGGTTCTCTGTTTAATTGCTCGAGGTAATTTTCGGATAGTGCACTCAGTATAATGTCACTCGATGCTGTAACCAAAGCAAATTCTCGGTCACAAGCTGGGGACCAGAAAAAGGGGAAGTTTTTACGCAAAAGCGCATGCAGGGGTGAGCAACAGTGGATGCGTAGGGTAAAAACTGACGTAACTTTACTTAAAAACGCCTCAGTTCTGTAAAGTATGTCGGCAGCAGCAAAATCACAATTGTGTCAACATGGAGACACGATGGTTTACCACTGTGCGCGAAAACCTCAAAATCTAGGCACTCATAGAGGCTGTCAGCTGTTCTAAAAAACGCTGAAGAATTGCGAGAGCGTTAGCAACACTAAAAGGCATGCGTTGATATTGGTATTGGCCGAAAACTGTATTGACGAATAGTGGCTTCGTTCAAGGGGAGCTGGAGATACACTTCCAACAAATAAATCTTGGGAAAGAAGTGACCGCCTGATAATTTTTCGAGAAACTCGTCAGGGCAAGGCAAAGAGTGTGTATTTATCATGGATTGTGCGTTAATCGTGACACTGAAGTCGCCGCAGAGGCGAAGCTTACCCGTCGGCTCCTTGATGGTGACCAGTGGTGTACCTCATTCACTGCAAGAAATAGGCCGAATGACACTGAGCGACGTCAAATGATCCACAACAAGGAAGGTGAGAGAGCAAGCAACAGATTTGTAAGAGACAGGAGCGGAGAACTGGCCTAGGATCGGAATCTACTGTTTACTGTAACTAACTTCCGTGAAAACTGTGTGAAGGGAGGGGGAAGAAGCCCAAACCCACGTACGTTTGTGCGTTTACTAAAGTCACTGCACCTCAACTTGCATTTTTAGCGATTTATTAAGCACATGCAAATCCATAAACAATTTTTTTGAGGGAGACATAGTAGAGATACAGCTTATATCCATTGGTGCTACTGTGTCAGCCATGTTTGAAGAGGACTTACATACCGATGCACTATGGCCTTTCTTTCGACACTTGTTGCAAACAGACAACACTTAGGGTCCGCAGCAGGCTCGTTTTGGATGAAACATTATGTGAAAGAAGGAAGGAGGGCACGCGGCCGCTGTTGTGGCGCGGCCTGTTGCTGCTGCGGTTGTAGCCGACGCTGCCCCATTCGACGCTGAGTCGAAGATTGTACTGCTGCAAGGGCTTCTCCGTCATCCTCAACACTTGCAGTGTGCCTAACAGGGGTTGAATGAGCAACTTCCAATAGCTTCCCCCACGCAGCAATCTGATTGCCTGCGGCCCATGACACTTCAAAGGACTATGGTATATTGAGCACATCCGTCAGTGTCGGATTCTCTGATGGAAGTGCCTTTTTGTGGATTTCCCTATCCAGGCTCAGACGAATAACATCACGCACCACGTGATCAACGTAGGATTCGTGATGGTGGCTAGTGACAAATTTACAATGACGGCTCAACCCATGTAATTCTGCAGCCCATGCTTTGTAAAATTGGTTTGGGCGTTTCTGACAATGGTAAAATTCTACATGCATCGCAGTGACATGCGTACTGTCACAGTAATAGGTTGAGAGAAGCTTGCACATTTCATCAAATGATACACTGGACTGTTCTTGCAAAGGCGTAGATTGCACGACAACTGATAAATGCGCGGCGGAAGCCAGGAAAGAAATAAAACCCCACCAGGTTTGCATCTCCCATGTAAAAAACCTGGAAATTTTGTCGTAACTGTGTCTCGGAGGAGTCCCAATTTTCAGTTGAGTCATCATATACCGGGAAGAGTGATGGTTGCATTGACGGGAGAGTAACCTGCCGCGAACATGAAGACGCCACTTGATTGAGAGTGGTGACGATAGCTTACCGTTGTTATGCGAAAGCTTGCTGCTGGGCAATGATACATTAGAATATTTCTTTCATCGAAATGTTTCACAGATAACTCAGCAGTGACTCTAACACGCGGAGAAAACGTAACTCTCACTCGTCGCTAAGTTTTGCTATAGCAAAAACAAACGCAGTTTATGGAACATAGTACTTTATGGAGTGACACGTAAGATACAATGAAGTACAGGTAGTGCGTAGCGGTGAATGCAATGATTGGAAAACAGTAATACAGGTTCCAAAATACGCCGAGAACTCGTTGGCGATCAATTAACCTTCAAGTACACGTGCTGTTTCTGGTAACGTACAGTCACGTGTGGGGTCTAGAAGTACCCCAACAGTGTTTAGGTGTTCTTACAAGTAATTACTGGAAATAACTTGGACATTTTTATATTTACATAATAAAAGACAGTGTATTTATTATTTCAGTCGTTTATTGTGCTTATACTGTATTAATCAGTCTTAAAAGAAACTTAAGCCATTTACAAAAAACATGTCATTTTCATTTTCTGTTTGTATAGCTCAGTTAAAATGACATAAAAATCAACAAATACTAACTTCTAATTAAACTTTTTTTTATTTTGTACAGAATTGGAGCATAAAATCAAATGAAAATTATAAAACAGAAAAAACTAACAAGACAAAAAAAAAATGACACCACATTGTGTGCCTACAAAATCATTCGTTTCCTTTGGCTTCACAGGACAAACAAAAATTGATTGCCTCTGAATGAGGCTTACAAATACATTGTTTGCAAGTGTTACATGTTAGAGAGCTCTTTTTATCTTTCGACCTTGGACAAATATAACATCTTCGCTATTTAGAAGCACTAGGACCAGGCTCATCTGCATTAGGGATCGAAAACATTTGTCCTCGTCCTCTGCCAACCAATTTGCACATAATTTCCCGTACATCTTTGGCCAGCTTTGGGTTATTTTACAATCTCCTGCAAACGTACGGCTTTACAAGACTCATCGCAGTGGACTTTATGTATTCTCTTCTGCTGACTTTTTTATTTGGATTAGAACCGACCCAAAGAACATATCCGTTAGCAAGAGAAATATGCAGCATTGCAGCAAAGATTGCGTTCGGCCATCTTCTTGTTCTACGTGAGAAAGAGTAATTTGAGCATTTCAAATCCAAGGCATCAGCATCTCCCTTAGTCGCATTGTGAAAGTCTATAATTGCAGGTTTCTTCGATTGTTGATTTACAGACACTCAGTGATGCAACGAAGATAGTAAAACTACACTTTTATGCTTCTTTGGAACGAATGATACCAACGTCTTGTCCCGAACAAATCTAAATAATGCAAATAATGATGATTGAGTGGGTCTTCTTTTATCAGACAAAAACTGATAGCCGGCCGGTGTGGCCGTGCGGTTCTAAGCGCTACACTTTGTGACCGCTACGGTCGCAGGTTCGAATCCTGCCTTGGGCATGGATGTGTGTGATGTCCTTAGGTTAGTTAGGTTTAAGTAGTTCTAAGTTCTAGGGGACTGATGACGTCAGATGTTAAGTCCCATAGTGTTCAAAGCCATTTTTTGAAAAACTGATGAGGAATTTCTCGTTTGTTTTTTCGTACAGTACCCACGTATGTTAGTCCTCGTTTCAATAATTCGTCTACTAACTCAACAGACGTAAACCAACTGTCTCCAGTGATATTCTTATTAGTTCCATAAAATGGCTCTGCAAGTTTTAGCACATCCTGTGTTGGCACTACGAAAGGGATATTTCTTTGGGTAAACGGTTTTCCAGAGTATATAAACGCATTACATAAGTAATGAGTTTTCGCATCACAAATACACTGCATTTTCAGGCCATACTTTCCAGGTTTACTTGTGATAAACATTCTGACTGAGCACCTTCCTCGAAATTTTACCAACATTTCATCAGCACATAAATATTCTGAACAAGAATAGTTCGCGCTACAATTGTTAATAAACTTTTCAAAAATTCCTCATATCAAAGCCAGTTTATCTGTAGATATTCTTTCTTCTCGTGTGCTGATGTCATCAAAGGTTACATTGAAATGAATGAAGAAAAATCTGTGTATCCCCATTACACCTCGAAAAATGTCTCTTCTGGTAAAATCAGTCGCCCATAGCGATCTAACATTTTCATGATTTGACTTGAATATCGACGTAAACAGAAGTAATCCAAGGTAAGCTCGTAACTCACAGCAATCAATGTCGTTGGCATAATACGGCCGTAATAATGGAGGTGAATATTTGTCCTCAAGTTTTTTGTTGGTACAGTGCACGATAGTCTCAATCACATCATCGGTACATAATAGCTCCCAACTCTCTATAGGCGACATTTCACGTTTACAAGCAGCAGGTCCCTTCAGTCCCGCGCGTTCTTGTACAATATTGTGCTGTAGTACACGAGATGAATCTGAGGCAGATTTATTCCATTTGAATCTGTTCTTACCGTAGAAATAGTTCCCTGAGCTTTCTTCGTCTTCTTCACTAGAAGAAGAGCCTCGATTTAGCTATATCTCTGAACCAGAGACGTGTTCACTGTCTCGTGGTCTTGCGGTAGCGTTCTCGCTTCCCACGCCCGGGTTCCCGGGTTCGATTCCCGGCGCGGTTACGGATTTTTTCTGCCTCGTGATGATTGGGTGTTGTGTGATGTCCTTAGGTTAGTTAGGTTTAAGTAGTTCTAGGTTGTAGGGGACTGCTGACCATAGATGTTAAGTCCCATAGTGCTCACAGGGGAACCTGCCCATCGCACCCCCCTCAGATTTAGTTATAAGTTGGCACAGTGGATAGGCCTTGAAAAACTGAACACAGATCAATTGAGAAAACAGGAAGAAGTTGTGTAGAACTGTGAAAAAAATAAACAAAATATACAAACTGAGTAGTTCAAGGGAAGATAAGCAACAATAAAGACAATTCGAACGCTGGAGCGCAGTGGTCTCGTGGTAACGTGAGCAGCTGCGGAACGAAAGGTCCTAGGTTCAAATCTTCCACCAAATGTAAATTTTAATTTTTTATTTTCAGTTTATGTGACAAACTCTTATGTTTTCATCACTTTTTTGGGAGTGATTATCACATCCACAAGAAAACCTAAATCGGGCAAGGTAGAAGAATCTTTTTACCCATTCGCCAAGTGTACAAGTTAGGTGGGTCGAAAACATATTCCTGTCATGTGACGCACATGCCGTCACCAGTGTCGTATAGAATATATCAGATGTGTTTTCCTGTGGAGGAATCGGTTGACCTATGACCTTACGATCAAATGTTTTCTGTTCCCATTGGAGAGGCACGTCCTTTCGTCTACTAATCGCACGGTTTTGCAGTGCGGTGGCAAAACACAGACACTAAACTTATTACAGTGAACAGAGATGTCAATGAACGAACGGACAGATAATAACTATGCAAAAATAAAGAAAGTAACATTTTCAGTCGAGGGAAGGCTTGAACCAAGGATCTTTCGTTCAGCAGCTGCTCACGCTACCACGGGACCACGGCGCTTCTAAGCACATTTCGTCCATGATGTTGCTTATGTGGCCCATGGACTACTCAGTTTGTATATTTTGCTTATTTTTTCACAGTTCCACACAACTTCTTCCTGTTTTCTCAATTGATCTGTGTTCAGTTTATCAAGGCCTATCCACTGTGCCAACTTATAACTAAATCTGAGGGGGGTGCGATGGGGAGGTTCCCTTGTCAGAGCCAGCCGGTGTTCACTGTGTATCGAATCATGATCACTGATGTCATCAACATCTTCGTCTGGGTCATTTAATTCTGTGTCTTCATCTTCTGAGTCAGTGCTTTCTTCCAACAGTCGTGCAATATCCTCATCACGAAGAAAGCGAGTCATTGTTGTAAATATACTGAAATAAGAGGAAATTACTGTATTAGCATATTGTACACTACTGGCCACTAAAATTGTTACACCAAGAAGAAATGCAGATGATAAACGGGTATTCATTGGGCAAATATATTATACTAGAACTGACACGTAATTACGCAATTTGGGTGCATAGATCCTGAGAAATCAGTACCCAGAACAACCACCTCTGGCCGTAATAACGGCCTTGATACGCCTGGGCATTGAGTCAGTCTGAGCTTGGATGGCGTGTACAGGTACAGCTGCCTATGCAGCTTCAACGCGATACCACAGTTCATCAAGAGTAGTGACTGGTGTATTGTGACGAGCCAGTTGCTTGGTCACCATTGACCAGGCGTTTTCAATTGGTGAGAGATCTGGAGAATGTGCTGGCCAGGGCAGCAGTCGAACATTTTCTGTATCCAGAAAGGCCCCGTACATGACCTGCAACATGCGGTCGTACATTATCCTGCTGAAATGTAGGGTTTCACAGGGATCGAATAAAGGGTAGAGCCACGGGCCGTAACACATCTGAAATGTAACGTCCACTGTTCAAAGTGCCGTCCATGCGAACAAGAGGTGACCGAGACGGGTAACCAATGGCATCCCATACCATCACGCCAGATGGTACGCCAGTATGGCGATGACGAATACACGCTTCCAATGTGCGTTCACAGCGATGTCGCCAAACACGGAGGCAACCATCATGATGCTGTAAACAGAACATGGATTCATCCGAAAAAATGACGTTTTGCCATTCATGCACCCAGGTTCATCGTTGAGTACACCATCGTAGGCTCTCCTGTCTGTGATGCAGCGTCAAGGGTAACCGCAGCCATGGTCTCCGAGCTGATAGTCCATGCTGCTGCAAACGTCGTCGAACTGTGCGTGCAGATGGTTGTTATCTTGCAAACATCCCCACCTGTTGACTCAGGGATCGAGACGTGGCTGCACGATCCGTTACAGCCATGCGGATAAGATGCCTGTCATCTCGACTGCTAGTGATACGAGGCCGTTGGGATCCAGCACGGCGTTCCGTATTACCCTCCTGAACCCACCGATTCCATATTCTGTTAACGGTCATTGGATCTCGACCAACACGAGCAGCAATGTCGCGATACGATGAACCGCAGTCGCGATAGGCTACAATCCGACCTTTATCAAAGTCGGAAACGTGATGGTGCGCATTTCTCCTCCTTACACGAGGCATCACAACAACGTTTCACCAGGCAATGCCGGTCAACTGCTGTTTGTATATAAGAAATCGGTTGTAAACTTTCCTCATATCAGCACGTTGTAGGTGTCGCCACTGGCGCCAACCTTGTGTGAATGCTCTGAAAAGCTAATCATTTGCGTATCACTGCATTTTCTTCCTGTCGGTTAAATTTCGCGTCTGTAGCACGTCATCTTCGTGATGTAGCAATTTTAATGGCCAGTAGCGTATACAAATCAATAACTGGAATCTTGTTCTGTTCTTATAACATACATATGACGCTATTATTTTATGATAAATATGAGTGGGCTTTTGTGGATAGTACTAATAAACGAGAAACACAACAGCTATGTTCTGTTACTGAGGAAGCATTACCTATTTTTTTAAAGAAAAAATGCTAACTTTCCTGTTAATCTTACTGTGTTAAAGCTAGCTTGAGTAAGCACAAGTACTTCACAGGCTTCAGCGAATAAAGGTAAGTGGGAAATAGTGATACTGGTCTGAAGCATTAATGAGCTGTGGTCCTTATATTTTCACTAAAAGGCAGAAAGTTGTTCTGACAGTGCTATGGTGTTTGCAAAAATGGTGACTTCCAATAGAAAACAGAGTGGAACAATATTTTCTGCTATTGATATAATGTGGCTATTTATCAAAACGTTATGCAACATGAAAAATCATTGTTTTTGTCTAAAACTGAAAAATCTGTTAATACAAATAGTGCTCATAATTGGCGTGGTTTTTAGATTTCGTTAAGTCTATTATGGCACTGTCTGCTAAATAAAACGAAACACTCCTATCCACTAGGCCTACTGCAGCAATTGCAACATACGCCATATAAACAAGGCTATTTTGGCACGAATCGTCATTTTAATGTGCCTAATTTGCATAAATAACACAACGAAATTCACAAAGCACTGACATAAAATGCACATTACTGTAAATAAAAACTGTTATTTTATAAAACAGAGAAGTCTCTCTTGTCCATCATATGCTGCAGTTTCTCACATACAAGGTTGAAAAGACGAAGTGTGGTTTCCTTTGATAAGCAAAATCTGGATACAAAGTTCGTAATTGTCAGATTCTCCGAAACACCTGGGGCGACGTCTCACTTTCTTCTCATTCCTCATTCTCATGAACAGTTCAGCCAAAAATCTCATAATCGCTGTTCCTTCTATCTTGAAAACTTATTCCTCAGTTAAGCTCCCTAAGCGGCCAGGAACTGCCGCTTAAGCTATCCTAAGTTTATACTCCGACTATGCGTTATTCCGGGTTCGTACAACGCGTTTCTCGCGCAATTCCGAGAATAAAGCTTAACTGGCTGCTACCCAGAAACTGTACAACCGATCCTGATGAGGAACCAGGGAAAGATCGGCGCAATCGCCCAGAATATCTCCCTATGATGACTGGTTTCTTAGATGTCGTGCACCAGCTTCAGTAGTGCTGAGGTCGATGTATGCAGTGCATACTATTTACTGGCATGTGACTTGGTGGAGGGTGGGGGGTGGGGGGGAGATAGTCCCATACTGGCTGTACCTCCTGTCATTGATTGTTACACCACCAGACAGCGAGAGTAGCGCCTGCACTACTGGCGTTCCGAGTTTACGGCAATATTATGCAGACAGTATATCGTGGCAGTCGGCCGTGACCGTAAGCAAATGAGAACTTAGACTAACCCAGGAGAGAGGAGCGGTACTGGGGAATAAGACCCGCCACTCTCTCGAAGGGCTGCCACCCTACTTCCCCGTTCTATGCTTCCACGAAAGCAGTTTGACATAACGGTCATAGGGATCGGTGATTCCTTTCGTTGTGGTGAGAGTCTCATTCGAATCCGTTTATGCACCAGGATTAGTCTCTTCAGTCATTTCAAAATAAGATAAAAAGCAAGCAATCCACAACACAAAGCAAACTGTAGTAAACAAAGAAGTTAATACTAACTACATTGGTAGATTAATCTGCCACGAGTAATGAGTATGATGGGCAAACATCTATTAGGCGCACTACGAATGTAGTGTTGTGGACATGTTGGGAATGTGGGTCTCACGGGGAGCGTGCAAGGGATAAGTCCCTGCAGACGCACTATCCTCTGTGCCCGCGGTGGCTCAGATGGATAGAGCGTCTGCCATGTAAGCAGGAGATCCCGGGTTCGAGTCCCGGTCGGGGCACACATTTTCAACATGTCCCAATGAAGTATATAAGCGCCTGTTTGCAGCGAGGGTGTCCATTTAATTATCATTTCATTACTAACTACAACGTCATTGTTTGCTGCGGTTGGCAGTGGTAGTTCAGGCGCGACCTCTATCGGTATCTTATGCAACTACACTTCAAAACACACCCCATCTAAAACTGCCATGATACAGTGTCCACATAACAACAAGTCAAATTGTTGTGTTGTGCTGGCTTGCTAGTCAGAACTGTTGTCATCATAACTGACTTGCAGACATCTATATCAATTGTGGACGATGACTGAGGCTAGACGACTCATAGGACGTGGGTTTCTTCCTTCATCTACATCTACATGATTACTCTGCAATTCACATTTAAGTGCTTGACAGAGGGTCCATCGAACCACAATCATACTATCTCTCTACCATTCCACTCCCGAACAGCGCGCGGGATAAACGAACACCTAAACCTTTCTGTTCGAGCTATGATTTCTCTTATTTTATTTTGATGATCATTCCTACCTATGTGCCGGCCGAAGTGGCCGTGCGGTTAAAGGCGCTGCAGTCTGGAACCGCAAGACCGCTGCGGTCGCAGGTTCGAATCCTGCCTCGGGCATGGATGTTTGTGATGTCCTTAGGTTAGTTAGGTTTAACTAGTTCTAAGTTCTAGGGGACTAATGACCTCAGCAGTTGAGTCCCATAGTGCTCCGAGCCATTTGAACCATTTTTTTCCTACCTATGTAGGCTGGGCTCAACAAAATATTTTCGCATTCGGAAGAGAAAGTTAGTGACTGAAATTTCGTAAATAGATCTCGCCGCGACGAAAAACGTCTTTGCTTTAATGACTTCCATCCCAACTCGCGTATCATGTCTGCCACACTCTCTCTCCTATTACGTGATAATACAAAACGAGCTGCCCTTTTTTGCACCCTTTCGATGTCCTCCGTCAATCCCACCTGGTAAGGATCCCACATCGCGCAGCAATATTCTAACAGAGGACGAACGAGTGTAGTGTAAGCTGTCTCTTTAGTGGACTTGTTGCATCTTCTAAGTGTCCTGCCAATGAAACACAACCTTTGGCTCGTCTTCCCCACAA
The DNA here is from genome assembly GCF_021461395.2 of Schistocerca americana. Taxonomy (NCBI): domain Eukaryota; kingdom Metazoa; phylum Arthropoda; class Insecta; order Orthoptera; family Acrididae; genus Schistocerca; species Schistocerca americana. The sequence goes on from NC_060130.1 coordinate 294,272,788, forward strand.
TATTTTCTATGTGGTCGTTCCAACCGAAGTTGTTCGTAATTTTAACACCCAGGCACTTAGTAATAGTCGGCTCGCAGCCGTGCTAGCGTGCAGAGCTGCTCCGCGCGCCGTGTGACGCTCCGCTCTTGGCGGTGTTTACTTCCGCGTCGCGGTGTTTGTGTCTATCGAGTCCAGTACTAACGTACACCATGGCGCACTCGTACCGCCGTGCAACGATCAAAGTAACGTTTCAGGCCGAACATCCACGACCCAGAGCTTTCGAAGTCGAACAGTTCATACGTGAGGATCTACGTTTGAACCCCCAGGACGTAATCGGCATACATTTTTCCATCACTGGAAGTGTTGTCTACATCAAGATGCCGACGGAGGAAATTTGCAATGATATAATTCACCGTCATGCCACCAGACTGAAATTTAAACACTCTGATGGACATATGGGTGCTGTGACAGTCGCCCATGCTGGATTCGGTCTCCGGACATTGCGGGTGTTTGAACTCCCGTTCGAGGTGCCTCAGGATGTGGTCATTGCCGCTTTCCAACCATATGGCACCGTCTTGGGTCACGTCGCGGAGAAGTGGCAAACATTTACGACCTACCCCGTATTAAATGGCGTCAGGCAAATAAAAATTGAGCTGACGAAACATGTCCCATCGTACCTGCTGATTGGCGGTGTGAGGGCCATCGTCATGTATGATGGACAGCCACGAACGTGCGCAGGATGTGGCCAGGAGGGACATGTACGTTCCGAATGCTTACACCGCCGTTTAATACAGACGCCGTTACGTGAAGAGACCCAGGCTTCGACGGTCACGTCCTTACCCATCACCTACGCCAAGGTTGCACAGGACCCCGTCGTACCAATCTCGATTGCGCCAGCAGCATCGTCAACGCCACCCGCCGCAGCACAACGCGCCGAGGACACAAGCACGGCGTCACCTCCAGTGCTCGCTTCAGGACCGTCCGGTTTGCAGACCGAAACCGATGTTCCTGTTGGAACCGTGGACGTCGACCTCGGTGTCGTGCCGACGTCTGCCTTTGTCCAGACGGGTTCGGCGTCAGACGACGGGCGACCACATTCTGATTCAGAAGGCCACATCAGAAAACAGCGGTCGCCTCGCAAACACAGGAAACGACGACGAACGCCTTCGGATGACGCCCTTTCTCAGACGGCCCCACGTGATGTCGACCTGATGTCTGACGGTGATCTCCCACATTGCGTCCAGTCACGCGATGTGGCAGCAACAGGAGCCCCTCCTGTGACGCCTACTCTCCCAGCCAGGGACGTGTCCTCGCCGTTGTCAACGAATGATCACAGCGGTCCCCCTGCCACTCATGTTGCGGAATCCACAACACCCGTTCCGGAAGTACGTGACCGTCACATGTCCACGTCGTCAGCTTCCTGGGCCGATGACGTTGAAGAAGAAGCGGAACAGACTGCCAGCGTGTATGCACAGCAGTCCACCTCGGCGACACTGGGGCTGGCGCCCCGCCAGTAATTATCACCACTGCGGGACCACCGGCGGGTCTCCACCTGCCGGCTACTTCTACCGCACGTTCTGCAAATACTGAGGATGGCCGCACACAGCAATATCGTATCGCCACGATGAATCTTTGCCACCATTCGTGCCCCCCATAAACTGGCCATGTTCAGAGACACTATTTACTCTGCGGATGTGGATATAGCACTCTTACAAGAGGTGTTTGTGGCTGACTTCCTAGTTCCCACCGGATACAACGCCCATGTTTCCCCCGCATCCGATACCGGTAGCGGCGTCGCCATCCTGCTACGCGACGGACTCCCTGCAGAGGACGTCATCTACCTCGCCACTGCGCGAGGTATGGCCCTCACACTGTTCGGCGTGCGTATTATTAATATCTACGCTCCGTCCGGCACTGCCCGCCGTCATGACCGACAAACTTTTTTTGCCGAAAGCGTCACACCCCTCTTCACCGGTCCGCAGGACGATTTGGTACTCGGTGGGGATTTTAACTCGACACAAGAGCCCGCGGATCAACTCCCGTGACATTCCCCTTGTGCATCTCTCTCAGTGGTCATCGACCGTCTCCGACTTGTTGACACATGGAAGAAGCTCCACGGAATTCAACCGGGCTATACATTCTACACCTCTCACTCGTCAAGCCGCATAGATCGCATCTACGTTACCCGCTCCCTTGCTGATGGCACACGTCATGCGGAAGTCTGGCCCTTGGCCTTTTCAGACCATGATGCATACCTCTGTGACGTCACTCTCGCCCGACAGCAAGTGTGGCATAGTCGTGGTCTGTGGAAACTCAATGTCGCTCACCTGACCTCCTCAGACTGTCGCCGTATGGTCGAAGAAGCGTGGGCACGCTGCCACCATCGTCGAGAAGCCTATGACTCCACCTTATCATGGTGGCTCTCCTGTGCAAAGCCGACCCTCAGGAAGACTCTGATGAGTTTTGGGAAGGAATTAAAGGCGTGGCAAACTAATACCCTGCACTTCTACTACACCATTCTACGTGACTGTGCGACGATGCCTTTCTCGCCAGCCCGGCAGTCGATGGTCCATCGCACGAAGGCGCAGATCTCCTTGATCATGCGGCGTAACTTGGAAGGCACTGTAGTCCGTTCTCGAGCTTCTAATCGAATCCCTCAAGAACGTCCGTCGATGTACCACCTTCTTCAGGAAAGACAACGACGACGACGAGCTCTGATCCAAGTCCTCACTGATGTGGAAGGGCGCCGGCACGACACCCAACAAAGCATCGGTCGTGCTCTCCATGCTCATTTTGCCGGGCTATACGCAGCCGTACCGCATTCTGCAGCACTGATCACAGAAGTCGCTCAGCTCACTACGAACACTCTTCCGGAGGATGCAGTGCATGACCTCCAAGACGACGTAACCACAGATGAAGTGGTAGATGCTATCAAGGCGGGTTCCGATAACAGGTCTCCTGGACCTGACGGTATACCCATCGAATTTTATAAAAGTTTTCAGTATTTGTTGGCTTCCACGTGGACGGCAATCGCACAAGAGCTGATGTCACCGAGGACAGTGGTCCCGAGCGCCTTTCTAGAAGGAATTATTATCCCCGTACATAAACCGCGCGGGTTATCGAGGGTCCAGGACTATCGACCAATTACTTTGCTCAACAGCGACATGATAATATTCACACGGCTACTGGCATCGCGACTCAAGAAGGTCGCACGTTACGTCACATCCTGCGACCAGACTTCCCTAGGAGGCGACAACAACATCCGTACGGCCCTTTGCCGTTACAGAGACATGATAGCATTAGCGCATCATCAGCGTCTCCCTGGCGCCTTGGCTTCACTGGACTTTAGCCAGGCTTTCGACCGTGTTGACCACTTCTATTTACGGACAGTTCTTCAGCATATGGGTTTTCCTGGCGGTATTGTAACAGTGGTTATGCGCCTGTTGAGTAGTGCAACCTCTAAAATCATGTACAATGGTCGTCTTACACCGTCCCTGGTCATCGCACGATCTGTACGGCAAGGATGCCCTCTTTCCACGATTTTGTATGCTTTCGCCTTGGAACCCCTGCTCCAGGGCATGCGCCAACGTTTGGAAGGCATGGCTGTGCAAGGCCACCGTTTTTGTTGTACAGCCTACGCAGACCACATAGTACTATATCTGCGCAGTGAAGATGAAGTACGAGCAGCACTGGCATGGATGGCGACTTACGGCGAAGCGTCGGGGAGCTGCCTCAACGTGTCAAAATCCAAGGTCCTGCTCATTGGTGAGGGCTTGCCGGAGAGATGCGCTGCCCCCCTTAGTGTCGCCGCCACCATACGGTGTCTTGGACTTGATTTCACAGCAGACCTGCGCCGCTCAGCGGCTATCAATGGTAGACGCTTGCTACAGACAATCAGAGCAAATCTCGCAGATCACCGGCTACGAGCTCTCGACGTTATCCAACGCGCGCAATACGTGAACATGTATCATGCTTCCCGTATACCACACGTGGCTCCAGTACTACCAGTCCCAAATCTCCTGGCGCGACGACTGTTGATGGCTTTCGGCTCCTTCGTCAGCTCAGGGATGTTATTCAAGGTGCAGTATGAATCCCTTGCACTGCCACGAGATCGTGGCGGGGTGGGACTCATCCACGTGCCGACTCGTGTCAAGGCACTATACGTCAGCTCCCAACTCAAACTTTGGCATCGTTGCCCGCAGAGCCTTACTAGCCTCCTGCTTCACAGCTTTGCACCGGCCTCCTTGTCCGCCCTAGTACTGATATCGACCATTCCAACCCCCTTTTATTACATCCAACGATTTTTCCTGGAGTTCAGTTATATCTACCGGTCCTTACCACTTACACGTTTGTACCTCACGAAAACAGTCTCCGAATTGTTACAACAGTGCCGCCCGTCCAACCCCATCGAACGTAAGTATCCACAGTACATGTGGCGACACATATGGAAGGCGATCCATGCGCGTTTTCTCGAATCAGACGTTCAATCAGCGTGGTACATCACCGTGAATGGCAAACAAGTTAACCGAGATCGTCTGCACCGCATCCATCTCGCCGATTCATCCCTCTGCACCCACTGTGGCGTGGATGACACGGATGTCCACCGGTTCCACTGTGGCACAGCGCTAGACGTCTGGACACTTGCGCGGCGAATTTTGGCGTTTCTTACTCGCCAGACACCGGCTCAGATCGACGTCCACATGCTTTTGTACCCCGATAAGACTTTCTACCCCTCCGCCAAAACTAACTCTGTGAATTGGATCTGTGGCCACACGATCCGCTATCTTTTTACTTCAGGCGACAAGTCTACGCTAGGATATTGGACTTATCTCAACGAACGACACTGCGTCCTGATACGCAACCCACGCTATAAACAATATTTTTCTAATTTCTTACGGAGCACTTTCGATGACCCACCTAGTAGCTGGAACGTCCAAGCCCTGAGAAGCTGAAAACTGTATAAAACGAACCGAACTGAATAGACCTGCTACCCAGAACTCACGCCTACGCCGTGAGAAGACACGTTTGGACGAGCTGGCATGCTGTAGGCGGATACACTTCAGGAGCTCCTGTAAGAACTGGACTTTAACTACAAGTCGCATGACGACTTAAAAAGCTTTTCCTTATTTCTTCCTCATAGTTTGTTCTTAAAGGAAAAAGAAATTTCATTTTGACTTTGAGAAACTTTTTTTTGTTCCAAAGGATTGCTTCTTCGCCAACAAGACGAAGGAGACTCATTTTTGTTTACTGGAAGGAGAAACCAGTATAATCGGAGTCTTTGTTTTCTTTCGAAAAAAAAAACTTTTCCTTATTTATTCCTCACAATTTGTTCTTAAAGGAAAAAGAAATTTGAGTTTGGCTTTGAAAAAAAAGAAGATGTTTAGGTCTCGGAGTCTTATGGCAGAGGTCTCGGGTTCGTTTCCGCCTCTGGCACTTTTTTTTTTTTTTGTTATTCCACCAATTACTCAGAAAGTTTTCAAAAAAAAAAAAAATGGCTCAGATGGATTGAGCGGTTGCCATGTAAACAGGAGATCCTGGGTTCGAGTCCCGGTCGGGGCACACATTTTCAACATGTCCCAATGAAGTATATAAGCGCCTGTTTGCAGCGAGGGTGTCCATTTAATTATCATTTCATTACTAACTACAACGTCATTGTTTGCTGCGGTTGGCAGTGGTAGTTCAGGCGCGACCTCTATCGGTATCTTATGCAACTACACTTCAAAACACACCCCATCTAAAACTGCCATGATACAGTGTCCACATAACAACAAGTCAAATTGTTGTGTTGTGCTGGCTTGCTAGTCAGAACTGTTGTCATCATAACTGACTTGCAGACATCTATATCAATTGTGGACGATGACTGAGGCTAGACGACTCACAGGACGTGGGTTTCTTCCTTCATCTACATCTACATGATTACTCTGCAATTCACATTTAAGTGCTTGACAGAGGGTCCATCGAACCACAATCATACTATCTCTCTACCATTCCACTCCCGAACAGCGCGCGGGATAAACGAACACCTAAACCTTTCTGTTCGAGCTATGATTTCTCTTATTTTATTTTGATGATCATTCCTACCTATGTAGGCTGGGCTCAACAAAATATTTTCGCATTCGGAAGAGAAAGTTAGTGACTGAAATTTCGTAAATAGATCTCGCCGTGACGAAAAACGTCTTTGCTTTAATGACTTCCATCCCAACTCGCGTATCATATCTGCCACACTCTCTCTCCTATTACGTGATAATACAAAACGAGCTGCCCTTTTTTGCACCCTTTCGATGTCCTCCGTCAATCCCACCTGGTAAGGATCCCACATCGCGCAGCAATATTCTAACAGAGGACGAACGAGTGTAGTGTAAGCTGTCTCTTTAGTGGACTTGTTGCATCTTCTAAGTGTCCTGCCAATGAAACACAACCTTTGGCTCGTCTTCCCCACAATATTTTCTATGTGGTCTTTCCAACTGAAGTTGTTCGTAATTTTAACACCCAGGTACTTAGTTGAAGTCGCTTGTGAGGAACGGTGTCAAAAGCTTTCCGGAAATCTAGAAATACGGAATCAACTTGAGATCCCCTGTCAATAGCGGCCATTACTTCGTGCGAATAAAGAACGATGTTTTCTGAAACCATGCTGATTACGTATCAATAGGTCGTTCCCTTCCCTTAGGAAGAAAAATGTCAGAGCCATGTTGGTCATAGCCGAAGATCCTGCATCCCCTTCCCCCTTAAGGAAAAAGACAGCAAAGCCATTGTATCACTGCCACGGAGCCTGTACTCCCTCGGGAAGAGAGAGAGGGAGACAGCAATACCCTCCCAATGGTAGAAGGTGGAGCATGAACGGGTGTCGACAATGGGATTGGTGCCTCCCCCAGGTAACAGAGATGTCCAATTGTGTGCAGCGAACCACTGACAGCTGCAGCCTGGACTCTGGAACTGGTACCAGAGGTTCAGAGGTGTCACCACATAGACATTGATGGAACAGTGTTGACAAAAAGAGTGGGCATGACTGAAGATGAGAAAAAGACTAAGGATTTGATGCCGTTTGAGAACTGGAAGGAAGGTATACGGAAAAGAAAAGAGAGGAGTAGTGGAGAAAGTGGCCCATTGAGTGGTCGCTGCCATTCCCTGCATAAGACGATGAAAAGCAAGAGGGTGCAGAGCCAGAAAATCGGTCTGCTGAGCACTAGACGCCATGCTGTGAAAAGGAACATGAAAGGAAATGGTATGCTTCAGAGAAGAAATGAGGAATGGATCATTCCTTAGGAGCCGAGAGCTCAGCATGTAATGCTATTGTAAATATAATACTGCCATTAATCTGTATATTTAAAAAATTTTTTTGTTTCATAATAATTATGATAAATTAAGAAAATACTATAACGAGAGTAAGCCTTTGTTAAGTGTAGTTTATCTATTTAAAATAACCTCTTTGACGTAGGTGAAATAAATGTATTAAAACATATTTTGTAAATAATTGGGTAATATGTAAAGTACAACTGTAATTAATTATGTCAATTTTGTATGTATATGCTGTTATGCAATTGTAGATGGTTCACACTTAGGTTTTTTGTAAGCAGAAGTGTAAATTGAAAAGGTGTAGGGGTCATAGGTGGAACGGAACTCCGTTCTGTGGTGGAATGGAAAAGTGGCGTGGCGCGCGAGTGAGAATTGGCGCGCGAGTAGCACACAGTCGGTAGCTGCCCTGCAAGTAGTGAACACGCATTACGTTGGTCAAGCACTAGAGGCCCCGAATTTAACTGAAAGACTGGGGTTTGGCATCGGACATGTTCTACATGATTGGCGCTGTACGGCAATAAATTAATAGCTCAGAAATTTTGCAATTTTATCGTCGCCACCAAGAGGAAGACAGAGCTATGTACATCAATAGCCGTACCTGCGCAATGTTACTACGCAGCACCGCCTCACGCCACCTTCGACATCAGTAACAGGCAAAGTACTTTATTTAGAAGTGTATCACGGTATGAACTACCTATCTTCAATCAGTGGAATATAAGTCTTAAATGTACCTTTGTGTTTGACCGTGATTTTCCTATGTCATTTACCTCAGTAGGGTCCTTACCTAAACGAATTTATTCTGAGTATCCTGATGTTTCTTGAAGCTTGAATAATAGTAAATTACTGGCAAGAGTACTGTTTTGGTAGTAAATCCTGAAAATCATTATTAAATACTAAAGTTTGCACGTATCAGTTTAAGGGCCACCGCTTTGCGTGACCATGTGGATAAGTTTTCAATAGTATTTATGAAAGTAAAGTAACATAATTGTTTAACTACAACAATCTTAACAGTAATTGTTCACGTTGCTTCTCCATGTCAAAGAAAGCCAGACAAATATTGGTGTTAGTAAAACGTTAACAATTAACAGTCCTACAGAAATGAAATTTAGTCGCGTTAAATAATAGTTTTGGTTATACGAATGATAGCTATAAGTTTAATATTTTTTGTATCCTTGTTGAAACATATGTGTGTCTTCTTTAAAAAATTACTGAAGTGTAGTGATAAATTCCATAAGCAACAGAAAGTGGGATTAATAGTACTTACTGCCAAGTGACCGTAGTAAGTGAAAGTAGTTATTTATTGAGTGTCGAAAATTGACTTCATCTTTTTGTATAGACACTGTGCCCGATTTGGGCTGGCGGCCGTTTTATTAAGCGAAACAGTTTATTGTTATAACAGGTTTTGTCTGATAAAAGATTTCCAAAAGTAATTATTCTCACTGCTTTTCCCCCAAACTGTATGATTCGGAGAAAAATAGTTCGATACTTTACCATTGGGTTGAACACGGTTAAAATCTCTCTCCGAGAGTCGATGGTTTGGAGTGTTAGTGCTGCGTGATTTTGTGGTGGTGTTCCTGCCGCTACTTACTGCACAGTTCTGACATTCGGAATCGCGGATCTTCTGTCTTTACAGTGGTAGAACTTAAACGTTCTGGTACCGTATTGACGAGAACGCGAAAGTAACGTTGCAAGCAGAACTGAGTGGGCTGTCGGAAAGAGGGCAGAGCACCAGAGAAATACACTGAGTCGTCAACTGCTGATGGTTGGCGGAGCTCTGCAGGAAGATGATCACCAGAGTCCTGGAGGCAGTTGACCTTTGGAGCCTTAGAGGTGGCTGATCCTTTGAGCCCTGGACATGGTTGACCCTGGAAGCAAGATGACACTGGAGGCTGGATGACCCAAGTGACAAATGATCCTGGAGAGGGATGACCCCAGAAACAGATGATCGCCCCCCCCTCCCCCCAAAAAAAAGATTCTGGAGACAGATGACCCCAGAGGATGGTTGATCTTGGAGACAAATGATGCCAGAGTTGGATGACTCCAGAGCCAGATGACCCAGGAGAAGGATGAAGCTAGTGTGCAGTCCTAAAGCATCGGCTGCACTCTGAGCAGCACAGTGTCATGAAATTGCATCAAGAAGGTGCTGACCCACGTGCCAATGGAAAGAGCGGGCAGCGCCGCACCTCCAGGAAGACAGAGTTCAGCATCCCCAGTCGACGCTGATTTAACCAGCTGCCCATCGCCGGTCACCCCAGTTCGGTTGCGGACTTCGAGAGCATCAGTACTGCGTATTCTGTGAGTAGTAATATAGAATACAGTACTTGTACGTAGGAGGCACAGAAAGCACGGGAATCAAGAGAGTTAATTTTACTTTCTTTTTGGAAATAAAGAGTTCAGCTAATCTTCAAGTGATCTGTACAGATGATTTAGGATTCCTGTCACTGGCCATCGCAACTTTCTCCTTCCTTGCTTGTGTCGATGCTGACTCCCACAGTAGCCAACACAATATCTGTCGCCGCAGATTACAGAACCTATGCTGCCTTCGCTCTTCGCCGCTCGGTACAGCGCGTCACTAATACCGGTTGATCAAAAAGTCAGTATAAATTTGAAAACTGAATAAATCACGGAATAATGTGGGTAGAGAGGTACTTGTTTGGAATGACATGGGGTTTTATTAGATCAAAAAAAAAAAAATACAAACGTTCAAAAAATGTCCCACAGATGGCACTTCATTTGATCAGAATGGCAATAATTAGCATAACAAAGTAAGACAAAGCAAAGATGATGTTCTTTACAGGAAATGCTCAATATGTCCACCATCATTCCTCAACAATAGCTGTAGTCGAGGAATAATGTTGTGAACAGCACTGTAAAGCATGCCCGGTGTTATGGTGAGGCATTGGCGTCGGATGTTGTCTTTCAGCATCCCTAGAGATGTCGGTCGAACACGATACACTTGCGACTTCAGGTAACCCCAAAGCCAATAATCGCACGGACTGAGGTCTGGGGAACTGGGAGGCCAAGCATGACGAAAGTGGCGGCTGAGCACAGGCTCACCACCAAACGACGCGCGCTAGAGATCTTTCACGCGCCTGGAAATTTTTTTTTTTTTGTTCTAATAAAACCCCATGTCATTCCAAGCATGTGTGTCAATTTTTACCTCTCTATCTAAATTATCTACGTATCTACATCTACATCCATACTCCGCAAGCCACCTGACGGTGTGTGGCGGAGGCTACCTCGAGTACCTCTATCGTTTCCCCCTCTATTCCAGTCTCGTATTGTTCGTGGAAAGAAGGATTGTTGGTATGCCTCTGTATGGGCTCTAATCTCTCTCATTTTATCCTCATGGTCTCTTCGCGAGATATGCGTAGGAGGGAGCAATATCCTGCTTGACTCCTAGGTGAAGGTATGTTCTCGAAACTTCAACAAAAACCCGTACCGAGCTACTGAGCGTCTCTCCTGCAGAGTCTTCCACTGGAGTTTATCTATCATCTTCGTAACGCTTTAGCGATTACTAAATGATCCCGTAACGAAGCGCGCTGCTCTCCGTTGGACCTTCTCTATCTCTCCTATCAATTCCATCTGGTACGGATCCCACACTGCTGAGCAGTATTCAAGCAATGTACGAACAAGCGTACTGTAACCTACTTCCTTTGTTTTCGGATTGCATTTCCTTAGGATTCTTCCAATGAATCTCAGTCTGGCATCTGCTTTACCGACGATCAACTTTATGTGATCATTCCATTTTAAATCACTCCTAATGCGTACTCCCAGATAATTTATGGAATTAACTGCTCCCAGTTGCTGACCTGCTATATTGTAGCTAAATGATAAGGGATCTTTCTTTCTATGTATTCGCAACACATTACACTTGTCTACATTGAGATTCAATTGCCATTCCCTGCACCATGCGTTAATTCGCTGCAGATCCTCCTGCATTTCAATACAATTTTCCATTGTCAAAACCACTCGATAACCACAGCATCATCCGAAAAAAGCCTCAGTGAACTTCCGATGTTATCCACAAGGTCATTTACGTATATTGTGAATAGCAACGGTCCTACGACACTCCCCTGCGGCACACCTGAACTCACTCTTACTTCGGAAGACTTCTCTCCATTGAGAATGACATGCTGCGTTCTGTTATCTAGGGACTGTTGAATCCAGTCACACAATTGGTCTGATAGTCCATATGCTCTTACTTTGTTCATTAAACGACTGTGGGGAACTGTATCGAACGCCTTGTGGAAGTCAAGAAACACGGCATCTACCTGGGAACCCGTGTCTATGGCCCTCTGAGTCTCGTGGACGAATAGCGCGAGTTGGGTTTCACACGATCGTCTTTTTCGAAACCCATGCTGATTCCTACAGAGTAGATTTCTAGTCTCCAGAAAAGTCATTATACTCGAACATAATACGTGTTCCAAAATTCTACGCCGGCCGGAGTGGCCGAGCGGTTAAAGGCGCTACAGTCTGGATCCGCACAACCGCTACGGTCGCAGGTTCGAATCCTGCCTCGGGCATGGATGTGAGTAATGTCCTTAGGTTAGTTAGGTTTAAGTAGTTCTAAGTTCTAGGGGACTTATGACCACAGCAGTTGAGTCCCATAGTGCTCCGAGCCATTTGAACCAAAATTCCACAACTGATCGAGGTTAGAGATATATTCCGTGGTCTATTAAGTTTTCAAATTTGTACTGAGTTTTTGATCACCCAGTATATCTCTCTTCAAATTTATACTGAGTTTTTGATCACCCGGTATGTCTCTCTTTTCGTTCAGAGGCACAAGGCTACTAATTGTTTATATAATTTTGTTGCGGTGCTCCTCTCATTAAAATGCCGCCTTCTGCACCACCTGAGTTTATGCCTCCAGCTATTGCTGGCTGCGATCTAATGCAGTTTATTCAGTTTCAGAATTAAGAACTGTCGCAGTTGGTGACGGCAGTCAAGCAGCTCATTAATGCAGAAGCCGCTGTTGCATTAGCTCCGCCACAACTGCCAGCCACATCTATGGCCGGCCGTTGTGGCCGTGTGGTTCTAGGCCCTACAGTCTGGAACAGCGCGACCGCTACGGTCGCAGGTTCGAATTCTGCCTCGGGCATAGGTTTGTGTGATGTATTAGGTTAGTTAGGTTTAAGTAGTTCTAAGTTCTAGGGGACTGATGACCTCAGAAGTTAAGTCCCATAGTGCTCAGAGCCATTTCAACCATTTGAACCACATCTGTGGCACCCCCTCCATGCATATCACCGGTCCGTGTGTTCAGTGAACAGCAAGAGGAATGGAATGAGTACTACGCTCAGTTCAATGTTCATTGTGCTACACGTCAAGGGCAAGGTACTGTGAAACTTTCTTATTTCCTATCAACAGCCAGCACAGGAGTTCCATCTACATTCATCTACATTTATACTCCGCAAGCCATCCAACGGTGTGAGGTGGAGGGCACTTTACGTGCCACTGTCACTACCTGCCTTTCCTGTTCCACTCGCGTATGGTTCGCGGGAAGAACGACTGCCGGAAAGCCTCCGTGCGCGCTCGAATCTCTTTAATTTTACATTCGTGATCTCCTCGGGAGGTATAAGTAGGGGAAGCAATATATTCGATACCTCATCCAGAAACGCACCCTCTCGAAACCTGGACAGCAACCTACACCGCGATGCAGAGCGCGTCTCTTTAAGAGTCTGCCACTTGAGTTTGCTAAACATCTCCGTAACGCTATCATGCTTACCAAATAACCCTGTGACGAAACGCTCCGCTCTTCTTTGGATCTTCACTATCTCCTCTGTCAACCGTACCTGGTACCGATCACACGCTGATGAGCAATACTCAAGTATAGGCCGAACGAGTGTTTTGTAAGCCACCTCCTTTGTTGGTGGACTACATTTTCTAAGCTCTCTCCCAGTGAACCTCAACCTAGCACCCGCCTTACAAACAATTAATTTCATATGATCGTTCCACTTAAAATCGTTCCGTACGCATACTCCCAGATTATTTTACAGAAGTAACTGCTACCAGTGTTTGTTCCGCTATCATATAATCATACAATAAAGAATCCTTCTTTCTATGTATTCGCAATACATTACATTTGTCTATGTTAAGGTTCAGGTGCCACTCCCTGCACCAAGTGCCTATCCGCTGCAGATCTTCCTGCATTTCGCTGCAATTTTCTAATGCTGCAACTTCTCTGTATACTACACTCAGAAATTATTCCCATCCAGTAAGCCGGAGTTGTTAGTTTTTCAAGATTTAGTTTATTTCTTTCCTGGCTTCCGCCGCGCATTTATCAGTTGTTGTGCAACTTACGCCTTTGCAAGAACTGGCGAGCGTATCAGTTGATTGAATGTGCCAGAGAGTAGGATACGTGAGCAAATTGTTAAGCATTTTGATCCTACTATGAAAAAAGTGTTACAAATTACTGAACATCAGGATTCGTTTGATAGTGCCGTGGAATCCTTCCAGGTAGCTCCCATTTGCAGTGAAACGCAAAGTGACGTACAGGTATGGCCTCCCGACCGACCGCCGCGCACAAATCGGCCGCCGCGCAGCAGCAAGAGTAAACAAGTGTCAGTGCGTGTGTCTGCTGTGAAATCATGTCTCCGCTGCTTTTTCGCGCATGAAAGACAATATTGTCAAAAAGAAAAGTTCAAATGTGTGTGAAATCTTATGGGACTTAACTGCTAAGGTCATCAGTCCCTAAGTTTACACACTACTTAACCTAAATTATCCTAAGGACAAACACACACACCCATGCCCGAGGGAGGACTCGAACCTCCGCCGGGACCAGTCGCACAGTCCATGACTGCAGCGCAACATTGTCCTTCGAGGAAAGCGACTTGTTTTGCTTATGGAAAGCCTGGTCATGTACAGTCTGTGTGCTTGCAACAGAAAAATTCACGTTCGCTCTCGTATGCGTGGAACACGTTCTCACTCACTGAATGTAGTTTTTTCTAAACAGGCTACCAGTACTAGTAATGACCGAATTCAGGATGTGCCTTCACCCGCCCAAGTGCTGTGCAACGACAGCCAAACAAACTTTTTGGAACTTAGTCATTTCTGGACGCTGTGTGCGACTTCAGTTAGACACTGGCGTCTCCATTACGTTGCTTAATCGCGCAACTTGTGAACGGTTGGGCTCTCCACAGTTGACAAAATCTTGCACGCAACGTACTGTATATAACGGTCAGGACTTTCCAGTGCTGGGTACATGTAGTTTGACAGCCACATTCCAATCTAACACCAGAACAGTGACATTTGCAATTTTGCGTACACGTGACTGTGAAAATATTTTTGCGTTAGATTCTTTTGATTTGTTTGGTCTTCATATTCAGGACAATGTACTTTCTGTTTCTGGTTTCAACTCAAAAGACAGTCTTACTCAATTATTTGTGGAGTTTCCTGATTTATTTTCTGGAGGACTTCGTAGAACAAATAATTTTGTGGCACACGTTACAATGGAGGACAAAGCACAACCTAAGTTTCATCGAGTGCGACCCGCCCCTCATGGACTTAGAGACAAAGTTTTACATCTACATCCACATCCATACTCCGCAAGCCAACTGACTGTGTGTGGCGGAGGCTACCTTGAGTACCTCTATCGGTTCCCCTTCTATTCCAGTCTCGTATTGTTAGTGGAAAGAAAGATTGTCGGTGTGCCTCTGTGTGGGCTCTAATCTCTCTGATTTTATCCTCATGATCTCTTCGCGAGATATACGTTGCAGGGAGCAATATACTAATTGACTCCTCGGTGAAGGTATGTTCTCGAAACTTCAACAAAAGCCAGTACCGAGCAATTGAGCATCTCTCCTGGAGAGTCTTCCACTGGAGTTTATCTATCATCTCCGTAACGCTTTCGCGATTACTAAATGACCCTGTAACGAAGCGCGCTGCTCTCCGTTGGATCTTCTCTATCTCTTCTATCAACCCTATCTGGTACGGATCCCACACAGAAGAGCAATATACAAGCAGTGGGCGAACAAGTGTACTGTAACCTACTTCCTTTGTTTTCGGATTGCATTTCCTTAGAATTCTTCCAATGAATCTCAGTCTGGCATCTGCTTTACCGACGATTAATTTTATATGGCCATTCCATTTTAAATCACCCCTAATGCCTGCTCCCAGATAATTTATGGAATTAACTGCTTCTAGCTGCTGACCTGCTATATTGTAGCAAAATGATAAAGGATCTTTCTTTCTAAGTATTCGCAACACATTACACTTGTCTACATTGAGATTCAATTGCCATTCCCTGCACCATGCGTCATTTCGTTGCAGATCCTCCTGCATTTCAGTACAATTTTCCATTGTTAAAACCTCTGGATATACCACAGCATCATCCGCAAAAAGCCTCAGTGAACTTCTGGTGTTATCCACAAGGTCATTTATATATATATTGTGAATAGCAATGGTCTTACGACACTCTCCTGAGGCACACCAGAAATCTCTCTTACTTCGGAAGACTTCTCTCCATTGAGAATGACATGCTGCGTTCTGTTATCTAGGAACTCTTCAATCCAATCACACAATTGGTCTGATAGTCCATATGCTCTTACTTTGTTCATTGAACGACTGTGGGGAACTGTATCAAACGCCTTGCGGAAGTCAAGAAACACGGCATCTATCAGGGAACCCGTGTCTATGGCACTCTGAGTCTCGTGGACGAATAGCGCGAGCTGGGTTTCACACGATCGTCTTTTTCGAAACCCATGCTGATTCCTACAGAGTAGATTTCTAGTCTCCAGAAAAGTCATTATGCTCGAACATAATACATGTTCCAAAATTCAGCAACTGATCGACGTTAGAGATATAGGTCTATAGTTCTGCACATTTGTTCGAAGTCCCCTCTTGAAAACGGGGATGACCTGTGCCCTTTTCCAATCTTTTGGAACGCTACGCTCTTCTAGAGACCTACAGTACACCGCTGCAAGACAAGTTGCAAATGAACTTAAAGAATGATGACACGGTAGTGTAGTTGCTCCTACCCAGTAGAGTCAGTGGTCTTCTCCGTTAGTAATCTTACCAAAGCCTTCTGGAAAACTACGTCTTTGTGTTGATCTTAAATCCACTGTGAATCTGGAAGTAATAATTGATACTTATCCGTTGCCTCCCCCTGAGGAATTAATGGACAAGCCTGATGCAGGTCGCTGTTTTTCAAAAATTGACTTACGCGATGCGTATTTGTAAATTTTGCTAGATGAGGAGTCTCAGAAAGTGTTTGTGGTCAACATAAATTTAGAGTTGTTCAAATTTTTGCTCTTACCGTTTGGCAGCGCTTCTGTGCCTTCCATATTCCAATGCTACTTAGAACAGCTTACTGCAAAAGTTCTGTTCAAATTTCTTGGACGATATTGCGGTGTCAGGACGTACACCGGAGTGTACATGACAGTAACTTTCGTACACTTTTTAAAGTGCTTTCGTCTGCAGATTTGAAATGTCGCCTGGAAAAATGTGCTTTCTTTCAGATTGAAATTCAGCACTTGGCCCATGTTCTTAACAGCCAAGGCGCTCAGTCAACCAGGATCTCCCTGTTCCGCGGAACGTGACGGAATTGCACTCAGTTGTCGGAAAGTTGGCATATAATATCCGGTTTATACCCAATGCAGCCCAGAACGTGGCTCCGTTGCATCGTTTCCGCCGGAAGAATGTGCCTTTTGTTTGGACCACAGAGTGTCAGGATGCATTACAGAAACTTAAAAATGCCTTTTCCTGTGACAGACGCCTTGTTCTTATCCATCCCGCTCGGTTTGTAGTTTTGGCAGTGGACGCTTCTTCGTATGGAATTGGAGTTGTGCTCTCGCACATATTTGGTTCACAGGACAGACTGATTACTTTCGCTTCCACGTTAATGACCAAGACTCAATGTAACTAATACCAAATCGAGAAGAAAGCACTCGCTGTTCTCTATGGCATTGCTAAGTTTCACCATTATATGTTTGGTCGGAAGTTGTGCCTAGTGACGGACCATAAGCCATTTCAGTCTTTGTTTCATCGTCCAAATCTGTTTTGCCGTGCGAGGCTCAGAACCTGCAACGTTGAGCTTTGTTACTGCTACAGTATCAGTACGAGATGATGTACCGGCCCACGTCGAAGCATGCAAATGCTGACGCCCTTTATCGCCTTCCTGTTGGTCCTGATTCTGAATTCGATGCTACAGCCGCAGCTTGTTTTCAGATCAACGGGCAGACACTGAACTTAGACTTTTCCACTGAACTATAGGAAAATTGAAACTTCCTGGCAGATTAAAACTGTGTGCCAGACCGAGACTCGAACTCGGGACCTTTGCCTTTCGCGGGCAAGTGCTCTACCAACTGAGCTACCGAAGCACGACTCACGCCCGGTACTCACAGCTTTACTTCTGCCAGTACCTCGTCTCCTACCTTCCAATACATAGGAAAATTGCTCAGGCCACAGAAGCAGATCCTGACTTGAAACCTTTTTCCGCACTACATACGCACTACTTGGCCTCGTTTCATGAAAAACATTCTGAATTCTTTTGTGCGAAGATATTTTGCTCAACGGCATTGTCTCTTTATCCATTACGGTGTGACTTTTTTGCAAAATGGCTCTGGACAATAACGTGTGCTTATTCCTAAAGAGTTGCGAAAGGATGTGTTGCGATTGTTCCATCAAGGACATTGGGGAATTGTATCCAGAAAACAGTTAGCGCGTCGGCACTGTACTCGGATGGGCATGGACGCCCACAATGAACAGATGACGTCACAATGTCGTGCTTGTGCTGAAGCTTTATCGACCATGCCGCAAACGTTTTGAGCTTGGCCGAAGTCCCAATCGCCTAGGCAACGATTGCATATTAACTTTGCTGGTCCCGTTTGGATCTTATTGTTGTGGAATCTTTTAGCAAACATCTTTTTAACCTTATGTCGTCCATGTTGGACTATTTTTAAGGAAACTGCGACAATAAAAGTTCAAATAAAACAATTTATCTGTTTCAGTCACTTTTTATTTTCTCCCACGATGCGTTTAGAGAGTTTATACTCTCGTCTTCAGGTGGAAAACGGGGATATCTTGTTACATGTGTAGCAGCTGGATGCAGCTAGTTGTCTGTTTTTGTTTTATTTTGCTACAAAAAGTATAGCAGGCACTTGTTGTCGCCATATGGCGCTAAGACTATACATTTGAAATGGTGATGGAGTTACATACAATCTGTTTTTGTAGCAAAATGAAACTGAAACAGACATCTAGCTGCATCCAGCTGGTACACATGTAACAAGATATCAGTGTTTTCCATCTGAAGCTGTGAGTATAAACTCTTGAAACGCGCCGGGGGAGAAAATAAAAAGTGACTGACACAGATAAATTGTTTTATTTGAACTTTTTTAAAAATATCCTTTTGCAGTGCCCATGAACTCGACTACGACGCGTAGTACAATTCAGACTTTGTCATCTATTTTTTGTTTGAAAAGTTTGCCTGAAGTGTTGGTTACAGACAACGGGCCACGATTTACGGCTCAGGACTTTGGCCGGTTTTGTATTGCCAGTTGTATCACTCACCTTACCAATGCTCCATTTCATCCTCAGTCGAACAGAGAAGCTGAACGATTTGTGCTTACATTCAAGCAACGGATGAACAAACTAGGTGCCTTCCACGCGCGGGAGCAAAAACTGCTGCTCTTCCTCGCAACGTACCGCTTCCAGTCCCGCGACGGTCCGTCGCCGGCGGAGCATCTACTTCGCCAGCGCCACCGCAGTTGCTGCACTCTCCGCAGTGCACTGCACCGCCCACGCTGCGCAAGTATCGCTTTGCGCCTAATGATTCTATTCTTTTCAGAGTCTTAGGTCGCACCAGGTGCTGAGAGAGGGGGAACGATTGTTCCAAATTTCGGCATTTGCATGTACACTACTGGCCATCAAAATTGCTACACCAAGAAGAAATGCAGGTGATAAACGGGTATTCATTGGACAAATATATTATACTACAACTGACACGTGATTACATTTTCACGCAATTTGGGTGCATAGATCCTGAGAAATCAGTACCCAGAACAACCACCTCTGGCCGTAATAACGGCCTTGATACGCCTGGGCATTGAGTCAAACAGGGCTTGGATGGTGTGTACAGGTACAGCTGTCCATGCAGCTTCAACACGATACCACAGTTCATCAAGAGTAGTGACTGGCGTATTGTGACGAGCCAGTTGCTCGTCCACCATTGACCAGACGTTTTCAATTGGTGAGAGATGTGGAGAATGTGCTGGCCAGGGCAGCAGTAGAACATTTTCTGTAACCAGAAAGGCCCGTACATGACCTGCAACATGTGGTCGTGCATTATCCTGCTGAACTGTAGGGCTTCGCAGAGATCGAATGACGGGTAGGGCCACGGGTCGTAACACATCTGAAATGTAACGTACACTGTTCAAAGTGCCGTCAATGCGAACAAGAGGTGACCGAGACGTGTAACCAATGGCACCCCATACCATCACGTCGGGTGATACGCCAGTATGGCGATGACGAATACACGCTTCCAAAGTGTGGTCACCCCGATGTTGCCAAACACGGATGCGACCATCATGATGCTGTAAACAGAATCTGGATTCATCCGAAAAAATGACGTTTTACCATTCATGCACCCAGGTTCGTCGTTGAGTACACCATCACAGGCGCTCCTGTCTGTGATGCAGCGTCAAGGGTAACCGCAGCCATGGTCTCCGAGCTGATAGTCCATGCTGCTACAAACGTCGTCGAACTGTTCGTGCAGATGGTTGTTGTCTTTCAAACGTCCCCATCTGTTAACTCAGGGATCGAAACGTGGCCGCACGATCCATTACAGCCATGCGGATAAGATGCCTGTCATCTCGACTGCTAGTGATACGAGGCGTTTTTATCACTGATTAGGGGTTTTGGGACTCCGGCTGGCACTGCTATTATCTGGCTGACAGCGTTCGCGAGTGCGATATTGAACTCTGCAGTGACTTTTGAGTTTGGGTTTCCGTTATTTTTCGTCATAACCCTCTTCAATGACTGTCTGTCACAATCACTAGACACATACTTGCATACATACTTATTGGATGATGTTTTCCCTCTGGCCCTGTATGTGGTATAAATCTTTGATAGGGTGTCTCTTGAAACCCCAAATACTTTGACTACCTTGGTTATGGAAGCACCCACTGTACGAGCATCAACAATTTGCAGACATCCGAATTCATTTAGCTCCGACGTAATCCATTCACAACTATACAGAACGCTATTGTGACCACTATTGACACTTGCAATGTAGTGAGGAAATTGCAAAGGCTCCATTTACGGTGAAATACAACAGCACAACCTAAAGGCTTAGTTAGCATCTGACTTTATGTTCAAGCACGCATTTCTCGTGGTTTTTTCCTATTTTTGTCCAACAGGGGAACTACGAATAAAAGTGCACCAACCGTAGTACAAAAAAATGTATGTCCATCAACTATGCTATACTTTTCTACATTGCTGGGAGAAAAAAAACGTAAAATCGCATCAACTGTAAAAAACCATGTAAACCTGTAGACATATTTTGTATAAATTTCTTTCTTTCTGTACACTGATAAATTAATTTTGTAAACATTGTCTGTACAGTATATAGCATGGAAGTTGGCTCTCCCCAGTGTGGTAATTGTTTTAATAAAGAAACTCTCATACTCCTATTTCACATTATATAGTTTTCAACATAGAGCAGGTAAGATCAAAAAATGGTTCAAATGGCTCTAAGCACTATGGGACTTCACATCTGAGGTCATCAGTCCCCTAGACTTACAACTACTTAAACCTAACTAACCTAAGGACATCACATACATCCATGCCCGAGGCAGGATCAGGTAAGATCAAAACTTAGGCTAACACTGATGCAAACTGTGTCAGTGACGAAAGAGAAGCCGGGGAAATTGTTTATACACAGCACAAGTGGATTTAAACTTAGGGTAAGTGAACGTCATAGGAGTGTGAAAACCATTTAATTTTGAATTTACCGCCATTTTAAACTTAGGATACGTGACCTGGCAACCATGCAGACTGTGCCAGTATCCAAAATATTAGCCATCTTTAATTATATATTTAGCCCAAGTCATCGGTGAACCACGCACACTGTGCCAGTACCAACAAGTCCACCATCTTGGATTCTGACATCATAGAGCCTGTGTCAGTATCCCCAAATCCCATATCTTGGATCGCTATCGCGGATTCTGTTGACATAGAGCCTGTGCAAGTGTACCCAGAAGCCTGTGCCAGTAAGTCCAGGTCTGTCATCTTAGATTATGACATCACAGAGCCTGTGTCACTATCGCAGATCAGCGACTTTAGGTCGCCATTTGGGATTCTGAGGTCGTAGAGTCTATCCTCGAATTTCACACCAACAGGACAATATATCATCTTGGATTTTTGTATTTCCTGTCAGTGTATACATAAGGTCGGTTGGTTGATTTGGGGGAGGTGACCAAACAGCGAGGTTATCAGTTCCACCGGATTAAGGAAGGTTCAAATGGTTCAAATGGCTCTGAGCACTATGGGACTCAACTGCTGTGGTCATAAGTCCCCTAGAACTTAGAACTACTTAAACCTAACTAACCTAAGGACATCACACACATCCATACCCGAGGCAGGATTCGAACCTGTGACCGTAGCAGTCGCACGGTTCCGGACTGCGCGCCTAGAACCGCGAGACCACCGCGGCCGGCGATTAAGGAAGGATGGTGAAGGAAGTCGGCCGAGCCCTTTCAAAGGAACCATCCCGGCATTTGCCTGAAGCGATTTAGGGGACTTAAGAAAACCTGAATCAGAATGGCTGGACGCGGGTTTGAACAATCTTCCTCCCGAATGCGAGTCCAGTGTGCTAAGCACTGTGCCACCTCGCTCGGTTATATATTTAAGACAACAGTCCTACTTCCACAGTGATGTCGTGGGAGTAGCGGAAAAATCTTGTAGCACCATTGGGATATTCTGAATTTTCTGCTATTGTATATACATATGGCAAATGCCCTATGTCAGAGTGGGGGGGGGGGGGAAATCTGGCAAGGTTGCAGGACAACATCGATGACGTCTAAGGGAGAGAGGGGAGATGCTGAAGGTAGCACTTTATGTCAGAACGCTCCTAGCTACACTACTTTCTGCTACCCTTCTTGTAGATGCTTGGGACCTGTGCTGTCTTCCAACTACTTGGCAAGGACTTTTGTTCGAGAGATCTACAATAGATCCTGGTTAAAAGAGTGGTTACTCTGCCGCAAATTCGGTATAGAATCAGATAAGGATTCTATCGAACCCTAGAGCTTTGTTCAGTTTAAGCAATTTTAACTGTTCGTCAACATCAGTGACAGGATCAATAGCAATTTACAAAAAATTGGCTCTAAGCACTATGGGACTTAACATCTAAGGTCATCAGTCCCCTAGGTTTAGAATTACTTAAATCTAACGACATCACACACATCCATGCCAGAGGCAGGATTCGAACTTGCGACCGTAGCAGCAGTGCGATTCCGGACTGAAGGGCCTAGAACCGTTCGGCCACAGCGGCCGGCAGAAATTTACAGCCGTTTGGTGATGATGCTGCGGTGTATGGGAAGGTGTCGTCCTTGAGCGATTGTAGGGGGATACAAGATGCCGTAGACAGAATTTCTAGGTGGTGTGATGAATGGAAGCTTGCTCTAAAAGTAGAAGATTTTTAAGTTAATGCATATGTGTAGGAAAAACAATCGTGTAACGTTCGAATATAAGATTAGTAATGTACTCCCTGACTTTGTCACATCGATTAAATATCTAGGCGTAACGCTGCAAAACGATATGAAATGGAATGAGCATGTCAGGTTGGTAATCGGTAAGGTGAATGCTCTATTTCGATTTATTGGGTGAATTTTGGAAAAGTGTAGCTCTTTTGTAAAGCAGACGGCGTACAGAATGGCAGCGCGAGCCATTGTTGAGTACTACAGAGTGTGTGGAATCCCCACAAGCTCGGGTTAAAGCAAGGCATCGCAGCAGTTTACAGACGGGCAATTGGATTTGTTACCGATAGCTGCGATCAGGGGGCAAGTATTTCGGAAATGCCTTGTGAACTCAAATGGGAATCCGTGGAAGGAATACGACACTGTTTTCTCGAGACACTATTGCGGAAATTTGGAGAACCGGCATTTGAGGCCGACTGCAGAACGATTCTACCGATGCCAACGTACAGTTCGCTAATGAGCAGGGATGTAAGATGGAAGAAATTAGGGCTAATACGGAGACTCCTAGATAAGACTGTTTTCCCTCGCTTTATTTGCGAGTGGAACAGGAAAGGAAATGGCTGGTACTCTCCACCTTGCTAGCCATGGAGTATGTATGCAGATGTAGATGTAGGTGTAATATCTGTATCAGGCATCTCTGCAGAGGTGCGAGAGGTAAATTGGGGCAATTTCGTTGGATTTTCGTTTGTAAAAGAACATTTGAGAACGGAATTTGGCGTTTCCGCATTTGCTTTGCTATCCTAAATTTCAGTTCCTGGCTCATCCATGTGTGTTTGCACACCAACTTTGGTACCACTAACAGCAAATATACATGACCACAATTTCTTTGGGTTTTGTAAGAGAGCTTTCGATAATATTCTGCTATGGCAGTCGTTGAAGACTTCACGCGTTACCCTCTTGACAGCTAAACGCGTTTCGTTCAGCATCTACGTAATTATCTACAGCCCCATGCCTTGTTTTACACCTATTAGGCAGTGGTATCCGTTTCTATTAGTAACTGTATACCGTGGACGGTCCCTCCCATCATGAACTCTTCTACTACGTACATATCCATCACGGGATTGGTTAAGTACTCTTCTAACCTTGACACACAGTCTTCTACCTGGTCCCGTCCAGATTCCAAAGGTAGATGTTTCTAGTTTCTTATTGGGATGCGGCCCTACTGCCTCATTTACCTTGTTTACTAATCATATAAATTCTTCTATTTCAATAAAAAACGGAATGAAACGCAATAAATTTTTATTACAATATTAAGCTCGATCGCTGTTGTTCCACAACGACGTCATAAATCCTTCCGCTCGTTTTAGTTGCTCTTGGTTGCTACACCTTCCTCATGGACAGTGATATCAGTGTCAACGTGAAAATGCTCAGATAGGTCAAGTTTATTTGTTGCTATTACAGTGTTTGGACAAACATTTGAAAACACCACGAGAAATGCATGCTTGAACATGAATGCAGATTCTGGCCAAGCTCACAGGTTGCGCTGCTGTATTTGACCACGGACGGTACCTGCACAATGTCATCCACACGTTTCAAGCGTCAGTCGTGGTCAGAACTGTTTAATTGTGAGTGCATTATGTCGGAGGGAAGTGAATTCGACTGTAGGCAAACTGTTGGTGTTCGTATGGTGGGTGCTTCCATAAGCAAGATAACCTAAGAAGCAACGATCAAAGATTTACACTGAGATGACAAAAGTGATGGGATAGCGATTCAAATGGCTCTGAGCACTATGGGACTTAACATCTGAGGTCATCAGTCCCCTAGAACTTAGAACTACTTAAACCTAAGGACATCACACACATCCATGCCCAAGGCAGGATTCGAACCTGCGACCGTAGCGGTCGCGCGGTTCCAAACTGAAGTGCCCAGAACCGCTCGGCCATCATGGGATAGCGATTTGCACATTTACAGATGGTGGTAGTATCGCGTACAAAAGGTATAAACGGGCAGTACATTGGCGGAGCTGTCATTTATAATCAGGTGATTCATGTGAAACGGTTTCCGACGCGATTGCAGTCTCACGATGGGAATTAACAGACTTTGAACGTTATGGTAATTGGAGCTAGATGTATAGAACATTCCATTTCCGAAATCGTTAGGGGATTCAATAGCCCAACATCCAGAGTGTCAATAATGTGCTGAGAATGCAAAATTTCCGGCATTATCTCTCACCACAGACAACGCAGTGACTGACGGGCTGCCCTTAGTGACTGAGAGTAGTGGGGTTTGTGATGAGTTGTCAGTTCTAACAGACAAGCAACATTGCGTGAGATAACCGCAGAGATGAAAGTGGGACGTACGACGAGCGTATCCTCTAGGACAGTGAGACGAAATTTGGCGTTAATGGTCTATGACGTCAGACGACTGACGCGAGTGCGTTTGCTAATGGCACGACATCGTCTGCATCGCTTCTTCTTGGCTCGTGACCATTTCAGTTGGGCCCTAGACAACAAGAAAACCGTGGCACGGTGAGATGAGTCCAGATTTCAGTTGGTAAGAGCTGATGGTAGTGTTCGAGTATGGCGCAGACCCCACGAAGCGATGGACCCAAGTTGTCAACTAGGCACTGTGTAAGCTGGTGGTGGCTCCATAATCAAGTGGGCTGCGTTCACATGGAATGGACTGGGTCGTCTGGTGCAACTGAATCGATAATTGACTGGATATGGTTATATTCGGCAACTTAGAGACCATTTGCAGCCATTCGTAGACTTCATGTTCCCAAATAACGATGAAATTTTTATGGCTGACAGTGCGCCATGCCACGAGACCACAGTTGTTCGCAAATAATTTGTAGAACTCTCTGGACAGTTCGAGTGAATGATCTGGCAACCCAGATCACCCAATATAAATCTCATCAAACATTTATGCTACATGATCGAGAGGTCAGCTCGTCCACAAAATACTGCGCCAGCAACAATACTGCAGTTACAGGCGGGTATAGAGGCAGCATGGCTCATTATTTCCGCAGGGGATTTCCATCGACTTGTTGAATCGATGTCACGTCGAGTTGTTGCGCTAGAGCGGGTAAAAGGAGGTCCGACACGATATTAGGAGAAGTTCCGTGAATTTTCTCTCCGCAGTGTCTACCGCGCACAGACGGTCATTGATGAAGATTGTGACGAAAAGTAAGGGGACGGCAGTAGCAAAAAGCACTGCGGAACTGAATGCCACACTCGCAGACCCGTTCCGGACAAAAACAACACGAAGCTAGGAATTGCAATGAGAGATGGAATTCCAAAACCACTCATTAGTGATAGAGATGCCCGTAACAGAAGAAGTAGTGCTGAAGCCATAAAATCTGGACTACGGAGCAACTGAAGAAACTTATTTGGTGGTAAGACATTTGTATCACACTGTTTACAACTTCCGGACGCGCATACGTCCAAAGTGTGAAACATGGTCAGAGGTTCGGTGATGATCTGGGCAGGTAGATCAAGGTATTCCATGGGCACCGCGGTTACTCCGCATGGTCGCATTACTGTCAAAGATTATGTGATCATTTTGGCTCATCAGGTCCATCCCACAGTACAATGTTTGTTCCCCAATGGCGAAGCTGTGTTCCAAGACGACATGGCCCCTATTCACACAGTTTCCATCGCCTAGGACTGGTTTTGCGAGCCCGAGGGTGAATTGTCGCGTCATCCTCGATATCACAGTCACCATATCTCAACATTATTGAGCCTTTGTGATCTGTTTTGGAAAGGAACGTGCGTCGTCCCTACCTACGTCCATCATCGTTTACTGGAATTGCCACTATTTTGCGGGAAGAATGGTATAAAATTCTATCTAAAAACATACAGCACTTGTATTTCAACTTTCCCAGACGAGTGGAAGCTGTTTTGAACGCCGAAGGTTAAAATGTAATTTCTTCCAGTTGACTGTTGGATTATCAAAGTATCTTCAAATGGCGACAATATGATCATGAAACATTTGTACTAGTGACTGTAATTTTTCTTTTGAAAGATTACGGTTCCGTCTGGGTGTAAGACTAGAAGGAAGGATGGAAGATTAGGATTTAACGTTCCGTCGACATCGAGATCGTTAGATACGTATCACAAGCTCGGACTGTCCTTTTAAATTTGAGGAAGGAAATCGACAGTCTCTTTCAAAGGAACCATCACGACATTTGCCTGGAGTGACTGTGGAAAATCAGGGGAATCCTAAATTGGATGTCAGGACGCGGATTTAAAACGTGGTCCTCCCGAATGCGAGTCCAGTGCCCAACCACCACGCAACCTCGCTCGGTGTGAGACTGAAGATCATAGAGCGATCTGACATAAGTTTATACCCACCCTTGATACTGAGTCTTGCCCAGACAATCTCGGATGCAGTTTCAACTTCTTTCTCGGCGGAACTGCGTTTATTGCCATCTGCGAGAAATGCACCACACTCATTACCATTAGCACATCCTTTCGATGTACCCCAGATTTTACTAAGATATTTCACTACTATAAATTTCAGGTTTTAATCTGCTTTCTGTACCTATTATTATGTGAGCGCCACTGCATGTAACATGCCCAAAAGCCGTCCAATAACCACGGCAATGACGCTACGCTTAGTTTTTATCGGAAATGCACAGTAGATCATCGATGATTACTATGATGTTAAGTTATTCAGCATGTACTCCACCGTGTTGGAAACGTAGTGGTTGGAGGGAATTTTAAAGCAGTTGTAGATATCTCTTGCCCTGCTGTGAGTATGAAGAACTGCAAAAACTTAGTCTAAAATACGAGTTACTGAGACAAGTTTGAATTAGGAAATTGGCGATGTAACCTCTCTGAGAATTGTCTTGGGAGTCATCTGAAGTGACGTGAAGAAATCCATGGGAAACTAAGTGAGCATGACTCGACGTGAATTTGGTCTCACGCCTACTGAATGAAAGTACATTGCGTTAACTGTTACGTCACCTACCTGAGTCATTCAGTAACAGGGACAGATGGTAGTATGGATTAAATCGAACCGCGGTTTGAAACTTGCATTTTCTGAGCTGCTGCACAGCTCTGTACTAATAAATACCTGTATCTCAAGCCTTATGAGAACTGTTAATTTAGTGTCGACTAGTCCCCTCCACTAGCTGAGACACGACTCGTGTTTGATATTAATACACTGATGTAAAGGGCAAGTTTTACACCATGAAACACCAGTTCGATACTTACCAAACTGTTGTAGATGTTCATCACATAACGGGTATTAAATGATTAAATTTACATTCCACACTTAACTGAAGTTCACTATCAATATCAATACGAAGAATGATCATGAGCACCTTATATTCTATAGGATTCCAGCATGTCAGAGGTGAAATAGGACCGCAACGTTATCTTTAATGCAATGAATTGTTGGAGTACCGTCGTTAGTTGCATTAGGAAGTCTCATTTATTTATTGATGGTGTCTAGTTTCGGACTTTCGTCCAATCTCACACTGTACTGTTGGTAAGTGACTGAATACAGTTATGTATACACGCGTGGAACAGCAGCAAATAATCCAAGTGGTAATGTAGATACTTAAACGTACAACAGACAAGTTACAATAAGCAGTGAGAAGAGAAGTATGTTGATGCTGGAGACCACCTTCAGCTTCCAAGAGGCTGCTAGTGATAGTGTGCATGTAAGACAAAATGTTAAACGTTTCTTATATAAGAAACAGTTCTCATACTGTAATGTTATCATTACAGTTTACAGACTGCATAAAATATAGCGCCACATGCGGCGTGGTTTGTAAGTACACGCTCAGGTTACATCAAAAATAGCCAACACGCGAAACGAATATTCCAAATATGAAATTACAAAATAAAAAACTGCTTGAAAAAATAGCGCCACACGTGGCTTAGTTCAAAGTACATATTCAAGGTGTAGCACAAAGCCCTCACAGGTGAAACCAATTTCAAATATACGATAAAGTAAACAACGAGAAATAATTAAATAAATAAATGTCTCAATGGGTTTACGCAGGGCGTACACAATGAAAGGAAATAATGAAAAATATTAGCCTACTAGTAACCAATAGAAGCCGTTATTAGCGGTGTACGCAAAGAACCAAATGTTTATTCTATAACTAAATCATTATTCTTCGTACAAGGCTACATTTAATAAAACACGATGGCAAATGGAGTAGGTCACTTTGGTCTCTCATCGACCCAGTAACCATGAAGGTAAAGGAATTCACAAAAAAAAATTGTTGCCCCACTTACAGCACGATTCGTAGGTTACATATCCCATTCACAGTACTCTTTTTCACTCCAAGAATTTATTAAGCTACAAACTAAAGGCAATTAAAATAAATTTAATTAAGATATCTACATAGATAGATATCTACATAGTAGTCATAAACAATTTTAGGGCGTCACGGGTGATACAGAATGTCCATAGCAATAACTACGCAAAAACTCATGATGGTGCTGAGTAAAAATAAGTCGATCCGAGCAGCTGCTCTTCACTTCAGTCCGATTATGACTGACGGCTACAGTGTGAATATGAAATGTCAGTCTGACTGTGCTAATGCCGATGAGGCGAGTAAGCGTCCTCGTTCATCATGTGACGATAATGAAGTAGTGAGCATACCGTTACCACTATTCGACGATTAAAGTATGGCTTCCTCCTGAATGATTCACTGAAATGTAAGTATACCTATTTATATCTATATATATATGTGTTACGCATTTAAAAAAAATGCTACACAGCAATAATAATAATACACACCTAAAAAAAGTTTTGCATCACCCCGGTTCCCAGAACTCCTGAAGATAGACGTTGACTGTGGATATTGTATCACAGACACAGTCCCTTTGACTGTTCAGAGATGTCACTAAACCCGCCGCCGGCCGCGGTGACCGAGCGGTTCTAGGCGCTTCAGTCCGGAACCGCGCTACTGCTACGGTCGCAGGTTCGAATCCTGCCTCGGGCATGGATGTGTGTGATATCCTTAGGTTAGTTAGGTTTACGTAGTTCTAAGTTCTAGGGGACTGATGACCTCAGATGTTAAGTCCCATAGTGCTCAGAGCCATTTGCGCCATTTTAAGTAAACCCGCCCAAAGATGTAAACAACCACGCATGAGCAGCGCCTATTAGACGGAGGGGGTCCGACAACCAATCAGTTCCACCCATTCCACCGGGAAGGAAGTACACGGCTCGTGTTGTCTGTAGTTCAACCATGCCTAGACGATCAATACCGCGGTTCGATCGCGTCCACATTGTTACTTTATGTCAGGAAGAGCTCTCAACAAGGGAAGTGTCCAGGCGTCTCGGAGTGAACCAAACCGATGTTGTTCGGACATGGAGGAGATACAGAGAGACAGAAGCTGTCGATGACATGCCTCGTCAGGCCGCCCAAGGGCTATTACTGCAGTGGATGCCCGCTACCTATCGATTATGAGTCGGAGGAACCCTGGCAGCAGCGCCACTATGTTGAATACTGCTTTTCGTGCAGCCACAGGACGTGGTGTTACGACTCAAACTGTGCGCAATACGCTGCATGATGCACAACTTCACTCCCGACGTCCATGACGAGGTCCATCTTCGCAACTACGATACCATGCAGCGCGGTGCAGATGGGCCCAACAACATGCCGAATGGACTGCTCAAGATTGGTATCACGTTCTCTTCACTGATGAATGTCGCATATGCTTTCAACCACACAATCGTCGTAGACGTGTTTGGAGGCAACCCGGTCAGGGTGAACGGCTTAGACACACTGTGCAGCAGGTGCATCAAGGTGGAGGTTCCCTGCTGTTTTGGGATGGCATTATGTGGGGCCGACGTACGCCGCTGGTGGTCATGGAAGGCACCGTAACACCTGTACGATACGTGAATCCCATCCTCCGACAGATAGTGCAACCATATCGGCAGCATATTGGCGAGGCATTCGTCTTCATGGACGACAACTCGCGCCCCCATCGTGCACATCTTATGAATGACTTCCTACAGAGTAACGATATCGCTCGACTAGAGTGGCCAGCATGTTCTCCAGACATGAACCATATCGAACAAGCTGGGATGGATTTAAAAGGTCTGTTTACGGACGACGTGATCCACCAACCACTCTGAGGAATCTACGCCGAATCGCCGTTGCGGAGCGGGACAATCTGGACCAACAGTGCCTTCATGAACTTGTGGATAGTATGCCACGACGAATACAGGCATGCATCAATGCAAGAGGACGTGCTACTGGGTATTAAAGGTACATACAGCAATCTGGACCACCACCTGTGCAAGGTCTCACTGTGTGGTGGTACAACATGGAATGTGTGGTTTTCATGAGCAATAAAATGGGCGGAAACGATGTTTATGTTGATCTCTATTCCAATTTTCTGTGCAGGTTCCGGAACTCTCGGAACCGAGCTCATGCAAAACTTGTTTTGACGTGTGTAACAATAACAATAATTAACTCTTGCATACAGTGCTTATTATGTGATTTTCTTTCTTTCTTTTTTTTTTTTAGATGTTCTCAGTGACAATGTTACAAGGAATGTATATGCCGTAGTCAACTGTAAAATATTAAAATATGATGGAAATATCCCTAATAATGATGATGACGAAAGGTTGGAAACACTTCTTGGTATCAGTGAACTGCAACTTAAGTATCAGAAATTGTTATTATTGGTGGACGTATACATTGAAGCGCGAAAGCAACTGGTATAGGCATGCGTATTCAAATACAGAGACACGTAAACAGGCAAAATCCGGCACCGCGGTCGGCAAAGCCTATATAAGACAACAAGTTTCTGGCACAGTTGTTAGATGGGTTACTGCTGCTACAATGGCAGGTTGTCAAGATATAAGTGAGTTTGCACGTGGTGTTATAGTCGGCTCACGAGCATCTCCGAGGGCAGGGATTTTCCCATACGACCATTTCAGAAGTGTACCGTGAATATCAGGAATACGGTAAAACATCAAATCTCCAACATCGCTGCGGCCGGAAAAAGATCCTGCAAGAACGGGACCAACGACGATTGAAGAGAACCATTCAACATGACAGAAGTGCAACCCTTTTTCCATATTGCTGCAGACTTGAGTGCTGGGCCATCAACAAGTGTCAGCGTGCGAACCATTCAACGAAACATCATCAATGCGGGATTTCGGAGCCGAAGGTCCACTCGCGTACCCTTGATGACTGGTCGGACGAGTATCGTTTCAAATTGTGTCTAGCTGATGGACGTGAACGGGTATGGAGACAACCTCATGAATCCATGGACACTGCATGTCAGCAGGGGACTGCTCAAGCTGATGGAGGCTCTGTGATGGTGTGGGGCGTGTGCAGTTTGAGTGATATGGGACCACTGACACGTCTAGATACGAGTCTTACAGGTGACACGAACGTAACCATCCTGCCTGATCACCTGCATGTCCATTGTGCATTCCGACGGACTTTGTCAATTCCAGCAGGACAATGCGACACC
Source organism: Schistocerca americana (assembly GCF_021461395.2). Taxonomy (NCBI): domain Eukaryota; kingdom Metazoa; phylum Arthropoda; class Insecta; order Orthoptera; family Acrididae; genus Schistocerca; species Schistocerca americana. The sequence continues at coordinate 294,305,144 of NC_060130.1, forward strand.
CCACACGTCCAGAATTGCTACATAGTGGGCCCAGGAATACTCTTCTGAGTTTAAACACTTCCGCTAGCCGCCAAACTCTCCAGACATGAACATTATTGAGCAAATCTGAACTGCCTTGGAAGGTGCTGTTCAGAAGAGATCTCCACCCTCTCGTACTGTTACGGATTTGTGAACAGCCCTGCAGGATCCATGGTGTCAGTTCCCTCCAGCACAACTTCAGACATTAGTCGAGTCCATGCCACGTCGTGTTGCGGCACTTCTGCGTGCTCTCGGGGGGGCCCCACAAGATATTAGGCAGGTGTACCAGTTTATTTGTCTCTTCAGTGTATATCTGTTGCATATGTGTGTGCGGGATATTTATCAATCTCACGTCTTTCTTCGCGAAGCTGTAGAGCAATCTGGAGGTAGACTTGCCATATCGTAGTTGAAAAATGCCTCTGAGCACTGTGGGACTTAACAACTGTGGTCATCAGTCCCCTAGAACTTAGAACTACGTGAACCTAACTAACCCAAGGACATCACAAACATCCATGCCCGAGGCAGAATTCGAACCTGCGACCGCAGCGGTCACGCGGTTCCAGACTGAAGCGCCTTTAACCGCACGGCCACACCGGCCGGCATATCGTAGTTGAATCTGCCACTGTTGTGCTCACTCGTCACCCCAGTTTGGGCCGTCAGAATAGAGCCCGCAAACACGACGTGCGGTAGCACCGTCCCCACAGCCTGGGTAGTCGCGATTGCTGTGGTCAGTGGGCACCACCATCCCCCGCAAAGAAGACGGTAATGGGAACAGGAATTCTGCCTTATGCAAGACACCTTTTTCCTGTTTTGTTTCACTCAGACATGTTTCAGTGGGTTATTTTTTATTTTCTAACTGTAAATTTGTTGTTACAGATTAACATTTAGCGAAACTTTTGGTACATGATATTTACAATTGTGAACGAATAATTGTTGTAAAATATTATACATCATTTGTTCATAGTTCACATTTGAGATATTTATTGAAGACCTGATGCACTATGTGCTGTTTATAATATTATGTCAAAGTTCTATTTATAGCTAATTGGCAAGAAGAGTGGATGTATGAGTTAGTTTACGTACCTTGCATGATACTATTGGACATTTATTTTGGTAGCTATTCTGCTACATAATCTATAACTTCTCATCTGCAAACAGCACAACGAAATTTTTATTTTTTGTTTATTGTACATTTACAAACAGAGATGAGTATATTTCACGTTTTTGTGTGTAATTTACGGTTTTGATATTTTGATGCTTTCTCATATGTTTTTCGCGAAGTGGATAGGCAGATTTCGTGACCTATGGTCGCTTGACACTGCACTTTCTCCGAATTTTCAAAACATAGGCAGAGTTTTCGCCGCCATTACGTGTTGTTGTGGCTGTGTTGAATTCATTTGTTTCATTTGGATGGCTAAGGCCCGGGAGTTTGAAGTGTATTTGGCATCTATAGTGTTTGGTTTGTTTGTTTGTGCGTGTGTGTGTGTGTGTGTGTGTGTTCAGTACTGGGGCAGAGAGAGAGAAACAGATAGATAGATAGATAGAGAGAAGGGGGGGAGGCGGGAGGGAGGGAGGGAGGGAAAAAGATTTTTTTTCTTCTTCTTCTGATGAGTAGTTTTGGTGTGTGTGTTATTTGTATAGTTCTGCTATTGTGGCGAAGAGGGTTTTATTGCACAGTGATGTGTATTCATTGAGTACTTTCTTTCCTAGGGCTATTGATTTTTGGATGTGAGAGTTTTCTTCTATAGTTAATTTTTGGTATAAGCTGCACTAGTTTTCAGGACGTGTAAGTCAGTTTCAACGTTTGTTGGGTGGTGATTGTGTGCAATCAGGTGGTCTGCAAATGTTGAGTGTGAGCTATTGGTTTTCAGTACTCTGAGGTGTTCTGTGTACCTGATTCTGAAATTCCTGTATGTTTGGCCCACATAGATTGACAGCAGTTGTATATTTAGTTGGCATAATTGCAGTGTCAAGCGACCATAGGTCACGAAATCTGCCTATCCACTTCGCCAACAACATCTGAGAAAACACCACAAAATCAAAACCGTAAGTTACACACGGAAAACGTAATATACAGGGTGAGTCACCTAACGTTACCGCTGGATATACACTCCTGGAAATGGAAAAAAGAACACATTGACACCGGTGTGTCAGACCCACCATACTTGCTCCGGACACTGCGAGAGGGCTGTACAAGCAATGATCACACGCACGGCACAGCGGACACACCAGGAACCGCGGTGTTGGCCGTCGAATGGCGCTAGCTGCGCAGCATTTGTGCACCGCCGCCGTCAGTGTCAGCCAGTTTGCCGTGGCATACGGAGCTCCATCGCAGTCTTTAACACTGGTAGCATGCCGCGACAGCGTGGGCGTGAACCGTATGTGCAGCTGACGGACTTTGAGCGAGGGCGTATAGTGGGCATGCGGGAGGCCGGGTGGACGTACCGCCGAATTGCTCAACACGTGGGGCGTGAGGTCTCCACAGTACATCGATGTTGTCGCCAGTGGTCGGCGGAAGGCGCACGTGCCCGTCGACCTGGGACCGGACCGCAGCGACGCACGGATGTACGCCAAGACCGTAGGATTCTACGCAGTGCCGTAGGGGACCGCACCGCCACTTCCCAGCAAATTAGGGACACTGTTGCTCCTGGGGTATCGGCGAGGACCATTCGCAACCGTCTCCATGAAGCTGGGCTACGGTCCCGCACACCGTTAGGCCGTCTTCCGCTCACGCCCCAACATCGTGCAGCCCGCCTCCAGTGGTGTCGCGACAGGCGTGAATGGAGGGACGAATGGAGACGTGTCGTCTTCAGCGATGAGAGTCGCTTCTGCCTTGGTGCCAATGATGGTCGTATGCGGGTTTGGCGCCGTGCAGGTGAGCGTCACAATCAGGACTGCATACGACCGAGGCACACAGGGCCAACACCCGGCATCATGGTGTGGGGAGCGATCTCCTACACTGGCCGTACACCACTGGTGATCGTCGAGGGGACACTGAATAGTGCACGGTACATCCAAACCGTCATCGAACCCATCGTTCTACCATTCCTAGACCGGCAAGGGAACTTGCTGTTCCAACAGGACAATGCACGTCCGCATGTATCCCGTGCCACTCAACGTGCTCTAGAAGGTGTAAGTCAACTACCCTGGCCAGCAAGATCTCCGGATCTGTCCCCCATTGAGCATGTTTGGGACTGGATGAAGCGTCGTCTCACGCGGTCTGCACGTCCAGCACGAACGCTGGTCCAACTGAGGCACCAGGTGGAAATGGCATGGCAAGCCGTTCCACAGGACTACATCCAGCATCTCTACGATCGTCTCCATGGGGTGAATAGCAGCCTGCATTGCTGCGAAAGGTGGATATACACTGTACTAGTGCCGACATTGTGCATGCTCTGTTGCCTGTGTCTATGTGCCTGTGGTTCTGTCAGTGTGATCATGTGATGTATCTGACCCCAGGAATGTGTCAATAAAGTTTCCCCTTCCTGGGACAATGAATTCACGGTGTTCTTATTTCAATTTCCAGGAGTGTATTTCGTAAACCACATTAAATACTGACGAACCGAATCCACAGACCGAACGTGAGGAGAGGGGCTAGTGTAATTGTTTAATACAAACCATACAAAACTGCACGGAAGTATGTTTTTTAACACAAACCTACGTTTTTTAAATGGAACCACGTTAGTTTTGTTAGCACATCTGAACATATAAACAAATACGTAATCAGTGCCGTTTGTTGCATTGTAAAATGTTTATTACATCCGGAGATATTGTAACCTAAATTTGACGCTTGAAACCTCCGACGTTCAGTTGCGTGTTGTAACAAACACGGGCACGGTCGTCGAGCAGCATCTGCAGGGACATGTTTACGATGACAACCGTGTTTAAGAGTGTGGCTGTAGTGCACTGTTGTGGTTTGGTCTAGCTGTCGCAGTGTCCGCATGTAGCGTTTGCTGCTATTGCTATTCTGCATTCGTCTCCGCACGCAGACCAACTGTAGTACAACGTGTTACCAGACGTCTGTGATAGTGTAGTGTTGTAGGAACTGTGACCATGGTGTATTCGAACTCTGAAAAGGCGGAGATGATACTCATCTATGGCGAGTGTCGACGAAATGCAGCTGAAGGCTGCAGGGTGCATGCAGAACGGTACCCGGACAGAGAGCATCCAACGTGCCGCACATTGCAAAACATCTACCGCCAACTGTATGCAACAGGTATTGTCGTAGCACGCAAACGGGTTCGTAACAGGCCCGTCACAGGAGAAGCGGATGCAGTTGGTGTGTTAGCTGCTGTTGCCATGAACCCACACATGAGTACTCGGGACACTGCGAGAGCCGGTGGACTGAGTCAAAGTAGTGTCATGCGCATACTGCATCGTTACCGCTTTCACCCGTTTCATGTGTCGCTACATCAGTAATTACATGGTGATGACTTTAACCATCGAGTGAAATTCTGTCAATGGGCATTAACAGAGAATGCGTTGCAGTTCTACCTGTTTACCGATGAAGCGGGTTTCACAAACCACGGGGCAGTGAATCTACGGAATATGCATTACTGGTCCGTGGACAATCCTCGCTGGCTCAGACAGGTACAGCGACAGCGACCGTGGACTGTAAATGTATGGTGCGGAATCATTGGCGACCACCTCATTGGTCCTCACTTCATTGCAGGGGCCCAGACGGCTGCAGCATACATCGCGTTTCTACAGAATGATCTGCCAACGTTGCTCGAAAATGTCCCACTGGAAACGCGTCGACGTATGTGGTATCAGCATGATGGTGCACCTGCACATTCCGCAATTAACACGAGGCTGACCTTTGACAGGATGTTCGACGGGCATTTCATAGGACGTGGAGGACGCATAAATTGGCCAGCCGGTTCTCCTGATCTTACACCTCTGGACTTCTTTCTGTGGGGTACGTTAAAGGAGAATGTGTACCGTGATGTGCCTACAACCCCAGAGGATATGAAACAAGCCGGCCGAAGTGGCCGTGCGGTTAAAGGCGCTGCAGTCTGGAACCGCAAGACCGCTACGGTCGCAGGTTCGAATCCTGCCTCGGGCATGGATGTTTGTGATGTCCTTAGGTTAGTTAGGTTTAACTAGTTCTAAGTTCTAGGGGACTAATGACCTCAGCAGTTGAGTCCCATAGTGCTCAGAGCCATTTGATATGAAACAACGTATTGTGGCAGCCTGCGGCGACATTACACCAGATGTACTGCGGCGTGTACGACATCCGTAATTGAAAACGGAAACCACGTGTGTACGTGTACCTCACCCCTCATGGTAATGTACATGTGCGTCAGTGGAAAAGACCAATAAAAAGGTGTTAGCATGTGGACGTAATGTGCTGTTCCAGTCTCTTCTGTACCTAAGGTCCATCACCGTTCCCTTTGGATCCCTATGTAATTCGGTGCTCTCCGATACACACGATCGAACAGCGGAGGAGTGGTACTCAAGCGTCAACTTTAGGTTACAATATCTCCGGATGTAGTTAACATTTTACAATGCAAGAAACGGCACTGATTTGTTTATATGTTCAGATGTGCTAACAAAACTAACGGGGTTCAATTTTAAAAAACGTAGGTTTGTGTTAAAAAACATACTTCCGTGCATTTTTGTATGGTTTGTATTAACCAATTACACTAGCCCCTCTCCTCACGTTCGGTCTGTGGAATCGATTCGTCAGTATTTGATGTGGTTTACGAAATATATCCAGCGGTAATGTTAGGTGACTCACCCTGTATACTCATTTCCGTTTGTAAAAGCATAATAAACTAAAAATAAAAATTACGTGTTAAACACATCAACAGTTCACTATATAGAAATAAACATAATTACTGAGGCCAATTCTAATGTAGTACTTTCATAGAGAAAGTTGCGACTGCGCTATGACGAGTCTCGACTGCTGCTAACTGGAGCTACGCGACAGCTGGGCGAGAACTCGGCCAGAACTACAGTCGGGCGTCCTCTTATCCACGGGATCGTCGGTGGCGGTAGCGCCTCAACTCAGTGGCGTGGCACAATTGCGGCCGGCGTTGAGTGGTGCCGGTCGCTGTCGGACAACATCGGAACCTGTGGCGCCAACCTCCATACACGGTACTGTGTGGTATCGACTGGTTACGATACCACACGCTCGATTAATTCACAACCTGGAGCTTCCACGAATAGAGGTGAAGCAATGGATGAATACATTGGCAATCCAGTCATGTCAAAATATAAACAGGGGCTCAAAATGGTTCAAATGGCTCTGAGCACTATGGGACTTAACTTCTGAGGTCATCAGTCCCCTAGAACTTAGAACTACTTAAACCTGACTAACCTAAGGACATCACACACATCCATGCCCGAGGCAAGATTCGAACCTGCGACCGTAGCGGTCGCGCGGTTCCGGACTGTAGCGCCTAGAACCGCTCGGCCACTCCGGCCGGCATAAACAGGTGTATTTCGAGGTAATGGATAATATCGTAACACAACTGGAAACAATATTTTCACACTGCGATAAACTGCTCTTCGCCGCGCGGGATTTGCCGTGCGGTCTGAGGCGCTGCAGTCATGGACTGTGCGGCTGGTTCCGGCGGAGGTTCGAGTCCTCCCTCGGGCATGTGTGTGTGTGTTTGTTCTTAGGATTATTTAGGTTAAGTTGTGTGTAAGCTTAGGGACTGATGACCTTAGCAGTTAAGTCCCATAAGATTTCACACACAATTGAAACAGCTCTTCCATAAATTAGACTATGATACTCAGTTAGCCAATTATGCCCCGCATTTCCCTGTAGTTGGTGTTGATTCATTATTACAGACGTGTGTGGTTTCCTTCACTCGCTCACAGTTGCGTGTAGAACTGGTGACAGTATTTTCATCCTAGCACAAAGAAATAGTTCATTCTGTCAGTTCGGAAGACGTAATAAAAGAATGGCTGAGAATAAAACGGATTAGGTTCGTCAAAAAACTGGCTCTAAACACTATGGGACTTAACATCGGAGGTCATCAATCCCCTAGAACTTAGAACGACTTAAACCTAACTAATCTAAGGACATCACACACATCCATGCCCGAGGCAGAATTCGAACCTGCGACCGTAGCAGCAGCGCGGTTCCGGACTGAAGCGCCTAGAACCGCTCGGCCACAGCGACCGGCTCAGATTCTTCAAGAAGTTTCCAAACGACGTTGACGGTTAAAATATCGCAACACCAAAAAATAATTAATGTAGAATAATAAAATTTCAGGAATACATTTGTGTACGTAAGATATGTAAGTGATTAATATTGGAATATCACACGTTAAGCAAGAGCGAGATAAGCCACTGACAATGGGGAAATTCTGGTACATTAATAAAGTGTGTAACCGCCAGAATGTTGAATGTAAGCATGAAAACGTGCATGCATTATGTTGTCAAGGTGCTGGATGTCGGTTTGTGGGATGGAGATCCATGCCTGTTGCAACTGGTCGGTCAATACAGTGACGGTTAATGCTGTTTGTGGATGACGCTGTAGTTGTCCTATGATGCCCCTTACGTGCTCGATAGGAGACAGATATGATAGAGCAGGCCAAGGCTACACGTCGGCACTTTGCATGCTGCATTACAACAGCGGTATGTGGACGAGCGTTATCCTTTTGGAAAACACCCACTGGAATGCTATTCATGAATGGCAGCACAACAGGTCGAATCACCAGATCGACGTATAAATTTGCAGTCAGGTTGTGTGAGATAACTTCGAGAGTGCTTCTGCACCCCAGGCCATAACTTCAGGTGTAGGTCCAGTGTGCCTAGGCAGCAGACAGGTTGGTTGCAGGCCCAAAACTGGCCTTCTAATCAACACACGGCTATCACTGTCACCTGCGCAGAACCAGCTTCCATCAGAAAACACAACAGACCTCCACTCCGCCGTCCAACGAGCTCTCACTTGACACCACTGAAGTCGCAAATGGCGGTGGTTTGGGGTCTGAGGAAAGCGTCTGGCTCGAAGCTGTCCTTTGTAACGATACAGTCTTCCCCAAAATAAATATGAAATGTCTGATACCACCTTCTTTTTATATGCATCCGGATAGTTATCGGACAACTCAGTGCTTCCTAAGCCCTTGTATGTATGTCTTTATATATATCCTTCTGTCCTATTTGATAAAAAACTTGATATTCATTGCGATGGCGTATGGAATGCTCTAGAAGATCATGCGTTGTCATCATTATCAAGAGATTGTTGTTATTAACAAAATTACATACAAATGCTGGATTGAATGTATAATAAAGAAATTGAAAGGATAAATATTTGGCGGAAACCAAGCGATGTATTTTCATTTGTTATTTATTTTTATGTCCTCCTTTGCTATTAATAGTCCTTGTAATTATATTTCTAATTAACTTTCCAATTGTTTACATTTCACAGTTTTTCAATTTCAGAATTTGAGTCTTTATTTGTACCTTTCTCGTATGCAGTCAGGTAAAGCACAATATTTGTAATATCATTGAATGTTAGGAACCAAATCCATACTGTAATTAATTACGTAACTAAAATAATAGGAGAGACATTATTGTAATTAAAGTTCAGAATCATTTTCTTATGGAAAACTAAAGATATTACTAGAAAAGATTGTTTTTTCAAGTATTGTATTTTATACCTTATCCGGCTGTAACATTTATTTCTTTACGTTTTGTAAATTTTATTTGTAACATTGAAATTGTACAAATTTAATGATGCTTTTTTTGAAAGCTATTGTTGAAATCCTATATAAATTGATGCAGCGAGGCTGCGAGTTACTTGTTGAGTTGTTGTTGAGTCTGCTTGAGAGTCAACCTGTGAGGTCAGTTTGTCAAAGAGATCAGTGATGTCTGTAAAGTGCTTTGTTTAAACATGTCGAGAATGCAGTTCTGTTGTCAATAAATAATGAGAAGTTGCAAATTTATGTTCTTTCATCAAAATGAACTCGAGGAAACAGTTAAGTAATTTTAAGTAACGATCAAGAAGAATGTAGCATCGTTATACCTTGAAGTAACCGATTTCTAACAGGTGCACGATAGTCTTCACTCTCGATAGTGACACTTCCACAGCCCGGTCTTCTTGCAACCGTACATTCTCGTGGTCACCGCTGTTAGTAGTCGTGTACAGTGCCTAAATTCCTACCAAGTCTTTCTGCAGAATCGTAGAAGGTACATCCAGTTTCTCGTAGCCCTATTACAAGACCTCGTTCTAACTCAGTGGAGTATTGATAATGGCGTCTTTTTCACCTCGAAGATACTCTTGACTAACATCGACTCACTACGACCAATTTCGAAGGTAATTAACGTTTACGACCTCTCGCAGGAGAGCTTCTGTAGTTTGGAAGGTAGGAGACGAGATACTGCCGGAAGTAAAGCTGTGAGGACCGGGCGTAAGTCGTGCTTCGGTAGCTCAGATGGTAGAGCACTTGCCCGCGAAAGGCAAAGGTCCCGAGTTCGAGTCTCGGTCGGGCACACAGTTTTAATCTACCAGGAAGTTTCATATCAGCGCACACTCCGCTGCAGAGTGAAAATCTCATTCTGGAAACATCCCCCAGGCTGTGGCTAAGCCATGTCTCCACAGTATCCTTTCTTTCAGGAGTGCTAGTTCTGCAAGGTTCGCAGGAGAGCTTCTGTAAAGTTTGGAAGGTAGGCGACGAGATACTGCCAGAAGTAAAGCTGTGAGGACCGGGCGTGAGTCGTGCTTCGGTAGCTCAGATGGTAGAGCACTTGCCCGCGAAAGGCAAAGGTCCCGAGTTCGAGTCTCGGTCGGGCACACAGTTTTAATCTGCCAGGAAGTTTCATATCAGCGCACACTCCGCTGCAGAGTGAAAATCTCATTCTGCAATAAAAAGGTGTTAGCATGTGGACATAACGTGCTGTTCCAGTCTCTTCTGTACCTAAGGTCCATCCTTTGGATCCCTACGTAATTCGGTGCTCTCCGATACACACGATCGAACAGCGGAGGAGTGGTACTCAAGCGTCAACTTTAGGTTACAGTATCTCCGGATGTAATTAACATTTTACAATGCAACAAACGGCACTGATTACGTATTTGTTTATATGTTCAGATGTGCTAACAAAACTAACGGGGTTCAATTTAAAAAAAACGTAGGTTTGTGTTAAAAAACATACTTCCGTGCATTTTTTTATGGTTTGTATTAACCAATTACACTAGCCCCTCTCCTCACGTTCGGTCTGTGGAATCGATTCGTCAGTATTTGATGTGGTTTACGAAAAATATCCAACGGTAATGTTAGGTGACTCACCCTGTATATATATATTCATCTGATTTAACGAGGCTACATGTCGCACATGAATGAGGGCACACGGTCCAGTCACATTGATGTAACCACCACTCACGTTGATGTCAACATACAATAACCATTCACGGATGGTAGAACGCAGGATTAGGAGTGGAGGGTATACAGGGTGGTCAATTGATAGTGACCGGGCCAAATATCTCACGAAATAAGCATCACAGGAAAAAAACTACAAAGAACGAGACTCATCTAGCTTGAAGGGGGAAACCAGATGGCGCTATGGTTGGCCCGCTATATGGCGCTGCCATAGGTCAGACAGATCAACTGCGTTTTTTTACAATAGGAACCCCCATTTTTATTACATATTCGTGTAGTACATAAAGAAATATGAATGTTTTAGTTTGACACCCTTTTTTCGCTTTGTGATAGATCGCGCTGTAATAGTCACAAACGTATAAGTACGTGGTATCACGTAACATTCCGCCACTGCGGACGGCATTTGCTTCGTGATACATTACCCGTGTTAAAATGGACCGTTTACCAATTGCGGAAAAGGTCGATATCGTGTTGATATATGGCTATTGTGATCAAAATGCCCAACGGGCGTGTGCTATGTATGCTGCTCGGTATCCTGGACGACATCATCCAAGTGTCCGGACCGTTCGCCGGATAGTTACGTTATTTAAGGAAACACGAAGTGTTCAGCCACATGTGAAACGTCAACCACGACCTGCAAAAAATGATGATACCCAAGTGAGTGTTTTAGTTGCTGTTGCTGCTTATCCGCACATCAGTAGCAGACAAACAGCGCGAGAATCGGGAATCTCTCAAAAACGTCGGTGTTGAGAATGCTACATCAACATCGATTGCACCCGTACCATATTTCTATGCACCAGGAATTGCATGGCGACGACTTTGAACGTCGTGTACAGTACTGCCACTGGGCACAAGAGAAATTACGGGACGATGACAGATTTTTTGCACGCGTTCTATTTAGCGACGAAGCGTCATTCACCAACAGCGGTAACGTAAACCGGCATAATATGCACTATTGGGCAACGGAAAATCCACGATGGCTGCGACAAGCGGAACATCAGCGATCTTGGCGGGTTAATGTATGGTGCGGCATTATGGGAGGAAGGATAATTGGCCTCCATTTTATCGATGGCAATCTAAATGGTTCAATGTATGCTGATTTCCTACGTAATGTTCTACCGATGTTACTACAAGATGTTTCACTGCATGACAGAATGGCGATGTAATTCCAACATGATGGACGTCCGGCACATAGCTCGCGTGCGGTTGAAGCGGTACTGAATAGCATATTTCATGACAGGTGTACTGGTCGTCGAAGCACCATACCATGGCCCGCACGTTCACCGGATCTGACGTCCCCTGATTTCTTTCTGTGGGGAAGGTTGAAGGATATTTGCTATCGTGATCCACCGACAACGCATGACAACATGCGTTAGCGCACTGTCAATGCATGTGCGAACATTACGGAAGGCGAACTACTCGCTGTTGAGAGGAATGTCATTACACGTATTGCCAAATACATTGAGGTTGACGGACATCATTTTGAGCATTTATTGCATTAATGTGATATTTACAGGTAATCACGCTGTAACAGCATGTGTTCTCAGAAATGATAAGTTCAAAAAGGTACATGTATCACATTGGAACAACCGAAATAAAATGTTCAAACGTACCTACGTTCTGTATTTTAATTTAAAAAACCTACCTGTTACCAACTGTTCGTCTAAAATTGTGAGCCATATGTTTGTGACCATTACAGCACCATCTATCACAAAGCGAAAAAAGTGGTCCAACTAAAACATTCATATTTCTTCACGTACTACACGAATATGTAATGAAAAATGGGAGTTCCTATTTAAAAACGCAGTTGATATCCGCTTGAACTATGGCAGCACCATCTAGCGGGCCAACCATAGCGCCATGTGATTTCCCCCTTCAAGCTAGATAAGTTTCGTTCCTTGTAGTTTTTTCGCTTGACGCTTATTTCGTGAGATATTTGGTCCGGTCACGATCAGTGGACCACCCTGTATGTCGGGAGGATGCGAAAAATACTTCAGTCTTTGTCGTAAAGCGAAAATGGAGCGATTTATCTGACGTCCAAAAGAACATGATCATTAGCTTTTGGACCAAGGGTGAAGGCACTTCCGAAACGGCTAAGTTTGTAAACTTTTCGTGTGCTACCATGGTTAGAGTATACCACGCATGTCAAAACGGCGCTCTCCAAAACCGGTGCCGAGACAACTGTGGTGCACCGCGGGCGATATATGCGAGGGGTGAATCACGGCTGCGGAGATGTATATGGGCGAACATATGGGCAATGCTGAGCAGCTGAAACAAGGGGCTGCCAACAGCGTCTCCTCAATGGCCGCTTAGTGAACGTTGCTGCGTATGGGCCTGCGGAGTAGGCGCCTGGATATTGATTGCTGTTCCTCGGCGACGAAGGCTGGAATTTGCACGCAAATGGACGTCCGCTAAGTAGCGGCAGGTGGCCTTTTCAGATGACTCACGTTTTATGCTCCATCGGACAGTCGGCCGTGGGCGTGTGCGGCGTGAAACGTCTGAAAGCAAACACGTTGCAACAGTCACCAGTAGCATCCAGGGGAGAGGGCATTACCTGAGTGATGTCATCATTCTGAAAGGCATAGTGGATCAACAGAAATATGCATCTATCACTGGCCACCATGTCCACCTCTACATGCAGTTTGTTTTTCGTCGGCGCGATGGCATATACCAGCAGGATTGTTTTTCGTCAGCGCGATGGCAGGACAATGCAAAGTGGCACCCTGCTCGCGGTGTATATGCGTTGTTCGAAGAGCATCAGGTCGAGTTTATCATACTCCACTTACCATCAAAACCCCAGATTTTAACCCGATCGAGAATCTGTGGCACCACCTCAGTCGGACTGTTCGCGCATAGAATGTCAACCGAGAAACCTAGCACAACTGGCTTGGTACTGGAGTCAGCACTCTTACTTCCGAAGTAAGAGTGATTTCGGGTGTGCCGCAGGGGAGTGTCGTAGGACCGTTGCTATTCACAATATACATAAATGACCTTGTGGATGACATCGGAAGTTCACTGAGGCTTTTTGCGGATGACGTTGTGGTATATCGAGAGGTTGTAACAATAGAAAATTGTGCTGAAATGCAGGAGGATCTGCAGCGAATTGACGCATGGTGCAGGGAATGGCAATTGAATCTCAATGTAGACAAGTGTAATGTGCTGCGAATACATAGAAAGAAAGATCCCTTATCATTTAGCTACAATATAGCAGGTCAGCAACTGGAAGCAGTTAATTCCATAAATTATCTGGGAGTACGCATTAGGAGTGATTTAAAATGGAATGATCATGTAAAGTTGATCGTCGGTAAAGCAGATGCCAGAATGAGATTCATTGGAAGAATCCTAAGGAAATGCAATCCGAAAACAAAGGAAGTAGGTTACAGTACGCTTGTTCGCCCACTGCTCGAATACTGCTCAGCAGTGTGGGATCCGTACCAGATAGGGTTGATAGAAGAGATAGAGAAGATCCAACGGAGAGCAGCGCGCTTCGTTACAGGATCATTTAGTAATCGCGAAAGCGTTACGGAGATGATAGATAAACTCCAGTGGAAGATTCTGTAGGAGAGACGCTTAGTAGCTCGGTACGGGCTTTTGTTGAAGTTTCGAGAACGTACCTTCGCCGAGGAGTCAAGCAGGATATTGCTCCCTCCTACGTATATCTCGCGAAGAGACCATGAGGATAAAATCAGAGAGATTAGAGCCTACACAGAGGCATACCGACAATCCTTCTTTCCAGGAACAATACGAGACTGGAATAGAAGGGAGAACCGATAGAGGTACTCAAGGTACCCTCCGCCACACACCGTCAGGTGGCTTGCGGAGTATGGATGTAGATGTAAATGTAGATGTAGATGTCTGTCGGTACGTTTCAGAACGTCACTTACTCTCTTTGTGCACGTCTCGCAGCGGTTCGAGCTGCAAAAGATGGTTATTCGGCCTTTGGACAGATGGTCACAGTGATGTGACTGGACAATGTAGAAACTCTATGAAGATGGTATCTGTTCTTTCGGACATGTCAGAAAGAACAGATACCATCTTCATATAGTTAAGGCTAATCGGTCATTGACCTTCTTCTTCTGTGTTGGATGCACACGTATTGCCCGAACTCTTACGGGACTCGGTAAGACCCTCTGCCGCGAGTAATGAGTGTAATGGGCAGATGCACTACGAATGTAGAGTGTGGACATTAAGTTGGGATTGTTGGTGTCACGGGGAGCGTGCAAGGGATAAGTCCCTGTAGTCGCACTATCCTCTGTGCCCTCGGTGGCTCAGAGCCGGCACGGTAGCTCAGCGTCTTCGGTCAGAGGGCTGCGTGCTCTCTGTAATAAAAAAACTGAATCAAGGAATCAACGATCAACTTGAACGGATGTCTTGTGACATCCGCCTAGACCAAAGGGCACACATTTTCAACTGACCCCGTTGATGTATATCAACGCCTGTCGGCAGCGTAGGGTCTTGATTTAATTATCATTTCAGTGTAGAAACTGGCCGTAAGTTTTATCTGATGCATATGACTGAAGTTTTTATTTCCAAAAGAACCATCCGATTTTACAAAACTATATCGTCTACATGCACGCTCATACAACATTAGGGTTCTTTTTACAATTAAGCTTAGATGAATAATTTTCATTTACAAACTGCCTATTGGCTTCTGTCTCGGGTTCTTCGGCCGGCGTTCATCTAATGATTTTTCTGACGTTTCGCCAGCACGAGTGGCTGGCATTGTCAAAGCTTCACCCTCCATTGCCGGTGGTGAACTGGAGCCGAGCTCGCGGCCGCAGACTATATGTACCTGGCGCGCCAACGTCCGAGGGCTTCTCCGCGGTCATTTCCGGTGCGGTTCTTCTCTTGCTACCTGCGACGGTCGTTCGCTGCAGTACGGGAAGCCAGGATCCGTTTACCTTAAGGCTTTCCTCTTTCTTGTTGAAACTGTTCGCGTGTTTTTGGATTTCTACAGCTTCTCTGAACAAGCGCGTGTGATAGTGCTTCTCTACAGCCAGAACTTCCGTGTCGGCGAATTTTATTACGTGGTCGGTCTCATTCAGTGCGTGCTCTGCCACGGCCGATTTTTCCACCTGCCCCAACCTGCAATGTCGCTTATGCTCCTTGATCCTGGTGTTAATTGATCGTCCAGTCATTCCGACATAAACTTTTCCGCATGTGCATGGTATACGGTATATTCCCGACGTTGCAAGTGGGTCTCTTTTCTCCATCGCCGATCTAAGACACTCTTTGGTCTTCCTTGTCGGTTTGAAAATCGTTTTTACGCCGTGTTTGCGCAATATACGGCCGATTCTGTCCGTCACTCTGGGAATGAATGGCACAAGTGTTCAATGTGCGTCCTACCAGACACACAACAAATATCTAGACTGTTGCAAGCATGTCTGCAGCTACTACATTAAATGCTGTTCATCCAAAGTTGTCTGAACGGGAAGGAAATACAGGCGTTGGAGAAAAATAGGGAAACTCCACGAGAAATGCGTCCATGAACACAAATGCAGGTGCTAGGCGAGCCTGCAGGTTGCGTTGTATTTGATCACGAAAAGCTCTTCTACAATGTCCTAAATACGGTGCAAGCTTCAGTCGTGTTCAGAACAGTGTTCTGCGTAGTTGTGAGCGCATTATGTCGGAGCTAAATGAATTCGAACGTGGACAAACTGTTGGGGTTCGTATGGTGGGTGCTTCCATCACCAAGGCAGTCGAAGCGTTTCGTGTTTCAAGAGGTACTCTATCGATGATTTATACCGCACACAAAGAATGTGGGAAAACATAATCAGCTAAGTCACAACGCGGAAGAAAGTGTGAGTGGAGTGATGGTGACAGACAGTCATTAAAGAGGATTGTGACAAAAATTAAGAGGACGACAGCTGCGAAAGTAACTGCAGTACTGAATGTCGCACTCACGAACCCTGTCAGTCTCAAAACAACACGAAGGAAGCTCCATAATCAGAATACTACACACAGTACGCGAAAGAACTTGCCCCCCTTCTAACAGTCGTGTACCGCAAATCTCTAAGAGGAACGGAAGGTTCCAGATGATTGGAAAAGAGCACAGGTAGTTACAATTTTCAAGAAGGGTCATCGAGGAGATGCGCAAAACTATAGGCCTATATCTCTGACATCGATCTGTTGTAGAAGCTTAGAACATGTTTTTTGCTCGCGTGTCATGTCATTTCTGGAAACCCAGAATCTACTCTGTAGGAATCAACATGGATTCAGGAAACAGTGATCGTGTGAGACCCAACTCGCTTTATTTGTTCATGAGACCCAGAAAATAATTAGATACAGGCTCCCAGGTAGATGCTATTTTCCTTGACTTCCGGAAGGCGTTCGATACAGTTCCGAACTGTCGCCTGATAAACAAAGTAAGAGCCTACGGAATATCAGACCAGCTGTGTGGCTGGATTGAAGAGTTTTTAGCAAACAGAACACAGCATGTTGTTATCAATGGAGAGACGTGTACAGACGTTAAAGTAACCTCTGGCGTGCCACAGGGGAGTGTTATGGGACCATTGCTTTTCACAGTATATATAAATGACCTAGTAGATAGTGTCGGAAGTTCAATGCGGCTTTTCGCGGATGATGCTGTAGTATACAGAGAAGTTGCAGCATTAGAAAATTGCAGCGAAATGCAGGAAGATCTGCAGTGGATAGGCACCTAGTGCAGGGAGTGGCAACTGACCCTTAACATAGACAAATGTAATGTATTGCGAATACATAGAAAGAAGGATCCTTTATTGTATGATTATATGATAGCGGAACAAACACTGGTAGCAGTTACTTCTGTAAAATATCTGGGAGTATGCGTGCGGAACGATTTGAAGTGGAATGATCATATAAAATTAATTGTTGGTAAGGCGGGTGCCAGGTTGAGATTCGTTGGGAGAGTCCTTAGAAAATGTAGTCCATCAACAAAGGAGGTGGCTTACAAAACACTCGTTCGACCTATACTTGAGTATTGTTCATCAGGGTGGGATCCGTACCAGGTCGGGTTGACGGAGGAGATAGAGAAGATACAAAGAAGAGCGGCGCGTTTCGTCACAAGGTTATTTGGTAACCGTGATAGCGTTACGGAGATGTTTAGCAAACTCAAGTGGCAGACTCTGCAAGAGAGGCGCTCTGCATCGCGGTGTAGCTTGCTGTCCAGGTTTCGAGAGGGTGCGTTTCTGGATGAGGTATCGAATATATTGCTTCCCCCTACTTATACCTCCCGAGGAGATCAGAAATGTAAAATTAGAGAGATTCGTGCACGCACGGAGGCTTTCCGGCAGTCATTCTTCCCGCGAACCATACGCGACTGGAACAGGAAAGGGAGGTAACGACAGTGGCACGAAAAGTGCTCTCCGCCACACACTGTTCGGTGGCTTGCGGAGTATAAATGTAGATGTAGATGCAGATGTAGAACTGCAGGGCGAGATGGAATTCCAAAATCGCACACCAGTGATGGAAATGTCCGTAACAAGAAAACCTGCTGCCGAAGCGTTTAACCTAGACTATGGAGTAATGGAAGAAAGTGATTTGGCAGGATAAGTCTTGTTTCGCACTGCTCTCACCTTCTGGCCGACCTTACGTCTGGAATACGCCGTCCCAAGACTATGATGCAGACTGCTTACTGCTAAGAAAGAAACATGGCGGGGATTCGGTAATGAGTTGAGTAGCCTTATCGTGGTATTCCGTGGACCCCATAGGTACACTGCAAGATCGCATTACTGTCAAGGATTGCGTGACCATTTTGGCAGATCAGGTCCATCCCCTGGAACAATATTTGTTTCCAATGTTGCTGCTGTGTTCCAAGACGACAGGGCCCATGTTTACACACCTCGCAGCGTCCAGAATTGGTTTTGTGGGCACGAGGATGAAGTGTCGCACCTCTCCTGGACACCACAGTCAGTTCTCGCTGTTATTGAGCCTTTGTGGTCTACTTTGGAGAGAAGGGTACGTGGTCGCTATACGCCTCCATTAAAGTTACCTGAAGGGCCACTACTTTCAGGAAAAGTGGTATTACAAAACCTTGAAAACCATACATGACCTCTCTTTTTCCATTCTGAGACAACCGAAGCTGTTTTAAATGCCAACTTTTATCGTACACCGTGTTAGGCATAGTAATGTCTTGTGTGTTTTTTCTTTCCGTATTTTTGTCCAACGCTGTAGGAGGAGCCTTCCACAGAAAACAGATTACATACCGTGAGATTAGGCGACTTTGGAGGCCAACGGTACAATACGAGTTCCGTACGCCCTTAACGGTAGATACGTCGTTAAAGCAGTTTTATGCTTAGAGATGTTCTTACTTCCAGGTGCGAGTACGGTGGGGATTCATCCTCTTGAAAAGGAAACATCCGGTATGGTTCGTTAGCTGCATCATCACAATCGGGACTTGACTCACGTTGCCGCGCGGGGTAGCCGCGCGGTCTATGGCACCTCGTCACGGTCCGCTCGGCTCCCCCCCCCCCCCCCCACCCCCCTCAGAGGTTCGTGTCCTCCCTCGGGCATGGATGTGTGTTGTCCTTAGAGTAAGTTAGTTTAAGTTAGATTAATTAGTGCGTAAGTTTAGGGACCAATGACCTCAGCAGTTTGGGCCCATAAGACCTTACCACAAAATTCCAATTTCGACTCACGTTCGACAATGAACCAGCGAACAGCTAGCTGCACCAGGGAGATCACCATCGAGAGCCTCATGGACCACGTATTTGCAACTGGCGCCAAGCAAGCCTTTAGTTTCGTTCGATGCTGCTGTGCCCACCGTCAGATATGGCGCACGCTATACCCACAGAGGGTGCCAAACGCCAGGCAGTCTAAAGCGTGGCGCCACGTAGTTACGATCAACACATAACAGGAACCACATTATGCTTTCGCCACGCGATTTTCAAATAGTCTGATCCATCCGCCGATAGTTATGTCTGATGTAATACAGGTAGCTGATATCCAAGGCTACTTCTTCCATCCGCCAAGTAGTTGCCAGATGAACGTCCTTCCGCAGAGCGCAGATTTTTGCCGAACTGTTATTATTCCAGTTCCAGGAGTTGCCAAACAGTTATCAACGAGATGCCGTCAGCAGTCATCGGACACTCAACGCCGAGTGTGGCATTGTTTATCTACACTTGCGGCAAAAAAAGGTCGGAACACCAAGAAGAAGCTGTGCGACATAAACAAAAATTAGTAGGCGTATTTCTACATCTTAAAGATGATATCTATTCAAATTTCGCCCCAGTCGCATAAGAGTAGCGCTAGTAGCGCAGGTCAGTTTTCTTTTAAATACACGCTGTAACGGTAGTGAGCGTTAGTTAGCTTTGAGATTGGACGTGGTGAGCTGATATCAGTCAGAAATACTTTTAAGGCAACAAAGACGCTATTATCAACACCTCACTGAGTTCGAACGAGAAGTTCGAACGAGATCGTGTTATAGGGCTACGAGAAGTTGGATATTCCTTCTGCGATACTGCAGAAAGACTTAGCAGGAATGAAGCCACTGTACATTATTTCTGGCTGCGGTTTCACTAAAACGTACGTTAGCAAGAAGACCGGACTTCGGGCGGCCAGGTGTGAGTGAAGTGAAGACATCATGTTCGGCGTATGGCTCTGGTGCATCGAACTCCATCTGTAGCAGGAGTTTGTGCGTAAGTTGGCATCACAGTGACACTGCGAACTGTTAAAAGTCGGTTACTTCAACGACAGCTCCGAGTCAGACGACCTGTAGCGTGCATTTCACTGACCCCAAACTGCAGCCCTTAGCGATTTTAGTGGTGTCACTAAAATTGGACCGAGCGAGGTGGCGCAGTGGTTCCACACTGGACTCGCATTCGGGAGGACGACGGTTCAATCCCGCGTCCGGTCATCCTGATTTAGGTTTTCCGTGATTTCCCTAAATCATTCCAGGCAAATGCTGGGATGTTTCCTCTGGAAGGGCACGGCCGACTTCCTTCCCCATCCTTCCCTAATCCGATGAGACCGATGACCACGCTGTCTGGTCTCCTTCCCCAAGCAACCAACCAACCATCTAAAATTGGACGGCAGGGAATTTCCTGATGAAAGGTTGTTCTGCCTCTTTACCAGTGATGACCGTGTGTTTGTTAGAAGGGGGCCAGTTGACTTCCCGCAACCAACTTACCTGTCGGCGTGCAAGATATAATGGACCTACACCTGGAGTTATCGTCTGGAATGCGATTTCATATGACAGCAGGAGCACTCTAGTGATAATTCCATGCAACCTGACTGCAAATTTGTTCGTCGATCTGGCGATTTCCCGCACCCGGCTTCCCGGGTTCGATTCCCGGCGGGGTCAGGAATTTTCTCTGCCTCGTGATGACTCGGTGTTGTGTGATATCCTTAGGTTAGTTAGGTTTAAGTAGTTCTAAGTTCTAGGAGACTGATGACCATAGATGTTAAGTACCATAGTGCTCAGAGCCATTTGAACCATTTTTTTTTTTATCTGGCGATTCGACCTGTTGTGCTGCTATTCGTGAATAGCGTACCGGAGGGTGTTTTCCAACAGGATAATGCTCACTCACACACTGCTGTTGTAACCCAACATACTCTACAGATTGTCGACATGTTGTCTTGGCCTGCTCGATCACGAGATCTGTCTCCAAACGATCACGTAAGGGGCATCATTGGACGAAAACTCCAGCGTCATCCACAAACAGCAGTAACCATCCATGTATTTGCTGTGTCGTCCGAACAAGACAAGCCAGGGCAAAAGCACCACAGGCGCAAAGATGCGAGCAGGTGACAGTGCCATAGACTCGCCACTTGCGCGAGTTCCACCAGCGGCGTTGAGGATGAAGATTCCGACTTCGCCTCGGCCAACTGCCCGCGGAGTACAATGCGCCAATGACCGGATTACAACGGACAGAAGCCTACTCGGAAGATAGAAAAGCAGCTCTTGTCCACTTAGTTATAGATCATCGTCCAGGGCTGACATGGACACGGAACGTCGTTTAGTGAGCTCTTAGAATTGAACAGACAGTTGTTGGAGTTGCATTTGCTATGTACTGTGAAGTTTGCCTACTATTATTTGCACTTAGCCATTGAGGGCCTTTTCTGTGTTATATAGAAACAGTGTTGTAGACTTCAGTATTCAACTAGTCATACAGATAACTGAACCTTTTAACTCATTTGTGTGATTTTGTTATTAATTTGTTGGAGTGTTGTAGAACCTTCGTTCTCCTATCCTGTTACCTGACCTTGGGGCATAGCTGTGTAATAGTGGCAGGGAGAAATTGTCTTAGTGGTGTACTGCTCCAGAAGCCGTGAAACGTCCCCTTTGAACAATTATACATGACTGTGCTTAACCTGACACACAATATTTTTTTTAGCGCAACGCAATCTGACTTTCAAAATTCCCTACAAAAGAATGGCCCTGACTAACATTAAACTATACCTTTCACAAATCACTTACCTCACAAAAATCTTCGCTGTTCAAGCTACTGCAATACAGCGAGTGCCACTACTGCCAGCTAAATAAAAGATTCAAACTACGGAAGGCACTAACTACACTAACTACTGGTAGGGATAGTTAGCAAATGAAAGATATTAATAGAGAACAAACAATGTATTTACCTTGATATCATCATATATAAATATAGCAGTTCATGACAAATTTCAAAACTCCGCCATCTCTCTCCCCACATCCACCACTGCTGGCGGCTCACCTCCAACTGCGCAACGCTACGCGCTGTTCACAGCCAGCTGCCTAACACTACAATGGCGAGTATTACAACAATGCAAAGCAGCCACAGACTGCACACAGCACAGCCAGCGATTTTCATACAGAGGTGGCGTTACCAATAAGAAAACATAAACAGCCTACTTACATAGAGAAAACATAAACAGCCTACTTACATAGCCCCCATGCTCCCCACAAAAATTTTTACAAATTGGATTGGGCAGTGGCCAATACAGATTTGAAAAAAAAATTTCATAATTACAATAACAAAGAAATCAAATGCACACACTTATTGATACAATGTTGGTCAAAAGCTAAAAATTTCTCACAGTCCATAAAGACAGTCCACATTGTTCATCACAGTAAAAATGCAGAGTTTTTCTCAAAGTCTGAGCAGTAAAAGAAAATGCACATAGAAGTAGTGGATTTCCATGCAGTCTTGAAGAAGTAGTGTCCTTCCATCAGAAAGACAGTGCTGACTCTTGACATGCTGACAGCTAATGGGCCACAACATAGCAAACCCACAGCAGAGTCATTCGACGTTTTGAAGAACATTGGTAGGTAGGTCATCACAGAGTAGACCCACTGCAGTCCTTGTAGAAATAATGGTATTGGTGAGTCATCAAAGGTGTAGACCCACTGTAGTCCTTGTAGAAATAATGGTACTGGTGGGTCATCAAAGATGCAGACCCACTGTAGTCCTTGTAGAGATAGCCAGCAGCCATCTGTTGTGACTGTGCAGGCGCACAATCACCATTGAAGAGTCTTGCAGATGATAAAGCAAGTCCATAAACCACCACTTGTGCACTCACAAAGTTTTTGAAATTGTCCTTAGAACCAGCAATGCTGTTATCCAATCCCTTGCTGAATTATTAACACACGTGCAAACACTAACAGTCCCTACTTCTCACATATTGTCCATATACTATGACCAACAGAAACGTGTGCAGTGAAATGTAACTAACAAGTTAATAATATCATGAACTGGTGACAATTACAATTTTATAACATAAGAATACAATAACTAAGGTACAAAATACATCATTAAAAACATAACAATACAGATAACATTTGTAGTACTGGCTTTACAACAGAATAGAAATAAACATATACATCAGTGGAATTATGACATGAGTACATACATAAAAGATCACAATAAGTTTTGAAACATCAACTTCACACATGAGCATTAAACAGAACAGAATTAATAATGTCTAACATCTTTACAAAGTAAATAACATAGTATCAGAAAAATTCTACAATGTAACTCATATCCGCTAAACACATAAAGACAGGAAAAACACAAATATACAAGAGTACACAAACACATAGCAGAATAACACAAGAGGAAAGGGCTGGGTTTGTTTTCAGTGTAACATTTGGTACTGCAGTCCAACCTAAAACTTCATTCCATAGATCTTTCGTCTTATTTCAAAATTTGTTTCCACCAAAAAAATCCTATCAAAGCATGCTTTCTGTATTTATATGTTCACATATTTCTTACCTCATTATTTATTTCCAAGAAAATCCTACGTAAACCTGTTGTCCCTAAACCCTACTTTTTTGCTCATATCCTCTTTCAAAATACTTTTTTTTTTGGCCAAACCATTTTCTTATAGCTTCTCAATGCATTTCTTCCAATTCATCACATCTCGTTCTCTCATATAGCCTACCCCATCTTAAGCTAACTTAAATCTACTGAGCTCAGATGCTAAACTAAGGGACGAGGCAATGCAGCAGCACAAAACAATTAACACAAGCAGCAATGACAAAAAATACAGATTGGCAAAGCTAGCAGCAGCAAATGTAATAACTTATGTCAAAACATGACATAGCTCAAGCAGAAAAAAATATTACACTAAAAATGGCCATGTCTAATACCTATGTCACATCTTAACACTAGAGTGATGCATCACAATTTATTCTACAAAAGAAATTACCAAGTACTTGAAAAGAAAATTATGAATGCAGTTCCTGTGAAGGTAAATGTCGCTTTGTGCTCCCTCATTTTTTTGAAAAAAATTATTATATACTCGATCTGTAGACAGAAAATATTTATATTAGTACATCTATAAAATTTTATTTTAACCAATGCTGCAGTGCTGCTAGAAACTAGATATCAAATGAAATAAGCAACTATGTACAAAGCAAAGCGTAAGAACATCGTTCAATAGTCATGTGGCATTTCATAAGTAGTAAAAAAATCTCTCATCTAGAAAGACAGTAGTCATAGTCAGGTGTGTAGACAAACTATTTCTTGTCATTTCATTAGGCATTTCAGTAAATATCAGAAAGTACGATATGTTTCCAAGTAATTAGCGTGTCGGATTTGTGATGCTTTCTCTAAAGGAATGACAATGGCCAGGATAATGGCCTCCCTTTTTTTTTCCCTTCCTGTGCTCTGAAAGGCACGCGCCAATGGCCCTCTCTCCAGGCGTCCGACACAGCTGGGTGCCCACGACGCATTACGTGCAGGTGGTCACTTAACTTTCTTACGGAAATATTTACGACAGCAGTTTCCGCTACAGTGACAGTCTCACATAAAAATATTTCACAGGTCAAGAATTAGCGTTGCAAATCTGTAGAAACAAAATCCTATAAATATAACGTTGTCCAAAAAATTTTCGCCGGCATTGTGATACATTCACGCATTTACGTACATTTCATAACTCTTAAAGTACGATTCTTGGTTTACAACATATTTCTTATTCCTCATATACGGTAGCAACATCTTATTGATCATAAACATATCTCAACAGCATAGTGCACATCGTCGTCGTAATAATAACATCATAACACCTCAGTCAAATCTCAAAATCGTCGTAGCTTCCTCCAATAATTTCAAAACCTAAAAAAAATTCTCTGCTCATTTCAATAGTGTCTTCTACCTCAAACGTACTTTAAAAATCATGAATCCATTCCAAATATATCATTCAAAGCTCTCATAGTATCACAATGATTCCGAAAAAATATGAACAGTTTACAAAGTACAGACAAAATACAGTTTCATAAGTGTGAAGTTACCCAACTGTGTATTGCGTAAACATGTGTCACTGATGTAGTAAAAAAATGTTTATCTCTCAGTTAAATGATCAGATAGCTGTGTAATTTGTGTGTTAGAGAAACATGGTACCGATGTGTAAAGTTGTATAAGCAAATACCATATTAGCTAGGGTTCCTTGTGGTTGCCACACACATGGTACACAAAGTAAGCGTGTACCCCCCTGAGGATAAATGTAATTATACTCCCAGGTGTTACAAATTACAGCAATGGAATGAAATGTATCATGGAAAAACTTCGTATCATTGTACTTCAAATATCTTTAAAAATAAACGTTTTAAGTACAAAATTAATCACTCAAATGCGTGTCCTGTAGCGCTAAATGTGCGTCTTGTTGCAACATAATCTCTGTGGAAGTGTCATAGTTATCGTCCTCCGAAAGTTAAGTTCTGCAGAAGTCAATGTACTTACCTCATAATACACAAAAGTGAAATGCTTTGCGTATAAATGTCTTAGTTATTACGCTTATTGCCGTAATGAGGAAAGTACTGTGCTGTAACGTATTGTTGTGCTACGGAAAAGGCAGTCTCATTGTAGCTATACCACAAAAGTTACTACTAAAACCTGTTTTACTTTCCAGAATAAAACAGAAAACTGTGCAGATATAAAACAGAAACACTGCAAAAGCAACATTGTAAAGTGTCACTCATTAGTAGCGTCGTGATAAAATCGTGTAGCTGTCACATAAACTAACCACTGTGCCGTCTGGTATCTCACAGAAAGTACTTTAAACCCAGAATGTATTTTCAAGTAAACCAAAATGTTGCATTAAAATCTCATTAACAGTACTGGTAAATGTTCTAAGTACGTAAGCCTTATAGTCGTTCCATAATCGTGCAACTAACAAGCAAGAATGTACACACACAATACCACTGTGACGTCTGTTCACTATAACAATGCATTCGTCATTTCTGTTTCAGTAAGTTCTCTTGGTTCTTGACTGGATATTTCACTTCAAACATTGTTGTATGTTAACAGATTCTAAGTCTGACAATGCATATTAGTAATGTGAACCGAAAAATTTTATGGCAAAGACTAAGTTAAAAAGCAGATTATCTTTCAATAAATGGTTTTACATGTGAAACCTGGTGTAAACCTTTACTCTTCATAGTACTCAGAGTTTGAACTTGAATGCAATTGTCATGCGGTATACGTCGGCAAAGAATACTGGAATTTTTCTCAAGGTTAGCGTCTATGTTATTTTTCTCTGAGCCAGCCGGCGCACGTGGGTGCCTGCGGCGCGAGTCATTGTCCGTCTCTTTGTTGGCGCGCGTTGTTATTGGGATTAGGAGACCTAACTTCTACAAATTCGCCTTGCCGAGACGGCCCAGCTCTGTTAGAATCCCGCCAGTTCTGATGAAATTCACGTCTGTCGTTTTGTCGGTAGTTTACATAGTTTCTTGTTTGTCGGTCATGTGGTGGAGAATTTCTCCCTGAATCGTAACTCTGCGCTGAACTGTTGCGTCTGAAGTTATTCTGCCTCCCTTGATAATACTTGTTTTGGTTCCCATATTGTCTGTTTCTCTGATTGTCTCTGTGATAGTCATTACTACGGAAATGCGATCTTTCTCTGTAACTATTATTACTCTGCCAACGGTTGTCGTACGGGTGGTGTCTATTTTGGTCACGATTTGCGTTGTAAGAATAGACCAGTCGTGTCCGGTTATTGTTTCTGTCGTCACGGAATTGTGACGGATGTGACCTGCAATTGTTGTGTCCTTGTTTTCGCGTTCCGCGATTGTCAGTGTCACTTTCCAGTTCTTGTAACAGTCCCTGAAAAGCTTCAATGTCGTCTTTGCAACGTCCTGCCAAAATAATATGTCGTAAATGTTCAGGTAATTTGATTAAGCAAATGCGGATGAGTTCTGAGGGGCTGTATGGGTTTGTCAGGTACTGATTCTTGTGCAACATGTCTTCAAAATATTTCACAAGACTGGAGAATTCAGATTGTTCGAAATGTTTCATCATTATGATGCCATGTTTTACTCG
This sequence comes from Schistocerca americana, assembly GCF_021461395.2. Lineage (NCBI taxonomy): Eukaryota > Metazoa > Arthropoda > Insecta > Orthoptera > Acrididae > Schistocerca > Schistocerca americana. Next base: position 294,332,205 of record NC_060130.1, read on the forward strand.
GTCTTGTGTGGATTGAGACCAATATGCTGAGAGGAAGACATGGTAAAATTCTCCTTCACTGTGGCAATCGTGAATGACCGATCGCATTCTTACAGCTGGTTCATTCTCTAAATAGCCACACATGAATTCTAATCTGTGTTCTAACGACCAGTTGGGAGGAAAACAATGAGAGAATTGATGGAGCCATGCTTGTGGATGAATGTCGTTGCCAGAATTCTTAAATGTTTTGAATTTACGTGTAGTAATGAACAGCTTATAGTCAAAATCATCATGTCGGCAAGTCGCATGTCGGTCATTGTTACGTCGTTTCGGCGGTTCCATCTCAAAATTCGGCGTACCTTGCCAACTTCTTTCACAATTTCCGAAGTGCCCTGTGTTGTTATTTTGTGTCTGTTCCGTATTTGTATGTCCCTCTTCCCGTATTGGGGCGCGAGTGTCCTCTGAAATACGTAATTCATGTACTACTTGCGCCAACTGATCTTGCACTTCCCGGATTTCTCTTTTGTACTGTGTATTGATTTGATTTTGATTTTGTTTGAATTTTCTAATTTGTTCATACTCTTCAGTGCCCATGAAGGCTACAGGTGTTGTGTCATTCAGATCATCATCTACCTTTGTAGATAAGTTAGTGAACTGATCTGAAAGTTCGGCTACTTTATCCGATAGTGAAATCATTTCCTCTCTATGTTTTTCTGAACCAAGTTTCAGAGTGTCCATTTGTGTTGAAATCGTGTCTACTGTGACCTTTAAGTTTTCCTGAGTTTTTGCAAGTTGCATAACCGTTTCGGTAGATGCAACTGAGTCAAATTTTGCTTGCAAGGTCTCATGATTTTCATGAACAATAGTTTGCAGTTCTTTTATGGCTGCTTCGTGATTCTGTAGTGCATTTTCATGACGCGAAAAAATAGGTTGGAAATGCTCACAAATTTGTGTTTTTACGTCATTACAGACTTTTTGACATTTCGATTCAATGTGATGTAACTCAGCAGTTAAATCCTCACATGTTCGTTCAAGAGTTTGCTCCAATGAGTCTAACTTTTTAAGATTTTGTTCCATTGTGTCTAACTTTTGAAGCTTTTGCTGTGTTTGTCTCTGATTTTGTTCCATTGTGTCTAACTTTTGAAGCTTTTGCTGTGTTTGTCCCATTTGTTGTATTAATTGTAATAACAATGCATTGGTGTCTGAAACACGTTCCTCAGTGCTTTTCGGCAGTGAATTTACACCGGAAACATTCACATTTTGACAAGCAGAAAATGTGTCTTGACTTATTTGAGAAAACGGTGAGGATCCAAAACCTGAATCTACAGTATTTGCGAGATCGTGTCGTGTCATTTCGGCTTCCTGAGGCGAGCTATTGCTGACCGATCGATCGATAATGCTTCCCTCTTCACTAATTGTTTCACTGTCCACGCCATTGTTTGCCGCCCGCTCCATTTCCCTATGCACAATTACCAAATTACTACTTTGAACATCAGTTAATTCATTACTCGGTGGCGCTAACACACTGCTTTCATTTTCACTGTCATTTCTCAGTTTACTTTGGAGCCTAGTATTACGTTTTTCACATGCCATTATTGTCACAGTATTTCACACGACAACACAGAAAAGCACAATTTGAAGAGCAAAAATAAGAGAACACATTAACATAACACTGAAAATAATATCTAGTCAATTGCAGCTGCGAAATACTTGGTGCAAATCTACATGCATGCCACAACTGTTTTAATGTACAACAATGAAAGACTGCAACTACAAAGGAGATTCTCTCTACAGTTACGCGCTAGCAATAAACAAAATCTACACTAATTACACAAACTACAAGAAAAATCAGAAGATTCCAGTGAGGTATCCTAGGCTAAGGGTCGACATATGAAACGTCCCCTTTGAACAATTATACATGACTGTGCTTAACCTGACACACAATATTTTTTTAGCGCAACGCAATCTGACTTTCAAAATTCCCTACAAAAGAATGGCCCTGACTAACATTAAACTATACCTTTCACAAATCACTTACCTCACAAAAATCTTCGCTGTTCAAGCTACTGCAATACAGCGAGTGCCACTACTGCCAGGTAAATAAAAGATTCAAACTACGGAAGGCACTAACTACTGATAGGGATAGTTAGCAAATGAAAGATATTAATAGAGAACAAACAATGTATTTACCTTGATATCATCATATATAAATATAGCAGTTCATGACAAATTTCAAAACTCCGCCATCTCTCTCCCCACATCCACCACTGCTGGCGGCTCACCTCCAACTGCGCAACGCTACGCGCTGTTCACAGCCAGCTGCCTAACACTACAATGGCGAGTATTACAACAATGCAAAGCAGCCACAGACTGCACACAGCACAGCCAGTGATTTTCATACAGAGGTGGCGTTACCAATAAGAAAACATAAACAGCCTACTTACATAGAGAAAACATAAACAGCCTACTTACAGCCGTTTCACGAACTCACAAACTCGGCCTACCGTAACAAGCCGTTGCAGTGGCAACTCGGCCTCCACAGCAGTAGCGACGAGGCTTTCACAAAACTGGCAACGAGGGTTTACAAAAGTGTTGACCGACAAGTGCAACAGGCATTGATTTCCATTCCACAAACTAATATCCGACACCTGTACAACACAATGCATGCACGTACGCATGCTTGTGTTCAACATTCTGGCGGTTACACCGGTTATTAACGTACCAGCATTTCACATTTGCAATGCCTTATCTCGCGCTTAAGTTAACCGGTGATCTTACAATGTTAATCACTTAAATATGTTACCTAGAGAAATGTATTACCGAAATTCCATTACTCTACATTAATTACTTCTTGGTGCTGCAATTTTTCCGTCATGTATTAACTGAGCCTGAGCTTATAAATTGACAGCAGTCCGGATTGAACTACAATGATATTACTCATAGTTCACTGAGTTCGGCTAGACCAGAGTTTAGAGTTTTTACTTCAGTATCATTCCTTCTCATCACCCTGAAGTTGAGTATTTATTGTGCACACTGTTGCAGCTATACTTTGCCCTGTGGCGAGACAATTGCAACATGCTAGACGCCACGTCAATACAGCAAATATTTTCTGTGATACCTTTATGTTGGGCGCCAAATTTATTTGGGGAATACACAGTGTATCCCAGTTCCGCTAGGACTGCTTGCGTGAAATTCAAAACTGCAGTGCCATCTCGTGGCGAGTTGCGGTGTTACGATCCTTGAAGTTTCAAAACCAGCTGTTTTGAAAGTTAAGGCGCTAACATTGCAACAGCACGTGTCTGAAACTCGTCGGAAAATGACAGCCGAACGGCGAAGCAACATCAAATTTTTTGAGTTCTCGAACATTGTGGGCGAGAATTCGTCAAATTCAACCCAAAAACTGAGTGGCAGGTTCCTGGTTGCTCCTCCACGACGACATCTCAGCCCACAAAGCGAAGATAGTGCAGCAAGCTTTTGGTCAGCAAATGGATCACAGTCCTGGATCATCCACCATATTCGTCGGATTTGGCCGCAGCCTACTTCTGGTTGTACCCCAAATTGAAGCTGGCAAAGAAAGGACACCGTTATGACGCAGTTAAGGATTCCAAGAAAATTGTACTGCAGTACTAAATCCAACTTCAAAAAAGGGCTATAGTGACTGTTTCAAAACACTTTTAAAACGATTTCAGATGTTTTTTGATTCCGGGACAGACTAATTTGAAAAACTATAGTGATTTTGTGAACATAGCCCATTCTGTGAGGGTGGGGTTGATCTGCTATTCTGTTATTCTGCACAACGGATTAATCTGAGATGTACCCTTTACCCTGTGGCTGCTGCAAGATGCAATTTCCACCCCCACACTACTACAGAAGTCAGACAGACGCTCCTAACGTTCTAAAGAGAAATGCGTGAAAAACTTTCAGCAAATAAACATCTTCTGGACTCGTCCGCTGTAAGGAAATGACACAAAAATTCACAAAATTTCTTACATAACTAGTGGGATACTTGGGTACTGGAGTAGTGCTAGTTAGTGTAAGAAAAACACGAAACTGACGAAAGTTATTATTTATTTTGCAAAAATTCTGAGAAATCACAATGGCACTTTTAGTTATGAATTGAACAAGTTATATCCTGGTTCTTTTCGGAATGTGAAGTTACCTCTCAAGGATAGGATTCGCTAATGAAATTTCTATACAAAGCTTAAGATTGTTGTTGACTTGGCAGAATGGCTGAGAGGCGCGCCTACTCAACTTGAATAATTATCCTTTAGAATGTTGCTAGGTATGGTCGAGTCTGTCCATGTGAAATGCAGTGAAGTGTACTGTTGTGGAGGAAATATGGGGCCCGCAATAGCTGTAGCGCACAATACCGTAAGCTGCGATTACTGCTGTCTGCGCCGCTCGCTGCTGAAAAATAAGATAACTCTCGTTCTATCTGAATTGACCTTCGCCAATCAAACTCTCCCTACGTCTTGATTAAGTCAAGGTTTCCTATTCGCCCCTAATCTAACTATTGGCCTGGTACACCGTCAGATAACCAGTCCACTGCGATGCCACTCAAAAATTCGCTCGCAGGCGTTTAACTATAACTCTGTCCGTTCACACTGCACAATAAGTGTGTCGGCCAACACAGTGAACAACGCTTAATCGCAAGGACTCAATATAGAGTTGCACTTCGATTCGCTCTCGACAGAGGTGCTCTCCCAGTGAAGTACTGAGGAGAGACTTGTTCCTCGCTCCAAGAGCGACAACGGAACGGCGTCTCTCCATGCCAGACGTGAAGGGTTATATCTTTCGATCTCTTCCATCACTCCTTCAGCTCAAGGCGTCAGAAATATCGTCTGCCAATCAGCATTACTCTTCTAAAATGGGAGAATGACGTTTCGTTTAAGGCGACCAATCCGGAAACCTGTAGTATCGGCGTTTGACGTTTGCTGTCTCCCTGTGAAAATCTCTGAAACTGTGTGCTGTGTGTAAAGAATACGTAGGCTGGCTGCTCCCACACAATGTAGCGGAATTTGCTTTTAAGCCGAACACGGGGTCGTTCCTCATTTCCCTCGGGCACCCGCTGTCCACTCCACAGGCGGTCACCTCGGCGTTTGGCGCTGACTCGTCCTCTGAAGGGACCGGCGTCTCGTTGTGCGGTTTCTCTCCCGAACTAAAAGCTCCTGTGACCGTCGTGTCTGGAATGTATGTGTGTACTTCAGCCTCGATTATTTCAACCACGGTGCGCTTACTTGTTATTTGCAGATCGTTTACATGAATTCATACAACATTGACTTTATCTTATCGAGTTTGGGTTCGAATGAAGCGTCTTGATGTATGGAATATGATTGTGAGGGCGGAATATGTAAGCAATGAAGGTCAGGAGACCACGACGTCTTACACCATGACTTCTATTTTTCATAGCCACAGTCCTAATGGAACTGGGACACACTGTGCGCAACAGATTCAGAATTTAATATTCACGCCAAATTCTATCTCTATTCGTAAAAAAGGTACAGTATTGTAGAAGAATAGTGATCACGAGCTCATAAAAGTAAGACCAAGCGTTAGCGGCAACTCATTAATCACCGAGATACAGGCATCGACTTTTTTATTGGGACTTGTGCTTTTTGCTCCAGAATAGCAGATGAGTTTGAAACAAATTTACTAATATGACCGTTTTATGGTCTTGCAAGAAATGTTTGAGTAAAAATACGTGGACTATGGGTATTTTTGTGCTGTTGTAGATTTTGTTTGAAAGTAGCGCTGCCGGGAAGTTACTCCGCTCTCCATGTATAGTCTAATGGTGAAACATTACCCTGCGTCTCAACCCAGCGGCACAAATTACCGTGCAGAGCGGCGTAAACTTCGTGCAGCCTTGCAAACGTCCGCAACAACAGCACAAAAATCCAAATATACACTGCAGTTTTACTCCGCAATTAATTGTAGAAGTCGATCTCTGAAAATATCAATTTGGTTTCCGGAGAAATGTAGGAACAGGCTGAGCAATTCTACCTCTACGACTTATCTTAGGAGCTAGACTGAAGTAAGGCATACCTACGTTTATAGCATTTGTAGACATACAGAAAGTTTTATACAATGGTGACTGGACTACACTCTGAATTTTTGAAGTTAGCAGGATTAAAATACAGTGAGAAAAAAGTTATTTACAATTTTTACAGTAACCAGACTGCAGCTGTAAGAGTCGAGGAGATGAAACGGAAGCAGTGGTTGAGAAGAGAGTGAGACAGGGTTGTAGCCTATCCCCAACGTTGTTCAGTCTGTACAATGAGTAGGCGGTAAAGGAAACCAACAAGAAATTAGGAAAAGAATTTCCAGATCAAGGAGAAGAAATACTAACGAGTTTGGCGATGACATTCTAATTTGGTTAGAGATGGCAAACGATTCGGAAGAATAGTTCAACAGAAGGCGTAGTGTCTTAAAAAGGGATTAGGAGATGACCATTAACAAAAGTAAGATAAGGGTAGTGGAATGGAATCGATTTAAGCCAGGCACTGCTGAAGGAATTACATTACACTAAACGTAAACGTTGAGTTTTGCGTTTTGCCCAGCAAAAGAACTAATAATAGTCGAATTAGAGACAATGTAAAATGCAGATTGGCTACAGCAAGAAATTAATTTATGAAAAAGGGCAATGTTTTAACATACAATTTAAACTCGAGTGTTTGGAAGTCAATTATGACGACATTTATCTGGAGTATTGCTTTTTACGGCAGTTAACGTGGAAGATACACTGTTCAGAAACGAGAATAATAGAAACTTTTGAAATGTGTTGCTACAGAAGGATGCTGAAGATTCTTTGGGTGGATCAAATAAATAATGAAGAGGTACTGAATCGAATTGGAGAAAAAAGGAATTTATGAGACGATTTTGACTAAAAAAAGAAATCTATTGGTAGGATATATCCTGAGGCATCAAGGAACAATTAATTTGGTTTAAATGGTTTAAATGGCTCTGAGCACTATGGGACTTAACTTCCATGGTCATCAGTCCCCTAGAACTTAGAACTACTTAAACCTAACTAACCTAAGGACATAACACACATCCATGCCCGAGGCAGGATTCGAACCTGCGACCGTTGCGGTCGCGCGGTTCCAGACTGTAGCGCCTAGAACCGCTCGGCCACCCCGGCCGGCAATTAATTTGGTAATGAACGGAAATGTGAAAGGCTAAAAAGTGTAAAGGGTTACCTAGATATGAATACAGGAAGTGCTATATCTCAAGTTGTGAGATGCATAAGAGACAACACGTTCCAGATCAACAGCACAAAGACTTATTAACAAAACAACAGGACATTGACTAAACAAGAACTACTACTCACACAAATTAATATAAACTCTTTCAGTCTTCTATCAGGTGGCACCTAGAAAACAGCAAAGTCAGTTGGGATGATGGGACGTAGAGACTAATATAACGAAGTTCTCCACGAGAAGAAAGTAGAGGGTATTCGGCGGAAGCTGGTCGAAGATACTACTCGGGAGTGATGTTAAAGAGGTCCAAAGTCCTGCTGCAGTGGCTCCTACTGTGCTCTGATTGAAGGGATTGGATTAGCCGGCGCATGGGTTGGCTCAGAGCGTCGTTGGAAAATTGCCGATAAGTGGAGCTGCGTCGCTATAAAAAGCCAGTCGTGGAGGTTCACTTGCGAATCTATTTCTGCGCACTTGACTAGCTATGTATGTATGCGATGCTTCTCCATCCAAAGTGTTTCTGATCCTTCAAGTGTACTTCTGGTATATGACATTCCTCCCCCACAAGAAGAGGAGAGATATGGTAACCGGTCTCGAAGTCTTGTCGATCTCCAGTGTGTCAGCAAGTCCCCCCCCAGCTTGTGTTGATCCAGGGCTCTCTGGTCTATGTCCATTGGAGTTGACCAGGAGAAGGGTGCTGGATGGCCACTGTCTGTTGTTGAAGGTGGAGGAGCCGCCTAGGTGGTGCTTTGGTGATGGCTTCGAGCTGTGGAGCAGATGAATCTGGAAAAATAAAAAAGAAAAGGTGCTGAGCCCATGTCGGGATCCAATGGTAGTTTCCTGGGGCGGACTTGGTACAGATGTTTGCAGCAGCAGACCGCCACCGCTGCCCGTCCCATCAGTTGCTTTACTGCTGCAGGAGTCCAAAGGCGGCAACGTCGGAAGAATGTTAGGACCAAGACGTCATAACAGACAAAAAAATAGTGCCGACAACACTGTGCGGGTGGCTTCCTCGGCTGTCGTGGTTGTAGAAGGGAGATGTGTGATCGCTGTGGCCGCCCTTGCAGCCGTTCAAGTGGACTGGCCCCTTTCTGTGGGGTTATGCAATAAGAGGCCAAAAAGGTGGAGAGTGCGTCGTCCAATAAGTGATGACGTCGGAGTTTCTGCAGTTGATCGTTAAACGTTCAGACAAAATGCTCTGGCAGACCATTGAACGCTGGGTGGAGAGCCGCCATGTCGATGAGAGTGATCTGATTGGAAACAAAGAAGGATGTTAGCTCAGCAGTCGTAAACTGAGGCCCGTTGTCCGTGACGATTGTTTCGGGAATATCTTCAATCGCAAAGTTTCGTGTAAAGACTCGAATTGCATTCATAGAGAACGTAGAAGACATCTGTAACACGTAGTGAAAACTAGATCCGGCGTCTACCATGGTGAACCAGGAATGGCCCAGGAAAGTTCTCGCAAAATTCAGATGGAGCCGCGACGATGATATCGATAGCTACAGCCATGGGAAATTGTGATGCGCTGGGGCTGCTACTTTGCTTTGGTAGGATGTGCAGGCTGCCACCATGGCAGAAATGTTGGCATCTACCCCTTTCCGATGTTCATGTTGACGTGTCAGGTATTTTGTTAGCACAATGCTTCAATGACCACGACGAGGCAGGTACAGGATCCAGTGTTGGAGGGAGGGCAGAGTGATCTCCCTGCTTCAGCCATTTTCGCCCTGGAGTAGGAGAACACCATTGAAGGCAGAGAAATTGTGCCTGTATTGCCAGTAACTCTGAAGTTCTGGGTTGAACATATTCTGGCTATCCTATGGCCATCCCTGCTAGAGCAGAAAGAGGAGCTCGCGAAGAATGTGGTACTCTGCCAAACGCTGGGACACTGGGTTGGCATCTATAGCGAGCGAGGCGACAGCTTCTTCATCACCAGTGTCCCAACGCCAGCATACTTCTGGGTCGGTGTCAAAGGAGGAGTCCTGACCCACCAGCAATTCTGAAAATAAGTCAGCGTTGGTATGGTATGTCGCAGAACGGTTCTGGATATAGTAGGAAGATGTAGATGTAGATAGATGTAGAAGAACCGGTGAGGAACAAAGCCTATTTTGTAGGTTGCGAGCCGATTTTGCGGGAATGTTGGCATCACATTGAAAAAAGAGCAGCAATGGTTTGTGGTCTGTCGAAAGTCTAAAATGGCGACCATACACATAGTCGTGAAATTCTGTCTGTCGATAACCGCACTTAACCGATGTCGGCGTTTACTAGTATCTGCTGTGACAACGACAGGGAACAACATATTGTAAGCCATCAGACATCTGGACCAAAGCAATGCCTGCTAAGGTCCTGACAGACTGCCCTGCAATGAAGATGTCGTCCAGGCAATTGGCAGCGCCCAGCGCTTTCCACGTAAGGAGTTCCAAATATCTCTGAAATATCAGTGGAGCGCTTGCTATCCCAAAGGGGCATCGACTGTAGAGGAAGAGACAGAAGGGCGTATTGACCTCCAGCAAATTCTGCGATGCAGTATCCAAAGGAAGCTGTAAATACGCATCCTTGAGATAATTTTCGAGAAGATTTTGCCTCCAGTCAGCCGAGTAAGAATCTCGTCCACCTCTGGGATAGTGTACGCATCAACAATGGACGTTGCGTTAATGATATTCTTGAAATTGCCACATATGCAGAAGGAGCCACCTGATTTGCCGAGCAGCACGATGAGCGTTACCCGCTGACTATGAGAAACAACCGTCAAGATGCCAGCGCCTTAAAAATGTTACATCTCTGCTCGTAACTTATCCTGCTGGGAGAATGGGACGTTCTGTGCCTTGAAAAAAATGGGGCATCGACACCGGTAGGAGGATGATGAGAGCTTCAAATCCCACGACGAATGTAGTAAAAGGCTCAAAAACTGAACACTACTTCGAGTGAAAAGCGTGGAAGTAAGAACTGTCAATGTCAGGCTGGATGCTACTGGCTGCATTGGGCACTTCTAGCTCCAAAGTGTCGACGAGATTAAGTTTCAATACGTCTGTCGCTCCCGGCGAATAGATGACAAGGAGACGCATCCTGTACGTTGTGACACCACGTTGGATGAGGGTTGTGAACTGTCCAAAAAATGGTTCAAATGGCTCTGAGCACTATGCGACTTAACTTCTGAGGTCATCAGTCGCCTAGAACTTAGAACTAATTAAACCTAACTAACCTAAGGACAGCACACACATCCATGCCCGAGGCAGGATTCGAACCTGCGACCGTAGCGGTCACGCGGTTCCAGACTGAAGCGCCTTTAACCGCACGGCCACACCGGCCGGCTGTGAACTGTCCTCTGACCACCACTATGTTATTGCCGTAACTGTGAGCCGGCCGCTGTGACCGAGCGGTTCTAGGCGCTTCAGTCCGGAACCGTGCTGCTGCTACGGTTGCAGGCTCGAATCCTGTCTTGGGCATGGATGTATGTGATGTCCTTAGGTTAGTTAGGTTTAAATAGTTCTAAGTCTAGGGGACTGATGACCTCAGATATTAAGTCCCATAGTGCTTAGAGCCATTTGAACCATTTTGTAACTGCGAAGGCGCTGGTCGAATGTTTGAAATGGAGAAGAGCCCAATCACCGGTAGGTGCTCTACACGATGCTCAATAAGGTAGAACTGGAGTCCACCTGGAAGTCGACTGGGTGACCATTGACGAACACCTGCAGACACACTTGTGGATCCAAGATGCCGAACGCCGCCTGATCGTAGAGGACCTGCGGGCCTGCGACATTAGGTTCCTCTTGAGGGAGGGGTACTTCTGCGCATAATGCAAGTGCATCTTCGAGGAGGCTCAGCAGACATGTGCTTTGTAATCTGTTTTGCGACATGAGGCACATTTTGCACGGCGAAACTGGCACTGGTACCTAGGATGCATGACAAAACAGTTAATGGAAGAGTGCAACTGTTAAGATTGGCGGACGGGGAATGCAGGTTTACTGGGAAACTTTGTGGAGTGCGGGAGCTCCTGGGGTAGCGAGCGGTAGATGCAGCTGGCGGCAGACTTGAGACAGACCGTGCAGGACTGCTGACACACGAAGGGATGATCCGAAGACAAGAGTCCAACGTGGGGTCTTTCAGCTCAGTAAGTCTGTGTCAAGTCTCTCATGTGAGGCATACACCAAGATCATTTTCGAAATGAGCGACTGTTGACAGTCATCATTTTTGCACCGAAGACGGCATTCCCGAGACAGACCTTGGGGCATCGCAGTCCATTCCCGATACGATTGCCCTGTTGCTTATGGCAGCTATAGAATTTGTGCCACACCACCGCAACTTACACCAGTGAGTCGAAATACTCATGCAAACAAAATTTCAACTGCTCACATTGCAGGGCTTGTGCATCAGGTTGAGGGTATAATTGCTGAAGAAGGCAGTGGAACTGCAGCCCAACGTAGGTGACGAGCAACGCCCCACGATATGCATCGCCTGAGATACCACAATGCAGAAAATGCTGCTCAAGATGGGACACACAGTATACCAAGGTTCCACTTTGCTGTCAAATGTCGGAAATGGCGGATGGGCTCCCCAGAAGGCTTTAGCCGCGGAGTCCATTCGAGAAGAGCGTTGTGATCCGTCACCAGATGCTACGATAAAGTCCACCATCATGTTTACTAACCATTGCATGACATGCTGAATGTCTCACAGAAAGAGTAACATTTTTTGGGTCGCGTTGAGGGGTTCGGAGACCGAGTGGGGAAAGTAAACGACAGAAAAGCACACATTTGACCACCTGACCCTGAAAAAAAAAAAAAAAACGTCGCCACTGATGTATTCACGTTGTGAGGTTGTGAGATGCCTAAGAGACAACACGTTCCAGACCAACAAGAGAAAGTTTTATTAACAAAACAACGGACGCAGACAAAACAAAAACATTTGTCACAAAAATTACTAGAAACGCTATCAGTCTTCTATGGGGTGTGTACCTGGAAGACAACAAAGTCAGTTTAGATGATGGGGCATAGAGACTAACCTAACAAAGTTTCCCACTGGATAAAGTTCAGTGAACTTGGTGGAAGCTAGTCGATGATAATCGCGGGGGTGATGTTGGGAAGGTCTGAAGTACTGCGGTGGCTCCTACCGGGCTCTGATTGAAGGGCTAGGATTAACCGACACATGAGTTCGCCCAGCGTGTCGACGGAGAACTGCCGATGATTGGAGCTACACCGCAAGAAACAGCCGGTGCGCGGAGGTACACTTGTGGATCTATTTCTACGGACGTGACTACACGGAGAGAAGTAGATCTACAGTGAGGAGGACCTCTGGTGGCGCTTGCTCTGCCGTCTATCGGTTTCTGTATCACAGTTGCCGGTGGCCGACGTCCTGGGAGGCGACGCCTTCGAGATATGTATACGAGGGTTGGAACTTAAATAGTGGAAACTATTTATTCACAACCGACACAAAAGAGTTACATGTTTGCACCTGTTACTGTCCTTCAAAGTAGTCACCAGCGTTGTGTAGAACCCGTTGCCAGCGATGTGGAAGGCGTAGTATACCGTTGGCAGAGCCCGTTCTGTTGATGGTGCGAATGGAACAGTTCTGAAGCGAATGAGACGAAGTGGTTCCTTCATCTTCGGAATCAAATCAACGTCGTATATGCGGTGCATCTGCGCCCGAGGGATTGCCGATCCTTCAGGATTACTTCTCGTGTAAGTCAGGAAGCTATTTCAAATGGATGTAGGTTGCAGTGGTTATTGAAGATGAAGGGACTTTCGCAAAAATCTAAATCCATAATTCGCAAAACACCGTATGGTGCAAGGCGGAGGGTACCTAATACCATTATTGGTCGATTCCTTTCCTATTCCATTCGCAAATAGAGTGAGGGAAAAACGACCCTCTATATACCTCCGTAAGAGCCCTAATTTCTCTTATCTTATCTTCGTGCTTCTTACGGGATGTATACGAGCGTTGGAACTTTAATTGTGACAACTATTTATTTACAGCTCGTAGAAAATAGATACGTGTTCCAAAGTTTTACTGACCTTCAAAATAGTCACCAGCATTGTATATAACCCGTTGCCTGCGATGTAGATGTCGTAGGATACTCTTATCAGTGCCAGTTGTGTTGAAAGTTTGAGAGGCGCGGTCTATTGCCCGACGAATTTCTAGCAGTTCTGAAGCGAATGCCGTGAAGTGTTTCCTTCAGTTTAGAAATCGAGTTGAACTCACGAAGGCTTAAGTCAAGGAAGTGCAGTAGGTCGTATAACACTTAGCAGCCCCATCAGTCAAACAAATCAGTAACAGCCTGCACTATATGCGCTTGAGCAACGTCCTGCAAAATGATGGTCAGGTCCTGCAGAAAGTGTCATCACTTCTGTCTCTAAGCTGGTCGTAGGTTGTGTTCCAAAAATGAACAGCGTAGAGGCAGAAGTAATGACACTTTCTGCAGGACCTGACCATCACTTTGCAGGACGTTGCTCAAGCGCATATAGTGCAGGCTGTTACTGATTTGTTTGACTGATGGGGCTGCTAAGTGCTATACCACCTACTGCACTCCCCTGACTTAAGTCCTCCTAAGTTCAACTCGATTTCTAAACTGAAGGAAACACTTCACGGCATTTGCTTCAGAACTGCTACAAATTATTTGGGCAATAGACCGCTCCGCTCGAACTATCAACACAACTGGCACTGCTAAGAATATCCTACGACTTCCACATCGCTGGCAACGGGTTATACACTATGCTGATGTCTACGTTGAATGTCAGTAAAACTTTGAAACACGTATCTATTTTGTACGAGCTATAAATAAATAGTTGCCACTATTTACGTTCTAACTCTCGTGTATTGGCGGCAGCAAAATCGTTCTGCAGTCAGCTTCAGATGCCAGTCCTCTAAATTTCCTCAATAGCGTTTCGTGAAAAGAACTTCTTTTTCCCTTCATGGATTCCCATTAGCGCTCACGAAGCATCTCCATAAGACTCGTTTGTTGATCAAACCTAGTGGGTTGCGTCTGTAGTGCTTCGATGTCTTCCTTTAAACCGGTGTGTTGGGGATCGCAAACAATCGATCAGTACTCAAGAATGGACGGTATTAGTGTTCTATATACGGTATCCTTTACAGATGAGCTACAATTTCCTAAAATTCTGCCAATAAACCGAATTCGACCATTCACCTTCCCTACTACGATCCTCACGTGCGCGTTTCATTTCAAATCCATTTGCCACGTTAAGCTCAGATACTTAGTCGACGTGACTGTGTCACGCAGCACCCTACCAATGCCGTATTCGAACATCACGGAATTGTTTTTCCTACTTATTTGCACTTGCATTTTTCTACACTTTAAGCAATGTGCCATTCATCACACCGATTAGATTTTTTTTTTGCATCGTCCTAAGTCACTCAACGACGATACCTTCCCGTACACCACAGCGTCATCAGCAAACAACCGCAGACTGCCGATCGTCCTGTTCGTCAGATAATTTATGTATCTATAGAATAAGAGCGGTCCTATCACACTTCCCTGGGACACTGTGGACGATATACTTGTCTCTAATGAACACTAGCCGTCGAGGACAACATACTGGGTTCTATTACTCATGAAAATGGAAATGTCGTGTGGCTAGGGCCTCCCGTCGGGTAGACCGGTCGCCTGGTGCAGGTCTTTCGATTTGACGCCACTTCGGCGACCTGCACGTCGATGGGGATGAAATGATGATGATTAGGACAACACAACACCCAGTCCCTGAGCGGAGAAAATTTCCGACCCAGCTAGGAATCGAACCCGGGCCCTTAGGATTGACAGTCTGTCACGCTGACCACTCAGCTACCGGGGCGGACTATTCCTCATGAAGTCTCGAACCTTCGTTTACGGCTTGCAATGGGGCACAGTCTCAAACACTTTTCAGAAATCTGGAAATATGGAATCTCCCTGTTGCCCTTCATCCATGGTTCGCAGGATATCAGGTTACAAAAGGGCAAGCTAAGTTTCGCACGTGCGATGCCTTCTAAATCCGTGTTGGTTTGTGTACAGAAACTCTTCCGTCTAAAGGATTTTTTTTATATTCGAACTGAGAATATATTCAAGAATCCTGCATCAAGACTTTCTTTAGCATACTGGTCTTATACACAGGCGTCACCTGCGCTTCTGTCCAGTCGCTTGGGACTTTGCACTGGGCGAGAGATTCATGACAAATGTAAGTAAAGTTAGGGGCCGATCCCGCAGTGTACTCTCTGTAAAACCGAATTGGGATTCCATTCGGACCTGGCGATCACTTGTTTCCAACTCTCTCAGTTGCTTCTCTATGCCTGGGATGGCAATTACAAAAGAAGCTCTCAAGGAAGTGTACAACTGGTCAATAAGCAATGAAGTGACATTGAACATAGAGAAAACTAAGGCCATGAATTTCAGTTTGAAGAGGGAAAATGACAATGTTAAATTAAATGTAGATGGCACCTCTATAGACTGTGTAACAAACGCAAAACCTCTAGGAATTTCTCAGTTGAAGTGGTGTGAACGCACAAAGGTACTTGCACAAAAAATGTCATCAGCGTGTTGTTGTTGTTGTTGTGGTCTTCAGTCCTGAGACTGGTTTGATGCAGCTCTCCATGCTACTCTATCCCGTGCAAGCTTCTTCATCTCCCAGTACCTACTGCAACCTACATCCTTCTGAATCTGCTTAGGGTATTCATCTCTTGGTCTCCCTCTACGATTTTTACCCTCCACGCTACCCTACAGTACTAAATTGGTGATCCCTTGATGTCTCAGAACATGTCCTACCAACCGATCCCTTCTTCTATTCAAGTTGTGCCACAAACTCCTCTTCACCCCAATTCTGTTGAATACCTCCTCATTAGTTATGCGATCTACCCATCTAATCTTCAGCATTCTTCTGTACCACCACATTTCGAAAGCTTCTATTCTCGTATTGTCTAAACTATTTATCGTCCATGTTTCACTTCCATACATGGCTACACTCCATACAAATACTTTTAGAAACGACTTCCTGACACTTAAATCAATACTCGATGTTAACAAATTTCTCTTCTTCAGAAACGCTATCCTTGCCATTGCCAGTCTACGTTTTATATCCTCTCTACTTCGACCATCATCAGTTATTTTGCTCCCCAAACAGCAAAACTCCTTTACTACTTTAAGTGTCCCATTTACTAATCTAATTCCCTCAGCATCACCTGACTTAATTCGACTACATTCCATTATCCTCGTTTTGCTTTTGTTGATGATCATCTTATACCCTCCTTTCAAGACACTGTCCATTCCGTTCAACTGCTCTTCCAGGTCCTTTGCTGTGCCTGACAGAATTACAATGTCATCGGCGAACCTCAAAGTTTTTATTTCTTCTCCATGGATTTTAATACCTACTCCGAACTTTTCTTTCGTTTCCTTTACTGCTTGCTCAATATGCAGATTGAATAGCATCGGGGAGAGGCTACAACCCTGTCTCAGTCCCTTCCCAACCACTGCTTCCCTTTCATGTCCCTCGACTCTTATAACTGCCATCTGATTTCTGTACAAATTGTAAATAGCCTTTCGCTCCCTGTATTTTACCCCTGCCACCTTCAGAATTTGAAAGAGAGTATTCCAGTCAACACTGTCAAAAGCTTTCTCTAAGTCTACAAATACTAGCGTGTTATGCCCTTAGAATCCTATCATCAGTGTGTAACATGCAGTGTTTTTTAGTTACATACTATTCATATGTACACTCAATTCTTAGCTATGCCATTCTTTTGTGGGAAACAAATGCACAAAATATGAACACAATTTTCAAACTCCAGAAAAGAGCCATAAGAATCATAACCAAAACCGGTAGTCGAACTCATTGTAAAGATATGTTCAAAGCGCTGGGGGTCTTAACTGCTCCGTGTGAATACATTTACCAGTCAGTTGCACACAACAAAAATAACATTGGTAATTACTGCACAAACAGTTCTGTTCATGACCATGGAACAAGAGCTAGACTCAACTTACATTTACCAAGAAAAAATAAACATAAAACTCAAAACAGCATTTTCCACCAAGGAATAAAACTGTACAATAAATTACCAAAACAGATAAAAGAAATTGCAAAAATACACTTGTTTAAAAAGGCAGCTAAAAAGTACCTGTTATGCAATACATTTTATACATTGAAGGATTATTTAGATAAGACAGGGTAGGGGTTTGGTAAAAAAGCAATACAAATAAATAATAATAATGATTATAAAACATCCAACATTCCACATAACACCTTCACACTATGTTTTTCCATCTTTTTTCCTTTTCTAGAAAAACTTACCCTCAAGCTATGCATTTCACAATACTAACACCTCTTCTTCTTTCTGAGCTCAACATCTTACTCATTATAGAGGGCTGACTCAGTTTTTCAGGATAGCAAATGGGAAGTTGTGGTACAGAAAACGTGGTGTTTGTGTTTGTGTGTGTAGTGAGTGAAGTGTTGTGAAACAATGCGTGTATAGTGTGTACAGTGACTGATAGCGAAATATGAGTGAACAGTGTGGCATTACATTATTTAATAAGTTATTTGCAAGAAAAGTATTGTATAGCAGGAGTAAATCTAATGATTGTCTCTAACTAGAAATCTGTAAATGTATGTGTATACGAATTAGTTTATTTTAAATTGGTCTACACTTGTAAATACTTCGACATGTCCTATATCTTTGTAAAAAGAGATTAACGGTTGAATAAAGCTACTACTACTACTACTACTACTACTATGTCCTCCATACGAGATTCTCTACGACGGTCAAACGACGGTAAGTTTGTACGATTCTCCTGTGTGAATGACTGTTTAAATGTGAAATTTTAAACTTCAGCTTTCCTTTCGCTGTCTTTTGTCTGGCACAGAGTAGACCAGCATGGACAGCTGGATGAAACAAGTCTTCGAACTGAAGACCACAACAACAACAACAAAAATTTATTTTCAGGTTTACAAAAGGGTTACGTGCCTGCGTTTGTATCATACAGATCATCTACTCTGGCGCAAGAAATCTCATGCTCTATTATAAAAACAAGTTTCATTCCCTCATCTTTGTGATTAATGAAGTTGGAAAAAGGGGGCTGGTCTTTGTTTCATGAGCACCAGTTTCTATTACCTTGGTGAGAAGAGATTACGAATACTTTTATCTATTTATTTATTAGAATATCCCTTTTACAGAGCACTTTAAATCAATATTTCAGCTCTTGCTCTCATGCATTCTGTTTCTTCTTCTTCGCCCACATTTGTATCATACGTTCATGTCTCTGCTTCAGGATCTGTTCGACGTCATGAGACTGTTTTATTTTTCTTTCCTGTTTGTCCTTGAAGACCACCTTCTGAATTTTGTTCCTAAATATATTCCTATTATATGTGTCCATTATGTTGATGTTTGATTCTTTGAGGTCATTTAGTGAACCATGCTGGTTCTCCTTTCAACTTCATAATTTTACTCAACATTTGCTTCGTCAATCTATCATCCATTCCAGCCAAATGTCTGAAGAACGATACTCTTCACTCGCGCATTTCGTGTATTATGTTCTCTAGATGTTTACAGATTTTTTTTTTTTTTTAGGTCGTGGCCTGTTGGATTCTGTTTCTGTTGTGTTTGGATCAAGTATGTTTCTAATCAGTCTTCCTCTTATATTCGTAATTTTGTTTGTGCAACTTTACCTCCTAGTTTTAGTGTTTCGGCGGCATATAGAGTCTCAGGTTTCATTACTGGATTGTAACGTTTAATTCTGGAGTCCCGCGATAACACATTCCTCATTTATATGTTTCTGGTGTTCTGGAATGCAATGTTCGCCTTACTTGCTCTTACCTGTAGACTGTCCTTATCATTGCTGTTTTTGCTTAACTATTCACCTAAACATTTGAATGAACTGACTCTATTGATTTTGTTTTGATTTGTGAGTAATTTATGTATACAGTTATTAACGTTTGTTATAAATTCTGTCAGTGGCAAAGAAATTTGTGGCCCGATTTTTTGTGCTTTCACAGTTAGGTTTCCAATCTGGATTTTGGCATTTTCTGGTGTTTATGTTATCAAGGCAACGTCATATGCAAATGCTAGGTAGTTCCTAATTTCATGCCTTGCGTCTTGGACTTTCACGACTCTAATCATCTTCTCCAGGGCGCAGCTGAAAAGCAAAGGTGACTCCAGTCTTTGTGTCAAAGTTTTTGGAGAATTCTCCACAGATCCTAACTTTTAGGTGAAATATTTGTTAACGTGTCTTGGATAATGTTTGTAGTCTAAGCCGAATTCTCTCATAACACTGATGAGGGATTTTCTGTCAATTGAAGCATACGCTTTTCTGAAATCTACAAATCTAAGTGTTGCATCTTTGTTTCTCAGTTTTCTCATTTGCAAAATGTTTGGATTTCAGATACTTTCGCTGGATGATCTATTTTTCCTAAATCAACCTCGATATTCCCTGGGCATAGTTGGGGTTCTGGACGACTATACACTGCTTTAGATAATATTTTGCACGCCACTGACAAAAGTGATAGGTCTCTATAATTATTTGGGAGATTTTTAGGCCAATTCTTGTAAAGAGGATGTATGAGGGCTGTTTTTCAATTCTCTGCAGATTTTATATATTATATTTTTAAGATTAAGGACGTCATCATCTAAGGCTTTCTATAACTTAATTCCACCCTCATCGTCTGCCTTATTGTTTTTCAAGAGTAAAAGGGTATTTGTTTGTGGACCACTGATTGCAAATATGTTAAAATGTCTTAATGAGTAGGTGTGCAACATATTTACACTAGGAATCCACCTCTTTATTTGGCTGCCCTCTTCCAATTGTCGGCCGGAGTGGCCGTGCGGTTCTAGGCGCTACAGTCTGGAACCGAGCGACCGCTACGGTCGCAGGTTCGAATCCCGCCTCCGGCATGGATGTGTGTGATGTCCTTAGGTTAGTTAGGTTTAATTAGTTCTAAGTTCTAGGCGACTGATAATCTCAGAAGTTAAGTCGCATAGTGCTCAGAGCCATTTGAACCATTTTTGTCTTCCAATTACTTCCTGATCCGGGAAGGTGACGCTAAACCAATTGATGCCAATCGAATGCATATATTCATTGCTGATAAGCCAAAAAATGTCCGTTTATACACACGAGTACCGATATAAATTAATTGTGGATGTTCAAGCGAAACGAGGCGTTCCGAAAACATCGACCTTGTGAAACTCAACTCGCGATGTTCAGAGCTGAAGTCGTCAACGACATGGACAGCAGTTTCGTTCGCTGTTTCCAGACGTTCGAAAAGCACTTAATTCAACACCACATGGATGCCATCGAAAGAAAATGCTTTCTTATGGGATATCTAACCAGGTGTGCGACTGGATCGAAAATTTCTTGTCAAGCAGGACTCGGCACGTTATCATGGAAGGAGATTCATATGCAGACTATGCAGTAGTATCCAGTGTGCTCCAGGAGGGCCTAACAGGATCGTTGCGATTCATGTTATTCATTAACCCTTTAGTGCTGGCGAGCGAGAACCCGCACATTACAAACCACTCATATTACAAGTTCCAATTTTCATAATTGTCTAAAACTCCTATCCGTATTAGTTATGTAAATAATTAAATTAAAATACAATAAATTTCAATTATCATTATCGTTAAATTGCCAAAAATATGGACTGGGTGTTTAGGATACACCGTGTCAGTTCTTATGCGACAAAAATCAAAATAATACAAAGTGTGAGTTTTTTTTAAAAATTTTAACCGCCGTTTCATTGTTGTCGTATTTCATGTTATGTTAAATGAATCCACTGCTCGCCAAATGAAATAAAAGTCTTGGAGACAATTTGTTTTCCGTGACTGTATAGTAACAACTCAATCTACAGCATATGCATTTATGAACATGAAAAATGAATACAGCGATTACTTGAAGAGGTTGAAGTACAAGAAAGGTATGAGAAATCAGATTCAGAACTATCTGATGAGTGCGAAGAACTGGAGTATGAAACTGATACAGAGACGGATGGTAATGTTAATGAAATAAGTTTTTGAAATAACAATTTGTCCGTGGGAAAAGACAAAACAATGAAATGGATGAAGAACCCCCCGCGCCCCCCCCCCCCCCTCTCGCCCACGCACACACCAAGAACTTTAAGAACACCATTATTCATGTAACAGGTGTGAGAGGTGAATCCAGAATTGGGAAATAGATCTAGAGTCCTTCCTCTTGTTTTCTGATGAAGGTGTGTTAGAAAAAGTATGTGGATATACAAACGTGTACGTAAGAAGCATTTTGCAGAATTTTGCCCAGAGACGAAACGCCAAAGAGACAGATGTGGCTGAAATTAAGACTTGTGTTAGGTTACTTATTTTGGTCGGTTGTTACTGCTATGGATGTATGAACCTAAAAGATCTGTGGGACAAAAATGGTTTTAGAATTTGGATATTTCACACTACGATGAGGTTGTACCAGTTTCTGTCCCTGTTCAGCTGCATACGGTTTGATGACATTCAAAGCAGGCAAGAATGATAGGAAATAGATAATCTTGCAGCTATTAGGGATATATTTGAACTGTTCCAAGCGAACTGTAATAAAAACTACACCGTGTCTGAATATACTACAGTGGAAGAACAGTTAGTCCCTCTCAGACGAATGTGTGGTTTTTGCCTGTATATACCAAGCAAGTCATCGAATCATGGTCTGAAAATTCTACCGCTCTGTGATGCCAGGGCTTGGTACGCCCTGCTCGTGGAGATACACGTCGCAAGATAGTCCAATGGGCGATACAAAGTTTCAAACTCGCCGTTGGCTGTGATAATTCGCCTGAGCAAGGGTACTAGCAATAATATAACGTTAGACAGTTGGTTTACTAGCTGCAGCTTGTCTAAAGAGCTGCTATAGAAGAAGCTTACGTTGATTGGAACTGTTCATAAAAATAAAACTGAGCTTACTCCTGAATTTTTGAGCGATAAGCAACGTGAAGTAAACAGTAGCTTATTCGGATTTCAAAATGATTTGACAGTCGTCTCGTATGTGCCCAAAATGAACAAGAACGTGATACTTCTTTCATCTATACATTTATCAAATAGATGACAGCACAGGAGGGGAAAAAGAAGCCTAAAATCATCACAATATACAATTCCACAAAAACAGTATTCGATACACTAGATGAACGACGCGCTACATATTTCACGTCAAGAATAAAAAGACGCTGGACTTATGCAGTATTTTTCTCTATTTCGGATATTTCTGCAATAGCATTTACCAGAAATACTGAGACCAACAATATAGCCAGAAAACTGTTCCCACGCGAATACGAGTTCAGATAATACAACCAGTTAAACACAAAAAAGCAGCAACGACATCCGTATCTATATCCAGCAAACAGAATGTGGAGCGCGCGGTTTGAGGCGTCATGTCACGGACTGCGCGGCCCCTCCGCCGGAGGGGTTTAAGTAGTATGTAAGTTTAGGGATCGATGACATAGGCAGCTTGGTCCCTTAGGAATTCACACACATTTGAACATTTGAACAAACATAATGTGGCCAAGATCACAACACTAGAAGATGAAAACCAAGAACCTTCAGCAGAAAGACTACGGCTTGCAAACAGACGTGTAGACGACGAAAGAAACAAGGTGGGAATATAACAAATTCACCAAGAAGTTAAAACGTGAAAAGTAAAATTTTCTGTGTGAAGCGCATAAAATATTGGACTAAGTCACAAGTTACAACATGGAATGGGCCCGCATCTCGTGGTCGTGCGGTAGCGTTCTCGCTTCCCACGCCCGGGTCCCCGGGTTCGATTCCCGGCGGGGTCAGGGATTTTCTCTGCCTCGTGATGGCTGGGTGTTGTGTGATGTCCTTAGGTTAGTTAGGTTTAAGTAGTTCTAAGTTCTAGGGGACTGATGACCTAAGATTTTAAGTCCCATAGTGCTCAGAGCCATTTGAACCAACATGGAATGATTGTTTCCGTAAATAACATGTTTCTGACTCGGAATGAAACATAAAATAATTTAGAAAGTTTTGAAACTTGACAGAATTAATAGATACGTACACACGGAGAGAAATAAATATAACTATTTTTATTAATATTTGTAGTGCTAATGTTTAAATTAATATTACCAATGCATTTAAAAGTGTATAAACCAGTGGAAAAGTTTAAGGTTTCACTACAATAGTACTACAACATTGTTTTTTTGTACTATGACAAGGACTTGATTTGAAGAAATGCAAAGTTTTACATTTCCCGAGGATAAATGGTGTACCGTTTGACTACAGAATTAACATGTCAAAACAAGAACCAGTCGTGTCATAAAAATATTTCCGCGCGGTAGTGTGAAACCGAACAACTACAGAGGCTTTGTTGCAGATAAACCAAATAGCAGGTTACGGACTAACAGCGGACATGGAGTGTATACAATGGACGAAGATGCAAACGCTCGCAGGATGGTTTGACAGGCGAGATAGTGTAACAGAAATGTTGAACAGAGATGGAGTATTTCTCACGAGAACTTGCTTAGAGAACTTGAAGAATGATCTTTTACGGCATTGTACTTCAAGCCGTCACGTATCTATCTCGTAGAGATCGTGCAGGTTGGATTAGACTAGTAACAGCTCGCATACAGATGCACAAACAGTCCTTCTACCCAAGCTCGACCCGTGGGTCGAACAGGAAGAACATACGGTGCAACAGAAAGTATCCTCTGCCAACCCTTGACAATGATTTGTAGAATATTCGTGTAAATGTAGCAATCTTTGTTTGCATGGTTTTTTTCAATTTTTTTAGTTTTTTTCAAATTTTCATCAGATTTCTTTAAATTATATAGCGACCAAGTATCAGTACCTCACACAGCTCCTCTGGACCCGAAGAAAACAACATAAGTATTATAAAAGAGGTGAAGCTGCCGTAATGATCAATAAATTTCTAAATTAAGCAGAAGTGCGTCTTTTGGACTGAGATCCTAAATACCTTTAATCGGTGGCATCAAGGTGCTAGCTAATATTGCTGTTTGCACGTCAGCTTATAAAGGAACATAGTTGTCTTCCCAGATGATGAAATTTGAGCCTACTGGCTTATTACGAGAAAAAGAGCACTTTTAGCACTATGTCTTAATCAAAACCTATCTCTATTAAATTTTCTATCTTCTAAACATAAACGTATCACTGCTCTTGTACCATCCTCAGTGAGTCTGTTTCAATTACTGGAGAAGTAAGGTATATTGAAAAGAGAAAAATACACGGCTTATGGTTGCAAAATTGTACTATAATTTTTTACAAAAACATATGCCTTATTTTCATATTGAATTCTTATGTGTGGCTGCCCGATTGTGTCGAACAGGCATATTTTGCACTACATAGCGTTCAACTAAGGTACATGCTTCTGTAAAAAATTACAGACAATTTTTATAAATGCCACGGTTATGTCTACTTGTTCTTTCAATGTAGCTTACTTTTGACAGAAAATAAAGCAAACACACTGATGATGATTCAACTACAGCGAAGCATTTCACGACAGTAACTACAAAAAAACTCCTTTTGTGACCTCACGGTACTTTATTGTTAAGAAGCCACGGTGTGAGTCTGTATCCACAAACACGGAAATGAACATCAGGAACGTTCATCTGAAATGACGCATCTTCACTGCCTCCTCAATGCCCTATATTCTGAACACCGCTGAAAATGTTTTGCAAGAATGCAGCAGGCAGGTGTGGCGGCCTCGGGGAGATTTGCGGCTTGTTCTAGCAAGAATGGTCTGATATTGATGTCTCCTACTTACGCTGTCTATGAAGGAACGAAACGCAAGGCCCGTCAAAGTGTTCAACATTGTAAAAGTGATCGTGTTTCAAAATTAGCGCACTAAACACCGCGTTGACACACACAGAGAACGTTCAGCTACTTGCATCATATTGTCTAGTTTCTAACGTAACCTCTTTACTTTGACACATCCCACAGTTTCAGAGTTCGAGACTTACATTGTAGTTTACCTGAAGAAAGAAAAACAAAGCAGATTGGTTAAAAGTAAATATGTAGGTTAAAAAAATCGATTCAGTCGTCGAAAAGAAATGAAACAGGTAGAACGTATGATTTTTATTACTTCATACTGCTGTAAAAGTACCAAGAATAAATATTATAGTCTAGAATCCATTAACGACTCCTAAAAATTGGTGTAGCTTTGAACCGTTTAACGTTTACATCCGTCTTTCCCGGAGGAGATGTTACTTCAGTTATCATCAGTCATGAAAATACAGTTGATGAACATAAAATTAATTTTGGAGGATTTACAGGCCTCTTTATCTGGAAAAAAATTAAGAAGATACAATCAAAATTGAAGTACTTTACTTAAACATAAAAAACTATGATTTTATCCATACTGGATGAGAGGTCGTGGTTGTGAATGTCTAAGTTGAAAAATATATCGGCTCAACCACTTGTTTATAGTGTAAAACACTAAGATTGACGTGTTTCGAAAGTCAAGCTTCCATCATCAAAATAATAAAAAGTAAAAGAACCTGTTAAAACTCGCTAAAATGGAACATGCACCAGGCACAGTAAAATTCATAATAAAAATAAAATGTCGTGGCTACTTCCGTTGTTGCAGCCGTGTCTTCCAAGGTTCATCTCCACATAGTTGTCAAAATATTGACCTTGGAAGACACAGCTGCAACAAGGGAAGTAGCCACGATGTTTTAATTTTATTATCAATTTTATTGTGCCTGGTGCCTGTTCCATTTCAGCGAGTTTTAACAGGTTCTTTTACTTTTTATTATTCTGATGATGGAAGATTGACTTCCCAAACGCGTCAATCTTAGTGTTTCACACTATAAACAAGTGGTTGAGCCGATATATTTTTTAACATAGACATTCACAAACCACGACCTGTCATCCAGTATGGATAAAATCATAGTTTTTTATAGTCAATATTTTGACGACTATGTGGAGATGCACCATGAAGACACGGCTGCAACAAGGGAAGTAGCCACGATGTTTTAATTTTATTATCAGTTTTATTGTGCCTGGTGCATGTTCCATTTTAGCGAGTTTTAACAGATTCTTTTACTTGTTATTATTTTGATGATTGAAGCTTGACTTCCGAAACGCGTCAATCTTAGTGTTTTACACTATAAACAGGTGGTTGAGCCGATATATTTTGCAACTTTAACATAAAAAACTACAATTTATCTGAAACCTAGCTTTGTACTCATCACATTGAGACATCTTCAATGTGTGTTATGTACAGTAAAAACGTGCAAACTTGGTAACAGTGTTGGCAGCAGGGTTTTTCACTAAAAAGCTTATTCAAAACCACCAGAACCCATCAGTTTCTTTCGTGCGTTTAACAAAACTATTAGATGGTTATTTTTTTAAGCATTGAGTATGTTGAGTAACGAAGAATATGAGTCAATCCAATTTATCCCTTGTGTTCAAAGTTAGAACAGTAGTATGAAATGTGTCACGGCGAAATTTCCTAAGAGAAAATGAACAGCTCGGGATCCTGCACGTCTTCCTCGACGGGAGGTTCAGCACCAGAGGCAGAGGTAGTAGCGGATGAAATACACTCAACGCCTTCCTCGACGGAAGATTCAGTAGTTACTACAAGATGAAGTGCATTCAGATGTCATAACAGTTCCTATCTGCTTCAGCATTTCTATTGGCTGTGGCAACATAGTTTCTTCCTCTACGTCTACATCCATACTCCGCAAGCCACCTGACGGTGTGTGGCGGAGGGTACCCTGAGTACCTCTATCGGTTCTCCCTTCTATTCCAGTCTCGTATTGTTCGTGGAAAGAAGGATTGTCGGTATGCTTCTGTGTGGGCTCTAATCTCTCTGATTTTATCCTCATGGTCTCATCGCGAGATATTCGTAGGAGGGAACAATATACTGCTTGACTCTTCGGTGAAGGTATGTTCTCGAAACTTTAACAAAAGCCCGTACCGAGCTACTGAGCGTCTCTCCTGCAGAGTCTTCCACTGGAGTTTATCTATCATCTCCATAACGGTTTCGCGATTATTAAATGATCCTGTAACGAAGCGCGCTGCTCTCCGTTGGATCTTCTCTATCTCTTCTATCAATCCTATCTGGTACGGATCCCACACTGTTGAGCAGTATTCAAGCAGTGGGCGAACAAGCGTACTGTAACCTACTTCCTTTGTTTTCGGATTGCATTTCCTTAGGATTCTTCCAATGAATCTCAGTCTGGCATCCGCCTTACCGACGATCAACTTTATATGATCATTCCATTTTAAATCACTCCTAATGCGTACTGCCAGATAATTAATGGAATTAACTGCTTCCAGTTGCTGACCTGCTATTTTGTAGTTAAATGATAAGGGAACTATCTTTCTGTGTATTCGCAGCACATTACACTTCTCTACATTGAGACTCAATTGCCACTCCCTGCACCATGCGTCTAATCGCTGCAGGTCCTCCTGCATTTCAGTACAATTTTCCATTGTTACAACCTCTCGATACACCACAGCATCATCTGCAAAAAGCCTCAGTGAACTTCCGATGTCATCCACAAGGTCATTTATGTATATTGTGAATAGCAACGGTTCTATAACACTCCCCTGCGGCACACCTGAAATCACTCTTACTTCGGAAGACTTCTCTCCATTGAGAATGACATGCTGCGTTCTGTTATATAGGAACTCTTCAATCCAATCACACAATTGGTCTGATAGTCCATATGCTCTTACTTTGTTCATTAAACGATTGTGGGGAACTGTATAAACGCCTTGCGGAAGTCAAGAAACACGGCATCTACCTGTGAACCCGTGTCTATGGCTCTCTGAGTCTCGTGGACGAATAGCGCGAGCTGGGTTTCACACGACCGTCTTTTTCGAAACACATGCTGATTCCTACAGAGTAGATTTCTAGTCTCCAGAAAAGTCATTATACTCGAACATAATACGTGTTCCAAAATTCTACAACTGATCGACGTTAGAGATATAGGTCTATAGTTCTGCCCATCTGTTCGACGTCCCTTCTTGAAAACGGGGATGACCTGTGCCCTTTTCCAATCCTTTGGAACGCTACGCTCTTCTAGAGACCTACGGTACACCGCTGCAAGAAGAGGGGCAAGTTCCTTCGCGTACTCTGTGTAAAATCGAACTGGTATCCCATCAGGTCCAGCGGCCTTTCCTCTTTTGAGCGATTTTAATTGTTTCTCTATCCCTCTGTCGTCTATTTCGATATCTACCATCTTGTCATCTGTGCGACAATCTAGAGAAGGAACTACAGTGCAGTCTTCCTCTGTGAAACAGCTTTGGAAAAAGACATTTAGTATTTCGGCCTTTAGTCTGTCATCCTCTGTTTCAGTACCATTTTGGTCACAGAGTGTCTGGACATTTTGTTTTGAGCCACCTACCGCATTGACATAAGAGCAAAATTTCTTAGGATTTTCTGCCAAGTCAGTACATAGAACTTTACTTTCGAATTCATTGAACGCCTCTCGCATAGCCCTCCTCACACTACATTTCGCTTCGCGTAATTTTTGTTTGTCTGCAAGGCTTTGGCTATGTTTATGTTTGCTGTGAAGTTCCCTTCGCTTCCGCAGCAGTTTCCTAACCCGGTTGTTGTACCACAATGGCTCCCTTCAATTCCTGCTCGAATAGACAAAAGCTCATTCATTTCGGATTTATCGCTTTAGTTTTAATGATGTTCATCTGACTAAAAAGTCGTTCCACTTCCGTATTCGACCATGGTATGAATAGTCGTGACAATGCAACGTTGCCAATTCGTGAAATGCGTTGATGTCACTTGCATTCTCTGTTTAAGCACTTCACACTTGAAATTTACAGCGTCTGTGGTTTGGCAAGGGTTAAATTTTTCCACTGAAAATCAATGTTTGTATTGTGCCAGGGTCAATATTACACGATTCAATGGCTCTTTAACGACCTCAAGAGTTTTGGACCCTGAAAGAATTGAAATTCTCCTCAAAATTTGAGTGTTGTCTGTGAGTCTTTGCAATAATTGAATTATTAATTGCCAGACAAACTGGATACACCTCTGACGTAGGACGTGTTCTTGTTCTGGGAGTAACTGAGATTTTTCTCAATCATCAATCTGTTTTTCGAATTCATATCCTAGATACGGTTTGGTATCTAAGTGATTTTCAAAATTTAATTTCTTTGCACAGGATATGTGCGGACAACACCTATTTTCGTTAATGACTCTTTTAGCACAACGAGGTCATTGAACAGCTTGCACGGATCCCCTGTGTTGGATTTAAAATCTTTATTAACTATCTGCAAATCTGAAAAATATTAAATACGCCAAACTGCATTCATCAGAAAACATAAAGTGTTTTTGCAGTGTAACACTTGTCTTTGATTCACAGTATTTCAAAGTGTGTCCTAAACTCTAACCATTGGTCTAAAAATTCTTATTACCGCAGCCACTATGGACAACCATAGCGTTTCACGTGACCGTGGAATTTTGAGGGGTTCTGATCCTTCATTGATTGTCTGATAGATATCATTATACAACTGTTGTCGAGTTGAAGAATTCAAAAACCGATTTTATGTTTTCCTAACTAAGAAGTCAAAATTTATTGGCAGCGTTGCACTGGCAGCAAAAATAGCAAGCTGAGTTGAATGTCAAACACAGTTTATAAGAATCAAATGCGGAATGTCTTTTTTTCAGAATTAGGTGGACAATACTGTTAACATGTACCATTACATTCTCATTGTCTGTGCCTCTACCCGGCAGCTTGCTTAGAACCAACTTGAATTCTTGAAAAGTGTCGTTAATTACTGTTGCAATAGACTGTCCATTACAGTGCTCGAGGTCGGCTACTTACAAAAATGTTCAAATGATCGTATTGGTCACAACACTCTAATATTATGTTATTGTTATTACTAAAAATTTGATCACATTAATGTCCGTTGATTCGTCAGTTAGAATGATACACATGCTGTCACCGATATTTTGTAGCAAATTTTCCGGAAAACGTTTTATGCCTGCACTACACTTTGTTCTAAGTATTTGAAATTTTCTGGCAACATCACTGTCTGTAAATTTACTCTTGGGTAAATCTCTTACGTGATCACATGGCATGGTCACGCAATGATTGGAAACAAATAGTGAAAGGCAACCCTCAACTTGATTCGCTTCTAAAGATTCTTTCAAAGCTTTGAAAGATAGTTTTGTTTGTCTTTTGCTAGAAAATGATTGTGTAGCTCTTTTTTTGCGACACTGTGGCTTAATATGTCGGTACAACGCACTAACGAGTATTAAGACAAAATTTACAGTATGCTCTTGTGTCATTGCCTTGAATTCTTTTTAGCCAGTCTAAATTTACAATAGCGTAGCCATTCAGCATGAAATTTCTCGGTATATTTTCCCTTTACTTTACCGACATTTACCACTAGAATAAGATTCAGTGACGTAAAGAACAACACATTATACCGGCACTACTGTTATGCGTTATGCAGTTGCCGATTTATTAATACTAGAGCGCTTAACAATACGGACGCATAACAATATGGAAACGAAGACAGAAGACAGAGTATTACAAATATTTAGGCGATATAAAATTAGAAGCTACTTGACGTTTGGAAATTAATAAAGTGCTGTTTGCTTTATACTGAATGGATCAATTTATTTTTAAAAATAATTTTAGCGTAAAACCATAAAAAATTTAATCCACCATAATTCCCAGTATATACTAAACGAAAAAACCTGCACGCTTGACATGTACTCAAAACCATCATACTTAATAAGAAAAACCATTAGCTTGGCAACATTGCGTGGTATGTAAGAAAGTTTGAAATTCACAGATAACAAATTGCTATTCAGGTAAGACAGTAGGAAATACTCTGATGTACTTAACTCGGCGAAGCGACATTAAATCCAGCTCTTACTTCCTTTCTTACTTCCGATTAGTAAATTTAAATTGGCGAAGGTAATATTAATAAACTACGTTTGCACGTGTGTGTAATAAAGTCCGCGAATTTCGTTCGGTACCGAAACAAAATTATCTTTGTACGTTGAGTCTACGAGATGTTAAACTCTTTGTGCAATAACTCCCCAATATTAGTAGTATCTTTGTTCGTGCTATCCGGTAACAGTGCGTGACAAACGAAAAACGTGGTAAAGGAATGACGTTGTGTAAAATTGTGAAACAGAATTTTTACATCGTACAGGATTTGCAGTTATTGTTTTTTTAACACCTGTGCTTAATTTCTCCAAACGGATTTGAAGTTGGTACCGCATCGTTACGAGTAATTCGTAAGTACGCAGTGTACTTCTAAGTATGTATTCTCTTTACTTGAGGTAGCAACTGTAGCTGAGTAAGTTGTTGCTTGTAATAGTTCATGCAAAATACTGGAAAGCCGGGTATGTTAGCGTCCAGTGTGAGACTGCCGATTTAACAGCATGGAGGTGCGTAAAGAGCAGTTGCGAGCGAACTTCACGTTAACTTCTCTGCGTCCTGGTTTTTCGCTAACGTTGTAAAGCTTCCAGAATATAATATTCAGATTCTAATAACTATTCTCAAAGTGCGCGTCCACGTTGACTCTTTTGTGCCCGTGAAACGTTTTGCGGATGCAATTGGAGATGACCATGCGTTCCCGTTGTGCGCACCTCCTTCGTTAGCAGTAAACAAAAGATTTAGGACATTGTGTGGCAGTTCGCTAATTGAACAGTCTCCCAGATATTCCAACACACAGTGAAAATTAAACAAGAGAGGGGAACGAGCTGGAATGCGCTATCTTCTTGCCAGCTTTTGGAGATACGAATTTAAACACGCCCGCCGCCATTTCTGAGTCTGCGCTAGAGTTTTTCACTTGTTTTCATTACATTTAATACGTTTCTTAGTTGCGTGCTGTTTATTTATGTTTATATTCGCCCTATTGCATTAATCCACATGTTTATTTAGTGTTGTAACTAGTGTCACATTCATATATCTGAAGTAGAACATATATATATATATATATATATATATATATATATATATATATATATATATATATATATATATTATTGGTTGTGTGCTCCGCCTTGCATGTCAAACAATACAGCATTATAGTTGGCATTATTGAAGTTCGTGTTTTTGAGAGCTGATTCATAATTTGTGGCAATAAGCACCATCATGGGCCATGCCAGTAACGTGCTTTAAATTCCGATTACATGAAGCATCCAAGTGTTCGTAATATGAAAGTTTTCTACCTTGATCGTAAAACATATTATCGGTTTCAGTACCACATGCACAATCAGCATATGCGAAAGTTCACAATGACGCTCTGTTTTTACTCAAACATTTTGTATCTGATGATATTGCGAAAGTCATTGAAATCAGTCTTATGTTAATAAAAATACTTAGTTACTGTGCGACAGAATGAGAAAAATTTGACATTACTAACATTACTGTGATCGCTACATTCTAATGACTATATCACCATTTCATTTCTTTTAAGTGTTAGATACCTCCTTGTGTCTTTTCTGTTTGTGTAAATGCTCAGATCGAAATACAAAGAACGGTTCAGAGTATACTGTGCACCTAGGCCGAAGCTTTCTCCCTTCCTTCCAGCTTTTTTCACCACTGCACTAATTGTGTCGTTCGGAGCTTGATTTCTTCACACTATGTATTTTATCGTCCTTTCAGATACCAAGAAAAAGTTTACCGACTGCACATTATGTTACATAACAACAGTTGCTCGAAAATGTTAAGTAATTTCAGAAAATAAGTATGTTTCTCCACGAAATGTAAGTAAAGGAACTATAGGCAGGTTGCTAAAAAAAAAATGTTAATGACTAAATGTCGCCCGCATCTCGTGGTCGTGCGGTAGCGTTCTCGCTTCCCACGCCCGGGTTCCCGGGTTCGATTCCCGGCGGGGTCAGGGATTTTCTCTGCCTCGTGATGGCTGGGTGTTGTGTGATGTCCTTAGGTTAGTTAGGTTTAAGTAGTTCTAAGTTCTAGGGGACTGATGACCATAGATGTTAAGTCCCATAGTGCTCAGAGCCATTTGAACCATTTGACTAAATGTCAGGAGCGTACACAAGATCTGAGCTATTGGGAGGGGGGATGATAATTCACGTTAGTTTCGTGGAAGAGGCAGGGATGGAGGAAAGCACAGTTTGGTACAAAAGAAAACGAAAAACAATTGAAATTGTGTGTATTAATCACTTGTTTATTAATCATCAAACTTACTAATGCTCCTACTGGGTGATAGGTACCATGGGCGTCTGCGGATATTTGTGCAAGAGTAGACATGCTGAAAAGTAATGCCTCCGAATGTTTTATTCTGTTCTCAATATAGATTTAGGTATTACGTGTCATCCATATTACTCGGTCGACTTTCCCGCTTCGCTGATGCAAGTTGCAACCGTCTGCCGCTAGAGGGCTCTAGAATTGTCGGGCATAACATGGCAGTGTTTAACGTAAGTTTGTCGTTGCGTGAGAAACAGAGTTTCTAACCGCAGGAAACGTAAGCACATGGCGCATCCTCCGACTTGGGTTTACTCTCATCGATCATCCTCCATACAGTCAAGATTAGGCGCCATCCGATTTCCAACTGTTTCAAAATCCTAGAGAACACCTTCGAGGACTTCTTTTAGATTTCCACAGTAACGGTATCAACAAACTTGTATCTGGGGAAGCGTGTTTCCTTGATAGAGTGAGTATGTTGAGAAATAATTATGGGGACGTGAAGAATAAAGAAGCAGAATGTTAATACCGTTTGTTTTATTTAAAAAGCTCTGAGAGTTTTCACATAAAAAATTCAGAGGCATTGCTTTTGAGCATGTTCTCGTAAAACTTCTATGTTAGATGATAATGATTCGGGGAATATGAGAATGTAGGCAAAATTTTACCATGGGCCATCCACGCGCTGCTCTCGTGGTATATCGCAAATTTTGGCAACGCCTTTGCTTGTTTCATTGGTGGCAGCCAATTGGAGACAAGAGTTTGTAGAGCTAATGAGTTAGCCAGAAAATGAGAAAATACGAATGACTCGTGTTACTATCACACACGTTTTTGGCCGATATCTACGTTTATGATGTAAATAAAGATCAGAACACGATATTTCACTTATGGTGACGGACGCACAAGAGTTATTCGCCTTATGTAGACGACCCTTTGTTTAATTTTTATTACTGCAGCATGCTGACGTTTCTATTATTTATATATCTAGCAATTTGTATGACGAAACATTACTAATGACTTTTTTTCTAAAATATGGAATGTTGTATTGCTGACAGACAGCAAAAGATTCTAAGCGTTTTATGTGTGGCTGATAATTAATTTTCTACTTCTGCGGCATTTTGCCTTTTCTGTAATAGACGTATATAGGCAGTTTTGCCTTTTTTTATGTCGAAGCAGTTATTACGCCGTCTGTCTAACTTAAGAAAATTTGTTTTGTGACAGTCTGATCGCAAGTAATTTGTATACTGTAGTAAATTTTTGTTCCGATGACAGACAACTTAAATACGTTGCTTATACGGCTCGTTCTTCCGTTTCTGCTTGTACAGTATATTGCCGTTTCTGTCATTCGTATAGCACTTTCCGTGGTGAAATATAATCAATAATTCATTTTAGTATGTGCCATGTTTTGTTGGTGACGGATTAGTAGAAGTAATTCAGATTTTATGAGCGGCCGATTACTAATTTTCTACTTCTGCTGCATTTTGGCGTTTCTGTTAACGATATAAATATCTCAACAGTTTGGCGCTTTTTATGATGAAGCTATTACGAAAAAGTCTAAATTACGACGATTTTGTTTTTTGACTTTCTGATCGGGAATAAATTGTATACAATCCTGATTCTTGGTCCAATAAGACACGAATTAAATGCGTTGCGTGCATGAACATTTATTTTTTGCGCGTAGAACATTTTGGTGTTTTTATTATAACCTGTTGCCTAGCGATGTCCAGATTAGGTGAGAATGCGATAGTTTCATTGTGAGTTAGCGAAGCCAGCAAATGAGAGAGCAAAAAAACTTGTTTATTTGGAAGGACTGACCTGCAGCATAGCCCGAGGCATAGGTTACGCTGGAAGGCAACAGTTTTTTTGTGAGCTGGTGAAGCCAACGAAAGTGAAACTATAGCTGGTTGTGATGAAAGACTGACCTGTAGCGTAGCCCGAGGCCTATGTTAGAATGGAAGCAACAGTTTGAGTGTCAGTTGGTGAAGCTAACGAATTTGAACGCAGAATATCTGGTTGTGATGACAGTCTGACCTGTAGCATAGCCTGACGCCCACGTAAGGTTGGAAGGCAACAGTCTGTTTGTGGGTTAGCGAAGGTAACGAATGTGAAAAGGAGAATAAGAAAAAGAAACTCGTTGTGGTGACAAATTGAGGTGTACCGTAGCCCAAGGCCTAGGTTAGGTTGTAATGCAGCAATTTTACTATAATCTGGCAAAGACAACATATGTGAAAACACAAAAAATTGATTGTGGTGATAGATTGACCTGTAGCATAACCTCGACCCTAGATTATTATAGAAGGCAACACTGAAGTTGTGAAAGTGCATAGTCAATGAATGTGAAAGCAGAAAAACTGATTGTGGTGCCAGACTGTCCTATAGTTAGGTTAGAGTTAGGTTGGAAGGAAACAGTCTTGTTGTGAGTTGGCGAAATGAACGAACGTTAAAGGAGAAAAAGGCAACAGTTTGGTTGTGTGTTGGATAAGCCAACAAATGTGAAACCAGGAAAACTGATTGTGGTGCCAGACTGTCCTATAGTGTACCTCAAGCCGTGAGTTAGGTTGGAAGGAAACAGTTTGGTTGTGAGTTGGCGAAACCAATGATTGTGAAAGCAGAGAAACTGCCTGTGATGACTGACTAACCTGTAGCGCAGCCCGAGGTCTAGGTTTGGTTGGAAGGCATTAGTGTGGTTTTGAGTTGGCTAAGCCAATAAATGTGAAGGGGAAAAACAGGTCGTGGTACCAAACTGAGGTGTAGAGTTGCCCAAGGTCTGGGTTACGTTGGAAGCCAACAAATAGGTTGTGTGTTGCAAAGGCAATAAATGCGAAAGCAGAAAAATGAGTTGTGGTGTCAGACTGAACTATAGCGAAGTCCAAGGCCTAGGTTGGGACCTATAGTGTAAACCTTTGTCTATGTTTAGTTGGAAGTCCAATGTCTGGTTGTGATTTGGCGAAGTCTACTAAAGTAAAAGCAGAAAAATTGGGTGAGATGGTAGACTGACCTGTAGAGTAGCGCGTCGCCTAGATTATGATGGAAGGACGGAGTTTGGTTGTGAACTGACGTCGTCAACGAATGTAAAAGCAGAATAAGTGATTGTTGTGACAGACAGAGGTGTAGCGCCGAACGAGGCGTAGGTTATGTTGGATGGCAACAGTCTGGTTGTGAGTTGACAAAGCTATCGAATATGAAAGAAGAAGAACCAGTTTTTGTGACAACGAGAACTGTAGGGTAGCCTCATGCCTAGGTTAGGTTGGAAGTCAGCGATATGGTTGTTGTGAGATAGTGAAGCCAGCGAATGCGAAAGTAGGTCACAGACCGAGCTTTAGCGTATCCCGAGGCCTACGTTAGGTTGGAAGGCAACAGCTTGGTTGTGTGTTGGCGAATCCAACAAATGTGAAATCAAGAATACTCGTTGTGGACATGAGACTGCGCTACAGTGTAGCCAAACCCCGTAATTAGGATTGAAGGAAACAGTATAGTTGCGAGGTTAGATTAGATTAATTATTCATTCCATAGACCCATAAAAGAGGGAATCCTCCTGGGTGTGGAACATGTCAGATAAACACATTACAAAAATGTAATTAGAAAAACTTGAGTTTCATTAATTTTAATGATCCTCAGTCAGTAAACAGTAAAATTACGTACATGAATTAAATTTAAACTTCTAATATTTACAGGTTTAATACTTCCATCTGCTTTCATTAAATCCATCATTCAGGCATTTGCTAGTTTCTTGGCTATTACAACCAAGTATTGTCAAAAATTAAAGTAAATTATTCATTTCAGTGATCCTCAGTTAAGAACAGTCAGATTATGTACAAGATTTAAAATTTAACTTCCACTATTTACAGACTTAAGACTTACATCTGCTTTCCATACATCCATCATTCACACAGTGGGTAGTTACTTGGCTGTTACAACCAAGTATTGTCAAAAATTAAAGTATAATAAATTTTCATTAAAATGGTCTACTGCACTTGTTGAGAAACTCATGGATGGAATAGAAGGAGTTGGCCACCAAAAATTCTTTTAAATTATGTTTAAATTGTGCCTTGTCTGAAACTAAACTCTTAATGGTTGCTGGTAACTTATTGAAAATATGCGTTGCTGAATACTGGACTCCTTTCTGGGCAAGAGTAAGTGATTTTAAATCTTTATGTATATTGTTCTTATTCCTAGTATTGATACAATGTACTAAGCAGTTAGTTGGAAAAAGAGATGTATTATTTACAACAAACTTCATTAAGGAATAAATATATTGAGAAGCTGTGGTTAATATGCCCAATTCTTTGAGTAGGTTTCGACATGATGTTCTTGGATTTATACTACTCATTACTCATATTATACGCTTCTGTACTCTAAAAAAATTTTCTCTGTTTGTGGAGTTACCCAAAAATATGATATCATATGACATAATGGAGTGAAAATAAGCAAAATATCCCAGTTTTTTTGTATCTGTATCTCCTGTGTCTGACATCATTCGCACTGCAAACAAAGACTTGTTTAGGCGCTTTAGCAGTTCGTTAGTACGTTGCTCCCAACTGAATTTATTATCAAGTTGTAATCCCAAGAATTTTACACTCTCAACTTCTCCTGTTTCCATGTCATCATATTTTATACACACACCAGAAGGAAATCTCTTGGAAATTCTCATCTGCATATAGTGGGTCTTTTCAAAGTTTAGTGACAGTGAATTGGCTATGAACCACTTATTAATGTCAGTAAAAATTTGATTAGCTGCGCTTTCTAAATTTATATTTCATTTACTATTTATTGCAATGTTTGTATCATCTGCAAATAAGACAAACTTGGCATCTGGCAATGTAACAGATGACAGGTCATTAATATACACAAGAAACAGTAGTGGGAACACCACATGTAATTTCTTCCCAGTCAGATGATGTCTGATTGCCTACTGCTGAAGTGTTACGTAATGACACCCTTTGTTTTCTATTATTACAAGACTGAAACCACTTTGCAGCACTACCAGTGACGCCATAATATTTTAATTTACGTAAAAGAATGGTCGCGAAGCCAACAAATGTGAAAGTAGAGAAACTGGTTGGGATTACTGACTGACCTATGGCGTAGCTCGCGGCTTAGGTTAGGATGGGAGCCAAAAGTATTGTTGTCAGTGGGGTAAGCTAACTAATGTGAAAGCAGGAAAACTGGCTGTGGTGACAGTCCTTAAGCGTAGCCCGAGGCCTAAATTAAGTTGGGAAGCAATGGTTAGTTCGTGAGCTGGCGAAGCCAACGAATGTGAAAAGCTGAAAATGGTTGTGTTCACAAACTGACCTGTGGCGTAGCCCGGGGTCTACGTTACGTTGGAAGGCAAAATTTGGGTTGTGGGTTCGTGTAGACAACGATTCTGAGAGCAAAAGAAAAAAAGTATCTGGTTGTGACGACAAACTGCCTGTGGCGTAGCTCAATGTCTAGGTTCGGTTGAAAGGCAACAGTTTCGTTGCAAGTTGGTGAAACCAACGAATGTTCAAATGTTTCAAATGGCTCTGAGCACTGTGGGACTTAACATCTGAGGTCATCAGTCCCCTAGAACTTAGAACTACTTAAAACTAACTAACCTAAGGACATCACACACATCTATGCCCGAGGTAGGATTCGAACCTGCGACCGCTGGGCCACTCCGGGCGGCCCAAGAAATGTGTAAGGTGAAAAACATGTTGTGGTGTCAAACTGACCTGTCTAATAGCACGAGGCTTAGGTTATGTTGGAAGGGGTTAGATGTGTTGTGGATTGGCAAGACCAACTAATGTGACAGTGGAAATAGTTTGTGTGGTGCAATCTGAGATGTAGCGTAGCCCAAGGCTTAGGTTAGTGTGGAAAGTAACAATTTGGTTATGAAATGGTGAAGGTAACGAAAGTGAAAGCAGAAAAACGGCTTGTGGTGGCTGACTGACCTGTAGCATAGCCTGAGGTCCAGATTTAGTCGGAACGCAAAAATCTGTTTGTGAATTGTCGGAGGCAATGAATGTGAAAAGATAAAAAATTTGTGGCGATTCACTGTCCTGTGCGTAGCCTGAGATGTTGGTTAGGTTATAAGGTAACAGTTGGGTAGGGGAACTGCAAAGCCAACAGAAGGGAAAGCAGAAGATCGGATTGTGATGATAGACTGACCTGCAGCTAATCCCGAGATTTAGTTTAGGTTTGAAAGTAACTGTTTCGTTGTGAGTTGGCAAAACCGATGAGTGGAGAGGTGGAAAACTAGTTGTGTCGAACTGCCCTATAACGTAGCCCGAGGCCTTTGTTAGGTTGGATAGCATCAAAGTGGTTGTGAGTTGGTGAGGCCAACGAATGGGAAAGCAATCAAAGTGGTTGTGATCACAAACTAAGGCGTAGCTTACCCTGCGGTTTAGGCTAATTTCGAAGTCAACAAACTGGCACTTTGTTGAAGCATCAAACACTGTGAAAGCAATAAAAACTGTTTGTGGTGACAGAGTGACCTATAGTGAAGCCCAAAACCTAGGTTAGGTTGGAAGGCAACGGTTTGGTTGTGATCTGGCGAAGTCAACATATGTGGAAGCACAAAAAATTGATTGTGGTGATAGGCTGACTTGTAGCATATCCCAAACCCTAGATTATTATAGAAGGCAACACTTTGGTTGTGAATGGGCATAGTCAGTGAATGTGAAAGGCAAAAGTATAGTTGTGAGTGGGGGAAGCCAACTAATGTTAAAGCAGAAAACCTGGTTGTGGTGACTGATAGTCGTTTATCGTAGCCCAAGGCCTAAATTAAGTTGAAAAGCAATGGTTAGTTTGTGAGCAGGTGAAGCCAACGAACGTGAAAGCCGAAGATGTTAATGTTCACAAACTGACCTGTCGCGTAGCCCGATCCCTACGTTACGTTGGAAGGCAAAATTTGGGTTGTGGGTTCGTGTAGCCAACGATTCTGAGAGCAAAAAAATAAAAAAAAGTACTTGGATGTTGTGACAAACTGCCTGTGGCGTAGCTCCATGTCGAGGTTAGGTTGAAAGGCAATAGTCTGGTTGTAAGTTAAGGAAGCTAACGAATGTGTAACGTGAAAAACATGTGGTATCAAACTGACCTGTATAATAGCACGAGGCCTAGGCTATGTTGGAAGGCGTCAGATTTGTTGTGGATTGGCAAGACCAACTAATGTGAAAGTGGAAATAGTTGTTGTGGTGCAAACTGAGATGTAGCATAGCCGGAGGCTTAGGTTAGTTTGGAAGGTAACAATTTGGTTATGAATTAGCGTAGTTGAAGAATGTGAAAGCAAAAAAACGGATTGTGGTGACTGACTGACCAATAGCATAGCTTGAGGTATAGATTAGGTTGGAAGGAAAAAGTTTGATCATCTATTAGTGAAATAAATGAACATGAAAGGAGAGAAACTGGCTGTGGCGACTAGTTGACCTATGTCTACCCGGACGCCCACGTTAGGTTGGAAGGCAACAGTTCCTTTATGAATTGGCGAAATCAGCGACTGTGAAAGCAGAAAAACTGATTGTGGTGATCAGCTTATCTGTAGTGCAGCCCGAGGCCTAGTATATGTTGGAGGGCAATTGTTTGTTTGTGAATTGGCGAAATAAACGAATGTGAGAAGAGAAAAATTTGTTGTGGTGACTGATTGAGCTGTGCGTAGCCTTAGGCATAGATCAGGTTGAAAGGCAGTACTTTGGTTGTAACCTAGCGTAAGAAACGAATGTAAAAGGAGAAAAGCTGCACGTAGTGACTGATGTACCTGTGCGTACCTGAGGCAATAGTTTGGACGTGTGTAGCATAGCCCAAGGCCTAATTTTGGATGGACAGCAGCAATTTTTTGTGAGTTGGCGAAGCCATCGAATGTGAAAGCAGAAGAAGATCCGCTGGTGATGACATAGTGACGTCTAGTGTATCCCGTGGCCTAGGTTAAGTGGAAGGCAATGGGTAACACGACGGTTGGCAAAGACAACGAATGTGAAAGCAGAAAAACTGGATATGGTGACATACCGATATGCAGCGTAGCCTGAGGCGTAGAGTAAGTTGTGTGGCAACAGTATGGTCGTGAGTTTGCTACGCCAGCGTATGTGAAAGCTGGAAAACTGGTTATGTTGTCAGACTGACATGTAGTGTAGCCAAAGTCTATGTAAGAGAAGTGTGTCTCAACCTGTGAGAGTATGCAGTGGTAAATGGATACTAATGTATGTTCCATTAATAGTTCTTTTGTATGTTGCACATATTCTTATGATCAGCACACATCGAAAGAGGTCGGTTTGTATAATGGGGGGTTATTCCGCTTTAACTTAAAGAAAAATTTACTCAAGCGTATTTGTTTCCAGAGATATTACCTTTTAATTATCAGACCCGAGTTTGTTTGTCTCTAATCAGCTTAAGGTGGTCCCATACGTAATTGCACAGGCGTGATTGCCGAAAATTGCTTAAGATTGTGTATGAAAAGTTTGCGCATGCATTTTGACTGTACAAGTAGTTTCATGCTTGATCGAATTTCGATTACGTATGCTTGTGCTAGCTTTCAAGTGTGTGTATGTTTGTGCTTGTGTACCAAGATCAAGGAGGCTTGTGCAAGCATTTGTGAATGATTTGGTTTGATTTAATTTGTATTTGGTCTTGTTAAATTACGCTCTGTTCAAAGGTTTTACTGTACTGTAGGTGAAGTCAAAGACTACACTATTAAATGGAGGAAGAGAGAAGAAAAACCAACGTTACACACAGCGTGTCTACCACGAATAGTTAATACGCGAATAATGTTTTCGTTTCTTTAACCACTATTTACTCCACATATCACATTTTATTTATTTATTTATTTTGCAACACAGGGAAAAAGGTTGCCAAAGCGCGCATCGTCGTCTAAGTTCGACATTTTCTGGTAAACAAATAAACAAATTAATGCTTGTACAGTATACGTACGATTGAACCGTGTATAGGCACCAGGAATTTGTGCAAGGTTACTCAAGCGCGTTCGTGCAAGTGTGCTTGTCAAGCATGCAGTTACTTGTATGGCCGCCTTTATAAAACAGCCATAGTTATTAATGCTGCATTTGACGTCCTTGTAAGAAATCAGTGAGAAATACCGAAACAGAAGAGTGTAGCCTCTTTTGAGTCGGCAGTTAGATTTGACTCCATTGTTTTCAGCTATGGCCTTCGAACGATATCGCTACAGGGACATTGTCCTTATGGTACATGAAGGCAATGTAGTTAACTGGTGTATGTCGCACGGTTTTACAGCCAGTCGTAGACATTGTCCGATGTGTGATGGGGATATGAGCCTTATTTCTCGTACAAAAGTTACAGACGTGGTGCGCGGAGCTGAAAAAAGACTATCACAAGAGTTCGTTGCAGCATTAGAAAAAATTCGTGGTTTGAGGAAAGCAAGTTCAGCATCGCTAAAATTCTAGAGTTGATTTGTACCTCGGTCAAAAGATGCAGAAACTTCTTTATTATCGATGAACTACAGTTATTTTAGAAGACTAATGGATTGGACAATTATGTATTGAAATGTGCTTCAACGAACGTGAGAAACTTAGGTGGCGATGTAGTCATTGTCGAGATCGACGAGGCTTTGTTTGGAAGAAGGAAATACGGCAGAGGGGTAAAAAACCATGACGGTGGCTTTTCGGAGGAATCCAAAGAGGAAGTGTTTTTTCAAAGTTGTTCTCAGAAGTACGAAGAAGGTGCCGCTAAGTATCATAATGGAGTACATCCTTCCAGGAACGATGTCATTTCGGACTGTTTTAGGTCGTACAAATGCTTGAACGCTGAAGGATTCAAGCATCTTACAGGTAACTATAAAGCGACATTCAAGGGTCTTGAAATGGGTGCACACACTAATAGTATCGAATGCACCTGGTCAACCGTAAGGAGATCTCTTCACGGCACCAGACAGTGCAAAAAACTTTTTGAGAGTTACTTGTTTGAATAAGTGTGGGGCAGAAGGTACTCTCAAAAGCAGGCTTTATTTACGCATTTCACGAAGAGTGCAGCAACAGTGTACAAGCCCGAGTGTGTTCCCTTATTTTCATTAAAATCATGGTGTTAATATCTTTTTGATTTCTCAAATTCCTTCGTCGTTTCTATATTTTTATTTTACTGGAGATGTGATCCGTCTATGTAACTAAAGAAAAGGCTGTTTGTTTTTGTCATACACATTTCGCTTGTACTTATTTACGAAGTGTCATTAGTGGTTTGTAATACATGGAGTTTCTTAAATACAAAGAAACGAAACCTTTATACGATACAAATAAAATCTTTTTTTGTTCCATAGACAGGTCACATCTCCAAGAATATAATGCTATCACTTGTGTTAAATCGTTTAGTAGGTCTTTTTGTGTATCCGTGTTTCATTGCGAAACTTAAGGTCCATCATATGTTGCGAAAAATGTAATATTTGTTTCCTCCGCGTTTGAAACGAAAGTATCGTTGTTACTGGCTACACAAATCAGCTCTTCCGCCATCTTACATTCCCGTCACCGCTCGCGCCAGGCATTATCAACATACTCTTTAAGGTAAGAGCACTAACAGTTATTTGTGAAGTTCTACCAAGAATGCACACAAGAAGTACATAAGAACTTATTCTATCTCAAACGATTGGTAATTATCCACATTATAATTTTTTTAAAAAATAGATTGCTTTCATGCATGAATGGTAACTTTATATTCAAAGTTCATCATCTGAAATCATTAATTGTCTATGGGTGCCACTGTTTTCATTTAATGATGTGTAATGTAATTTCATCGCAAACGCTGCTTATCCTATGAATTTTGAAATAGCGCGAGAAAATATCGCACAAAATATTTTTATTCGTATACCAATAACTTTGGGTTGAGACTGAAAATTAAACATACGAAACAGAAAAAAGTCAGATCAATCGAAAGTTTCCTATTGGATATTAACAAAAATATCTAGCCAAAG
Organism: Schistocerca americana; assembly: GCF_021461395.2. Taxonomy (NCBI): domain Eukaryota; kingdom Metazoa; phylum Arthropoda; class Insecta; order Orthoptera; family Acrididae; genus Schistocerca; species Schistocerca americana. The sequence continues at coordinate 294,376,325 of NC_060130.1, forward strand.
GCTGCCACTGATTAATAACTTGCAAAGAGAGGAAGCAGTAAATAAATTTCAAAAACCGCATATGCAAATTTGATGACGTCTACAACAGTTCCTTCGATTATAAAACTTATTTTCATATCTTCTATTTTTTAATGATGACTGGCATAATAATAGTTAAACAAAATGTGTGTATAAAGCTATATTTTTGGGTAGTTTGCGTAAAGTGTAACCAAGGGGAGATGAAGGTAAGAAAGCCCGTAAACCAACCCACTGAAATCGACTCATAATAGTTTAAGAGCACTCCACGATACGACATTGCAGTGCCTGTGTTGTTCAGAAGAACGATGCAGTGTTCCTTCAGACATGCATGTATGCAAGCGGGTAGCCAAAGCGGTTAAGGCGACCGATCGCGTAGAGCGGAAAATAGCACACGTATACAACATCGGCGGGTTTGTAAACCATTAGAAGAATTGCAATTCACTGTCACGGTTGGAGCGGCTACCAGACTGCTTTAGTGTTGTTCGTGTTTAGTGTTGTTACAAGGCCTGGCAAGGTATATAAGGGGCGTTGAGCAGCGTCGGATGGTCAGATGTTGAGTGATCTCTGTGAAGAACATGGAGACCGCGTAGTGTGTGAGACAGCGTTATCAGAAACTGACAACGTTTCAAATGGGCATCAGTGTGTATATTCCGGCTGTGACGGATAGCATGGGATCGTGGGGGTCGTCGAGGTTGCAGTCGACCACGTCTGACCAAAACAATACAGTAAACCGCCACTAATTCGGACTTAACTGATTTTGGGATAATTCGGACTGTTGTTTCATAATGAAGTGAAACACCTCCTTCCTGTACCGGACATTGTTCACACACAGGACTCAGCTCATTCATTGTGAAATGTTGAACGCATCCCTTCTCTCTCCCCATTTACATCAGCCGCGAGCGTAATGAGCAATGTTTGTACCGTTATAAGAGTCTTCAGTACGTAGCATCTTACAGCTCTACGATATTGAAGAAAAGGCATTTTTAATTGTTTGCAACAAAGCTGCTAATTATTTATTGGCTGACTAGTTTCGGGCTTTGCCCATTTCCACGAGCCACCTATTACAGAGAACAAAGTTTTTTATGAGTTGATAACTTAGAGTGTGGGTGATATAGTCGAGATGGTAACTACTTAACTTATTTTGTGTTTGGGATATGCTGGGTGTGGACGGTCCTTGGAGCATCACCTTAACTGTAGTATGTCAGTGTATGAGCATAAGAAATATTTGTTTTAACTGTGGTACCTTCATTATCTACCATGATCTGATCCACCTGACAACGATATATCACGTGGAGAATCTGTTTCCATTGGAATTAACTGTGCATCACGCTGACTATTTTCGTATGCGTTGTCGTAATTTTGACAAATTTTGATGCAAGGAGTTTTACTATATGGTCTTACATAATCTCTGAAATATTAAGTTTACACTGCAAATACATTAATATCACTGATTGTATTCAGTGTGAGAGACTGTATTCCACGTCATTACAGTTTCACAACAAATTTTCGTGTCTATGAATCGTTTGTAGTCGCGCTTTTTGTGATTAATGCACGATATGGTGCGTTTCTTATGCTGATTAAGGCGCTATTGAAACTTTCTGTGAATTTTTGGTTGCAAAATGCTGTTCGTTTAACATTTGTTCTGGGTGTTTAGCCGTGTGACTGTAGATTTCTGTTTTTTCCAAAATGCCCCGTAATTGGCCTTTGGAGTCATTATATAAAATAGTGAGATTTCTCTTGTTATTTTCAGTGGAGAGTTTGTTTTCTCAGAAGTGCGTACCGAATGCTGAAAGGTTATTTTCGCTTACATTTATGTGTCCTCTGTGTCTCATTTTAAAAGTTATGCCCATTTATCCAATGTAGGCTTTATCATATTCGCTGCGGGGTCAGTCCATATGAAGTGGTCCAGTGATGGTTGCTTGACCATTTTTAAATACTTTAATTTTTTATATGTGACTGCCCTATAATTGAAAAGTTCAAAACAGTTTTTTAAATTAATTAACTTGCACCTTTACTGGATGGCGGCCATTTTTATTTGTAGGCGCGCGACGATTTTTCAGGCTGGAGACATTAGCGAGAATTTGAATATCTCTGCACTGGGTTAAGTTACAGCATTGCAGTTAACATGATTGATTTTAGAAAAGTGTCCTCTACAACATTGTCTGTTACACAAATACCCTAAATTCAAAAATAACCAGTCAAAATGACCTCCAAAGTTTGGTATCCAAATTTTCAAAAATCCACTTTTTAGGCCCAAAAATAACAAACAAGGAGTAAGTTATGAGAGTTATTTTTTCCTATAGTTAGATACCATAGACTACTAACCTCATATAGAACAGGAGCACTTAGAAATTTTTCCTTAGTTTTTTATGAATTTTTGAAATTTGAAAATTTTAATTTTTTGTAAAGTTTGGAGTTAGTTATCTTAGGTGGGACTGAATATAAAAATGTGATTTTTGCACAGTGTACACCTATATGATAGCAACGTACTGTAATATTTTCAACATTGATATATGACTTGAACGAAGACATGAATTTTTGAAAAAGAGGAAATAATTCACATTACTCTACAACGCATCTTATGGCTGTTGCCTATTTAAATGGTTTATTGTTTCATAGTAATAAAATTTAATTGTGACATATATTTAGTCAACACCATCAACCAATATTCATTTAGTTTATTTATTTTTAATAATGCAACGTTAAACAATAGGTGCTTTCGCTTTTGTTCTATGGTAATAAAACTGCCCATTTACGTTTAGGTTTATTGTCAATAAAGAAGTACATTATTGCTGTGTGTGGTGTTGTTGTAGTCAGTCTGTTCTGAAACCTGTTTTAGAGTGCATGTACATACTTCATCGAGAGTGTTGAATGTGTTATGTGCTTTGTTCTGTGTGTAATTTGTAATTAATTTTGAGAGATTAACTGGAATGCAATAACATGGATGAACAGTGCTCTGTTGAACAGATAGAAAGAGAAGTATGTAACAAAACAGTTTACGGTTCAGTTTCAAAAAACTTGAAAAATGTCAACGACTTTGACGAAGTTAGACAAACTTTGTTTAAATTTCTAGTAAGTTCTTCTGTAACATCAGTGTGTGATTATCATGAGAAGAAATATATTCTGAAGTGCAACCACATTTTTGGAAGAAAGTGCTGTGATGCACTTAAAGTTCATAAAAATCCTATTACTAAAGGTTTGAGGGAAATAAAACTTGAACATTTGTCCTTGTTATGTGAGAGAGAAACAGCTTCCCAAGTGAAACGTAATGTGCTTCCTGAAACTTCCCTGTGCCCGAATCGTTACTCAGAAATATTTGTTGTGAATCCAGAACAAGAATCATGTAACCTTGTTAACGACATTTATATTCCTAATGAGGAAGCTGTTAGCATATTGAATTTTGCTTGTTCTAAGTTAGACGTATCTCCTGCTTCGAAAATAATAAAATTAAGTAGCAGAAAAAGAAAATCAGCTATTGAAAATAAGGTACAACAAATTTCAGACAAAATTAGAAAAGACTTGGAATCATGCTTTAATAATACAGATACAAACATTATTTCTAAAAAAGAAGAAAACCTACCACCAGCATCATCTGACACTGAATATTTGAGCTTAATAGAGAAATTAAAAATTAAATGTTCAGTGACATATAAAGAGGAAAAAGTTACAATTTTAAGTTGCCTCCCTGACTCATGGTCAAGAGAAAAAATAATTCATGAATTCAACCTTTCTCACCGTTTGGTTAAACTAACGCGAAAATTAGTGAAAGAGCAAGGCATTCTTCCAGTTTTAGGAAAGAAGAAAGGAGTAGGTATAAGTGAAGGAACAATTAAAAAGATCCAGCAGTTTTTTGAAGATGATGAAAACAGTAGAATGCGCCCAGGTTGCAAAGATAGCAAAAGAGTTGTTATAAATAGAGTTAAAGTAACAAAACAGAAACGACTAGTGTTGTCAAATTTAAATGAACTTTATGTAGCTTTCAGAAATTCTCATCCTGAATGCAAAATTGGAAGGTCTAAATTTTGTGTCCTCCGCCCTAAGTGGTGTATTTTGGCTGGGTCCTCAGGGACATACTCCGATTGTGTTTGTTAATATCATCAAAATGTCAAACTGATGATTGCGGGTGCAAAACTCAGTGATCTTAACTACAAAGAGTTACTAGACTTAATGGTCTGCGGTACTAACAGTTATGACTGCATGATGAGTTTTATAAATGCCCTGGTAAGGAAACCGTTATTGAATTGTTTCACGAATATGATGAGGAAATGCCAGACAGTATACTTTCAAACAGTGGGTCACAACTGACAGGGCAGAAATGATAACAGTGGTTAATTCTCAGGAAGAGTACTTGTAATCTTTAACTGATAACTTACAAAAACTCAAAAGTCACCACTATGTTTATAAAATCCATAGTAAGTTTTTGAAGGACAAAAAAGCACAACTTCATAAAACTGAATGCATAGTGCTAGCTGATTTTGCAGAAAATTTTACATTTGTGATTCAGGATGCAATACAAGGGTACCACTGGGTCAATGACCAGGCAACAGTACATCCATTTATTCTTTACTCTAAAAATGAGAAAGATGAAGTTTGCAGTTCTTCAATTTGCATTCGAAGCGATAACTTGGAGCACAACACTTTGGTTGTAAATGTGTTTCAAAAGTATGTAATAAATTACATGAAAGAAAATTTTCCCAAGGTTGAGAAGCTGATATACTTTTCAGATGGAAGTAGTAGTCAGTATAAGAACAAAAAGAATTTTTCAAATCTGTGCAACCACAAAGTAGACTTTGGGTTGGAAGCTAAATGCCACTTTTTTCCATCTTGCCATTGTTAAAATGCATGTTATGGAGTAAGAGGTACAACAAAACGTGTAGTAAGTAAAGCCAGCCTAGAAAGACCAACCACACATCAAATTCTCACACTACAGGACATGATGTCTTTTGCAAGGATAATATTAAAGGCATTACCTATTTTCTGATCAAGAAAGAGGAAGTAGTTCTGCATATGAAAACAACACTTCAAACCGGATTTGAAAACTGTATAGCAATAAAAGGAACAAGACATTTCCACAAATTCCTTGGCATTGCAGAAAACTTAGTTCGATACTATGTAACATCAAAAACCGTAACTTAAGAGGATCATTGTGTCAGTAAAATTACACCTCTGTCTTTAACGTTGAATGACATAGTGGCATGTGTGCATGATGGACAGTGGTGGCTTGTAGAGGTTGAAAGAATAAGTTTGGAAAACTATGATGTTTTTGTGCATTTTTACCACCCTGCTGGCTCAAGAACACAATTCAAGAAATCTATCAGTGACAAAGTTTGGACACCAATGAAAAATGTTTTAAGGAAACTTTCAGTGCTTGAACTTACCACAGCAACTGGGAGGTCTTATTCTATATCACAGAAACTGTCTGAAGAAATAAGTGTTCTTAACATTCACCACCAGGTTTAGAAACAGTCGCATCTCGAAGGATGTTAGTTGAAAATATTTATATTAAGTATGTCAAAATAATATAAATGTTAATTCCAGTGATGTTTCCACTTTTTGTATGTAATTTAGTACCTTATATCAATAATAATTGATTATATTCCGCCAGTATCACACATGAATAGGCAACAGCCATAAGATCAGTTGTTGAGTAATGTGAATTATTTCCTCTTTTTCAAAAATTCATATCTTTGCTCACAGTCAGATATCAATGTTGAAATTTTTACAGCACGTTGCTATCATATAGGTGTACAAACTGTGCAACAATCATATTTTTATATTAAGTGCCACCTGAGATAACTAACCCCAAGCTTTACAAAAAATGAACATTTTTAAAATTCAAAAATTCACAACAAACTAAGGAAACATTTGTAAGTGTTCTTGCTCTGTATGAGGCTAGTAGTGTATGATATCTAACTGTAGGAAAAAATAGACTCTCATAAATGGCTCTTTGTTTGTTATTTTTGGGCCTAAAAAGTGGATTTTTGAACATTTGGATACCAAACTTTGGAGGTCATTTTAACTGGTTATTTTTGAATTTAGGGTATTTTGTGTAATAGACAATGTTGTAGAGGACACTTTTCTAAGAGCAATCATGTTAATTGCAATGTTGTAACTTAACCCAGTGCAGAGATATTCATATTTTTGCTAACGTCTCTAAACTGAAACATCGATGCGGGCCTACAAACGAAAATTGCTGCCATTCAATAAAGGTGAGGGATAAAATTTTTTAAAAACTGTTTTGAATTTCTCAATTATAGGGTAATCACATATAAAAAATTAAAATTTTTAAAAATGGTCAAGCAACCAACTTAATTTTTATTGGACCACTACATTTGGACTAACCCTGCATTCAGTTTTGTAAACACCACAATTATTATATCGTTGCGTTTCGTCTATTATATGAATGATGTGAGCTCCTAATGTGTTGGCTGGTACAGAACTCTATCCTGTAATCTGCTTTCTTTAATGCGTAATTTCTTCTGTTTGATACATGCTCCCTGTATGTTTCAGTCTTTGTCAACGCGGTTTCGTCTTTAACGGTTTTGCGCTTTGTTTTTATTTTATTTTTTGTTTCGTTCGTTAACTTATCGTGGGTGATAGCCGCTACTGACTACTAATGTCCTGAGTGTGTTTGTTTCTGATTTAATATTTGTGTTGCTGAGAGGTTGTTGGGCGATTCGATCTACTGCTGATCCTTATAGCTCCATGAGTGACAAAATCTATTATGAATGACGCTGTTTGTAGTTATGCTTATACGTTGTCTACAGTAAGATGTAACTACAGTTGTTGCATTTTTTACGCAGATCTGAGCTACATGTAAAATGCTGTGACATAAACAGAACTGTCTACACCAAGTGGATCACAGATACAATTTACGTAAGCAGTTACCACCTGGACCATATAATTACTGTAACTTTTATTATCCACAATAAACACATCGACACATAAAAAACTTTGTTCTCTATAATAGATGGCTTGTGAAAATGGAAAAGCTCGAACCTAGTCAGCTAACAAATAATCAGCAGCTTTGGTGCAAACAATTAAAAATATTTTTTCTTCAGTTTGTGTCATTGTTGGTTACAAGCAGACATCAAAGTCAAAGCGTGCTTAGTTCGCTTGCTAAATCCCATATGACGAAGTGTGTTACATTCCATCACTGTGATAGCTTGAAGTTTATTAGTTGTACAGTACAACACAGAACGAAGATGAGCGTTAGGAGTAAATAAGAATCATTAAGCGTAGAACATTAAATGAGAGTGCTTTATAAAATCTAAGCCAGTTCTTCTGTCGAAAGTTTAGCATTGTCAAATCGACTTTTTACTACAATATGAAAAATCGCAGTAAAATTCCGGTCCTTTTAGTAAAACAAGATATACTAGGCGGAAAACGAAACCGGATAGCTGGACCAAAACTGACTACCATTGTTGATTGTGTATAAACCAGGTACAAGCAACAACGCTCTCTTGGAGTTCCCATAAGACCAGTCGGTCTGAAATCTGTAGATAAGTTAGTCCAAGCAGGTTTCTAGGCTGGTGTTATAGCTTTAATTTGTTTATTCCTGTGATAATTAAGTCTAAGAAGTCTGTTTTTCCTCAAACCACTCAGTTTTTATTTTTTACTGCAGAACTGAAATGGACCTTCGTATTTAAATAGATCTGCAATATTTACATGTCAGTCTATAGTCCGAAAGCCATGTTAAGGTGTGCCTGTTCCACTGACGAATAGTGCATGGGAAAAACGGCAGTCAATAAGCGTCCACATGAGAAGTCATTTCTCTTATTTTCTCGTCGTGTACTTTTCGCGAACCCTGCAGCAATTTGTTTCCCAACTTTCCTCGGAGCGCACTCCTCCGAAATTTCAGCAGTAAGTATCTCTGTTATGCGCGTCTCTCTTTTAGAGGCTCGTCACTGGAGTTTGTGGTTCCGCATAATTCTCTCGCGCTTGTTAAGATATCCCCGCCTTCGTTAGATCATATCCGTCTCTTCTATTACTCCAACCTGATAAGGATACGACGCTGTCGAACAACACTTTAGATTCGGTTGCACGAGTGTTCTGTAACTCACTCGTTTCGTGGATAGATCACATTCCCTTACGATTCTTCCAATGAATCTCAGCTCGAGAGCTGTTTTCCTACAATTAGTTTTCTTTGATCGTTTCACTTAAGGTCGCTACTGACTGTTACTTCTAGGTATTTTACCGTTTCTACGGTTTTCATTTGTGTATTACCGGTTATGTAGTGATCCAGAAATCGATTCATCTGTGAGGCTAGCACTCGCAGATTAATTAACCAACAGTAGGTTCTATCTGCATGCTTGTTACCAACATAACTTATACGTGTAAAGCTCCATAAATCGATTTATGCTGCACCTCTTCATACGACAGTGTGCCGTAGTACATGCATTCAGCCTACAGTTTCCACGTAAAGAATTCTGTTGCGTTCTGCGTAGAACTTCTGGAACTTTTTAAAATTTATTCATGTTGTATGACTGTATTATAAAGTTATGAAATAATTTTTACAGCCTCAGTCACGTTTTACTAATACACTCCTGGAAATTGAAATAAGAACACCGTGAATTCATTGTCCCAGGAAGGGGAAACTTTATTGACACATTCCTGGGGTCAGATACATCACATGATCACACTGACAGAACCACAGGCACATAGACACAGGCAACAGAGCATGCACAATGTCGGCACTAGTACAGTGTATATCCACCTTTCGCAGCAATGCAGGCTGCTATTCTCCCATGGAGACGATCGTAGAGATGCTGGATGTAGTCCTGTGGAACGGCTTGCCATGCCATTTCCACCTGGCGCCTCAGTTGGACCAGCGTTCGTGCTGGACGTGCAGACCGCGTGAGACGACGCTTCATCCAGTCCCAAACATGCTCAATGGGGGACAGATCCGGAGATCTTGCTGGCCAGGGTAGTTGACTTACACCTTCTAGAGCACGTTGGGTGGCACAGGATACATGCGGACGTGCATTGTCCTGTTGGAACAGCAAGTTCCCTTGCCGGTCTAGGAATGGTAGAACGATGGGTTCGATGACGATTTGGATGTACCGTGCACTATTCAGTGTCCCCTCGACGATCACCAGTGGTGTACGGCCAGTGTAGGAGATCGCTCCCCACACCATGATGCCGGGTGTTGGCCCCGTGTGCCTCGGTCGTATGCAGTCCTGATTGTGGCGCTCACCTGCACGGCGCCAAACACGCATACGACCATCATTGGCACCAAGGCAGAAGCGACTCTCATCGCTGAAGACGACACGTCTCCATTCGTCCCTCCATTCACGCCTGTCGCGACACCACTGGAGGCGGGCTGCACGATGTTGGGGCGTGAGCGGAAGACGGCCTAACGGTGTGCGGGAGCGTAGCCCAGCTTCATGGAGACGGTTGCGAATGGTCCACGCCGATACCCCAGGAGCAACAGCGTCCCTAATTTGCTGGGAAGTGGCGGTGCGGTCCCCTACGGCACTGCGTAGGATCCTACGGTCTTGGCGTGCATCCGTGCGTCGCTGCGGTCCGGTCCCAGGTCGACGGGCACGTGCACCTTCCGCCGACCACTGGCGACAACATCGATGTACTGTGGAGACCTCACGCCCCACGTGTTGAGCAATTCGGCGGTACGTCCACCCGGCCTCCCGCATGCCCACTATACGCCCTCGCTCAAAGTCCGTCAACTGCACATACGGTTCACGTCCACGCTGTCGCGGCATGCTACCAGTGTTAAAGACTGCGAAGGAGCTCCGTATGCCACGGCAAACTGGCTGACACTGACGGCGGCGGTGCACAAATGCTGCGCAGCTAGCGCCATTCGACGGCCAACACCGCGGTTCCTGGTGTGTCCGCTGTGCCGTGCGTGTGATCATTGCTTGTACAGCCCTCTCGCAGTGTCCGGAGCAAGTATGGTGGGTCTGACACACCGGTGTCAATGTGTTCTTTTTCCCATTTCCAGGAGTGTATTTATGAGCACGTTGCGTTTCGGCAGCATGCTGCCATCATCAGGTGCATTACAGTTACATGTACAGTTATCTGAAGTGTGATGCGAATTATTTGCTAGATGTGCCAGTGAGGTTAAACGTCGAAGTTTAACCCTATACAGAATGATTCATTTACTTTAATGTATACTTTAAGTGAGTTGTATGTTTTCTTTGATATCTTTTCTTCCACTTTTGCTGGTAATTTGTCTGGTACACAAAGTACAGCAATAAACACTTCACCATTACTTAAAACTTTCACAAGATGTTTACGTTCCGAAAACTTTAACTGCGAAGAAAAAAGTAATTGAGTTGCTAAGTTAGTGCACAAAATGAAAGTACAATGTTTTTATATTGGCATATTTATGTCATGGCATATATTAAGTAGTATGATTATTTGGTGTTACTTGATTTTCTTAGTGGTATTAAGATAATTGTGTTCTGAGTTAACTTTTTGTATTAATACAGCGAGTATTATACATTGGAGAAATTTTTGACGAAATTTATATTGTTACTGTCTAGCTTATCATTTAGCAACCTGGTACCATGTACTGTGCCATGATTCAAAATTTCTCGTTCTTTATAAAATCCTATTTTGTGTCCCTTGTCCATTTTATGTAATATATGTAGGTAATTCGCAATGTCTTGCATTGGGTGGTCAGTGTAGTTACTGTGGGTAGTATTGCTGATTCTGCATGATTGTCCGTGTGGCAAGCATTTATACGCTCAATGTATTGGAATTAACAGTCAATCAGTTGCAAAATACACGATTATTAAACCTCGCCCATAGTTAAAAAAACCTGAATTTTGCAAGTGGTTGGATTCTATTTCCAATCCATTGAAGCTCTTTCATGCACAGTTGCTGCAAACGCATGGGACGAGCTAATTAAGGAACAAAATAAATAAATAAATTAGCTTAGGAAAATGATATGTTTAAGTGCAGCCACATTTAAAATCTTAAAATTTCTGCGTTCGCTGTATCTGTTTTGGAAGTCTCTCCCAGGGTGGCCTGCAGAGAGGGCTTCGCATGTACTCTACACTATTTTGTAAATGTACGAAGTGTATAAAAAGATTGTATTTCCATTGCTTGCATTAACTTAGCAACTGAAATGAGCTTATCTTAACAGGTAAAAGACTTTGGTATATAGACATCTGAATGTGAAATTGTTAAGTGATGGTGGAGTGTTTATTACTGTGCTCTGTGTGCCAGACAAAACAATTTCTAGAAAAAAGATGTAGGTAAAGGCATCAATGAAATGGTTTCAGCATACAATTCACTTACAGTATACACTAAAATAAATTGATCTTTCCGTACAGGGCTAAATTTCAGTGCATAACCTCACGAGCACACCGAGCAAACAGTTGTCATCACACTTCAGATTAATGTATTTGTAACTAAAATGTAACTGATGATGGCAGCACGCTGCCAAAATGCGTCGTGCTAATAAATACACTTCCTGAACAAAAAAAAAAAAAAAAAAAAAAAAAAAAAAAAAAAAAAAAAAAAAAATGAAGAACCCAAAGACATAGTTAGATGTCAACGCAACTTCCAGCAGGTACAGGGTATACACCATCGGCGGGCTGTACATGATTAGAGCTGCAATTCTCTGTGAGAGACAGAACGGCCTGCAGGATGCATTATTGTAGTTCGTGTTTAATGTTGTTACCAGGCCTGGTAGGGTATGTAAGAGGTATAAACAGTATTAAATGTTGAGTGATCGCCGTGAAGGACACAAAGATACCGCGTACTCGTGGGAGCCAACGTTATCAGCACCTGCCAGAGTCTAAAAGGGACTTCGTTGTGGGTCCACATTTGGCTGGTTGGTCAAACTGTCCAAAATTCCTATTTGTAGGGGAATTCGGATATGACAGTGGCCCGATGTTGGACTGCATGGAACGTGAGGGCAGGCGTATTCATCGTCAACGTTCCTGTCTGTACTATTGACCACCAAAATGGAGGATAGAATTGTGCACTAAGCACATCGTAATCCCTTCATACATGCGCTGCCATCCGGGAACAAACAATAGACTACCTCAGCGTTCCCTGATTGAGTTTTCAAAATTCCCCCACTGCAGAAAAAAAAATCCACAACATGATACAGTTTAGCCGGCCGTTGTGGCCGAGCGGTTCTAGGCGCATCAGTCCGGAACCGCGCTGCTGCTACTGTCGCAGGTTCGAATCCTGCCTCGGGCATGTCTGTGTGTGATGTCCTTAGGTTAGTTTGGTTTATGTAGTTCTAGGTCTAGGGGACTGATGGCCTCAGATGTTAAGTCCCATAGTACTTAGAGCCATTTGGACCATGACACAGTTTCGACAATTTTTCCCCAAATATCGTAAACCGACCTATTCCTTTAAAATATTATTTGTTATTAGTGTTGGCAGCTTGAAGAGGTGGGGTTATGTATTCGGGGCAGTGAAATTATTGTACATATAAAAAATTGTAGTACATAAAATGAAAAGCCTGACCAGAAAAGTAGAAAAAACCTGCTCTAGGGGCGCCATATTTACTTTCTTAACGCTTGATGCTCGATGCATGTTCTACTGATTTTCCATTAGCATGCCACCTATATCACACTTCGCAACCCGACACCTCTATCCACTATGCTTCTCTGAAAGCTAAAAATCCGTGCATGTGTGTTTCATTTACACCTCCTGCAGGCTCTTAACCGCCGATCTGTGATTCCCTTACATTTAATTATAACGAATTATATCACTGCCAATGCGTTTTCAAGAGATCCTCAATATCTGACACAACATTTATTCACAGGACATACGTTATAATATAAAACCCGTCTAATACAAGCTTCAACTAAAACTACGAATTCCAATATGGTGTCCCGTTAGAAAGTGCCGCGTCCACAAAAGTGGAAGTAGACATCCCAAACGGTCGAAACAGGCATGTGCATGTCATAGTAATGCCACAGAGAGGTATCACCGCCATCTCTCACGAAAGGAAAGTTGTATTGGTTAACCTGGAGAGAGAGAGAGAGAGAGAGAGAGAGAGAGAGAGAGAGAGAGAGAGAGAGATTTGCTGAATACCTAGAAAATTAAGTACATGCTGTTTGAACTAAAATATCACAGATGGAGGTATTAATACTATTAAGGCTATGCAGATAAATACTTACCCAGCTTCTCTGGTACCGAAATTTTCTTCCCCAGAAATTTCGCCAAACTTTTCGGTACCCCAAAAGTTACTCCCAAAAAATATTTTTCCCCAAAAATGGCAAAAAAAAACCAATCATATGTCGCTGGATTCCCTGCAACATTTTGTGTCATTCCGTACCGTTGGTCGAAGAGTAGCAGCAGCCGGAGTATGAAATTACCATCCCATACGTAAGCTGCCGTGAACTCCACAACATAAACGAGTGCGTTTCGAGTGGTGCCGTCACCGGGAAGCTTGGGCTACTGATGAGTGCCATCGCATTGTGTTCGGCGATGAGTAACGGTTCTGCCCAACCCCGGATGACCATCGTCGGCGATTATAGCGGTAATCTGGGGAGAGGTCCCATTCTTCCAATGTTCTGGTTCAAAATGGTTCAAATGGCTCTGAGCACTATGGGACATAACTTCTGAGGTCATCAGTCCCCTAGAACTTAGAACTACTTAAACCTAACTAACCTAAGGACATCACACACATCCATGCCCGAGGCAGGATCCGAACCTGCGACCGTAGCAGTCACGCAGTTCCGGACTGAAGCGCCTAGTACCGCTCGGCCTCCACGGCCAGGTAATGTTCTGGAGACGGACAGCGGTGCTGCTCATAGTGACATGGTGAGGGAACCACCTGGTATGACTTCAGGTCGCGGCTGGTAGTGACTCTTGACAGCTCAACAGTAAATGACTGCCAACCCACGTCCTCCTGTCTTATCTCTCATGCGAAAGAGTCGTGGTGTCATTTTTCAACAGGACAATGCTTGTCCACCAACGCTACATGATTCAAATGGCTCTAAGCACTATGGGACTTAACATCTGAGGTCACCAGTCCCCTAGACTTAGAACTACTTAAACCTAACTAACCTAAGGACATCACACACATCCAAGTCCGAGGCAGGATTCGAACCTGCGACCTTAGCAGCAGCGCGGTTCCAGACTGAAGCGCCTGGAATCGCTCGGCTCCAGCGGCCGACGACGCTACATGTCTGTATGAAATGTCTGCATGATATTTAGGTATTTATGAGGCCAGCAAGATCCACAGATCTGCCCCTGACGGAACATGTGTTGGACCAGCTCAGACGTCAACTTCGCCCCATTGCAAGTATCCAGGATGTCAAGGAGCAGTCACTGCAGTTGTACAGAGACACGTGCCAGCTTGCCTCAGGAGATGATACAACGCCTTGATGACAACATTCCGAGGCAAACTGATGCAGGCATCCCGGCCAGAGGAGGTGCAACGTCTTATTTATAAGTGAACTCGCACTGCCAAGTTATTTGTACATGTGAATCGATCTCGTAATCACATCAATAACATCAAATACGAATCATTTGCCCTCTCACACCGTGTAGTTTCACTTCGTTTCCTCCTCTCCTCCTGCGTGCTTCCCTACTTTTGTTAGCACTACCCATGCTCAACATAAATTTTTGATGTTCACATTGTAGCCGTATTTTTTATCATTCATTAGAATGGTCCACAACCGCAATGTGTTTTCTTGAGCTCTGTAAAACAACAGTTGGTTTCTGTCCCTACTAGTTTTCCCACGGAAGTTTCCTGCCAGGGTGTCATTTCTGCAGCGTTTTGAAGAGAAAGCAAGTGCAAAGGACCAAGTGTGAAAAAGATGATGGATGTGGTAGCACGAAGAACAAAGGGGTTCAGCCCTCTTTATAATACATCACCAGGAGAAATGCGCTGCTTTGACTGTTCCTGTCTCTCTGGTTGGAAGCAATGCATTAATTATTTTAGCAAACGCCATAATGTGCATCCGAAGCTGACTGGGAGCGCGCTTGGCACCCCGTTCAGTGCTGGGAAGTTGCTAATCGTGAAAGAATTTCCCCCTCTCCCCCACCAATGTCAATCACATTTATAGATACCTTGTCACCCGTCACTTGAGATTCTTGCAATCTCCTGTATCTGAGAGGAACTTCGGGACGGCCGTACGGCACAGTGTCGAAGAGGTTTTTAACCTTCCATCATCTGAAATGGTCATTGACAGACTTGACATCCTGGGGTCTCGGCGGTCCTCGTCCTTCTGCTATGACCGATTGTCATTTACGAATGTTGTATTTTGATTTGTTTCTCCTTCCGAATAGCTTATGTCCAAAAGAATTCGTCTTCCATCGTTGAATGTTAGTAAAATTGCCGGACATCAGGGTAGCCAACTGAGTACGATATAATTAGCTGAAGTGTAGATTGATGTTTGAAAGTGTTAGCTGGCTAGGAGACTTTCACTCTGTGCATTTGGAAAATTCCTGTTGTCTTTCACCCTGAAATGAAACATTATCTAGATGGCCACCAATCAACAATTAGACGTAAATGTGAAATAGTAACTCGAGAATGCCCAAATCATTGGCAGAGAACACGACCAGTTTCAGTTTTAAAGAACAGTGGATAAATTTTCATTTATTTATTTTCAAATTTATTTACAAATTATCTTTCTGTCGTCAGCAGAAGTTAAAGAATGGTGACACCTACTGATATTTCAAGAAAGAACGAAGCCAATAGTTTAATATGATGTCAACATCGCTATCGTTAGAGGCAGGACGTTAGCTCGTATGTGGAACGGGTGGAGACGGAAATTGGTTGTGGCCTGTTTGAAGGACTCATTCAGGTATTCCCCTCAATTGATCTGGCGAAACCACGGAAAACAGGGCTCACGTTTGAAATTTGGACCCCAGTGCTCACGAATACCAGTCCAGCGCCGTGGCCGCTTGAGGAACCACAGAAAAGACAGGACATCTAACGACGTACATCCACAGAAATGATACGTCTTTCCGGAAAACATATTTTGTATTTGTTGTCATTTCACCGCGACTTGAACATTAACAATTACATACAACGAATCGTTCATTGAAAAAATGGTTCAAATGGCTCTGAGCACTATGGGACTTAACATCCATGGTCATCAGTCCCCTAGAACTTAGAACTACTTCAACCTAACTAACCTAAGGACAGCACACAACACCCAGTCATCACGAGGCAGAGAAAATCCCTGACCCCGCCGGGAATCGAACCCGGGAACCCGGGCGTGCGAAGCGAGAACGCTACCGCACGACCACGAGCTGCGGACCGTTCATTGAAGAACAATTGCATTATAACAGTAAGTATTCGGCATGGTGGGCATGTCAGAAGCCCTTGGTAGATGGAATAGTTGTTCTTGAAACGTGAATGTGATGACACTGAGACCTTATTTGGCCGTTTGAGTGACATTCTCGTACAGGACGAGCAAATCGCGCAATCTCTTCGAATTTTGTGTCCGTTTGATCAGTTAAAGCAAGAGTCATATCTGAAAGCATTCTGCTTTTCACGGACCATCACGATTGAGAACGTCTGTTTCGGTAATACGGAATAACCAGAGTCAGCTGCTGTAGCCAATAGCGTTTTGGTTCGACAGGAGCCACCGTCAACTAACCCATATTGTAGAAGCGATCCGACCCATAATAGTGCAGTAAATCACAAATTAGTTAAATTACGGCAATTACTTTATGTAAGTCGGCATACTGTCCAAAAAATTGGTCAAGTACGAGTAGGACTCGCGATCTGAGGGGTCCATACAAACTTAACTATGCATATATATGATAATAATAATAATTTAATACGGCTGAATGGCCTGGTGCAGGTCTTCCTATTGGACGCCGCTTTGGTGACTTGCGCGTCCTTAGCCTACGCCAGTTTTCCAACTGGGGAAATGGTACCTCGAGTTTAACGTGGAATCCGGACCACGTGTTGCTTCTGGCGACTTCTTACATAGGTGAGAGGCAAAGACTAAAGACTAGGTTAAAACGGAAAAATCGGTTGATCTGACCGAGAGTAGATCCCACGATCTGTCGGTTTCCAGGCACGGCCTTTACCACTTTTTGGTTATTTATTTTTTTAATTTTTTTAACTTTTTGTGATAATAAAATAATGATATTGAAATGATGACATAAATAAAATGTCGTCCTTCTTCCGATTTCAGACAGTAATAAAAGTCGTTTAATAAAGATAAATGGTGGACTAAATTTAGGCACGTATTACTTTTGGTTGAATAAAATGTATTTCTTCTCACTTGACAAGAAAATGACCTTTTTTCTCGCCGTTATGGAGGAAAGAAGTAACTGTATCTGCAGCGAAAAGAAATTTTTCTTCTAATTAAAGGAAATCAATATTATGTTGTTGTAAGTTCATTTTCCAAACGATTAAAAGTCGGTCGTGTTTTTTGAGGAAATTTATCCGTTGTTGCCGAATTCTGTTGCTACTCACACACCTGAATCACTTATATGAAATAGCTATAGCAATACAAGAGACTCTTGCTAGTTTCTACTTTCACATGGTGTCAGTTATCTATTAATTGGCGTAATGCAGAGCCCTTACGAGGACTCTCTAATCATGATATGCAGCATGTTGCCAATTGTTTTCCCATGGTTGTCTTCTACCGAAATTCGAAAATATTCCCCTATAATGTAGGTCGAATATACTGAGAATGTAACATCTCGGCCTCCCGGAGTGGCCGAGCGGTTCTAGGCGCTACAGTCTGGAACAGCGCGACCGCTATGGTCGCAGGTTCCAATCCTACCTCGGGCATCGATGTGTGTGATGTCCTTAGGTTAGTTAGGTTTAAGTAGTTCTAGGGGACTGATGACCTCAGAAGTTAAGTCCGATAGTGCTCAGAGTCATTTGAACCATTTTTTGTAACATCTCGGTTCTCAGTAATGTAGGGGGCCGTATGTCAGATCATCCATAGCGCTACATTTTGTTTAGTGATTGGGTATCGCATGCGCTCAGGCCGCATCAGTTCTCGAACGTTCGGATAGCGTGCGTTCGTTCCATCAATGATGGCTAGCCGGTGGCTGAGAAAATACCAGATGTCCTGCGCTGCTCCGCAAAGAAATCTTAGCGCGATAGACTCAACGTTTCCGCATTTGTGGCACGCTGTTGTTGCACTGAGGTGGATTCGGTGCAGTTTGTCGGTTGTAGGGATTTTGTCATTCACGATCGGATACCACCGTGAGCGAATCCGCGAAGGCAGGAACGGCTGGTGAATGCTCTGACGGAAAAAAATTGCAACACCAAGAAGGAGTTCTGCGACATAAACGAAAGTTGGTAAGCGTGTTTCTACATCTGAAAGATGTCTATTCAAATTTCGCACCAGTCGCATAAGAGTGGCGCAATTAGCACCACTATCAGAATGCGATTAAGGTTTGCTTTAAATACACGCTGTAACAAAAAAATGTGTGTGAAATCTTATGGGACTTAGCTGATAAGGTCATCAGTCCCTAAGCTTACACACTACTTAACCTAAATTATCCTAAGGACAAACACACGCACACCCATGCCCGAGGGAGGACTCGAACCTCCGCCGGGACCAGCCGCACAGTCCAAGACTGCAGCGCCTGAGACCGCTCGGCTTATCCCGCGCGGTACGCTGAAACAGTTTTTAGCGTTGGTTACCTTTGGGAGTGGGCGTAGTGAGTTTTTGTTAGTCGAGAATGCCTTTAACACGACGAAGACGCCATAATCAACAACCCACTGAGTTAACCAGGTCGTGTAATGGGGCTGCGAGAAGCTAGATGTTCCTTCTACGATATTGCAGAAAGACTTGGCAGGAATGCAGTCACTGTACATAATTGCTGGCAGCAGTGGTCACGAGAATGTACCGTCGCTAGAAGACCGGCGTCCGTACGGCCTCTAGGCTCTACCGACAGGGAAGACAGCAGTTGGTATTACAGTGACACAACGAACTGTTACAAATCGGTTGCTTCAAGGACAGCTCCGAGCCGGAAAGCCCTGTAGCGTGCATTCCACTGACTCCAAACCATCGCAATTTGCGACTTCAGTGGTGTCAAGCGAGAGCTCGTTGGAGGGCAGGGTAGGTCTGTTGTGTTTTTTGATGAAAGCTGGTTCTGTCTCTGTGCCAGTGATGGCCGAATGTTGGATAGAAGGAGGCAAGTTGTGGGCCTTCAACCAACCTGTCTGCGTGCTAGACGCACTGGACCTACTCGTAAATCTATGGTTTCGCGTGCGATTTCATATTGACAGCAGGAGCTCTCTCGTGGTTAACCCACGCCCCTGACTGAAAACTGCGGGTCACTCTGATTCGACCTGTTGTGCTGCTGTTCATGAGCAGCGTTCCAGATGGTGTTTTCCAACAGGATAACCCTCGCCCACATACCGCTGTTGGAACCCAACATGGTCTATAGAGTATCGACATGTTGCCTTGGTCTGTTAGATCGCCAGATCTGTCTCCAATCGAGCATATGCGGGACATCATCGGATGGCAGCTTCAGCGTCATCCGCAAACAGCATTTACCGTCTCTGTATTGACCAGCCAAGTGCAACAGGCATGAAACTCCATCTCACAAACTGACATCTGGCATCTGCACAACACAGTGGATGGCCGGCCAGAGTGGCCGAACAGTTCTAGGCGCTACAGTCTGGAACCGCGCGACCGCTACGGTCGCAGGTTCGAATCCTGCCTCGGGCATGGATGTGTGTGATGTTCTTAGGTTAGTTAGGTTTAAGTAGTTCTAAGTTCTAGGGGACTGATGACCACAGCAGTTAAGTCCCATAGTGCTCAGAGCCATTTGAACCATTTTTTGAACACAGTGGATGCACATTTGCGTGCTTGCATTCAACATCCTGTAGCTACACCGATATTAATGTAACAGCTTTTCACATTCACAATGGTTTATCTCGCGCTTACATTAACCTGTGATCTTCCAATATTAATCACTTAAATACGAGGGCGGTTCAGAAAGTAACCTCCGATTGGTCACAGTGCGGGTTGTGGGGGGAGTAGCGACGCCATCTGTGCGTTCACGCACTCAACAGATCAGTCGGCATCAAGCCGTGGTCGAGTGAACGTCGTACCTGCGCTAGTTTAGTTTTTGTGGCAGTTTGAAATGTGTGCTGCAATAGAAAACCCCGCCAAATGTGAAGTGCGTGCTGTCATAAGGTTTTTTACAGCCAAAGGATATTCTGCAGCAGCTATTCATCGTGAGCTTTGTGCCGTGTACGGACCAAGAGTTATGAGTGAAGGAGTTGTCCGTGAATGGGTACGTTTATTTAAAAGTGGACGAGAAAACGTTCATGATGAAGAGAGGAGTGGTAGACCATCATTGG
Source organism: Schistocerca americana (assembly GCF_021461395.2). NCBI lineage: Eukaryota > Metazoa > Arthropoda > Insecta > Orthoptera > Acrididae > Schistocerca > Schistocerca americana. Next base: position 294,396,576 of record NC_060130.1, read on the forward strand.
CGACTGACGAACTCGTTCAGACAGTTGATGCAAAAGTTCGTGAAAATCGATGTTTCTCAATGTCGGAGTTGTCTACTGGTTTTCCACAGATTTCTAAGACTCTCTTGTACGAGATAGTGACAGCAAGATTGGGTTACCGTAAGTTCTGTGCACGATGGGTGCCCAAAATTCTTACCGACCACCACAAAACTCAAAGAATGGCCTCTGCATTAGACTTTCTGTCACGTTATGAGGACGAAGGAGAACCATTGTTAAACAGAATCGTGACCGGTGACGAAACCTGGATTAAGTACGTGAACCCTGAGACAAAAGAACAATCAAAGATGTGGGCACATTCAAATTCGCCTACCAAACCAAGAAAAGCCTCGCAAGATTTTTCTGCCAGAAAACTGATGGCAACGGTGTTTTGGGATGCCAAAGGGGTGTTGTTGGTTGAATTCATGGAACGTGGTACGACCATTAATCAAGACGTGTACTGTGAAACAATAAAAAAGTTACGACGGGCTATACAGAACAAACGCCGTGGTATGCTGACTTCCAGTATCGTTTTTTTGCACGATAACGCCCGTCCTCACTCTGCTCGCAGAACAACGGCCCTTCTTGAGTCCTTCAAGTGGGAGATTATCAACCATCCACCTTACAGCCCAGACCTGGCGCCAAGTGATTATCACCTCTTCATGCATTTGAAGAAATGGGTCGGGTCACAGCGGTTTGATGACGACGAAGAGCTCAAAGATGCGGTCACAGGCTGGCTCCAGGCACAAGCGGGTGATTTTTATGCAGAAGGAATTTCAAAGCTTGTGAAGAGATACGATAAGTGCCTCAATCGCTATGGAGACTATATAGAAAAATAGTGCAAAGATGTAGTTGTAAGATGTATATATTAAAATATTTTTATTTAACTTGGTGTATTTTTTTAAATCAACCGGAGGTTACTTTCTGAACGGCCCTCGTATGTTACCTGGACAACCGTATTTCCGAAATGCCATTACTCTACATTAATTATTTTGTAGTGTTGTTATTTCTTTCCGTCTGTGTATTTCGCCACAGTACTGTACAGTTCACCTGTGGTTCCCTTTCTTCAGTGGGGTTTCCACGTGCGATCTCTGTCATAATTGTGTATATTTTCTTGTTAACGAACTAAGAGCTGTTTGGGACGCTGACGCACACATAACTAAATTCAAGAAAGTATATCTGGATGTGCTGGTATTCTGGAGGAATTGCCCGCGATGTATCGGTAGGGCTAGGCTCGTTGGCCTCATGCTGGTTAAGAGACTGTGGAGAAGGCATGCGCCCTGACGCTGTATTTCTTTTCTCATTCGAATGATGAGGAGCGTCGCGCATTTGTGTCGGTCGCTGATTACCCCACGACCGCCCTGTGAGGGAGACAGAATGAATGCCGCGAACTATTTTAAATACGTTGCCACGGAGAAGCAACCAGCTGAATGTTCGCTGAATATTTGCCGTCAGAGCTTCATGGAGAGGTAGTACTTCGTCCATGTAGTGCATTCTGTTTGTGATGATACAGGAATTGATTGCGTCTTTTGCAGGATGTTCAGGTGCCTGTCGGAGTGCAAATTCAGTGCGGCCCAGATGTGGCTCAGGAGGTTCGCCCACTTCTTAGTTATCATGCGGCCAGACGTGGCCTCCTAGTAGATGCCTAGAGAACAGTGCGAGGTCTGTTCCTCGGCCCATGTCACTTCAGTAGTTTCGACAAAGCGTCCACTAAGAGAAGTGTGGTCGTCTTTCTGTTGTTGATCTGAGCGCCAGACGCCTTGATGTAGATTTTAAGTACGTCTTCCAGGGAGGCCAAGTCTTGCTGGGAAGACACAACAAAAGACACGTCGATTGCGTATGGCGTGCAGCAGATCCGCGTGTTGTGAACCATTAGTCCTCTAGCACTGTTTTCAGTTAGACGTAGTAATAGCTGAATGGCTACGGCATATAGCGCAATCAACAGCGGGCATCCTTGCCTGACCAATGCGGAGAGATTTTGTGAGGTGATCATTGTTTAAAATCTAAGAGGAAAAATCTGATAACGTACTGTGGAGGATTATTGTAATACGATCGCCATAGCTTCTTCAACGCTTCAGTTAAAAACTCATGGTACAAACGGTGAAACGTTTTCGAAAAGTCTAAAAATACAATTTCTCCTTCAGTTCCGGCCGCTGCTGCGGAGCGTATCACGTGCCGAAGTCCATATACTACAGTAAGGTTGCTTCTACGACGGATGGCACTGTGTTGGTAGCTGCCTAAAGTCATCTCCAGGAGTGACTCCACACGAATCTTATTCATGCGCGTAATGATTTTGAAATGTGCATCAAGCAGTGTGACAGGCCGCAGTCTGCATACAAACGCGCTCTGGCCAGTTTACCGGAGAAGTACTGTTCCTTCTTTCAGAGCGTCAGGTACCGTTGCGCCTCGCCACCTGTGATTAGCAAAAACTTGAAGAGACTCTTTGAGCATGCCACAATAGCACAGGTCCGGAACTGCGCGAAAGATTGCTTTCTAATTTTCGTCAATCGTGAATGGGGCTTCCAGAGTGACTCTATCCGCCTCTTCCAGGTTTTCTTGGATGGTACTTAGCACTGCGTGACAGCCCTGATAGTCGATACTACACTACTGGCCATTAAAATTGCTGCACCTAGAAGAAATGTGATTACATTTTCACGCAATTTGGGTGCATAGATCCTGAGAAATCAGTACCCAGAACAACCACCTCTGGCCGTAATAGCGGTCTTGATACGCCTGGCCACTGAGTCAAACAGAGCTTGGATGGCGTGTACAGGTACAGCTGCCCATGCAGCTTCAACACGATACCACAGTTCATCAAGAGTAGTGACTGGCGTATTGTGATGAGCCAGTTGCTCGGCCACCATTGACCAGACGTTTTCAATTGGTGAGAGATCTGGAGAATGTGTTGGCCAGGGCAGCAGTCGAACATTTTCTGTATCCAGAAAGGCTCGTACAGGACCTGCAACATGCGGTCGTGCATTATCCTGCTGAAATGTAAGGTTTCACAGGGATCGAACGAAGGGTAGAACCACGGGTCGTAACACATCTGAAATGTAACGTCCACTGTTCAAAGTGCCGTCAGCGCGAACAAGAGGTGACCGAGACGTGTAACTAATGGCACCCCATACCATCACGCCGGGTGATATGCCAGTATGGCGTTGATGAATACACGCTTCCAATGTGCGTTCACCGCGATGTCGTCAAACACGGATGCCACCATCACGATGCTGTAAACAGAACCTGGATTCATCCGAAAAAATGACGTTTTGACATTCGTGCACCCAGGTTCGTCGTCGAGTACACAATCGTAGGCGCTCCTGTCTGTGATGCAGCGTCAAGGGTAACCGCAGCCATGGTCTCCGAGCTGATAGTCGATGCTGCTGCAAATGTCGTCGAACTGTTCGTGCAGATGGTTGTTGTCTTGCAAACGTATCCATCTGTTGACTCAGAGATCGAGACGTGGCTGCACGATCCGCTACAGCCATGCGGATAAGATGCCTGTCATCTCGACTGCTAGTGATACGAGGCCTTTGGGATCCAGCACGGCGTTCCGTATTACCCTCCTGTACCCACCGATTCCATATTCTGCCAACAGTCATTGGATCTCGACCAACGCGAGCAGCAATGTCGCGATACGATAAACCGCAATCGCGATAAGCTGCAATCCGACCTTTATCAAAGTCGGAAACGTGATGGTACGCATTTCTCCACCCTACACGAGGCATCACAACAACGTTTCACCAGGCAAGGCCGGTCGTATGCTGTTCGTGTATGAGGAATCGGTTGAAAACTTTCCTGATGTCAGCACGTTGTAGGTGTCGCCACCGGCGCCAACCTTGTGTGAATCGTCTGAAAAGCTAATAATTTGCATATCAGAACATATTCTTCCTGTCGGTTAAATTTCGCGTCTGTAGCACGTCATCTTCGTGGTGTAGCAATTTTAATGGCCAGTAGTGTATAATATGCGTCGACACAGTCCATAATCCCCCTATGGGAATCAACTCGCCGGCCGGAGTCATTCACAACTCCAGTAATAAGATGCGCTTTCCGTCGTCGTGCAAGACGCAAAACATGAAACAGCAATACCGTTTTTTCGGCCGCTGCTACTTTTCCTCGAGACTGAACAAAGACTCTAGAGAGCTGCGTTCACTATATGTCAGTGATTTTAGCTATAAAATGCACTGATGGAAAAGGAATCGAAATACCAAGAAGGAGTTGTGCGACATAAACGAAACTTGGTAGGCGTGTTTTTACATCTGAAATATGATGTCTATTCAAATTTTTCCCCAGTCGCATAAGAGTGTCACAGCTAGCGCCACTATGAGGATGCGAATAAGCTTTGTTTTGAATACACGCTGTAACGGTCGTTAGCGTTGATTACCTTTGAGACTGGTTACTTCATGGACAGCTCCGAGCCGAAAACCCCTGTAGCGTCCATTTCACTGACCCCAAACCATTGCAATTTGCGACTTCAATGGTGTCAAGCGAGAGCTCGGTGTAGGGCAGGCTCGTGGTCTGTTGTGTTTTTTGATGAAAACTGGTTTTGCTTCTGTGCCAGTGATGGCCGTGTGTTGGTCAGGAAGATGCAAGTTGTGGACCTGCAACCAATCTGTAGCCGGCCAGTGTGGCCGAGCGGTTGTAGGCGCTACAGTCTGCAACCATGCGACCGCTACGGTCGCAGGTTAGAATCCTGCCTCGGGCATGGATGTGTGTGATGTCCTTAGGTTAGTTAGGTTTAAGTAGTTCTAAGTCTAGGGGACTGATGACCTCGGATATTAAGTCCCATAGTGCTCAGAGCCATTTGAACCATTAATAATCAACCAATCTGTTTGCGCGCTAGACACACTGGATCTACACAGTGCAGTTATGGGCTGGAGTGCGATATCGTATGACAGCAGGAGCACTCTCGTGATAATCCTAAGCCGGCCGAAGTGGCCGTGCGGTTAAAGGCGCTGCAGTCTGGAACCGCAAGACCGCTACGGTCGCGGGTTCGAATCCTGCCTCGGGCATGGATGTTTGTGATGTCCTTAGGTTAGTTAGGTTTAACTAGTTCTAAGTTCTAGGGGACTAATGACCTCAGCAGTTGAGTCCCATAGTGCTCAGAGCCATTTTTGATAATCCTACGCATCGTGACTAAAAATTTGTGCCCCAATCTGGTGAATCGACCTGTTGAGCTGTCATTCCTGAACAGCATTCCAGGGGATGTATTCCAACAAGATAACGCTTGCCCACAAACCGCTGATGTAACCCAACACGTCCCACAGAGTGTCGACATGTTGCCTTGGCCTTATCGGTCACCAGATCTGTCTCCCATCGAGCACGTACGGGACAACTCCCGCGTCATCCACTAACAGCATTAGCCGTCCCTATATTACCGACCAAGTGCAACAGGACTGAAACTCCATCCAACAAACTGACATCCGGCACCTATACGACACCGAGCGAGGTGGCGCAGTGGTTAGACACTGGACTCGCATTCGGGAGGACGACGGTTCAATCCCGCGTCCGGCCATCCTGATTTAGGTTTTCCGTGATTTCCCTAAATCGCTCCAGGCAAATGCCGGGATGGTTCCTTTCAAAGGGCACGACCGACTTCCTTCCCCGTCCTTCCCTAATCCGATGAGACCGATGACCTCGCTGTCTGGTCTCCTTCCCCGAAACAACCAACCAACCTATACGACTCAATGGTTCAAATGGCTCTGAGCACTATGGGACTTAACTTCTGAGGTCATCAGTCCCCTAGAACTTAGAACTAATTAAACCTAACTAACCTAAGGACATCACAAACATCCACGCCCGAGGCAGAATTCGAACCTGCGACCGTTGCGGTCGCGCGGTTCCAGACTGTAGCGCCTAGAACCGCTCGGCCACTTCTGCCGGCTATACGACTCAAAGTATGTACGTTTGCATGCTTGCTCAACATTCTGGCGGCTTCACCAGCTATTACTGCATCAGCATTTCACATTTGCAGTGGCTTATCTCGTGTTTATATTAACCTGTGATCTTGCAATGGTAATCACTTAAATATGTTATCTAGACAAATGTATTCTGGAAATTTTATTGCTCTGTATTAATAACTTTTTGGTGTTGCAATTTTTTACGTTATTGCATTTGAGCTTTGCGTACAATGAAACGTCAACGCGAGTAGTTCTTTGGCAAATGTCCCTGATACATTGCTATTAAAACTCTATGCTCGATTTTTGGCAAAAGCGTTTCCGCATAGCGTACTGTTGCAGTGTTGACTGAAGCCTAGGCTTTGTGTAGCATCATGTCAGAGGGTCGGGATGGCTGTGTCAGAGACATATATCCTGTCCAGTCTGCTTGCTGCACAGTGGAATAGATAGGGTAATGCGACGCGGGGGCCATGTAAGGACGACTGGTTCTTAGCATGGAGAGTGAAGTGAAAGTCTCCAACAATGAGTAGCGGATCACCAGTGGTACCGATAAGACTTGGTAGCTCTTCTTTAAAAAAACAGGGAATGCTCGTATCTTATGGGTGAGCCCGATGGAGCACAGTTCCTTTGACTGTACGTGAGATACCTCGACAATTAAGAAGACGATGAAAATTAGGGAAGGGAATGCCACCACGTATCAGGATTGCCGTTCCAGTAGAATCTTCACTACTAACGTTAAAAATGGCAGTATAAATTGCAACAGTAATAGATTTGCTTTTGGAGAGGATCCGTCTTGAGCAAAACACAATTTTTCTTTTTCTTTCCCAGACATGGTTCACTGAAGATCCAGCATCATCAGTTGATTCAAATGGTTCAAATGGCTCTGAGCACTATGGGACTTAACATCTGAGGTCATCAGTCCCCTAGACTTAGAACTACTTAAACCTAACTAACCTAAGGACATCACACACATCCACGCCCGAGGCAGGATTCGAACCTGCGACCGTAGCAGTCGCGCGATTCCGGACTGAGCGCCTAGAACCGCTAGACCACCGCTGCCGGCCATCAGTTGGATTTTTTTATTATCTTTCTGTAAAACAGAGAACATGATCTTTACTACTTGTACACATATAAATTTGAGTTTTAAGACAGTATTTACATATTTGAAATACGAAGTTTTGTATATGTACCTTGTAACCGCATGTTTGGGTTTCCTGGATTTTCATGTTATTTAATGCAGTTATTTTGTTTCACAGTTTGTCATGTGCAACTATACAGTGTGTGTGTGTGTGTGTGTGTGTGTGTGTGTGTGTGTGTGTGTGTGTGTGTGTTTGCGATATGTTTGTTTCTCTCTTTCTCTCCCTCCCTCCCTCCCTCCCTCTCTCTCTCTCTCTCTCTCTCTCTCTCTCTTTCTCTCTCTCTCTCTCTCTCTCTCTCTAACACACACACACACACACACACACACACACACCATCTTCTACACAGAATTAGTTAATGATAGGCATAACCATAACATTCCCAGTCGTAAAATTTCGAAGTAAATAACTGTTCTACATTAAGTTATGTGTGGTTGCAGATGACTAACTGTAAAACAAAACAACTATATTAAATAAACCAAAAAATCCAGGAAATTCACAGCATTTGGTAACGAGGTATATATGCAAAACTTTGTCTCTTATTCAAATATGCAAATAATGTCTTAAAAACTCAAATTTATGTATGTGCAAATAGTAAAGAGCATTTTTCCTGTTTAATAAACAGATAAAAATACCACTGATGATGCTGTAAAAAAATTTGTAAATTTGAGGTAAGTTTCTATGGGACCAAACAGCTGAGGTCATCGGTCCCTAGGCTTACACACTACTTAATCCAACTTCACTTACGCTAAGGACAACACACACAACCACGCCCGAGGAGGACTCGAACCTCCGACGGGGGGAGCCGCGCGAAGTGTGGCAAGGCTCCTGACACCACGCGGCTACCCCGCCCGGCGATGATGCTGAAACTTCAACGAAACATGTCTGGAAAATAAAGAGAAAAAGAAAAATTGTATTTTGCTCAAGGCGGATCCTCTCCAGACAGAAATCTATTTGTGAGCAAACACGGACAGAAGAGCTTCAACCTCAAGATGGTTATTGCAACAGTACTATCGGCAGCGGTAAGTTCCTGAAGAAGAGCAAGATCGACCGTAGTGCCGTACAGAAGATCTGCAAGAGCGCGGATTTTATAGCCGCAAGTAATCCGGTTAATTTAGATTGTAGTGATATTATAACTTTGCCGCTGCATCAGGGGGTTGCAGCTGCATTGCAGCTTGAGCTGGCCATCCCGTCTCAAATTCCGCCCCGCCAGGGCGATGTTTCGGACTTTGCGGGTGGGTCTCCTTCCATGGTTACAGAGGCAGCAATGGCACCAGGTGTAGATTCCGAAGTGGGGGCAACACCCTTAATGGACACTACCGTTTTCAATAGAGTAGGCTTTAGGTGTTCAGATGGATATAGGTGTTCAGTTTCCTTCTGCGCCCCGGAATGCGCGACGCGAATTTTTTTTTTTTTTTCGGGTGTCACATGTAAGGTGTCTCCCTTCCCTTTTCCTTTCGTGTTCTTGATATATCGATTTTTGGGAAGAATTTCGTGGTCGGAACACTGATTGGAGCCTGCGGCGGCGAGGACGGCACGGTCATTGCTTCCAACCGCAATTACACTGCTTGTTTCGTCGGTAATATCGACACCTGAATGAGTGGCAGATGAAACCTTCCACGTCGTTCGAGGTCGCCTCTTCCGTCTTCCCTCGATTCGCGAATGCGGTCCTCGGTAGGGGAATGTGCGGCTGCCGGTTCGGGATGCCGTGAGATAGTAGTGGTGTTCGCGTCAGCGAGTGCCCGACCGTGTCAGTCAAAACATTACGCGAAAGCGTGGCAGTGTAACTGTTTGTCTGCTGGGGCAGTGGCTGACTTGCTTCGCGGAGAAGTTGCCCCGGATTGCAGTTGCTACAATTTACCCCCAAGGTCCGCCGCCGGTAGCTGAGTGGTCAGCGTGACAGACTGTCAATCGTAAGCGCCCGGGTTCGATTCCCGGCTGGGTCGGAGATTTTATCCGCTCAGGGACTGGGTGTTGTGTTGTCCTAATCATCATCATTTCATCCCCATCGACGCGCAGGTCGCCGAAGTGGCGTCAAATCGAAAGACCTGCACCAGGCGAACGGTCTACCCGACGGGAGGCCCTAGCCACACGACATTTCATTTCATTTACCCCCAAGTGCTCATTCGAGCCGCAGAGAGAGTAGGTGGGGGCTGCACACTGTACGATATGTTTTGTGGCGCTGTTCGTAGCGACAAACACTTCGCTGTAGAAACGGCTTACGAAGTCACCGCCACACTTTTAATAGCGGGCCGACCGGTCCGCTGGAACAGTGAACAGAAAGATGAAAATCCAAACACTCTGATTAAATAAAAGTCGGTACTTATCTTTATTAACGAATATACAGAAACACAGTAGTGAACTCTGTGTCTACAGAAATCTGTCTAGTTCGAGTCGGAGCGGCTAGGTCAGCGTCGGCTGACGACAAACAACAACCCTGCTGCGATGAACACAAAACTGACTAGCAAGTACACTTTTCGGTGGCGAGTATACAACTGAGCGGCGAATACAGAACCGTCCTAGCGCTCGCGACTCCAGCGCTTAAGAAGCCCGAAGCCAGCGGTGGCGCGCGCAGACTTGCGGCGATTTCCCGTCTCGCTGGTGCTGCTTATGCGGACGGCGTCCGAACTTTGATGCTGCCAACCTTTTGGCAGCGGGCTCGGGTGGCATTACTGGCTAGGATATAACAATATGAATGTTCGTATGTCACCAACGGATAGGTTTTAAGGTACAGTGATTCCAAAAAGTATTCATCTAGTTGTAATTTTTTTTAAAAAACTAAGTACATGTCACGTGAAAGGAAGGGAACATAAAATGTGAACATCCAGTCATATGCAACGAACATTGGTAAGTCATTTTTATTGATGGACAAGGAAATAGTGATAACAAATTTGACAAAACGGAGAACGTATTCAAGGGCTACTTCAAAAAGTATTCGTCCACTCGTATTTTTTTAAATTTACAATCTGAAAATATGATTTCAATTACAAACATTAATATTTAGTGGGGTTTCCCTTTGCAGCTATTATTGCTTGCAGTCGTCTGGGCATCGAATTGACCAAGCTCGCCATCAGAGATGCTGGAATTTTGTCCCATTCGTCTTGAAGTGCTTCTTTTAGGTTCAAATGGCTCTGAGCACTATGGGACTTAACATCTGAGGTCATCAGTCCCCTAGAACTTAGAACTACTTAAACCTAACTAACCTAAGGACATGGCACATATCCATGCCCGAGGCAGGATTCGAACCTACGACCGTAGGGGTCGCGCGGTTCTAGACTGAAGCGCCTAGAACCGCTCGGCCACACCGGCCGGCGCTTCTTTTAGGTCTCTCTTGTTAGAAATGTGTCTTCTCCTGATGCTATCTTCCAGTAAATGCCAAAGGTGTTCAATAGGATTAATGTCTGGGCTCTGAGGAGGGGTGTTAAGTTGTACAGGAGCCACAATCTTGTATTTAGAGCAGTATGCTTTTAGTCGTTATCTTGTTGAAAAATGTAATTTCCTTGCAGACCTAATTTTTCGGCGCTAGGTGGTGGTGGTTAGTGTTTAACGTCCCGTCGACAACGAGGTCATTAGAGACGGAGCGCAAGCTCGGGTTAGGGAAGGAGTGGGAAGGAAATCGGCCGTGCCCTTTCAAAGGAACCATCCCGGCATTTGTCTGAAACGATTTAGGGAAATCACGGAAAACCTAAATCAGGATGGCCGGAGACGGGATTGAACCGTCGTCCTCCCGAATGCGAGTCCAGTGTGCTAACCACTGCGCAACCTCGCTCGGTGTTTTTCGGCGCTAGGATTCAGATTGTCCTTTAAAATATTGATATACATATGGTGATACATTGTACCTTTTATGAAATGTAATTTTACAACACCTGCAGCACTCATACAGCCCCACACCATCAGGGAGCTACCACCATGTTTAACCGTTGGCGCAAGATTGCATGGCAGCATCTTCGCGTTCATCTTACACCACACCATTAGCCGGCCATCCGACCCGAATACGTTATATTTACTCTCATCGGAAAATATTACTCTATTCCAGAACTCTTCCTTTTCGAACCTACGTTCCATCACAAAATGAAGACGTTTCTTTCGATTCTATTCACTGACCCAAAATTTCTTGCGCGCTACCCGACCGTGATACCCATACGTTTTGAAGGTATTTCTGATTGTGTTGGCACATACCTTCTTTCTCCTAGACTCTAACTCCCCAGCCAACTTAGGAGCGCTGATTTTAGGTTTCTTCTTCATTTACCTCCTGATAAATCTCTCGTCTGCATCAGTGAAAGTGTGAGGGCGTCTGGTACGTGGTTGGTTTCTTAATGATTTTGTTGCGCAAAATCGATATATTATCGACTGAACCGTCGATCTAGGTCTACTGACTACTTTAGCAATCTCGTAAGAAGAGTTGCGCTCATTATGCAAGCACAGAGTAAGTTTCCTTTCGATCAACGTCGTCTCACTACCCTTACGGCCCATAGCGCTAATTGCACTGTATCGGCGCCGTTCAGAACTTCGACAGGCGATAGAGTGGGGCCAAACACGGATGACTTTACTGTGTGCCGTGGGTCAGCGTTACAGTTTAATCACTGCGCGCAGAATTTCGGTATGTTCAGATGGTGGACGAATACTTTATGAACTAGCTCTTGTATTACATTTTCAGTTTTGTTAGCCTTTTGGATGTATTTCTTTCCTTGCTTTTCAACAAAAATTACTTACGGAGGTGGCGCAGTGGTTAGTACACTGGACTCGCATTCGGGAGGACGACGGTTCAATCCCGTCTCCGGCCATCCTGATTTAGGTTTTCCGTGATTTCCCTAAATCGTTTCAGGCAAATGCCGGGATGATTCCTTTGAAAGGGCACGGCCGATTTCCTTCCCAATCCTTCCCTAACCCGAGCTTGCGCTCCGTCTCTAATGACCTCGTTGTCGACGGGCCGTTAAACACTAACCACCACCACCACCACTTACGGAGGTACTTCTTACATGACTGGCTCTTTAGATTTTGTATACATTTCTTTTCATGTTACACAGACTTTGTTTTGTAAAAGATATGCAGCTAGACGAATACTTCTTGGACTCTCCGTATCTGCTTCTTCGAGTCAATACGAACATTCCTAATACCGCTGTCAACTTGGTAGATGTTAACAGACAGCCAATTTTCATTATTGATGCTAAGGACGGTTCCATAGGGACGCAGCCGTCGTGAAATATCGTCGCTGGAAAATTCGAACTGCAGATTGAATACGCGTACATTGCGGATCCTACAGCCAGCATCACAAATCGAGCCTCACTAATCGAGCCATTGAAACGTTTAAATTTTCGCTTGCCACCAACGGAATTTACAATACTTTCATATAATTACGAAGTTTTGAGTCTTATAGAGTTCAAAATTAAATCCAACTGATACCCGAAAGTATCTTTACGCGCATTCTTAAGTTCGTCACAAATCGATTTGTGACTGTCTAAAGTAGTAGGTCGCGGAGAGTTCCGATCGAAGATGCACTGGATACACTCTGTTCTATTTAAGTTCCACATGTTACTTACAGAACGTTGTTACGGCACACACGAAATCAAGACCCTCACGCGATACGTAAACATACAGCGACAGCGGCGGTGGACGAGAGACCGCTGCCGAACGTCCGCTCGCTTTCACGGCTGCCACTCGACTGACGTTACCTCCAGACCACCACGCCGAATACCTACATACATTACTGGCCATTAAAATTGCTACACCATGAAGATGACGTGCTATAGACGCGAAATTTAGCCGACAGGAAGAAGATGCTGCAATATGCAAATGATTAGCTTTTCAGAGCATTCACACAAGGTTGGTGCCGGTGGCGACACCTACAACGTGCTGACACGACGAAAGATTCCAACCGGTTTCTCATACACAAACAGCAGTTGACCGGCGTTGCCTGGTGAAACGTTGTTGTGATGCCTCGTGCAAGGAGGAGAAATGGTATCATCACATTTCCGACTTTGATAAAGGTCGGATTGTAGCCTATCGCGATTGCGGTTTATCGTATCGCGACATTGCTGCTCGCGGTGGTCGAGGTCCAGTGACTGTTAGCAGAATATGGAATCGGTGGGTTCAGGAGGGTAATACGGAACGCCGTGCATGATCCCAACGTCCTCGTACCACTAGCAGTCGAGATGACGGGCATCTTATCCGCATGGCTGTAACGGATCGTGCAGCCATGACACGAACCCTGAGTCAACAGATGGGGACGTTTGCAAGACAACAACCATCAGCACGAACAGTTCGACGACGTTTGCAGCAGCATGGACTATCAGCTCGGAGACCATGGCTGCGGTTAACCTTGATGCTGTATCACAGACAGGACCGCCTGCGATGGTGTACTCGACTACGAACCTGGGTGCACGAAAGGTAAAACGTCATTTTTTCGGATGAATCCAGGTTCTGTTTACAGCATCATGATGGTCGCGTCCGTGTTTGGCGACATCGCGGTGAACGCACATTGGAAGCGTGTATTCGTCATCGCCATACTGGCGTATCACCCGGCGTGATGGTATGGGGTGCCATTGGTTGGTTACACGTCTCGGTCACCTGTTGTTCGCATTGACAGCGCTTTGGACAGTGGAGGTTACATTTCAGATGTGTTACGACCCGTGCCTCTACCTTTCATTCGATCCCTGTGAAACCTTACATTTCAGCAGGATAATGCACGACCGCATGTTTCAGGTCCTGTACGGGCCTTTCTGGATACAGAAAATATTCGACTGCTGCCCTGGCCAGCACATTCTCGAGTTCTCTCACCAATTGAAAACGTCTGATCAATGATGGCCGAGCAACTGGCTCGTCACAATACGCCAGTCACTACTCTTGATGAACTGTGGTATCGTGTTGAAGCTGCATGGGCAGCTGTACCTGTACACGCCATCCAAGCTCTGTTTGACTCAATGCCCGTTATTACGGCAAGAGGTGGTTGTACTGGGTATTGATTTCTCAGGATCTATGCACCCAAATTGCGTGAAAATGTAATCACATGTCAGTTCTATTATAATATATTTGTCCAATGACTACCTGTTTATCATCTGCATTTCTTCTTGGTGTAGCAATTTTAATGGTCAGTAGTGTAGTTAGCCAAGACCATCTACAATAAATCAGACCACAACACAGAAACCAAGATGGCGGCAGTCTTAGGCCAAGTATTGCAGCGGTGCCCTAACACGAATTATTTACAAACTTCATAACTAGAAAATGATTCTAAATTGCGTAAGAAATGTCGTATTGTTATGTATTTATCTATATTCAAACTCAAATAAAATGTTGCATTAAAGTCACAAATTATGCAAAAAGTACTATGACGAAGTGAAATTTGGAGATGCAACTCAGTATCAGATCCAAACAGACTACTCCACAGCAGATGCAAATTGCATATTTGGACACTAATAATAATTTGTAGAATAGAAGCTACATAGCAATAATAAGTGAAGGGTGCAGCTAAATCTCAAAATTGTATTAAACAACATGTAATTAATTCTAGTCACTCTCATTATGTGATATGCTAGAAATGGTTTGATTTTGAGTACCTATTGGATTTATTTGCTGCTCAGCTTCCCGCTTTGCGTTTTGTTATTTTTACTGCAATATCTTCATGAGTTCCTCTTTTCAGTTTTACTAGTGTTCGAGAAATTTCCTTTGAAACACACTTTTTATTCAAGACGTTTTACTAGTGTTCGAGAAATTTCCTTTGAAACACACTTTTTATTCAAGACTTTTCTATAATTATTAATAAAAATATTGGAAAGCACTTTAATACTTTTCTTGATTATTGTCTTTAAAGGAATGCCATATCTCCACACATCACTGAGGTTACTAATGGCATTTTCACACAATTCAGTTCTTAAGGTAAGCACTGCATCTCTTTGATTTTCAAGTTTGAGAAATTCAGATTCAGCTGTGCTGCTAATCAGAACTTGAAAATTTTATATATATTACAGGACAAGGAAATCGTAATTGACGAAGGATATTTTAACCCCCACAATTCAGGTGGTTGAAATAGGAAAGGAGTTCTTTGGATTTCATCCTCTGTCTGTAACATTTATTCACAATATGAACATTTTCCACCTTTTCTCAGCTTTTCAAGTACTGTTTTGCTAGTGTATCGAGCAACACTGACCAAGACTTTCAAATCTTCATCCATCATGGAAATGTTTGCTAGTTCCTCTAGAGCAGGTTCTAATTTATCTAAATGTTCATATGTTTGGTGTTTTATGCTGTAATTTACTTTTGCTGCAAAGTCATTTAAAGTAAATTCACAATGTTTAGTAGATCTGAGCTTTAGTAGACTTATTACGTTGACTTTCCTCTCAGATTCCAAGAATTGCTCGACTGAAACATTATATGTGCAGCCACTTAGCCTTCTGCAGGCTCCACATCTTGTTTCTAAAGCATAAGTGTGTAATTTTGCTGTAAGTATGTAAGGCCAGTTGTATGTGTCAAAAATATATCTGCACAATTGAACTGTTGTTGCAAGTGCGTGAGAGAAAGCAACATATGTTTCATTGGTTAGTTTTCCATGAGTATGCAATGCATGCCAGATATCAAGATACGTTTTCAAATTTTCAAGAAGCAGAAGTTTGGGGTCAGTGGGTCCATTGATTGGGCTAGCATTATCATCTGGAGTGTGTTTGCCTTTAATGGGATGCTGCACATTAGAAACTGTCCACCATTCAATGATTAATTTTAAAAAGAGTGTAGTGTCATTAGCAATCTGAATCCCCTGACTTTTCAAAATTTCTAATGCCACATTTTTAGAATCAAAATCACTGAGAGCAAGGAAAACATTTTGTCACTCAATAGAAGTTGAATATGCTGCCTTTCTCACTAGCTTTGGGGCAAGTTTCAACAGTTTATTTTTCTCAGAATGAAACAGGTTTCTCAAATCTGAAAATTTTGCTTCACTGAAATTACATTCACATGCATCATTCCCTTCATCACTGTGTAGAAAGGCATTAATGAAAGCAAACGTTTCCTCAATATTAGGCATTATGAATGATTCATTTTTTCCATTTAAGCAGCTATTTCTGATACACTTAAGCAAGTGCACACTGTCTAACAGAAGAAAGACAGATTTAGATCGAGCAATTGGATTTCTAATACATGGCTGTAAAGTGCCACCACACATAAGCTGATACATTTTCCTATTAGTGCTATGGTTATCTGTTAGCAGACATATTACATCATATCCAATCTAATTCATTATCTTTAATACTTCAACTGTCAGTTTCAGTAGTGTATCAAAAGTAACTTTTTTTAGAGGAAAGAGAGCTATTACTTCTTTATAATCAGAACGCAAAGATGAAAACCTGCATTGTACCTGCTCTTCTAGTATCTGAAGTATTCTCAGCAACTCCAAGTATCTTTCCTGCCTTATAAGAGAATTTTGAATTAACATAAACTTCATCTGGCATCACTGAAATTACCTTGTCATTTTCCTGAAGAAATTTATTTTTTTCCCTCAAAAAAGCTATCTATGGTGGACCAATACAAGGTTTATTAGGACCGATTTTGCATAGAAACTGCCTTAAATAAGCAGGATGAGGTAATGTTAACACATTTGTTTTTCTCAAGTGATGGTGGGTACCAGGAAATGAAAAACAAATGTTTGCTGTCCATAACAAAAGCTCAGGAGAATATCTAATTTGCTTTGTTATTGCAAGTAGTAATTACTCCAAAACAAATTCTATTTTTGGGGCTATATCATCTTCAGAAACACTACCAGCTTTCAGTGCTTGTTTGAGAACATTGACTAAAATTATAACCTTGTCGGTGGTACCAATAGAGGTATCTGTGAAACCATTTAGGTGAATCACCAGATTGTTGAATTTTGTCCATTTGTCACATTTCAAATTCTCTTGCTCCCCATACTGTAATATCCATTTCAAGGTTTCTGTAATCAAACACACATTTTTATGAAACACTTTTACTTCCAAGGAACTTGATATCTTGAAGCACACTGAAACTAATGGCACAACACTGACTGAATCATCCTTTAAATTTAATAAAAGACACGTAGTTATCCTTTACTAAAAGTGTAAATGGATAAACATTCCTTTTCTGCACTTCGCTTTTAAAATGCTGAAAGTCACGTATACTGACATTTTCGCATCAGTTACGGAAATTACATCCATCATGTTACAGTAGCTGTTGAATACGTTCTTCACGGTTCTTCCTTTCCTTAGGAACTGGTACTGTGTGATTCGAAGGTTGATTAGGAAAGGTAGTTGGAACTGCATCATTTGTTAGCTTTCGTATTTTTCGTGATGCATGTATGGGTTCACTGTTTTCCATAGGAAAAACGTCTCCCCTAACCACAAACTTAGGTTCAAAAAGCTTAATGCATACCACAGTTTTACCGTTCACTTCAAAACTGTCTCTATGAATTAGTTTAATCCATTTGTTCCTCAATGCTGTTTCTTTGGGAAACTTAACTGTTGAAGTGTCGTACATTTTGCCATAACTGGATTTACATCATGGTACACAACAGCTATGACCCATCGCAAGAACAGTTTACACTTTAAATTATGACGAACTTACTACAGAATCTAGAAAATAAATAATAGCGTAACACTTGTGACAACATTCACAGTATATTGCGTAAATAATAGGTAGTAATAAATGCTTTAGCTGACAATCTCTTGACTGTCACGTATACAATGTTACACACACGTTACGAAAACACAAGCACGCTGGTTTCTTTTCTCCCACGATTGCCGCCATATTGTCAAGTATCGATATCTGCCTTAAGGTCTGATTTATTGTAGGTGGTCTTGAGTTAGCTCACCTATACATTTTCATGAGTGAGTTTGCGAGCGTCAAAATATGTGACATATATGGCTGTATCCTCTAACTGCATTGACACAAAGGCTTAAATTATTTACACCGCCAAGGGACCATAGACCTCCGTGTTTAACATAAATTTCAAGCTTAATACTCTACCTATTCCTGAGAAAAATGGATCTACACAGACGGCCGTATCTTTTAAATGCATTGATTTAGAAGTTTAAATTTTTTACACCACCAAGGGCCTGTAGACTTTAGTATGTGGTGTTTATACCTCTCTCTGTTCCTGAGAAAAAGGGGTCTTAGCAGTCGGACAGACAGACAAACGGCCGGACGTACAACAAAGTGATCATGTAAGGATTCCGTTTTTACCGCCTGAGACACGGAACCCGAAAAACCACCCACACGCTATAGGATGTAGAGGCTACCACTAGATATGGGTTCCTTATCGACAGCACGTCCTGTGGGTCAGAGACAACATGGATTTTGGAACACTAATAATCGATGCACGAGAATTCTCCAGTCACTGACAAGAAAGCATTTGCCAGTAACTCTATTTTTCAACATAGTCACCAAGTCTCTGTAAAGAACAGCTGGAACTTTCCACTAATTGTTCAGTTTCTCGTCTTTAGAAATCCGCTCCTTGGTCAAGAAGCCATTGGAGAATCGCTGTGTGAACCGTCTCACCGCCTGAGTATCTTTTTTCCCGCAGATTTTCATTCAGCTTTCTGAAAAGATGGAAATCGCATGGATCAGCATCTGGAACTCCCGATCAGCGTCATCGGCGTCTGTGCGGCCTCGGTCAAATTGTTGCCTCCATTTCACTATGGTTGATCGCGACATTGAAATTCCAGATTTTAATGGAAGATCTGTGTAAAATATACACGTTTTGTCCACGGGCATCATACCGTTCCGCATGCGTCTGCTCTGGAGTGTGTTCCCAGTTACCACGCCATTCTAGTCGCTCGCCGTCATGCCCCTGTTATTCTCACCGCAGCAGAACTGTGTCTGCGGGAAACTGAGGACATTTAGTCTCTTTTGACAATGCGCCACTCTTAATGTTGGACGACACGTGTAAATTTACTTTCAGAAGTCCCAGCTAGAAGAGGACTTGGATTAGAAAATCCCGTCTATGAACAGTATAACACCTATAGTCCGTGAGACGAGTGATTGGTACTGACAGTTCCGGCGGGCAGACGGCGCTTTTGCCGAACGTGGCTCACAGCACGCGGCGCCCTGTCTGCTACACGCATTCTCTAGCAGCAGAAATAAAAGCGAGACAAAATACAAGTCGTATTGGTACGCGTGAATTTATTTAAAGTTGATGCTTGAAATATATTAACTCGAAAACTGATAAGAGCTATTTAGTACAAGTATCTAAGATGCTGAAACGTAATAAAGTTATTTGTTAAACTTCACAACTGAAATGAAAACTATTTTCGCAAGTTGTTGAACATTAGCAGTTTTGGTTTCCATTGTTAAGTATTAGCATTATTAATTTGTTCTACTACAAGCTACAGAATAATTGGTCAGTGTATTAAGAGTTATAATCTGAAGAAAGTACTCACAATATGATGATCTGGTTGTAGATCGATAGCAAACTCCCTCCTTACATTCCTGAATACGTTGTAGTTACTGTAATGGGAAAACACCACTCACATCACTGTCAGAATCTGATTTGACATTGTCTTCCTCAGCACTACTCGAACTATCACTGCTCTCTCCCAGATGTATAATTAAATTTTCGATGCATTCTTCCACAACCCCTTCGGTTTTGGCCGCCTCTCTGATGGCACTTGCAGTGCTGTTTACAATTTTAGCCCACGTCTCGCTTGTCACTTTATTGATAGCTGCTGGAAGGAGAGTTTCCACTTCAGAGATCGTGAATTTTTTATTGTTTGCAGCAATGTAATTTTTTATCTGCGCCCACACTCCTTCAATTGCATTGAAGTGACAGTGGTATGGAGGAAGCCGAACGATTTCATGCCCGTGCCTTTTAGCAATCTCGTCAATTACATATGTTGGAAATTGGGGTTTCTTTTGTCCCACAATTTCGAGCAGTTCCGCCTTCCTTAAATCTTCTCTGAAATCTACTTTTCGCCGTTTCAACCACTGAGTGATATCGTCTTTTTTTGTTGCCAAGGTTGGTGCCTTATCGTGAACAACGGAATGATAAGGCGCATTGTCCATAACAATCACTGATGGACTTGTCAGATTCGTCATAAGCGATGTCTCGAACCATTCTTGAAATACTAAACTGTTTATTTCTTCATGGTAATCTCCCGTCTTTTTTGACCGAAACATTTTCAAGCAGTTTGGCACAAAACCTTTCGATGTTCCTGCATGTAAGACAATAATACGCCCTCCTTTGCCAACAGGCACTGCCATTGTCCCCTCGGGCGTTCCATCATTCCAGCCTCTACGTAAAGAATGGCTGGCATTGACCCAAGTTTCATCTAACCACACTATACTTTCGAATTCCACACCCATGATCCTGCGCAGAAATCTGCACCGCCATGCAACTACATCTGTCCTTTCCATTAATATTTTGCGTCCGTTAAACAGTGAATAGCTGAAGCCTATGTCTTTCAACACTGTACGCAATGAAAATTTGCTCCCTTTAAAAAGATCGTCTTTCTGAAGCGACACCTGTAATTTAGATAGAGTGGGATGTTCCTTTCTCTTATAATAGCTGTATATATGACGACGAATAGCGTCTTTCTGAAAATCGTCCAAAGCTGTCACCTGCTTATTTCTCGGTCGCTTCTTTCCTGGTGTGTGCAGCTTTGTTGTGCCACTCTCGTCACAATCTACACTATACTGTTCTTTCCCTATCTTTACAACAGTGTTCTTACTTATTTTCAATGCTGCTGCAGTCCTCTTCACAACCTGAACAACAGGAATTAAGGGCCCACCTTTGTCCTTTTCTTTCTCAAAGTAATCCCTCACAGAGCACACGAATTCACGGGCCTGGGTGTGTAGCACACTTTTCTTCCTCCGTTTCACTTCTTGTGTTGGGCTGGTACTACCCGCCGCACTAGACATTGTTTACAACGAAACATAAACAAAGAAACACTAAAAACAACAAAAACGAAATGAACTGCGAATTCAACTTCAGACAAACGACGAACGACCGCACCGCCTGCACGCGAGACACTGGTAAGTTTCATAAGCGCGCGCGACCGGGTTTCAGAGCGGCAACGTGGCCCTTGCTACCCGCTCGAAGTCAGGCCGTCGTTGGCTGCCTGCCTGCGGTCGCTAGGCAACGGAAAGACGCTACCGAGCTGTCAATACCAAAGACTCGTCTCCCAGACTATAGTAGGCCAAGGAACCATATGTGGGTCACCTGCAGTTGTTATGAAGAGGAATAAACATCACTGTTAAGTCGGAAGAAGAAAATTTAAATCTAGTGTTAGTTAATTGCTGAAGATTTCGGGACAAGTTCCCAGAACTACACTCACCCATCAACGGTGACAACACAAAGTTGGTTTTTGTTGTTATTTCATTTCCTCACCTATGAGAACGAGAGTGGGCTGGCAGCAGTTCATTTCCCCTCATCAGCCGATAATGCAAAGGCATTGTTTCTAAAAAGTTAAGATATAAAATAAATACATATATTTAAGATTATTAAAACAAGCGTTGGTACATTTAGTATTTTACGTAAAATGTGGTTGCTTGTTCAAAATACTGTCAAAAAACGCAACAGTATTCCTAAAACGGAGCGCTACGCTGTAAGGGGTAGCTAGAGTTATTGCAGGCAGAGTACGTTGGAAATGGTGTGGTATGGAAAACTGGTTGGAGGACCCGAACCAAAGGGAGTGAGGGAAGTGTGGGGCGGGAGGGGAGTGTTGGAAGGAGCTGTCACCTGGAGAGGAAGAGGTATACTTTATTAAAGCTGGAAGAATAGGTATATTTCTGGATGGATTTCATCGTGGGATGGGTTCAAATGGCTCTGAGCACTATGGGACTTAACATCTGAGGTCATCAGTCCCCTAGAACTTAGAACTACTTAAACCTAACTAACCTAAGGACATCACACTCATCCATGCCCGAGGCAGGATTCGAACCTGCGACCGTAACAGTCGCGCGGTTCCGGACTGAAGCGCCTAGAACCGCTCAGGCACCGCGGCCGGCCGTGGGATCCGAGGAGGTGGTTAAAGTTTCATTGCAGAGTGGCAAAGTGCATAAGGATGTTGGAGTCAAGTTTGCAGTAAGGGCAGGAAACCCAAAGGTGTACAATGTGGGAGAGGAAACTGGTGGAATATGGGGTCCGAGTGGGGGATGGTAGATGGATACGTATGGCGAGTCGGAGTGCATGGCGTTCGAGGATTTGTAGGGTGTGGTGAAGTTTTCGTGAAACACAAATCCAGGTAACACTGGCATAAGAGAGAATTACACGAGTTAATGCTTTATAGGTGCGGGGTTTGATGTAGGGGTGCAATCTCTGTATTCCTCCAGTTAGTAGTTTCAATAGTTTTAGTCAGTTGTAGACTTTTTGTTGGATGCTTAGTAAACGCAATACCGAAGTTATGATCGAACGTTAGTCGTAGATGTTTTAATTTGTTAGTTCATCAGATAGGACAGATGTAAACGGTGAGTTAGAAGTCATGGGAATGGAAGCTGCAGGTGCTTCGACCTATAATTATTGCTAGTGTCTTGAGAAGGTTGGCCGGCCGGGGTGGCCGAGCGGTTCTAGGCGCTACAGTCTGGAACTGTGCGACCGCTACGGTCGCAGGTTCGAATCTTGCCTCGAGCATGGATGTGTGTGATGTTCTTAGGTTAGTTAGGTTTAAGTAGTTCTAAGTTCTAGGGGATTGATGACGTCAGCAGTTAAGTCCCATAGTGCTCAGAGCCATTTGAACCATTTGAGAAGGTTGATTTAAAGAAGCTGCTGGTTGCACCAGGATGTAATCTGCTTGATGTGGAATTAAAGAGATCGCTGTAATCCCTAGAGGGTGGTATACAGGGCTACGGATATGGTGTTGCCGGTGCATTGGAGAGGTTAGATAGAAGACAGGAGGAGGGGTTTAAGCATTTCGGCGCTGTAGAGGATATGCAGGTGTGGGGTAAGGAAAGAGGCGTGAGGCAAACCTGCAATGCGGTGTAAGATGCGGGAGCTATGGTTTCGTAGGATAGACTGTTGGATAGAATAGATGCAAGATGGCGGACATAGTTTATTGGGCCCGCATCTCGTGGTCGTGCGGTAGCGTTCTCGCTTCCCACGCCCGGGTTCCCGGGTTCGATTCCCGGCGGGGTCAGGGATTTTCTCTGCCTCGTGATGGCTGGGTGTTGTGTGATGTCCTTAGGTTAGTTAGGTTTAAGTAGTTCTAAGTTCTAGGGGACTGATGACCTTAGATGTTAAGTCCCATAGTGCTCAGAGCCATTTGAACCATTTTTTTAGTTTATTGGAATCGCATACATCTTGAGTTTGAAATGGAGACCAGAGTGTAATACACGGTCATACGTTTCCTCAAGGTCAAGGGACACAGAGCTAGCGGATTTGCGGTTAATGTGTTCTACATCTACATTTACATACATTACCCGCAAGCCACCGTACAGTGCATGCCAGCGGGTACTACGTACCACTAGTAGCCATTTCCTTTTCATTTCCAGTCGCAAATAGAGCGAAGGAAAAACGACTTTCTATAAGCCTCTGTACGAGCTCTTATCTCTCTCGTCTTATCTTAGTGGTCCTTACCCGAAATGTGCGTTGGTGGCAGTAGAATCGTTCTGCAGTCAGCCTCAAATAGCGGTTCTCCAAATTTCCTCAAAACTGTCTCGCGCAAAGAACGTTGCCTTCGCTCCAGCGATTTCCATTTGAATTCACTAAGCATCTCCGTGTTACTTGTGTGCTAACTGAACCTATCGGTAAGAAATCTAGCAGCACGCCTCTGAATTGGTTCGATGTCTTCCTTTAATCCGACCTAGTGGGGATCGCTAACACTCGGGCAGTACTCGAAAATAGGTCGCAATAGTGTTCTGTACACCGTCTCCTTTATAGACGAACTGCAGTCCTCCAAAATTCTCCCAATAATATGAATTCGACCAATCGCTTTTGCTACAACCAACCTGGCGTGCTCGCTCCATTTCATATCTTTTTTCAGCGTTACGCCTAAATACACTACTGACCATTAAAATAGCTACACAAAGAAGAAATGCAGATGATAAACGGGTATTCATTGGACAAATATATTATACTAGAACTGACTTGTGATTACATTTTCACGCAGTTTGGGTGCATAGACCCTAAGAAATCAGTACCCAGAACAACCACCTCTGGCCGTAATAACGGCCTTGATACGCCGGTATTGAGTCAAACAGAGCTTGGATGGCGCGTACAGGTACAGCTGCCCTTGCAGCTTCAACACGATACCACAGTTCATCAAGAGTAGTGACTGGCGTATTGAGACGAGCCAGTTGCTCGGCCACCATTGACCAGACGTTTTCAGTTGGTGAGAGATCTGGAGAATGTGCTGGCCAGGGCAGCAGTCGAACATTTTTTGTATCCAGAAAGGCCCATACAGGACGTGCAACATGCGGTCGTGCATTATCCTGCTGAAATGTAGGGTTTCGCAGGGATCCAATGAAGGGTAGAGGCACGGGTCGTAACACATCTGAAATATAACGTCCACTGTTCAAAGTGCTGTCAATGCGAACAAGAGGTGACCGAGACGTGTAACGAATGGCACCCCGTACCATCACGCCTGGTGATACGCCAGTATGGGGATGACGAATACAAGCTTCCAATGTGCGTTCACCGCGATGTCACCAAACACAGATGCGACCATCATGATGCTGTAATCGGAACCTGGATTCATCCGAAAAAATGACGTTTTTCCATTCGTACACC
This sequence comes from Schistocerca americana, assembly GCF_021461395.2. Classification (NCBI taxonomy): domain Eukaryota; kingdom Metazoa; phylum Arthropoda; class Insecta; order Orthoptera; family Acrididae; genus Schistocerca; species Schistocerca americana. The sequence goes on from NC_060130.1 coordinate 294,421,280, forward strand.
CAGATTCGTCGTTGAGTACACCATCGCAAGCGCTCCTGTCTGTGGTGCAGCGACGAGGGTAACCGCAGCCATGGTCTCCGAGCTGATAGTCCATGCTGCTGCAAACGTCGTCGAACTGTTCGCGCAGATGGTTGTTGTCTTGCAAACGTCCCCATCTGTTACCTCAAGGATCAAGACGTGGCTGCACGATCTGTTACAGCCATGCGGATAAGATGCCTGTCATCTCGACTGCTAATGATACGAGGCCGTTGGAATCCAGCACGGCATTCCGTATTACCCTCCTGAACCCACCGATTCCATATTCTGCTAACAGTCATTGGACCTCGACCAACGAGAGCAGCAATGTCGCGATACGATAAACCGCAATCGCGCTAGGCTACAATCCGACCTTTATCAAAGTCGGAAACGCAATGGTACGCATTTCTCCCCGTTACACGAGGCATCATAACAACGTTTCACCAGGCAAGGCCGGTCGTATGCTGTTTGTGTATGAGAAATCGGTTGGAAACTTTCCTGATGTCAGCACGTTGTAGGTGTCGCCACCGGCGTCAACCTTGTGTGAATGCTCTGAAAAGCTAATCATTTACATATCACAGCATCTTCTTCCTGTCGGTTAAATTTCGCGTCTCAAATGTTGAAATGTGTGTGAAATCTTAAGGGACTTTACTGCTAAGGTCATCAGTCCCTAAGCTTACGCACGAGTTAACCTAAATTATCCTAAGGACAAACACACACACCCATGCCCGAGGGAGGACTCGAACCTCTGCCGGGACCAGCCACACAGTCCATGACTGCAGCGCTAAGACCGCTCGGCTAATTCCGCGCGGCAAATATCGCGTCTGTAGCACGTCATCTTCGTGGTGTGGCAATTTTAATGGCCAGTAGTGTATTTAATGTTTGAGTCTGTGTGAAGCAGAGCACTACTAATGCCGTATTCGAACGTTACGGGATTGTTTTTCCTATTCATCCATTTTAAATGGCTCTATGCACTATTGGACTTAACATATGAGGTCATCAGTCCCCTAGACTTAGAACTACTTAAACCTAACTAACCTAAGGACATCACACACATCCATGCCCGACGCAGGATTCGAACCTGCGACCATAGCAGCAGCGCGGTTCCGGACTGAAGCGCCTGGAGCCGCCTAGAGCCGCCATTTTAAATTACATTTTTCTATATTTAGAGCAGTCTGCCATTCACCACACCAACTAGAAATTCTGTCTAAGTCCCCGTGTATCCTTCTACAGGAACTGAAAAAGACACCTTCCCGTACACCACAACATCTTCAGCAAACAGCTATTAATTGCTGCTCACCCTGTCCGTCAGATCGTGTACCGTTAAGTATAGACCATATGTGGCTTAAATTCAAAGAAACAATATTTACAGATATTGAGAGATTTATACCAAATAAATCAACAAACTACGGAGCTGAACCCCCTTGGTACACAAAACGGGTCACAACATTCTTGCAGAAACAACGAAAAAAGAGCATGGCAAATTTACACTAACGCAAAATCTTCAAGATTGGCAATCCTTCACAGAAGCTCGCTATTTAGCGCGGACTCCAATGCGAGATGGTTATAACAGATTCCAGAACGAAACTTTGTCTCGAAACCTGGCAGAAAAATCGAAAGAGATTCTGGTCGTATGTAAAGTATGCTACCGGCAAGACGCAATCAATGCCTTCTCTACGTGATAGCAATGGAAGTACTATCGATGACAGCGCTGCTAAAGCAGAGTTACTAAACACAGCCTTCCGGAATTCCTTCGCCAAAGAAGACGAAGTAAATGTTCCATAATTCAAATCAGTAACAGCTGCCAACATGAGTAACTTAGAACTGGATATCCTCGGAGTAGAGCAAACTTAAATCACTTAATAAAAGCAAGTATTCCGGTCCAGACTGTATACCAACTACGTTTCTTTCAGAGTATGCTGATGGAATCATATACAACCGCTCGCTCGACGAAAAGATCCATATCCAAACACTGAAATGTTGCATAGGTCACACCAGTATTCCAGAACGGTAGTAGTAGTCAACCACTTAATTACAGGCCCATATGATGAACGTCGATATGTAACAGGATTTTGGAACACGTACTGTGTTCCAAAATTATGAATTACCTTGAAGAGTAAACACTTATTTAGAGCACAATGTTCTTGTGAAATACATCTAGCTCTTTTACTCACATGAAGCGTTGAGTGCTATTAACAAGGGACTTGAAATTGATTCCGTATTTCTAGATTTCGAGAAGACGTTTGACATCGTACCTCACAAACGGCTTCTAGTCAAATTTCGTGCGTACGGAATACCGTCTCAGTTATGTGACTGGATTCGTGATTTCCTGTCAGAGAGGTGACGGTTCGTAGCAAATGACGGAAAGTCATCGAGTAAAACAGAAGTGATTTCTGACGTTCCACGAAGTAGTGTTATAGGTCCTATGCTGTTGCTTATCTGTATAAACGATTTAAGATTGGTTGGTTGGTTGATTTTGGGGGACGGGGGACCAAACAGCGAAGTCATCGGTCCTATTGGATTAGAGAAGGATGGGAAAGGAAGTCGGCCGTGCCATTTCAAAGGAACCATCTTGGCATTTTCCTGAAGCGATTTAGGGAAATCACGGAAAACTTAAATCATGACGGCCGGACGCGGATTTGAACCGTCGTCCTCCTGAATGCGAGTCCAGGATGCTAACCACTGCGCCGCCTCGCTCGGTACGATGGAGGAGACAGTCTGAGCAGCCGTCTTAGGTTGTTTGCAGATGATGCTGTCGTTTATCGACTAATAAAGCCATCAGAAGATCAAAACAAATTGCAAAATGATTCAGAAAAGATATCTGTATGTTTCGAAAGTTGGCAGTTGACCCCAAATAATGAAAAGTGTACACTATGAATCTGTCAAATCCAAAGGCCGTAAATTCAACTAAATACCTAGGAATTACAATTAAGAACAACTTAAATGGGAAAGAACACATTGAACATGTTATGCGGAAGTCGAAACTAAGACTGCGTTTTGTTGGCAGAACACTTAGAAGATGCAACAGGTGTACTAAATAAGCTGCCTACACTAGGCTTGTCCGTCCTCTTTTGGAGTACTGTTGCGCGTTGTGGGATCCTTACCAGACAGGATTAACGGAGTACATCAAGAATGTTCAAAGAAGAGCAGCACATTTTGTATTATCGGTAAATAGGGAGAGAGTGGCACTGAATGGCACAGGGTTTGGGGTGGACACCAGTAAAACAAAGGCTTTTTTCGTTGTGGCGGAACCTTCTCACGATATTTCAATCACCAACTCTCTCCTTCGAGTGCGAAAATATTTTGTTGACGCCGACCTACATAGGGAGAAAAGATCATCATAATAAAATAAGGGAAATCAGAGTGCGCTCAGAAAGATATAGGTGTTCATTTTTTCCGCGCGCTGTTCGTGATTGGAATAATAGTGAATTACTGTGAACATGGTTCCATGAACGCTCTGCCAGGCACTTAAGCGTATTTTGCGGAGCGTCCATGTAGATGTAGATGTAGATTCATGTATACCTACGATAAGAGCGTCCCTATCACTTTTCCATGGGACACTGCTGGCGATAACCTTGTTTTGATTAACACTCACCGCCGAGGGCAACGTACTGGGTTTTACTACTTAAGAAGTCTTAGAGCCATTCACATATCTACGAATCTAACCGGTATCCGCCGGCCGTCGTGAACAGTTTGCAATTGCTCACCGCTTCAAACGCTTTCCGGAAATCTAAAGATATGTAATCTGCCTGTTGCCCTTCATTCACAATTCACAGGACATCATTTGAGAAAAGGGCAAGCTCAATTTCGCATGAGTGATGCTTTCTAAATCCGTGCTGATTTGTGGACAAAATCTTTTCTATCTCAAGGGAATTTCTTGTATTCGAACTCAGACAGTGTTCAAGAATTCTGCAGCAAACCGATGTTAACGATATTAGACTGTAATTATGTGTGACCGTTCTTTTATCCTTCTTATATACACGAGTGACCTGTGCTTTTTGCCTGTCGCTTGGGGCATTTCGTTGCGTGGGAGATTGGCAATTAATGCAGGTTAAGTATAACGCCAACACCGCAAAGTATTCTCTGTGAAACCGAATTGGGATTCCATTTCGATCTGGCAATTTATTTGTTTACAGCTCTTTGAGTTACTTCTATATGCTGGGGATAACTGTTTCTATGTCCTCCGTCCGGAAACCCGTGCGACAGTCAAACTATGGTATGTTTGTACGATCCTCCTGCGTGAATGATTTCTGAAACGTGAAATTTGAGATTTCAGCTTTCCTTTTGCCGTATTTTATTGCCATCCCAGACTGGGCGACGAGTGACAGGATAGAACTCTTCGGCCCGCTTGGTGATTTTACGTACGGCCAGAATTTTCTCGAGCTCTCGACATCTTTCTCTAAGGTATAACGGTGGATGTTAACGTATCACGCATCGATCTTGTTTCGGACGCACTATTTTCTACAAACTTCTGCCTGTCGACATTTGCGCGTTCTTTTTTGAATCGAGAGTGCAGCAATCTCTGCTTCCTCAGCATTTTCATAATTTTATTAATAAACAACGGTAGGTCTTTTCCATCCTTAATCCACTTACTTGGTACTTACGTTTCCAAAGCCCAATTTGCAATCAGTTTAAACTTTGCCCATAATTCCTCTGTGTCCGTCATATTGGTACTTAATGGTATCCGTTCATTGTCTAAGTGGGATACTGATAACTGCTTGTCTGCTTTTTAGCATAAACACTTTCCTAGACTCCTTGATGGATTTGCTAACTTTAGTAACCATCGTCGCTACAACGAGACCATGACTGTCTCCATACTGAATCTGTCGATGAGGTGAGGCCTGTTTGTGGCTACAAGGTCTAAAATATTTCTGTTGCGTGTGGGTTGTCTAACTAGTTGTTCAAGGCACTTTTAGGAAAACGTGTTCAGAAGTGCTTCACAAGTTAGTGGGGTGGGAGACGGGTAAGGTACAGGAACTGGTCGTAAGAGAATAAGTGAGGACACAAGTCACACTGATTAGTCGCTAGAAGTAGATGCTAGTTTAGGTTTTCATGTATGCTCTGCGAGAGGATGGATTTGAAGCCCTTGCTGAATACTGGGGTGAGCCTGATAGGTTTGCAGGAGGAGGTGTTACTGACAGGTTTGTTGGATTCAAGGAAAGGTTGGAGGCCGGCCGCTGTGGCCGAGTGGTTCTAGGCGCTTCAGTCCGGAACTGCGCTGCTGCTACGGTCGCAGGTTCGAATCCTGCCTCGGGCATGGCTGTGTGTGATGTTCTTAGGTTAGTTAGGTTTAAGTAGATCTAAGTCTAAGGGACTGATGACGTCAGATGTTAAGTCTCAAAGTGCTTAGAGCCATTTGAACCATTTGAAAGGTTGGATACGGCTAGTTTTCCATGGCCCAGGATAGCAGCATGTGTGAAGGCTAACATTGTAGAGTTTGGTAGGGATTCCTGGCAATGGGCATGGAAATTCATTCAGGTAATAATGTGTTTCGTTTTTTTGTGTAGTGTTTCTATGATGATTTGTGCTGTGTCTCGAATGTTAAGATTTACTTGTGTTATGTCGTCTCGGTACTGGAAGCTAGGAGAAAAAGATAGGTAAGATGTGTCAGTTCGTTCATGGATTATGGACAATAAAGAATAATCAAACTGCAGGTCTTCATCAGGGTTCGTAAAGATATATGAAACACCAAATTCAAAGTGCTGAGCCAAAGTTACGTTCTCAGTAAATTGGTGATTATTGTGTAAAATTGTGTGGTAGGAACAGGACTGTTTCCAGTGAGGCATGGAACGCTTTCCAGAATATAGAGGTGTTTATGGGTAATGATTCCAGTACATAGTGGAGTTTATGGATAATGTAGTGTTGCGATTGGTGCATGTCTGGCGTCTATCCGGGCGTTTATTTGCGTTTAGTAGATTTCTGATGGGCCGCTGTATTTGCCACTGTCGTTTAAATGTTTGTCGGTTATGAGTCTGCAGAAAGGAACGATACAATCGACAGAACTCGTGAAGACTGCGTGGAGCTCATGAGCGGAGTGTGGGATGATGAGAATAGATGGGAGTGGTAGGAATGTTGGTGGATACGGCATCTGGCGAGGTCTGGTGCAAGAAGGAAGAGGCATGATGGATGTCATCAGGGTGTTCGAACGTTAAGGGGTGGCTTCCAATTTGCGTATCTGCATATAGGCATTTCTGTTTAGATGGGTGTCGTCTTGGATAAATTTCGTAAATTAGTATTGAGAGAGGACGTGTGGGTGTGAGCTGTTCTGTGGGAGATTGCAGGTAGGATGGGTAAGTGATCACTTGCAATAGGATCATGGAGTTCTGCAGTGGTACACCCAAGGAGGTTAAGATATGTTAAGACGCTACTGCTGGAACTCTGCAAGGGATCGACAATGGATGTTTAGGTCGGCAGTAGTAATATGGGCCTAGAAGGTGTGGTCTGTATGGTAGAAGAAGTCACAGAGGATAGCGTCAGATGTCTATAATGGCACAGGTAATGCTTAGGGTTAGGAAACATGGCTTGAGGATGAGGTGCTTGGTGAGGGTATTGCACAGAGCTTGTGGCGAAGTAAGGATGCTGTTTTGGTGGCCAATAGAAACTGTGCCACACACTATGGGATGTGGGTTACCTACATGAAGTCGGATATAAAGGAGAGTTCAGATGTTATACAGACGGAGGAAGGTTTCAGTGAGGGTGAAGCATGGACTTGCTGCTTGGAGAGCGTTTTCATGAATAATGGTTTGTTTGTTTGTAAGTGGTGCATGTTGTCGAAAAGAATGTTGTACTGCTGCAGCACTATAGCATAAGATATGGGTAGAGGCGTGGGGTGGGTTGAGGCAGGGACAGGATTTAAAATAATGTGCTGAGGAAGAAACTGGAAATTTGTGGTAAGGTCTTATGGGACCCAACTGCTGAGGTCATCGGTCCTTAAGCTTGTTGTTGTTGTTGTGGTCTTCAGTTCTGAGTCTGGTTTGATGCAGCTCTCCATGCTACTCTATCCTGTGCAAACTTCTTCATCTCCCAGTACCTGCTGCAACCTACATCCTTCTGAATCTGCTTGGTGTATTCATCTCTTGGTCTACCTCTACGATTTTTACCCTCCACGCTGCCCTCCAATGCTAAATTTGTGATCCCTTGATGCCTCAAAACATGTCCTACCAACCGATCCCTTCTTCTAGTCAAGTTGTGCCATAAACTTCTCTTCTCCCCAATCCTATTCAATACCTCCTCATTAGTTACGTGATCTACCCACCTTATCTTCAGAATTCTTCTGTAGCACCACATTTCGAAAGCTTCTATTCTCTTCTTGTCCAAACTGCTTATCGTCCATGTTTCACTTCCATACATGGCTACACTCCATACAAATACTTTCAGAAACGACTTCCTGACACTTAAATCTATACTCGATATTAACAAATTTCTCTTCTTCAGAAACGATTTCCTTGCCATTGCCAGTCTACATTTTATATCCTCTCTACTTCGACCATCATCAGTTATTTTACTCCCTAAATAGCAAAACTCCTTTACTACTTTAAGTGTCTCATTTCCTAATCTAATCCCCTCAGCATCACCCGATTTAATTTGACTACATTCCATTACCCTCGTTTTGCTTTTGTTGATGTTCATCTTATATCCTCCTTTCAAGATACTGTCCATTCCGTTCAACTGCTCTTCCAAGTCCGTTGCTGTCTCCGACAGCCGGCCGAAGTGGCCATGCGGTTCTAGGCGCTGCAGTCTGGAGCCGCGAGACCGCTCCGGTCGCAGGTTCGAATCCTGCCTCGGGCATGGATGTGCGTGATGTCCTTAGGTTAGTTAGGTTCAACTAGTTCTAAGTTCTAGGGGACTAATGACCTCAGAAGTTGAGTCCCATAGTGCTCAGAGCCATTTGAACCATTTTTGTCTCCGACAGAATTACAATGTCATCGGCGAACCTCAAAGTTTTTACTTCTTCTCCATGAATTTTAATACCTACTCCGAATTTTTCTTTTGTTTCCTTTACTGCTTGCTCAATATACAGATTGAATAACATCGGGGAGAGGCTACAACCCTGTCTCACTCCTTTCCCAACCACTGCTTCCCTTTCATGCCCCTCGACTCTTATAAGTGCCATCTGGTTTCTGTACAAATTGTAAATAGCCTTTCGCTCCCTGTATTTTACCCCTGCCACCTTCAGAATTTGAAAGAGAGTATTCCAGTTAACGTTGTCAAAAGCTTTCTCTAAGTCTACAAATGCTAGAAACGTAGGTTTGCCTTTTCTTAATCTTTCTTCTAAGATACGTCGTAAGGTTAGTATTGCCTCACGTGTTCCAACATTTCTACGGAATCCAAACTGATCTTCCCCGAGGTTCGCTTCTACCAGTTTTTCCATTCGTCTGTAAAGAATTCGCGTTAGTATTTTGCAGCTGTGACTTATTAAACTGATAGTTCGGTTATTTTCACATCTGTCAACACCTACTTTCTTTGGGATTGGAATTATTATATTCTTCTTGAAGTCTGTGGGTATTTCGCCTGTCTCATACATCTTGCTCACCAGATGGTAGAGTTTTGTCATGACTGGCTCTCCCAAGGCCATCAGTAGTTCTAGTGGAATGTTGTCTAATCCCGGGGCCTTGTTTCGACTCAGGTCTTTCAGTGCTCTGTCAAACTCTTCACGCAGTATCTTATCTCCCATTTCGTCTTCATCTACATCCTCTTCCATTTCCATAATATTGTCCTCAAGTACATCGCCCTTGTATAAACCCTCTATATACTCCTTCCACCTTTCTGCCTTCCCTTCTTTGCTTAGAACTGGGTTGCCATCTGAGCTCTTGATATTCATACAAATGGTTCTCTTCTCTCCAAAGGTCTCTTTAATTTTCCTGTAGGCAGTATCTATCTTACCCCTAGTGAGACAAGCCTCTACATCCTTACATTTGTCCTCTAGCCACTCCTGCTTAGCCATTTTGCACGTCCTGTCGATCTCATTTTTGAGACGTTTGTATTCCTTTTTGCCTGCTTCATTTACTGCATTTTTATATTTTCTCCTTTCATCAATTAAATTCAATATTTCTTCTGTTACCCAAGGATTTCTATTAGCCCTCGTCTTTTTACCTACTTGATCCTCTGCTGGCTTCACTACTTCATCCCTCAGAGCTACCCATTCTTCTTCTACTGTATTTCTTTCCCCCATTCCTGTCAATTGTTCCCTTATGCTCTCCCTGAAACTCCGTACAACCTCTGGTTCTTTCAGTTTATCCAGGTCCCATCTCCTTAAATTCCCACCTTTTTGCAGTTTCTTCAGTTTCAACCTGCAGTTCATAACCAATAGATTGTGGTCAGAATCCACATCTGCCCCTGGAAATGTCTTACAATTTAAAACCTGGTTCCTAAATCTCTGTCTTACCATTATATAATCTATCTGATACCTTTTAGTATCTCCAGGATTCTTCCAGGTATACAACCTTCTTTTATGATTCTTGAACCAAGTGTTAGCTATGATTAAGTTATGCTCTGTGCAAAATTCTACAAGGCGGCTTCCTCTTTCATTTCTTCCCCGCAATCCATATTCACCTACTATGTTTCCTTCTCTCCCTTTTCCTACTGACGAATTCCAGTCACCCATGACTATTAAATTTTCGTCTCCCTTCACTACCTGAATAATTTCTTTTATCTCGTCATACATTTCATCAATTTCTTCATCATCTGCAGAGCTAGTTGGCATATAAACTTGTACTACTGTAGTAGGCATGGGCTTTGTGTCTATCTTGGCCACAATAATGCGTTCACTGTGCTGTTTGTAGTAGCTAACCCGCACTCCTATTTTTTTATTCATTATTAAACCTACTCCTGCATTACCCCTATTTGATTTTGTATTTATAACTCTGTAATCACCTGACCAAAAGTCTTGTTCCTCCTGACACCGAACTTCACTAATTCCCACTATGTCTAACTTTAACTTATCCATTTCCCTTTTTAAATTTTCTAACCTACCTGCCCGATTAAGGGAACTGACATTCCACGCTCCGATCCGTAGAACGCCAGTTTTCTTTCTCCTGATAACGACGTCCTCCTGAGTAGTCCCCGCCCGGAGATCCGAATGGGGGACTATTTTACCTCCGGGATATTTTACCCAAGAGGACGCCATCATCATTTAATCATACAGTAAAGCTACATGTCCTCGGGAAAATTTACGGCTGTAGTTGCCCCTTGCTTTCAGCCGTTCGCAGTACCAGCACAGCAAGGCCGTTTTGGTTAATGTTACAAGGCCAGATCAGTCAATCATCCAGACCGTTGCCCCTGCAACTACTGAAAAGGCTGCTGCCCCTCTTCAGGAACCACATGTTTGTCTGGCCTCTCAACAGATACCCCTCTGTTGTGGTTGCACCTACGGTACGGCCATCTGTATCGCTGAGGCACGCAAGCCTCCCCACCAACGGCAAGGTCCATGGTTCATGGGGGGGGTCCTTAAGCTTACACCCTACTTAATCTAACGTAAACTAACTTACGCTAAGGACAACACACACACACACACACACACACACACACACACACACAAGCCCGAGGGAGGACTCGAACCTCCGTCGGGGAAGCCGCGCAGACCGTGACAAGACACCTCAGACCGCTCGGCTATGCTGATGAGGTTCAAACGAAATGAACATGACTGCAGGACTACATTTCTTACGCATTGGGATGAAATACAAAATGGGTATCAAGTGATATTTGTTGGAGAGTGTGAGACCTTTGAAATGGATGAGTATTTTGAAGGACAACAGTGAGGAATCATATGATATATTCCGTTTTGGTGGTGGTGGTGGTGGTGGGAGGGGGGGGGGGGGGGGGGAGAGTGGATGAAGTTATTTGGAGCAAGTGATGTTTCAGTGTGTTGCATGGAAACTGTGGGCTCTGGTTTGGTCAATCGGGGTTTAGCCTTACACTTTGAGGTATAAGTAGGATGTGATAGGTTACCAGTGTTACATGTAGAAGTAGGAGTGAGGTTCGGGCACTGTTCAAGGAAATGGTTGGATTTACAGTGGGGCAGGTGGGGGATTCGTACACACTATTGTCAGGTGGTCGTTATATAATAGAAATTTTTGGCATCAGTAGGATTGCGAATGGGACTTTGAAGGTTGAAGTTTATGTTTGCGGGAATATATCAAGGTGCTGTTAGCGATTAAATGATCGATGGTTGATAGTGATTCCATAAAGATGCAGACGAGGTAGGGTCAATTTCAGGATGGAAACTGAGTTCGAACTTCATCTTCTCCCCTGTAATTTCAGATTCAACCCCATCAATCACAGAGGTGAGGATGGAGGGACGACATTGAGATTACAGATGCCTGATGTGGGTATCTGTGGGAAATGTGTGGTTTTCATTTGGACCAAATGTGATACAAGGAATTTTCTAGGGGAGATTGGTGTGGAAGCCAAGGTTGGAGGACTTTATTAGGACGTATTCTCTCTGTGGAATGATTTGCTTTATGGGGAAAGAAAAGATGTATTTGCCAAATTCAGTTGTTAGTATTTTTTGATTGCAGATTGGGATTTAGTCGAGAAAGGAGGTTGGTATTGGAGGCATGGACTGGGTTTAGATTGCTTCATAGTACATCTGTTTCGTACCAGTGTCTTTATGTCAGCTTTTCTCCGAGTTAGAGGATAGGAACAGTGTCTATGCTGAGACATTTGTGGGATTTAATCTGTGCGGCTAATCCCGGCGGAGGTTCGAGTCCTCCCTCGGGCATGGATGTGTGTGTTTGTCCTTAGGATAATTTAGGTTAAGTAGTGTGTAAGCTTAGGGACTGATGACCTTAGCAGTTAAGTCCCATAAGATTTCACACACATTTGAACATTTGGGATTTAATACGGGTGCTGAGATAGCATATTACTTTACGAACTGACACCTCTTTATATGAGATAGGGGCCATGTTATATCACAAACACACAGGTAGCACAGAGCACCTATGAATTGAAGGCACCCACAGCCACCTATTGTAATTGTTCATAAAGAGAGAAAAGGTGTGAGCAATTATTTATGGAGCCAAGAGATTTCATACTTATCTTTAAGGCACGATATTTCATCTGATTAGAAATAACAAATCTCTAACGCTATGTTTTGGAGTCCTTTCCGAACATACATAAAAAATAGTGCAGTGGCTGCAAAGGTGGAACCTCTAAGTAATTCCGACATTCAGTACCGACCTACTACGCACACGCAAATGCAAGCAGTCTGTCCCCATCTGCTTATGGGTCTAGATAAATAACTTGACAATAATGAGGCCGTGAGATTTTTGTCTGGCGCCAAACTGTAGATTTATTTCCAGTTGCTTCTGATGAGATAGCTACAGCTACAGGACAGGACCGCTACACTATAGATTTTTGTTGTCGAGATGGAGGAAATAATCAGAGTATCTACAAAAAGCTATCAATCTACCATACAGGACATGGTGTTCTTTGTGGCACCATCTCAATAACATGGACGGTGTTCGTTGCAGAAAAAGAGAAATGTCGACTTGTCATTCCGTCCTTCCTCCAGTTGCTCCATACATTGCACTGTGGTATGTAAAGCGTGAAGGCACGAGCATATCACTGTGTTTCTGGTTCAGAACAGACACTAGAATAGAAAATACTGTTGGGCCTGTCATACTTGTGGCCAAAACCAGTCGACTCCAGAGCCAGGCCTCTCCCCTGGACTATATCTGAAGACCCGTAGGAGATGAAGCAGATCGATTTTACAGACTCATTCCAGGGTGAGATGTAATATAATGAGTCTGGTCCCGAATTAACGATTGGCGAGCCTGAGGGAAGGTGGGCTTAGCTGATGAGCGCAGCATGGTGACAGAAAATGATGTGCGGCAGAATTCTCCGATGTTTGCTGTCCAAGACTACCTGATGGCTGTCGCTGAGTGCTGCCAGAGAATGTCAGCATTTCCTTATCCTCTCAATATAAAGTTTCGATAACATTCACCCCTATAGATAATACTCAGCAGCCAAAAAACGTCGTTTGATGGAGAAAAATAGACAAATTGCTTAAAACAGGAGCGCTTTTCATTGGATAACAAATGAGTGAGTCACAACAGAAATAAAAAGCACATTTTAACATTTTCTTTGGAAATTAATAAAGGTATTTCTGCCATAGAAAAATGTCATTACTGTATTTGGACAGTAGAAATATGTGATTTCGAGGCAGAGTGGGGGCGCATATAATAGGGACGGGGTGTGCAGAGCGAAGGACAGTGTTTGAACCAAGGGAACCAGGGATTATATGAGTTGGAAAGTTTAGTGGAATAAGACATTATGGAAATGAATGCTCCAAACCAGCTGCAATAAGGTAATATGTTTTTTTTTCTTTTTTAATATTTTACACGAAAGGCCTGTGTCGGCTTATTGCCATTCTCAAGTGACCTGCGAAATAACATTAGTAAGATTATCTGTACATAAACTGTGACTATTCTACGTATACATTTGCGCTGGTACTTACGTCTAGTTGGAGGTGACGACCATATTGCATCAATAGTAAAGTCTTTCTGTCATGTCTCGGTAAATATAATAGTTCGTGTAGTTACGAAATGTAAAAATAAGTTTTTGTTATATACTTTGACAGTTCAATTTTGACAGTTCTTTAATATGATGCTGTATGTGTACAAAGTATATATAGCTTACCAAAGATGATGTTAGCCACCGTTATTCTTATTTTCCTTTAAATTTTGTTTGTGGTCCGTGTAAGTTTTGTTTACAGTTTGACTTTGTCTTTTCTTCTTCTATTATGTCAATAAAGTTTTCTAGATAGCATCTGTGTGTTCATTCAGAATTTCATTTGAATATTTCTTTGTACGAATATAAATTTCCATTTCTGCAAGAATATTCGTAGTGAGTCCTCTCGATATGTTATGTAATATTTCTAACGCAGTTTCTGAAAACTCAACACCACAAAGAGAAGAAAATTGCGATATGGTCGTCACTTCCAACTAGACGTAAGTATCAGAACAAATGTAAAAATGGTTCAAATGGCTCTGAGCACTATGGGACTCAACTTCTGAGGTCATCAGTCCCCTAGAACTTAGAACTACTTAAACCAAACTAACCTAAGGACATCACACACATCCGTGCCCGAGGCAGGATTCGAACCTGCGGCCGTAGCGGTCGCGCGGTTCCAGACTGTAGCACCTAGAACCGCTCGGCCACACAAGCCGGCTGAACAAATGTAAACGTAAAACAGCCATAATTTATGAACAGATAATTTTATTAACGTTATTTCGCAGGTCGCTTGATAATGGCAATAAGCCGAAACAGGCTTGTCGTGTAAAATATTTTAAAAATACGTATTACCTTATTGGAGCTGGTTTGGAGCTTTCATTTCCATTATTTCTTATACCGACGCTACTATGCTGCGGGCCCAACAGAACGTAAAAGAGTTTAGTGGAGGTTACCGAGACAGATTCTGGGCGGCTGGAATTAACAGTGTTGAACTTTGAACTGTTAGCTACAGAAGTGTAAGTTTCAGACATAGTAAAAATCAGTGAGCAATTACACGGACCTCTAAATTATTCATATGGCATATTGTGTCGGATGTAATAGAATTTTCACGCAGTGGCGCCGATATTGAGCGATTTAGAGTGATCCGTCGGAACCCTGAACTGTACTGGTTAGTTGGTGACAGTGTTCAGCTTAGGCTACGGTCCTCAGATATGCATAAATATTTCTCAAAAGACTACAGTTTAGATGTAACATGTAATGATAATAATAATAATACGAAGAAGAATGATAACCTCACTCTTGCGCTGTCTTACGCTGGAGTCCATACTCATGGGCTCACTCTGTGGAATAGACTGCCAATATTTATTGCCGTATCTCGTTAATTCAGACGAATATCAAACAAATTCTCGTGTATCGCCCAGAGTTATTAACTACTCACTTCCTATATTTTAATAACCACAGGTGTTCCTTTCTGGAACTTTTCAGAAGTCCAGTGATATGATATCTACCGGAAGAAGGTGGCTATAATAGATTGTTTAGTAAGGGAATCGACAACCGTACCCTTACAAAAAGAAGAAGAGACACTCATAAGTAAATTTCAAACGGGAAGGAAACACCAGTGATGACAGGTAAAACTGTACATAAAGAAAAAAAGCATAACACCTGGCGCTTCAAGGTTGCGTCACTGACTCCTCTCACCGGATGTTGCTGATGTTGATCATTTCATGTCTGTAACAGAGTTAAAAATTAACTGCATCTACTCGGCAAGGAACCGTGGCATATATAGCTCCGTTCAGTGGTATATATGAATATATGGTGGGGTCTTCCCAATAATATTTCAGAAATGGGACCAAAGAAGCGTTTACAAAATGGTCCTGTGCACTATGGGACTTAACTTCTGAGGTCATCAGTCCCCTAGAACTTAGAACTACTTAAACCTAACTAACCTAAGGACATCACACACATCCATGCCTGAGGCAGGATTCGAACCTGCGACTGTAGCGGTCGCACGGTTCCAGATTGTAGTGCCTAGAACCGCTCGGTCACCACGGCCGGCAAGCGTTTACAGTTTCTGTCTGAATTTGACCAATAACTTTTCGCTGTTAGTGGGAAGAGGCGGGTGAGTGCTTACAGTTTTCAAGAAACTGTATAATGGAACAAGGCGCTGCGACGATTGCATCGTTTTGTAAGGCAGTCGGCAGGCACGAAACGATACCGCTAAACGAGCAATCTCAATCCGCCCTACTGTTTGCATTATAGTAGAAATTTAGGAAAGTCATTCTCTGTCTGAGTGGGAACAGACACTATTAATTGTTTTCTTTTGCACAGTGGGGAATTCTTCAGGGATTCTTTTCTTGGGAAGATGGTCTGCCAATATCTTCGATGTTGACAGATGCATTGTACACAAAAACATGATTCATCCACTCGGTTGCATCGTAGCCCATAGCAAATACTGTGCATTTAGGATGATAAAATGTTCCTAAGACATGAACTACATCGCGTATGAAATCCCCGATTGATCCCAGGAAATTCCGTGATAGTACAAATTGAACCATGTGGCAGCTTGTGTGGTTTTCGGACATTTTAGTGATGCAAACAGCTTGCGAGCCGACTCGGGTGTGTTTAACGTTGATACAATACACCCTTTCGCGTCGAGCGCTTTCATTGCTACTTCCTTGTATATAAATTTGCCACATTCGCTTCCAAATACCTGAACATCGACAAAGATCGTTCTACAATGAACTGACATTGTCAACTGACATGGATTTCTTATGGTCGTAAAGGATTTGTTCCACATGCTGAACAACACTTCTCTTGGGCAATAGCTAGCCTTTAAAATTCAATTCTGACATCTACAGATCCAGTCTGGGTCGACTCTTCCTGCTTTGAGCAATCAGTCAAGGTAACTGGCGCGAGACCCTTGAACTGCGTAAGACTTAACATACTCCCATTTGAATTTTGTTGTTCTTGCTCCGGTTCATAATACGACATTCAAATACTTGCGTGCATATCATCAAGCAGCTGGTAAATATTTTTGTCCATGTCCAGCTGCAGGTTACCGTATAACTAAAATTACGAATTGAGAAATAGATTAACATTACTTATTTTACAATGGTCAAATACGCTCTAATCACTGGTACGATCTGTTTTTCTTTTCGTACTGAGTGTAAGTATGATGGAAAGAGGGGATTCAAATTGTGATGACGTTTTCAGCGTCCAACTCTGCCAGGATGTGCCTGATAGAACAGCATCTTCGAAAAGCTCTCATGATCGATAACTATGCGGATGTGCAACGCCTGTATCCCCATTCTTCATCCTGGCCATTAAAATTGCTACACCACGAAGATGACGTGCTACAGACGTGTAATTTAACCGACAGGAAGAAGATTCTGTGATATGCAAATGATTAGCTTTTCAGAGCATTCACACAAGGTTGGCGCCGGTGGCGGCACCTACAACGTGCTGACATGAGGAAAGTTTCCAACCGATTTCTCATACACAAACAGCAGTTGACCGGCGTTGTCTGGTGAAACGTTGTTGTGATGCCTCGTGTAAGGAGGGGAAATGCGTACCATTACATTTCCGACTTTGGTAAAGGTCGGATTTTAGCCTATCGCGATTGCGGTTTATCGTATCGCGACATTGCTGCTCGCGTTGGTCGAGATCCAGTGACTGTTAGCACAACATGGAATCGGTGGGTTCAGGGGGGTAATACGGAACGCCGTACTGGATCCCAACGGCCTTGTATCAGTAGCAGTCGAGATGACAGGCATCTTATCCGCATGGCTGTAACGGATCGTGCAGCCACGTCTCGCCGGCCGGAGTGGCCGTGCGGTTCTAGGCGCTACAGTCTGGAACCGAGCGACCACTACGGTCGCAGGTTCGAATCCTGCCTCGGGCATGGATGTGTGTGATGTCCTTAGATTTAATTAGTTCTAAGTTCTAGGCGACTGATGACCTCAGAAGTTAAGTCGCATAGTGCTCAGAGCCATTTGAACCAAGCCACGTCTCGATCCATGAGTCAAAAGATGGGGACTTTTGCAAGACAACAACCATCTGCACCAACAGTTCGCGACATTTGCTGCAGCATGGACTATCAGCTCGGAGACCATGGCTGCGGTTACCCTTGACGGTGCACCACAGACAGGAGCGCCTGCGATGGTGTAATCAACGACGAATCTGGGTGTACGAATGGCAAAACGCCACTTTTTCGGATGAATCCAGGTTTTGTTTACAGCATCATGATGGTCGCATCCATGTTTGGCGACATCGCAGTGAACGCACATTGGAAGCGTGTATTCGTCATCGCCATACTGGCGTATCACCAGGCGTGATTGTATGGGGTGCCATTGGTTACACGTCTCTGTCACCTCTTGTTCGCATTGACGGCACTCTGAACAGTGGACGTTACATTTCAGATGTGTTACGACCCGTGGCTCTACCCTTCATTCGATCCCCGCGAAACCCTATATTTCAGCAGGATATTGCACGACCGCATGTTGTAGGTCCTGTACGGGCCTTTCTGGATACAGAAAATGTTCGACTGCTGCCCTGGCCAGCACATTCTCCAGATCTCTCACCAATTGAAAACGTCTAGTCAATGGTTGCAGAGCAATTGGCTCGTCACGATACACCAGTCACTGCTCTTGATGAGCTGTGGTATTGTGTTGAAGCTGTATGGGCAGCTGTACCTGTACACGCCATCCAAGCTGTGTTTGATTCAATGCCCAGGCGTGTCAAGGCCGTTATTACGGCCAGAGGTGGTTGTTCTGGTTACTGATTTCTCAGGATCCATGCACCCAAATTGCGTGAAAATGTAATCATATGTCAATTTTAGTATAATATATTTGTCCAATGAATACTCGTTTATCATCTGGATTTCTTCTTAGTGTAGCAATTTTAATGGCCAGTAGTATATACAGGGTGAGTCACCTAACATTACCGCTGGATATATTTCGTAAATCACATCAAATACTGACGAATTGATTCCACAGACCGAACGTGAGGAGAGGGGCTAGTGTAATTGGTTAATACAAACCATACAAAAATGCACGGAAGTATGTTTTTTAACACAAACCTACATTTTTTTAAATGGAACCCCGTTAGTTTTGTTAGCCCATCTGAACATATAAACAAATACGTAATCAGTGCCGTTTGTTGCATTGTAAAATGTTAATTACATCTGGAGACATTGTAACCTAAAGTTGACGCTTGAGTACCATTCCTCCGCTGTTCGATCGTGTGTATCGGAGAGCACCGAATTACGTAGGGATCCAAAGGGAACGGTGATGGACCTTAGGTACAGAAGAGACTAGAACAGCACATTACGTCCACATGCTAACACCTTTTTATTGGTCTTTTTCACTGACGCACATATACATTACCATGAGGGGTGAGGTACACGTACACACGTGGTTTCCGTTTTCAATTACGGAGTGGAATAGAGTGTGTCCCGACATGTCAGGCCAATAGCTGTTCAATGTGGTGGCCATCATTTGCTGCACACAATTGCAATCTCTGGCGTAATGAGTGTCGTACACGCCGCAGTACATCTGGTGTAATGTCGCCGCAGGCTGCCACAGTACGTTGTTTCATATCCTCTGGGGTTGTAGGCACATCACGGTACACATTCTCCTTTAACGTACCGCACAGAAAGAAGTCCAGAGGTGTAAGATCAGGAGAACGGACTGACCAATTTATGCGTCCTCCACGTCCTATGAAACGCCCGTGGCCCGTGTTTGTTACAACACGCAACTGAACGTCGGAGGGTTCAAGCGTCAACTTTAGATTGCAATATCTCCGGATGTAATTAACATTTTGCAATGCAACAAACGGCACTGATTACGTATTTGTTTATATGTTCAGATGTGCTAACAAAACTAATGTGGTTCCATTTAAAAAAACGTAGGTTTGTGTTAAAAAACATACTTCCGTGCATTTTTGTATGGTTTGTATTAAACAATTACACTAGCCCCTCTCCTCACGTTCGGTCTGTGGAATCGGTTCGTCAGTATTTGATGTGGTTTACGAAATATATCCAGCGGTAACGTTAGGTGACTCACCCTGTACATACAGGGTGTTACAAAAAGGTACGGCCAAACTTTCAGGAAACATTCCTCACACACAAAGAAAGAAAATATGTTATGTGGACATGTGTCCGGAAACGCTTACTTTCCATGTTAGAGCTCATTTTATTACTTCTCTTCAAATCACATTAATCATGGAATGGAAACACACAGCAACAGAACGTACCAGCGTGACTTCAAACACTTTGTTACAGGAAATGTTCAAAATGTCCTCCGTTAGCGAGGATACATGCATCCACCCTCCGTCGCATGGAATCCCTGATGCGCTGATGCAGCCCTGGAGAATGGCGTATTGTATCACAGCCGTCCACAATACGAGCACGAAGAGTCTCTACATTTGGTAACGGGGTTGCGTAGACAAGAGCTTTCAAATGCCCCCATAAATGAAAGTCAAGAGGGTCGAGGTCAGGAGAGCGTGGAGGCCATGGAATTGGTCCGCCTCTACCAATCCATCGGTCACCGAATCTGTTGTTGAGAAGCGTACGAACACTTCGACTGAAATGTGCAGGAGCTCCATCGTGCATGAACCACATGTTGTGTCGTACTTGTAAAGGCACATGTTCTAGCAGCACAGGTAGAGTATCCCGTATGAAATCATGATAACGTGCTCCATTGAGCGTAGGTGGACGACATTGGGGCCCAATCAAGACATCACCAACAATGCCTGCCCAAACGTTCACAAAAAATCTGTGTTGATGACGTGATTGCACAATTGCGTGCGGATTCTCGTCAGCCCACACATGTTGATTGTGAAAATTTACAATTTGATCACGTTGGAATGAAGCCTCATCCGTAAAGAGAACATTTGCATCGAAATGAGGATTGACACATTATTGGATGAACCATTCGCAGAAGTGTACCCGTGGAGGCCAATCAGCCGCTGATAGTGCCTGCACACGCTGTACATGGTACGGAAACAACTGGTTCTCCCGTAGCACTCTCCATACAGTGACGTGGTCAACGTTACCTTGTACAGCAGCAACCTCTCTGACGCTGACATTAGGTTTATCGTCAACTGCACGAAGAACTGCGTCGTCCATTGCACGTGTCCTAGGTCTTCCCCAGTCGCGAGTCATAGGCTGGAATGTTCCGTGCTCCCTAAGACGCCGATCAATTGCTTCGAACGTCTTCCTGTCGGGACAGCTTCGTTCTGTAAATCTGTCTCGATACAAACGTACCACGCCACGGCTATTGCCCCGTGCTAATCCATACATCAAATGGGCATCTGCCAACTCCGCATTTGTAAACATTGCACCGACTTCAAAACCACGTTCGTGATGAACACTAACCTGTTGACGCTACGTACTGATGTGCTTGGTGCTAGTACTGTAGAGCAATGAGTCGCATGTCAGCACAAGCACCGAAGTCAACATTACCTTCCTTCAATTGGGCCAACTGGCTGTGAATCGAGGAAGTACAGTACATACTGACGAAACTAAAATGAGCCCTAACATGGAAATTAAGCGTTTCCGGAGACATGTCCACATAACATCTTTTCTTTATTTGTGTGTGAGGAATGTTTCCTGAAAGTTTTGCCGTACGTTTTTGTAACATCATATATATATATATATATATATATATATATATATATATATATATATATATATATATATGTGTGTGTGTGTGTGTGTGTGTGTGTCATTTTCCAAACGATCGTATCAAATGCAGATGTATTTTGATCTGTTGTGTGTGTCTGTGCATGTAACATGTAAGTGCAAACACACTAGCACTTCACCTAAGTACACTACCTCACCAAAAGTATCTGGACATGGCTATGTAATGTGGAACTGGTCACTAGGTGTCACGAAAGGTGAACCCGACGACAGTACAAAAGGAGACAGGGAGTACTGTGCCGTCAGTAGAGAAGCAGTAACAGCAGACTGGGTAGGTCAGGAGAGCACACTGACATCGAACTTGGACTAGTCATTGAATGTCACCTGGGTAACAAATCCATCAGGAACATTTCAACCCTTCTAAAGCTGCCCATGTCGACTGTTGGTGTTATAATTGTGAAATGGAAACGTGAAGGAACAAACACCGCTAAACCATGACCAGGAAGACCTCATGTACTGACCGTCGAGCATTGTGGAGGGTGGTTGCAAAGAATCGCATGAAATGAGCGGAAGGAATCATTCGTAAGTTCCACTGTGCTAGCAGCAGTACATTTAGCACAATGACTGTGCGTAGGGAGTTAAAAATAATGAGGTGGAATGGTCTAGCAGCTCCACGTAAGCCATACATTTCTCTAGTCGGTGCTAAGTGACACTTGAGGTAGTGCAAAAAGCGACTCGACCAGACAGTGGATTATTGGAAGCGAGTGATCTGAAGTGAAGAACCACACTTTCACAGATAGATCCGCACCTACGGATTGGAAAATTGCTTAAGTCACGCCAAAAGCCAAAAAGGGAAATGGGAGTAATTCGCTGAATTACAGGTATATATCATTCACGTCGGTTTGCAGTAGGGTTTTGGAACATATACTGTGTTCGAACATTATGAATTACCCCAAAGAAAACGATTTATTGACACATTGTCAACACGGATTCGAAAATATCGTTCTTGCGAAACACGACTAGCTCTTTATACTCATGAAGTAATGAGTGCTATCGACAGGGGATGTCAAATTTATTCCATATATTTAGATTTCCTGAAGGGTATCGACACCGTTCCTCACAAGCGTCTTCTAACCAAACTGCGTACCTATGGAATATCGCCTCAGTTGTGCGACTGGATTCGTGATTTCCTGTCAGAAAGGAATCGTAATAATAGACGGAAAGTCATCGAGTAAAACAGAAGTAATATTCGGCGTTGCCCAAGGAAGTGTTATAGGCCCTTGTGTTGTTCCTGATCTATATTAACAACGTAGGAGACAATCTGAGTACCCCTCTTAGATTGTTTGCAGATGATGCTGTCATTTACCGTATTGTTAAGTCATCCGATGACCAAAAGAAATTGCAAAATGATTTAGATACGATATATGTATGGTGCGAGAAGTGGCAGTTGACCCTGAATAAAGAAAAGTGTGAAGTTATTCACATGATTACTAAAAGAAATCCGCTAAATTTCGATTACGCGATGAGTCACACAGACCTGAAGGCTGTAAATTCAACTAAATACTTAGGGATTACAATTACAAATAACGTAAACTGGAACGATCAAATACATAGTATTGTGGGTAAAGCAAACCAAAGACTACGATTCATTGGCAGAACACTTAGAAGGTGCAACAGGTCTACTAAAGAGACTGCTTACTCCACGCTTGTCCTCCCCATCTTGCAGTACTGCTGTGCGGTGTGGGATCCGCATCAGGTGGGACTGACGGATGAAATCGAAAAAGTTCGAATAAGGACAGTTCGTTTTCTATTATTGGGAAACAGGGGAGATTGTGCCACAGACACGATACGTGAATTGGAGTGGTAATAATTAAAACAAAGGCGTTTTTAGTTGCGACGGGATCTTCTCATGAAATTTAAATCATCAGTTTTCTCCCCCGATTGCGAAAACAATCTGTTGGCACCCATCTACATACGGAGAAATGATCATAAAGATAAAATAAGAGAAATCAGGGCTCGCACAGAAAAATTTAAGTGCTTGTTTTTCCCGCGTGCCGTTCGAGAGTGGAATGGTAGAGAGATAGCTTGATAGTTGTCCATTGAACACTCTGCCAGGTACTTTATTGTGAATAGCAGAGTAATCACGTAGATGTAGATACCCTGTGGCAATCCGATGGAGGGTGAGTTCGGCGATTGCCTGAAGAATATTACCTGTCACCGTTTGTAGTGCCAGCAGTGACGTACGGAGGATATTGTGTTAGGGTATGGGGGTGTTTTTCGTGGTTAGCTTGGCGGGTACTCCCCCTACTGAGGTTGGGAAAACGTTAAATAGGGAAGGATATGAAGACATTTTACAGCATTATGTACTGCGTACAGTAGAGGAACAGTTCGGAGTCGATGGTTGTATCAGCATGGCAATGCAACCTGTCTTAAAGCAGCATCTGTGAGGCAATGTATTGTGGACAGTGACATTTCTGAAATGGACTGACCTAACCAGAGGCCTGGCCTGAACTTAATGGAACAAGTTTCGGAAGAGTTAAAACGTCGACCACGCTCCAGACCCCAAAGTCAAACATGACTAACTTCTCTGGCTTCGGCTCCTGAGGAAGTATGGGCTGCCATTCCTCCACCTCATTGAAAGTGTTCTCATCAGAATTGAAGCCGTCATAAAGGCAAAGGGTGGACACAAACTATACAGGGTGTACATAAATTCCGAGATCACTTTCATTTATTTATTACACAAGAACTAAACATTGTACAGATGTCATACATACTGCCTTTTGAAGAGAAACTCTGAAAGATTTTTTTACAATCATTCGATATGCGAACCATGAGTGACCCGGCAGACGTCAATACGGTAATCGAATTCTTGCCATACCCGTCCCAGCATGGCATCGTCGACTGTGACAGTCGCTTCCGGTATTCTCTCCCGGAGCTCTGCTGTATCACGTGGTAGAGGCGGTTCATACACCAGATCTTTAATGTGTCCCCACAGAAAAAGTCACACGGAATGAGATCTGGTGATCGGGGAGGCCATTTCGTGAAACAGCTCTCCTCTTCTGAGCACGACCTATCCATCGCTGCGCCAGCTCCGTGTTCAGGTACCGACGAATTTCACGATGAAAATGGGGTGGAACTCCATTCTGCTGAAAGATGAATGGAGAATCCGATTGCATTTGAGGCATCAGCCATTGCTGCAACATGTCCAAGTAGGAATATCCAATGACAGTGCTCTCGGCGAAGAAGAATGGCCCGTACAGTTTTCGACGTGATATGGCAAAAAAAATTACCTTTGGGGAATTACGCTCAAATTCAATACATTCGGTGGATGCTTTGTACCCCAGATTCGACAATTAGACCAGTTCACTTCCCCATTAGTATGAAAAGTGGCTTCGTCGCTAAAAATTAAGCGATCAACAATGCCACCCCCTTCCTCACTCATTTGCTGCAACTGCGAACAAAACTCAAAACGTTCGTCTTTGTCGTCATCGTTGAGCTTCTATCCTAGCTCCAATTTGAATGGTTTCATCGACAGCTTCTGTCGCAGGACTTTCTACACTGTCATTGGAGCCATTCGAGTTCACGGGATGCACGACGCACCGATTTCTTTGGACTCCTTATGAATGTCTCTCGTACGCGCTCCACATTCACTTCACTCACACTGTGACGTCCGTTTCTCTTTGCCTGGCACAAATAACCCGCCATAACGAATTTGTTGTGCCAGTGGAAAATGGCCTTCCTTGTTGGTGGCTTCTCACCATACGTGGTTCTAAACATCCGTTGAACAGCTGTAGGACACTTGTTTTTTGTCGAACTCCAACACACAGAAAGCTCGCTCTGCGCCTGAACTCGCCAGGTTTCCGACTAGCGCTGACTATCGGCGAATTACCAAACTACGCTGTGGCGGTATACACGAAAAAAAAAACTTTGTTTGGTTCTTGTGCAATAAATAATTGAAAGTGTTCCCGGACTTTATGTACACCCTGTATTAATGTGCGACATTCGCTCCTAGACTCGATCGGACTTCAACTGCACGCACACCTGCGTCCTGCAGGGTGGCCTAAGCTTCAGGCGTTGTCCACTTCCTCCACAGACGCCTGCAAACCAGCTCGATGACGAAAGTTCTGGGTAGCAAGCCAGGATAATCAACAACAAATACAACGCGGCTTGGTATCGCCGGGAACTTAGGACGCCACAAGAGCTAGCGCCAGTCAATGACATTACGTAAATCCAGCATGACACTGTTTCCCTTCACACAGCACATGCCCAGAAATAGTCCGTGCTCTGTAGATCCGCCTCAGCTGTATCGGCGCTCGATCTCTGAGGAGTCATTCACCGTGAGGACTTTATGCTGGTCAATTGCGCCGACCACTCCGCGGTTCCTCGAGAGGTTACCTTCCGGTGGATCCACACTCTCCGACCTAGGCTTCCTGTACCAAGACCTGTTGTGTTATCTTTTCTTGTAACTAAATACAGAATAAATAAGTTATGAATTCCAGTCTACTTGACTGCTGTTATTCCTGCGTGCGCCTTCACTATTCACGCACGCAGATACTATCATGGCGAAGAGGATAGTTACGGTAACACACCAACCTCCTCTCGACTGCCAAACTTCTTAATGGACAACGAGGATAAAACTTTTCCGTGCAACGTCGATTTCTGTCATAGCGAAGGTGTTCAACGTTTTGCGACGTCCATTTCCGTCGTTGGCGACGCAGCTTTCATGTTGCGCTGTTATTTTCATCACTGACAACTGGGGGTAGCTGCCGGCCGAAGTGGCCGTGCGGTTAAAGGCGCTGCAGTCTGGAACCGCAAGACCGCTACGGTCGCAGGTTCGAATCCTGCCTCGGGCATGGATGTTTGTGATGTCCTTAGATTAGTTAGGTTTAACTAGTTCTAAGTTCTAGGGGACTAATGACCTCAGCCGTTGCCCGCATCTCGTGGTCGTGCGGTAGCGTTCTCGCTTCCCACGCCCGGGTTCCCGGGTTCGATTCCCGGCGGGGTCAGGGATTTTCTCTGCCTCGTGATGGCTGGGTGTTGTGTGCTGTCCTTAGGTTAGTTAGGTTTAAGTAGTTCTAAGTTCTAGGGGACTGATGACCTCAGAAGTTAAGTCCCATAGTGCTCAGAGCCATTTGAGCCACCTCAGCAGTTGAGTCCCATAGTGCTCCGAGCCATTTGAACCATTTTTGAATTGGGGGTAGCCGATTAGGCGACGATCGTAACACTGCTGTCTCTTCTGACGCCCGGACCCTGCCCCCTCCAGCTACCACTGCCACTGACAACGACATCACGCATTTTTCGTTGGCCCCAGAGACACTTCTCACTATCTCGCCCCATATCAGATTTGGCGAGAGTATCCTGCATTTTCACTTGAAGTTGTGCTCAGTGAAGGTGCTACTTGCCGACTAGGTCGGTTCCGTCGTTCCAGAGCCACTTTTTGGCTCGCCCCTTTCTTTTCCGCGGGATTCTGTGTGCTTACGCCTAAACCTCCATATGTCAGAAGTAAGATCGGCACCAACCGGTGTAAGTCGATAGGATATCAACCAAAACGCCGACGTGGTTTGTGCTTCTGTCGTCCAGGAGAACATGCATAAACGCTAAGTAATAAGTAACATCTGACCTATGGAGCACAGGAAAAGCATAGCTGTGAGCTTCTGTTGTGACATCTCCCGTAGGAAAGTCGGCACAGTGTTAGTTTGTGATATCAAGGATTCCGAGTTCGAACACTGGTCATGCCAGTTTTTGTACTGTAGTACGTTTGAAACTGTTGTATGAGACAGCATGTTCCTGACATGTGAAACGACTGTTCGGAGACTATAGTAATGGTCTACTGGCAGTCTGCTCTCGCTTCGTTTATTTGTAAGTAGCAAACCTACAGGGCATATTTGTAGTTTCACGGAATAAACATAAACAATCGGAAGAGAAGAATAAAGAAGCAGATGCACCACACTTGCGGTTGGTTGGTTGATTCGGTGAAGGGGACCAAACAGCGAGGTCATCGGTCCCATTGGTTTTAGGGAAGGATGGGAAGGAAGTCGGCCGTGCCCTTTCAAAGGAACCATTCCGACATTTGTCTGATGCGATTTAGGGAAATCACAGAAAACCTAAATCAGCATGGCTGGACGTGAGTTTGACCCGTCGTCCCCCCGAATGCGAGGTCAGTGTGCTAACACACTTGCGGAAGTGTTAATAGTAATAACAATAAAAATAATATTAGTAATAATTGACTACTAGACGGCAACGCCGCATGTATCAGAAGAGCGTGTAGTGGCTAGGCTCTCGTGTTTGTGTCCACACGAAGAAGTGGGTCCGAAATTGCTGTCCAGCCAGTACACTACTGCTTCCGCTGCAGCTGAGAGTGCTGTTTTGGGATACGAATCGATGGAACGTTACTGACGTTCTCGTTGTATTGTTGCTTAGCACAGTTGTGTACCTGCAACAACGTAAATGACTGAAATTAAGAGAAAGTGTGCAGCATTTCTATTGGACATAACTCGTCAGTGGAAAACTTCGAACGTCACAGAAGAGGAAACATTATATGTCGGCGAGCGTACACCAGAGGGAGCGGAATCTTTCGTTTGCGACCAAGTGCATCCAAAAGAGTCAACGTCTTCGATATCATCGCCAGAAGAGACCTCAAGTGATAGAAATGACGAAAGGAGGAAAGAGTAGTGTTTTACTCAAGAAACGAGAAAATCATCAAATACTGCCGAAGTCGACTCAAAAATTTGCACATCGCATGACGTCTGCAATAAAAATCGGATTTCGGACTAGATGTCCTGTATTGTGTACGTTTTGTCAATGGAAACGGCTGCGGAAAAGTGGAAAGTCCAAATGGTTCAAATGGCTCTGAGCACTATGGCACTTAACATCTGAGGTCATCAGTCCCCTAGAACTTAGAACTACTTAAACCTAACTAACCTAAGGACATCACACACATCCATGCCCGAGGCAGGATTCGAACCTGCGACTGTAGCGGTGGCGTGGTTCCAGACTGCAGCTTCTAGAACCGCTCGGCCACACCGGCTGGCAGTTAATGTCCATAAAAGAGAAGTACAAACATATTATAATGCATGTGATGGAGACCTTCAAACAGCCACGCCAGGAGAGTCGATGTGTCCACGAAGTAGACATCAAGTTGCGGGAAATTTTTTTTAAAAAAGGCAGTTGAATTTCCCAAGCTTAGACGCAAGTGACTGTTGGGTCTTGCGCTGGAAGCATAAAAACAATAATGTAAGTAGTAAAGTCGAAGATTTTGTAACAATTAAAACGTAGCAGTACTGAAACGATATCTAAAAAACGGTAGAGGACTGGCAACAAGCTACTCGTGCACTCATGGCAGCCTATACGGGAGCAGATATCTACAATGCCGACGAAAGTGGATTCAGTAAGGAGATGATTGTGGGCCGCACTCTTCCAGCTAGGGGTTCTACAGAGGAGTTGTACACTCCATGCACGCAAGAGCCTATACATTCACATTTGCTCCATTACTTTCACAAACAGGTGAACTTGCCCCAAAACTGTTTGTAGCCCTCCAAGAGCCTCGTTCTTTGAGTGGTCATATACGTCGGTCCATATTCACAGCACCAGATTTAATCGTCCTACTTCACTCCTCCGGCAAAATAGCCAAAGAGATCTTGAGGACATTTCTACAAGGAGCGGTAGTGGAAAAAATCAGTGGAGAGAAACTTTAACTAAAACGGGATTCTTTCAGGCCCTACAAAGACGGCAGTGTTCTTCGCGACCTGCACGTACAAAATAACCTGATAGAAGAGAAAATTACAGTTCACATAATTCCAGCAAACACGATCGCCTTTTATCAACAGCTTAATCTTTATTTCGTCAGAACGTACTCTCAGATCTTCCTCGAGATTTATTGGATGAGATTAATCTACAACACTGAGATGATCTTCTTAAACTTCAATACTCCACATACAATCAGTTGTATTCTACACGTGTCTATGATTCTCGTCGTCATGGCTGGATAATGGATAAACTCGTTGCTAAGCCCAGACCCTTTGAAACTTCTATTTCATATACAAGCTTCCACACTGCAATCCACATGTTGGGTGCACAGATATGGGAGTCATCAAATGTACTTGGTGTACGAAAGTGATTTTCTTGACACACTTCTTTGTACGCAACCATTAATTTCAAAGCTTTGTTCCTGAATGAACAAAGCTGTGCGCGTATGGTGGTGTTTATATTGATTCCTGAACGTTATGCCGGCCGCGGTGGTCTCGCGGTTCTAGGCGCGCAGTCCGGAACCCCGCGACTGCTACGGTCGCAGGTTCGAATCCTGCCTCGGGCATGGATGTGTGTGCTGTCCTTAGGTTAGTTAGGTTTAAGTAGTTCTAAGTTCTAT
This sequence comes from Schistocerca americana, assembly GCF_021461395.2. Classification (NCBI taxonomy): domain Eukaryota; kingdom Metazoa; phylum Arthropoda; class Insecta; order Orthoptera; family Acrididae; genus Schistocerca; species Schistocerca americana. Next base: position 294,450,751 of record NC_060130.1, read on the forward strand.
GGGACTGATGACCTCAGATGTTAAGTCCCATAGTGCTCAGAGCCACTTGAACCATTTGAACCTGAACGTTATGTACTTGTTCTTATTATTGTTCAAATGTGTGTGAAATCGTATGGGACTTAACTGCTAAGGTCATCAGTCCATAAGGTTACACACTACTTAACCTAAATTAAGCTAAGGACAAACACACACACCCATGTCCGAGGGAGGCCTCGAACCTCCGCCAGGACCAGCCGCACAGTCCATGACTGCAGCGCCTTATTATTGTTATTAGTACTATTATTTCTATTACACTTATTATTATTATTATTATTGTTATTATTATTATTATTATCATAATCAATACTTCTGCATGTGTGATGCAATTGATTATTTGTTCTAGTGTTCAGATTTTCATTATTCTGTGAAACTACAGATGCACTAGATAGCTTCCTTATTTTGAAATAAACGAAGCGAAAGCGTACTACCAATAGAGCATTGATATATACTCGAAACACTCCTTTTAGATGTCAGGAATGTGTTAGTAATAGAGCAACAGGGACATCACCTCACTCTGCATTTTTGCCAAATTTATTCATGATAGCGGAACAAGATAGCGGCCAAAGATGTGGCAACGTCGCACTTACGTCATGGAAGGAAGTTTAAATTTTGGCGGGAAAACAGATCAATTGGGCTACCTCTACTAACCTAACTCCACCTCCCTCCCTACACACTCCTTGAAATGCGGGAAATTTAAAAAAAAAAAAATTGTGGCAACTTCAAATTTATTAGTGGGAATATCGAATTTTATGGTTCACCTTGAAGTCCAGAGACCAAATGACCAAGTTGACAACACCACCATGAGAGGGCGCTGTTGGCAGTCCCCCACCTCCCTACTCATTCCCCACACCTACACCTTATCTGGAAATTGGCGGTAAATTCTGCGTCGGGCTGCTGGACTGGGAGTATCTCACAACGGTAGGCTAGTATGCGTGCATAAGGTATTGTTTAAACAATTTGTTTAAGAATATTCTTTATTTATTTCTGAAATCGCAATACATTTCGAAATTTGCGCTGGTGTATATACAATTTAGACGATGTTAAACAATTACGGTACTTTTTTTATTCCGATAGTGAAAGAAACAGCGTAATTACACTGTCATAGATCGCGCTAAACATGTATGAAAAACTCTCTCACGCGCGCTTCATGCACCAGACCCGCGGGCTCTGGAAGAAGCCATGCGCTGGTCGCTCCACATCGGCCACCAGCAACCGTATGGCCCCGCTAAGCACTTTCTGTCGCGCGGGGAAATACCTCAGCCTTCCTCCTGATTCCTGGCACACTTTCATTCTTTATGTCGTTGAACACGAACTGCTCCTGGAGTTATCAAATCTCGTATTTAAGCAATGTACGGAATACTGTCACATACATATCTTGAAGATGTCGAAAAACTCTGCAAATGTTGCTACAGAAGATGTGCCACAGGAAACATTAATTAAATAATTCGCTTAACGAACTGAATATACGGGTGATCAGAAAGTCCGTATAAATTTGAAAACTTAATAAACCACGGAATAATGTAGGTAGAGAGGTAAAAATTTACACACATGCTTGGAATGAGATGGGATTTTATTAGAACTAAAAAAAAAAAAACGACAAAGTATTGCTAGACGCGTGAAAGATCCCTTGCGCGCGTCGTTTGGTGATGATCGTGTGCTCAGCCGCCATTTTCGTCATGCTTGGCCTCCCAGGTTTCCAGACCTCAGTCCGTGCGATTATTTGCTTTGAGGTTACCTGAAGTCGCAAGTGTATCGTGATCGACCGACATCTCTAGGGATGCTGACAGACAACATCGGACGCCAGTGCCTCACCATAACTCCGGACATGCTTTACAGTACTGTTCACAACATTATTCCTCGACTACAGCTATTGTTGAGGAATGATGGTGGACATATTGAGCATTTCCTGTGAAGAACATCATCTTTGCTTTGTCTTAATTTGTTATGCTAATTATTGCTATTCTGATCAGATGAAGCGCCATCTGTCGGACATTTTTTGAACTTTTGTATTTTCTTGGTTCTAACAAAATCCCATGTCATTCCAAGCATGTGTGCCAATTTGTACCTCTCAATCTACATTGTTCCGTGATTTATTCAGTTTTCAAATTTATACTGACTTCTTGATCACCCGGTAAATCACAAAAATATTACTCGAAACACACTTGTACACAAAGCACTGTGATTAGCTGTAATAGTAGCTGCGACCATGTCCATGCTCTGGAGTTGCATGAATAATTACTTTCTAAACTATGTCAACAAGAAATATTCGTCAATCGTGAATTAATTTATCGATCCCGTAATCGACGTCAGCTGCAGTATCTGATTTTACACGCCAGAACGACGATATTTGGAAGTCGAAATAAATATCTGTGTAACTCTAAATAGGAGGCTCACCGCTTTTCGAGTTTTAGCTACTTATCTGAAGGCACTGCCAGAGAGAGAAAAAATACTGAATCCCACAGCTGCTGCGGTGTTCATCACTTTCTGAAAAGCTGAGTGGGCTTAGTTTATATTTGCTGCTGGAATCAGGGATGTTACGGTTCTTGCTTTTTATTTTCCTTGATTTTCGAAGCAACTGGTGTCCAAGCACAGACTAAAAAATCAGAATAATTAAGTGTGTAAAGAAGTTCATGACATATTTCGAAAGCCACAACAGGTCGTAAGAAAAAAAAAAATCACAGAATTCGAAGCACTGTCTTACAGGCAAGAAAAATGGCTGGAATTTTGGGTGAATTTTCTTTGTCCTACAACTGCTGGTCTGGGGATGCCCTAAAGCCACAATGGCGGGTATGGGACAGCATCCCACCTGTAAAAACCAGAGTAGGATGGTCTGCTTGGTCTTGTCTCGGAACACTCGAACAAAGAAGACATCACGTGACTCTCAGAGCTCTCCGTAGATACCTTGCCTGGGACGTCATGGAACTTCCTGTGAATGGAGCATTCTGATTGGTTCTTATTGAATTTACCCGCCAAACTGCTGCTGCCGATTTGGGAGCGCTTTCCACCACTTTCTTCGCATGGGCAAATTACTAGACTTTCAGCGGCAAACTATGTTTTACAGATCGAAAAACATACGGCAGTCATATTGCACTGACAGTTAAACCCTGAAAGAGTGGTCTACAGTTCTTGAAATACGGAAACTTTCGCCAAAGTCACCCCCTCAATCACACTGCTCTGCTAGTGTCGAGGAAAGCTTGAATTTTTCGGCGTGAAACTTATCTCCAACCAGGGTATGTCACCGCAAACGATTGTGTCACCATACCATATCGATGTAATAAACACAGTTCGTATCCAGCACCATACAAAATCATCACTTCTGCATCCTACATTTAGGTATCGACTACCAGTCTTGCGGAGTGTAACACTGTTAATTCTCTAATGCAGGACATACATGTCCAACATCTGACATGCATCCACTAGTCTTACTTAAATATCGATAGTTGTCACTGCCGGTAGTATCGGCTGTATTTTTTATACCTGTCGATGTATCAATTAAATATCGATTGTTGTTTGCAGGTGTTTCAAATAAAAGATAGCTTTCTAAGAATTTTTATTGCTGCATCACAGCGATTGTGTACTCGACGACGAACCTGGGTGTACGAATTGCAAAACGTCATTTTTTGGATGAATCCAGGTTCTGTTTACAGCATCATGATGGTCGCATCCATGTTTGGCGACATCGCGGTGAACACACATTGGAAGCGTGTATTCGTCATCGCCATACTAGCGTATCACCCGGCGTGATGGTATAGGGTGTCATTGGTTACACGTCTCGGTCACCTCTTGTTCACATTGACGGCACTTTGAACAGTGGACGTTACATTTCAGATGTGTTAACGACACGTGGCTCTACCCTTCATTCGATCCCTGCGAAACCCTACATTTCAGCAGGATAATGTACGACCTCATGTTGCAGGTCCTGTACGGGCCTTTCTGGATACAGAAAACGTTCGACTGCTGCCCTGGCCAGCACATTCTCCAGATCTCTCACCAATTGAAAACGTCTGGTCAATGGTAGACGAGCAACTGGCTCGTCACAATACGCCAGTCACTACTCTTGATGAACTGTGGTATCGTGTTGAAGCTGCATGGGCAGCTGTACCTGTACACGCCATCCAAGCTGTGTTTGACTCAATGCCCAGGAGTATCAAGGCCGTTATTGCGGCCAGAGGTGGTTGTTCTGGTTACTGATTTCTCAGGATCTATGCACCCAAATTGCGTGAAAATGTAATCACATGGTAGTTCTAGTATAATATATTTGTCCAATGAAGACCCGTTTATCATCTGCATTTCTTCTTGGTGTAGCATTTTTATGGCCAGTAGTGTATAACAGCCATATTTACGCCTGTGTTCACTGCTACAGGTACCTAAGCTCACAATTTTGAAGATGAAAATCAGTATAATGCGCATTTACATATCCATGTTATTTACGTATGTAGTTTTTACCCTAAGTATCTGATCGGTACGAGATACGTACGACCGTGAGTTGTCATCAGTGGAAGACAAACAAGAAAATTCTCTCTTCACGACCCCTCCCCCACAGCGACCAATCCATTAACGACACAGTTTATAAACAATTTAGACTGACCAAGCGCCACCATATTTGTTGTTGATTAAATACATCCATACAATCTACTTTCCCTCTGCACTCCAAAGACAATGGAGGTAATAGCAACCGACAATTTTTCAGGTGCCAATGCAAAAATAATTTCATTATAAACGACAGGATTATCGATAGTTAAACCAGACTACCGATAGTGACGATAGTGCAGATACTATTGATTAATCGACATTTTATCGATGTTAAGCCGCGCGAGTTTAGTCGAGCGGTCTCGGGCGCTGCAGTCATGGACTGTGCGGCTGGTCCCAGCGGAAGTTCGAATCTTCCCTCGGGCATGGGTGTGTGTGTTTGTCCTTAGGATAATTTAGGTTAAGTAGTGTGTAAGCTTAGGGACTGATGACCTTAGCAGTTAAGTCCCATAAGATTTCACACGCATTTGAGCATTTGCATCGATGTTAAAGTAACACTAGCATCTACCTTGAAAGTGTTCTTTCCCACTGATTTCGGTGACAATCTTTTAAGAGGAGAAAACAACTTCCTTCTACAGTAGTGAAAAAAAAACATAGATTCTTTGTGACGCATGCACAATATAGCTCACGCATATTGTTCACATCCGATCATGGTTGAGAAATTATACTATGCTCGCATCAGTCCTATAAAATGATCGATAGCAATAGTGAATAGCCGACAGCTGTGGACGAGCGGTTCTAGGCACTTCAGTCCGGGACCGCGCTGCTGGTACGGTCGCAGGTTCGAATCCTGCTCGGGCATGGATGTGTGTGATGTCCTTAGGTTAGTTAGGTTTAAGTAGTTCTAAGTCTAGCGGACTGATGACCTCAGATGTTAAGTCTCATAGTGCTTAGAGCCATTTGAACCGTTTGAATAGAGAATAATACTTTCAAGGAAACAAACAAACGCATAGCAGCAGCGTTTGACATGTGAACTTAGATTCCATGCTTCTCTAACTCCGGTAACAGAACGCAGTCTCTTCCATACACAACATCTGTCAAGGCAATGTATGCGCAGGAGTTGGAGTACCTCACAAACACCTGCAACTAACATGTTTCATCACGCACACGTTGGGTGTCCTCTGCTGACTGTAGTATGGAGAGGTTTTCTGTTAACGACCACATATAGATAATGCTCTAAGCCACACACAGAACTCACAGTTGTATACTAGTTGAACAAAGGTTATATCACACAACTGATACACTCCGAGAGAAAAACCGAAAGAAATGGTTAAATGCGCGATTAATGACCTGCAGCAACATCTCCCTCTCTCTAGAATGCATCATCAGTCTACTGTTAAATCATATCTCATTACAACCCCATCTCAAGCGATCGCTCCATCGCTGTCATCCTTTAACGCAGATCCAAGTCAGTTTAGAGGCAGATGGTTCTCTTTTCCAGGAAAGCATCAATGACAGCAGTCAGCTTGCTTGTATCACTATTTCCTCAACAGACATACAGTAGAATGTTTTTAAAAAAACCATACAGCAACTGTTCTGTAAGGTTTTTGATAGCTGACACCTCATGGTTGTGATTGGTGGAGTGTAAAGAGAAGCGCATAGTAAATACTGTTTATTAGAGTTTAAAACACCTAAACAGTCCTGCACAGAGTCAAACACACAATCCATTTTGTAATTGTATATTGCATTTCCCCAGCTGACAACACAACGCTCTTTACCTAAGGACACTTTATAAAAATCTATAAGATGGTTGCTGCTAACTTTGGGGTCACACCTGGGTTTGTGATACGACATATGTAAATTTATTATTCTTGTACATTTGTTATGACTTCAATCTAGCGTTGCATTTTTAGTGATTCGTCACATAGCACATCATCCACTGTATGTGATCATTATCACTCAACCATCAACCGCCCTTGCCTATAACCCAGTGTATGTATCGCAGAACCTCTGTTACACTGCCTATATGGCATCGAGATAGAATGCGTTCCAAATACTGTTTGTTAGATTCAGAAATATCTAGCGGCGGCATGAGGACGCTGCAAGTATCAGCTTAGTACCACGTTCCTTAGCAGAATCACTTTCTAAATTCTGTGAGAATGGTGATTTTATTGCGAGTTTACATCGCCAGCGACATGCACCCACGTGAGACAGCACATACCAAGAGGCCCCTGGGAAGGCCTGCTTTGAGCTTAGACATTGCGTCAAGCGTGACATGAACTCTTTTAATATCGACTCTTAACAAATGGGAGAAGCTCGCTGAAGACCTCAGCAGATGGAGGGAACCTCTCAAAAATTGTAGTAAGCCTTTTATATGTAGTGGCTCTAACGTTAATTTACTGTGCAAGCTATTGCTGTGTGTAGATCAGTTTCAATATTTATGAGGTGGTGGTCTTATCATTGGCAAGTGTTCTGCGAAAGTAGAATGCGAGCTATCACTCTTTAGATATCTCATGTAGTCTATGTGCTTGTTTGTAAATTCCTGCATGTTTGTCCTGTGTATTGGGGTTGAAAAGAGTTGGTATATTCCTGAATTGCCCTGGAGTTCTTAGATTTTTGTATTGTGTTCTTTGTTATGTGTGCTATTGGGAGCCTTTGCTTCTTCTTCATTATACTTCCAATTCTATTTACCACTTTATGTTATGTTAATGTGTGCCATTTGTTTATTTTTCGTATGTGATGTGGTCTGCTGTATTGTCTATATTCTCCGCCTCTGTATTTTTCAGTCACTGTAGTTGTGTACTTATGTGAGTGGCCACTTTGATTACATATCATTTCTTTTATTTTGTGACTGTGTTTGTTTTCATATTGTCTGTTTTGTATTATTTTTCAGAAGAAAATTGATTATCTTTAGCTTCTGTGTGTAGTTTTCAGGTATAAGATTTGTTCTGTTTAACCTGTGGAACATTTGTGTGAAACTTGTATTTTTATATGTAGTTGGATGGCTGGATATGTTATGGATAACAGTGCTAGTGGTTGTGGGTTTTCTGTAGTTAAGAAGTTCATGTTTGTAGAGTCTTGTACTGCAAGGAAGCAAGGGAGAGGATGTTGTTATGGGTGGCTGGTATTCTCTTTCTATAGCACAAATGCACACGTGGATTAATACAGTTCTTTATTTAAATGGACATTTACTTAACTTGAATAGAGTCCATGTTCTGTAGTACAAGCTCTTCAGTAATAGTCCTATTGCAGGCAATATCGGTAATGTTGCTACTAAAAACTTTAGTCTCGCTGTAGTCACTAATCTGGACGCTATGTGTTGTCGTAACCTGCGATGAGCCCACTCTGCGAAAGTACTGACAGACACCAAACTGGAAGAGGGAGCCAGTGAGTCAATGAGTGAGGCCCTACAGTCGGTGGCGGTGGCCTAAATACATGCTGTCGAGAGAGCGTTGGCAGCGTGTTGCTTGTCGGTGTGCCTCTGACCTCTCTCGTGATAGGCGTGGTTGATCCAGCGCCTACTAGTCGATCTTTGCTTCATCTTTGCAGACCCGTGTGCTGGCGACAACTTACACTAGCACAATGTTGGTTGTTTTTTCTTTTCACTGTGAAGTCCAGAAAATTCAGTTTCTTTTTTTCTTTAGTTTGCATTGTGATCTGTGTTTGTGGATGTATTGTGTTGATGTTATTGTGTAGCTCTTCTACTCTACTTTGTGTCAGGCAAATTATGCCAGCTATATGTCAGTACCAGTCTGTTATTTTGTACTCTGTTAGTTTCACAGTGTTCTTGAATATCGTGTTCTCTATATGAGCCAAAAAAATGTTAGCTGAGATTTCACTGATGGGACATTCAATGGGTAGCTCATCTTGATGCAATCCCACCTCAGAGCTAAATATATCTCTTTATTCTCTGTACTTTCTACGGTTGCTGTACTTATTAAATATTGTGATGCTTTCCACATCGCAGTTTTACTACCATTCAAGTCACCTTGCCAATAATGAGAACCAGCTGAACAGAAATAAGATGTTCTGAAAGAGATGAGGAGCCTCATAACAACTAAAACGTTCTGAAAATGGCTAAATTTTTAACAGACGTATTAGAAGGAAAATTTTTAAGGAAAATACAAAAAAAGAAAACATAGCTGAAGATCTGTTGAGAGTAACAAAGTGTCAAAATCAGCGTAGAATAGGGGAGAGTGCTTGCAGCGACAAGGTTTAGTCTTTAGAAGAAGAAGATGATGACTCTTTAGCAAAATTCCAACCGGGAAAAAGCTATTAATTATTTTGTGAAGGACTAGAGGCATTTCGTAGCCACTATCTGGGTTCTTGCAGAACTCTTAATAGGTGTTCGGCTCCGTAGTACGTCTGCAGGAACGCTGCCTAAAGTCGACTCATTGTCAGCTGCAGAATCACAGTCGCTGCAGTCATTCTGGGAGAGAGGTCTCCATACCCCAGATAATGGTGTTTTATTCGCGAATGGGTTTCTTTAGAGATATTGTGGAACAGTATAGTAGTTGTCTCCCAGATACCCAGACATTAGGAATTTTCACGTGTTCTACTGTTACATTCAGCATGGCACATGGGAAAATGAACTATTCACTTTATATGAGTAAAATTGTCCCTCCAGTTACGTTTGGTTAGCTGTGCACTGCTAGAAAACTATGCTACTTGTAGTCTTGCTACTCCAAGAGTTCCAGAGTGTTGTATTGTGAACTTGAAAGCTTAGAGATAATGTACGTTTATGTATTCATAAGGGGTTCAGGAGGACTTCTACCCTTATTCCTCCACGAGTTGTAGAAAGACTAGTTCTGTGGGGAAAATGACTTTTTATGACTATAAAAATAGTTATTTTTCAGCACAGTAGGTGAGATGTTTGTGGATCACAGGAAGGTTATTTTGTTTAGAGTACGTTTTAGTGTTCCGCTGTGAAAGTCACTGTGGTCGGCACTCACTTAGTAAATGGGTCAATGTCTCAGCAGTAACGTTATTTACTGTTTTGAGACCACCCAACACTCAGCTTGTATTTTCTTAACTTCTACGGTGGTGCTGAATCAAAGTGTTGTTTCTGTTGCGTTTAAGATATCACTAGGTAACCAGCGGAATGCTCTTGGAAAAAAAGCCATACATTTATTTCGCAGTACTGGGAGCTTCTATTCTAGTGTCTAACATGAAAATAAAACCTTCTATAGAACATGTTTTTTTTATAAACTCACGCAGACTACAAAAAAATTAATAGAGCAAAATGATGTTGAGTACTGCCCCTTTTCACAGTCACCAGCCCATTTTCTTGCAAAGGAGTGACACTGGAAATATATATATATAATTTTGGCGAGACTGTAGTCTGTATTCTTTTTCGGATGTGCTCGTATATCATCGGCACATGTGCATTAGATGCATGAGAACCATGTACTACAAAGAAAGTACACACCCACCCACACCCACACACACCCACACACACACACAGACTTGCACTGAAGTTACCCACTGTGTGTGTTACTTTGCTAAAACTGTTTATTGCGATTATGGGGTAGGTATTCGTGAGTGAATATATGAGCCCGATAGTGTTTTTTTCGTGGTGGCTAGAGGATGGTTACTACAGGATCCAGTAGCATTTATGTGACTACCGTCTATGTTCGATGTCAACGTGCAGTAACCACTGACAGACGGAAGGTTATAGCACTAGCAGTGGGGGGTATATAATGTGAAGAGTGTTGGGGGGGGGGGGGGGGGAGGGGTCCAAAACTATGCAGTCGTTGTCATAATGCGGAGTTGAAGCTATTTATCTGACATCCAAAAGGATACAATCATTCGCTTATGGGCCAGGAGTGGAAGCATTTCCGAAGTGGCTAAGTCTGTAAATTGTTTGTATGCTGCCATGGTTAAAGTACACCGCGCTTGGCAAAATGGAGCTATCCAAAAACACAGGCCATAGATGACAGGGCTGAACGACAGCTGCGGAGCTGTGACGTGCAGTTGTTGAGGAACTGACTGCATAGGTGAACCAAGGGGCTACTAACAGTGTCTCCTCAACGACCATTCAGCAAACGTTGCTGCGTTTGGGCCTCCGCAGCAAGTACCTGGTTCATGCAGTCATGTGTGTGGTTCAAAGAGCTCCAAGATGAGTTTACCATATTCCCCAGCCTAATAAACTCCTCAGATTTAGACCCAATCGAGAATCTGGGGACCACCTCAGTTGGGCTAGTCGCGCCACGGATCCTCACCCAAGAAACCTAGCACAGCTGCCCACAGCAGTGGAGTCGTCTTGGCTCCACATCCCTGTTGGTACCTTCCAGACCCTCATGGACTCTCTTCCTGCTTGTCTCGCAGAGGTCTGAGCTGCAAGAGGTAGTTATTCAGGCGTTAGACAGGTGATCACATAAGCGTGATTGGACAGTGTATGTGTTTCATTACATTAAATAACGTTTGAAACAAAGCATCAGAAATTTCTTATATAACTCAGCGTCACATAAAATTAACTTCACTCACGAACCATGTCGTATTTGTTTCTGACAGCAAGTACGGTCAGCCTTTGAATATGTGCCTTTTCGTTGCTGGGACGTTCTTTGCAGGTGGTTAGGCTGTAAGGCCACGTATATGGATATGAGCAATTGCTCACGCAAATTCCTCTGTGTTAAACGTACCTTGTCACTCCTAGAATTCGTTGCCATTTCCGACACATGTATTCTGTATGCTACTTTGTTGTCTGAAAGTTGTACGAGAAATTTGGAAATTGATATGCGTGAAAATACAAATGCTTTTAGTAAATGTGCTTGGGGGAATAGAGTCCCATAAAATAAACAGTAACGCGTTCTCGCAACGCCACTAATAACTGAGAACCAGATATCAACTTCGCTTTTTAAATGTAACCACACTATTTTTGCCACCAGAATAATAGATCTTGATGAGACAAATTCAGCGATATAACTCGCCTGTAGATCTAACAAGAAATCACGGAGCAGATATAAATTCGATATAGGTATTTCTGTGCAGCTACTGCGGCCATTTTGTGGCTCGCTACCTGGAAGCAGAGTAACAAACTGTGACCAGAACCCAATCCTGAATCTGCACTTGGCACCAACGCATTAGCACAGAGTTCTTGAAGTGTTTGCTTTCTCAGACATTTGAGAAATGCATTTCTGTAAATAATATGCAACTCTTGTCATCAGGGCGTCTTCCTCCATTTACTGTTATCCACTGTGTTGTGTAAATTTCTACAAGTCTCTTACCAGGGACACATTAAAGTCCACTGTTTTCACCCTGTTACCGTCCAATCAACAGTATGAGAAATTAAAAAATACAGCTTTAAAATTGACACTAGAGTCAAAAAGTGGACCATTTTTTAGACATCTGTTGTTATTGTGATGGAGAGGGAGAACAGTCAGGCAAAAAGCTCCTGCCTCAACCCACCAGCCCCTCCCTGGCGGTTCTAAGCGCTACAGTCTGAAACCGCGCGACCGCTACGGTCGCAGGTTCGAATCCTGCCCCAGGCATGGATGTGTGTGATGTCCTTAGGTTAGTTAGGTTTAATTAGTTCTAAGTTCTAGGCGATTGATGACGTCAGAAGTTAAGTCGCATAGTGCTCAGAGCCATTTGAACCATTTGAATCCCTCCCTGGGTGTGTATGCCGATGACGTTGTTACATTTTTCTTCTTTCGTTAATGACGGACTAGAAGCCGACAGCAACTGTCAGATGCAGAAGACTCAAAATGAATCCATGTTTGAAGGCCGCTGAAAAGTTCGCGAAAGGTATATAAAACTAAAATCAGTTGACATGTTGGAGAAAAACATCTTGCTGATCAGCCTAGTCATAAACGCAGGGACGACTGTGGTATACTGCATGGAAGTAGATACAGAAGACATAAAGGAACTCACGAATCATTTTGGGCTTTGTGAAATGTAATTACATAAAGTAGTTTCATTGCACGTTTCGTTCAGAGAAAGTAAGTGGCACTGTGTAGGCCTAGAGGATTAGGTGGAACAGATACGGTCAGAAAAAAACATTTTCTCCATGCATTGAAATGAATGTTCGTTTTGAAAACATTAAACATACCAGTAACAGTCGCCCAGACATGATTCCCCAAACTTCGTCACATAGCAAAATTGAATGGAGGAAGAAACATATAGCTTCATTTTCCACAAATGTGAGACATTGGTTGAGAAACCAAAATACCATTGCGAATGTAATAAAATATTATTCTTCTGAATTAAAACACAAAAATTATTTGTGATAGGTTTTTAGGGTTTTGCAGGGGCAGAGAAATGTAATTCTTTACAACAAGTCTTTGAAATCAACATTTTTATGAAGATTTTACTGTCACCACATGCAGAAAAGAGACACATGCAAAGTATGTGATAAATTTAAAACTTATTACGAGATTTCAAGTGAAGGAAAAAAGGAAACACTTCTGATGGACAGTGAGTAACAGGCTGAAAATTTAGAGGCTTCATATAGAATACACCTATCAAATGATAATGAAATTTAAATATATCATGGGTGACATTGAATACTGGAAAAATTTGGGCCTTGCTAAATGAAAATTCGTTCGTCTTCGTCCACAAATGGGCCAGAGCGCATGATATTGTATCCAGGAGGAAGAAAAATCGCAAGAGGCAAAATTGAAGGATATACAGAAATTTCTTCCATACATACCCCCTGTGTACCAAGCCTGCTGTCCGAATCTAACATCAGAAAATATAGTTAGTGATGATGAAAATGGATAAATAAACATCATCAAATACCGTATCCAGAATATTTCATCTGATTATTGACCGAATTTAAAAATTCGAAGTATTGTCATAAAATAATCATTAAGAGGTATGAGCTTGTGTTAAAAGTTTAACACAGTTAGCCAAGTATTACATTTAGAAACTGTGTGTGTTTTCTTGAGGCAGTGTAACTGATGGTGCACAAATACTCAGACTTTATTCACCCAATATTTGACAATGAGAGTACTTAGCGACTTCCAACAAACTTTACAAACAATTTTAAATCTTTACGAAACTTTTCCCACAGGCACCCACCAAAGAGTGATAAAAGGGAAAAGATTATTGCTTGCTACATTTTCATTTTTCATGCAGCAAAACTTCAGCACCAGGTGGGACATTTTAATTTATTACTTCTTTACCTTCATCTCTATTCGCAATGTAGTTTGCAGACAATGTCAAAATATTCCACAGAATGTAACTTCAAAATTATATCATTGTTCAACAGATAGTTAAGTAGCTATAACATCGTAAACATTAAGATGTGTGTAAAACTAGCTTTTCCTTAAAATGGCATACAGTGAAACTTCTACACAACCGTGACTTTCTACTTCTATACTACTAGCTCTATTGGCACATACTTCACAGATAGTATCTACATATATCACCAAACACACCCGCAAAATTATGTACAACACATAGTTCAGGAGACATGATGTCATAAACATCGAGCTGTGCGAAAAACTAGCCTTTGCATAACTGAAGTGAAAATTACCCTGACTATATTCAACCAGTGTTTCATAATGAGAGCACTTGGTGATTTCCAACAAACTATAGACATAATTTCTAATCTTTCCTCATTTACAAAGTAATCAGACATTTAAAGTTGTTTTGTAGATAGTTGTGTTCAGCACTTTAAAGAATTGCAAGTTTATTGATATTATGACTAGTATGATGAAATGATGATGTGATGCATGCTATTTATATTATTTATAACAAGCAAATGGAAGTATACAATTATGCTTTTATCTAAAGTTGGAATATCAATACGTCACTAACACTTTTTCCCTCAAGTGTCCAAATGAGAAAAATAATCTTTCTGTGAAGTTTCATAGTTCTAAGCACTGATTCCATTGAAGCTAGTAGTAAATCAGGAGGGTCGAATTTTAATCAATAGATTGCTGTTCCTTGATTTTTTCATTATTATTTCTGAATTTTACTTCACCTCAAGCAAATGTATGTTGCTGCAAGCAGTCAAGATTCATGTTTCTCTTGTGTTTCACAGCTTGATTGTCAAATGGCATATCAGTTGAATTGAGGTGGAATTCTCCTCGATTCAGTTTATTCAGTAATTTTGATGTTGTTCCTGTTCTTTCACATAGTATCACATGCCATGATTCCTTGCTTTTGATCTAGGAAAACATATCTGGGACGATGTCAGTTGTTAACGTAAATATCTACTTTGTTTGGATGGAGCACGTTGTTTAAAAGGTAGCTCACTTGCAACTCTTAAAAGCTTTTGTCACTTAAATGCTTTAATGTGGATAATATTCACTGAGAGATGTCTCACGAACTTTATCGACATTGTTCCTAGTTTTTTAGGAAATTTCTCCTCTAGTAACTGCAGAGTGGTTTCTAGACTAAAGAATTCTCAACAATAACACAAAATGCAGCCAGAAAATAATTTTGTAGAAAAATGACGAATCAAAATGCACATTTTCATCTCAATGATTGATAAATTTTAGATCTTGGCATGGTCAGACAGATACTAAAATATCTATGATGTGATAAAGTTTGTTGAATCCCATATATTTCTGTTTTGCTCTAACAAACTAACTTTTGCAAAATTGCTATGGTGTACAAACAATATAGAATGATATCATTTGCTGTAAAGATAACCAAGTCTTGTTTTAGAATCGTCGTGAAAGGTGTCCCTTACCAAATTGTCTTTTGGGTATGGGAGTCAGATCATAAAGCACGTGAGTAAATAGCCAAAAATCACTCATTCTCAATAAAAGTTGTTGCTAAAGCATGCTCCTTTCTCAAAAGTTTAATCACCTCCTATTTTTCGAATTATGAAGATGTAGGACGACTTGAATGGCACGCTACACCTGCTGAAGTAAACTGTTCTAAACTGTTACTTTAAAATTCTGTAGCAATAATCACAATCTGCAATATCAAAAAATATACACTGTCCAGTCACATTAATGTGACCACCAATCAAAATCCTGAATAACCACATTTTGCATTATGGACCACTGCAAGATGTGCAGAAAGAGAGTCAGTGAGGTTCTGGAAGATACCAACATGGGAATGGAACCTGTTGACTCGAGGGCCATGCCCAGTTGCACTAGGGTTGTTGGCTGAGGATCAATGATATGAACAGCCTGTTCGAGGTGCTCCCACAGATTCTTGTTTGAGTGTAAATCCAGGGAGTTTGGTGGCCAGGTCAGTATGGTAAACTCATCCTGGTGCTCTTCAAACTATGCATGTACACTTCAAGCTGTGTGATATGTTGCATTGCCCTGCTGGTAGATACCATCTTGCCAAGGAAAAACAACTTGCATGTAGGGATGATATCCCTTGTACCTTACAGAACTACAAGATCACACAGGTACCACACTCACCCTCTTCTGGCCCGAACCCTTCCTATAATTGTTACAGGGTGTTTGCTTTCAGACATTTGAAACCATACCCCCAATGCCCATCTGTTCAATGGACGTCCAGTTACAGTACTGGTGTACCAATGAGCTGCAGTCACCATGGGTGCATGAGTGAGATGTCCGCTGCAGAGGCCCATACGCAGCAAAGTTCGCTGAATAGTCGTTGAGGAGACACTGTCAGTAGCCGCTTGGTTCATCTGGGTGGCCAGTTGCTCAACAGTTACAGGTCTACTCACCTGTCATCTATGGCCTGCGGTGTACCACAGCTGCCTTGGCGCTGGTTTTAGATTGCGCCGTTTTCCTGTGCACAGTATGCTGTAACTAAAGTGGCAGGCAAAAAATTTACAAACTTGGCTGTTTCAGAAATACTTCCACCCTTGGTCAGTAAGCAAATGATCATGCCCTCTTGGACGTCAGATAAATTGCTACATTTTCACATTATGACAATGACTGCACTATTATCCACATCTGCTTCATACATATGCTTCATACATGCTCCAACGCTACTGTTGCGGCCTGCCATCTGTGAGTCGTTATTGCATGTTGATGTTGAAAATAGGGGGAGGTCACATTAATGAGACTGGACCTTGTATTAGCATTTTTTCCTCTGTGATATGATGAAGTGTAATTTTCGTAACAAAACTGAAATATACCTTGCCTGTGTAGAACAGAATAACAAGGGAATAACACACTAAAGCTCCATTCACACTAGACGCCAAAGGAATGGAACAGCAAGCGATATCACTATCAAATGGTGCATACACACTAGATAGCCCATCAGGACAACTGACTTTCACTTAGCCCAGCCTCGAACGATGAAAGTGAGGATGTAAGATACTATGAGCGATACTAAAGTCCAAAAATATGACAGAATAGGGTATTTCACTGGTTTCTGGAAATAATCATAAAATGTTAATTGTCATTTTATGCTCATAACAAGCTGTTTTTCCTCCTGAACTTCATTATTTAAAAAAAATGAAAAAGATATTCAACTAATTTGTCCACTAAAATGCTCCATTTGAGTAATGTGGTGTCTTTGACATCACTGGCTAGTATGCTGTTCCTACTGTCTTAAAGCTGTGATGTCTGTGAAGTGTCTGGCTAGCACGCTGATTCTTCTGTCTTTAAGCTCATTAACAGTGGTACCTTGTTTCGCAATTTATGTTTCGAAAAATTTACAAATGGTGTGTAGTACCACATTGTACAAATACATCTATAAAAAGTTCTAAAAAATTGTTTTTGAGTGTCCCAAAGAATGAGAAGATGCATAAAATGTGGCTGCAACTCGCTTGTAGAGATCCAAGTGAGATGGTGATCACTATGCGTATTTATTCCCATATGAATTATTTTGATGTAAGGTATCGTCATTTTTAGCAAAATATATAGTGTTCTGGGGTGCTATTACAAATTTGACAAAATAGAGCCTCCTCAAGAGCAAGTTTTTTTTCGTTTCCTTTCCTGTTCTCTTCACTAAATACTACTGTCTTCTTAAGTCCACTTTATTCATAATACAGTTATGTAACAGCTTTAAATTCTGTATGGTATTACATATTGATATCTATTTTCATGTATTAGCTCCATTATACACTTGATCAATTTGTGATAAACCACAAGAATGCTGTTAAGAAAATGTGTTTCGTGTCTGACATAGCTATATTCTGAAGAATCTGAGAATCCATTTAACAATTTCTGACCACATTACTCTTTGCAAACAAGTCATAGAAGACAGCGGTTTGCCAGTTCCAACTGTCTCCAATGAGCCTATTATAGCTGTACGATTTTGGCTAAGAGAACTTACGAAAAATGTAATAAAACCAGCACATTATGATAAATAGAAATCTGGTCCTGCTTAAGCACTTTTAAATCA
The DNA here is from genome assembly GCF_021461395.2 of Schistocerca americana. Lineage (NCBI taxonomy): Eukaryota > Metazoa > Arthropoda > Insecta > Orthoptera > Acrididae > Schistocerca > Schistocerca americana. The sequence continues at coordinate 294,468,493 of NC_060130.1, forward strand.
TAGTGTTGCAGCAGTTAAGTATACAGTAGAGCAAGACACTTTAAGGTTCTGTTCTGTCAACTGTATATTTTGGAGACTCTATTTTCTTTTGGTTTAAATTAATGACTTGAATGAACAGAAAAACTGCAGTGTGTAAAGATGTTGAAGGCAAACACATTAGTCCTCTGCAGCTCCCCGTGAATGTTATTATACTGGCTGAAAACTGAGAAAAGAGGAAATCAGCAGTAGTTCTGGCAACAACAACAGAAGTGTTAACAAGCAGAATTATCTTCTGAATGAAAAAATTGTCACTGTGTTTTATTGAACGTGGTTTCACAAGTTGCTCTGGGAAACCTTTTCATCATAGTCCAAGCAAATAATCCAGGTCCAGATTCCTTCAGCTTTAAGACAATTCTGCGACTTATTGCTGTGTCACAGTATTTCCTCCACAGTCGCCGTCCAGTGCAGTTTTCATGTTTATTATTTCCAGAACATAAAAATCTGAATTGCTTTGGAAGAATGAAGAGACCACAAATGCATCAACTTTCGGAGGGTTTCCACTATCAGCCTTCACAAAATTCTTTGCCATTGTCACTTAAAATTCCTAAATGCGTTTTCCATGACTAAATAACGAAACTGTTTGCAGTTACTTCAAGTAACAATCCTATAAAACACGTATAGCTTTGCCTTATTCCTAGCCTGTGACATCACCAGAGTGTCAACTAGTAACAGAACATTTTCAATCATGTGACCAAATCTTGAAATTTAATGATTTTTAAGCTTTAACTACATAAAACTAACACTTACAATACTGGCCGAAAATGCTGCTTTAATATTATAAATATTCCGAATAACCACAACAATCTGAATAATATTTTTAACACATGAAAGTGGTCTATTACAGAACAGGCAAAGGTTATCAATCACAATACCAAAATTTATATTGGATATCCTTGATAAAGTTTGTACAGTAAACGCCTGTAAAGTGAAACAGTTGGAAAAGCGCAATCCAGACATTTCAAAACATTGACATATATTTTGTAGTGATAATATATTCATACAAACATATCAGATAATGTTTATATGCAGTGCTTTTTTTCTGAAAAAAAAAAGTTTGAGGGTACCCTGACATGGGATATAATGCAGCGAAAATTAGTTATAACTGAAGCATGGGATACCACCCATCTGGTTTTGGCCATGACGTCATCAACATGTCGAAATGCAAAAAAAAATGCTATCGTACTTTTCAGTTGACTTTATAGCTCAAATGAAGCAGGCGATACTGAGAAAGTGGTATCGAACACATCAGTTTACATCACCTCAAATGAAGCATGCAATTTGAGTGTATGCATATCCGTTTAGCACTACCATCGCCCACTATTAGCGGGCAAAGGCATAACATGCTTGTCGAGCTGCCTGCCAGCGATTCAGTTGTTGAGAAGGTGGCCGCAGCTTCGAAATGCTTGAAACAGTCAATGACATCGATTTTCCCACCAAAAACTGCACTGGTATCATTCGTATTGCAATTACCAACACGAAAAAAGAAATGAAAAATTTACGTCCGTGAAATAAATCTTTGGCACTCTTGCAAGTTCTCAACATCGTAAAATAATTGCTTTGTCGGCGAAAAAGTTTAGGAGTACGCATCCCCCAGCGTTCCCCCAGAAAAACAGCACTGTTTATATGGCAAAGCAAAGGTCCTATTTACCTTATTTATTGTGATTTTTTCATTATACGTATCAAATAACGTCAAAAACATCTGTACTTTTTCCTTTCAATAGAGCTGAACTTTTCACCATCAAATTAATGGTTATTATGAAAATTAATGGTTATTAAAGGTTATTATGAAAATTTCTTCATCGGTGTTTGTTCTTATTTTTACAAATTGTAAGCTTTTTTCTACCCAGGTATTGTAAAACCTAAAGGTCGATATACACTAAACAGAACGAAATGAGGCAGAACATAATGTCATAACAGTTCACACTGCATTTCAAATGGCAGCAATCACACAGGCTGTAAACAGAATGTCAGGGTGTCTTGGGAAGAAAGTTTTGGCTTTGACGTTGGTGTGTGGCGGGGGGAGGGGCAATGGTGTCGTCGTCTACTAGTGTCGGAAGATAACGTATTCTCGCAACACTCAACTCATATTATAGCATCGAATTCGTACTTTTTCGTTTTCTTAGCCTTTATTTTATTGTTGTGTTTTGTTTGGTTTCCTTGGTACAATGCAAATGTTCCATGACAACTTTGTTACTTTTTTCGTGTTGTGTTCTTCTGCAAGAGAGACCAGATACCTAGGAGGGAAAGAAAATTTGGATCTACAATACTAGCACTGAGAAAACACCTTCTGTGTATAAATAAGAACATAACATGATGAAGTCCTTTTCGTTAAATAACCGTTTTTAACAATGTAAGCATCAGCTTTATTGAAGCAAAAAAATACAGTTGTTTTAGACATTGTTTTGGACTTAGAAAGAAAAAAAACATGAAATTATAAAATAAACAAGCTCAATGTGACTGTATAATCATTATATATTTCACTGTCTTGAAATGTTGCTCCAGTTTTCAGCAGTTTACCATACAAATTTTATCAAGAACATCCTTGCTTTAGCCATTAACAAATTTTGTCATTGTTAGTTCCTTAATTCTGATATTATATTCTGGCTTTTTAAATCACGCAGGGTATTTCATCACCCAACGTCAGTGTCTGGTGGTGTGCTAAGCAAAGTGACGCTGCTTGGACGTTCCATCTAGTTGGAATATTCCACCATTTGACAGTGACGTCGCCTGCCTTGATGACTGGTGTAAATTGGCTATAAATCAATTTTTGCTTTCATGTATCGGACCTCTCTGGTCAATGAACGTTCAATGGAAAAAATATCCAGTTACTCATGGAACAACTGCACGACATTACGAAAACAAAACAAAAAAATACAATAAAGACTAGGAAGCTTCAAAACCGCTAAATCCACTATGACAACACGTGTGAGTGCAGTGAAAATCGGTTAACTTCCGATGTTAGCCGATGACTCAGTTCCCCACACAAACGTAAACATTGAGTCCTTTGTGATTGCCTCCACTTGAAATACATTGAGGAATGTTTTGACTTTTCATTCCACCCCATCCCATTCCTTCAAGTGTGGATCGACCTTAATATCTATACTGAAAAATAACCAGAAACGTAAAGACAAGTCAGAAACTTGCTACAACTAAAAAACCCTAACTTTGAAGACCTCCTCGAAACGGGACACAAATGCGATTGTGTGTGTGTGTCAAAGGCGTCAACAGCACCCATGTGCCTGAGTGGCGCCGCGTCGTATGCGCCTATAGCACTCAAGGGCAGGACAGATAGAATATGTTTAGATGTTGAGAAAGGTAGACTGGGCCGTGTTAAGATTCTCATAGCAACCCGGAAAGCATCTTAGCACGTCCACAACAGTCAAAGGGTTCATACACATTTTATGTAGACTGTACTAAACGGGTTTAGGCATTAAAATACTATCCACACACTACAACATATGTCTGGAGGAATGGAAAATTATCTGCAATATTCTGGCAAGAGAAATACAAGAAGGAACTTCTCAGCAACGCCAAAATTATGAAGCGCTTCTGTGTCAGCATAAAATTGCGCCGAGTAACTGCACTATGTGCTTAGATTATCATACATAGATTCACCTAAGAAAAATGCTGCCACTATCATGCACTCATTTTTGTCAAATGAATTTGATCACGGGAGTGATTCGTGTATAGATTATAGGCTGAACGTGAGATGATAAGCGTTTATAAAAATGTTGTCGTGACTAAATAAATACAGTGATAAAAATTTGTTGGACCATCAAGTGTACAGTCTGCTTTTGAAAGCATAGGCCTACATCGAAGAGAGATAAGTTCTTTTATACATGTAACGTGTCTTAATAAACTTTTTTATCATAATGGACACTGAGAAGATACAAAGTATGTTGTTTTTTTAATTTTGCGAATTTTATTGCCTATAAATAAATTTGATTCCTTAAGATATTTTTGGTTTTTCGTACATGTTGAAAACTTTTTTTCTGCAAATGCCTTGTTCCTGTTTCTTTTTATTGTTTGTTTACATTCTAAAATATTCAATAACACCGCCAAAATAATCCAAGTATTCGAGGTAAACAAATAAGTAAAGAAGAATGCACCTGATTTACGTCGAAATTCTTGTAATACTCTATACAGCAGTTATGCAGCGTCTTACAGTTGGCCCCTAGTACTTAACGCTGCAAACAAATTGACCAAATATGAGTGACCTATAGACATGGAGGTACAATTACTATTATACCTCCATGTCTATAGGTCAGTATCTCAGAACCTATCGTAAATATGCGGATAATTTACTGTGGTCAAGTTCATCATTGCAGCATTGTATTTGAAGTTCTTTGCACTGCTTCGAGCTTGTAGGCATAAGCTTAGTGTCACGCTATCTTATCTAATACGAAAAATGGCGCAGATATTTCGCAGGGTGAATGTCTTGTGCGCTACTACTACGTGTGAATTTGTGCCAAAATATGAACATTCGGTGGTTGTTACGCTAGACTACGATCCTCAGGGCCTCAGCGCAAAAATTCGGAAAGGTAATCAGTCTTATTTCTCGTTAAATTCTCTTGTACCAAACATCTCATTGTGTGTATCCGACGCGTCTTTTTGAAGAGAAAAGGATAGGAAAAAAGAGCAGGTTTGTTCAGTTATTCACCTAGTTATGCATAAGGACGTTCTTAGTCATCGCAATTCCTTTATTTCTCAAGTAGTCACTGAAACTCATTCTGAGACTTGGATACCGGTACAAACCAAGCAAACTTACTTTTATCGAAATTTCTTAGAAAATTTTGAGATTAAACATTTAAGGCCTTTGTACTGTGGAAAATATTTCGTATGTAAAACTGAACCTTCGGAGCGCATTAGAAATTTCTTTGTTAAAAAGGAAAGTTCTAGTTTGAACAGCGTCGGTTTGAAGTGATCCCTATTGGTCGTGAACAGCTGTAGTGTATAGGTACTAACAATAACGATGACGACATATGATTAACTCTGATTTTTGCGAAGCAGTATTTTGACTGTTGCTTGGTAATACCAGAGGCGAGAAACGTCAGAGCGCGACTTCAGCGACTTGTTTATTGAGTGAACTTTCGTTTCAGATTTTGGATGAAAGAAGTGTAATTGTCAGCACTTTTTCTTTACGTATAAAGTGGCTGATGTTTGGCCTATCCGTATTTTGGATATGCGAGGGATCTCCTGTAGCATAGTTGCAGTTTCATAGTAATGAACCAGCATTCAGAGGAATATTTTGATCTTGTCCATGTCTGAACACCAGGTTGTTCACGGATATTTTCTGAATAGTTTGGTACAAGTGATGTTTGTCTCCTGTTGCTCATTACAGAGTAATTTCTGATTCCCATTTATTTTTGTATCTGTAGTGCAATAAAAATATCTACACAGATAGTGTTGATGGTATACTGTGTGTGTCTCATTTGGAAACAAAGGTGTGCCATTCACTCACGGCGCTTGCTGTTGAAGACGGTAATGCCCACTTTACACCTAATGAATGAGGTGTCCTAATGGTTAGAACACTGGACTCACATTTGGGAGGATGACAGTTGAAATCTGCAAATGGCCGGCCAGATGTCTTCTGTGATTTCCTTAAATCACTCCAGGCAAATGCCCGGATAGTACCATTGAAACAGGGCATTGCCAGTTTCCTTTTCCATCCTTTACAATTGGGTCAAATCTCATAAACAAGAAAAAGCTATGTGTACATGGGTGGGTTACATTTATTGAATTTTGTTGCAGATTAAGATTACTAAATTCTAGCACCGTAAATGACCATGATGTAGCAGAGTTTTCACAGAGAAATGATAACTGTTTGTAAACCTATGACATGTTCCACGTCATGGTCGGTTGTTGTGTGGGTGATATTTGGAAAATGCAGAAACTAAACGAAATTATGAAGCCAGTTCTTGAATGTTACTCTCACTGTTCTTAAAGGAACAGTGTTTGGGCACTAGTATTTATAATACTTTGTAAATGAGCTACCCAGTAACATGCCCTGTAAATCTATGCTTATTGCAGATGATGTAACATTTGTAAGATGTATGCTAACTGTAATTACAAAATTGGGAGTACTGTAAGTTATGTAATACCTAGTTTGAATGTGAAACTTTTGAGTAAAATACGTACAGTTTCCAAAAAAAACTATTGTTTAATTCCTTCTGATTTCCCCCCCACCCCCCTCCATATCAAAATTGTTTTGTGGTGCAAATCTCATGGGGGCCCAAAAATTTTTTTTTGACAGGAAATGTAGTTTTGTATAGGAAAGAAAAATGTGTAGGTATAACTCAAGATAGTCTGTAAATAAATATAACAACTGCAAAGAGTGATATATCAACAATTTGACTGAAGAAAACAATAGTTACGAATGTACAGATACAAATCTATCTAATATATTACCTTCATTGACACATTGTCTCGCTAAATGCCTTGAAAAATGAAAAAAAAGAAATGTATGTAAAAGTGGTTCACACTCTTGAATTCAAAAACTGTTGTAATCTTGATATTGTCCTAGTAGAGTGTGCAAATGCTGAGTGGTGGATATATTAATAAATAAACAGAAACAGGAAACAAACATTGACTTGTGTAAATTATCAAGTCACGTTAAACATGAGGCCCAAAATATATTTTGGTACATGAAAATGGCAGTGTGTGGTTTCTTCTATTTCATATTTAGAGTGAAGCACTTAATGTTTCCTCAGGCTCCCACTATATTTTCAGAAAATTATTTATGAATCTTTCAGAGGTAATACATTATTTGTTACATTAGAATATGTTATTTGTTTTACTCAATAAAGTAGTAGTAATTATATAGTCACTTAAATGTGTTCAGATTTGGTAAAAGTATTTACTGCAAAATAAACTGCCGTAGACCATCAAATATCTGAATGCTGATAAACTTAAACATTGGCTAATTGAAAGCATTCAACAAATTTAAATTTACATGTCCTATAGAAATTCTGCTACATGTCATCATGGTTGATTTCCTATGTTTACATGTGAATCTTCACTTGTGACAGTTCATGCTATTGTACAATCCACGACGACTAAAATGTCACACTTGTAGAAATATTTCGTTTGGTCATTGCTGGCTTTATTTTGTTGTTAATCAGTCGAACATTAAATCTGCAACATATCTTTAGTTCTAAGAGTGTTCATAATGTTATATACTACTTTTCCATTTTGAGACTTGTTGAATAAACTGTATTGATGTGAACGTATTATACTGTTTTATTCTATACTCAAAAAAATTGTAGAGTATTAAAAATTTTGTTATATTTGTGAAAATTTTGAATATTATGTTGTTTAGTCATGAATTTGTCAAAAAAGTTCATACACATGCATACATATGTGCATACATACATACATACATACAGCATTTGTCAGTTTATTCTGACTTTTGAAGCAGTTACTGTTTGAGTGTGCTGTATTTTGACACTAGGGGTAATGGCTACAAATGCTGGTTTGTAAAAATGAAGTACTAACAGAATGTTAGTTTGGTTTTCAAAATGGCTTTTCAACAGAAATTGCTATATATGCTTTCACTGAACAAATATTAAAGGCTTTTGACAACTGAACATCACCCATTGGTTTTTTTTGTGATCATGTGTGAATCATGGAAATCTTCTAGATAGCTTACCTATTGTGGCATGAGTGGTACAGTTCACAAATGGTTAAATATGAATGAAGAAGATTGAAATTAACTATACAGATAGTCTACAAAAACCAACCAACCTAAGTGGGGAAGTATCAAGAACAGTGTCCTACAACGTTTAATCTTGTGTCCCTTATTGTCCCCAATATATATTAATAGCTTGCTGCTCTATATTCATGAGGATGCAAAGTTAGTTCTTTTTGCTGATGATACCAGTACAGTAATCCCACTCAGCAAACAAGAATTAACTAAGAAAACTGTAAATGTCTTTAAAAAAATTAAGTGGTTCTCTGCAAATGGATTCCCACTAAATTTTGAGAAAACACCATATGTACAGATCTGTACCGTAAATGGCATAACACTATTGATAAATAGACTTTGAACACAAGTATGTTGGTAAAACAGAATGTTCACTTTCCAGTTTTGTGCACTGTTAAGAAATTGAATTGGAAGAAACACATTTATGATCTCCTGAATTGTTTGAGTTCAGCTATTTATTATATAAGGGTTATTGCAAATTTTGGTGATAACCGTATCAGTAAATTAGCCTATTGTGCCTGTTGTAATTCACTGCTTTCATATGACGTATTTTGGGATAATTCATCATTGAGAAGGAAAGTATTCATTCCACAAAAGTGTGTAATAGGAATAATAGTTGTAGCCCACTGGAGATCAGCATGCAGATATTTATTTAAGGAATTGGGTATATTCACAGTACCTTCACAATACATATTCACTTAAGAAATTGGGTACTAATAACCCAGCCCAATTCAAAAACAATAGCAAATTGCATAGCTGCAAGACTAGAAGGGAGGATAATAAGCTTTACTATTCTAGTTTAAATCTGACTTTGGCACAGGGGTTGAATTATGCTGCCACAAAAGTCTTTGGTCCTTTACCAAATAGCATTAAAAGTCTGACAGATAGCATTTAGAAAACAAATTAAAATAATTACAGAATGACAACTACTCCTACTGAATAGATGAATTTTTAGGTATTAATTAAAAATTACATAACATAAAGAAACCTTATGTTAAACTGACTTTCCACATTATTACGAGATGTTGTATTCATGATCTATGGAACAAGTATTAATGCAGTGCAGTGTAATGTAGTAATGATAAAGCATCTCCACACATTAAAACCTGTTAAAGGGAGTGTTACTCTTGGAACCTGTTGATTGCATCAATCTTCTGCAATTATACAGTGGAAATTTTAATGATTTGTTTAGAGTTACTTCGCCCTCACATTGAAGAATAATACACAAGTATGTGAAAATTCATTCTCCTCTACTAGGTCCTCCAAAGACAGTTCATTAAGATATGGCAGTGTGGGAACATATAGCCTACATGATCCGTTTAAGAACCAGACATTTTTATATCTTAATTGCACTCCTCTTTGTATGCTGTACATAGAATATTGATATTCTTCTTAACCTCTTCCTGCATAATATGCACGGGGAAAGGTAATACCTCTACCATTTTGGTACTTACCAGTGCTATTTTGTTTTTATCCTTGATCGTAATTTCTATGGCTGTGGAAAGTCATGATACACTGCAATAAATTGAAATAAAACCATTTTTCACAAAGCTTACACAGTGAAAAATCAACACTAACAATGTTTGCCATGTTGTCAGATTTTCTGTCAATCAGAATTTCTGGCACACACATCAAACAGCACTGTACACAGTCAAATTTTGGCAACTGTAGTAAAATTTGACAAATTGTTTGGTCATTTACAAGGGCCTTAAAACACATTTGTGGTACGTGACTGTTGTCATGGTATTCAAAACATGTTTGATCAGTTTCATCTTTTGAAGCAAATGTTTGCCTGCTACATTAAGATTTGTCCTTGAAACTTCTGTAGAAAAGTGTTTTTCTGTTTGTATTCTTGTGTTTTAAATCACTGTGGTTTTTAAAACCTTTTGTTATTATGTGTGCTATCTGAATTCCTCAGTGTGCTTCACTTAAGGAATTTTACTAATCTGTCTTACTTCTTTAGTTCCCTGTAGTGTATTATTGCATTCACCATTCAACAACCTTTTTAATTCTGTCTACATCTAGCATGTCCTTTCACTCTTCAGTATTTTATACAGTGTCATAACTAATAAACACCTGGGCTGATTAAATTAAATCTCAGATCGCTATATGAATCGGATGTATTCAGTATTCATTTTGAATACTTCCTCTTGAAGTTGGATGTGGCAGTTTTGAAGTTTTAGCTTTTATTTGCCTAAATAAATTTACATTAATCTCAACAGGGTGATCAGACATAGGTTGATTACTATCTCTTTTTTTCAATAGTCACAAGTGAGTAACACACTATTAGTTATTTTTGAAATCAATGCGACAGTAACATCTCAAACCTGATAAATTTTTTAGCTGTGATGACAACATTGTTGTTGTTGTTGTTTTTCTGAATTTTATCGCAGATATTCCTTGTGCTTTTGACACTCTTCAATCATCTACATTTGTTTTTTTACATGGGTGGCAGTCAATAAGTTCTGACATGTTTATATCCACTGCTGACTCTTCCCTTAATAATTTACACCCAGTATTGTAACATCAAATTTTCTGTGAAAAATGTTTCTCTAGTATATTCTGGGTATCATTTTGATTTGTATCAACAAAAATATTATTGTCATGGCCTACTTTCTGATAATGTAAAATTATCACCATTTATCTGTCAGCGCATTAATTCATCTGCTTTCCCATCACTTGGTCCCAATGTATTGAAAACTGTTAAAAAAGGCAGAAAAATATTTGAAGCCTATAGTGATATTAGGATGAGGGGTGTTCAGAATAAGATAAGAAACAACACTGTGGGTAACATTGAAGTCTTTATTCAAAAGTAGTTGCCAGAGCCCTGAGCACAGCCAACTCAGTTTTTAATGAGCAGGAGGATTTCCTTCTTACGGATTTCCTGCAGCTGTGACAGGAGCCAGTCATTCATTGTTGTCCTCCAGTTCGTCATTAGAGCTGCTATGCTTCCCCCTGAGATGTTTTTTTTAGCAAACCGATCACATGGAAGTTGGAGGGCTACAGGTCTGCAATACAAAAGCTGCTCCCACTTGAACTTGGCCATTACACACTTTGTGTACATAATCTTGATTTGTTCTTTATTAAATTGGCATGAAGTTGTATGAGGATGTTTGACACTGAAGGCAATTTACATCTCCAAAGTAGGAAACACACCTGGGCTGGTGGAATCTTTTTTTTTCAGTTATGTATTGTCACAGATTGGATTAGCTGCTCTGTTAAGTGAGGTTATTCATTAATATCATAAACTGCTTCCAGGATGTGGAATTAATTTCTGGTCACACATTTCACGTTTGCAGAAATATTATGAGCCTGACACTACTTTTAACAAAGTGGCGTGTACCATGCTAATTCAGCAGCCAGCAAATTTATTGACAGACTGTGTAGTGAGACAGAAGATAAAAATTCCTTGTGAAGTATGTGACAATCTTTGTTCGTTACTTAGTGATTGACATTCTGGTTCACAACTTATATTACTAATTTAACAGAAAATCTTTCATGTCTTTAGGTGAAATCTGCTTGTCAGCTTATACTGTTACTGAGAAATTTGTATGCGTAAATTTCGTATTTGTATTAGGATATGGATAGTGGTAGAGAAAAGTTGCGACACTGTGCTGTTGAGGGTTAAGCTGCACTTTGCTATTGTAATTGTGCTAACATGAGAAACAGAGCCGTTACCTTTATGTTGAGCGCAAATGAAGATAGAAATGGACATTCAGACTTAATGAATACTTGTTTCTTGTAACTGCAAATGAATTAGCTTCTTAGAGATATTGAACCTGCTGACACACCTTCTGATACAACCTATCTATTTTTGCCTATGAAATTGTGAAAATGGCAAACAGAGAACATCCATTGAAATCCAATAAGTGTAAAATTATGGTGATTATCACGATCTTGCATTTGTTGTGTTTAGTAAGTCAATTTAAATTTAACCTAGGCCAATGCTGCAGATCAGTCTCGACACAACCTGTATTTCAGAAAATAATATAAAGTAAAATATTATCAGTTTCCTGTTCTATTGTTGTTTGCACACTGACGTTCAGTATTGGTATGTTCAGCCACTGCAGCTTCTCAATACTAGCTCCATGTTGTGTATCACACAGTATAGAAAGTGCATCATTCATTTTTGTAGAATTCATATAGCACAGCAAACAAAACAGAAGTGCTGACATTCAGTATTGATTTCAGATGTTGCCAAGAGCTGGGGAAAAAAAGTTGGTGAGCATCTTTTAATTTTCTTGTGTTTTGGGCTAAAATATGGGTAGCACTTCTTATCTTCAAAGAAAGCCAGCATTCTGATTTAGTTCTAAGTACCACACTGTACTTTTGATTGGCCAAAGTTTCTGAAGTAATTTAAAAATTTTGCAACTAGATGGGCACACAGCTGCTGTGAATTCCCTGAGAGAAGTCATTTTCCTGCATAGACTGTTTCAGTTTGAAATAATCAGTATTTCATGATTTAGCAATTAGCTAATTTAATCCCTTGGACATTTTAAAGCTACCTCTGTTCCTTTCCTGACATTAATTTTATGCATATAGTGTCATATAATCCACACATCAGTTTGGGGAAGACATGTGGCAGCATCCGTGTGTAATTTCAATGAAAGTGAATTTAAAAGTGCTTCTAAGTCGCATAAGAGATATAGATCCAGTTGGTACTGAATCCTTTCTTGTGCTCATGACGTGTTTTGAGCATAGTCCGTCACCAGATGATCTGGTGACAGGTAAAGAGAAGTGTTAATAATATCGTACAATACAGCCTAACCAAATAATTGAGATTATATAAATCTCAAATGAAATTGATTGTACACAATTTTTGAAGAACATGAATACATACCATCCAAGATCATTACATGCATTGTCAAGTATGCTGAATAACGTCTGTACAAAGGTCAAGCAAAACATGTCATATACAAGAAATAGGCTTAACCAATAGCTGAATACAGTTACATTGTCAAGGCACTGCTAATGGAGCCATAACATAAGCTTGTATTGGTACGGGGCAGCTCTTCTGATAAAGTGTAAAATACAAATATTAATATAAAATAATAAAAGCTCAGTTAGTACTTACGTGCAAGGCCACTCGTATAGTACAGTATAAAAGACGCACCATTTACGTTGTCATATAGAACCATATTTGGTATGATCATGGTTTCAGTAGGGGGCATCACATCCAATGCAAAGTTAATTAAAATAATTATTTTTCAATAAAACAAAGTGAATTCATTTTCACCAGCACAGTACAATACTACACACTTTTGAGCTGGTGGGTGGCATGAATCTTGCATATGATCTGGATCTGTATTACTTATGCAACCTATCAGCATTTGTAAACTCACTTTCATAGTTACTGTTGTTATGGTTGCACACCTCTACCAGGACTTCAGGTCTGTTTTACAACATGTGTAATCTCAGTTTAAATCTTACATGAAACTATTTTAATGTTTTGTATGCAGCTACAGTGACAAAACTCGCATCAAGGTCAAATTTTCTCTTTTTTACGTATGGGCTTGACATATGAGGTAGTTGTGCCCACAACTACAATGGTTACGAGGGTCCATTAAGGACACCGTCAAATGTTTTTTCATCTACAGTGATGGTTCAATTATATGATGCTATATCCGTACAATTTTCCATTGTGATGAAAATAAGAGGTTGCTCTAAAATATTCAAGGGGAGGGGGGAATTAGCTAACAGCTAACTCAAAAAATAGTGATTATTTCAAAATAAAACAACCTACATAGGAAATTCGCAGCAGTTGTGGACCCATACGTACAAGACTCCTTGTCACTTTCATTAATGTCACATGGTACAATTTTTTCAGGGAACTCACCAAGCAAAGTTTCCTAGTAACAAAAGCATATGGTATGAATTATTTGTGATATATATTCAAGAGCCTGTAGAAGCCTGCCTAACCTGTTCTTAGTATATTTATACCTTTGAGATGTGCTGTAAATAATATATTGATTTCAAACAGCATAGTTAATAGTTGAATGAGAAAGTTTCACAAATGTGCCAAATGGGCTGAATACTGCAGCTGACCCTACACTGATCAAATTGGTATGAAGGACATTGTTAAAGTTTGTGTTAGACTTTTTTAATTTCTTAAAAATTCCAGGTTAATCTTTTTTTTAATTACATGGTAGGAAACTTTTGGAAATCAAAATTTCAATGTTGAGTTCTGGTGCAGGACATTTATCATGGCAGCCTGAGGCAAATCATAGCATTAGAAAACCTACTTCAGTTTGTAAATATCATATGTTCTAGGGTTTGGTTTGTGCATAACACGTATCTTTCGATAACAAAAAGTTTTAAGTATTTTTTCATTTATAAACTGTCTTGTATATTTTCAAAGAGTTCTTTTTCTTTTTTTAAAATTTCAGATGAGAGTACTTACGACAGCATTGGTGAATATCCCATTTCGAGGGCAACTGAATGTGCTAGAGTGGGACCACAAGGTTATGTATTCACTTTTGATACAGAGAGCCTCCTATTCAGATTTCAGAGTGTAGCAGGTATGAACTTCTGCATCAATGCAATTTTGTTGCTTACTGCTTCTGTTCTGCCATGTCAGTCCATTTTGTTGACTTAATCCTTTGATTTTATTCTCTCTTTCCTCAGATGCTAGAGTATTTCACGAAGCTGTAAGCAAAGTAAAACTTGGAAAGGATTCGTCAGTTTTTACAGATCGCACGGAAGACTCCTCAGCCATGCAGTATTTCCAGGTGAAATTTTTTTATACCAAATACATTGAACTAACCAGTAGCATTGTGTTAAAGTACTTCTAAGAGTGGCACCGAGCACATAATCTGAATGTTGTGATTTGTGAAGAAACTTTCATAATGGTGGCAGGAACAAATCACTGAAGTTGATGACCAATTCCATGGTTTGTAAAATGCCAGAGGGCATCATTTTTTTTGTAAACAAGATCTTTGTAGAGGTTTTAGAGTAAGTTTGAGTCAGGTGTCTGGCAGTTATCATTTGATAGCCTTATAAAATGATTTTAGCAAATCCTGTGAAATGTGGAAGAAACAGTTTTAAAAACTGATTTGGATGAAATCCATGGGGACTGAGCACAAGCACTGATGATTATTTTATTGTGGTTTAATGAGTATAAGCATGACCATAACACTGAAGATAAAAGCACTGTGGCCATCCAGTTGACCTGTTAAGACAATGGTGTGATATCCTGTCAAGAGGTGGAGTTGGTTATCTTCTTAGGTTTGTTATGAGGAACAGCCTTAATTCGAACTACAGTAAAAGATGTGGAGCACAGTATATATTATCTTTCAGTATACCTTTAATTTATTTTGAATAAACACCGTGGCTTGATCATGAATCTTAATGGATCATGAATCTTAGTGAGCAGACAAATTATGTTGGTACATCTTAATTGTTGCCCATGAAAGTCTAAGGTCATTATTTGAAATGTTAAGCAGTTTCTTGCAATAAGTATACTTGATTATTATTGTGTGAATGCAATCCTGGTGTGCTCATCCCATTTTGTATCACTTTGCAACATTACAACTAAATATTTAATTGATGAGACTTTCAAGCAGCTCACTACTAATGTTATAGTCAAGTATTACAAGGCTTTTTTCTACTTATCCTTATTAACTTCAATTTTTCTACATTTAGAACAAGCTGCCATTCATCACAACAACTAGAAATTTTGTCTAAGTCATCTTTTCTATTCCTACAGTCACTCAATGATGACACCTTCCCATATATCACATTGCCATCAGCAAGTAACCATAAATTGTTCATCAGGTCATTTGTCCCTGGGGCACTTCTGATGATATTATTGTCTGATGAACACTTGATGTCGAGAACTGCATACTGGGTTCTATTACTTCATAATTCGTCGAACTACTCGCATATCTGGGAACCAATCCCATATACTTGTACCTCCGTCAACAGTCTACAGTGGGGCACCATGTCAGATGCTTCCTAGAAATCTAGAAGAATGGAATCTGCCTGTTGCCCCCCATCCATGGTTTGTAAGATGATATGTGAGAAAAGGGCAAACTGAGTTTTGCATGAGCAGTGTTTCCTAAATCCATGCTGACTTGTTGGTAGAAGCTTATCTGTCTCAAGGAAGTTTGTTATATTCTAACTCAGATTGTGTTCAAGAGTTATGTAGCGTACTGACATTAAGGACATTGGTATGCAATTACGTTACTTAGTTCTTTTACCTTGTTTATATATAAAAAAAACAAAGATGATGAGACTTACCAAACAAAAGCGCTGGCAGGTTGATAGATACACAAACACACACACAAAATCTGGTGTGCGGATTGATGTGTGTGTGTGTGTGTGTGTGTGTGTGTGTGTGTGTGTGTGTGCGCGCGCACGCGTATACGCGTATACCTGTCCTTTTTACCCCTTAGGGTAAGTCTTTCCGTTCCCAGGATTGGAATGACTCCTTACCCTCTCCCTTAAAACCCACATCCTTTCGTCTTTCCCTCTCCTTCCCTCTTTCCTGATGAAGCAACGGTTTGTTGCGAAAGCTGGAATTTTGTGTGTATGTTTGTGTTTGTTTGTGTGAGTATCGACCTGGCAGCACTTTTGTTTGGTAAGTCTCATCATCTTTGTTTTTAGATATATTTTTCCCATGTGGAATGTTTCCACACACGCACACACACACACACACACACACACACACACACACATATATATATATATATATATATATATATATATATATATCTAAAAAGAAAGATGATGAAACTTACCAAACAAAAGCGCTGGCAGGTCGATAGACACACAAACAAACACAAACATACACACAAAATTCTAGCTTTCGCAACCAATGGTTGCCTCGTCAGGAAAGAGGGAAGGAGAAGGAAAGACAAAAGGATATGGGTTTTAAGGGAGAGGGTAAGGAGTCATTCCAATCCCGGGAGCGGAAAGACTTACCTTAGGGGGAAAAAAGGACAGGTATACACTCGCACACACACACATATCCATCCACACATACACAGACACAAGCAGACATTTTGTCTGCTTGTGTCTGTGTATGTGTGGATGGATATGTGTGTGTGTGCGAGTGTATACCTGTCCTTTTTTCCCCCTAAGGTAAGTCTTTCCGCTCCCGGGATTGGAATGACTCCTTACCCTCTCCCTTAAAACCCATATCCTTTTGTCTTTCCTTCTCCTTCCCTCTTTCCTGACGAGGCAACCATTGGTTGCGAAAGCTAGAATTTTGTGTGTATGTTTGTGTTTGTTTGTGTGTCTATCGACCTGCCAGCGCTTTTGTTTGGTAAGTTTCATCATCTTTCTTTTTAGATATATTTTTCCCACGTGGAATGTTTCCCTCTATTATATTCATATCATTAATTTGAAGCCAACAACACGTATGTTATTGTTATCGTTATTGTTATTGTCACTGTTACATTTCGAAGTCTTTTCTGTCGTCTTATTTCCTCCTTCTGTTTTTGCCAGCAGTTTCACTTTCTATTCACCTTCTCCCTTTTTTACCGTAATCCAGTATACAATTTTATCCCGTCGATATACACTCAATAATACGTAATAATACGTAAATCACTTCGAAACCATAACAAAAAAAAAAAAAAAAAAAAATTTTTTTTTTCCCGCTTTGCTGCTATAAAATCCACCGTTTCCAGTCCACAAACAGTTCCTTTTAGCTATTAAACAACCCTTTCGGCGGAAAATGTCTGCTTGTGTCTGTGTATGTGTGGATGGATATGTGTGTGTGTGCGAGTGTATACCTGTCCTTTTTTCCCCCTAAGGTAAGTCTTTCCGCTCCCGGGATTGGAATGACTCCTTACCCTCTCCCTTAAAACCCATATCCTTTTGTCTTTCCTTCTCCTTCCCTCTTTCCTGACGAGGCAACCATTGGTTGCGAAAGCTAGAATTTTGTGTGTATGTTTGTGTTTGTTTGTGTGTCTATCGACCTGCCAGCGCTTTTGTTTGGTAAGTTTCATCATCTTTCTTTTTAGATATATTTTTCCCACGTGGAATGTTTCCCTCTATTATATATATATATATATATATATATATATATATATATATATATATAGTTATCTGTGCTTTTTCCAATCGCTTGAGACCTTTTCGCTGGGTGAGAGATTCACTATAAACACAGGCTAAATCAGGGGCCAGATCCGCAGAATACTCTCAGTAAAACTGAATTGGGATTCCATGTGGACCTGGCAACATATATTTTCGGATCTTTCAATTGCTTCTGTGTGCCACAGATGCAAATTTCTATGTCCTTCATGTGGGAGTCTGTAAGACAGTGAAATGATGGTATGTTAGTATGATCCTCCTGCATGAATGATTTCTTAAATATGAAATTTAAAACTTCAGCTTTCCTTTTGCTATCTTCTGTTGTCTCCGTAGACTGCTCGATGAGTGACCGAATGAAGCCTTTGACCCACTTAGTGATTTTATGTACGACCAGAATTGTCTTGGGTTCTCAGCAAGAGCAAGGTATGATGATGGTGGAGGTTGTTATATGCTGTGTGCATTGATCTTCAGACGCTTGAACTTCTACTAACTTTTGCCTGCTGGCATTTGTGCACTATTTTTAACCAAGAGTGCAATATTTTATTTCCTCAGTGTTCCCTGAAACTGATTATTAGACTGTGGTGGGTCCTTTCCATCCTTAATCCACTCACTGGGCACATACATCCCCAGAGTGTGATTTACAGTCTGTTTAAACTTTGCACAGAATCCCTGTATATCTTCCATGCTGGAGCTAAATGATGTCCATTCACTGCTAAGTGAGAGTCTAACAATTGCTTATGCTTTTTTAAGCATAAACACTCTCCTGTCATCGCAATATCATCATGAGCACTAATCCGTGTATCTGAAACTGTCGATAAGGTCAGGCCTGTTTGTAGCTACAAGGTCTAATATATTTCCATTGTGTGTGGGTTGTCTAACTAGTTGTTCAAGGTAGTTTTTCGGAAAACATGTTCCGAAGTGCTTCACAAGACTGTTAGCCCGTGCCACTTGCAGTGAATCCATAGACATTCTAATATCTACACAGTAGGTTAAAGTTGCTTCCAACTAGTATTGAATGACCTGGGTATTTACTTGCTACTGACTGTGGACTTTTTTAATTATACTCAAACTATCGCAGCAGAAATAGGTGGCTGGTAAAACTGTCTAACAATTAACTCGATTTGACCTAGACTTGTTACATTCTTGCAGATGATTTCACTATCACACTCAAATTCTGCTGCATTGGAGACAATATTTTTGTCAACTGCAATGAACTCACACTCCTATGGCATCTAATCTGTCTTTCCTATATACATACCAAGAATCGCTAAATATCTCGGAGCTTTTTACTTTGTGTTTCAGCCAGTTATTAGTCCTGAGAATAATTTGAGCAAAAGAAATTTTCTGGAGGGCCAGAAATTACAAATACTTAAAGAACTCACTGTTAAAATTTCGACAGCCAAAGTGTGTCTACTTTGTATGTGATCTGATATTGCTCCCCACATATTGACTTACAAACATTCAGCAGAGAACCTCAAACTACTGCCTGGCCAAGAAAAAAAGCCTCATATGTACTCTGCAGGTACTCAACTACTCGAGTAGCTGCTTCCTTTGTGTAGTGCTCCTCTTAACTATCAAGGGGAGTCCTACAACTCTGCATGCTATAACACAGGCCCAGAAATCTACAGCCATGACCGTCACAGAATCAGTGAAACCTCTGGTTGAGGTCCCCAACTTGGCTCCAAATCAAAGAACCCTGATAGACCATGGGTGCTCTGTTTGCACCATGCAAGTGAGGCCAGCAGCTTTCACCACTTCCACCAGTTGCCAGAAGAATTTGAGGATGTTCTCAGAACCCAAGTGACAGGCATAATTGGTGATAACATTTGCAACAACTCAATCTTAAGGCACCCTGCACCCTTAACAGCCGTAGGTAGAGACTCCCCCACATCTCAGATACGGCCACCTGGCACACAAACACATAGTGCACGTTGGAATTCTGTCTGGCCCTGGACATTATTTCCCTAAGAGGCTCCACAATGTGCCTAACATTGGAGCTCCCGATAACTAGTAAACCCCCTGCCCCCCTGTATCTGCTCAGACCCTGCTGAAGGAGTGGCCATCTGCCCACTCACAGAGTGAATGTGTGAGGGCAGATGGCGAGTCTGCACATCGACACTTTACGATGAGTGATGTGATTGCATAACAACCCACCACTCACCCTGCAGTGTGTGGATCCCATGTCGGGTATGCAGGAAGGTGCCTTGACGGCAGAGCCTGTGGGTGAAACAAGTGACACCAGAGATGTTCCATGTGACGTGCCAGTTTCTCCGCTGCTGCCACATCCTGAGGCAGCAGTTTGCAGGTGGCTGACATGGTCATAAGTATCTTCAACTGTTTAAGAACTGCAGCCAGCTCCTCTTGCATCTGCACTCAGCAAGTACCTCCTGCTAGTAACTTGAGAATTAAACTATGATTAAAAACCGAAAAAGTCAAATATGTGACTTGATAGTCTCATGGTGCTTCAGCAGTGGATGATCTCAACTGATTGATCTGTGGTTACTGGCTACTGGCCATGCAAAAACAAACGAATGATGATTGCATGAATGTACACATTACCATTACCAAAACACATTACTATGCCTCTCAAACACAAAAATTGCAGTGAATTAAAGAATTAAACTGAGAACACAGAGAAGCTAGATATGCTATTTGTTAGCCTCCTGTTGCTTCATCCATGAAAGTTGATAGCTGAATGTTTTACAGCAAACTAGGAAAATATCTTGGATACATTTTGTGATTTTTAATGTTTTGTAGGAGAGATTACAACTTCCCAGCTATAGATTGGGAGAGTTAAATCATTGCAATAAGGTGCAGGATCATGAATTTGTATGTAATCCTTCTGAATGTCTTTTCTGAAAACAGCTTCTGCAGTTGGAGAATCAGTTTGAGGGGATAATGTCTTGGATATCCTTGTAACTGTAGAGAACTTTCAGTTTGTTGAACATAAGAATGTTATAGCATCAATGAATATATGCATTAAAGGAAATTGAAAAAAAAGGGGAACTATTTCTGCTTAGCAGGTGTTAAAAGTAACAGAATACAAATGATTTGAGCATTCGACATCATTTGGTCACCTCTACAGGCAATTCTGTGGATTAGCATTGTATACAGTTCAAAAGCAACTTACAATATGCTTTGGGCAGGTCTGGCAAGAAATTTTGTGATGAATGCAGAAAACCTAAACAAATCCAAAATTAGTGTTAGAGGGCCATCCAAGAAATGTTAAATGAATTTGAGGGGGAAAAAAATGAGAAGTAGTGTGATAGAAGACTGAAATAATTAATTTGATCTTCCTAAAATGTTCACTGCAAAAGATCCATAACAAGATTCCTTATGTTGTACAAATGCTGAAATTAGAGATATTGAGGTAAGTGATTGTAAAGTAGAAAATTAACTAACATAATTCATCATAGAAAACACATCTTGACACCAGATGATACACCTGTATAATTCTATGAAGATTGTATGAAGAAATTTTTTCTCCTTGTAACGGCAGTTTATTGTAGGTGGTTGGAACAATCGAGGGTAGCAAGTAGCTGGATAAAGGTGCATGTCATTCTTGTTTTCAGGCAGGCAATCTCATGTTTAGGAATCAGCATTAATACCACCATCAATAATGTTGTGAAACTTAGATCACCTTTGAAATCCAGATGGCAGTTGATAATAGTGCCCAGATTAATGGAAGGAATTTGAAGTTGCATGTTACATCCTTGTGAGCAAAGTATGTTCAGATTATCAGACTTGCTTTGTGACTGAATTCAGGACTACTTAGCAGATAGAACTCAATAAGCAAAATAGTAAGATGTAAAGCAATTTTAGGTGTCACTCAAATGAGTGTCAACGCCCCTTTAAATTATGTCAGGTAATGTCTGGAGCTCTGCAAGACTGTGGATCATCCTGTTGCATATGGAGAAGTAATAAAGCTAGAAAATAGTGGCACAGTGCAGGAAAACCAGCAGGGGTTCGATGCATGTGCAGAGGATGGCATTTGACCATCAGCATAAACGAACATTGTGTAGTGTCCTGTCACTAGTTGGCTGTTTGATTGCTGGACTGTTCCTAACCCTGCTGGCCATAGTCACAAAATCTTCCAGCTCCCTGAAGATATCTTCTGCTTTCACATCCAGGAACCTGCATTCCCCGACCTCAGCACTTGGTCTGTTCCCTCACCAGTGCTGACCCAGAGTCAAAAGTGTTCCTACAGCAGCATCCTCACACAGTCATCACCAGAACGTGTCAAACACAATGTTGCCCCCCCCCCCCCCCCCCCCCCCCCCCCTACACACACACACACAGACCTGGCTCAAATCAAGTATTCCCACAAGTTCAGTAAATGTAGATGGCTACATCTTTATAAGACAAGACAGATGTAACAGACAAGGGGGTGGCATACGGGGGTGTACATATGCTTTGCTTTATCACCTACTGTACTACACACATTCAACAATAATTAAGATAAACAAGTGAAATATATGTTCATGGAAATGAAATCTCTTAACAGAAAGTGCCTGATATATGTTTTCTATAAACTTCCTAAAGTACACAGGTTTGCCTGCTTCGAAACTGCTAATACAAGTCTTGAATCAACATACGAGCATGTAATTATAGTTGGTGATACAAATTTTTTTTATTCAAATTAAGTTGATGCTTCCTTCTTCAAATGTATTGCTACCTCAGCTTGCCCCTACCCATCATACGAAGAGTAGTCACACTCTCGTAGATCTATTTGCAACGAAATCCCCAGAGTAATTTGTACCTCTCAAATATCTGCACCTGGCATCTCTGCCCAGGACATAATTTTCATGATGTACTTGCTAGAACGCCCCAGGTAGAAACAACAACTACATACCTGGACTTCAAACACATTAATTTATGTCAGCTTGCAGCTAAGGTGCAAGAAATAGTTTCAGGGACGTCTTCTAATCCTGTCTCAGAGATAAACAAAAAAAAAAAAAAAAAAAAAAAAAAATTCATGGATTTACTAACATACGTAATCAGTTGTATGACAAATCTGCTTGTCTAAATACTGGAAAAATAAGTTGGAAACCTGCATCTTGACTAACTGAAGAACTAAAACAACTGAGTCCCAAATTCTGCACATTGGACATACCAAGTGCAACATCATATTGCTTACAAGTACAAGTACAAGCAGAAGCAGAACACACAGTCAAGCTGTGAGAAATGCAAAACTAAGGCATACCCATACACTAACATACAACAACAATAGACCATCTGTCCTGTGGAAAAATCTGTATGGTATTGGTACAGGCAAAGTAAAAGCTGGAAGTGATCCCATTCTCCTAGCCGAAGAACTGAACTGGTGCTTCATATTACCTGCAGCTACAATTGAGCTGCAAACAAAACAGAGACTCATTGATTTCTTCATGGGGTAATAAACTGTAGCAATGAAAAATTCTATCTAAAGCATGTTACCTATAGTACCATCCAAAAAGCAGACATACATATCAGATCAGACCCTAGTGGACATGGCATCCCAGTTCAAATGAAGCAGCCTATTATTGTCCCACTACTTCTCACTATAACAGGTATATTCTGACTCTTTACCACAAGTGTTTCCCCTGAGGCCTGGAAACAGGGACTAGTTAAGCCACTACCTAAAAATGACATTGCCACAGGATCCCCTGACTACTGACCTACTAGCATTCTTCTTACACTGTCCAGGGTTTAGAATATATAGTCCATGACTTGCTAACAAATTGCAAACTGCAAACAACATACTAGATGAATACGAATCAACTTTTGGTAAACATTGCAGCACTGTATTAATAAAGGTAACAGATGACCTGAAGCTTGCGATCGATGCAGGAGAGGTGACTACCACGTGCTTCTTGGACTTCAGCAAAGTGTTCGACATAGTAGAGTTCGATATTTTAATTGCCAAACTTAGCAGGCTAAATTTCTCGAAAAGCGCAATGTTGTGGTTTTACTTATATCTGACATATCTCCAGCAGTGCATTGTGTCCGTGTTGGTCACCCTATAATAACAATGGATGGATATAGTATTTGACTTCCCACAGGGTTCAGTATTAGGCTCGATACACTTTTCATTGTATGTGAGTTAAGTTATCAGTTTTATCCTGGTGCATATAGCACATGTATGCTGATAACTTCAAGCTGTAACTAGTGCAAAGCCAGTGAACCTAAAAACAGCCATTGAGAATCTTGACAGAAACCTGTGTTTGCATTTTCAAAATGGGTGCAGGATATAGGGTTAAACAGGGTGTATACGACCCGGGACAATCGGGAGATCCGGGAGAAACTCGGGAATTTTTTCATCCGGGAGAAAACTGGGAAAAACCTGGGAATTTTTTAGAATTCCAGGAATATTTAATTGTTTTAGTTTTCAGTTAAATTTTTGTAATTTTGACTGGTAAGAACCGATACTCTAACAAAGGATATTACTGTATTCCGCTACTGCAGAATAATACTTCAACAATAAAACATAAACGAGAGAAAAAATGAAAATACAAAGGAAATGCGCCATTTACAACGACACACAGTGCTCTCGCAAGCGTCTGCCAACAGCAGAATGTGTCAAAGGCTTTAGGAAGACCATGCAGTGCTTCATTACAACAATTTGCCTCCTATGAGCGTGAATTCACAGCTGTTTACATTTGATTCATTTTAGCAGTTACGAGCAGGCTCATGCGCATGCGCAGTTGATTCGTGTTTGAGCAGTAGATTCTCCCGCTTCTGCATACAGGAATTTAGCTGTTGGCTGTGCAAGCAGTCACAGCAAGCAGCTAGATGCTACCGGGAAAAGGGGCGCCAAATTCAAATTCTTGAGGAAAAAAAACTTGTTTCACAAAGCGTCTAGCATCCAGCGCACGTTTGTCTATTGATTATTCGCATGATTTTGAAGTGCTTCCCTGTTGGTTTTTGAACATCTTTAAACACAGTTTAAGTCGATTTCTGAATGAATCGTAAGTTGATTTTTGAATGCGTGCATAGTGTACCTGATGTCTATCAGGAGAATCCTCGTTGCATCTATAAATAAACTTTCTGCAGACAAAAGGCAACGGGGCTATACGAGCTGAGCAGAGTAAGGCCGAACGGATTAATGCTAATCGCTGTCTGATTATGCGGTTGATTGGGTTTGCGAATGATTAGCGTTGTTATAATTACTAGCCAAATCCATAGATTCAGACTACCAAAATGGAAATAAATGACTGACAGGAATAACAGGTGAGAAAGATTACGTATTATCTTCTCGGTGTATCCAAGAAAAGGAAATTTTGAAGAAAATTTTTTGCCAGATCGCTAGTAAGGACCATTTATACAGTCCCTGGCTAGCAGCCGTTTAAGTTCTATTCTGGAAGTAACATGGAAAAGTGTTGTTTGAACGTGTAACAATGCCTAACCGGAGAATAATCGCGGAATGTTTAAACCGGTGCTTCTGGCAGAGTTAGTGAATGTAATCGGCAAACAAATTTTGACAATGGCAGGAATAGCTACAGAATTGGTGATGACAAGATTGTTTGTTAGAACGAGGAAGGAGAAGAAATTGGGACATCACACAAATTATGGAAGAATAAGACAATTCCAAATTTATGTAAAAATTTCTTAATACTACTTTTCAATCTCATGCTTGAGAAG
The DNA here is from genome assembly GCF_021461395.2 of Schistocerca americana. NCBI lineage: Eukaryota > Metazoa > Arthropoda > Insecta > Orthoptera > Acrididae > Schistocerca > Schistocerca americana. The sequence goes on from NC_060130.1 coordinate 294,493,889, forward strand.
CTGGTGCGTGTGAATGAAATGTGACACTATTTGCTAACATAAAGCTTTTTGCTTGTAGTAGGCCTAATAGGCATTTGGTATTGGTAGTTCGTGAATTATATTCTGTCGCATTATAAAAATTGCCGTTTTTGCCAAAACAGTCTCATTTATTTGGTGTGTGTTACAAAATTGCTGCAATATTAGAAAGGCCTATTTTGTTTTATCTATCAGACAGTGACAAAATATATGTAATTAGATCGAGAAACCACATGAGTCTTGGGTATTATTTGTGTTAACAGCTTTTTCAGTATTCGATAACGACATTTCGATTTTTATTTAGCAAAACGTTTGACGAACTTTGATAAGTTAATAGATTCTTTCACAGAAAGGAAAGCACGCCATGTAAAGCTGTAGCAAGGTTAGAGAGAGAAAAAAATGCTAGGAGCTAAGGATTGAAGAAATGTGTAATTTCTTGCTTATCTCTTGTCTTTATTGGTTTTGTGTATCCTATATTTGATTTTACATCACACAAAACAGCAAGTTATTAGCTGATGGCAATAAAGAGTGCAAATTTTCTGAAGAGTTCTTGTTCTCCCAATTACAAATAATCCCATCCGTTATTAATTGTGAGGGTGTTTTTTTTTTTTTAAAAAAAAAAAGAGGGGCAGGCTGTCAAACCGACCGACTGGGATCAGGAGAGGCACCACAGGACATTTAAATTTCCACTGTCCTGAATACAGTTTGATGGCATCCATTACAAAATATACATGTTTAAATTCCACAGAGCGAAATACAGTGACATGCGATAGAAGAATGCTTTATGAAGAGGCGTGATACTGCACTTTGGCACACTTAAAGACCAAATAACATGTCTTACATTTCCTCGAACACATGTTTTATGTGTGCTACAAGATGAACATATTTTTGAAAATAAGATTTTTTTTTAGTATTGACTCGGTTCGCAAATTAACCTTTAGCACAGAGGCAGTCAATGTATTTAAAACCAAAGGCAGTCAATGTATTTAAAACCAAATGTTTAATTCCTCGGTACTGGCTAGTTTCAACCATTCGCTGCATTTCAAGTGCACATTTTCATCTTCTAGCACGTATGGCATTATGCCATAATAAAGAACCAAAGTGATGTAGTACAGTACTGATGCTCCAAGAAAATTTACATCCCAAAAACGACACTGAAAAGCTTGATATCAAGTTGAGGTCTACTTCATTGGGAATCTGAACATATGAATGTGCACTTTAAGTATGCACTTTAAATGTGCACGTTTTAGTATGGTTCACGAAATTCCGATGCTCTTGGAGTATCCTCTGATGTCTTGTTTCTTTTATGACATAATGTATGATCTTTCAATGTTTTACACATTTGTACATACGGGCTTCCTACGTCATGGTAGCTGCGCAAGTGCACTGTCGCCTGTTATCTGCGCTCTCTGGTAACTGCTGAAATGAACCTGTTTCTAACAGGTCATGGGAAAATATTGTGAATGGTGGTTTGAAAAGCATTACTCTCAAAGTAAATATCCTTTTATGTAAGTTAAACTGTGTGTGGAGAATGTACCGTGACTTTCTTAAATCACAGAGTGTTTGACTCTCATTTAAATATCAACTCTTTGATGATGAGCCATTTAGAAGAATTTTGAACCCTGAAGATCAGACATTTGTCATCATTAAAAATTTTACTTGCACATTTGTGTGATATATCTTGAAGTGTAACACTCGCAAAAAGCTTAGCTTCTCTTGTAGCTTATTAACTTCAGAGACCAGTATTATATGTGAAAGCTTTTCTTTTCTTGTGGCAACATTATGTATATTAATTTAAACTATTAACTTTCCGTGCTTGTGTATTCGTGCTACTTAACAGTGATACTGCTGGCTGACTACGTCACATGTCCTATGCTCTGAATATCTGCTGTCATCAGCTGCCGACGTCACGTGACATGAGCCATGACTGGCTTATAGAAGTGCATTGCAATCTCGATTTCAATGATTTGGAAAGTAACATGCAGTGTTGGGTGGTGGAATTCCTCTGTATACTTTTGTAATACGAAAATACGCAGCGTACATTCTGCTGCACATAAAAGATATTTCCAAAACGTGTCTTTTCCTCTGAATTTCTTTTTCTAATGTGCCGAAAATTCTACGCCGTGTATAAAACCATAATAATTCAGACGATTGATAAGAATGCAAGTGGTACTGGTGGGTTATTCTAGGCTCTTTAGCCACAAATATCTGGAATCCCTACCATCTTTAACCCTAAATGGGACAAATATCAATCTCTCTCCCTCAGCGAAGAGTCTAGGAGTAATAATAGATGAAAATTTTAATCGTACTGAGCACATAACTGCACTGTACAAGAAGGCATTAACACCTCTCTACGCCCAACAAAAATATAAAGATTCTTAGATAACTATGATGTAATAAAGGTACTGTATGTGTGAAACCTGGGTCCGATGTAAGAGGGGCCTGATACCCATTATCACATCAGATTAAGTAAATAAATAAATATTGTGCATAAATAGGCAGAATGATTCATTGTTAAATTTCTCTGTTGACAACATCTGTAATACAAGGTTTGGGGCAAAAATAATTGCAACTAGCTAAAGTTGCAAATTTCACTTTTTTTTTATTCATTTGATGACCAGTTTTGGGCAGGGATCTATTTTTGAACAGATAGCCTGTATACGCTGTAACTTTTAGTTTTCACATTTTTTGCATGGCTTTTGCATTTTTTGGAAATACCGATTTGATTTCTGTTACGATGATTTGAAAATGGGTCCCAGTCCAAAACTAGTCATTGTATGAATAAAAAACAGAGAAATTTGCAGCTTTTGCAAATTTTTCGTTGTACTGATTAACAGAAGTGCTGACCTACAATTATTCCAGCGTGCTATAAGTTCGCAATTGAAACTACTTCCCCCTTGAGCAGTGCACGAACATTAAAGTAGCCATTCTCTGAGGGAGAAATGCAAGAGAATGTCACAGTGAATGGGTCGAAGCCCTCATGAGTAATGCTTTCTATGTCACATGACAGAGCAATGAGCATAGAGTACTACAGGGACACCTTAGTGCTACAAGTACAATGTAGCATTCGGGAGAAACGTCTGAATCTTGTGGACAGGGCTGCAGTGCTGTCATATGGCATGACAATATGAAACCACATAAAGCAGTGTGTGTGTGGCAGCAACTGTGATGCTCCCCTACACCCGGTAGACAGTTTGTGACACTATGACACTGCCAATGCTGTGCAACAACTGATGATCCAACTTAGAAATGGTGTGGCAAAAAGTGACATAAATGGTATTGACACCTCCCACATTGTTGGTAGCATTTGGTGAACATTGTAGGAGACTACTTTGAAGGCATGTAGACCTCATTTCGCCGTGTCAACTGTCTGCTGTTCTGTAATCATTTTGTACCATGAAACCAGTATTGTCCTGTACACTACTGTTCTAAATATGTGTCACTATGTTCGCGTGTTCAGTATCCACACATGTAGTTCTCATCTCATCCTCTCATTTGTATGTCGCATTTTCCAACCAGGTTGGTATCTGCAAGGGGGGGGGGGGGAATAGTTTCAATGACTTTCGCCACAACCATCAGTATTGGGGAGTAACTATTTAGAGTGGCAAAAAGTGGAATGACTGCATAAAACTGGTTGAAGAAAAGTTAAATGCCAGGCTGTGATTCATTGGGAGAATAGTAAATAAACACAATGAACCCATGAAAGAGTAGCTTAAAGTTCATTTGACCAGTTCTTGGACATTGCTCGTCAATTAGGGACCCTTACCATGTCAGATCAGTAGAGGAGATATGAAAGATCCAAAGAAGAGCAGAACATTTCATTACATGTTCATTTAGTATGTGCAATAATGTCAGAGGTGATCATTAAACTCCAGTTGCAGAAACTACAGAGAGGTGGTGCGTATCACAAATAGGTTTACTCGAAAATTTCAGAGTGCATGTTTCAAGAGGCTAGGTAGAATATTACTGTCATCCATAGACAATATTTGAGATGACCATGAATGGAAAATCAGAGTACTTCATTCTTGTACAGGAGCTGACTGATAGTTTTCCTTTCCACGTAACATTTGCAGATGAAATAGTAAAGGGAGCTTGCAGATTAGGTGTAGCTTAGAATTAGGTTATGTTGATCTTTGTGGTACCCTTATTCACAAAAATACACATGGTGTTACCAGATGTTGAGCTGGGTGTTGAAGGTAACTAAGTATCTTGTTTTGGTGGCTATCATACTCCCTACCCTTCCTGTTTGTCACTTTACTGTGGAGTACTGTTATGAAACTTCACTATACTGAACTGATTGTCAAATACCATGATAAGCTGGTGTCCTTTTTACAGCCAGATACGCACTGTGACACAACTCAAAAATGTGATACCTGAGAAAACTCAACCTGAAGAAATAATTATATAAAACTTACATTGAAACAGTATAAACTTCCTTTAAATTTTAAATAAGTGTTGTTGACTATAAGTTTCATTATATTTTTTGTGCACATAGGGCCTCTTCAGAGGCAATTCTCAATGGCATAAAGTAAAGATGCAATTTTTCGACTTGTCATATTTCTTGCTGGGGTGCAATACGTGTAAACCATCCAAAAACTGAATTGTACAACATGCAAAGGATTTACCTATGTTGAGCATTATGGAGATGAGGAGGTACAGAGAGACAAATGAATGGCTAATTGAAACTATAGGAGTTGGAAATACCTGAAATTGCTATTGGCTGGGCATGTAGCCTGATCATCAGACTGATGATAACTGCTTCTCACCTTATGAAATGACTTGGAAGGTTACCTGATGGAAGGTGGGTTGGCAATAAGAAACTGAGAGGATAAGCTTAGCTACATGAAGCTTAAGATTTTGGGGAGAGGTCTGGTTTGTGACAGTTGCATTTGTCATGATCAGTATTATGAATGCTGCTGATTAATCATTGGTGTTTCATTGCAGATACTGTTCCTGGAGTTCTTTTGTGGTTCCTTCAATTTTCATTCCTGTTATGATTCATAATAAAATATTATTTGCTTTCAGTGCAGTTTATTAGGTTAATCATTTAGATGCTGCATTCTCAAAGACGAAAAAAAACTTGTGATTCTTTGGTGACCATTCAGCCAGCATTAGTGTTTCTGCTCTTAATTTTTAGCTGTAACAAAAAATTATTTTAAGCTCTGAAATTAGAGTTTAACTTTCATTGTTCAAATTTTTCATTTACAGTTTTATGGATATTTATCCCAACAGCAAAATATGATGCAAGATTACATTAGGACAAGCACATACCAAAGAGCAATTTTGGCAAATTTAGATGATTTCAAAGATAAAGTTGTCTTAGATGTTGGTGCGGGGTCAGGAATTTTGTCATTTTTTGCTATTCAAGCTGGAGCAAGAAAAGTTTATGCAGTTGAGGCAAGCACAATGGCACACCATGCAGAGGTAAGTGGCCATTGCATATCGTACCTCCCCTCCCCTTTTCGCCTATCTCTGACTCTGGTACCTCAGTCAGCTGTGATGCCTCATTTATACTGAACAATGATTTGTTCATTGTTATCAAGAAAAGAAACTGGCAGTGGTTTGCTATACAGTTTTCTGAAAATTGTGTATACATGCTCAATATTGCTGAAAAATTAATTTTTCATTCTGTTATAAATGTTTCAGTCTGTATAAGTTTTGAAGAATGATGTGTGAATCTAATATTTTTTCAAGTAGACATGAAATTACATTTTAACATGATGTTTTGATGAGTGTTATGTGTAAATGGCAACTGGCATAAATTGATTTGCTTAATATTTTCATCTGATAATTTTTTTAGCTATTATCTATTTACTCCATATGTTTCAGACGCTGGTGAATGCAAACAATTTGAAAGGAAAGATAGTAGTAATTGCAGGCAAGGTAGAAGAAATATCTCTTACAGAGAAAGTTGATGTGATTGTTTCAGAACCAATGGGTTACATGTTGTACAACGAAAGAATGTTAGAAACATACCTACATGCTAAAAAGTGGCTTAAGGATGGAGGTAAGCAGTATTTCTTACCGCAGAGGGAAAAATGCATCTTGTTTGTTTTGTGTAATGACATCATTGGGCAAGAATAGATTGCTCAATAATATTGAGATATTTCTGTGAAGACTTGGTAGACTAGGTTGGTTACTGCACATGAGAAAATATTTGATGTGGTGTTATACAGCAATGATCTTAAATTGTAGTAATGTTGTCCATTCTGATTACACTAAATGCCATAATAGATGTTCTGAGACTTAAACATTGATTTTGAGAATTGTTGTAATTGAGGACTCAGTCACTGATAGGTTCTTCCAAAACTTACTAATGATTGGGGAGAGGATGCGGGTACAGAACAGTGTGCATAGTATCATTATTCTACCTAAATTGTGGAAATAAGCAACAATGGACATGGAAAATTACGCAGTGTAAAGGTACCCAGTTAGTATACTCATTGTGCTTGGTGAAGCCTTCTCTTCTCTGTCCAAAATTTATTGCTTGTCCACTTTTAACAAGACCATGTGCCTGTAATGAAATTTAATGTGAAGTTGTTCCTTTGAAAATGGAATATTGGCTTTGTTTCCTTTAGTGACTGCAAACACTGTTGGTTCATTTATAAGAATAAGATGTGATTTTTGCCGTGTCATCAAATAGTTACACTTAAGAAACATTTTGTTTTTAAAAGGTGTTTTTTTACGTCAGTGATATTAAAGTAACCGTAAGTTGAGAGATGACTACCCATCTGTGTTACTAGGCTGTTTCACAAGCAACAGTCCACACTGTGTATGAATCACCGAAAAATGGCAAGACTAGCAGGGATACAGTTGGAAACTAATGCAAGGGCATCCAGCTGCCCCTTCTTGTCTGTGTTCTTAGAGTTGTCTTTGGCCCCAAATGGCCTCAAGCTATTCTGTCCCTTGACATCGTTGTTGCATTTTTAAACTTTACTGTAAGTGTTTCATTTTTCTAACTTTCTAAGCTCAGTAGCTGTCTGTTCATAAAGTCTGCATTTCCTCACCCCGTTTTAGTTGTACTGTGATGACCTTACTGTCCAGCTACAGTTATAGCTCCATGGGTTTTATCTCACTTTCAACTTTGGGACTGAAGCTACTGTTCCATACATTATCAACCACGATGACATTGTCACAGACCCTGGAGTTCTCAATTCTCCATCTGTTGTTTTGTATCTTTTTAAGTCGTTTTCTTGTAAATAGAGGGACTGGTAACGGAGTAGTTTAGTCCCTTTAAATGATGATGACCTATCCATCATCATTGTCATTTGAACACTGCAATACATACATAGGTCTGTTAGTACATGAATGGAAGCTTCTGAAGTTTCCCCTAATATTTGAAAAGTTTCATAGGCACTGACTGTTTTATAATTGAAACTGTCTGAGGGATGGTACACTATGGTTTCATTTTTCCATGTGCAAACACTCTAATCCAGAGGCAGCCAGATCATGCAAAAGTGCATGTGAGCATGATGTGCTGCATGCATGTGGACTGACGTTCGGCCTGTCTCGGATTTGCTCAGTCCTTCTTGGAAGTACTCGGTACAGTGCGACATTTCATTTAGCAGCAAAATGTGACACTTTCTTCCAGCATTTGGTGTGTCATTTTTCAGTTGGCACGACATTCTTCAGTTTGGCAGAGATGAGGTGTCAGTGCTATTTACCCTATGCTATTTGTTCATGATATAGAGGAACTTGACAGGTCCAGTGACTGTTTGCACAAAGAGGCAATATAGTGATCTGTCATGATGAGTCTTTAAAACTAAATTGGAATGAAAGAGAGAATGATGCAAATTCCCAGTATCTATTATGCAGGCACATAACTAATTGACAGATACCACAAATTTGTTATGGGGCGACATTACAACATTGTGCAGAAAGAATTTAAAGATTTAGTGATGGTGAAAGAGCAAACAATTATAGTGATAGACAGATTGGATTCATTGTTCTGTACATAAAGATGCACTTCATGTTAAGTTTATAAGCATAGAGCACATGATGAAATTGGTTGTACAGTTGTAAACTTTCTGAAGCCGCATACATTATCACACTTTCAGCTGCAATAGTTTTCGACTGAATTAAATAGAAAGTATGGAGACTGGAACAGTTTACTGTTTTAGAACCTTCTATTTTTGAATTACTGAAGGATCTTCAGGAACAAAAATTGGAACATCTGAAATCGATTGCAGACCTTGCATTTTTATCATTTTAACCACAAATTATTTTGATGTTTAAAACTCAGTTGAAATTAATCTTTTCTTATGGAATTGCATCAGGTAAACTGAAATATAATGTTTATTTTTAATTTTAATGTGTCATGAGGGCATAAAATGGTGGTTTCAGTGTTAAACCACCATCGTGATATCAGCATTAGTAGACCTATGCATAAAAACTGTCACATTTTTATTTATTGCAAATGAAAATTTTTAGTTATACCATCCACATGTTATACATTCCAGTCGCACAAAAATTCCTTAGAATTCTTCATGTTCAGTCCTCACAAGTGAAAGCACTACTTCTGGTACAGCTGAAAACACACTCTTCCCTTCATCATACATAATCAAACTTTGCGCATGCAACACACCCTTATTGTTTGGGATTGTGCTTGCTCCTACAACAGGCACAGTGTGAAGTGCTCTTCAGGCATGTGTGCTGCTTTATGCTTTATCAGTATGCACTGCCTTTGAGATGTAGGCCTGGAAGTGATTTTTTGAATTATCATGCTTCCTCCTCCCCAGAGAAGGGGGGGGGGGGGGTGAAACATGTGTCCCAATAAAAATCCTGTAGTTACCTCACATAAGAAAGATTTCAGTAACAACTTGGGCAACTGATTGGAAAGTTTATTGTGAACATTTAAATTTTATGTACTGCCACGAGTGAGGTGCTAGAATAATCTGTCTACCATCTTCTGCTTTTGCAGTCAATGGCACATGTTGCCTGAAACATGTCTGCTTTGTCAATGAATACCATGTTTTTAATATAGTCCTTGACAATTTTTGGACAGTTGATCGTAGTTATGCTCCCATCTTCTTTTTTGTTCGCTGTCAATTTTATTGATTTCATGGAATAAACATCACAATAATTTAAAAATTGAATTATATGTAAGAATTTTTCACAATTAGACCACCAGTTATTCAGTAATGTGTTCCGTTTTCAAAGATTCACTACATACATAACCTCTAAATTGAAAATGCTTTTCGACATGGTGGTTTCGATTGAAACCACCAGCATAAATGTAAAATATCATTATTAAAACTTAACACAAAATTAAAATTATCTGATACATTGAAAAAAAAGGATGCACAACAAAGGAATTATCTCTATGGGACAGAAAACAGTAGATGTGACGTACACATACAGATAAACAAATGATTACAATTTCAGAAAAATTAATTAAAGAGAAAGAGCTTCACAATTTGAGCAAGTCAGTGAAGCATTTTTCCATCTCTGGTCCTTATGCAAGCAGTTATTTGGCTCAACATTGACTGATAGTTGTGGGATGTTGTGCCAAATTCTGCCCAATTGGCACATTAGATCATCAAAATCCCAAGCTGGTTGGATGGCCCTGCCCAAATGCTCCAAATGTTCTTTATTGGGAAGAGATCCGGTGACCTTTCTGGTCAACTAGGGTTAGGCAAGCAGTAGATACTCCCATCACATACGATTGGGCATTATATTGCTGAAATGTAAGCCCGGGTTGGCTTAGCATGAACGGCAACAAAACAGGCATGGAATATTGTCAGTGTACCGCTGTGCTGTAAGGTTGCCGTGGATGACAACCAATGGTCCTGCTATGAAATGAAATGACACTCCAGACCACCACTTCTGGTTGTAGGGCTGTGTGACAGATATGGCAGTCTGGTTGGTATCCCACTGCTGTCCAAAACAATTCCAGACACCTCTTTGCTTGTCATCAGAGATCAGTTCAAGGTGGGACTCATCACTGAAGACAACTCTGCTCCAGTCAATGAGGTTCCAGGCTGAAGACGTGTGGAGATGACCCAGACAGTGGTGGGATACCAACCTGACTGTCGCTTACCATATGATACAGCAACCGGGAGTGATGGTCTGGGTTGCCATTTCTTTTTGTAGCAGGACTCCTTTGGTTGTCATCTGAAAGCACCCTTAAATCACAGCTGTGTGTCTACATCTACATCTACATCCATACTCCACAAGCCACCTGACGGTGTGTGGCGGGGGGTACCTTGAGTACCTATATCGGTTCTCCCTTCTATTCCAGTCTCGTATTGTTCGTGAAAAGCAGGATTGTCGGTATGCCTCTGTGTGGGTCTAATCTCTCTGATTTTATCCTCATGGTCTCTTCGCGAGATATACGTAGGAGGGAGCAATATCCTGCTTGACTCCTCGGTGAAGGTATGTTCTCGAAACTTCAACAAAAACCCGTACCGAGCTACTGAGCGTCTCTCCTGCAGAGTCTTCCACTGGAGTTTATCTATCATCTCCGTAACGCTTTCGCGATTACTAAATGGTCCTGTAACGAAGCACGCTGCTCTCCGTTGGATCTTCTCTCTCTTCTATCAACCGTATTTGGTACGGATCCCATACTGCTGAGCAGTATTCAAGCAGTGGGCGAACAAGTGTACTGTAACCTACTTCCTTTGTTTTCGGATTGCATTTCCTTAGGATTCTTCCAATGAATCTGTCTGGCATCTGCTTTACCGACAATCAACTTGATATGGTCATTCCATTTTAAATCACTCCTAATGCGTACTCCCAGATAATTTATGGAATTAACTTCTTCCAGTTGCTGAGCTGCTATATTGTAGCTAAACGATAAAGGATCTTTCTTTCTATATATTCGCAGCACATTACACTTGTCTACATTGAGATTCAATTGCCATTCCCTGCACCATGCGTCAATTCGCTGCAGATCTTCCTGCATTTCAGTACAGTTTTCCATTGTCACAACCTTTCGATATACCACAGCATCATCCGCAAAAGGCCTCAGTGGACTTCCAATGTCGTCCATAACGTGATTTATGTACATTGTGAATAGCAACGGTCCTACGATACTCCCCTGCGGCACACCTGAAATCACTCTTACTTCGGAAGACTTCTCTCCATTGAGAATGACATGCTGCGTTCTGTTATCTAGGAACTCTTCAATTCAATCACACAATTGGCCTGATAGTCCATATGCCCTTACTTTGTTCATTAAACGACTGTGGGGAACTGTATAAACGCCTTGCGGAAGTCGAGAAACACGGCATCTACCTGGGAACCTGTTGCTCTGGCCCTCTGAGTCTCATGGATGAATAGCGCGAGCTGTGTTTCACGCGATTGTCTTTTTCGAAACCCATGCTGAATCCTACAGAGTAGATTTCTAGTCTCCAGAAAAGTCATTATGCTCGAACATAATACATGTTCCAAACTTCAACAACTGATCGACGTTAGAGATATAGGTCTATAGTTCTGCACATTTGTTTGACGTCTCCTCTTGAAAACGGGGATGACCTGTGCCCTTTTCCAATCCTTTGGAATGCTACGTTCTTCTAGAGACCTACGGTACACCGCTGCAAGAAGGTGGGCAAGTTCCTTCGCATACTCTGTGTAAAATCAAACTGGTATCTTATCAGGTCCAGCAGCCTTTCCTCTTTTGAGCGATTTTAATTGTTTCTCTATCCCTCTGTCTTCTATTTTGATATCTACCATTTTGTCATCTGTGCGACAATGTAGAGAAGGAACTACAGTGCAGTCTTCCTCTGTGAAACAGGTTTGGAAAAAGACATTTAGTATTTCGGCCTTTAGTCTATCATCCTCTGTTTCAGTACCATTTTGGTCACAGAGTGTCTGGACATTTTGTTTTGGTCCACCTACCGCTTTGACACAAGACCAAAATTTCTTAGGATTTTCTGCCAAGTCAGTACATAGAACTTTACTTTCAAATTCATTGAACGCCTGTCGCATAGCCCTCCTCACACTACATTTCGCTTCGCGTAATTTTTGTTTGTCTGCAAGGCTTTGGCTATGTTTATGTTTGCTGTGAAGTTCCCTTTGCTTCCGCAACAGTTTTTTAACTCGGTTGTTGTACCACGGTGGCTCTTTTCCATCTCTTACGATCTTGCTTGGCACATACTCATCTAACGCATATTGTACGATGAAATTCTACACCATGTTTTGTTGCCCCTCATGGGAAGCCAGTCTCGGCTTACATTTCAGCAACATAATGCCTGCCCACACACAAGTGTTTCTATTGCTTGTTTTCATATTTGCGAAACCATACTGTGGTCAGCAAGGTCACCATATCTCTCCTCAATTGAGAACATTTGAATCATTGTGGGCAAGGCTCCCCAGCCATCTCGGGATTTTCATGATCTAATGCAGCAATTGGACAGAATGTGAACAAACATGTTATTGACTTACTGAGTTTGTGAACACTCAAGATTTCATAGACCAAGCCAGAGCTCTTGCCACAACTTTGTGTTTAAAGACTATGCCTGAGTATTGGTCAGGCTGTGATTTTCTCAATCTACGAGCTGTCTGTTGCTTGAAAACTGGACACATTGTGTATGAGAACAATTTACAGATGTCTTGCTACCTGTCCCTTTACTTTTGCTGTCTTCTTTTGTCAATTTTTAGAATTCTTTTTATAAAAACATTAGTGAATGTAACAGCTGCCATCTCAAATGAGTGAGCCAATATGATCACATTGACGTAATTTCATGTGTGTACTCATTATGTTTTGCAGTTACCTTTAATTTTGCTACAAATGTATCACTTTGTTCAGTGAGCCAGAAATTTTGGAAGCTTGAATGGAAGAAATTGCTGAGTAACTCCCCTCACAAACTTTTTGAAGGATAATTATACTTTCTGTTATTACTTTAAAATTTGTAATTTATTAAAGAACTATAGTGATGATGAAAAATAAATCTTGAAGCTTGGTCTTTTTATTGTCTGTATTATCCTTGGAGATACGTCAATTACACATGTGCCACGTCAATTAGACATGTGCCAGTAACACTTTAAACAATGGTGTAAATGGCAGGTTTCGTAGGCCCAATAATCTTCAAAACAACTGGCTCCTAAGTGTTGAGAGACCACATTTGGACAGAGAAATACTCTATATATCAGCAACTGATATGCTAGCCCAGACCTATTGCTCTGCCTTCACAACCATGGAACAACCGCGTATTGGAGACTGTTCGTAAGAATAGACGCAACATGCCAGAACTGCAGAGGAAACTGAAACGAGAAACTGAGCTAGTCAACTGACAAAATGATTGCTCTCAAGTATTGCGATAAGAGAAGTGTGAATGTTTGAGCTCATGAAACACAACAAAATCATTGAAACAGAGAAACTTGACAGAAACATTGGGTGGGGGATAAAGATACCCCAATGTATTGTAGATTATAATTGAAGTATACGAGCAGTTGTCTGTTGTGACAAGGTACTGACCTCAACAATATCAGTGTGTAAGGCTGAAATGATACAAGAAACATTTTTTCACATTCTGTATTTGTGCATTTTAAATGCTCATGCTCTCCATGGGTTTATTACAGGGTGAAAAATGGCACACTGAGTTTTCTCTCTCATTTCTTAGGTAAACTGTAAAACAACATGCAACAGAACAAAGAAAAGCTGGTAGAGGGAGGTGCTCTGACAATGAGTATCCCCTTAAGGAAGGCATTTCCGAATGTTACTGTGGGTAAACATTCAAAGAAAAATACGCTAATTCACAGATGCTTGTTTTCCATAAAAGAAAATAGACCAGGAAACCAGATACAAATGGAAACTTGCAGAGTAACATTATGTTTTGCAATCTATTTAGAGACTTAGCGCATATAGAAACTTAACTATCATCTGGACTTTTGAATAAATTCTTTAGGTGGGGGGGGGGGGGGGGGGGGGTTCAAAACCTTCATCAGAAAGAAAAATGGAAACAATAAAATCAGTGTAAGAAGTTTTCGTAGTTCTTTCAGATGTAGTTCACTGGCAGACAGACATGGTGTTAGATGCTTCATTCTATATTCTCTACATAATATAATTCTCAGGTACCTGAAAATTTGCATATGTTTGTAGCAAAATTTGCATCTATCTTTTTCAAATATGCATCTTTCTTTTTTGCCCAATTTTGCAGTTTTCCTTTTTGGCCAAATTTGCATCTTTCTTTCATGACCAAATTTGTATCTGATTTTTTGTTTATAAATGATGAGAAGTGGAAGTTCAAAAGGTTGCCACATTATGTGCCTGAAGGCGCATACTGTAACATAGTACTTTGAAATTCGCTGTTAAGAAAAGGGAAGTAGTTACTGGGGATCTTTGTGAGTGGAGTGTTTGCTTTTGGAAAACTTAAGTTAGGTTGTTTTTAAAATGATCTTCACGTCTTTTCTTCTTGTGGCTATATTTAAGCTTTTGACAAATGATTGTGTTGAGAAGCAGCACCATTTTTCACACTGCTGATTTAAGGTGTTTCATGACATTATTTTTCTTTTCCCTTCAAATTTGCTAATTATAAAAATCTGCCAAGTACCAATATTGATGGTGATGTTTTGTGGGCATTTATATTGGTGCGACCCATACTTAACACTACAGATAGAACTGACGAGGTACATAGCCTATAAATGGTATGTCATGTTGGTAAACTTTTTATTTTGCAAACTTGTTCTTATGCATATTGTAATTAGAAACTGGGCTTCTTTAGACAATATACAATACCAGTAACCAAAAACTGGACATGTTTTCACAGAAAATAAAGCTGTTTCACACTCTCTCTGATAAAATAGTTCATCTAGATACAATTTGCTATAAAACAGCACTTAGAGGGCAACTTCCCATTTCTGCACTTTGAGGCAGATTCACGTCTACATTCACATTTATCTCAGATTGTAAATTTTTTGTCCCCCTAGTAATTACACTACATACATTGTGCGAGTAAAACAAAAGTATTATAGCTACACTTGTTAACAATTCACTAAAATTATTTCCATGTAATGTAGAAAAATGTATTCAGTTACCATTATTTTTGACACTGAAATTTACCTAGGGTTGTAAAACATCATTGAAATACATACTGTACATTGAAACAAGTATTCAAATGCTTAAAAGTTCCTGACCTGTTTGTGACGTATATGCGCAAGAGTCGTATACCACTTGAATAAGAGCTATATATATTAATCACTTTGTGTCACTTTACAATGTTATAAAACTATTCTAATATGGCTAAAAGAATTGCATTTGAATACCCTGATTATTTGATCTTGAAACTTGTCTGACATAAGGAGGGATTGAAAATACATACTAATTATTGTAAAAAGTATCCAAACAACTGTTGCCTCACTTTGGAGTCTGTATCCAAATGAGGAAGTATGCTGACAAGAAACAGACTTAATGTTTTAGATTTTTTTGTACACAATGTAATTACACAGCATATATTGTCAGTAAAATGAAAATTGTACAAATTCTTTCACTTGTGATATTCAAGAAGTATTGCCGAGTAATGTAGATAGATGTAACTGGGATCGTGGTAATTGATTGCAGAAGTTGTTGTGGAACTTACAAAAGGATTTATAACACAAACTGCACTCATGTAAACAATTCAAAACCTTAAAGATTCAGTGTTTTAAGCATCTCTCCAGATGTAGTAGTGTGCCGGCAATAGATGGACCTGGTTCTTCATAGGCAATGACATCTATTTTGAACTAAAAGTAAATACACAACATAACATCAGTTAGTAAAAAGTTGTACAGATTCATCTCTTTATCAGGTGATTTTATTATCAGGTTCAAAATGTTTTCAGTTACATCAAAAGAGTGCTCCAACAAGCACTTGATTTCCCTTATGAATCAGTTGTGAATGATTTATTGTGCTAAAATGCACCTAGAGCACAGAGGAAGTGTACGGAGTGTATGTGCAGATTCTAAAGCATTTACCACATAAACTACATCCAAAGCATTCAGCACAGAGCCATAATAAGGCCAGCTCAGATAATCAGCAGTAGCACATCTGTAGCAGTGAGGGGGTTAAACAATTAACATATCTTACATTATAAGGAAAAGTGTTTGTGTACTCAAGAATATTTCTGGGATTTGATTACTCGGGTATCTAACTGTCATAATAGTTTAAATGTCATTGCCATTAAATTATTATGTTGAGAGTCATGACAAATGCTGTTCTGAATGCATAATTTGAGAATTAGTCAGTGTAATAGTCAAAGGTATGGGTGAAACACAATGGATGGAGTGAGGGTAACAATTCACTGACCATCTAGCCATTTAATCAACACCCTTGTTTATGTGATATCCCTCTTCCTCCAGTCTATACTGTTCTCCCACTTTCTCCCACACATCCTATTTCAACACCTCTCCTACGCAACTTCGCCTACCTGCACAAGGATAAACTCAAGTGTTTGTTGTCTGAAAGCTTAACTGAAAGTTCAATCTTGGGTTACTCAGTGTCTCACCTACAATGAGTGGTTACCTTTATTCCTTCCATTGTTTAATTAAAAGATTCTTGGCTGATAAGTTTAATCAGTGTGTGTGTGTGTGTGTGTGTGTGTGTGTGTGTGTGTGTCAAATGGAAAACTACAAAGAACGAAACTTGTCTAGCTTGAAGGGGGAAACCAGATGGCACTATGGTTGGTCCGCTAGATGGCACTGCCATAGGTCAAACGGATATCAACTGCTATTTTTTAAAATAGGATCCCCCATTTTTTATTACATATTTGTGTAGTATGTAAAGAAATATGAATGTTTCAGTTAGACCACTTTTTTTTTGCTTTGTGATAGATGGCGCTGTAATAGTCACAAATGTATAAGTATGTGGTATCACGTAACATTCTGTCAGTGCAGACGGGATTTGCTTCCTGATACATTACCCGTGTTAAAATGGACCGTTTACCAATTGCGGAAAAGGTAGATATCGTGTTGATGTATAGCTATTGTGATCAAAATGCCCAATTGGCATGTTCACCAGATATGATGTCCCCGGATTTCTTTTTGTGGGGAAAGTTGAAGGATATTTGCTATTGTGATCCACGGACAATGCCTGAAAACATGCGTCAGCGCATTGACAATGCATGTGCGAATATTACGGAAGGTTAACTACTCGTTGTTGAGAGGAATGTCGTTACACGTATTGCCAAATGCATTGAGGTTGACAGACCTCATTTTGAGCATTTATTGCATTAATGTGGTATTTGCAGGTAATCACGCTGCAACAGCATGCGATCTCAGAAATAAGTTCACAAAGGCACATTTATCACATTGGAACAACCGAAATAAAATATTCAAACGTACCTACGTTCTGTATTCGAATTAAAAAAACCTACCTGTTACAACTGTTCGCCTAAAATTATGAGCCATATGTTTGTGACTATTACAGTGCCATATATCACAAAGTGAAAAAAATAGTCCAACTAAAACATTCATACTTCTTTATGTACTACATGAATATGTAATAAAAAATGTTGATTCCTATTTAAAAAAACACAGCTGATATCCGTTTGACCTATGGCAGTGCCATCTAGCGGGCCAACCGTAGTGTCATCTGGTTTCTCCATTCAAGCTAGACAAGTTTCATTCTTTGTAGTTTTTTCGTTTGACGCTTATTTCGTGAGCTATTTGGCCCAGTCACGATCAATGGACCACCCTGTATAGCTGGGTAGCTGGAATGTGAAGGGAATGATGCTATCTCGCAGCGATGAATAAGTAAATGTGAATATAGGTAATTGCTACTGTAAAAATTAGTATGTTGCTTTTATCATTCACTGTAGTGTATTTTACCTTAACAAGTGTAAAAAGGATTCCTGTCCTTCGTATATTGTTTGATTAAGTTGATATTAGTACTAAAATCAGTAATAACTATCCCCGTACAGTTTTTACAGAATTAGCTTGCTTAATGGACAAAATGAAAAGAAAAGATAATTTCAATATGTGACACAAAAGAATTCTTTGTAAAAGAATCAGTTGGTATTATAAAGAGGGATGATGTTACATTTTTATTTTGTCAGTCATTTAGTTCGCAGGATTTTACAGTTTTTAGATATTGTAGTAGACATGTATTGTGATATGTATAAATTCTGATAAAGATCGTTTGGTTTTTAATTTAGGTAAAATGTTCCCAACCAGGGGGGATCTACATATAGCCCCCTTTACTGATGACAATCTTTACATGGAGCAGTTTAACAAAGCAAATTTTTGGTGAGTACACACACTTTTTCAGTCAGAGATGATCATGTAAAAAAGTATGAATAGTTTAGTTTGATGAAAGAAACAAAAAAAAAAAAAAAATTGTAAGATAGCAAAGTACTGTTTATAAGGAAAGTGAATTTGAGATGAACAGCAGCTTAATTTTGAAGATGACTTTGCTCTTCTTCCTCCTCCCTCTCCCCTCCCACCTCCATTTCTGCATTTCGACAGTGACTACTGTTTGCACTGTTCCAAATTACACATATAGAATTGGAAATAACTTTAAGCAAAATATGACGACATTTCCATACCTGAATCGATTTGATGTACTTCACATATTGTGTCATTAAATATGTAGATGGTACAGCCACAATAAGAAGCCGTACAATCTTCGTCACTAAGTTACAAATTGTGAGTGCATGATCACCATTTTGAAATAAGTGTTGGCATCTACAGGAAACCAGTTATATCACTGTACAGTGGCAAGTGACGTGCTTGTATTCTGGCAGGCTGGATGTTGCTGCTGCATGTCAGTTCATGGCTTCAGTTGAGATAATCTTTTTAATTATGTGTACAAAACATTTCCTACGAAGTTAAGTACAAATAAATATAAAGTGCAGAGGATTGTGGTTACATGTTGTATAATTACACAAGGAAGGAGTAAAAACACCAAACAGGAAAATTAAGTGGAAACTTCAGGTTTCTCTGTGGTTTTCAGGTTGGTTGGTTGATTCAGGGTAGGGGACCAGTGAGGTCATAGGCCACATTGGATTGATCAACGGTGGGGAAGGACGTCGGCCGTGTTCTTGTACAGGAACCATCCTGGCATTTACCTGAAGCAATTTAGGGAAATCACAGAAAACCTAAATTAGGCTGTCAGGCGTGAGTTTGAACTGTCGTCATCCTGAGTGAGAGTCCAGTGTGCTAACCACTGCGTCACCTCACTCAGTTCATTTCAAAGAAATCTAGATCAGTGGACAATTCTCTCTCTCTCTCTCTCTCTCTCTCTCTCTCTCTCTCTCTCTGTCTATGTGTGTGTGTGTGTGTGTGTGTGTGTGTGTGTGTGTGTGTGTGTGTTGCTGTCATTCATTATTTTAGCATCTTCTTGCAAGTCAACATATATTTAAGTGAAAACTTTGCATTGTATCACAAGGAAATTGAAATATTTGTATACAGAGTGACTATTTTTTGACAAGGTCATGCAAAATCTAGTCTTAATCCCCTCTACCCATTAGATCAGATCCTGGGTATGTGCTAACGTTTAGTTCTAAGTAAAAAGTAAGACATCCAGAAGCATTCAAATGAAAAAAAATTGAACAGATGCCTATCAGTTTTGGTAGGCAATTATTTCCAATCTTTCAGTAAATACCGGGGGGTCAGTTACAGAAAACAGTGTTCTTCTTTCTCTTATTTTTCTGTCAGCTTCTAAACCAAATGTTAGCACAGAGTTACAAAAAGGACACCTCCCTTTGCATGAAAAGTACACTAACTAGTAACCCCTACAGGTTTTGAGGGAAGTGTTATCTACTGGTATGTACAACGAAAGGAAAGAGAGAACAGCCTGGAGATGATGACATGTATGTAATAAAGTTATGCTACATGTAATTTTTAAATCAGTTCCTCATTATTAAAGCATGTATTTATGTAGTGCTGTTATTACACAAATCTGTCCTAAAATTATACTAATCAGGTGGTAAACTTCTAGAGAGTTGACTGTGGCTTTTTTTTCCCCCAGGTATCAGCAGTGTTTCCATGGAGTGGACTTAAGCAGTTTAAGGCATGCTGCAATGAAAGAGTATTTCCGGCAACCCATAGTGGACACATTTGATGTCCGTGTTTGTATGGCAAAGTCTGTCAGGCATACTGTGGATTTTCAGCAGGCGAGTGAAACAGATCTCCATCGAATAGGTAAGTAAAGAAAACTGCTGAATGAATTGTTTTATTTAAACACAAATAGAGTACTTTGCCTAATGTGACATCTGTGTGGACAATCATAGTTGTTACTTTATAATACTTACAAATATTGGACTGGAATTTCAAACAATAGCAAAGCCGTTTGTGATTGTCTGAAAGAGTATTTTACTTTACGGTTGATAGTGACGTCAAAGTGTTTACTCTGGGGAAGAATTTTGTGTTTGCAGTAGAATAATGGTGTAATCGCGTTCCAAATTGAAGATACTCAATCCATAAACTGATAAATATGGTGGGAAATTGCTATTCTTGGTAATTATGCACTATGTCTAGTACACATTTTTGTGTTATGAGAATTGCACACATTTGAGCTCCAGCTTTTAAGATCACATGTTTATTAAAACACATTAATTCATTTTCATCTTACAGAAATTCCTCTGCAGTTTCACCTGTTGGAATCTGGAACAGTTCATGGATTAGCGTTCTGGTTTGATGTTGCATTTATTGGCAAAAATTCAACAATATGGCTCTCGACAGCTCCATCAGAGCCTCTCACACATTGGTATCAGGTTAGATGTCTCTTGGAGACACCAATTTTTGTGAAAGCTGGACAGCTGCTTACTGGACGAGTTTTGCTTTTAGCCAATCAAAGGTAAATTTAAAAAAATGCTTAAAACTACTCTGTTATAATTTAATTTGAATATTGGACTTTTGCCTATGTACATTTTCAGAAGTGAAAGTCTGTAGACAACTGAACAAAGGAACATTCCAGATTTATATTTTTAGGACAGGTTTTTTTTATTTTGCTTTTGTTTCCCCCTTTGTACCTCCTTTCATTTTCACCTCCACTTTGGCAGATTTAATGTTCCATTTGAATTCATCATTAGCTATTTCGTGTAAACATGCCCTTGGTGTCAGTATTGGAGTATTGACAATCAGTTGATTCATGACAGACAAGTGTAAAATGTAAAAGAAACCAGATCATGCTATTTAAAGCAGTAACAGTTTTAGAGCTAAAATCGAAATGTTATAAATTTATAATTTTTAGCATGGGAACAAAGTTTCTCATGATAACATCCTTGTATAAAATGGTGTCATAAGTCTTGCCACATCACATTAGAAAGAAAGGAAAATAAATCACCAGAGCTTTATACAATTTCCATCATCTTTATCAAGAACCATTGAATGTCATTATGCTGCTAGATGTTGGTGGTTTGTGATAGCGAAACCTGTTGGAATGTAAATGCCTCAGTGAATATCTTTGCAATGTTTAAAAACTCTGGTTGAAGTACTGCTTCTGGCTAGTATACAGCTCAGCTGAGAGGAAAGAAAAGTCGTAATTGTGCTATACTGTGTAACATGATTACTTCCTCATGTGAATTAAACATATTATAAAAAATATTAAAAATACTAAGAAAAGTAATGAGAGTAGCAAAAATAATATGTAATGGTAAATACATATAAAAGTCAACAAACAGTTAGGATATATGGGGTGTTATGAAAAGCCACTGGTGAAAAGAGAGCATTGTGTAAAAATGTAACATTGTCACAAGAAAATAAAGTAACAAACCCAAAATAACCACATGTAATAGGTCAATGTGCATCAGCACTGCCATGCAAGATGAAGTAACAGATGTATTAGAAGGATTAGAAAAACTCCAACTCCGCATGTATTGGTGATTTGTCTGTACCGATCTTAACAAAGAGTGCTCTATCTTATTTGAAGCACTTGCACTGATGTGACTGTTTGCTCTAAGCAGGCATTTTCCCAGATGCATTGAAAATGTGTGGGGTGACATAAATATGGACATTTATAAAACTATCACACTTGTAGATGATACCAAAATTCTACTAAAAGAAGTAGTAAGGAAGAGTTAAAGCAATCAGTAAACATGACCACAAAATGACTCTGCAACTGAGCACAGAATAGTCAGCTTAGAACAAAGGAAACTATCTGGCTAAAATTTCAGTGCTCTAAACAGTAATATGTACATTCCATTTGTCTCCATCAATCATGAGCCAGTTGGCAACAGTACAGAAACCAAATTCCTAGGATTACAAAGCACAATAAAATAGAATGTGAAAATGAAATGTCTTGTTGCAAAATTCAGCAAGAACTGCTATCTTCTTTGCTTAACAAAATCCTACTGTAATGAAAAAACACTAAAGAGTGTATATTGTGCCTACTTTCATTCACATACTGAATATGGGATGATATTTTGGGGAAATCCAAAATATGAAGCAAGTATCAGCATATTAAAATTACAAAAAAGGGTCATTAGTCAAATTTGAATTTAAACCTAGAGACTCGGGAAAAACACCATTTAAGATCTCTGGTATTCCATCTTTACCATTTATTTGCATTGTGCAAACTATTATAATCTTCAAAAATCCAAGAATACAAGTGGTTTTTGTAAGACACAGTAGCTTCTTGTGTCGACTTATTTACAACTGCTCTCCAAAATGCTCCATAAAGAAGTTGTTAACCATGGCTGGAAATAGTGGAGGACCCAAGGCCATTCCATCTGTCATTTCATAAAATTTTCTGCATAGCAAAAATTAGATGGTGACAAAACAGCTTCAGTCTCCAGGAGGAAAGCAGTCTGGTAACGTACCTGCCACAGAGCTGTTTGTTAACAGAAACTACATCCAGTTTGTGGTGTCACTGCCAGACACCACACTTGCTAGGTGGTAGCCTTTAAATCGGCCACGGTCCATTAGTATACGTCGGACCCGCGTGTCGCCACTGTCAGTGATAGCAGACCGAGCGCCACCACACGGCAGGTCTAGAGAGGCTTACTAGCACTCGCCCCAGTTGTACAGCCGACGTTCATAGCAATGGTTCACTGACAAATACGCTCTCATTTGCCGAGACGATAGTTAGCATAGCCTTCAGCTACATTTGCTACGACCTAGCAAGGCGCCGTATTCAATTGATAATTAATATTATGAAGCATGTACCGTAACGAGAGATGTTCTACAATTGTGGATTAAAGTTAAGTATTATATCAACTACGTACTATATTTGCAATTCTCAAGATATTGTCCTGTTCCAGACCTCACGCCAGTCAGCGTGTAATTAAACGCGTGCATTTCGGCCTCCTCTAGAAAAACAGTGTTGGCTCTTCTGCCAACACTACACAGTTAGCCCTCAATATTATTGAGCTAAACTGATTTAGTTTTATCTTGACAAAAATCATAGTTTTCAATGTGAACATCACATGTTCACAACCATTATGGGCACCTTGATGTAACAAGATATTAGGCTAATTTGTAGGTGGGGAAAACCAACAGCACTAATAATGGGTCTCAGGGCAACGTCTCATTTAGGAATTTTAGGCAAGCTTTACAGCGTGGTAGGTCTATGAGATCACACCCTAATATTCTTAATGGCATCATGAAGTAGTTTAAAAACAAACAGGTCTGCCATTTCCTGATAAACGACAGAACAGGATCACATTCTGCTCATCTGCATGTATAATCATCCAACACAAGTGCTGCTTTGCTGAGATAATCTGCAGCTCGAAGAATGGCTGTGACATTTCCATTGTCAGCTGGGCTACACATTAGATATTTATCTCTCCACAAGTGTGAAGTCCTCTTGTTGCTCTGTGGAAAATTGACTTTGGAGGGTTGGCTGTTAGTAAAATGTGACCTCGGCAACCCTTACCTCCTTGGTCATGTATTGTGAAAGGAGTTTCCCTGTTTTCTTTCCAACTGCATTGTACTGGCTACTATATGGAAGAATAATTACTGACCTACTTTATATATGCATTATTGCCTGCCCCATAAAAATTAAAATGTGTAACCATTTGCATTATATCCACTCTTATTCCCACCATGGTCCAGTAATTATTTCTTCTCACCACGGTCCAGTGATTATAGTGATTGAAAAGTTATGAGGCAACATAAAATACCTTGTCTGAAACTAAGGCACATTTGTATGATATAATTTAACCATTGTAGCAAGGATCTATCTTAAGCTTTTAAAAGCAGCAAAAGTCATTTTAGTTTTAATACCGTTCAGTTGTATTTACTTTGTGATTGACAGATAGCAGTGATTCTAAAATGATTCGGTTTGCTAATGACACTAGTTAAGTGCAATATAGGTAATCTGTCAAATAATGCAGTTAAAGACATAAGGTCATTGCTTGTAGAAAGTAAATTGATGCTAAATAACAATGAGACTTAGTTCTACAGTTTCTAACATACAGTTCTGACATTTTGATTACACAAAATGGGTATATGATTAGCAAGTCTCAACAGTCCAAATTCCTAGGTGTTCATTATAGATGGTACGCTGACATAGAAAACCCATGTTCAGGATATTGTTCAAAAAAGGAATGCGGCTGTATTTTCCCTTATTCTTGGTCCAGAAATGGACAGTTTGGGCAATGTGTAGTGTAAGTTTGTAAACCTTCTGTTGATCCCTGTTCAGAGTCTGGGAATTCTGATATTGACCTCTCAGTATGTACACGATGTGATCAAAAGTATCCGGACACGTGGCTGAAAATAAGTTCTTGGTGCTCTCCGTCGGTAATGCTGGAATTCCATATGGTGTTGGCCCACCATTATCCCTGATGACTGCTTCTCCCTCCCTCTCCCCCCTCCCTCTCCCCCCTCCCTCTCCCCCCTCCCTCTCCCCCCTCCCTCTCCCCCCTCCCTCTCCCCCCTCCCTCTCCCCCCTCCCTCTCCCCCCTCCCTCTCCCCCCTCCCTCTCCCCCCTCCCTCTCCCCCCTCCCTCTCCCCCCTCCCTCTCCCCCCTCCCTCTCCCCCCTCCCTCTCCCCCCTCCCTCTCCCCCCTCCCTCTCCCCCCTCCCTCTCCCCCCTCCCTCTCCCCCCTCCCTCTCCCCCCTCCCTCACCCCCCTCCCTCTCCCCCCTCCCTCTCCCCCTCCCTCTCCCCCCTCCCTCACCCCCCTCCCTCACCCCCCACCCTCTCCACCCTCCCTCTTCCCCCTCCCTCTTCCCCCTCCCTCTTCCCCCTCCCTCTTCCCCCCACCCTCTTCACCCCACCCTCTTCACCCCACCCTCTTCACCCCACCCTCTCCCCCCGCCAACCTCTCCCTCCCCCCGCCAACCTCTCCCTCCCCCCGCCAACCTCTCCCTCCCCCCGCCAACCTCTCCCTCCCCCCGCCAACCTCTCCCTCCCCCCGCCAACCTCTCCCTCCCCCCGCCAACCTCTCCCTCCCCCCGCCAACCTCTCCCTCCCCCCGCCAACCTCTCCCTCCTCCCGCCAACCTCTCCCTCCTCCCGCCAACCTCTCCCTCCTCCCGCCAACCTCTCCCTCCTCCCCCCAACCTCTCCCTCCTCCCCCCAACCTCTCCCTCCTCCCCCCAACCTCTCCCTCCTCCCCCCAACCTCTCCCTCCTCCCCCCAACCTCTCCCCCCCCAACCTCTCCCCCTCTCTCTCCCTCCCCCTCCCCCCCTCTCCCTCTCCCTCCCCCCTCTCCCTCTCCCTCCCCCCCTCTCCCTCTCCCTCCCCCCTCTCCCTCTCCCTCCCTCCCTCCCACCCTCTCCCTCTCCCTCCCTCCCACCCTCTCCCTCTCCCTCCCTCCCACCCTCTCCCTCTCCCTCCCTCCCACCCTCTCCCTCTCCCTCCCTCCCTCCCTCCCACCCTCTCACCCTCTCCCTCCCTCCCTCCCACCCTCTCACCCTCTCCCTCCCCCTCCCTCCCTCCCACCCTCTCACCCTCTCCCTCTCCCTCCCTCCCTCCCTCCCTCCCTCCCTCCCACCCTCTCCCTCTCCCTCCCTCCCTCCCTCCCTCCCTCCCTCCCTCCCACCCTCTCCCTCTCCCTCCCTCCCTCCCTCCCTCCCTCCCTCCCTCCCACCCTCTCCCTCTCCCTCCCTCCCTCCCACCCTCTCCCTCTCCCTCCCTCCCTCCCTCCCTCCCACCCTCTCCCTCTCCCTCCCTCCCTCCCTCCCTCCCACCCTCTCCCTCTCCCTCCCTCCCTCCCTCCCTCTCCCTCCCTCCCTCCCTCCCTCTCACCCTCTCCCTCTCCCTCCCTCCCTCCCACCCTCTCACCCTCTCCCTCTCCCTCCCTCCCTCCCACCCTCTCCCTCTCCCTCCCACCCTCTCACCCTCTCCCTCTCCCTCCCTCCCTCTCACCCTCTCCCTCTCCCCCTCCCTCCCACCCACCCTCTCACCCTCTCCCTCTCCCCCTCCCTCCCTCCCACCCTCTCACCCTCTCCCTCTCCCCCTCCCTCCCTCCCACCCTCTCACCCTCTCCCTCTCCCCCTCCCTCCCTCCCACCCTCTCTCCCTCTCCCTCCCTCCCACCCTCTCACCCTCTCCCTCTCCCCCTCCCTCCCTCCCACCCTCTCCCTCCCTCCCACCCTCTCACCCTCTCCCTCCCTCCCTCCCACCCTCTCCCTCTCCCTCCCTCCCTCCCACCCTCTCCCTCTCCCTCTCCCTCCCACCCTCTCCCTCTCCCTCTCCCTCCCTCCCTCCCTCCCACCCTCTCCCTCTCCCTCTCCCTCTCCCTCCCTCCCTCCCTCCCTCCCTCCCACCCTCTCCCTCTCCCTCTCCCTCCCTCCCTCCCTCCCTCCCTCCCACCCTCTCCCTCTCCCTCTCCCTCCCACCCTCTCCCTCCCTCCCTCCCACCCTCTCCCTCTCCCCACCCCCCTCCCTCTCCCTCCCCCCTCTCCCCCCCCACCCTCTCTCCCGCCCAAAGAAGGAACATAAAAGCTTAAAAAGTAACTATTGTTGATAGAAACATCTAAAAGTGGAAAAATCCCACTCCTGAGTATTTTGTCTCCTTTAATGTAAATATTTTAATAATGATTCCATCATATAGACTATAGAAAACTTCTTTTTAAAGATAAGAATTAGCTGATGAGTTTCTAATCTCTTTGACAGGCAGAGTTATGATGTAACAATTGAGCTATGTGTGGAAGGCACAGGTACAAGGTCATCTAATACACTGGACTTAAAGAACCCTTATTTCCGTTACACGGGACAAGCAGCACAACCTCCACCTGGTGTCAATCATACCTCTCCAAGTGAAACGTACTGGAGCCAGATCGATGCACAGGGAGCACGTCAGGGTAAGTAATGCTGGCCTGAAGAAAATTTTTTGAGTTTTAACCATGCTGTAAACATCTGAAAGGGTTTCTCTAGCTGCTGCCATAATTGAAATTCATTTTTATAGATTTAGTTATATCATTCTATGATATGTTTTTTCCTCTTTTTGGTTGTCTGAAAGTATGCTAGTTTTGTTTATGTAGAATTAAAAATGCTTATTCTTCCTTTTTTGTGCTTCAGAATGTCTTTTCTGAGGTATGTCATATTTTTTAACTTATTCGTATTTGATTAATGTCAATTGAATAGTTAAGGATTCGTAATGAAAGTGATTTAGGGTAGGTCAATGAAGTGACCAGAAGCTGTTGGTTATGAGGTGGGATGGTTCCAAAACAAGCAGTATTTTCGAAATTCTCTAAAAATAGTGTTACATAATCCAGGCATTCGTGGATAACATGTCCCACAATCCAAGAATGTTTCCAATCATACAGTACGTTAAAGAATGGTAACAGTGAATAAATCAAAGTTTTTGGTTTCTGTTGGGGTGAATTTAGTGCAGTAGTAAAAATATGCTGTAACTGTTTTGCGTCAGATCACACTAGATTAGAGGGCATGCGATATTCCACACTGTATTTCTGAGAAGAATCCAATAAGGCAAAGACCATATTCATATTGATATACAAACATGAGCACTGCAGTATGCACTGGTGAAATTGTGTACACATTATTTTATCACTGTTGTTTTGCCAGGCTAATGCTCATGTTATCTTTTCTTCAAAGACCGTTAGTCCTGCTAAGTATGTGGGAGAGTTTGGAAAGTAGAGTAGAGGCTATTAGGGAAGGTTGGAGTCATGGCCGGATAGCTCAGTTTGTCGGAGAATTGTTGAATGAACTTCATTTTGGTGCTCCTGGACATACAAAATGATTATACGACAAAATGCAGTGCTCGATTCAGAGAATGAACCTAACAGTCTGTGATTATGAAATTAGTAATGAGCACCTATAGCATGTCACACTGTTTAAATATTTACAGATAGTACTAAGAAATGTAAAATTTGATGGACATGTCAAATCAGTAGTGGGGAAGATGAATGGAAGTGTGTGTGTGTGTGTGTGTGTGTGTGTGTGTGTGTGTGTGTGTGTGTGTGTGTGTGTGTGTGTGTGTAGAAAATGTTACGCCTGTAAAGGAAATAACATATGACGGGCATTTGAAAAGTCCGTACAAAAATAAAAACTACTTATGTGTTAGGGGGAAAACTTATTTTTCGACAGTCTCCTTTTAGACTTATACACTTCATCCAACGCTGTTCTAATTTGTTGATCCCTTCCTAATAATAGAAATTGCCCAAGTCTGCAAAATAGCTATTAGTTGCTGCAATCACCTCCTCATTTGAATAAAATCTTTGCCCCGCCAGCCATTTCTTCAAATTGGGGAACAAATAGTAGTCCGAGGGAGGCAAGTCTGGTGAATGGGGGGGATGTGAAACGAGTTGGAATCCTATTTCCATTAATTTTCCGACCACAACTGCTGAGGTGCGGGCTGGTGCATTGTCGTGATGAAAAATCACTTTTTTGGGGTCCAATCGCCGTCGTTTTTCTTGCAGCTCGGTTTCCAAATGGTCTAATTGTTGATGAGGATTATCCCTTGCGAATCCCAAAAGACAGTCACCTTAATCTTACCAGCTGAAGGACTGCTCTTCACCTTCTTAGGTGGGGATTCTCCCTTGGTAACCCATTGCTTAGATTGTTTTTTTTGGTCTCAGGAGTATAGTAATGTACTCACATTTCATCCACAGTGACAAAACAACACTTAGTCCTGCGGATTCTTCCTGAACAGCTGCAAACAATCCTTGCAACACTTCATACGATTCAATTTTCAATCGAGGTGCCCACAGCACTAGCAATCTCACGCACCTTAACTCTTCTGTCATCCATCACCATATCATGTATTTTATCAATGATTTCTGGAGTCGTAATCTCCACAGGGCATCCAGAACGTTCAGCATCCCCTGTGCCCATATGGCCACTCCGAAAATTTTGAAACCACTTATAAACTGTTCTAATTGAAGGTGCAGAGTCACCGTAATGTTTATCAAGCTTCTCTTTAGTCTCTTGAGGCATTTTGCCTTTCGTAAAGTAATGTTTAATCACCACACGAAATTCTTCTTCATCCATTTTTTGACAATCGGTCGACTTCCTTGATTCACACGAATGCCAAACACAAAGAATAGACCAATATGGCTGAAACTTGGTGTGTGTTCCTTCTAAAGATGCTACTAACTAAACATGACCTAGATATGCACCGGTGGTGCCATCTCTCGGACTTTGCACAGACTTTTCAAACAACCCTTGTACAAGACCCTAGACTGCGAGAATAAGGTACGAGAGAGGCATATAGGCAGTCATTTTTCCCTTACTCCGTATGTGAGTTGTAATACAACAGATATTGATTAAAATTGATCTGATAATCTTCACACCACACTGTGCTTGCTCCTCCCCCACAAACACCTCCCCCAACAAACACCTCCCCCAACAAACACCTCCCCCAACAAACACCTCCCCCAACAAACACCTCCCCCAACAAACACCTCCCCCAACAAACACCTCCCCCAACAAACACCTCCCCCAACAAACACCTCCCCCAACAAACACCTCCCCCAACAAACACCTCCCCCAACAAACACCTCCCCCAACAAACACCTCCCCCAACAAACACCTCCCCCAACAAACACCTCCCCCAACAAACACCTCCCCCAACAAACACCTCCCCCAACAAACACCTCCCCCAACAAACACCTCCCCCAACAAACACCTCCCCCAACAAACACCTCCCCCAACAAACACCTCCCCCAACAAACACCTCCCCCAACAAACACCTCCCCCAACAAACACCTCCCCCAACAAACACCTCCCCCAACAAACACCTCCCCCAACAAACACCTCCCCCAACAAACACCTCCCCCAACAAACACCTCCCCCAACAAACACCTCCCCCAACAAACACCTCCCCCAACAAACACCAACACCTCCCCCAACAAACACCAACACCCCCCCCCCCCCCAACAAACACCAACACCCCCCCCCCCCCCAACAAACACCAACACCTCCCCCAACAAACACCTCCCTTTCTCAGTACTGGAAAGTTATAGTTTTCACATGTTTGTATAGTGGCCAGTCTTGGAACACAATCCTAGTGAGACAATATTCAAAAATTGCTGTTTGTGTTTAATCTAACATATTTGCATTTGTTTTTTGTGTTACAATTTTGAAATGATTGTATACTTTTACTTTAAAGTACTCGTGAACCACATGACACTTTTTCATAATTCCTTCCTTTCTAGCAGTGAATATGGTGAATGGAATAGCAGTGAATGGTTTGGGAGAAGTTGCCACGATAGATGCAAGTCAGACAGCACCCAACCTAATGGGACTGGGTAAGCAACTCAGCCATTATCTGATTATAGGTAGGAATGCTCTTCTTTAATTTTATGCATGTTGTTGGCTTGATTAATTTTCACCTTCTTTCTTATTCATGGGCTACATATGTAAACTGGAAAGGGTAGAAATGCTTTTTTAGTGTTCCATTTGGTGTTGTCTACAGGAAAAATCTGTACAGCATTCTTAAGGAAACCTCAAAGTTTAATTCTGTTAAGCCAAAAGTCTGTTAGTTTTGTTATATTTGTCATACTCTACCTTTAGCAATTACCCTTCCTACTACTACTTATCAGATTAGTGTTCTTCCTGCACCTCTGTTGTTTCATTCTGAAAAATAAAATACTTATCATTTTATTCCTTCATGCTTGACAGAAAATCTCCATTTTCTTCTTAGAGAAATTTTATGACTGTCAAAAGTGAATTGAAACTGACTTGATATTGTGATGTCCAAAAACCTTATACATGAGGATTTTGCAATTGGTGAAAATTTCTTTCATCGAAGTTGGAACTAATGTCATTGTCCCTCAGTTAAATAATTAATTTGAAATATTTATGCTGCTGATGTGCACTGTCAACACTTGCATTGTAACTACTGCTGTGTATCCATTTTTTGTCATTAATTTTAGAATACTTTTATTCTTTTTGCATTTTGGTTAATGTATAACTTCTTCCATATCTTGTTTGTATATTCCACCAGCTGGGAGTTTCGTAGCTGCACATCTTTATTTTTAAAGAATTTTTTATGAGGCACAAAAATAACAGAAGTAAAAATTTCATCTGTTGCTGTCAGCCACAGGAGATGCACTTTTTTTGTTGGTTCTTACAAGCCTGTCTGCAACTGCCATTTGTTTTTTCTTTCTGTTACAAAATGGGAGATCTTGCGTCCGCTGAAATGACCAAAGGAAGCAACCAAAAAGACATGGTCATGCTTGTGTCAAAATACAGTTCTGCAGAATTCTGTTATATAAACTAATTTTCATAAAATTTAAGCCATGCTATCAGGTTCCCTGCCTAAGCACCACCTGGAAATTGGGACCTTCTGAAAATACTTGAAAGTTTTGGAAATAATAATTTTGAATGATATTGTTTCACTTCCTTTAGCCATTCGGGTGGAAACTAGGTCTCCTGTGACATAACATCTCTGGTTGATGTATGTGAAAGTTTTTCTTCCCTGAACTTCTCAGAGGGGTGTGTGCTAATTATGCATGTGACTTAGTAAAAACTCTTGTTAAAGCAATGTAATCATTTTCATATGTCCAGATACTTTGAGCTATGTTGGCAATCTTTGTGAGCCCACAGGTTGCACACTCTTTAGAGTAAAACTTCGGTTGGCCTAATGGAGTGTGTGCAAAATACATAAATTCAGCATGTAGGATACGAGTTGTAGTTTTCTGAAATTCAGACATCAATACATCACTTGTTCTCTGGGTATGAGGCATTAAATAATTCGTGTAAGACACTTTCCTGTCATAAGCTTTCTCTGTAGGGTATTGTCTTTACTGAATACATTTGCTTACAGTGTTTATACTGTGTATAATTATTAGGTGTAAGTGAACTGGTCAGCATAATGACAAACAGCTCAATGTCAAAATCTCACAATAAAATCTCTGGTAAAAACAATTTAAAAGAATAGTTCATCTCCATCACATTTATAATGTTATCCTCTTAAAAGAATTTTAAGAGGATTGACGTTTTACATTGTGGTTGAGCAGAATTATTCTCATAAATTGTGAAATTGCGGACTTACAACTGGATGTCACTTTC
The DNA here is from genome assembly GCF_021461395.2 of Schistocerca americana. Taxonomy (NCBI): domain Eukaryota; kingdom Metazoa; phylum Arthropoda; class Insecta; order Orthoptera; family Acrididae; genus Schistocerca; species Schistocerca americana. The sequence continues at coordinate 294,526,179 of NC_060130.1, forward strand.
ATTGAGTGATGGATAAAACTGAACTATATTGGAAGGGTGATATCTAAGACGACATTATTTCATTCTATGAGGGTGATAACTCTAGCATAGTAGAAAGAGTTTTGGATAATTTTTATGTATGAAAATTATACTAATAAGTGTAGAGTAGTAGTGGACACCTTGTGTATTTGAATATATTTTCATTGAAAATCTTTTAGTGATTTTGTGTCCTGCTTTCTTTTTTTGTTCAAAAATGTGTTAATGTGAACTTGAATGTTGCCATTAATTTATATTATTTTTACGGTCATATATAAGGTGCCATGCAATTTAGTATTAAAATGAAAGGTGATGAAATAGGAACTCTTGCTTCATATTTCCAATATTGAGAAGGCAGTTTTTTCTCTAACAAAAAGGGCCATATATTAGCTTAGTTATCATTAAGAAATTATTTGTGTGGTAACTTTAACATTAAACTAATGTTTAAAGCAATATTTATTAAATTTTGTAGGCATTGAAGAATGTTTGGTGAAGGATGCTGGAACAAAGAAGGTTAAATTGAAACACATACTGCATAAATAATGAAACAGCACAGCTGTGCTGCCCCATCCCCACCCACAAATAAACACATTTCCTTCTTATACCAATCAGATCTTTCTTCTCCATCCTAATCTTTATCTCCCCTTCCTGGAACTCTGTCTGGGCTCCTGCTCCAACACTTCTACACACACACACACACACACACACACACACACACACACACACACACACACTCACACTCACACTCACACTCACACTCAAGTACTGTATATCCTATTCTTGACCGTCTCTGATAACATTTACTGATTCTTTTTTTAGCCACGTCACACTTATCTTTCCCTTACTTGTGCTTATTACAGTGTTATGCATTCCTGTTGTTAATTGTTAACTCATCAATCATACCTTTTCTATTTTTTGTTATGCTTCTTGTATTTTACCTGCAGCTCCTTGCACAGCAGCTTAAGAAAGTCCTTAGATGTATATTGTGTTTCACCATCGGGACCAGTCCTTATCATGGACTCTGATGTGAGTGCAAGCCCAGTGTTTTTTCATCTCTTATGGAGTTGTTAAACCCTTGTCCCAACCTATTGCTGTAGGTTGCGATGGGTGGTTATGTTTTCATTTAACTTCCACTATTGAAGTAGCTCTTTGCTTTTTGAAAAAATTTTCGAAATGAATATTGGTTTGGCAAATAAGTCTTTTCAGTTTTTAATGTGTAATGAAATGATAACTTTCATGCAAAAATGTAATTACATAATCTGGTCACAATATTGTGACTATCAGTGAAATATTATGTGCAGTGTGGATTGCAGCAGAATAGGAGTTTCAAAATTAGTCTGAAACCTTTTAGGAGTTATGGAGGGGCCATAGTAAATGTATTAAATATATGCTCTGATAGATGATCAATTGATAATTTAGGCAAGTTTGGTTGCTATGAAACTCTTGGAAAAACCCTCCCAATCAGTCTCATGTATTTTAGACTTTCCATTACCTTTCTAGAAGTCCCCATACATCTTTTGAAGGGAGAAATGTGGTTGTGTAAAACATAATTGAAATTTTAGTAGTTGCCAAACTGACTGAAAAGCATCTTACAAATGAATACATTACTCATAAGAATCAGATTGAAACATTGTCCAGAGAACACTAATTATTCCACGCTCAATCAGCACAACAAATTTTATTTAATACTACTATTAAAATTGAAATCTTTTTATCAATGGAAACGAAAACTGTGGATGAGAATGGAGTTTGAGACACCTTCATATAAGATACTGCCAGTTGCCTTGACATATCTGACTAGGACAAAGACCAGAGCTTCTGACAGTAACATACATTGTATTTGTTAAGAAGGTGATTGAGATAGTCTTTGGACAGTTGTGGTTTTATTGTAATTTGGTGTAGCAAGGAGACAGAATATTTTACACAAATTGTATATGTTCTGCAGTACTTTATTTTTTTTTCTTTCTTTTGAAACTAGTCTTTGCTTAAGAGACAACTGGGGAATAACTCAGTACAGTTGTTGAAGATGTTAGCAAGCTGGTAGAAAACTTTGAGCGAAATGTTTCAAATGAAATGAGTTTGAAATGAAGATCACTTGGACAGTGTAACTGTTGTTGCAGTAAAGTGTACTAAGTGTAAAGAAATGCAAAGGGGGGTTTCAAAATGAGAGCCAAATTGCATTATAGGTTCAAATTTTGTCAAAACTTAATTGGGATTTGTTATATAGCATTTATTCTACTGTCATAACTAACACAAAACTTAAAACAATGATAGTAGTTAAAGTAAGCCAAAAACTTACTCTCAAAATAGATAAATCTTGTAGAACATACACAGTTGGCATGAGTCATTAGTAAGTGTGTGTGTGTGTGTGTGTGTGTGTGTGTGTGTGTGTGTGTGTGTGTGTGTATTTAGGGGAGGGGGCAAGGGGGGGGGGAGAATTGGAGATTCAGGAGGTATAAATTTCAGTAATGCTGACACACATTAAAGCAGAAAACAGTTGTCCCTGGTTTTTGAAACTGTTACTTTCTTAATCGGGGAGGAAAGAGGGATGTTTTTCATGGTTGGGAAGGAGGGCCAGCTAACTCCTTCTCAGCTTTCAGAAACCTCTTTCCCTGTCCTCCCAGTTCCAAAACTTGGGAACAGATTTGTTCGTACTTTTGTGTGTATTGGCAGTGCTGGAATTTAATCTTCTGAAGGTAAGTAGTGGCCAGTATTCTGTCTCCTTGTAATTTCCTAGTACATTAGTGTTCATTTGCAGTCCTCTCATCCAGTTCAGATCCTGGCAGCACACGCTAGTTAATAAAGATACTGTTATGAGCATGATTGCCTGCTTACAGTAAATAATCAACTTCTTGTTAGGTGCTGCTTTGTAAAATTACTCATAAGCATATTATTGCAAATCAAACAGCTAGCTGCAATCATCAGATTGTTTCAAAAGACTTCATACAATGTGCATTAAACTGGAAACATCTAAGGAACTATATAGGTTCTACCTACCTTTCTTTAAATAGAATATATTGTGTGCTACAAGAGTTAATCTTTAACCTTCATATCCCTCCCCTCTACTGTTTTTTTGGCAAGTTCTGTGATAACACTCAAAACCATCTGACTGAAGAGCTGAATGAACTTTCTACTACTGTCAAGATTTGCAGGATAAAAATTGGCTGACCAGTTTTGAAGTGTTCTGTTAAAACATTTCTCATACATTGGGTGTTGTCAAATATCTTTGTAGCTCGTATCTCTCTCTTCCCCACCTCCCCCCACTCTTCAGTAAAGCAAAATATAGTTCTTATTATTTCCTTTCTTTTCCACAGAACTGGTATCAGCCAATTTTAGTATTTTGTTTTTGAAAGTAGAGTAGAATAAAAACCTGACTATACTGGAAATAACTTGCAGAAAATAATAAACTGAATGGACTTCTTTGCCAACCTTTTGTATTCTTCCTTAAATTTATTTAATAATTCTTCAAATTGGACATGATGAATGAGGGTGGATATGTTTTAGTTGCCTGTTTGTCAGAGCAGATGTGTTCTTTACGTAAAAAGGAAGTGTAGCTACATGGTTAGGAAACAAAGAAGAAAATTTCATACTAAAATTAATATAGAGGGTGACATGCTGTTTAACGCATAGGTGTCATGTGGAGTGCCATTTTGTTCAGACTGTAGTATGCTAACAGGGATGCATTATTGTTTAAAATGGTGGGTAGTCAGTACTTTGATCTTTTGCAGATCACTTCACCGACTGGGCCAAGTTTGTTTACAGTATATATCAGATTTACCTTTACATTTATTATGCAGACAAAATCAGTTGACAGATTCTTACACCAGGCAGTAGCATTGATTAACATTACACTTTCAAATTAGACAGTGATACCAGCAAATTGCTTTGTACCGATGCTCCCTTATCCACAGTGTGTGGTTGTATGAAAAGCACAGTGTACTTTAAATTGTCCCACAGTTGCTCCTTACCTGCCGTGCACTCCTTTATTGGTTTGTGTTAGTGCGTTCTTTCTGCCTATTAATTTCATGAATTTACTTGTGTTCTGGTACAAATAATTAATAATTGTATTCTGCATGTAAACTCAATAGTAGTCCTATCCTTCTGAAAACTAACATTTTAAACAAACGTTGACGGGAAGTAATACACAGTCCACATTTCATAATCATTCAATCAAATTTCATCCTTGTGCTTTTCCTGTTCCCTCCCCTGCTGCTCTTTGTTGTGTATCACTTAAAATCTCTCTCTCTCTCTCTCTCTCTCTCTCTCTCTCTCTCTCTCTCTCTTTCTCGGATACCCCCTTCCTTCCCTTGGAACAGTGTGGGTTGGACTGCAGCAAGCAGTATCATTAATTTACTTGCACCATTATGACCAAGGATTCCGGAGATCCAAAGATAAGCGGCATGTGCCATCTGTTTACTGCATCAGCAGCTCCTCCCCAAGTGAGTGATTGCATTAAATCACTATTTTTTTTCCTTACAATTGACAACTTTTGTATTGTGGTAAATGTAAAGCACGAAACATGATGAATTCTTGCTGTTATGTAACTTCATTTAAACTTTGTGAACTTGAAGTGATATATTCGCATCGTACATAGGTAGTGTTCTCATCGTGTTGTTGGTGCACAGTTTCTAAGATTCGGTATTGGTAATAATAATTGAAAAGACATTCATTTTATCATCATGTGTTCAAAGCTATAAAGAAACATTGTTGGTATAGTATTCACAATATTTTGTTACATTGTTTAGGGATTTGTTTAAATATGTGCTTTGATTGTTGCACTATGTTCATTGTTTAATAGGATGATAAACTTTGCATATGGAGCACGTACTGTGCTAAGAATGTGATATTTGTGATTTCTCTCTTCAGAAAAAAATACTACATATCAATTTCTGCTTATTATTTGCAGATAGTACATCATCCACTTCTGTGTTGAGATGTAAAGAGTCTGAAGTTATGTTGCATGACTGTTTTGGCTACATGTGATGCAGTATGCCATCAGTAATCATTGTCAGTGAGAAAGTTAACATTCATTTTAAAGGAATGAGACACGTGAAAATTCAGTCTATACAGTTTATCGAGTACCTGAGAGAATAAAAACTGATCAGCAACATAGTGCTTCTGTAAGGAGAAAAAGTAACAGCAGCATTTCTATTCATCATCCTAGTCCCTTCCCAGTCAAAATTTTTTTTTTTTTATTTTTTTTTTTTTTTTTTTTGGATAGTTGATTCCTGTTTACGTTCTTTTCTTAACTCCTTTTTCAATCCTGGTTTTACAGTCTTAATATTGCTCTGTTTTTCTGCCAGCATTTCACATTGCAGCCACTTGCCTAAGTAGGCCTACCAGTTCATTTATTATATCTGTAGCTATTGAAATTCCATTTGCTTATTTACTCCCTTAAATGAATTTTATTCTTTCATCTATTCCTGAAATCTTGCTTCCCCACTTTACATATCACACTTGGTATATCTGCCTGCTTTCTTTATTTTGCTTTCAGCTCTTCTAATGTGGGGTTTCTGTTGTCACACAAACTATTTAATTTAATAATTATTACGCTTTGTCATTTGCATGTGTAATCAATTATTGGACTTACCATTGTTGCAGTTTTTGTCATCCAGTTATACACTTTATATTTATTCTCTTCTTTAGTGTTAGAATATGTTTCTAGCATTGCCTCCAAAAATTTAACATTTTTTCATTGATTATCATCTCAAGTATAGGATATTTGTTTTTCCTGCTTTTTGAATCTATGTTAACACATTTTTGTGTAGTCTCAAACTTCTCTCATTCCTATTCTGGCCTGCAAGATCAGCAGGAGGTATTTGTGTGCTCAGTGTTTCCCAGCTGGGTGTTGCACCCTTTGCCTTTGCGACAACACGCATTATTGTACAGCTGTTTAACCATGTAAAACAAATTTCAACTTCTGAATTGATATTGAATGCAGTGGACTGCAGGGGTTGTTGTCAACCTCAGGATTCATAGAATTGGTGATGTCTCCTGGAGAGGATGCTCTCAGTGAAGTAAGCAAATACAGTATAAATACTAAATTGTTAAATTTTTGACCAAATTTGAATATTTGAGTGTGTATTTTTTGAGGGAATTGTGCAGATAAAAAGTTGGGTAGTGCCATGCAGTAAATTAAAAATAATAAAGCTAGTTGCTAATGCAAGTAATTTAGGTTCCTTTGGCCTATTACATATTGTCAAATTTTTGCCAGCAACCAACGTGACAGCAGCCAGTAGATGTCAAAGGAAGTATGGTTAGTTACACACTTGGTTGCCACAACAAATGAGTTGCAGATCATCAGGCTTGCAGGAGTAACCACTCCCAGTGACCATGAAGTGAGGCAACCAATGGTGTGGCTTAACAGAAGGGACACAGTGTTGTTTTAGGTTATGTGCAGCACCACGCAAGGGAAAAAAAGGCTGTAAATGTTGTAATATATATTTATTTTAAGGGATTGTGATTCCAGTGTGAGATCAGTTCAAAAGTACTCAGTGTCGTCATAATTAAAAACGTAATGTTTGGAACATGTAGAGACCACCATAAGTGTTTAAGTAAATATATTACTTTTCTTCGTGAAATATAACAGGCAGCAGTACTAAAAACTTGGACAATGAAAGTTTGTGCAAACTAGTAATATTAAGTCTGTACTTGAATATACAGGCTGTCCAAAATTTGTACACACTCTTCGATCTAATAACAGGATAATCCGTTTTCGTCCTTGACAAAAACTTCCAAAACAGAAATAAAAACACTTGCTCAGATATAGATTACAGTATATTGAAAACGTTCAACAAACACTCTTCAATTGGAGATAATACTGTCATTTACAGATGACATTTACCCCCTGCAGTTAAAAGGGTTGGTTCTGCAAGACTTGCGCAGATGGTGACCACAGCTTCCACACTTTAACTTGGTTTTGTGGTATCTCTGGTTAGTTATATTCTTCAAACATATGTAGCATCTTGATTTTCTAGTTGGTTCTTCATTTGGAGTAATTTTGATTACCTATAGTTTCTTTTGAAGGATGTATTTTAAATAATAGGCAGTTGGAGTCCTTCCAAGTCCTTGGATTGCTCTTCTGCATATGGCTTCAAAAGTTCAAGGGTTAATTCATGCAATACAATTTTCTGGCACTTGTTTTCCCTTTACTCCACATAGGCACTCTCTTCTGGAACACTGTGTAAGAGTTTATTGTGGCTATATATAAAGTAGGCTCTAGAACATTGATAGTGGCTATCTCCTCGTACCTCTTTTTGTAGGGTATGTCCGGCATCCACTCCTTCTCTAATGGAATTGTAATATAGGTTTATGTGAGTATCTTTTTTGGTGCATCAACTTGTACTCCTGCATCACAATGTTGTGTAGGCAACAACAGATTTCTCTTCATTTTTTCCTTTGTAATGTAAGAGACAACTGTTACTAGAGGCCTCTTAGTCGATGGATTTGTGAGTGAAAACTTAGAATAATACAGTTCTGTGCCTGCTGCATCTTAGGTTCTTGCAGTATGAGTTTTCTGTTGAATTTGAGTGACCCAATTTGTAATTTGCATTCAGTGTGTCTCCCAATTCCACAGAAGTGTAGAAGCAGTCAGTTGTTACGTAGTAACCTGTATTCTGTATTGGCTCCACCAGCCCCTTCACAATCTCAAAGGGACCTCATTGAAAAGCAGGTCTAGTGTCTTTTGCAGCATATACTTCGATTTTTATTGTGTATTGTTCAGTTGCACTACTGAGAATTGTAACAAATGTACCATATGACCCTGGCATGTGTCAAAAAAACTTTAAATGGAGGACAACATGTGACAAGACATAGCATTTCATCAGTTTTATTGTGATGTTCACTTCTGAAGTACTTCAGGAATATTCCATTCAGTTCTTAAAGTACTTACGCAGTGCAAATTTGTCACGTACACATCTTTATGCCTGGTGCCCTTATCTACAAAACAAATAATTTTCATTAGTTGATAATCTCTTGTCTTATTCATATTTGCTTTATACCTGGCTCTTCCCAATAAATTTGACCACAGCTGAGATAATGAAATATTGGTGCTTTGGTAAACTCACATTAAAATTAAAATTCTCATCAACTCGTGTATTTCAAAATTAGCAGAAGATAGTTTCATGGACTACATTGGCAAGATCCCTTTTATGTTGCCCTGGAGCTTCTGCAAGACACTCTACCAGAACTTGAACACATTTATTTGGAGCATTATCTATGTGGTTTGTTTCTTCTTTGTCCTCAGTTTCATCATCATTTGAATCCTTTTCAGCTTCTGCGTGATCAGATTCAAAATCATTGGAATCTAATAATTCATCACCCACCAAAAGTTAAGCTAGAATTTCTGCCTCATTCGAGCCTTCACAATCATTAAAGAAAATCTTCCTCACTTCACTTCACATGCTACACTGTGACAAACTGCTATAAATCAACAATCAAAATGAAACTCAAAATTGGACTATAAACAGTGCAGAGTAAAACTTGCATTAAAGATTGCCAAATGAAATTTTTACACAGAATTATGGTCACAGGTAGTACCAACCCAGGTCAAAATATGCCCTTGAGCATACAACTTGTATTTATTTGTAATTTTTAATTTTTTGCCTGATTAATATACAGTGTAGTACTTTATAACACCCATAACATGGAATATTTGATATTATTTTTAATAAAAGAAAAAAGGGCAGGCAATTTTTGCACGTGATTGGTGGTCCTATGATTGAAGCCTTGGGTAAAAGTGAGGTAGCAGTAAGCAAGAAAATAAACATTTGCTGCCTATCACTGATGCAAGAGTGTATTGTCAGAAAACACTTCTTCTATGCATACTAGCTTAACTACTTCGTGTTGGCATCAGTCATTAGCTTTCCACAATCATGTCACTTGTTTTAGTTACTTCAATCGTAATTCATTAAGTATTAATAGATATTATAAATGGAAAATTTAAATTATTTTTCTACTGTCGAGAGATTTTTATGAGAAAGGGGGAGATATTTATGTAAGAAAGAGACTGTGATCCAAAATATGAGCACTTTGTTGGTAAAAAGCAATTTTTTTCGTTAAACTGAGAGCAGAGTCATTGTTAGAGATGATGCAAATACTACTTGGACAGAAATATTTGTTTAACATGTAGGAATTGGGCATGACCAGTAGAGAATAAGTCAAAATTTAATTTTTATACAATTACAGCAACAACTGTGCCACATTTATTATGGGCTTAAGAACATGGATTGAATTGTTAGCTGCCCACAGCAGTGAAGCAAATGTGAATATTTTTGCACTTACGAGCATTATTAAATTATGAATTAATCAGTTCTTTCAAAAAGGTTGAATGCATGACACATTGTGGTCTGGAATGAATAAAAAAAAGAAAAGGTACACAAAAGAAGAGATGTGAAGAAAGAGAGGAGGGCGAGCAAATTAGTGTCACTGCAGTAAGAAACCTGTTACGTTTCACTAACATTATCTTTGTGTGTGAATGTTCATGACATATTGGTTGCAATCTGAATCATTTATAAGACATTCGCTGATTTGGACTGCTCAGTTAATATTCAGAATGAAGCATACACTGATTGCAGTCCAGTTGGACATAAGAAATGACAGAATTAACCATGATAAGCACAAAATATCATTATAGATATATTAATTTTCCTTCAGTTTTAGTTATTTGCTCACAACTATTGACATGTATATTGATATTGACCTGTGAATTCTGTTTAATACACCAGTGAATGTGCAAATAATTTTGTGTTTTGTCAGAAGAAGGCAATTGTGGAACATGTTGTTTGAGTTTAAAGTAGTGTCGGCTTGGGGGTTTTAGTGTGTGCTTTGGCATGTTACATTTGAGCTTCTTAAATGATTACTGATGGCAGCCCCATAACATTTAATTAGCAGCACAGCACAAGACATCAAGTACATTTAACACAGGTTTGAATTTCAAAATTCGATTACTTAAGCAGGAGTATTACAGATTGTTGTAGACTTCATTCACTTTTATGTATATCTTTCCTCATTTCGTTTAGTGATTCAGTAACTTTTATGTATTTGAACCTGTGCATGACATAGTTTTTGCATTGCATTGTTTCTTGTTTGTATTACATTTAAAGTGCTAGTTTGCTTTAAATAGTATTTTGCCTGTTGTATAATGAATATTCAAAAATCAGTAAATTAATATTCTAGTGTCTTCTTAGTTAGTAATGCTTTTGCTGAAATGCATGTGAAAAGTTTATGTAATTGTTCAGTGAATTACAGTCTCATCTGTTCGGCACTCCTACAATTCAGGCTTTATATTTCTTTTCTGAGGGCGTTATGCAGTCGTTGAGAGTGGAGTTGTTTAAAATGCAAGAGTTAAGTGACCCTTAAAATACATGCTAATGTGATACAGCTAGCAGTGGAATAGTTTATTAGTTACACTGAAATTAAGGTTACAGTGATTCTGCAGCATCAGCAGCAGCTTAGGCAGTTTTGCCAAAGATAAATTTCTGCTTCTTTGAAAATGCTTCTTTACTTTTTCTTGAAGTACTCTTGATTATTTTCTCCCCATGTAGCATTTTAGGCCTCTTCGTGAAGACTTTGATATGCCTCCCTCAGAAGCTTGCTCAAGAATGAGGTGATTACCCGGAATGACTTAATCGATTTTTCCCCCATCCTGGGTAATACAAGCTTGTGCCCAGTCTCTTAATGCTCTGATTGACAATCCCGTCAGTTGACGGACACAAAAATTTCAGTAGACTGCTTAGCCTGTCATTTGGCAGGGTTCGATTTCTCACACTTTCAAATATGAAATCATTTATATTGATGTGCTTGGTTTGTCATCATTGTGTTGTGAGGGTCTAAAGCAACTGGTAGATTGCATTTGTTGTGTGCAATCAAGCTTCTGGAGGACAGCAGCTGTTTATTCGGTACAGAAAGAAATACGATGTGGCTTAAATTTTTCTTGCCGACTATGAAGTTGTGCATTAATTGGAGAAAGATTTCATTGACAAGAACACTGAGAATGGTGATATTGATAATTAATATGATCCTGATTTTATGCTGGAAGAAATACGTCAAACTTAAAGTATTTCTCATTTTGATTTTTTAAAAGTTGAGTGACACAATTGCTTATATTATTTTCTGGCGTTTTTTAAATTCTCTGTACCATGACTCATATTTTTATGTTGTACGTTCAGTGAGTGAAGAATGTGGTGAATGTAGAACCACAAAATATGAGTCATGACAACACTGAAAGTAGGCCAAGACAACAATAAATCATACTGATTCTGAAGAAGGATGGATGGATGCAGACTCCTTTCAAAGTACATAAATTTTTGGTGGGGCTGATGCTGTCTCAAATTTGTGTGAAATTCCCCTCTCCATTTTGTGGACAGTGACCGTCTCACTCATTTCAAAGTATATACTAATTTTTACATGATACAGGATGTATAGAAACTGACAGGTAGAGGTCAACTCACTCCTACATAATGTAGAATGTGTGGTTGGAAGAGATCACTCATGTAGAAGTAAAAAGTTCTGGTCTATAATTTTCCACACCAGCATCAACAAAAAGTCCCTTGTACAGGAGCATTGGAGTCAGGATTCTTGTCTTTGTCATCACTATTCAAATTTATTGAACAGAAATATTTTCCTCTAGATCAGGTGAAACTTCCACGTGAATGCCAATTCATTGGGAAAGTGAGAAAAGTGAGATGAAGCAGGGTATCATCTGTTATGCAAGGGCTGTTCTCTAGTTGGAAATGTTCATTAATGGTTTTAACAGGCATATCTGCTTCTCAAAGACATTGATTGATGAAGGCATGTGTAACTAAAAGTGCAGAAATTTTCAAGCTGTATATGCCACAAAACCAAGCAAATACGACACGAAACATTACGTGATACCAGTCAAATTCTGGTTGTCTGGAATTTTGACATTGGCATTGTGCGAAAGACTACCTGGTGCCTTAGCAAAGCTAACGGTGTATATTATTGTCCAGTAGGTTCTACGCAAGCACTACTCTTGCAAGAGAGATATGAAAGGAGAAGACAGGTCTTGTTGATGAAACCATAATGAAGATTAAGGGAATGCCTCTGACTTTGAAGTCATGCAGCATACAAAAAATGGAACAGGTGTTAATGAGCAATGGGAACCTTCTGGCTGTATGCTGGGGAAATAAATATGCATGCCAAGTATCAGACACCAAGCAGAAATAATTTATGAAGACACAAGAGGTAAACAAAAAATGAAACCTGCTTGTGTTATGGAATACACAAAAAAAAAAAAAAAATAAATAAAAAAATAAAATAATAATAACAATAATAATAATAATAATAATAATAATAATAATAATAATAATAATGATCGGTCTGATCAGAGTTTGGGTGCATAACAGTGAAATGCTGGAGGAAGCTAATAAAATTGGAAGTAAGGTAGTGTGCTTATGAAGGAATTGTGTGCAGGGAACCAACTGATCAGGCCATATACCAAAAAATATTTTCTGGGAAAAATTCCACCTTCGCCAGGTTAAACAAGAATCCAAAGGATGTGCAAAGTACACTCAGCAGGGGACCATTGCCTACTCATCATCAGATTTCCACCAAAACTGATATGCGAGTCTTGCCCAAAAATAAAAGTGATAGAATGAGTACAAAACGGCACTCCGATTTCTTTGTGGAACTTTATTATTTTTAATTTTTGTTTCACTTGCACTCCAAAAAACTGAAATAATGCTCAGTATACTGTTTTATTAATATTTTCATGAAAAACATAAAAAGGCAAGGGAAAATTAGAGTTGGCTTGAAAATTTGTGTCTTCTGTTAGTTGACTCATGGGAGACAAACAAATCCACAAATGTATGACAAGATTTTTCAAGCTGAAAGATTGCCATTGTGCAGTATTAAAGTGATTACCCCAAATGCAGTTCACTTGTGTGAGCTTGTGTCGCCAGGTAAAGAATTTGATCAAATAGCTTCAAAACTGCTCTTACCACATCAAGAGAAAAATGTCGCATACTGAGAAGACCGCATCAAAATACATTCCATTGTACATCACAAGCTGTCTTTACCAATATTTGGCAAAATGATGCTTTATTGTTGGTTCACAGCCAACTATGTGATTAGAGAGAACTTTTTATGAATGTAAATCAACCTCATTTTTCTGTAGAAACCTCACAGTAACCATGCAATTGTAAAAATACAGTATTCATAACGTGTACAAGATGCTGAGATAATTACTGCGTCCCTTGTTTTGAAAATGAATGTCACTCCAGCATGTATAAATCAATAATTTAAAACAATAAAACTATCTAATTTAAATGTTAAGGTCTCCTGTATGCCTTACAATCCCTTCCTGAAAATTTATTTGTAATTCCAAATTTTCCACTGCCTATATTTTTCATGCTTTTTATGAAAATATTAATAAATGCAATGTATTGAGCATTATTTCAGTTTACTTGCATTGTAAGTAAAAAAAAAAAAAAAATGAAGATTCTTCCAGATATGGATTTGACTCCGTGACCCTTGGATTATCACTCTGCATTATTTCCACTGGCCAGCCAGTGCTTGGAAAGTATGATAACATAAAAATATTATACGTCACCCAACCCGTGTCAAAACTTTTTTTTTCTGAATGCTTGGCTGTCTGCAGCTTCCATTTGTCATTTTCATTTCTGGCCAAGCCCTGCATGTATCATAAATTTGGACAAAATCAGTGATGACTAATAGGTGCTATCCCCTTGTCAGACGAGAGAAAAGCAAACTGGAAAGACTGTAAGAGAGACACAACACACCAGTGCAATGAGTGCAAAATTGTCATATGCAATGTGCCTCATTCAAAAGTGTATCAGTCAAAAAAATTGTGTGAAGGTCAGCCAAATAAAAGTGAGAATTGGAAGAAAAAATAAGTAAACTATTATTTCAAAAGGGATTGCAATAACTGTTAAACCATTTATGCCACTGTGAGACAAGACAGTCAGTGCCCTCATGGAAACATAATAGCAGCTGCCTGTAGAGCCATGATTGTACACAGGCCTGAGCGTGTTTGTCTGAAGCAAATCAATGTCCATTAATGTGTTTCTTAAGAACTCCAAAAACTGGAAATCCCATGGAGAGAGAGATCAGGACTCTATGGATGATGTGGAAGTGCTTCTTTGTGAAACATGGGCAGCATATTTGAAACAACCGTGGCAACATATTGGTGGGAATTATCCTGCAACAGAATGATGCTGTCTGTCAACCTTCCTGGGCATTAGGTCTTGATGGTGCAATTCATTTTTTGCGAAGTTTCCTCATACTGTTGTTTGTTAATTGTGGCGCCATTTCCAGAAAGTCAATGAGTGGGGGCTCCTTTTAATTAAGGAAAATGTTATTGCAACTTTCCTACAGTGAGCCCACACGGTGCCAAGTTTAGACAGCACTATAGAAGTTTCACTGAGATGCCCTTAAGCATCCTCCCTACAGTCCTGAACACTCCCAACAAGATTTCCATATTTTTGGAGGCCTGAAAAATAAATTAGTGGCTGTCGATTTGGACGAAGAGGTGCATGACAAGGTACAGTCGTGGTTCTGTAGGCAAGTACGAAAATTTTTCAACAAAGATGTTGGCTGGCTTGTCTGACAGTAGGATCAAAGTATTAACAGCACTGGTGATTACTTCCCAATAGTCGACAGTTTACTTATTTTTCTCCATCTATCTTGTTTTCATTTGATTGATGCTTATACTACATGAAAAAGATTGTAACAGTTTATAATTGTGATTTTAATATAAAAGTTTTCAATTGTTTTGCCTTTGGTGAATGTGTTTTGCAAAATCTAATATTCATTATAAAAGTATACAAAACAGTTAAACAAATGGAGATGCTTGAAACAGGTAAACTAGCAGAAATAGATTCAGGATTTTATATAAGATTAGCATTACAGCTAAATATTGGCTGGTTTTCATAATAAAGAAAAAGGTTGAAAAACCATAAAAGTGGTCAGAATTGTAAGAGACGGCGATGTTTACATGGCCAGCAATCAAAATGTTAAAGATCATTATTAATGAGATTTTAAGCATTAACCTGTGTTCTTGTTAAGGAATGCTTTACATCCAGGCAAAGCTGCTTCAGGAAACCCAAAGGCAGTACCCACAAGTTGTTTATTTTGTCTTTTCAAAACCTGAAGCAAACTTCTATTGACCATATCTGGTGTGTAGAATGGATGTTAAGGGATATGGAGTTGGGACCTCTCAAGATACGTGTTGTCTGGCTGCTCTGTAATGATGCTTGTTGCGGTGAAACCTGATAGTTTTGGCCCTAATTTGTGTGTGTGTGTGTGTGTGTGTGTGTGTGTGTGTGTGTGTTTTTTTTGATATGCTCACTTACCTATTACTGGTTGTATTCTCGTTTTGTACAAGTGTATCTCCAGATCCATGCATGACAATCCCAAGGTCTAATTCATACAGCCACATTTTGTCACCGTTACTGACAGTGGTTTTGTCTGTTTTTATGAAATTTATTGTAAATATGTTAACAGAATGCACTAATGAGCTTTCCATTTCCCAAACCTTTTTGAAATGAGGAACCTTAAATGTTTAGCAATAGCCAGTGATACAATCCAGAAAGCATGCTTTGTGTACTGTGCAGATGCTGCAAAGCACCTCTCCAGTCACCTTCCAAACATGAAGATTGGTTCCCTCGGAGGCAGCTTTAATTTATCACTGATTTTCTACATCTGCATGCACATCTATGCTTTACAAGCCACCTTACAGTGTGTGGCAGAGGATGCTTAGTGTACCACTGTCACTCCCCCCACCCTGTTCATCACGAATGGTTCGTGGGAAGAAAGAATTTTTCGTAAGTCTTCATGTGAAATTGAATCTCTCCAATTGTATGATCATGGTCATCTCGTGAGGTATATTTAGGATAAAGGAATATAATACTTGATTCTTCTAAAAATGGAATATTAATAGTAAACTACCCCGTGATGCCTTTCTTCTAGCATCTGCCATTGGATTTATATGTGAGCAACTTGGTGATGCTCCTGCACTTATCAAATGAACATGTAACAAAATGCACTGCTCTTCTTTGGATTTTGCTTTTTCCTCTATCAATTCTATCTGGTATAGATCAAAGATTGATGAACTGTATTATAGGTACAGCAGAGGTTTGGTGAGCTACCTCATTTTTGGATGGACCACACTCCCTGTGGGTTCCTCCATGACTGTATGGCATCTGCCGTACCTGCAATTAATTTTATGTGATTGTTAGATTTTTGCTCTGTGCACATATTCCTAGATATTGTATGGATGTGACTGCCAGCAGTGATTGTGCTGTAATCGTGTGATCCCACAGTGTCTTTTCCAGCGTATTTGTGTACATTATGTTCAGTTGGTTAATGTTGAGGGTCAAGTGACAACCCCTACACTAAGTGTCAATCTTTTGCACGTCTTTCTGCATTTTTCTACAATTTTCTAGAGTTAAGACTTTTCTGTTTACATCACCCATCATCATCATCAGCAGCAGCTATAGCCATGAAAAGCCTCACAGAGCTCCAGACATTATCCACTAGATTATCCTATAACATTCCCTTAGAGTACGCCCAGCACTGGTATCTACTGCCCTCTAGGTCTCACGGATGAACAGAGGGAGTTGAGTTTCATACAAGCATTATTTGTAGAACATGTGTTGGATTCGTACAGAGGAGATCCTATGGCTCCAGAAATTTCATGGTAGGTGAGCATAAAACATGTTTCAAAATTCTACAACAGACTTACACCAGAGATTTAGACCTATAGTTCTGTGCATCTGTTCTATGACCCTTCTTGAAAACAGGAATGATTTGCACATTTTTCCAATCACTAGGAACATTTTGCCCCTTCTGTGACCTACGGTACAGTACTGCTAGATGAGGAAACAAGTTTTCATGTAATCGTGCAGAATGGTATTGATATCTATCAGGTCCAGTTTGTGTGACAGTTCAGAGGAAGGAAGGAACCACAGTATGATCTTCGTCCATAAAACAGTTTTGGAATAAGGTGTTCAGTATTTCAACCCCCTCTCTGTCAACCTCTGTTTTGATGCTATTATGTTCGGAGTGTCTTGACTGATGGCATCAATCTGTTTACCAATTTAATGTAAGACCAAAACTTTTTAGGATTTTTTGTGTCAAGGCAGTAGATTCAATTTTAGTTTCGAATTAGCTGATTGCTTCACACGTGGGGTTCCCGATGCTAATTTGGCTTTATTCAGTTTGTTTGTCTGCGATTCCTTAGATATGTTTAAATTGGCAGTGAAGCTCTCCTTGTATTTATAGCAACTTTCTAATATGGCTTTTGGGCCACAGTGGACCTTTCCCATCCCTCACAAGGTTGCTCAGCACATACCTGTCTAAAGCATATTGTTCAGTGCTTTTGACCTTTGTCCATTGATACTCAGTGTTGTTACTAGTGGAGATGAAATTTTCGTACTGACTGCTCAGGTAATTTGAAATGTTTCTTGTCATTCTTGGTAACCAGAAAGATCTTCTTACATATTTTTTTTATTCCTATTTACAGTCTTATTCAGGGATGCTGTAATGGCCTTATGATCACTGTTATTCTATGCTGTGTCAAAAAATTCGGGTCTGTTTGTCATCAGCAGGCCAAAGATGTGCTCTTCACGATTGTTACCTCATTAGTAGCCCAAGGTAAGTTTTGGGAAAGGCATTTAGAACAACTTCACTTGATTCCCTGCCATAATAGTACTTTAATAACTTGAGTTCCCAGTCCATAGCATATAAGTTGAAATATACATCTACATCCGTGCTCTGCAAGCCACTATACATTGCATGGTGGAGGGTACCCTTTAACACTACTAGTCATTTCCTTTCCTGTTCCACTCACAAAGTGCCTTTATATATGACTATGTATAAGCCCTAATTTCTTTACTCTTATCTTTGTGATCCTTGTGCAAAATGTACATTGGTGGCAATAGAATTGTTCTACAGTCAGCTCCAAATGCCGGTCCTCTAAATTTTCCCAACAATGTTCCTCAAAAAGAATGTTGCCTTTCCTCCAGGGATTTCTATTTGAATTCCTGAAGCATCTCCATAATGCTAACATAATGATAACAAATCATTGCTTCAATGTCTTTCTTTAATCCAATTTGGTGTAGACCTCAAACACTCTAGCAGTACTAAAGAATATGCAGTCCCCTTTACAGATGACCCATACTTTCCCAGAATTCTCCCAATAAATGGAAGTTAACTATTTGCCTTCCCTGCCACAATCCTCACATGCTAGTTTCATTTTATTTCACTTTGCAACGTTATGCCCAGATATTTAAATGATATGACTGTGTCAAGCAGGACACTGCTAATGGTGTATCTGAACATTACGTTTTATTTTCCCTACTCATCTGCATTAACTTGGATTTTTCTACATTTATAGCTAGCTGCTATTCATCACACCAAGAAATTTTGTCGAAGTCATCTTGTATCCTCCTACATTCACTCAATGATAACACCTAGTGTAACAGACCAGGTAATTTATGAGGTCATCTCCATTGTTTCTCTCAAATGCTCTGCTACAACTGCTTGGGAGGCAGGAGGCTATAAAAACATCTGATGACCACGGTTGATTCACCTTGACCACTTAATTTGACCCAAATTATTTCTCATTCAGAATGTGTACAAACTTCACTAGATATTATTGTATTTTGTGTGACTACAAACACACCTACATCAGCAGTGTTGAACTCAGAGTTTAGATTTTCACTGCTATTAACATCCGGTTTCAGCCTGTCTTCTGTCCCCCAGTATCTGCCGTGTTGAACACTGCCCTCTTTAATTAATGGGGATAGTATTCTTCCTTGCCTAATATCAGAATGTATTTTGTTTGGCCTATGGAACACTTTCTCTGTCCTAAAAAAATCCATATGTGCACATCACACATTCTTGATGTCCCTAGTTGCTGCTTCCTGACCTATTAAAGGGTGTCCTACAGTTCTTCAGTCAGTAGCAGTGGACAAGAAATGCACATGGAGGATACTCATAGAATTGCCTGAACCTCTGTTTTAAGCCTTCCACTAGTGGCTCCAAACCAGAGGACTGTGATCAGCTCTGGGAACGGTGCTGCAAAATACTGGCTCTTCCATCTATCCTGCACATGAAAGAAGCCGACTTCACCAATTCAGCCAGACGCCTCCAGGGACTGAGGGTGTCCACTAAACCAATGCAAGTAGTGTCATTTAGGCTGACATGAGTCTGATATGCAGCAAGGTGCACCCATCGCTGAACACTGGTCATTTTTTCCCGATCTGCCCACTATTTGCTTAAGGGGCTCCACGGACCGTCTAATGTAGGAGCCCCCAGTGATAAGCAGTCCCACTCTCTGTGCCTGTCCAGATCTTTCAGGTTGCCCCCAGACCCTACATCCTATGCTGGTTCAGATGTACTTTCAGCAGTGGACAATAAGTGTAAGAGGACAGCCATGTAACCAGTATCCTCATTTGTCTTCTGCCCACATTCCCAGTACCACCTCTCCTCACCGTTCAGTCAGTTTATCAACTGGCTAGGACTAGTGAATATGAAGACAATAGAACATCAGGGATCCCAGGTGACTATAGGCACCAGAGATGCCAAAGCATTCGTATATCAAAGATTGTCGAAGATGTAACCTGCTGTCCCGTAAGTTACTTGTAAATAGATACCATTCACTTCTTTGAGCAGCTCCTGAGAACATAATCTAAACTGCATCTTATGTATAAACAAAAACTGCTGATACTCCTGGCACATCTGCTCAGCTCTACGGTTACACTTAAATCTTGTGAATAATTTCTGACAGGTGCAATATTGTTCAATAATGTGTCTGAAAGAAATGACTCCAAATCCCAATTGGAGCCCTCAAGGCAACCTTTCAGACAATACCAACTTCAAAATTGTTAAAAAGTTGGTGATAGATGCACAATCAGAAATTGCTTGGCACCTACCAAGTGAAGTATGACAGTGCACTCGCCACATCTAATATTAAATGTTGAAGGTAGCAATCATGATTGATAACTGGCTGGTAGACGTGCCACTGTGCCAAAGCCTTCATATGACATTGATGGTTACAGTGTCTTTGTTTATACATTGTCTCTCTCATCACAAGACAATGTCATTCAGATATGTGTGCATGTCTGCAGACACTGTCACTGACAGTTAAAGCTGTGTTAAATATAAGGAAATAGTTTCGCATTCTGTGAATATCCATCGACATCAGCTATTTGCGACACCTGAACATTTGTGTGTGTCAAACCCGGATTTTCCACTTACCGCAAGCAGTCGTCTTAACCACTGTGTTTATCTGAGCGCTTTGGAGGCATTCTCTGATAACCAAAGTGGTTAAGGCAGCTGCTTTCAATATGCAGGAAATTCAGGTTCAACTCCTGGTCTTTCTCAAATTTTCATGTGGCACAAACAGCCCTTCATCAATGCATACTCACAGAATGTGAAACAATTTTATAACGCCTTCATGCAAGACATAACCCAGTACAATGCATGCAGCAGGTGGAGTATGTGAGGATGCAACTCTGAACACTGAAGGGATGACTGCTTGACAGCCTTGCTCCTCCGTGGCAAACGTGAGTGTCCTAACCCCCACCCCACCCATATTTAGGCAGTCATGTAGTAGGAAAAATTTATACCATGCCAACTCTGCTCACAAAGCAGTGTGCTTGGGCCATCCCATCTGGCCAGCTGAAACACTTTTCTAAAAAAATGGGGTCACTGCCTCCCACAA
Source organism: Schistocerca americana (assembly GCF_021461395.2). Classification (NCBI taxonomy): domain Eukaryota; kingdom Metazoa; phylum Arthropoda; class Insecta; order Orthoptera; family Acrididae; genus Schistocerca; species Schistocerca americana. Next base: position 294,546,901 of record NC_060130.1, read on the forward strand.
TCAAAAGAAAATCAAATATTGTCTGATGTGAGGTATCATACAATGTGAAATAGAGAGCCTCCTGTCGATCAAACTCAAGATCTGATTGTGCTAGCAAATGCGACATTACATCTACATTAGCATGCTGGGCTGTGGTCTAGTGACAAGTGTCATAGCAATAAGTACTATCCAGGTGTGTCCACCTGTGCAGTTGATGGGTGGACATATCTGGTTGCTTGGAATAAGGGCCAAATAAGGAAACTAGCATCTTGGGGTCTAACATGTAATTTTTAATCCTGAATATTATAGCCAGTGCCTTTTTTTCGACTTATGAATAATCGTTCTGAAAGTGTCTTTGATGCATAAGCAGTTGGTTTGTGTGTCCTAGCTGGGTTTCAATGCAACAGGACTGCACCTATGCCATACTGGGGCACATCTGTGGCCAGGATTAATGTTCTATGCAGTGTAAAAGAAACCAAACGAGGAGTGGAGCACACACACTGCTTGAGGGACTGCAAAACCCATTAACAGTCTGCGGACCAGTGAAGTCATTTAAGATGATGGCAGATGGGTGCAGACTGGAGGATGAACTTTGCCTTGTCCATAAAGAACTGGAGCTCCGTCAGCTTCCTGGGCATCTGCCAGTTCATAATGACTTTGGCGTGCTTGTTTTTAAAGATGAGGTCACCTTTGGTATGGAAATGACAAAAAAAAAATGCAAATTTGAGGAACACTACATTTTTTTCCAATTTCTAATGGAGGCAATTCTCCAGAATACGTTGGAAAAATGCGTGCATATTTCGTAAATGCTCCTCTCGCATGTTGCATGTGACCCAGATGTCATCGACGTAGTTCATGCAACAAGGAATGTCCTGGATCAACTGCTTCAAATATCATCGATAATTAGGTGGTGCAGACTAAATTTCAAATGGCAAACAGTTAGACTTGGTAAAACCCAAAAGTGGTGTTGAGCACCAAGAAACTCTGAGATGCAACATCCAACAGCAGCACTTGCAGGTAAGTGTCACACAAGGCAATCCATATAAAACACTGGCCCCCTGACAAACAGGCCAACAACTGCTCCTGCCATGGAAATGGATAAGAGTCCGTGACACATACCCATTGACTATATGTTCAAAACTACCACCAAGGTGCATGGTGTCATCTGGCTTCTGAATCCCCACCAAGGGGGTAGCTCACTGTCAAGATGAAATAGGAGAAGCAACACCAAGGTCCTGCCAGCACTGCAGCTCATCCTGGACCTTCTCACACTTGATAGAGGAGGTGGGATGGGGGCAAAAAGGTCTAGGTATTACTGATGGCTTAAGGGAGATACGTATCTTGAAATTTTCTGCGTGACCCAAGGAATTAGCAAACAGCTGGTCTCATGAAGTTAGTAGAGATCAGATCATGAAAGGGGACCAACTGACACGTTAAATGTACTTTGTCCAACATCTGGTAGCCAAAATAGAAGGCATTCAACCCAAAAATATTTAGGGTCACATGTGATTTAATGACCAACAATATAAAATGTAAATGTCTTGTGACTAGGTCCTCCCATCTGGTAGACCGTTCGCTGGCAACAAGTCTTTCGAATTGACGCCACTTCAGCGACTTGTGCGTCGATGGGGATGAAGTGATGATGATTAGGACAACACAACACCCAGTCCGTGAGTGGAGAAAATCTCCGATCCAGCCGGGAATTGAACCCGGTCCCTTAGGATTGACATTCTGTCGCACTGACCACTCAGCTACCTGGGGCGGACTACCAACAACATAATTTCCCATTTCACATTCTCATAATGCACAGATGGAAAATGGCCCCCTCAGAAGAGTACACTGTTAATAATAAGACCCATCTTGATTTATTGGGCAATGCAGGAGTCCAAGGAAAACATTGAGGCATCTGAGGGCCCTCCTTTGGCTTGTTGATATAACAAACAGATGCCAAACTGTATACTTTTTGGCATACCCCACACAAGGCATGTACATAGTGCAATCCTGTTGAATATGTACTGCGTGACAGTTGAGCCAGGACCACTGACTTGCCCACGAGTGGAACAAGATGCAGAAGGACAGCGATGTTGAAGGGCCAGAAAAGTCAAGAGTGTGGACCACACCTGATTGACTTGTACCCGCTGGGTTCACCACGGGTGAAGACAAGGGGGTGCCATAGCTTCACAGCACTCGTAGTGTCAAAGGCATCATCACACAGCAGCTCAGCAGAAGGCACAGTCACCTGGCCAATGCCACAGGGTGCAAGGGGCTCTTTACGGCAAATACCTAACTTTGCTACCTGCCAATTATCGGAAAGCAGTCCTGTACTACAGTCGTAAGTTTATGTGAGTAAATGATCTGGGCAAGTTTGGCTAAAGAGGTGGTCAAACAAGGAGTCAGGTGCTGAAAATCACATTGCTAATTAGAACATATGCATGCGAAGTACCACATCAGAGTACACTCACACCAGCATTTAAGTGAGAGGTCTTGCAGGTTGATGATCCGGACCGCATGAGACTGCAATTGCACTGCCACCACATGGGTTTGATGACCAGAGTACTGCTTGAGCAACTTTGTTCCTCAAAGCTAAGTTTCTACAGCATGGGGGAGGACTTAACTTTGGCTTCCTTACTCCTTGCCCTTCTTGTGGCTTGTTGCCCTTACCCATTGTTCATGTGAGTGATACACTGCCAAGAAACTGTAATAAAACCTAAGAACATACTCTAGCTTCTTAATGTGGCGTAGAGGCAATATAACTACACTACTGGCCATTAAAATTTTGCTACACCACAAAGATAACGTGCCACAGACGCGAAATTTAACTTACAGGAAGAAGATGGTGTGATATGCAAATGATTGTCTTTTCAGAGCATTCACACAAGGTTGGCACCGGTGGTGACACCTACAACGTGCTGGCATGAGGAAAGTTTCCAACTGATTTCTCATGCACAAACAGCAGTTGACCAGTGTTGCCTGGTGAAACGTTGTTGTGATGCCTCGTGTAAGGAGGAGAAATGCGTACCATCACGTTTCCGACTTTGATAAAGGTCGGATTGTAGCCTATCGCCATTGCAGTTTATTGTATCGCGACATTGCTGCTCGTGTTGGTCGAGATCCAATTACTGTTAGCAGAATATGGAATCGGTGGATTCAGGAGGGTACTACGGAATGCCGTGCCGGATTGCAACGGCCTTGTCTCACTAGCAGTTGAGATGACAGGCATCTTATCTGCATGACTGTAATGGATCGTGTAGCCATGTCTCGATCCCTGAGTCAACAGATGGGGACGTTCGCAAGACAAAAACCACCTGCACGAACAGTTTGATGACGTTTGCAGCAGCATGAACTTTCAGCTCGGACACCATGGCTGCGGTTACCCTTGACGCTGCATGAGACAGTAGCGCCTGCGATGGTGTACTCAACGATGAACCTGGGTGCATGAATGGCAAAACGTCATTTTTTCGGATGAATCCAGGTTTTGTTTACAGCTTCATGATGGCTGCATCCGTGTTTGGCGACATCGCGGTGAACGCACATTGGAAGCGTGTATTCGTCATCGCCATACTTTCGTATCACCTGGCGTGATGGTATGGGGTGCCATTGGTTACATGTCTCTGTCACCTCTTCTTTGCATTGACGGCACTTTGAACAGTGGACACTAAATTTCAGATGTGTTATGACCCGTGGCTCTACCCTTCATTCGATCCCTGTGAAACCGTACATTTCAGCAGGATAATGCACGACCGCATGTTGCAGGTCCTGTACGGGCCTTTCTGGATACAGAATATGTTCGTCTGCTGCCCTGGACAGCACATTCTCCAGATCTCTCACCAACTGAAAATGTGTGGTCGATGGTGGCCGAGCAACTGGCTCGTCACAATACGCCAGTCACTACTCTTGATGAACTGTGGTATCGTGTTGAAGCTGCATGGGCAGCTGTGCCTGTACACGCCATCCAAGCTCTGTTTGACTCAATACCCAGGCGTATCCAGGCCAGAGGTGGTTGTTCTGGTTACTGATTTCTCAGGATCTATGCACCGAAATTGTGTGAAAATGTAATCACATGTCAGTTCTAGTATAATATATTTGTCCAATGAATACCCGTTTATCATCTGCATTTCTTCTTTGTGTAGCAGTTTTAATGGACAGTAGTGTACCTTTCTCTGTGAAACTTGCATAGATTAGAGCACCAGGATGGTTTTTTCTTATACGTTGAAACATAATACTCTTAATTCCAAAGACCTGTAATGGTTCGTAGAACTCTAAAAATGTTTGTATAGATGAGTCATGTAATTCCTCACAGAATATTTTAAGTTTGATTATATCCCATCATGTTCAAAATACATTAATAACTTAAAGCAGCCATCAATCCAAAGATTGTTTAAACACCACAGTGCATTACTAGGTATGGTCCTGGTGGAGGCAGTACACTGTTACATTCCTTTGACCTTTGAAATGAGTCACCCGACTAGTTATGGGGGGGGGGGGGGGTGCTTATATTGGAATGTGGATTCCAAACTACAGTGCAACGAGGCATTCTTCACATTATCATTCACTGGCAGAGGTGAAAGAAATGATACGTAAAAAATCATTGGACTGACTGGGGTTCGAACCCTGAGACCTTCAGATTTGTAGTATGGCACTTTCCCACTGAGCCACCCCAAAATAAGGTACTCGTTCAAAATCCAAACATACATCCTCTAGAAATTACATCATCCTTGTCATTTTATTGTGTATGATAATTGTTCACGCATTAACAGCCATGTCTTCCTGTGAAATGGTGTGTTCAGATTGAGAACTTAGAGTTGAACTACATAGATGCAGAACAAGTGGGAAGATGATACCAAAGTTTTACCAGGTCTGCTAAGGGAGCATATGAGGAAAATAGTTAAGCTATCTCTAATAGCTGATGACACTTGAGCATGTGTTGTATATTTGACATAGGGTTTTCTTATGTTCATTGTGTCCTGTATTGATTTCAATAAGTTAAGTACCAAGAAATAAAATGTACCTCACCTTAATGCACCCATTTGTTTTTTGTAATTTTATCATTTCAGTATCACAGCTTTTGAACTTCCTCAGAAGAATTTTCTATTATTGTCAGTTTAAAATCATTGTTGTGAATTCTTTTTGTAACCCACTGTGATGAGTTTTTGTTATTTTTATGGTAAAAATTTTCAAATTATTCATTCCAGGTGTATTGGTGTGCTTAAATAGTTTTATGTGTGTGATTATAAGTAGTACATTTAGGATAATTTAATTCATCACTTTGTGTGTGTGTGTGTGTGTGTGTGTGTGTGTGTGTGTGTGTGGTGGGGGGGGGGGGGTGGAGTGTGAGACTATTCCATGTACACTTCCCAGCAGCACTGCAGTTTGAATAGGATAGCGATAACTCCTGTGTGTCTCAAGAGGTGACTAAGTGGAGCTGCAACATAGGCAAGCCTCCGAAGTTTACAAAAGAAAAATGATTAGTTCTTTCTTTCAGTTTAATACAACCACCATCACCAGCCTTCTGGATTATTTAAATTTTATGTCTCATTAAGGGTTTCACCTCCTATTTTTTTCTAAATTTTGCAGCAGCACAGTTTATCTGGGGAAGGACTCCTTAAGTGGCACTCATTGTCTGCAGTGCACCATCATCTTCCACGCACAAAAAATACAAAATGGTAGCCTGTCCACTGTTGAGTCAACATGTACCCTCTGTCATAGCTGCCTGACAACACAATGCTGAACTGTAAATGCCCCGTACAGGCTGTACAGTAGGCCTCCATCTTTCCTGGGACACAAGGATCCTGGAAAATGGCCCCACTGTGCCAGGTGACCATTGCCATGATAGGGTGTGACCCATGGAGCGAACATCTGATTAAGAGTATCATCAGGGTAGATCTTTCAAAAATAACCGATCAACTGTGTACAAGTAAATGGCTGTACTAACCCGGCTTTCTCAGGGGACAGAACTAGCAGTTGTTTTACAAACACTTATTACCCTCTAATAGTCCCATCTCTGGCCATCCTAAGAGATAAGGGTCAAGTATGAAGGAATAGAACTAGACAGTTTACACAATATCTGGTATGCTATAGAACTGACGGAAGATTGTTTACAGCACCCGAACCTCAATTCTTCATGGAATGTGTGGAGGAAAAGTTTGGAGAAGTAGCGGCATCAGAAAAGACTATTAAACTCCCAGTTTGTTAAAGAATTCAATTCTCATGTATAAAACAGCCTCAAACATCTGATTACATTACAAATGATTTAATGTGTTAAGTATTTGAAATTCAGCAAGTGAGAAAAGTTTAAAGGAGGTTTGAAATTATTCTTAAAGTTTGTTGGCAGCCACCAAGTACTCTAATTCTAAAACACTGGATGAATCAAGTCCAATTATTTGCTTACCATCAGTTAACGTATTATATCTCTTAATGCATAGATTGATTGATTTTTAAATTCAGTCAATGACTATACAAAATATTGAAAATCAGATTTTTGTTGCTTGCTGAAGCCATTAAATGGGCAATCTCCAACTGATACTGGCTTCTAGAATAGCAGTTCAGTAATGTAGGTTTCAAATGGATCTGCTAATTAAAACAAGTGCTACACAGTCAGAAACACTCCAAAAATGTAATGAACTGGGGACATATCAGGTACTCTGCCTCCACACAATAGCCTCAATTTGATTCAAGGCACGATGTTCCGCAAGAGATCTTAACTGTCAGACTGACGATGAATTGCGAACCAGCCTAGAATGACAAGGAGACCATTTTGTACAACACATCCAGAGAGATCCTAAGGGCAACTGGATAGAGACGGGTTCTTTTGTTCTCGCATTGGAAGGGGACATCCTACCTGAAAACATTAAATTCTTATGTTCTTTCACCTGCGAGATCCTACTAGTTCTTGTATTTCAGACACATGTCCTACCATTTTACTGCTGAACCTATTTGTGGAAATTATGAAAAAGCACTGCATGAAGAAAGACGATGCAAAAAACTTTCAGTGTATTCTTCATGCTCAGATTTGCCCTGTATTCTAAAATGAAAATACAAATGTGTAACATTTGGTTGACATCCTACTTAAGTCAAAAGGAAGTATACTAGCTCCATCCTGTCAATGTGGAAACTAATTCTGCAAACACTATCTAATCTGTAGTGACACAGATTGCTTACTTCATTATAATACCCCTAGCCATGAAGTAAGTCAGACTACCTGTTCTATAGAGAAGCAACAACTACCTCAGCTCCCAGAAGTATAGCACCAGCAGAGACCTCCGTGCTCATAAGGTCAGAGAAATCTTGAGTACCTCTGGCATCACCTGAGAGAATGCCAATGAAGGTTCCCACCCAAAACCAAGCAGATCTATGACCTGATACTAGCTACTGGTGGGGTGTAACAGGACAGTCCTATCATTATTTTTTTCTAGAATTTTAAACTGAAAATTCCTGTAAGAACCAAAACTCCTGAGATAAAAAGAAAAGGGAGAAAATTCTAAACCTGAATCTGTAATGGCAGTTGTAACTGACCTGGACCACCCTTTGAATGCAGATGAGCCCATTTATGTAAATATTACATCACTATCACAGGAAGTGCAGGAACACCTAGTAAAATAATGCATACACACTAACACCTTCACTGCTTTCAGTACCCATTTTTTGACATTACTTCGATGGATCTGTGATGGTTAGCACCACCTAGCAGGACCTGTCAGCTGATGACCATTTAACTTGCTGTGTGCATTGACTTCAAGAGCAGAAATTCTTAGGAAATCACTTGCTTAATACTATCTTGTATTTTGCAAAAACTGAATAAACACTGAAAGGGCGCATGGAGGTGTCTGTATGCAGCTACACTGGGATGCTTTTGGTGAGCAAGTGCTGCTTAACACTACACCAGAATCTGTGCCAAGTTGTCTGCCACAATAACAGTATGTAATATTTAACCCCTCACTTGACGAAGTAAGGAGTAATTTCTTTCCACAACAGTTACTGCCAGCTTTTTTATTATTAAGGAATGCTTTGGTCATTTGCGAGGCAGCAACATGATGAATTGTGGAGGACAGCTACCAGGAATATTACTTTCTGAATTTGAACTCTGCTTGCTTAATGCAGAAGAGTCAATGCATTTTAGTGATGCACACAGTACTTCCTGCTCCTGCAACAAAATGGAATGCTCAGGGAGATCTCTATGATAGTGACATCTACTCAGTTGTTGTAGCCTTATCAGACAATAGAAATAACGAGTTTATGCCACCTTGGTCTCATAGCTGAGCCAACTGACCAGCTGTGCCATTGTAGGTACACAGGAGAAGCAATCGATGAGGTGGTATGAGATGCTTCTATTACTACCATATGCAATATGGATTCTACAATCCTCTATTCTTTGGGCCTCCTTTGACAGAAATCGGAAAACTTACTCCAATAGCATCTGTCAATAGCCAACTTAATTTTATTGTAATCACACTGTGTGAAAGCAAGATTTTTAATGGAGGGGGGGGGGGGGGGGGGGAGGGGGGAGTGAACGACGACTCTCTTCTGTTAGGGTACACAGCCTCATCTTCTCTAGTATGGACCAAATTCAACTGCATTCTGGTCATTTACTTAAGTAATCTCTGACATTGCCGCTAATGTAGACATCACCATCGTCCAAATTATTTTAGAACGTCTTAACAGCACACTATGCAAAAATGTGTGTCCAACAGTTCCCATCCCGCTTTTGCAAATCACCAGCACCTTGCAGAACACGGAAATTCAACTTTCAGCTTCCAACACCTTCAAACTTGCATTATTTCTTTTAATGAATGGGAATGCAAGCGCCTTGACTTTGTCAGGACCCTTCCCTTAGGCCTGACAAGATGCTTAATCCAATGTTAAAACATCTCAGCAGTATCAGTAAAAGCAGTGCCCTAGAGTTTTTTTAACCCTGTAGTGCCAAGACCAGTCATTTACCACTGGCCAACGAAAGCACGTTCTCACTGAGAAATGAAAAAAAATTTTAAGGTATTCAGTAGTATCAACATATTTATAAAATGTAACTCATCCAGTCAGTTTCAGTTACGCCCGGCTTTTATTTTGTCACGTTATGATGATTTGTTTTGAGTGAAACAATATATGCATTTATTAAATGGTCAATTCTAGACATACTTGTTTTTCTTTTGTTTCTGCCACAATATTGTAAAGTATTCTGTGTTATTAAGTATAACTGGATGTTCCTTTACAGAATGGAGATGCAGTAACCTGTGCTTGTCGTTCTTACATAAAATTAATTCTAAATTCCATGTGAAATGTAATTGTATGAAATAATTTGAGTTGTAACACAAGATTGACAGGAATATCTTTTTCTAACTTAGTGACGGTGTGAAGTCTGTATCCACAGGAAGGATGGGAAATAAGATATTTAATTTTGTCATGTATGGTCTTGTGTCCATTAATTAACAACTATTCCCCTGTATAGTGGAGATCCTTCATGGCGACAATTTCATACCATAAAGCACAATGTTAGTGCCTACTACCTTGAAATTGGGAAAATGTGCACAAAATGCAAGCAGTTACTGACCATTTTGTCTGATAGTCAGTTTATGTAAATTTCTGGAAAGAAGGTTAAAAAGTGGCTTTGTTGGTGCTTGTAATCTAGATATTCCTTCCTCAATTCCAATGTAGTTTCCAAGAACTCCAGTCCATCAGTGACCATCTTCTGTATCTAGAAGCTGCAGTCCATGATACTTTTGCACATTGACACGTGATTACCATGTTTGACATACAAAAGACTTACTGAAGAATGTCTTTGCAAACTATTCTTCATATTTCATAAAAGGTGTTTTTGGGATGCCTGTCAATTTTTGTGGATAACTTTCTGTTACTTTTATTGTTTCGGGTCCAAGGGGACACAGCTCTATCTAGCCAACACGATCAGGAGAATCAGGACTCCCCGGTATCTGTGACGTATACTTCCCTCTTTGCATAACAGTAAACAGTAATGTAACTGCTGTGGGACCTACAGCATAATTAACAATATATGATGTTGATTTACACTTCTATTACAGCTCTACATCACTGTGCACTGTGGAATATCAACTTGAGAGAGCTATACATAATGGACATGGTTGGTCTAAAATCGGGAGTATTGTTTCTCAGCAGTGAAATTGTGTGTCGTACATTTCTACAGACTCAAGTCTTTACATCCTCAGCCTGAGTTTTACTTAGGTCAACTGCTACTGGTAGTCGAACGCTTCCAGTTTGTAGGTATTCTATTTAACAACATACTAATTTTGTTACCATACATGCGCCAACTAAAGGCAAATTGTATGGCATAACTTCATGCTCTTCATTTTCTCAGAAGTACCTCATGGGGAACAGATGGGATGGTTTTAAAAAATGTTAGTTTTACCTCCCTTATGTTATGGATGTACTGTCTATTGTTCAGGAGCACTATCCATACTTCAATTGTTACATCCTCTACCCTTTAGTGCAGTCAGATTAGCAACTAGATCCTATTTTTTAAACACCTTGGTGTTTTCAATGCCAGCAACGCATAGTGAAGTATGCAGTCACAACTGAACAGAGGCCCAAACACCATAGTTAGCACACTGTCCTAAAACCAATGGATCCAACTTGTATTGAATATAGTCTCAGAAAAGGCAGACAGGCAGAGGTGTAATTTGAGGACCTATGCTGTGAACTCAGATTTCGTCTGCATCTCCCATGTAATACATCTCCTACCTGATAGTATGGACGGACACGCTCCATGATTCCCAGGAAATCAGATCCCACCAAATCAGATCCCACCACTTACCGAATACATATTGTACTCAATCCTTCATGATTAGCAGCATATTTAAATTTTATACACTGATGGCTTAAAGGTCAGCAATCTTGTTGGTTATGCCTAAATGTACACAAGCAGCTACAAGAAACATTCTACCAAAAGCACTGCACAACTGACAACTGTAGCCAGAGCTCTTGTGACACATCAGAGCTCTTCCAGTCCATAACTTCTGTGTGCAGTGATTCTTTGAATGGAATGCTGGCAAAAGAAAAATATTACTTGCAAAAACATGCTGGCCTCCAGTATTAAAAATCTGTATGACCTACACAGACCTGGAATTCTTGTAACTTCCCTTCGGACACTAAATCATGAAGGCAACCACAATGGCTACATTAGCTCTGAGATCCCAAAGTACTGGTGTTAGGTCACATCTGTAACACAGTATGAAGGCCTGGGAAAAGGAATAGCAAACCACTGCATTCCTCAAACTAACTTAAAGAGATGGGAGAGACCACTAAGGAGTGTTGAACTTCAAAGCCTCCCCAAAAGAAGGCATTTTCTTATGAAGCTTGTGCATTTGCACTCCAGACTCGCATGAATTTGTCCTGTGACAAGTATTCTTGCGCCATTGTGTGTGTTGAGTACCCCCCTGATTCCCTCTCATATCCTCATAGAGTATGTCGATCTGGTGGTTTATCTGCAATGTGGTCTGAAGCTGGATATGTTGTTACCACAGATACTACATGATAATACTGCAGGTGCCAAGTACATTGTAAATTTTTTGTGAGAATGTGGGCATAATAACAAAATGTCATCCTCTTTTGAGTTGGTGTGGGTGATAAGTATGAAAGGATTGCCTTGTGACATGCTACAAATATTGATTGAAAGTAACAGAGCTACCAATTTTTGGAAACTGAAAGGACTGATAAAGTGCTAATAAGAGTCCCTGTAAATAATAATAATAATAACTGCTTTTGTTGTGTTCAGAAACTTCTGTGATCTACACTATCTGGGATTTATAGGAACACACTGAAATATAAATATGATTGAAGAACTTTCAAAGACTTTAGTATGTGTTACTTTAAAATTTTAGAATTGCAAGGAAACACATTCACCTGAGACTGTTGGAGAGTATTGAATTCCAGACTGTTCACACTTTTAACGCCATCTTAACTCTGATGAAAGGTGTAGTCTGTATGTAGCAAGCATCATGATTTGTTTGCTAACACTGTTTGATTGCAGTTTATACTAAAATAATAATTGTTTATATTTTCTTTGTTTATGTTCATTCCAGTGTTTTTATTTGTATTGGAACCGTTACTGTAATTCTAAAAATGAGCTTTGTGCTGATGCTGTGCATTTCTAAAATTATATGATACATTTCTTTTATAGGGTTGAATGTTTCCGTAACAGTGAAACCGAACTCAGACATTGTTAAAGTACCCAGATTTGTTTTAATAATACTATGATAAGCAGATGTGGGAGTCAAACAACACTTGCTAACACCTATCATTTATGTTGACTGCCTCAGGTACCATATTGTTTACAGCTTTGTAAGTTCAGGTCAGAAGGTAGTGCAAATATGGAAAGTCTCCAACAACATGCTATTGAGCTCTGGCAGAAAATATTTAGAAATTTGATTCATGATTAGAACGGCTTATTTGGTTTACTCATTTGAGTAATAAATATCAGAAGTATGGGAAGGCATCCATGTTTTGAAGTGCTTAATTTTCTTTTATGTTGTCTTGTGAGACTATGAGAAAGTGCATTTTTGTGTGTTAACCATGTAAATCGTTTCCTTGTTGTAAAGCTTTATCTTTTCAGTAATGATGTTTGCTTTAAATTGTATGTTTTTTAAAATTTTGGCTGTATGTCTGTGTGCATGGGTGTTGCTGCACTTCTCTACAGAGCTGGTGCAAGGTGTTTTGATGCTCTAGACACACAATGTAATTTCCCTTCCCAGCCTTGGCACTGTGTTACACTCCCCACCCCCCCCCCCCCCCCCCCTACTCCCTCACCACCCACCCACAAAAAGTGAAACAAATAAAAATGTTTGTATCCTCCTCAAGTAGACAATGCACTAGATGATGTAGTAACGTTAAAGAAAAGAATTTGAGTTGTCAATTGTTTGGATCTTGCCTGCGTTTTTTAAAGGTATGGCCAAATTATGGTTATTTTACATTTTCATGTGGGTTTCTTGAAAAACATGCATTTTTTATCCAACAGATGCTTAAGTTTTTCAGTGGTGTTGGTTGAAATTACTGAAGCCTTTGAGGGGTAACTTTAAATATGTACAGCTGATGGCAAAAAATTATGTTCTATAAATATCTTTCAGCTGTTGTTAGTTACCTACTCAAATTATTATTTGATGTATAACAAATTTGTGAGGGCCAATTTTGAAAAAAGATATGTCTGAACAAAGCAGAATTGTCAGTATTAATATCATTTATTCCCAGGCAATTCCACCACAAAAGCTAGTAACTTTCCGAGAGAGATAAAAGGTTTTTCCATAAGTCACATGTACTTCTATGTACAGGGGTTGGACAGAAATGCACACTTTGAACATACATGCAGGTGCCAGTCATCCTGCAGTTATTTGACCATGAACAGCACCTGTGCAGTGTCCTCAATATGTTGCAAGTGTCAGTCATCAACAGAACAGTCTTCTTGTAGTCTTGAGTGCTCTATGTCCATACTAAGTGAATTTGAATGTTTGCAAGTTGTTGGAACTCGTATAGTGGGTGCTTTCATAACTATGGTAGCAGTAGTATTTGGTGTTTTAAGAGGTACTGTATCAAATATTTGTATCATGCAGGGAAAGTGGAAAAATATTGTTTGTCAAGTCACAATGCGGATGGTAGTGCATGTTGAGTGATCATGACAGATGGTCATCGAAGAGGATTCTTACAAAAAATAAGAGGACAACTGCTGCAAAAGTCACTGCAGAACTGAATGCTGCACTTGCGAACCATGCCAGCACCGAAACAATGTGAAGGGAGTCCCGTAAGCTGGGAATCAAAAGGCTAGCTGGAATTGCAAAACAGCTCAGTGATGCAAATGCCTGTAGCGGAAAAATGTATCGTTGAAACCATAAAACGTGGACTATGTAGCAAAGGAAAGAAAATCAATTGGTCAGATTTGGGGATTCGGAGATGATTTGAGCAGCCATATTGTGCTATTACTACCAAGGAGAGTGTGACCATTTTGGCTGAGCACGTTAATCACATGGTACAATATTTGTTCCCCAATAGTGGTGCTGTGTTCAAAGACGACATGACCCCTATTCACAAATCTCACATCATCCAGGACTGGTGTTGTGAGCATGAGGGTGAATAGCTGTATCTTCCATGGACACCAGAGTCACCAGATCTCAATATTATTGAATCTTTGTGGTCTACTTTAGAGGGAAGGTGATAACTCTACAACTCCATCATTGTTACCCAAACTTACCAATATTTTGTGGAAAGAGTGGTATAAAACTCCATTGAAAAGAACAGAGGGCCTGTATTTATATCTTTGGAGATGACTAGAGGCTCTTTTGAATGCCATGGGCTTGCTGCACCATATTTTTGTCCAACCTGTGTACAAGCATTTCTGATAAAGTACAGCTCAATGTCTCCCCTTGCTTGATAATTTTGTTTGTTCATTTCAAAAATGCCTTCTTTTACAGTTTACTCACATTATGAAAATTGAAGAGAGGCTGCATTATATTAGAATTTTTTTTTATTTATTATGTGAGGTATGACCTAGCCTTGACACCAAAGACTTAATTTTAGATCTGTGTTACACTTAAGGTGTTTTTGCCATATCTGGTGCACTTTTAAGGTGCTTCATGTTTAATTAATTAGAATATTTTTTCAAATACAGAAATATGTGCCTTGCATTCCATAAGTCTTGCAGTAAAATCTGAGTATGTAGTTGTACTGTCACGACTTAGATTGTCGAAAATGAGCAGTATTAAGTGCAGAGATTTATTGTTGAGGAAGATAATTTTGTTACATATCTTCACAACAAAAATTCAATCACACCACTTCTAAGTTGCAAATCCGTCTTTGGATTGCGTGTCCTGTGTTAGTTACCTGAAGACTAGTGTATAGGGAACAGAATAGAAGCTGTATGAAGGGAGAGGAAAGGAGGTGTCCGAATACTACCTCGTCCCCCACACATAATCCAATCTCCCCCCAACCCCCACCCCCACCCCATTTTCCAGCTGCTATTAAAATCTCCCTCACTGTGGTGTGTCATTGCAATGATTTTATGTTAATATCTGGAGCAAAACTGTTGCAAATGTTAATAGAAAGAAGACTACTGTAATGATGGTCTTTTTATTTGTGGTAGAAATATGATGTTACTAAAACTTGTCCTTACTATCCAGCTTCCTACTATTTGTCCATGATAAGTTGACGAATTGTGCAGTAGCTGTTGGGAATGGCCTTGCCCCCACATTAGAGCTGCTGATGGGTGAGGAGCGGTAACAGAAAGGCAGAATTGGTGGCTTGTAGCAGCGCTGTCGCCATTACCCATGTTTTGTGCTTAATGTGTAATCGGAGGTTGCACTTTCGGAAATAGTGTCCAATTAAATGACTTGTGTCGGGTCAGAAATCACCTGATTTGTTGACATATTCATGCATGAGACTTTTACCTACAACTTATATATTATTTATTATTTATTTATGAAAAATGAAAGTAAATTAATGTAAAACTTAAGACACTAAGAATCGAAAGTCAAAAACTGATTTTTGGAATCTGTTTACTCATTGCATTTATTCGGTACAGTGCAGCAGTAATGTTTATAAAGTATGCTTAATATGCATAAAAGAATTATCAAAATGATATTCACTAAAGATCACATTCATTTTGTGTTTGAATCATCGCCATTGGTTGAGGGCATGGTATTGATCACTACTTCATTGAGACCATTTCTATTATTCCATACTGTGTCCAATACTCTTGCTCCAGCTGCTGCCCTTTCCTGCAGTAACTGAGAGGGAAGAGCATTAACAAGATTCTGCACCTTTCCTTTAGCATTTCACCAGTGACATTATTCTCCCTGAAATTGTTTTGTTTTGGCCCATTCCAAGTCTGTCGGATTTAGATCACAGTTGTAGGGTGGTAAACAGTCTACTTTGTGGCCTCTGTGGACAGTGATTTTATTCACAACATAAATGTTAGTTTTCCTTTACTTTAGATAACAGTTGAGCCTTCCTCGTTGAGTCATTGCAGTCTATTTTTCTGTCTCAGAACCACTCTAACATTATAATGCTGAGATCATATTTATTGGGTGTTCTCTCAACCTGCCTTCTGTGGTATGGGCATTATCCATCGCAATTACAGAATTGGATGGAATATTAGGAGCCACCATATCTGCAAACCATTTTTCAAAAGTAGTGGCATTTGTTTGTCCTAGGTAGTTACCCACAGTTGACTTTGCCAACAACTAAAGATGTGATTTCGTGATAAATCTGTTCTTGAATCCCACACTAGCAAGAGTCAACTTCTTTGAGGTACTACCCTACGAAGTAGAACCAATAACACCTTCTGCATGCCAATATTTGCCAAAAGTCATGTTGTTGTCAATCCATGACTCGTCCAAGAACATCATCTGATGGTTTTCATTGGTACCAGCAAACACGAATGCCAAGACACGATGTCAGGAAGCTTCAGTAATACAGCTCATATGTTACGCATGCAACACCAAACAAAACCCATTTATTTCAATACTTTTGTGAGTGAAGTAGTCCCCACCTCCAACCAATCTTCTTTCACAGAACTGGCAAAAGCTTCCGCAAGCTGGGCACAATGTGTTTCATGTTGTAGAATTTCTCCAGAGTGTTTTGCATGACCTGCCTATTGAAATAACCTGTTTTGTGCATGACATCTCCACATGTTGCCCTAAGCAAAAGGTGGTATACTTACCAGATTGTTGGACCACAATGAAAGGATGTCAAAAGTAAAGATTTAACACAGTTGTATGTGCACTGCACTTAATCACTTAGTGTGAGGAATGTTGGGAGTAGTGGAATAAGAGATTTCTGTACATTCACTCCCACACCACGTGCCAAAACTATGGTGTGTTTACAGTAATCCTCTATATATGCAATTGAAATAGGTTTAGAAATAATACACATTTATTATACATGACTAAAGCAATTTTACAGATTTGCTGTAGCTATATTAGTTGATATATTGTAACAGGGCTCTATGCGTGCCTACACATGCATGCACCCTGCTGGTTCTGTAGAAATCAAGTCTTCAATCAGTTTCTTCCGACATTTGATGCAGCATTTCCCTATAAATCTGTTCAAAAGCACTATTGATGCAAGTTCACAAATATGGTACGTTTATTGGTGGAGACTGTGTGAACACTGGATCTTTCACATAACCCCACACACACAAGAAAAAAATCGCATGGAGTTAGGTTAAGAGAGTGCAGAAGCTATGACATGAATTGCTGATCATTTACACCACGACATTCTCAGATTCCCATTTAAGAATTCATGAACATCATAATGGAAGTGGAGTGGAACACCATCCTGTTGGTAGATGGCACTGTCGGTTTCCATTTGTGGCATGAGTCAGTTTTCTGACATGCCTAGATACATGATTCTTGTAACAGTCTTTTCGCAGAAGAAAACAGGACCATAAATTGTAAACTGAGAGACTCCACAGAACACATTAACTTTTGTTAAATCTTGAATGTGCTGCATGTTAGTGTGGGAGTTCACTGTCCCCAGAGTTGGATGTCATGCCTGTTCCCTGTGCAATTCATAAAAAATGTTACTTGATCAATGAAGATGAGTTTCTCACAAAACTTGTCCTCTGCCATAAGCTGTTGCAACTCTGTCAAAAATTGAAATCTCTGACTTTGGTGTTACCTTAAGATCTTCAAAACATTTGCTTGTCGTATGTTCTGCTCTCTGCTTGCTCTGTTTATCGACTCAGTTGGCTGCGTGTGAAACACACATGCACACAGTCAACTGTTTGTTCACTTGTTACTGGTTGACTCATTGATTTCCCCTTGCAGAGCCATCCTGAAGCTTTCAACTGCGCATAACATTGGCAAATGGTAGGGGCAGGGGCAGGGATTTGCCTCCCCCCCCCCCCCCCCCCCCCCCGAAATAATTAACAGCAGATAGCTCTAAGGGGTCATTGTGACCCTGGGCGAGGAAACCTTGAAGAAGTGGACGAAAATGATGTAAATTTGCGATCACTGTTAAGATACAGAGCCAGCAGTGGAGATCATATTCTTAAAGACCAATTAATGACCAGTGATGGGAAGACAATGTATACAAGTTCTTTCATTCAAAATGAACTTATTAACACAGTTGGTCACTTAATACAATTAAAAGTTGTAGAAATGCCAGAAAGTCTGGTTTTTTTATTCTGTTTTAGCAGATGACACCACTGACATCTGTCAAATTGAACAATTTTCTCTGTGTACATTATGTAGAGGAGCAAGCTTTCAAAATCTGAGTAGATCTCCTGGCATTCGTCCCCATTTATGATGGCACTGGAGCAGGTTTGGCTGACACAATATTGAAGACCTTGTCAGCATTAGGTCTTGACCTAAACAAAATGAGGCCAAAGGTATGATGTTGCTGCCACAATGAGTGGGCAAGTCAGAGGTGTACAAGCTTCCATCACAGAAAAGCTATTGTTGGCCCTATATACACATCGTTCTTCAGACACTCTAAATTTGTATGTGTCGGATGCAAGCAAAATACCTTCTATAAGAAACTGTATGGGTGTCATAAAATAAAGAAAAGTACTGAGCTGTGCCTTCCTACCCATTGGGATTCACACAGTAAAATAAGTTTCCCTTTCTTTTGTTCTGGACAACATTCATAAATCATTGATTTCAATATTTCTGTTCTTTTGGCTGACAAATGAAAGAATCCCCAGACTTAAATTTGGAGCATATCTTTCTCTCCCTTTGCTAAATAATAAAATTAAGTCACACGGCATCTAAGGCTCTTACTCTAAGTAGAGCTATTAGTCAATTTACATTTCTTGTTAATTTTTTTGTTTTGATCCAGGTGTTGTCAATCACCCCTAACTTATCTGAGCAGCTTCAAAACAAAAATATTGATCTTCCCCAGGCCTTGACTAATGTTACGAGTATCTTACACCTTCTGTCAAAGGAAAGGGCAAATGCAGATGACTCATTTAAAGCCTTGTATAATGAAGTGAAGACATTCACTGGCCAAACTTGACATTAAGGAAGAGATTCCAAGTATTTGTTGCCTTCAGTCAGCATATAACAATGTCCCTTACACCACAGAAGAAGAATACTACCGACAAGCTGTCTATGTGCCATACCTGCACGATTTTTGTAACTCACATAAAGAATGCTTTGAATCTCTCAAGGAAAGAGTTGCACCCATACAAAACATTCTTCCATAGTTGTGTATTACAACAGATTTCTGTTCATTGGATGCTGCTTTTAATTTCTACGAAGAAGATTTGTCACATAAAGATATTGCACAAAGTGAGTTTATGTTGTGGAGAGAATAGTAGAGTCAGGAAAATCCTTCTAATCTTCGAAAAACAGCTATGAGTTATCTTGAAAGACGTGACAAGACAGTCTTCCCCAACATTTATATCCTTCTGAAATCACTCGCAGTTCTTCCCATTTCTGTCGCAACTGTAGAGTGAACTTTATCCAGTCTGAGGAGATTGAAGACTTACCTAAGGAGCAGTACATCTGAAAGTAGCCTTAACGAGCTTGCTTTACTTCCTGTCCACAGAGACATTATAGTTAGTGATGATGAGGTTCTTGATAAGTTTCTAAGTGTACCAAGAAACCTGGATGTTGTTTTGTAAACATTGTTCTATGTAAAAAGTGAAGTTCCTTGTCAGTTCGATAAACAATTAATAAAAAGATTGTTTCTGCATTGTCATTTGTCCAACAGTCAGTTTAATAACCAATCTTGTAAGGGCTGTCAAAAACAATTTCTTGGTGAGATAGCTCCTGACTTTTTGTATTCAGTTATCAAATACTTGATTGTAAAGTAGACAAGAGACATTCGAAATTTGCATATGACTTCCTCAGAAAGTTTTTAATCTAAATCCAGCCCTCTGATTTTAATTCATTCAATATTATTTCTTGTTGACATTGATGTGTTCTCATGTGAATCCATTTTTGAACCTAACATTTCCTCTTATTTCCCCCCCCCCCCCCCCCCCCCCCTTCATTTTTGTGTTACGTCTCAACTGTTATTAATGAATAATAATGCAATGACAGTAGCGACTGCTCTGGTTTTTAAGCACCACTGCACTTCTGTAAGAAGCACTAGCTGAAAGTTCATGAAATTAGCTTGTCCCAGTGACTTGAAGAAGCAAACTTGAATAAGTTCTTGTGTCAATGTAAACGCCTCAGAAATTTTGAAAAATTTCCGCTACCAGTCACAATAAAAGATTATTTATTCATCAGTCGAATTAACTCGGGTGATCCTGAGGGAATTAGATTAGGAAATGAGACACTTAAAGTAGTAAAGGAGTTTTGCTATTTGGGGAGCAAAATAACTGATGATGGTCGAAGTAGAGAGGATATAAAATGTAGACTGGCAATGGCAAGGAAAGCGTTTCTGAAGAAGAGAAATTTGTTAACATCGAGTATTGATTTAAGTGTCAGGAAGTCATTTCTGAAAGTATTTGTATGGAGTGTAGCCATGTATCGAAGTGAAACATGGACGATAAATAGTTTAGACAAGAAGAGAATAGAAGCTTTTGAAATGTGGTGCTACAGAAGAATGCTGAAGATTAGATAGGTAGATCACATAACTAATGAGGAGGTTTTGAATAGAATTGGGGAGAAGAGGAGTTTGTGGCACAACTTGACTAGAAGGAGGGATCGGTTGGTAGGACATGTTCTGAGGCATCAAGGGATCGCCAATTTAGTACTGGAGGGCAGCATGGTGGGTAAAAATTGTAGAGGGAGACCAAGAGATGAAAACACTAAGCAGATTCAGAAGGATGTAGGCTGCAGTAGGTACTGGGAGATGAAGAAGCTTGCACAGGATATAGTAGCATGGAGAACTGCATCAAACCAGTCTCAGGGCTGTGAAGACCACAACAACAACATTCATCACATGACTGGTTTCGGGCTTGTGCCTATCCTCAGGTGTTTATACATTCATGTACATGTTTATATTGCTGGAGATCACTGTATAAATACAAAGAAAATTATTTGCTGGTGACTAAACAGATACAAGTGGAACAATTGTAAGTGGCATTACAGATATGTTTTTGACAAATGCTGCCTTTTACTTACAATTGTTCCACTTGTATCTGTTTAGTCACCAGCAAATAATTTTCTTTGTATTTATACAGTGATCTCCAGCAATATAAACATGGACATGAATGTATAAACACCTGAGGATGGGCACAAGCCCTAAACCGGTCATGTGACAAATAATCTTTTATTGTGACTGGTAGTGGAAATTTTTCTACACCTTATAAAGGAACAGTCACAGAGTTCAACAGTATCCACTATGGATAAAATTCACCTCGGAAATTGCTTGCAGAAGCTAATCATTAGTTAGTGGATGCAAGCCTTTCAATGCATACAATCATGCTTGACATCTATGGGCATCTCAATGTGGGCAGCACTCTACAACAAGTGAATATCTTTCAACTAGTGCTGATTTTCTCTGCTTCTGGCAGCACCAGCAAAATCGTCAAATTATCATGGACAAACAGTACTTGGCCTGTATGGTAGTGTCTGACTGTTATGTTATCCAGAATGCAGAAAATTCTTCCTGTCATTCATTATTGTAGCAATGATACAACTAATCTGCATGATCTAGTGTTTCCTTCCAGGTTATTTAATTTGGAACCAGCTGCTGTTTTATGTGCTGTAACATAGCTTTATATAACCAGTGTGTTTTTCCTTTTAATTTTGCATGAAATATGCTAAAGATAGCTGTGCAGTACAAATTAAATTCGAAGTGTTTCATTGCATTTCAATTCATGCAGATGGTCAACCGAATATTCACCCAGGATCCATTTCAAGTACTGGACGTCAACGAGTATGTGCAGGAACTGCTACATCTACCCAGGCTGCCCAGTTGATAGGTGGTGGAATATCACCAACGTTATTTACATCACCGGTTAGTAATTCTGTATTTAGAAGTGTGTGTGTGTGTGTGTGTGTGTGTGTGTGTGTGTGTGTGTTTCAGAAAGGCAGTGATGGGTTAGGAGCGTAGTAGCGTATTTATTCTGTGACAATACAATTTTAGTTTTATGTACCACAGTAGTAACGATTGTTGCTGAAAGTATGTGTCTGCAATAAATTAGGTTCCTGCTACTGGTCTTACAGGCAACTAGTGATTGTTGTTGACTTTGTACTCAAGTCAAAGATAATGTTAAATGTTGTGTGGCATTGTCAGTTTGATTAATTGCCCTTCTCCCGCGGTAGGAGACAGTATTACTTTAAGCGACTTGATATTGCAGATATTCATAGCTCTTGCTTCTTTCTCATGCAGAGACTGTGATTAAAGTTTGCGCTTAAGTCACAAACAGAGATTTTTTGCAAGTTGTCTGAACAGGTTGGTTTTATTTAACAATTTGCATACTTCGCAAATGAAATGAAGATGTCATTGTTATTAAAATTGGGGAATGAATTCTTCAATATCCTTTCAGGAGTTTACTGTTTTTGTTTTGTAACAAAAGTTCAAACTAAACTAACAGTTATCAGTGGGAACAGGAACATGTTATTACCTGTCCCAGGAAATTTGAAGGCCTTGCCAGGGAGAGGAGGTAGTAACAACATACTTTCTAATAAAACTGGAGTGCTTCTACGCACTACACATCTGTGTGCTAATGCCCTGTATAACATAATGATTAAACGCTGAATATCACTTTCATTCAACAATGTTCCTTGTGAGCTTGGTATCACATACTCAGTGCCATATTTATGAATTCAGTTTTGTCAAAAAGGGCTGCCAGCTACTTTATTTTTGATTATTCATTTTTCATAAAAATCTGTAATAGTATGTCTTTTCTAAAACTGTGTGTTGTTTTTAGACTTATTTATTATGATGTCTTATAAAACAGAATCCCATAGGCAGGACTTTTTTTGAGTTTCCTTGCTAGCCTGTGTGACAAAAGCTGTTAACTTTCTCATAGTTGATGTTTTGTGGTATTGTTCACCATATCACAACATTGCTTTCTAACAAGACATTTATCCATCGGATATTTTATTGCGTGCTCTTTCTTTATTTCTTTGCCTTTTTGAAGTAGTATTTGAATCCCATTCCCCTCACCATCGTCTTTTCCTGCTGAAATTTGTGCATCGACTTTCTCAGCGTTAACAAATTGCTTGCACCTTTTGTCGTCTTTTCCCTCATCAGAAATTTAATGATAGCAGCTAGCTGTAGTGGCAGCCTACAAATGAGAGCATTTTCTATCATTTTACTTACTTGCACATGGGAATTGAAGCAAGCTTTTCATCTTTGATATTTCCTGAACTATTTAAGACATTGTAATTCTGTTTTCACCCAGATGAATTGTAAAATTTAATTAACTTAAAACAGATACTAATCTGACATGCATACATGTGGTTGGACTGACACACCAACTGGAAGCTAAATACATGGCATCTTAGGATGATTCACCATTTGACTGTAGTAACAGTTCTGCTCTTGTTTCTGCAGAGCTTTGAAAGAAACGTGAACATCATAACGATTTCGTAAAACATACTATAACATTGCATCATAAGTTTAATGTTGAGATTAACACTCCCATTACAAAGTTACATCAGTAACAGCAACAAAAATGAAATTGTGAAAGAATGTGGTCATGAACACTTCCTTAAAATTTCATTTGTCAGATGTTTGAAATGCCCACCATCTATTGCAATACTTGTTAGCAGTTGTTACTGCAAGGGTGTCTGAATGGACCAAAGAGATTCCATAAACATCGTAGCATGTGCTGCACAGTATGAAGTTTTAAATCCTCTTGAATCGCCAGGACTTCTGCGTAGATGTTATCTTTCAGTTTTGCCCAGAGAAAAAGTTCAGTGGAGAAAAGTTCTGTGGCATCAAATCAAATAAACAAACAAACAAACAAGCAGGCCAACTGACAATATCTTTACATCCTATCCAGCGAGCAGGAAACAGCTGGGCTAGAGCGTTCTGAAAAATAAGCAAGTAGTGAGCTGGGCAGCTATTGTGTTGGTACCACATACATCTACATATTTCGAGTGGTACTTCCTCTGGGAGAGCTGGCAGCACTTTGCTAAGAAATGGTGTGTGTCATATTTTACCTGTTAGGTTTCTTCAATGAAGTACAGACCAGTCACATAGTCTTCGATAACCCATCACCATACTTTCACTCTCAACTGCCTCCAATTTTCAACCTGCCTCAGCTAGTCTGGGTTCTTGGTGATGCAATAATGCATTCAACTCTGCATGATCGTAAATGTAGTTTGATTGGCACAAATAATTCCAAGAAGAAACACGTTGTCCTGATCTTGCTTCAGAACCAAGTGACAGAACTCCATGTGTCTTCTCCCGCCTTGCTTCTTCCCCCGCCTTGCTTCTTATGAGTAAAAACTGCCTGAACATCTATTTTGCTTGATATGCTCATTACAGGCTTGTTAATACCCTTTGCAAGGTATTCCAGTGCACTTTCAATACAAACTGTCATTCTTGTTGTACACCTTGTGTCAGGATACCTTTGTGCATACAGTTCAACTGTTGTCTTCATGTTCCTTCTGCATTCTGTGCGTGGTAGTATCATATCCAGTTTCTCTTGATTTGTGAATGAAGCATATTTTTTTAAACCAAACAGCACTCAACACACATGAATAACACAGACAGAATGAAAGCTACAATTCCTTGGTGCTCATTTTATACTGGTGTTGCAATGGTACAAAACAGTTTCCTCCTTGTGCAATGTGACATATTTCCCTAAGTGCCTATTAAGAACTTCTTTGTAAGATAACCAGTGGTTTCATGTTCAAAAATGGTAAATTATTTCTAACTATTATAATTACCCTGAAACTAGTAATTTGATTATGAAGTGTAAAATGCCATTGAATTGGTCTGTTTTAGAACTATTACACTAGTGAGGGAAATTACTATAATTTTATTTGAAAAAGCAAAGTTGATGCCACTATCTCTGTACTTAATGTAGCAATGGAAAGAGACTGTGTGTAGTTTAGGTGAGGACCTTCGTAAAATTCTTTTGGGTGAAAACAAAATTAATATACCTTAAATGGTTCCAGAAATAGTTGGGTCAGCAGCTTAGCATAGTCACTTTGTATAAGGTAGTGTCTCACTAATCTCAGATAAATTTCAGATTGGTCCAAATTGCTGTGATTGAGTTTGTTGTTCTCATCTCAAAACACAATAAGAAAATTAATGATACTATTGCATGGAAAAGTGGGTTTCAGGTTGTTTGATCTAAAAGTTCGACATCCCTTGATGTGACTCGTGATAGAGGACTTTACAGAGAGACAGTTGTATCTGTCCATCGGTGTAGCTTATCCGAGAACACAGAATATTCTCTCTCATTATAATCAAAACCATTTGCATAAGTGGAAACAGATTATTTTATTCCAGGAACATTGTGAGCAGTTTCTATGTTTCACATAAGTGTACACTTTTGTTGTTGCTACATGGCAACTACAATAATAAATTGGTACATAATTACCCTAGATTGTGTAGGATCTGATGACTCTTACTGAATTTAATACAAAAATAATTAATGGCATCTCCAATGATATAGTGTCCTTGTATAGAAGACTGGACAAAAATTATGAGATTGGCTGCTGTGATTTGCAAGTTCTTATGGCAAAGGAGGACTAGTGCTTGACATACCTACATGTAAACTTGGTAGTTTCACCCTTGCTGACACAGAGGTTATTTTTGAAACTCACGAGGAGGATTGCATCCACACACATTGTTGGACTGCAAAAGCATTCTGTCCAGTCTGTTGTTCTAAGTTTCAGAGTGGGGTGATCAGCATTGGTGACTGAGTGGGTTTTCATTGTCGTAATCTGCTCGATTTTCTGTGTCAGCCAAACAGTTTGAGGGACAATTTCATTGTGATTATTTGTTACAATTTCCATTCAGTTTTGTGTCCAAAGTAGGCTCTACCAATACTTCCTCCTACTTTATTTTGCCAACATTCGCTAAGAAACTCTGAATGAACATACGGTGACCGATAATCGCTGTCTGTTCTCCTTACAGTTACTGGACTGCTGCATTCAGGTACCAAGGATCTTTTTGTAGAATTTTTTCACAAATAGTATAAAACATCACTGTGTTAGTGTGTAGTATTATTAAAATTAAGAATATATGTCTTTCAACTTTGTACAAGTGGGACATGAAATGGAAGAAACCTGGATGAATCTGTTTTTTCAATGTTTGGTACTGCTACATGACAATAACAAATTAAATTATTGTGTTTCTCTTTGTAATATTTATATTATTATTATTATTATTATTATTTTCAGACTCATCAACTAGTCCTCCAGAATACTTCTCATTACCCAGTGAACAACAGTTTAATGATAGGAGACTATGTAACTCCTGGCAGCACAGTGTTGACAGCACAGAGTTACAGACAGTGAGTCCGTGGATATAACAAACAAAACTGAGGTTTTTACTTGCAACTTGTGTGTAGACTTTAAGTGGAAGTACCACTTTTTAAGGGCTGCTAATATTTTATGTAAAGTGGCTTGCTCTCATGTTGTAAATCCGAAGAAAAGTGTTGTCACCTCAACTACCTCTGAGATGAGCTCTGTGTGTGTGTGTGTGTGTGTGTGTGTGTGTGTGTGTGTGTGTGTGTGTGTGTGTGTGTGTTTTGTGTGTGCACACATGCGTGCATGTGCACACATGTGCTGTGCATACTTACGGATTATTTCTCAAAGGATTGAGAAATGTAGGTATCACTACATAACAGACGAAGATTTTACCAAATTTACATAAGAGAAGACTGACTTAGCATGCATAAGTGTAGAAGTATGAAGGATTGTAGAACTGGAGCATGTATTATACAGTTCCATCTTGTATTCAAAAGTAAGTCTTTTACAGCTTCTGTGAAGTATACATTCAGCTGATGCCTGATAAGCATAGATCAGGAGCTACAGTATCTGTGCCTCTGTGTTGTGGTGTCAGTTTTCCTGAGTTGAATGGTGGTGTGTTAGTGACATATAGAATTTAAATGTGTGTGACCAGAAGAAGGAAAATGAACTTCTCAGTTTGGTTGCAATTCCCTCCCCCCCCCTGCCCCCCCCCCCCCCTCCCCCAAATCCAGTATTCCTATGTGAGTGCTTATTGTTTTAAATGACAATGAATTTAAAATTGGTTTTAATTTATTTTATTTGTATTTTTATAATTGACATTTTTAATGTTTAAAAATGCCTTATTGCTGATAATATGAAGACTTGTACTATGTACGTTTTTTTAAATACATTTTATAGGTTTTAATTCTAAATATTGTAACAATGCCAAGTAATGAAAACCTTGGAACAAATGTGAATGTGTTCGTTTTAGAACATTATGCGAGTGTAGATTTACTATTTTACTTTCAAATCAGGTTTAGAAAAATTTTGATTTTTCCCTCCCCTCTCCTTATCACTAGTTTTTTGTGTTGCTTAAAATTTGTGTGTGATAGACATTACTAGAAACTTACTGTTTGATATTGTGATGTATTTGATGTATTCAATTATATTAGCCCTTCAAGTTGGTAGAGTCTGTGCGCATGCCTAGTGCACTGGTGGTAGTTTATATGTCTGGCTGCTAATGAACTTGCCGTAGTTAGGAAATTATTAGTAGGAAAGAAATAAAGGTTTCAGAAATTAACAATATATGTTTGGTATGATTAAAACATACATTATTATTTAAAATTGGTTTTCTTTATACAATAGCTTGAAAAAATCTTTGAAACAAAGTCCTACACTGCAGTCTCTGCAGCAGAATGCTGTTTCTTGCAGCATACTGTTCATCTCATTTTAAGCTTGCTCTTATACGGTTTGAAATGCCTTGTTGTGGGTGGGTCAGGCATAACACCTTCTGAAGGGCAATCACACAGAGGTTAAGCTACATTATTCCTGTGAATTTCCAGCAGTTCTGGTGTGAGTAGTAGCCTGAAATTTACATGTACTTCTTCCTTTGTCTTTCCACCGGCTTGATAAAAAATAAAGGCATCATGCTTTATAGTATTGATTAACCTTCTAAACATTTTTATGTACTACTTTACATCTTCTTCCTTCCTTGACAGAAGGTTGTATTTCCAATCTTTCAGATCTACACCACCGATAAAAATATTGTGTTATTTAATGCACTGAGGCTTTTGTACTCTTCTGCCTCTTGGGGTTACTGTAGCAACTAAATCTGCAGCATAATGGTTAGTTTCACATGTGATTATTTCACATAAATATGTCTTTTTTTTTTAATGCTTCTGCTGCAAAATTCACCTGTATCACAGGTTCACATTCACCAACAAACAGTGTTTTTAAAGGCAACAGAAGAATAGTTGACTTCTTCCCACATCCAGTCTTCTTCATACTGACATTTTGCACTGGTGCAACTCGTGTGACGTCCTCATGATCCTCAGTTTCTACTTCACGTTTTTTATTGTTTCTTCCAAACTGTCAGTATCATTGTAATCATCAACTGTTGTAACAGTTAGACTGCAAATGGCGAGTACACACTCAGAATACTGCCAGTCCAGATGCTCACAGTACGTGAATACATACTCGGGGCACCCAACTTGAAGGGTTAATAAATAAGTTGCATTGTATTCTTTCTTTATTGTTCAGAATATTTCTTTGTTGTGGTGATTAATATGTAACTACACTTGCTATCTTTAATAGATACAAAATATGTGTAAAACTTAGTGCAATGTTGCTGTCATTGTGATTTACACATATTCTGCATGGGAATTTTGTGGATGCTTGCCATACCTTCTGTTGAAGTAGAGAAACATGTTGCAAAAACAGTTTTATAACTGTGAGAGTGGATTGTCACTACACAGTGAAGTTAATAGGTTGTCTGATCTGTATATGAGAATCAAATGCCTATTGGCATGTAGAAAAAGTCAGTTTTTTGCACTGCAGGTGAATAGGCACTTACCCATGAAATATTCAACAGAATAAGTGACTTCATGGGAACAAGACCTTGCTAAGCTTTATTCTGGGAAACTATATTATTGTAGTGTTCATGACTTCACTGTGTCAGTGATTAAACATTTACAATAAGAAGTTGTTTTCACATATTTAAATGATGTGATAATATGGGCACCTCTTTTTTATTTTATTTTTTGATTGTTTGTGACTTCACTCTTTTAGTGATGAGGATTTTACAGTTGCTTATTGTCTTCATACCTGTAACTGTGTGGAGACTTGTTTGTTTTAGTGATCATGACTTCACTGTTTTTCAGTGATTGTAATTTACAATTCAATGTTGTTTTCAACTCTGTAATAATGTGATATGGGACCAGAAGTTCTCAACTATGTGAAAGTATTGTACTGTTTTCTTTATTTCTGTTTTGAAAAGTCCATCCTGTTGCAGATGAGTGTGATTTAAAAATGGATTTGGTAATAAAATTGTGATTGTCAGGAAAAAATACACCAATTACACTACTTTTAAGACTTTCATTTGTAGGCATTAAATACACTTGTTTACTTCCTTTTCTATGTCTCATTTACTTCTGCCATTTAAAAGCAAAATATTCTGGAATCAAATCTTTGAAACTAAGTAACTGCAGAGAAGAAGAGGGTGGGGAAGGAGAGAGGGGGAGAGAGAGAGAGAGAGAGAGAGAGAGAGAGAGAGAGAGAGAGAGTTAGGGGTGTTATTTAAATTAACAGTTTGGTGGCATAAGTCTGTATTTGTTAAGAAATAAGTTTTCTCCTTTGTAATAGTTACTGCCAAACATCAGAGTGTAAAATTTACCGAATTATTGTATAAGCTACTATAAACGTGTTGCAGTTCTTAATATATAAGAAAAGCTGTTGTAACTGCTTCAGGTGGCCACTTTTAGATTTCCTTAGTTTACTGAAATAGGTCAGACAGGCATCTGTTAGCACTTCAGATTATCAGATATGAGCATATGTTCCTTCATTGTATGCTTAGTTTCCTGCTTATAGAAGTTAACTTGTATGTGCTATACTGTGCTCTACTGATGGTGCTCCCTACATTTGTTTTGCTATTGAGAAACACAGAAATTGGCATTTTCACAGTTGACTGTTTTCAGTAGGAAAGGCTCAAGTGTTTTAGGACAGTGTTTTATTTCCTCAGCTGTTGTTTGCTCAAAACAAGTCTGCACAACTCCCACACAGCTCCAATTGAAAGAGTTTGTTGTTTCTCCAGTCCAATTCAGCTTCAAAGGTAAGTATTTGTTGCTGTGTGTGTGTGTGTGTGTGTGTGTGTGTGTGTGTGTGTGTGTGTGTGTGTGTGCGCGCGCACACATAGGATTATTCCAGAGTGTTAGCAGTGAAAGCATAAAACAAACCTGTGGATACATTGATTATTTACATTTATGTGCTAACATCGGATGAAAATGAAGAGGGATTGGAAAATATATATGGGCAGACTGAGGAAATGAGAAGAAAATGGGAAGGGACAAGTAAGAACTGGAATGATGTGAGACTGTAATAGTATAGTGGGAAAGGGAAGAAGGGACAACACAGTTGGAGACTTTGGACTGGGAAAGACAATTAAAGGGGATAAAAACGTGGAAAGCTCCAGGTGATATTGATAGATATCAAATGGCTTTTATAAAAATAGCATTAAGACAGCAAAAATCTTTCTAGATGGATATGCTGGTACATACAAAATTTACTTGTATGAGATACTAGGACAAGATTGAAGCACATTAAGAAAAGACAACAGATAAAGAAATGAGATGTTGAGAAATTGAAGAATGTGGGACTATAGGAAAGAGTGTAGTCACTAGGTTGAAAATGGGAATATGACAGTTCAGAATAATACAGAAAACTGTATAGTGAACTAAGAAAGTTTACTGAGTATGCTAGAGAGGATTGAATAAGGAAACAATTTGAGGAAATAGAAGAACTGGAAAAGAAAGAAAAATTGGAAGAAATGTACAGAATAGTGACATCTTCAACAAGAATATATGCCAAGAAAGTGAACAAACAAGGGATGTTAAATAAATGTGGGGAAAAGACCATATGTATGGAAAAGGAGAAGAATGTTTGGATAGATTATATGGAAGAGTTATATAGTGCACTGGCAGATAACATCAGAGTAATCTTGGAAGATGAATGGGAACGGAATGACAATAACAGGTCATAAGATCTTGGAATGGGCATTGGAGAAAGAAGTTTAGGAACTCCAGGAGAAGAAAACATTGGACATTGATAGAGTACCATCTGAGGCACTGAATGTCTTAGGTCCAAATTCAATAGCCAGGTTGATGGAGGTAAACAGAATGTCTGACAGGAATTTGGTGTGAAGATTTACTTAACACCAATGTAGTATGTTTACTTCGAAAGTGCAATGCAAAATAATGCAAAGACTATAGAACAATTAGTTTCATCAGTCCCATTACAAAGGCTGTAATGTGTCATGCTAAAGAGAACTGCGAAGAAAATGGTTCAAGTACCTGCACATGACCATGACACTGTTGGTGCCTGAGCTGAAAACTCTCCATGTGTGCCAAGGAGTATGTGCCCATAGTGACTGGGGCAAGAGACTCTAAGTAATTGATTCTTAGCCAAGTAGCCATTTCTCAGGCTGGGAGAAGAATACTTCACCCAATACGTGGTTTGTACAAGGACTGATGGCAGTTTCTTGTTGGCCACAAAGCCCTTATTCTTTGTGGAGAACATAGAAGGAATGCTAGTTTTGATAACAGCATCCCTTGTGATTGACACTCCCCATAATTATCCAATGGTTCAGGGCACCATTTACACTGAGACCTGCTCTTGCAATCTGATTACAAGCTTTGCACCAAATTGGAGTGACAGGGGGCCAAAGGAGAATAGGGTTGCTACTGGGGCCTTCATCTTGGCCTTTGAAGGCAATTCATTGCCTGAAAAGGTCAAGGTGATGGTATACCGATGCGATGTGAAACCATATCTCCCCCCCCCCCTCCCCCCCCAAGCGGTGCCTCGTGCCTCAAGTGTTTGAAATACAGGCATATGTCTTTAGAGTTGCAGTGCTAGCCCCATCTGTAGAGACTGTGGATGAGCACTCCCCCTGCGTTCTGCATTGCCCTTTGTGAATACCAGGGATCTTATATGAATCACGCAATGACAAGGTTTCGGGTGGAGTTGTACATATGTTCTGGACGCTATATTGTGAACTTACGCCTCTTAACACACCTTTGGAAACTAGCTGTTTGGGTAAGGGCATTTCAGGATATTACCATTTGCAGTGTTTACCTCCGTACCGATGGTGAAGTGTCTAAAAATATATTGTTTGCATTGGTTTCTCAGCTCCCCCCACCTTTAGTAATCTTGGAGGACTTCAGTGCCCAAAACCCTTCACGGTTTGGAACAATGATCACTGGCCACAGTAAATACTTTGGAAACTTAGTGGCGCAATGTAACCTTTGCCTCTTGAATATAGGTGCTCCCACACACCTCAGTGAGGTGCACAGAACTTTCTTGGCCATTGACCATTCCGTCTGCAGCCCGTGTCTTCTCCCATACATCCACTATGACCTATGTGGTTGTGATCACTTCCTGATCATCCTGTCCCTACCTCAGCATCACTGCCCTGGGTGCCTGCCCACATGGTCTCTCAACAGTGTTGACTGGGGTGCTTTCCCCTCTGTTGCCCATGGCTGCCCACCACATGGAGATGTCAATGAGGCAGTCCAGAATGCAATTATAGCCATTCTTCTGGTAGCTGATTTAGCGATCCTCTGTTCCTCAAGACGGCCTCGATGGAAGACATTACCTTGGTGGTCGTCAGAAATTACAAAGGCCATTAGAGGTTGTAGACAGGCTCTCCAGTGCCATAAGCGGCATCCATCAGTGGAGCGCCTTATTGCCTTTAAGTGGCTCCATGTCTGGGTCTGCCAACTAACAAAAGGATAGAAGCAAGAATGCTGGGAACAGTTTGTTTCAACCATCAGACCATGTACCTCTCCTTGGGAATTCTGGGCAAAGATCAGACACCTCTACGGTGTACATGGTACTACCTTGAAGGGTGCTGTCTACACTGGCCTGAATGCCGTCACCGAATATTTTGCTCTGCGTTATACTTGAGCCTTTGTGTCAGAGAATTATCAACCTGCCTTTTGTTTCCTAAAACAATGGGTGAAGTGAAAGCAATTATCTTTTACTGCACACCACCTGGAGCCATACAACGCTCTATTCAGTGAGTGGAAATTCTTCAGTGTCCTAGCCCACTGACCTGATACAGTTCCAGGGCCAAACATCATCCACTACCAAATGCTCAAGCACATATCAGTAGATCGTCAGCTTCATGTCCTTGCCATCTTTGACTGCATCAGGAGCTAGGGCATTTTCCGATCGCATTGGCGATAAAGCATCATCATCCCAGTACTGAAACAGGGTAAGCATCCGCTAGAGATGGACAGTTATCGCCAAATTAGTCTCATCAGTGTTCTGTGTCAGGTGCTTAAAAGCCAGCAGCTGTATTGGCTCCTTGACTCTCAGGGTCTTCTGGCTCCATCCCAGGGTGACTTTTGCCAAGACCTTGGCCAGTGGCGGGAAGTGGAGAGTGGTCCAGCAGAGATATCAGCCCGCGACCAACGATATCCCGACATTTCGCCTGAAGATGATGGAGACGCGTGCCATCAAAACGTTGCTACGAGATGACGACGCTACTCGGCTGACAACCCATGAAGATTTCATATATGAAATTTTCCGAGAAAGCCTGCACTCGCATATTTTGCCAAGACTGTTCCACTACTGGTAATCTGGGTTACTTGGAGTCTGCCATCTGAACAGCTTTTTCCTAATGTCAGTACCTTATAGCTGTCTTCTTTGACCTACAAAAGGCGTATGATACCACATGGCAATACAACATCCTCACTACCTTACACTAATGGGGTCTCTGGGATGCACTCCTGATTTTTACCCAGAACTTCTTGTTTCATAATATTTTTACATTCAAATTGGTGCCTCCCACAGTTCTCCTCATATCCAAGAGCATGGAGCCCTGCAGGGCCCTGTACTGGGTGTCCCTTTCTTTCTAACAGCCATCAATGGTCTAGCAGCAGCTATGGGGTCCTCAGTATCACTCTCCTAGTATGTTGATGACGTTTGCCTCTACTATTGCTGTTCTAGTGTGGGGTGTCACGAAATGTTGACTGCAAGGCACAGTACGAAAGACGCAGGCATGGACGTCACCCATGGCTTTAGATTTTCAGCCATCAAGATTCATGTTGTGCACTTCTGTCGATGTTGTACCATTCACTCACAACCCAAAATTTACCTCAACGACCAACTAATCAATGTGGTGGAGACTTACTGCTTTTTAGAATTGGTCTTCAATGCTTGGTTGACATGGATTCCTCGTATTTTTTCAGCTTAAGCGAAAGTGCTGGCTGCACTTTCATACACTTTGCCATGTGAGTAACACCAGCTGGGCTGCAGATCACACTAACCTTCTGTAGCTTTACAAAGCCCAGATACAATCCTGTCTTGATTATGGGAGTCTGATATATGGTTTGGTATTGCCCTCAGCATAGCAGGTACTGGAGCCTTTTGAGCTAGCCCTGTGAATATCATGCTCCTGGAGGCAGGGCTTCCTCCATTGTGGATTAGGCACCATAAACAGCTTGCCAATTATGCTACACATGTTTGCAGCTCCCCTAGGCATCTGAACTACTGTCTCATCTTTCCAAACAGGGAAATTCATTTCCCACAACAGCAGTCCAAATCAGGGATTCGGATTGCAATCTGTATCCAGTCCCTCCTCTCTGAACCCCAACCGTTCCTTCTAACCCCCTCTTCCAGGCCCACTCATGTACACTTCCATGGTGCATCCCTCGGCCACAGCTTCGTCTTGATCTATCACAAGGTCAGAAAGACTTGGTTCATCCTGAAGTCCACCACTACCATTTTTTTCTCCACCTTGGCGCATCACAGGGCACAGTAGTAGTCTATATTAATGGCTTGATGGTTGCCGGTCATGTAGAATTTGCTTATTTTCATGTGGGACATAATGAACTGTGCTCCTTGCTGGATAGCTGTAATGCTTTCACTGCAGAGTTGGTAGCCATCTCTGGTACTCTTGAGCATATCCTTTCCTGCACTGGTGAGTCCTTTCTTATCTGCAGTGACTTCTTGAGCAGTTTGCAAGCTCTCAACCAGTGTTACACTCACCATCCCTTGGTCATGACATCAAGGATTCCCCGTATGTCCTTGAACAATGTGGAAACTCAGTGATTTTTGTCTGGACCCCAGGCCATGTTGGGATCATGGGGAATGAACTCGCTTATAGACTGGGCAACCTGGCTATCAGTAAGCCAACTCTTGAGATTGGTGTGCCAGAAGCAGATGGCCAATCAGTATTACGCCATCAAGTTTTAGGGATCTGGGAAATGGTATGGCTCACTCTTAATTCAGCAAACTACAGGTGATAAAGGAGACTATGAATCTGGAGGTCCTCCATGCAGGCCTCTCACAAGGACTCTGTCATTCTTTGCCAGATCCATATCAGCCATACTTGGCTGATTCATGGTCATCTCCTCCATTCCGAGAACACACCCCATTGTTATATTTTTCCTGTTTGATGGTGGTCCATATATTGCTGAACTCTGCCAACCTAGCCTTCCTGTGGCAGACTCTTCAATCTCCCTGACTCGCTACACCTAGTGCTAGGAGCAGCATCTGATTTAGTTTCACATTTTATTCATGAAGGGGGTTCTTCCCACTGTCTTTAAGGGAGGGTCACTTAACCTTATCGGCCCATTGAGGAGTCGGCAGAACACACTGTTGCCTACTGTTCCCTGACCAGGCTGCCGGTGCCTGGGAGTGGTGGTCCACCCTGGCCCTCATCCTACCTGCTCTTTTCTTCTTCCTCCTCTCTCTCTCCTGTGGTCTGTTTGACTTGTTTGTCTTTTGTCTGTCTGTGCTTCTCTTTACCTGTCCATGTTGCTAGTCTTTCCTAGGCAGTTACTGGGTAGGGTACTTGTGGTAAGTGGGGGGGGGGGGGGTTGGGGGATGTACGTCCCCTCATTGCACTCTGCCTTTGGGAACTTGCAGCTGCTCCCTAAATTGGACACTTCAGCTGAATTTCCTCCTATGTCACTCTTTCTTTTTTGTCCCTCATGTAGCCCTCGTTGACATTCTGTAGATCTTGGGGTTTCCTTCCCTTGGGTTTTGTGTGGGGTAGGCTATCTCTTATGTACAATCATGTAGAACTGTCTGTTCAAGGAAGAAGGAACTGATGATCAAGTAGTTTGGTCCTTTAATCATCCAGCTAACCAACCATTAATAGGTTCACCTTCACCACTGACTTCAGCTAAACAGTTCCAGAACATTATTGAAATTTACTGAGCCAATCCATAGGTGCAGTATAATTGTCTATTTCTTGCTCTTGATTTTATCAGCCTTAGCTCTAATTATTGATCCATTACCATAGACAAATTGATGTACCTGTATATCAACTGCATCAAAGCATTTTCCATTTCTGGGCATGGTGGCATCCAAAACGACACCACAATATCTTTTTGAAACAACATATGGTTTTCAATGTACTTCAGTAACACTGGCATTTTTGTCACTACTAGAAATGCCTTTGTTGTTATTCTTATTTATTATTATTATTATTATTATTATTCTGGGCTGAGAACTAGTTTCACCCATCTCTCCATACTACTGCAGGGAGCCAAGTGAAGACACTCTCAACACTATTAAAACAGTGTTAAGAGTTCAGTCATTTTATTCGTTCTACGTCTATGCTCTGAAAATCACTGTGAAGTGCATGGTAGAGGATATGTCCCATTGTACCAGTCATTAGGGTTTCTTCCTTTTCTATTTACATATTGAGCGTGGGAAGGGGAGGGGGGTGCCTAGGCATGCAGGGTAGTCGCATTGAAATGTACTGAAATTATGTCCTATCGTAACATAAGTTGCAGTGGCATTAAATATTGGTTAATAAAATTTGTTTAAGTACAATATGTATAGTGACTTTAGAATCACCCTGTATTTCTTCCCACATCGACATGGAATCTAGTATATACCGGCCTTCTGTAAACCAACATCGTCTTTGGTGCTTTCCAATAATGCTCATATTTTATTGGGCAGGCGAAAGACAGGTTTTACTCGACGACTCTTCAATATGTGTCCGATTTTTCCCGATAGTGCATCAGTGCAGGAAGTATAGAGGCAGTGGCTGCCTCTCCCTCCGTGATGCCTTTGGTCTCTACAGGTTGTACTGTTGTTGTGGGGTAGAAAACGTGCATAATCTGCCATTCTGGGTACCCGTTTTTTCGGGATACAGTTCAGAGGTGTTCTAGCGCCTTGGGCAGACTCTCTGCGTATGAAATGGTGTGCCCAGTGTATTATTTTCTTAGCACTCCATTCCTGTGCGAAGAGTGGTGCTAGCTGTCTGCATGCAAAACCAGGACAGTGTGTGTTTTCTTCTGATACACACTGTGGCTGAGGGTGCCATCAGATCTTCTCTTGACTATGGCGTCCAGGAATTGGTAATCTTCCTCCTTCAGTGTCCATAGTGAATTTGATGTTGGGGTGTATGGAGTTGAAATGTGTAATGAAATTAAAGAGTTTGTCACTTCCATGGGGCCAGATGACGAATGTTTCATCACATGACGGAAAAAAACGCATGGGTTACCATTTGGATGACGCCAAGGCTTCATACTTGAAGTTCTCCGTATACAAATTCGCGACCACAGACGAGACTGGGCTCCCATTCTGACTCCTTCCGTTTGTTCATAGTATTCTCCATTAAACAGAAAGTACGTGGAGGTCAGGACATGCCTGAAAAGGTCAGTGGTCTTCTTATCAAATTTCTGACCAATAAGCTCCAGTGATGGTCGTAGAGGTACCCTGGTGAAAACAATCAAACAACGTCAGAACTCACCGGGATATCTGAGTGTTTCACCCTGAAGTTCCCAAGGCGTTTTATAAAATGAATAGAATTGTGGATATGTTGAGTGTATTTACCTACATAAGGGCTTAGCCTATTCTGTCAGGTATTTTGCCGGCAAATGTGTAGATGCCCTAATGTTGCTGACAATGAGGCACAATGACCTCTAGTAAATCTGTGTTTTTGAGAAGATCCCTAGTCTTGTTCTCCATCTTCTTTGCGGTGTCAGCGCTTATCTTCCTGTAGGAGTCATTTAACAGACAGCAGCTTCTCAGTGTAGTCCTTGGGGGAAAGAACAAGGTGGAGAACCAGACTAAGGGTCTTATCAAGGACGTGGATATACCAGAGGGGGTCGCCAAGGAACTTTTACCTCAAGGACATGTACCTATAAGACGTAATTGAATCCCTACAACTCACGAAGGTAGGGTGACATTGCGCTCCATTTTCAGCAACATTTTGGCACCTACATGTTTGCTGGCAAAATACCTGGTGGAAATACTAAATCCTTACGTGGATAAATGCACTCATCATATCGCAATTCTGTGCACTTTGTAAAACGCCTCGACAACTTCAGCGTGGTGAGTTTTGATGTAGTTTCGTTATTCACCAAGGTACCTCTATGACAGTCATTAGAACTTATTGGTCAGAAATTTGATGAAAAGACCACTGACCTTTTCAGGCATGTCCTGACTTCCACGTATTTTCTGTTTAATGGAGGATACTATGAACAAAGGGAAGGAGTCGCAATGGGTAGCCCTCTCTGGCTCACAAATTTGTATATGGAGTACTTCGAGGAGGAACTCATGGCATCATCCAAATGAAAAGCCACGTGTTTTTTCCGTTATGTGGATGACGTGTTCATCATTTGGCCCCATGTAAGGTACAGACTTCTAGACTTCCTTACACGTTTGAACTCCATCCACCCCAAAATCAAATTCACTATGAAGACAAAAGGAAGATTACCGTTCCTGAACGCCATGGTCAAGAGGTAAGTTGATGGAACCTCAGGCCTCGGTGTTTATCGGAAGAAAATCCACAGTTACCCGTATTTGCATGCAGACAGTTGCCACCACCCTTCGCAGAGGAATGGGATACTGAAAACACTAGTATACAAACCGCACACCATTTGACGCAGAGTGTCTGCCTCAAGACTTGCAACACCTCAGAACCAGGTACCCAGAACGGCAGATTAGGCGTGTTCTCCGCCCTACCACAGTAGTACAACCTGTGGAGACGGATGACGTCATGGAGTAAGAGGGAGCCACTGCTCTTAAACCGTACTCAGGCCCAATAGCGACAGAAAGCGGAAGCATATTGATGAAGCACAAAGTGAAAACCTTCTTTTCCCCACGCAATAAAACAGTAGCATTATTGAGAAACGCTAAAGATGATTTAGGTTTGCAGAAGGACGGCATATACTAGTTTGAAAGTCAGTGTGGGAAAACATATATTGGACAGACAGTAGCCGGCTGAAGTGGTCGAGCGGTTCTAGGCGCTACAGTCTGGAGCCGCGCGACCGCTACGGTCGCAGGTTCGAATCCCACCTCGGGCATGGATGGGTGTGATGTCCTTAGGTTAGTTAGGTTTAAGTAGTTCTAAGTTCTAGGGGACTGATGACCTCAGATATTAAGTCCCATAGTGCTCAGAGCCATTCGAACCATTTTTGACAGACAGTGTGCCCCGTCGAACATCGTTGCCGAGAACACCAGAGGCACACTCGACTGACGTATTCCAAGTCAACGGTCGCAGAGCACTGTTTGTCTCAGAAACACATGATGGAATACGAATGTACCATGATCTTGGCACAGACTTCGAAATGCTGGAACAGCGTTGTTAGAGAGGCAATAGAAATTCGCACCAGGGACGATGTCAGCATCTGAGTTTGCAGCTATGATCTTAGCAAGCAAAGCGATATGGCGACCACGGTGGACAGAGAACTTACGTCAACGCTATCACAGACGCCGACCGCCGACCTGGGCCTGCGGGCTCGGACTGTGGACGGAGCGACTCGTGGGACAGGGGATATTAGTCGGCCACGGTACACTATGTGATCCAAAGTATCCGGACACCTGACTGAAAATGACTGAAAAGTTCGTGGCGCCCTCCATCAGTAATGATGGAATTCAGTATGGTGTTGGCCCACCATTAGCCTTGATGACAGCTTCCACTCGTTCCATACGTTCAATCAGGTGCTTGACGCTTTCTTGGAGAATGGTAGCTCATTCTTCACGGAGTGCTGCACTGAGTAGAGCTATCGATGTTGGTCGGTGAGGTCTGGTACGAAGTCGGCGTTCCAAAATATCCCAAAGGTGTTCTATATGATTCAGTTCTGGACTCTGTGGAGGCCAGTCCATTACAGGGATGTTATTGTCGTGTGACCACTCCGCCACAGGGTGTGCATTATGAACAGGTGCTCGATCAAAGATGCTATCGCCATCCCTGAATTGCTCTTAAACAGTGGGAAACCAGAAGGTGCTTCAAACATCAATGTAGGCATGTGCTGTGATAGTGCCATGCAAAACAGCAATTAGGAACACGACTAAGCCGTAACACAACCGTCTCCGAATTTTACTGTTGGCATTCCACACGCTGGCAGATGATGTTCACTAGGCATTCGTCATACCTATATCGTGCCATCTGATCGCCACATTGTGTACCGTGATTCGTCACTCCACACAACGTTTTTCCACTGTTCAATCGTCCAATGTTTACGCTCCTTACACCAAGCGAGGCGTCGTTTGGCATTTACCGGCGTGATGTGTGGCTTATGAGCAGCCGCTCAACAATGAAATCCAAGTTTTCTCACTTCCCGCCTAAGTGTCATAGTACTTGCAGTGGATCCTGATGCAGTTTTTAATTTCTGTGTGATGGTCTGGATAGATGTGAACCTATTACACATTACGAGCCTCTTCAACTGTCGGCGGTTTCTGTCAGTAAACAGACGAGGTCTGCATGTACGCTTTTGTGCTGTACGTGTCCCTTCACGTTTCCACTTCACTATCACATCGTAAACAGTGGACCTAGGGATGTATAAGAGTATGGAAATCTCGCGTACAGACGTATGACACAAATGACACCCAGTTCGAAGTCCGTGAGTTTCGCAGAGCGCCCCATTCTGCTCTGTCACGATGTCTAATGACTACTGAGGTCGCTGATATGGAGTACCTGGCAGTAGGCGGCAGCACAGTGCACTTAATATGAAAAATGTATGTTTTTTAATACTTTTGCCCACATAGTGTATGACACAAACACGGGCAGCTAATACTAACGGTGTGATCGCTCATATGGAGCAGGTTTTTAAATTGTTGGAGAATGAACAGCAGGAAATATTTTACGAACAGCTAACACTGCAAGTACAATGTTAATTGGCAGAACAACAGTCTGTCTGATTTCTGTGAGACTAAAACAGTAGTAAGTGCTTAGTCATTCACTGGTCCTTCAGCCGCATACCTAATAACTCTCTTCTCCGAGATAACGACGGATACTGTGTTTATAGACGATGCATTAGCCATGACTGCATTAAGTAGCTGTTAGATGAAACATGATCGAAGATGGCTATATTACATATCAGGGCTCGACAAAAACTAATATTTCGTACCATAAATTGCTTAATAAAGTACCAGTATTGAGTTAGCGGAAAGTTTTGCTTCATTGATATAGAGAAACTCAATATTTTAACACAGAAAGGAAATGAATCATTCGAAATACATTCTAACAGGCTATGCAAAATTAATGCACAGACTTATGACCTGGTGCACATGTCAGATGCCGACAGTCTTACTTAAAAAAGCGGAAAATTGCGAGCGCCCGACGTGTTTTTTCAGAGGTACCCACCTAGATTTTCACGACTGGTGTGAATGGAGGCACTAGGTGCGACGCAACAACGTCTAGCAGGAGTTGGACTAAGAAGTAAAGACCCTGTAACAAATTCTTTAAGAAAATGCAGCGGAACTGCAGACCGCTGACGACTAAGGAAATAGAAGCAATTTGGTCAATGTGAATGGCGTCGTGGAGCAGAGTCTCTCCTCAGTGACACAAACATTTCACCTTTGGTAATCGATCATACTGATCGATGGCGTTTATGTGACACACTCGATCCTCTGGTTTATAGTATGGTGACATCTTGTGTGTGAGATTGCTCCAATGCTGCTGTTGCACTTGCTGCCCTACGAGATGAATATCCATCCGAAACCACTGCTGATGGAGTCCAGCATTCAGTAGTGACGTTAGCACAGCAGTCAGCGCTGATGGGTAGTCTGGGGGTCTACCAACACGACTCCAGGCCAGGGCAGGATCTGCCCTGAACTGCATCGCCGCATGTTTCTCAAGGCATGCCGTACCGGGTCAGTTTCAGCATTCAGCACGACTACACGGCATCAGACATCGCGGTCCATCTGAGGGGACAACACGGGCGGAGATCTGGGACTGTCCGAAACTGCGTGTGTGTCAAAACACACACGTCACCGAGCTACCGACAGGATATGCTTACTTTGCCAGCCGGCGGCAAAATCGCCACATCAGGGTGTCATCGACTTCCACTTCGAACTGACGCAGTGTCCTCGGCAGCCGTGAGTCTGCTATTGAATTCAGCAGATTCTTCTCTGGATTACGGAGCTGCCAGTCGACGCAGAAGAAGCAGCTTTTATTTTCAGTAATGTAAGAATTTTGAATACTGTTTTATTACGTCTGGCAACGCCGCACAGGTTCTTCGTCTGCATCCTGACGAATTAGCAGGGATTTCCAGCCCGGCAGAGGGCGGCACCTACTGTAGCATTGGTACGGAAAGAAACATATACGAATGTGTATGGGAGGAATTGGCTGCGGATGAAATCTCTTTGAGTTTTCGTTTGCGTGCTTGTTTGTTGGTGTCGCACATAATCTGAACTGCACATCAATCGGTGCAGGCCATTTTGTTTTTTATATCCTTAAAGAATAAATCATATTTTATTAGTAATAAAAATTGGTTGACCGCGTAATATCGGCACGCTCATCTAGCAAAAATAATTTCTTTTGATGCAAGTACAATTTACATGCACAAACATAGAAAACCTACACTGATGACCCCAAACATTACGACCACCTGTTTAATAGCATGTTGCTCCACTTTTCCAACGCAGTGCAACAGATATTCTGCTTGGTATGGACTATACAAGTCCTTGACAGGATTCCAGAAATATGTCGCACCAGTTATTTATGCGCTGGTCCCCGAAAATTACGGGATGATGGTTTACGTGCATGCAGCTGGCGCCCGATATGTATTCCAGTGGGTACAGATGAGGCACGTTTGGTGGCATCAATGTGAGCTCACTGTAATGCCCTTCAAACCTTGCATCGCTGACATTTATCCTGTTGGAAGGTGTTATCACCGTAGTGGGAGACTTCAGGCATGAAGCGAGGCCGGTGGTCCGCAATAATGGTGACGTAGTTCACTGCTGTCATGATGAGTTCGATTACCACCACAGATCCCATGAAAGCCCAACTCAGTATACCCCATAGCATAATTCTGTCCTCACCTGCCTCCATCCGTGACGCGGTACGCGTTTCGTGCACCCATTCGCTTGAATGAATGACAGCGTGTAAGGACACAACCATTGGCCTCGTGTAACAAGAAATGCGATTCATTC
Source organism: Schistocerca americana (assembly GCF_021461395.2). Taxonomy (NCBI): domain Eukaryota; kingdom Metazoa; phylum Arthropoda; class Insecta; order Orthoptera; family Acrididae; genus Schistocerca; species Schistocerca americana. The sequence continues at coordinate 294,590,259 of NC_060130.1, forward strand.
GGCAGGCGACACGTTTCTATTGATCCTCTGTGAAAACTCAGTGATGATGTGCTCACTGCAATTATAACTGACGATGTCGTTGGGTCAACACAGGAACACACAGCGGTATTGTGATGTGGAGCTCCATGTTCAACAATGGCCTTTAAACGAAATGGTTCAAATGGCTCTGAGCACTATGGGACTTAACATCTGAGGTCATCAGTCCCATAGAACTTAGAACTACTTAAACCTAACTAACCTACGGACAGCACACACATCCATGCCCGAGGCAGGATTCGAACCTGCGACCGTAGCAGCAGCGCGGTTCCGGACTGAAGCGCCTAGAACCGCTCGGCCACAGCAGCCGTCGCCTTTAAATGGTGTGCTCCGAAGCATTGTACTCTGTCGTCAAATCTGCCACAGATCGCTGCCTATCCTGGATTACACAGTGTGGGATACCCCGATCTTTGCGTTTTGCAATGAGACATTGTCGCCCAATATCATACGGCCTACTCGTGGTTTCACTATCCTTCAACCACTTTCCATAGGTGCTCGCGACAGTAGTACGCCAACAGGCGATCAGCTTCGCCATTTCAGAAATTCTCTTTTCTAGCTGCAGCGCCATAGCAATGTGCCCTTTCTCAAAACCGCTTATATCAGTGGATTTTTGTATTTGTGGAACGTATCTTCGCTATAATGACTGCACCTTCGTTTCTCTTCCGCTTACATTCTTTCCTTACTGCGCCGTGTGCCCGCAACACCACCAGGAGGCCTTCAACCTCGCGGTGGGCAGTGCTTATAATGTTTTGGCTCATCTGTGTATATGATTATTGTTGTTACCTTTTACTCAGTACAGCGTAATTATGATCTTCATCTACATCTACATCCATACTCCGCAAGCCACCTGACGGTATGTGGCGGAGGGTACCTTGAGTACCGCTATCGGTTCTCCCTTCTATTCCAGTCTCGTATTGTTCGTGGAAAGAAGAGTTGTCGGTATGCCTCTGTGTGGGCTCTAATCTCTCTGATGTTATCCTCATGGTCTCTTCGCGAGATATACGTAGGAGGGAGCAATATACTGCTTGACTCCTCGGTGAAGGTATGTTCTCGAAACTTCAACAAAAGCCCGTACCGAGCTACTGAGCGTCTCTCCTACAGACTCTTCCACTGGAGTTTATCTATCATCTCCGTAACGCTTTCGCGATTACTAAATGATCCTGTAACGAAGCGCGCTGCTCTCCGTTGGATCTTCTCTCTCTCTTCTATCAACCCTATCTGGTACGGATCCCACACTGCTGAGCAGTATTCAAGCAGTGGGCGAACAAGCGTACTGTAACCTACTTCCTTTGTTTTAGGATTGCATTTCCTTAGGATTATTCCAATGAATCTCAGTCTGGCATCTGCTTTACCGACGATCAACTTTGTATGATCATTCCATTTTAAATCACTCCTAATGCGTACGCCCAAATAATTTATGGAATTAACTGCTTCCAGTTGCTGACCTACTATATTGTAGCTAAATGTTATGGGATCTTTCTTTCTATGTATTGGCAGCACATTACACTTGTCTACATTGAGATTCAATTGCCATTCCCTGCACCATGCGTCAATTCACTGCAGATCTTCCTGCATTTCAGTACAATTTTCCATTGTTACAACCTCTCGATATACCACAGCATCATCCGCAAAAAGCCTCAGTTAACTTCCGATGTCATCCACATGGTCATTTATGTACATTGTGAATAGCAACGGTCCTACGACACTCCCCTGCGGCACACCTGAAATCACTCATACTTCGCAAGATCAAAGACTGGAGTGTCCTGTCATTATTGATAAGTGCGAATGCTGTTTATCAATAACGGAAACACGTTTTACATGAGCTTGATCATGTATTGAAGCGATGTTTGATATATTTTTGTTTCGCTTTGTTTTTTTTTATTTTTAAATTCACCTTTTTGTGACGAAATTGCGTTTTATAGCGCTATATTGTAAACCTGGATTGCTTTTTATTTTTACTATAACATTCTTTGTTTCACGTTACAAATCAAGAATTTTCGAATAAAACGTGAATTAAACATTGAAAATTTCAATTTTGCTATAAACACCATTAATTTTTAAGTAACTGACAGGGGGATAATTATGTAAAACAAAAACGCTACGTATGTTACTGATAGAGATTTGTAACGTACTTGAGGGTACTTCGGCCACATGAAGATCCAAAACTCAAGCAGGGAAGAGGAAACTTACTTCGATTTCATTTTGGAGTCTGAAGAAATGTCAGTTAATTGTTCATTTTCTTCAGTGGTAAGTGTTGATGGAAGTACTGTACATAAAGGATCTTTGATCCAGTTGTGCCGATCAACTTATTCTACAAAGTACATCAGAAAATAATTACTGAATTGAGTTACATGATCCACAAACGCAGACTTCAGTTCTTTGCTCAACTGGAAGTCAATGCCTTCTTAAACTGTGTGAAGAACAGGGTAAACGTAATGTAGGAAGGCGTTTCCTTTTCCCCCACGCCGGCCAGTGTGGCCGAGCGGTTCTAGGCGCTACAGTCTGGAACCGCGCGAACGCTACGGTTGAAGGTTCGAATCCTGCCTCGGGCATGGTTGTGTGTGATGTCCGTAGGTTAGTTAGGTTTAAGTAGTCTAAGTTGTAGGGGACTGGTGACCTTAGAGTTAAGTTTAAGAGTTGGGTTGGGTTGTTTGGGGAAGGAGACCAGACAGCGAGGTCATCGGTCTCATCGGATTAGGGAAGGACGGGGAAGGAAGTCGGCCGTGCCCTTTCAGGGGAACCATCCCGTCATTTACCTGGAGCGATTTAGGGAAATCACGGAAAACCTAAATCAGAATGGCCGGACGCGGGATTGAACCGTCGTCCTCCCGAATGCGAGTCCAGTGTGCTAGTCACTGCGCCACCCCGCTCGGTGTGATCTCAGAAGTTAAGTCCCATAGTGCTCAGAGCCATTTTCCCCCACGGACCAATCAGTCGCGAAATCAAAACCACCGGGAAAATCCGATAAAGCTTTGCACAGACGTGTTGTGCAGTGTTTCTAGGATGCTCGTCAATCACGTGACGTCGCACGTTTTTATTCTGAGTGCCCGGAGAGTACGTAAAGACGCCCAGAACAAAAGATTCCCACGCAAAGTGTGAAGTACGTGCTGTCATTCAGTTTCTTCATGTTGAAGACTTCCGCCAGATTTCATACAGACCTTGTAACCAAACTGTCTAGTGCGGCAATGGTGCAGGAACTTTGAACCAGGACGTACAGACGTCCATCATGCAGATGGTCAGGGAAGGAAGCGAATCTAAAGTGATGTTCTTGTTCAGCGACTAGCTCAGGCGATTTGAGAAAATGCTGTACGAAAGGCAATACAGAACATGCAAAGAATAATCTTCAAATCAGTCATTGTCCTTTATGACAACGCACGCTGCAGCTGCAACAAAGGCACGCCTGATGCGTTTTCGATGGAAAATGTTTGATCATCCAGCGTACAGCCCGGAGTTGGTTCCCTCTGATTTGCGTGTCTTTGCTCAAATCATCCCCTGGCTATGACAACATTTTGGTACACAACGAGCTGCGGACAAGCACTGAGAATTGGCGGAAAGCACGGGCAGCTGCCTACTACGATGAGGGTACTGGAAAGTTGGTGCAACACTACGACGCATGTCTAAGCTGGAGCAGCGACAATGTAGAGAAATAGCTGGAACGTGTAAATAAATGTTGCAAATAAAACATTTTTGATTTTCAGTGTGGATTTCATTCCTCAGCCGATCGGACCTTTAGAAAAAATGTAAGAGAAGTCCTCTTACACACATTTACAGAACAAATTTTTCACACTGCAGGAGAAATTAAAACTGTCCGGACTAGGACTTCAAACCGGGCCCCTGGCTTTTCGTGGGCAACTGTTCTACCAACTGAGCTATCAAATCACGACTCACGACCCATTCACAGAGCTTTACTTCCGCCAGTACCTCATCTCCTACCTTCCAAACTTCACAGAAGTTATCCTGCAATACTTTAAAGTCTAGCACTCCTGGAAGAAAGGATTGCGGGGAATTGGCTTAGCCACAACCTGGGAGATTGTTCCCAGAATGAATTTTTCACTCTGCACCGGAGAGTGCACTGATGTGAAACCTCCTGGAAGAATAAAACTGTGTGCTGGACCAAGACGCGAAACCAGGACCTAAGCCTTTCTCGGGCAAGTGATCTACCAACTGAGCTACACAAACACGACTCACGATCCACGTTCAAGCAACGGTTCGACACACGGTTTTAATCTGCTGGAAAGTGTCAATTCACATTTATCGAAAACATCTCGAATTAATTGTCCAGCTATTGATGTACACTACTGGAAATGGAAAAAAGAACACATTGACACCGGTGTGTCAGACCCACCATACTTGCTCCGGACACTGCGAGAGGGCTGTACAAGCAATGATCACACGCACGGCACAGCGGACACACCAGGAACCGCGGTGTTGGCCGTCGAATGGCGCTAGCTGCGCAGCATTTGTGCACCGCCGCCGTCAGTGTCAGGCAGTTTGCCGTGGCATACGGAGCTCCATCGCAGTCTTTAACACTGGTAGCATGCCGCGACAGCGTGGACGTGAACCGTATGTGCAGTTGACGGACTTTGAGCGAGGGCGTATAGTGGGCATGCGGGAGGCCGGGTGGACGTACCGCCGAATTGCTCAACACGTGGGGCGTGAGGTCTCCACAGTACATCGATGTTGTCGCCAGTGGTCGGCGGAAGGTGCACGTGCCCGTCGACCTGGGACCGGACCGCAGCGACGCACGGATGCACGCCAAGACCGTAGGATCCTACGCAGTGCCGTAGGGGACCGCACCGCCACTTCCCAGCAAATTAGGGACACTGTTGCTCCTGGGGTATCGGCGAGGACCATTCGCAACCGTCTCCATGAAGCTGGGCTACGGTCCCGCACACCGTTAGGCCGTCTTCCGCTCACGTCCCAACATCGTGCAGCCCGCCTCCAGTGGTGTCGCGACAGGCGTGAATGGAGGGACGAATGGAGACGTGTCGTCTTCAGCGATGAGAGTCGCTTCTGCCTTGGTGCCAATGATGGTCGTATGCGTGTTTGGCGCCGTGCAGGTGAGCGCCACAATCAGGACTGCATACGACCGAGGCACACAGGGCCAACACCCGGCATCATGGTGTGGGGAGCGATCTCCTACACTGGCCGTACACCACTGGTGATCGTCGAGGGGACACTGAATAGTGCACGGTACATCCAAACCGTCATCGAACCCATCGTTCTGCCATTCCTAGACCGGCAAGGGAACTTGCTGTTCCAACAGGACAATGCACGTCTGCATGTATCCCGTGCCACCCAACGTGCTCTAGAAGGTGTAAGTCAACTACCCTGGCCAGCAAGATCTCCGGATCTGTCCCCCATTGAGCATGTTTGGGACTGGATGAAGCGTCGTCTCACGCGGTCTGCACGTCCAGCACGAACGCTGGTCCAACTGAGGCGCCAGGTGGAAATGGCATGGCAAGCCGTTCCACAGGACTACATCCAGCATCTCTACGATCGTCTCCATGGGAGAATAGCAGCCTGCATTGCTGCGAAAGGTGGATATACACTGTACTAGTGCCGACATTGTGCATGCTCTGTTGCCTGTGTCTATGTGCCTGTGGTTCTGTCAGTGTGATCATGTGATGTATCTGACCCCAGGAATGTGTCAATAAAGTTTCCCCTTCCTGGGACAATGAATTCACGGTGTTCTTATTTCAATTTCCAGGAGTGTAGTTTATCACTTTAGTCACTGACTAAAGAAGCTAATGAAAGACAAGGCTCATGTTTTCTAAGACCAGTGCTGCTCGGGGAATAAAACAGCGTTTCCAGATAACCTGAGGAGCCTCTTTACGGATCAGAGCTTACAATTCTGCATAACAGTCAGTCATACGACGACCTTTATCTTCACACACGCCTGCACAATTTGGGTCAAGAGGAACAGACAATACGAGTCATCGGCTTCGACCACTGACACAATGTTAATTGCTGTCGTGACGTCGCCTGTTAGAGTACATATTCACAGTTTTGTTGTTAGCAACGGTAAGTCAGTTCGGAACTCGTAAGATCACAATATACACTGAAGAGCCAAAGAAACTGGTACACCTGCCTAATGTCGTATAGGGCCCCCGTGAGCACACAGAAGTGCCGCAACACGACATGTCATGGACTCGACTAATGTCTGAAGTAGTGCTGGAGGGAGCTGATATCATGAATCCTGAAGGGCTGTCCATAAATCCGTAAGAGTACGAGGGGGTGGAGATCTCTTCTGAACAGCAAGTTGCAAGCCATCCCGGATACGCTCAATAAAATCATGTATGGGGAGTTTGGTGGTCAGCGGAAGTGTTTAAACTCAGAAGAGTGTTCCTGGAGCCACTCTGTAGTAATTATGGACGTGTGGGGTGTCGCATTGTCCTGCTGGAATTGCCCAAGTCCGTCGGAATGTACAATGGACACGAATGGATGTAGATGATGAGAAAGGACGCTTACGTACGTGTCACCTGTCAGAGTCGTATATAGACGTATCAGGGCGGATACATCACTCCAGCTGTACACCCCCCACACCATTACAGAGCCTCCACTGGCTTGAACAGTCCCCTGCTGACATGCAGGGCCCATGGTTTCATGAGGTTGTCTCCATACCCGTACACTTCCATCCGCTAGATGCAATTTGAAATGAGACTCGTCCGACCAAGCAACATGTTTCCTGTCATCAATAGTCCAAAGCTGGTGTTGATGGGGCCCAGGCGAGGCGCAAAGCTTTATGTCGTGCAATCATCAGGGGTACACGAGTGGACCTTCGGCTCCGAATGCCCATATAGATGATGTTTCGTTAAATGATTGGCACGCTGACACTTGTTGATGGTCCAGCATTGAATTCTGTAGCAATTGCGGAAAGGTTCCACTTCTGTCACATTGAACGATTTTCTTCAGTCGTCGTTGGTCCGTTCTTGCAGGATCTTTTTCCGGCCGCAGCGATGTCGGAGATTTGATGTTGTACCGGATTCCTGATATACTTCATCGCTACCTCGGAGAAGCTGTGTCCCATCGATCGTGCGCCTACTATAACACCTCGTTCAGACTCACTCAAATCTTGCTAAGCTGCCCTTGTAGCAGCAGTAACTGATCTAACAACTGTGCCAGACGTTGTCCTATGTAGGCGTTGCCGACCGCAACGATGTATTCTGTTAACACATCTCTGTATTTGAATACGCATACCTATACCAGTTTCTTTGGCGCTTCAGTGCACCACCTCCAACAGGGCAACGTCTATGGCGTTCAAAACAATATTTGGATGTACTTTTTTACATTTCTTTTATCTCATGGGAAGGCATCATCGTGGTTTGTGTGCCAGACTACCGCAGTTTGACTCCAAACGTCATTTCATTTTATTAGGAAGGATGCTTTCAGTTAGAGTTTTGAACAAGTGACTCGCTGTGGTCATTCATTTCCAACAGTAGTGCACGTAAAATCGAAATTCGAGTGGTTGTTATACTTCCTGCATTTTCGCCTATTAATTTCTTTAGAAATGAATGATACATTTGAAAGATCATGCTTTGTACTTACATTTTAAAAAAATGTCCATTCTGACAGATAAACGCAAATCACAGGAGAAAAACAACGATTAAAAACGATCAGCAGTCGACAAGGTTAATCTTCTAAGTGGCTGTTACTGAATAAAAGCAACTTAGTCACGTAGTATGAGTCGACTGCCAACCACAACACTGCCATAGTAACAACACGTACTTGCAGACCTGATAGGTATCACTCCTTGCTAGAGTTGTGCTCTACCAAGACTACGATTTGGTAGAGAACATAAATGACGTAGTAAATGATCGGATTACCGGTCGAATTGGAAGGTAAAGAAAACTGAATGTGTAAAGGAGAAACTGGGAGCCATGACTTCGCTTTGTTTTTCTTTTTTGGCTGCTTCGCACATAATTACAACAGCACATCATTCAGTGTTCTTCCCTTGGGTATTCTTACAGAATATAAATCGTATTTCACAAGTAATAAAAATTAGTTGATCACATAACTTAGGCAACCAAAGCAATTACGTTTGATGCTAGTACAGTAAAAAAAAAAAAAAAATGTTCAAATGAGTGTGAATTCCTAAGGGACCAAATTGCTGAAGTCTACACTGCTTAAACTAACTTATGCTAAAAACAACACACACACCCATGCCCGAGGGAGGACTCCATCCTCCGACGGGGAGTGGGGAGGGGGAGACGCACGGACCGCGCGGCGTAGAGTTACACGCGCAAACTCGAGACAGGGCGTAAACGCTATAAGCTGCCGAAATTATACAGACGATACGTCTCAGTGTGCTTGACAACAAAGTCTAATGAAATATCATTGTATCGTGTTCTTCATTTTTCTTTTCCTAAAAGATATTTGTAGGGTTGGCAGCAGATGCATTTCTGGTTACGTTGTCAACTGACAACACTATTGTAACGGAAATGAAACGCGCTTTACTTTGTTTCCTCTTATAACAATACTGCAATAAGTGTTCACAATGTCCACCATTTAATTCGACACATGTTTCGTTACGGCGAATGCAGTTTCGTCGTACTCGTTCATAAATATGCACATTTGCCTTTATGATATTAGCAGTATCGAAAACCGTTTACTTTATTTACTTGCTTAGCATAAAGAAGTTCCTTCATATGGCCCAAAAAGTAAAAATCCGGTGGATTTCAATCAGGACTGCGTCTTGGCCGTCGTTGTGAACCGATACGCTCAATCGATCGTCCTGGAAATCGTCTATTCAAAAATCTTCGTACTCTGTGACCAAAGTGGGGTGGAGGACCATCATGGAGGAACCACATGTTATCACGAACAGCACGGAAAGTCTTCTAACAAATTTGGTAGCAGTGTTCGGTAATTGTCACCAGTCAATCTTGCAGGTAAAACATAAGGCCAATAATGTAATCAATCATTGATTATAACCGCCCTTACATTTATGGAAAAGCTGCGCTGTAAATGTGTTGCTACTACTTCGCGCTGGTTGCGTAATCACCACGTATCCATGTTATGGAAATTACACTACTGGCCATTAAAATTTCTACACCAGGAAGGTGACGTGCTACAGACGCGAAATTTAACCGATAGGAAGAAGATGCTGTGATATGCAAATGATTAGCTTTTCAGAGCATTCACACAACGTTGGCGCCGGTGGCGACACCTACAACGTGCTGACATGAGGAATGTTTCCAACCGATTTCCCATACACAAACAGCAGTTGACCGGCATTGCCTGGTGAAACGTTGTTGTGATGCCTCGTGTAAGGAGGAGAAATGCGTACCATCACGTTTCCGACTTTGATAAAGGTCGGATTGTAGCCTATCGCGATTGCGGTTTATCGTATCGCGACATTGCTGCTCACGTGGGTCGAGATCCAATGACTGTTAGCAGAATATGGAATCGGTGGTTTCAAGAGGGTAATACGGTACGCCGTGCTGGATCCCAACGGCCTCGTATCACTAGCAGTCGAGATGACAGGCATCTTATCCGCATGACTGTAACGGATCGTGCAGCCACGTCTCGATGCCTGAGTCAACAGATGGGGACGTTTGCAAGACAACAACCATCTGCACGAACAGTTTGACGACGTTTGCAGCAGCACGGACTATCAGCTCGGAGGCCATGGCTGCGGTTACCCTTGACGCTGCATCACACCCAGGAGCGCCTGCGATGGTGTACTCAACGACGAACCTGGGTGCACGAATGACAAACGTAATTTTTTCGGATGAGTCCAGGTTCTGTTTACAGCATCGTGATGGTCGCATCCGTGTTTGGCGACATCGCGGTGAACGCACATTGGAAGCGTGTATTCGTCATCGCCATATTGGCGTATGACCCGGCGTGATGGTATAGGGTGCCATTGTTTACACGTCTCTGTCACCTCTTGTTCGCATTGACGGCACATTAAACAGTGGACGTTATAGTTGAGATGTGTTACCAACCGTGGCTCTACCCTTCATTTGATCCATTCAAAACCCTACATTTCAGCAGGATAATGCACGACCGCATGTTGCAGGTCCTGTACGGGCCTTTCTAGATACAGAAAATGTTCGACTGCTGCCCTAGCCAGCAAATTCTCCAGATCTCTGACCAATTGAAAACGTCTGGTCAGTGGTGGCCGAGCAACTGGCTCGTCAAAATATGCCAGTCACTACTCCTTATGAAATGCATGGGCAGTTGTACCTATAGACGCCATACAAGCTCTGTTTGACTCAATGCCCAGGCGTATCAAGGCCGTTATTACGGACAGGGGTGGTGGTTCTGGGTACTGATTTCTCAGGATCTATGCACCGAAATTGCGTGAAAATGCAATCACATGTCAGTTCTAGTACAATATATTTGTCCATTGAATACCCGTTTATCATCTGCATTTCTTCTTAGTGTAGCAATTTTAATGGCCAGTAGTGTATTTGTAAGGTTGGCAGCAGATGCATTTCTGGTTACGTTGTCAACTGACAACACTATTGTAACGGAAATGAAACCCACTTTACTTTGTTTCCTCTTATAACAATACTGCAATAAGTGTTCACAATGCCCGCCACTCTATTCGACACCTTTTTCGTTACGGCGAATGCAGTTTCGTCGTACTCGTTCATAAATATGCACATTTGCCTTTATGATATTAGGAGTATCGAAAACCGTCTACTTTATTTACTTGCTTAGCATAAAGAAGTTCCTTCATATGGCCCAAAAAGTAAAAATTCGGTGGATTTCAATCAGGACTGCGTCTTGGCCGTCGTTGTGAACCGATACGCTCAATCGATCGTCCTGGAAATCGTCTATTCAAAAATCTTCGTACTCTGTGACCAAAGTGGGGTGGAGCACCATCATGGAGGAACCACATGTTATCACGAACAGCACGGAAAGTCTTCTAACAAATTTGGTAGCAGTGTTCGGTAATTGTCACCAGTCAATCTTGCAGGTAAAACATAAGGCCAATAATGTAATCAATCATTGATTATAACCGCCCATAAATTTATGGAAAAGCTGCTCTGTAAATGTGTTGCTACTACTTCGCGCTGGTTGCGTACTCTCCACGTATGCAAGTTATGGAAATTAGTTATCCCTTCGCGAATGAAACACGCTTCATATGTGACGGATATTTTGTTTACAAAATCATTCTGTGCACTTTGTAACAAAAATCACACTGAGAATTCTTGTCGTGGAGGGGAATCTTGCTCTTCCGCCAATTAAAAACGCCTGGTCAATGGTGGCCGAGCAACTGGCTCGTCACAATACGCCAGTCACTACTCTTGAAGAACTGTGGTATCGTGTGGAAGCTGCATGGGCAGCTGTACCTGTACACGCCATCTAAGCTCTGTTTGACTCAATGCCCAGGCGAATCACGGCCGTTATTACGGCCAGAGGTGGTTGTTCTGGTTACTGTTTTGTTAGGATCTATGCACCGAAATTGCGTGAAAATGTAATCACATGTCAGTTCTAGTATAATATATTTGTCCAATGAATACCCGTTTACCATCTGGATTTCTTCTTGATGTAGCAATTTTAATGGCCAGTAGTGCAGAAAGCAGACATGTCGTGGGCACGCCCGGAGTTTCGAGGAGCGCTGAATAGAAGGATGGGTGTGGCGGATTGCTGTTCGGCCGTGCCTGCTCGGTCGACGGCCCCATATGCCCCCCCACCCCCTCTTACCCCCATTTACGACGACTGTAGATGCTGGCGTGGCAGACCCCGTTCGGAGGAGCTCGATCCCCTGGCGGCCCCGTGAGACCCGCCGCCTAGAACGAACCGGCCACCGTCCGTGGACCTCGACGTGGGCGACGATTCCGGAGGAGACGATGTCATAGTGCACGATGCACTCCCGGCCGACGAGAGGACGCAAAGGATGACGGCCAGCGCGCTGCAGCGCCCAGATTGCGAACGGCGCATACGGCCAATCTCCGCAGCACCCACCGGCGCCAATAGGGCGCCCAAGAAGATGAGGGAGCTTGCTGTCTCCACTACCGACGGCAGAAGACGTGCCATACCAGACGACAGCGTGGCAGGCGTCTCGGCGGGTGGCCAGACCCAGGGCGACGCCTTGCCTGCCGCCTACGGCTACTGCTAACCTCTATGGCGCGCTGGCAGACGAGGAGAAGTCGGAGCAGCCAGCAGCACTCGAGCAGACGGAGACCACGGCCGCTGCGCACGCTGGTCTTTCGGCAGAAGAAGAAGCGACCGCCTCCCGATCGGACACCACCGCCAGAGGGTCGCAGCCACGGCGCCGCCCCTCGTCTTTGAGGTGGCCAAAGTCTATAAAGGTTTCCTGCAGCTCGTGAAACAGTGGACGACTGCAGACTTCACGGTGCGAGCTGCAGCAGGAAACCTCGTGCGACTGCAAGTCGCAAACACAGAGGATTCCATCAAGGTGACGAGCGAGTCGTCTAACCAGAGCATGCAGTGGTACACGCCGCCGTCCCCGAGAGACTCCTGAAGATCGTATTGAAGGGCTTCCCCAAGGCGGCGGAACCTGAACTGAGGGACGAACTGGCGCAGCTTGACTTCAGTGTGGGCAACGTGTGCAACGTCACGCACAAGGAGCCGCCTCCTCTGCTGGTGATCGCCACCGACACCCCAGAGAACAGGCGGCTCTACCAGCTGCAAAGAGTGGCCAACACCAACGTCACGGTAGAGATCCTGAAGCAGAAGAGGGGCTTGGTCAACACCGACTCAGAGGAAGGGTTGGTTGGGTTGTTTGGGGAAGGAGCCCAGACAGCGAAGTCATCGGTCTCATTGGATTAGGCAAAGAAGGTGAAGGAAGTCGGCCGTGCCCTTTCAAAGGAACCATCCCGGCATTTGCCTGGAGTGATTTAGGGAAATCACGGAAAACCCAAATCAGAATGACCGGACGCGAGATTGAACCGTCGTCCTCCCGAATGCGAGTCCAGTGTCTAACCACTGCGCCACCTCGCCCGGTTCAAAGGAAGGCCTCGGCGCTTGTTGGTGACGTCAAGTCAGCTAGGCACGGCGAACACGAGGTCTGTCTCAGGCAGAAACGCCTGGGCGTGCTTATCACTATAAATCTCTTATTTTTGGACAAAATGTTTGGTATTATTTTGGATTCTGCAGTTTTATTTAGATGAAAGATTTTTCTTACTATCGTAAAGCTACAAATGAAGATCATAGTTCTGTATTACTGAATCCTGTGCAAACAAACGTAGATCAATATGAGAAGATGCTTTGCCCCATTGCAAGCTTCGGAAATTTTACATACAAGTAACTGTATTTACTTGATCCATTTTGTTATCGAAACCTACCCCAACCCCATTACAATGAACTCGTTCCTTTTATTTATTTATTTTCGTTTGACATCGTCACTGGAAATGTGAACTAATTTACATGTGTAAATGTCCAACTGTTACCAGTCATTAGATTACAGTCGTTTTCAACGAAAGGAATTCTAAACAGGAAACAAAATAGCTTCATATATCGAAAATACTGCTGAGCTTTAACTTTTTTAAACATGCACATTAGAAAAGATAAATATTCCCCTCTTGCAACTGAAAGGAGAAACTTTATAAGATAAAAAAATTTTATTTGATAAAACAAGTATCTCTCTTTTGCCTCTTCTTCTGTCCCCCACCCCCTCCCCCAACGTGTACAATCGCAATATATTTCATTAACATAAAGTGCTCCTCACCCCATAGTCAACCAACATACCTAAAGAAGAGCACCAATATGTTCACAGTTTCTTGTAAAAGCAATCCAGTACAAACGTAACTTCCTCAGAATTACAAATAAGGTAAAGATGCACGAATTCTGTTGGTGCTGGACCATGAAGTTGTTTTTGTATGTCAATCCTTAAAACAGGTGGAAATTTAAGTTTAGGAGTACACTATTTGTTAAGAAGTGTAACGAATTGCACAATTAATTGATTGCAGAAATCTCTCAGAACAATGTGTGTTGGTCAACTACCGCCAATAGTTTCACATTTTCCTGTGTCAAGAGAGGGAGACACCACCATTATGAGTATGCCTGCAACAGACCTGGCGTTCGCCGTGCCTAGCTGACGTGACGTAACACAAGCGCCGAGGCCTTCCTTTGAGTCGGTGTTGGCTCGGTGCAGTGGTTCCCCTGCCACGGGATGGGCCACGTGGCTCGCCATTGCTCCTTCCTCGAGGAGTGCGGGCAGAAACTGTCCGCTTCCGAGGACGCACACTCTCAAGTGCGCAAACTGTGGCGGCGCACACGTGGCGAGTTACCGCGGCTGTGAAGTAATCAAAGTTGCAGTTGCACGCCAACGCGGGCAAACAACAAAGAAGACTGCCGACCGCTCCCTCGGCCGTCCGTGCCCAGGCACACAGGTGGCCTGGAGGAGTCGGAAGATGGCGCGTTCGTGCCGGAAAATGTGCTCGAGAGGGCACACCTGAAGACCTACGAGCCGCAAGCATAAAATCAAGCCTATCTTCAGATGTCCTACCAAAATCCGAGCCGGCCGGAGTGGCCGAGCGGTTCTAGGCGCTACAGTCTGGAACCGCGCGACCGCTACGGTCGCAGGTTCGAATCCTGCCTCGGGCATGGGTGTGTGTGATGTCCTTAGGTTAGTTAGGTTTAAGTAGTTCTAAGTTCTAGGGGACTTATGACCTCAGAAGTTGAGTCCCATAGTGCTCAGAGCCATTTGAACCATTTTTGACCCGCCGCCCCCAGAGTGAAATCGCGTAAAGAAGACATCACCTTGTCGGGAGGCTGCAGGAGTGGAAACACCCCAGGCGCCGCCCGCAACCCAGCTGCACCCAGCCGAAGCACAGCATCCGCTGCGCAGGAAGATCGGCTATCTGCAGCCGTCTCCGCACTCTCTGGAGTAATAGAAAAGGTATCGCACCTGGCCGAAACACTGCAAAGAGTTGCAGAGGCAGTGCTGACCGCCACACCGGTCGTCGTAGTGTGGGTAATGTAGTATTTACCCTTAGGCATTTACTACCAAAGCTGTGTATTGGGTCAGGAACTTTGGGGGTGGGAGTCTGTCTTCTTTATTTGCGGTGTAGCTGTCCAGTCACGATTTGGATTGGAGATACTTGGGGCTTCGTGGTACGCAAAGAGGCATACTACCTGTCGATAAGAGCAACAGGTCTTTTGTAAGAGGCGCCATCGTCGTCAGGGGCACCGAGGTTCTGCACCAGAGGATTAGCGGAGGCATTCGTCTTCTGATACATCTTTCGTGCGGAGGCCTGCAACCGTTGTAATACTGCAGGTTCCCTGGCTACCTCATGTAAGTATCGTGAGGGAAACTGTGGATGTACATGGGATACTCGTCGGAGTGCCTTGTTCTGCAATTGTTAGAGGCGATGAACACGCCGGCGGCCGCGCAGCAGCCATCGCAGTAAAGCGCTCCCTACGCCGTTCGCACCGGAAACAGCGAGGCCGGCCTGCCATGAGCCGCCACAGCTGACTGAAACACAACCAGCAAAGAAGAAAATAAATACTGAGAAGGGCAACGTGCAGACAAGAAGACAACGATAAGAAAACCCACTCACCATTCCACAGAAGACCTGGAGGCAAAGTAGGGACAGCCTATTAGCACTCCACCTACACTGGGGTCGGGGTGCCCCTCATGAAGCCCAGAGGTCACGTCACGTCACGACAGCTCGTTTAAAGCTGGAAATCCGGCTCTGAATCCCAGTCCGGGACATATTTTCACCTGTTACTTTTCAGCGTCTAGATGTGGCTAACGTCAGTGAAACCTTTGAACGAAGAGGAGATTGGCAGAGAGGGAGAGGAGGAGATGTAAAGAAAGAGGGTGAGAAGGATATGGACAGAGAGAGGAGGGGAATGAGATGGACAGAGAGGGGGGAGGGGGAGGGGAAGAAAGAGAGGAACTAATAGAACTGAAATAAATATATACCCAGGCAACGCCAGGTACTCAGCTAGTAAATTTATGCAATGAGACGGATTTGTGTCTGCACCATGAGGACAGTCGGATTTTGATCTTAGGATAGGGGCATGTCTCTACTTGCAAAAAAACTTCCGGAAATTGCTTGCACAAGTTACGTCTGAAAGTTATTTCGCGTAAAATCACCTCCATAATGTCGACATCCGCAAGTTTTGTCAACCTACGGATGTAGTATTCGCAAGTTGGTGGATACAGTTTAGTGCTACCTGTTGCAACTACTTGCTGAACTTTCAGTTTTCTCGAAGTTCCTCTCGACCTTGTAGATATTCTGCATGTTTACACATGTATGAAAATGACAGTGTCAGCGACCAAATGTGATAAATATGTGTGGCATTATGATAAAACACAATTCATAATTAAAAAAGTTTAGTGCTTCCCTGTAGTGTGGGATTCTAAACATGTGGACTTTAAAAGTAGAATTAAGACGCATTATACTGTTGTAAATACTGCAACAAATTTCGAAACGACTGATACCAAAATACGAAAAAGAACTGTGGATTGAAAGTGAGCGCCGGCCGGAGTGGCCGAGCGGTTCTAGGCGCTACAGTTTGGAACCGCGCGACTGCTACGGTCGCAGGTTCGAATCCTGCCTCGGGCATGGATGTGTTTGATGTCCTTAGGTTAGTTAGGTTTAAGTAGTTCTAAGTTCTAGCGACTGATGACCTCAGAAGTTAAGTCCCATAGTGCTCAGAGCCATTTGAACCATCAACGTGAGCAGGAAACTAATAAAATGAAAAACCTAAAAGTGAAAAGGATACAGAAAGTGTGTATGATGCTATGAAATTTATGTTTGCGCCCACACTCCCAAGGACACATAGGATTATCTGGTAAGTATAACAAATTTAACCTTCTGCAAATAGTATATATTAATTTCTTCACAAATATAAGCATTTATGTCTACGCTAACATTAAAAGCTCAGTTACAATTGAAAGACTTCTGTATTGCCATTCTACTTCCTCTTCTGGTGAAAAAAGTAATCGGTAAATTCATTTTGCACTTCCTTGGCTGACTGTGGCCCAGTGGTACATTTGTTCCACCCATCTGTCTTTGCGTCATTCTCCTTGATTTTGTGATTCTCGAGAGTCAAAGTGCCAAGTGGCGCCTGCTATTCTCCTCTTACTACATATCGGAGACTCGATACTTACAGACGCATCGAGTATCCGTTATATTCAGAAAACCAGACTGTCCGATACACAAAAATATTTTAGAGGTCATATAAATTTATAACTTCTTTGTTATGATTGAATAAATTATAGAAAATTATGTCATGTGGGTAAAAACACAGTAAAATATATTGTAAGAAAACATTTCAAAATGCGAAAGGTTGTGTTCTCTTTAGTTTGACAAAACAATAACTGTCACCTGTTCCTGTAACATAAACAATCATGGCCTGGCTGTACTGGTACTGCGAACGGCTCAAAGCAAGGGGAAATTACATCCGTCACTTTTCTCGAGGGCATGCAGCTTTACTGCATGGTCAAATGACGACAGCAGTTTCTTGGGTAAAATACTCCAGAGGTAAAACAGCCCCCCATTCCGATCTCAGGACAGGGACTACTCAAGAGGATGTTGTCATCAGGAAAAAGAAAACTGGCATTCTACATGTCGGCGCGTGAAATGTTAGATTTCTTAATCAGCTCGGTGCGTTAGAAAATTTAAAAATGGAAATAGGTATGCTGAAGTTAGATACAAGGGGGATAAGTGAAGTTCGGTGAAAGAATAAACAGTACTTCTGTACAGGTGAGTACAGGACTATAAATACAAAATGAAATAGGGATAATGCAGGAGTAGGTCTCATAATGAATGAGAAAATAGGAAAGCGGGTAAGGCACTTTGAGCAGCATAGTGAATTCATTATCACATCCAAGATAAACATAAAGCCAACACTCATCACAGCAGTATAAATTTATATCCTAGATAACTTCGCAGATGATAAAGAGATTGGAAAAATGTGTGACGAGGCAAGAGAAATTATTCCGATAGGGAGGGGAGAGGAAAATTTAATTGTGATGGAGGATTGGAATTCGAAAGAAGAAAAGGAAGAGGAGGAAAAATAGTTGGTGAATATGTCTCGAGGATAGGAATGAAAGAGGAATTTTGTGGCCTCTGACCACAATTTATTAGTTATGAACTGTAGATTAACACTAAATAAATTGCAAAAAAAGGTAGAAAATTAAGAAGATTGGACCTGAATAAGGCAATGATTGACTGAAACAAGGGAAAGGAATACAGCAGAAGAGGAATGGATAACTTTGAGAGATGAAATGTGAAGGCGGCAAAGGATCAAATAGGAAAAAGACAAGGCCTAGTACAAATCCTCGCATATCACAGGAAATATTGAACTTAACTGGTGAAACTAGAAAATATAAAAAGCAGCAACTGAAGGAGGCGAAAGGGAATGCAAACGTCTAAAGAATGAAATTGACAGGAAGTGCAAAATGGCTAATCAAGAATGACTAGAGGACAAATGAAATGATATAGGAGCTTTATATAACTATGGGAAAGACAGATCCCCCCCCCCCCCCCCCCCTGAGGAAAATTAAAGTGACGCTTTGAGAAAAGAAAAGCAGACTTATGAATATCAACAGCTCAGTTGGGGAACCAGTTCTAAGTAAAGAAGGGAAAGCTGAAAGGTAGAAGGAGTATGTAGAGGGGCTAAATACAAGGGATATCAGTTTCAAGGTAATATTATAGGCGAACAGGACTTACATGAAGATGAGACGGGAGATATGATACCGCGAGAAGAATTTGGCAGAGCCGTGAGAGACTTAAGTCGAAACAAGGCAGCCGGCCGGAGTGGCCAAGCGGTTCTAGGCGCTTCAATATGGAAGCGCGCGACCGCTATGGTCGCAGGTTCGAATCCTGCCTCGGGCATGGATGTGTGTGATGTCCTTAGGTTAGTTAGGTTTAAGTAGTTCTAAGTTGTAGGGGACTGATGACCTCAGATGTTAAGTCCCATAGTGCTCAGAGCCATTTCAACCATTTCGAAACAAAGCACCTGGAGTAGACGGCATACGTTGGGAGAGGCAGCCATAACAATGTTATTATTACAGGTGTGCGAGATGTATAAGACAGGCTAAATACCCTCCGACTCCATGAAGAACGTAAAATTCGAATTTCAAAGAAGGTAGGTGCTGACAAGTGTGAATATGAGCTCAGTCATGGCTGACAAATACTAACACAAATTATTTACAGAGAAATTTAAAAAACTGGTAGGAATCGACCTCAGAGAGATCAGTTTGGATTCCGGGGAAATGTGCGAACATGCGACCCTACGACTTCTCTTAGAAGATATGTTAAAGAAAGGTCTATAGCAGTTTCAGACTCAAAGAAAGTTTTTGACACTGTTGACTAGACTACTCTCTTTGAAACATTAAAGGTGCAGATGTAAAAAACACGGAATGAAAGGTTATTTAAAACTTGTACAGAAACCAGACGGCAGTAAGAAGAGTCGAGGGACATGAAGGGGAAGCAATAGTTGAGAAGAAAGTGAGACTAGGTGGTAGCCTATCTTTTATGTTATTCAGTCTGTGCATTAAGCAATCAGTGAAGGAAACCAAAGAAACATTTGGAGAAGGAATTAAAGTTCAGGGAGGAAAAATAAAGATTTTGAGGTGGGCCGATGATTTGTAATTCAAACACAGACATCAAAGGCCTTGGAAGAGCAGTTGAACATAATGGTCAGTGTCTTGAAAGGAGGATATAACATGAACATCAACAAAAACAAAACAAGAGTAATGAAATGTAGACGAATTACATGTTGCAAAGGTTGTTGCGTCTACACTACAGAAGTTTCGCTAGGAAGACCCTACTCATTGTCCATAGAGTCCCGATCTCTCCCCATGCGATTTCAAAATTTTTGGAGCCCTGAAGAAAGACATTCGTGGCCACCGATTTGTTTCGGACGAAGAGATGGAGGCCTGGGTACAACCGTGGTTCCGTAGGCAACTGCAAACATTTTTGCATGAAGACATTGAGTGTTTTGTCTCATAGTGCGATAAATGTATTAACAGTTATGGTGATTATATTTTAAATGATAAACAGTTTACTTATTTTTTTCTATCTGTCTCGATTTTATTTGACTGCCCTTATACTTATCTGTGGAAGCAGATAGCGTCTTCAGAAAACATCTAGTTAAATTGAGGGCATAGGAGAGAGGCCTAAATGAGTTTCATCCTGTGTCATTTGTGGTTGATAGGTGGATAATAGAAGATGGATAAGAGTACCTTTATTAATAACACTCTGTCGGTACCAACTCCTGTACTTAACTCGAAACCACATTCGCTGCGCGACCAAAAACTTTTAGTTAGTGAACACTAGTAACCTGACTCAGTTGTGTCATTACGTTTGCTTGTAAGTACAGTAAGGTGCAACATAATGGTTGCTCTAAAGCGCTGCCGTGGATGCACTAACGTCAAATTAAAAAACAAATTCTCTAGAGGCATGACGTAGAAACGTTTTATCACTGAGAACTTACAGAGAGCAGTAAATGCACTTTTTCAAAGCATAGCGCAGTGAACAATATAGCAACCACTTTACTATGCATGTAAACGTTGGAGCACTAATAAAAGTATTTCAGTTGCTAAAAGAGGCGTATCGAGCGATGTAGCGCAGCGGTGGTGAAATACGAACCGGGGTTCGGGATGATGGCACTTCAAACCCGCTCCTGGCAGACGGATTTAGAAACTTCCTGGCAGATTAAAATTGTGTGCCCGACCGAGACTCGAACTCGGGACCTTTGCCTTTCGCGGGCAAGTGCTCTACCATCTGAGCTACCGAAGCACGACTCACGCCCGGTACTCACAGCTTTACTTCTGCCAGTATCTCGTCTCCTACCTTCCATGTAAAGTTTGGCAAAGGTCCCGAGTTCGAGTCTCGGTCGGGCACACAGTTCTAATCTGCCAGGAAGTTTCATATCAGCGCACACTCCGCTGCAGAGTGAAAATCTCATTCTGGAGACGGATTTAGGTTATCTGTGCTTTCGCTAAATAAAGGATGTTTTCTGTAAAAAGGAGATGACCAGTTTTCTTCCACAAGCGCAACTTATCCACCTTCAGTTTGTTTCTGCTCACGATTTTTTGAGATATGTTGTTGTTGTTGTGGTCTTCAGTCCTGAGACTGGTTTGATTCAGCTCTCCATGCTACTCTATCCTGTGCAATCTTCTGCATCTCCCAGTACCTACTGCAGCCTACATCCTTCTGAATCTGCTTAGTGTATCCACCTCTTGGTCTCCCTCTACGATTTTTACCCTCCACGCTGCCCTCCAGTACTAAATTGGTGATCCCTTGATGCCTCAGAACATGTCCTACCAACCGATCCCTTCTTCCAGTCAAGTTGTGGCACAAACTCCTCTTATCCCCAATTCTATTCAATACCTCCTCATTAGTTATGTGATCTACCCATCTAATCTTCAGCATTCTTCTGTAGCACCACATTTCGAAAGCTCCTATTCTCTTCTTGTCTAAACTATTTATCGTCCATGTTTCACTTCCATACATGTCTAAGCTCCATACAAATACTTTCAGAAACGACTTCCTGACAATTAAATCAATACTCGATGTTAACAAATTTCTCTTCTTCAGAAACACTTTCCTTGCCATTGCCAGTCTACATTTTATATCCTCTCTGCTTCGACCATCATCAGTTATTTTGCTCCCCAAATAGCAAAACTCCTTTACTACTTTAAGTGTCTCATTTCCTAATCTAATTCCCTCAGCATCACCCGACTTAATTCGACTACATTCCATTATCCTCGTTTTGCTTTTGTTGATGTTCATCTTATACCCTCCTTTCAAGACACTGTCCATTCCGTTCAACTGCTCTTCCAAGTCCTTTGCTGTCTCTGACAGAATTACAATGTCATCGGCGAACCTCAAAGTTTTTATTTCTTCTCTATGGATTTTAATACCTACTCCGAACTTTTCTTTTGTTTCTTTTACTGCTTGCTCAATATACAGATTGAACAACATCGGGGAGAGGCTACAACCCTGTCTCACTCCCTTCCCAACCACTGCTTCCCTTTCATGCCCATCGACTCTTATAACTGTGATCTGGTTTCTGTACAAATTGTAAATAACCTTTCGCTCCCTGTATTTTACCCCTGATACCTTTAGAATTTGAAAGAGAGTATTCCAGTCAACATTGTCAAAAGCTTTCTCTAAGTCTACAAATGCTAGAAACATGGGTTTACCTTTCGTTATTCTTTCTTCTAAGATAAGTCGTAGGGTCAGTATTGCCTCACGTGTTCCAAAATTTCTTCGGAATCCAAACTGATCTTCCCCGATGTCGGCTTCTACCAGTTTTTCCATTCGTCTGTAAAGAATTCGCGTTAGTATTTGGCAGCTGTGACTTATTAAACTGATAGTTCGGTAATTTTCACATCTGTCAACACCTGCTTTCTTTGGGATTGGAATTATTATATTCTTCTTGAAGTCCTAGGGAATTCCGCCTGTGTCATACATCTTGCTCACCAGATGGTAGAGTTTTGTCAGGACTGGCTCTCCCAAGGCTGTCAGTAGTTCTAATGGAATGTTGTCTACTCCCGGGGCCTTGTTTCGACTCGGGTCTTTCAGCGCTCTGTCAAACTCTTCACGCAGTATCATATCTCCCATTGCATCTTGATCTACATCCTCTTCCATTTCCATAATATTGTCCTCAAGAACATCGCCCCTGTGTAGACCCTCTATATACTCCTTCCACCTTTCTGCTTTCCGTTCTTTGCTTAGAACTGGGTTTCCATGTGAGCTCTTAATATTCAAGCAAGTGGTTCTCTTTTCACCAAAGGTCTCTTTAATGTTCCTGTAGGCAGTATCTATCTTATCCCTCGTGAGATAAGCCTCTACATCCTTACATTTGTCCTCTAGCCATTCCTGCTTAGCCATTTTGCACTTCCTGTCGATCTCATTTTTGAGACGTTTGTATTCCTTTTTGCCTGCTTCACTTACTTCATTTTTTTATTTTCTCCTTTCATCAATTAAATTCAGTATCTCTTGTGTTACCCAAGGATTTCTACTAGCCCTCGTCTTTTTACCTACTTGATCCCCTGCTGCCTCCACTATTTCATTCCTCAAATCTGCCCATTCTTCTTCTACTGTCCTTCTTTCCCTCATTCCTGTCACTTGTTCCCTTATGCTCTCCCTGAAACTCTGTACAACCTCTGGTTCTTTCAGTTTATCCAGGTCCCATCTCCTTAAATTCCCACCTTTTTGCAGTTTCTTCAGTTTTAATCTACAGTACAGATTGTGGTCAGAGTTCACATCTGTCCCTGGAAATGCCGTACAATTTAAAATCTGGTTCCTAAATCTCTGTCTTACCATTATACAATCTATCTGAAACCTTTTAGTATCTCCAGGGTTCTTCCATGTATATAGCCTTCATTCATGATTCTTGAACCAAATGTTAGCTATGGTTAAGTTATGCTCTGTGCAAAATTCTACCAGGCGGCTTTCTCTTTTATTTCTTAGCCCCAATCCATATTCACCTACTATGTTTCCTTCTCTTCCTTTTCCTACTGTCGAATTCCAGTCACCCATGACTATTAAATTTTCGTCTCCCTTCACTACCTGAATAATTTCTTTTATCTCATCGTACATTTCATCAATTTCTTCATCATCTGCAGAGCTAGTTGGCATATAAACTTGTACTACTGTAGTAGGCATGGGCTTCGTGTCTATCTTGGCCACACTAATGCGTTCACTATGCTGTTTGTAGTAGCTTACCCGCACTCCAATTTTTTCATTCATTATTAAACCTACTCCTGCATTACCCCTATTTGATTTTGTATTTATAACCCTGTATTCACCGGACCAAAAGTCTTGTTCCTTCTGCCACCGAACTTCACTAATTCCCACTATATCTAAATTTAACCTATCCATTTACCGTTTTAAATTTTCAAACCTACCTGCCCGATTAAGGGATCTGAAATTCCACGCTCCGATCCGTAGAACGCCAGTTTTCTGTCTCCTGATAGCGACATCCTCCTGAGTAGTCCCCGCCCGGAGATCCGAATGGGGGAGTATTTTACCCAAGAGGACGCCATCATCATTTAATCATACAGTAAAGCTGCATGCCCTCGGGAAAAATTACGGCTGTAGTTTCCCCTTGCTTTCAGCCGTTCGCAGTACCACAACAGCAAGGCCGTTTTGGTTAGTGTTACAGCGCCAGATCAGTCAATCTTCCAGACTGTTGCCCCTGCAACTACTAGAAAGGCTGCTGCCCCTCTTCAGGAACCACACGTTTTTCTGGCCTCTCAACAGATACCCCTCCGTTGTGGTTGCACCTACGATACGGCTATCTGTATCGCTGAGGCACGCAAGCCTCCCCACCAATGGCAAGGTCCATGGTTCATGGGGGGATAGTAAAATCTTGAAAATCGTAAGAGTAATCAAACAATAATTTAACCTTACGAAACCTGCACTCCAGAAAGTTGTTTCTTATCTGACAATAAGACTGGTTAGTTCGTTGGTTGATTTGGGGGGAGGGGACCAAAAGCGAAGTCATCGGGCCCATCGGAATAGGTAAGAATGGGGAAGGAAGTCGGCCATGCCTATCAAATAAAAGGAACCGTCCCTGCATTTGCCTGAAGTGATTTAAGGAAATCACGGAAAACCTAAATCAGGATGGCGGAACCCGGGTTTGAACCGTTGTCCTCCCGAATGCGAGTCCAGTGTGTTAACCACTGCGCCACTTCGCTCGGTAACAATAAGAGAAAAAGTAAACAACGCCGGCCGGTGTGGCTGAGCGGTTCTAGGCGCTTCAGTCTGGAACCGCGCGACCGCTACGGTCGCAGGTTCGAATCCTGCCTCGGGCATGGATGTGTGTGTTGTCCATAGGTTAGTTAGGTTTAAGTAGTTCTAACTTCTAGGGGACTGATGACCTCAGATGTTAAGTCCCACAGTGCTCAGAGCCATTTGAATTTGAAGAAAACATCTGCACTGTAGCAATATATCTGGAAACATTATACTACGCATTTATAGTATACATGCAACAAATCTGTATTAGAGAATGCTTCGTGAAAAAAAAGGATGCTCGTGTGGTATAAAACAAACATAGTTATTATTGGTTGCGCAGACGGACAACGTCTCCAAAAAGATGAGAGTAATAATAATGATAATAATAATAATGAGAATAAATTGAATGGTTTGCAACGTTAAAAGAAATTGTTACTACATTCCTCTAGGTAGAGAGAGTTTCAAACTTTATTAAAGAATACATAAAAATTCTGAAAAATGGAGATCTAATATTGGTACATCTACAGATGTACAGTGGTTGGACAAAAATATGGTAACACAGCAACAAATTCGTCCTTAAACTTAAACACAGATGCTAGCCAAAGCAGCAGGTTGCTCTGTTGTTTTTGACCACAAAGAGCACTTGCGCAAAGCCCTTCATACGATTCAACTGTCTATCAAGGTCAGAGCAGTATTATGTTTAGTTGTGAGTGCATTATATCAAGCGTAAATGAATTCGAATGAGGACAAATTGTTGATGCTCTTATAGTGAGTGCTTCCGTAGTGAAGGTAACTGAAGTGCTCGATGTTTCTAGGCGTACTATATTGAAGATTTGTACCGCATAGAGTGAAATCTGGGAAACATCATCTGCTGTCACAACAAAGACGAAAGTGTGTGTTGAGTCATCGTGACAAACGGTCACTGAAGGGAACTCTGAGGAAAAATAAGAGGATGACATCTGCAAAAGTCACAACGGAGCTCAATGTAGACGTCTCGAGTAGGGTATCAATATCACTTCTGGCGCAGATATCAGGGCCACCGATAAGTTAAGATAAGAGTTCCAGGGTACCCAGTTACACCTGAGGCAATTGGTCTTGGTATCTCTACGGCTTCCCTCTCCCCCCCCCCCCCCCTCCCTCCCCGACCCCAGTTCCACTCTCCTGTGTGAACACCCACCTTGCCCACGCACAGGGGGATATTGCAAAAGGTACATTCATGGTCCCCTTCCCCCATTATATCGCAGGATCAGTAAGAATCAAGCTCCCCTCTTTGATTAATGGAGCAATTGTGTGAGCCTCTCACCACAGGTGCCAGCAACTGAGCCCAGGATCCAACCAGCATCCTGCCATAGCTAGGGACCAATACTGGGAGTCACACAGAGCAGCTTGAGTGAGCTGACTGAGCTGATGGATGCATTGTGGGATGCAGTGGCCATGGAGTACCTCAGCGTCAGACTGCCCTGTATTAGAGAGGTTCAGTGTTAAGATCGAGACGCTGCCAGCGCATCCTATTTGTTGTGGTGTTATTGCTTTCTTATGTTGTTATTTGAAGGGATGCACGTAGTGTTCTGCTTCGCTGTTTGATGGCAAATGGAAGGCATTACAATGTCAAAGGGATAGCATTCAGCAGAGACAAATTGTGGGTCACTGTATAGTACAAGGGTCCAAAGTACCCCTTCTATAACAACTTCACTTTGAGAGCCTAGATGCTTGCATGAGCAGCAGTAGAGTTCATACCTGCCATTACGAGAAAGTATGATGAAGATCCGCCAGGAACCATGCATGATTCGAAGGTGTCCTTTCCCTGTAGAAATAATGGGGAAGGTTAGGGACATGGAAGTCGCCGAAATGGCTTGCACCAGTTCGTTGAGCCACAGGATATTATTAATTATTGTTAACGAAGAGCAGCCACATGTCACGAAGGAAACCTGCTAAGTGGATACGGTCCCATGGAGCCTGTGGTATGGGCCAGGATGTGTAGCGCTGTGACGGAGCAGCCTGGTGGATGATGCAGGCTGTGCAGGCGATAGCCGTGTGGTAGAAGTCTCTGTCCTTTCCTGGCCAGTATATGTGACGGCATTCCATCGCCTTCATGGAAGTGATGCCCACACTGAATATCTCCAGGATATGGGGGTGTAGTTGCTGAGTCACACTCACCTTGTAGTCCTAGTTTTCCAGGAGGTGGGCAATTATTCCCTTGATGACCTGTAACTCATTCTGGAGGGACAGTCATATGGGCATTTTTCTGGAATTGGTTTCGGTGGTTGGTCTGTTTTATCGGGCAACTTAGATTTAGGTCCGAAAATACAACGACTGGTTTGTGATCAGTTATTGAGTGAAATTTGGTTCCATGCAGGAACTTACACTCAGGTGACAAAAGCAATGAGATAGCGATATGCACATACCCATATGGCGGTAGTATCTCGTGAACAAGGCACAAAAGGGCAGTGCAGCGGCGAAGCCGTCACTTGTAATCAGGTGATTCGTGTGAAAGGGTTTCCAACGTAATTATGGCCGAACGATGGGAATTAAGAGACTTTGAACACCTAATGCACGGGACATTACATTTCGGACATCATTACGACACTCAATATTCCGAATACCCAATGTCAAGAGTGAACCGAGAATACCGCATTTCAGTCATTACCTCTCACCACGGGAAACGCAGTGGCCGACACCCTTCACCTAACGACCGAGAGCAGCGACGTTCGCGTAGAGTTGTTAACGCTAACACTCAACCTACACTGGGTGAAATAACCACAGAAATCAATGTGGGACGTACGATGAACCTATCAGGTAGGGTAGTGTGGCGAAATGTGGCGTTAATGAGCTATGGCAGCAGTCAATCAACACGAGTACCTTTGCTAACAGCACAACATCGCAAGCAGCACCTTTCCTAGGTTTATGACAATATCGGTTGGACCCTAGACAACTGGAGAATTGTGGCTTGGTCAGATCAGTCCCGATTTCAGTTGGTAAGAGCTGATGGTAGGTTTCAAGTGTGGCGCAGATTCCACGAAGCCATGGGGCAAGTTTTCAATAAGGCACTGTGCAAGCTTGTGGTAGCTCAATAATGGAGTGGGCAGTGTTCACATGGAATGGACTGAGTACTCAAGTCCAACTGAACCGATCATTGACTGTAAATGGTTATGTTCAGCTACTTGGAGGTCTTTTGCAACCATTCATAGACTTTATGTTTCCAAACATCGCTGCACCATGTCACCGAGCACAACTGTTCGCTATTTGTTTGAAGAGCATTCTAGAGAGTTCGAGCGAATGATTTGGCCACCCAGATCGCCCGACGTGGATCCATCGAACATCAAAGGGACATAATCCAGAGGTCATTTCGTGCACAACATCCTGACCGGTAACACTTTCGCAGTTATCAACGGCTGTAGAGGCAGTACGGCTCAATAGTTCCGCAGGGGCTTCCAACGACTTGTTGAGTCCACGCCACGTGGAGCTGCTTCACTAACCCGGGCAGAAGGAGGTCCGAGACGATATTAGGAGGTATCCAGTTACTTTTGTCACCTCAGTGTTTGTAATATTTCCACAGCAAAAATATTGACGAGAGCTTAATTCTCGGTTTGGCTGTAGTTAACCTGAGCTGTGGGTCAGAGTTTAATGCATCAGCATCTGTTTATGCAAACTTCTTACGATTGTTATGGGACAGAACCACTCTGATGCCATTTTTGGTTTGTAATGTGAGAGCTTAGTCGGTATTAAAAGTAGCAAAGCAGCAGATTTTTAAGATCTCTTTTTAAAGCTTCAAATGCTGCCTGATAGACGGATGTGTAAAAGAAGTGTATGTGTTTTTAGGAAATTGTAAAAGGTTTGTAATCTCAAATGCCTGCGATACGAATTTAGAGTAATAATTTACTTTTCATAAGTAAACTTGGAGATCTTGAGGTCTGTTGTTGCATGTGTATGAGTTATGGCTTCCGCTTGTTCTTTCTCCGTTCTAAATCTCTAATGCTAAAAATGTCCCAGACATTCTGCTTGAGGTTTGAATATTACACATTTATCTAAATTGCCCTTTAGACCAGTCTGCTGGATTCTGGTGAAAAGCAGGTGCCAATTTTGAAGGTGTTCAGTTTACATTACGGCTCGTGAGAATTATATCTTCCATGCAATTGCCAAAACTGTTGCAGATAAGTTGTTAGAGGAAGCGCTGGAAAATCGCTAAAGTGGCAAAGCCGAGAGGCAAGCAACTGTTGGAATACAAAACAAATGGTGCGTTGACGACAATGTGTGAAAAGGACGGTTTGTCAGCTGGTAGCTGGAGGTACGCAGGTCGAGTTTGGAAAAGAAATGACAGCCTACAAGTTTGGTCAGAAGGGTGAGGATTGGGTATAGGTTGAGTATTGATAGACGAACTGAAATCGATGCAGAGGCGAAGTTTGTCATTAAATTTCTTTAGTACTATTAGAGGCGTAGACCACTGAATAGAAGAGACAGGCACCAGAATTTATTTTCGTTCGAAATGATGTTCTTGTTTGAAGGAATCACCGATGGTGACAGGAATAGGTACGGCGCGGTGGAACTTTGGCGTGACTGTGGGTTTGAGCATGACGTGTGCAATATAGCCTTCTGCACATCCCAGGCTGTCGTCAAAGAGATTCGTAACGCAACGCCTCTGAAGTATAGTAGGGAACACATTGTGACACATTATAGTCTTTGTCATCGATCAGAGGACCGAAGGCTTGAAACGCATATGACTGAAAAATGCTCTACACCCTGATAGGAGTGACAACCAAGAAGGAGAGACGGCCTGACTTTTTGTACATTGCGTGTAATTCGCAAACGCAGCAAAGTGGAATAATCTGTCGCATCAACAACGTGGCTGAAGTAAGTTTGATGGATGGCACACGCGGTTGTTCGTATGTGGGCTCATTTGCTAACGAGACAGTATCGTGCTGAAATTGATTATAAGTCATATTCATAGCAAACTGGAGTAGTATCTGCTTAGGTCTTATCGTGCACAGGTCGAGTTGCGTGAAAAACTTGTTGACATTTTTGCTCTGCGGTGTCAGGGGCTGTCCGTGCCCAACGTGAGCTGTTCGTGGTGATGGTGACTGCGGCTGTGCCGGCAGCTGATGCGTTGCCGCAGTTATTGATGTGTTGGTAAATGTGCCAACACCTTGTAGATAGAGGAAGCCTAAAATGCACGCTAACTAACGCAGACGGGCGTGAATTCTGGAACAGGATAATTAGTGAATGCTAATAAGAAAAGTAGGAAGCTCCTCGAATACTTAACTTTTAATTATCCTTGTTGTATACATCGTTCTTCTTGTTGAGACATTTCATACGAGAACTATCAAACTATGTAAGGCTAATGGCGCCTTGCTAGGTCGTAGCCATGGACTTAGCTGAAGGCTATTCTAACTGTCTCTCGGCAAATGAGAGAAAGGCTTCGTCAGTCTAGTCGCTAGCAATGTCGTCGTACAACTGGGTCGAGTGCTATCCCGTATCTCGAGACCTGCCTTGTGGTGGCGCTCGGTCTGCGATCACACAGTGGCGACACGCGGGTCCGACATGTACTAAATGGACCGCGGCCGATTTAAGCTACCACCTAGCAAGTGTGGTGTCTGGCGGTGACACCACAGTTACCTCATTCCTCGTCCCGTGTAGGATACCGTACACGAAGATGCTTAATCAAACAACGATGGCAACCTGGAGAAACTTGTGTAGTTTTCTGTGTTTCTTTTAACAGAACGATATGCTATATCACACCCTGTCCACGAACTCTCCTGTCTGGCCCCGCAAGGACCTGCATGGACACGAATAAGCTGAAGACAGATCTGTTGACCAGTGCTTCCTATCATTTTTTTCAGAACAGAAAGGATTAGACAAAGCATATTCATCGAAAGAACGGTGTGGTGAAGTAGAATTCTTATAAGCGTTAGCTATTGCAAGAACTTCGTCTAGGGTGAGTTGGTCTAATTTCAAGCCTTGTTAAGCCACTTTCCGATCATAAGCGTAAAGAATGACATCGTGCACTGAAGACTCTGCATACGACTGTCCACTGACAATGTTTTCACTAGTAAACCAACTATTTAGGGAAAGATACGAGGGTTGCCCAGAAAGTAAGTTCCGATTGGTCGCGAAATGGACACCAAAGTGAAAACCCGATGAAGTTTTGTACAGATGTGTTAGTTAGTGTCTCTGGTATGACCGTCGATGGCATCAAGACGCTCTTTTCAGTTGCGAGCGCACTGTGAGCGAGTAAAGATGCATAGAACAACGATGTCTCCCGCCAAGTAGGA
The DNA here is from genome assembly GCF_021461395.2 of Schistocerca americana. NCBI lineage: Eukaryota > Metazoa > Arthropoda > Insecta > Orthoptera > Acrididae > Schistocerca > Schistocerca americana. The sequence goes on from NC_060130.1 coordinate 294,621,187, forward strand.
GGGCCTGCTGAGAGGCTTCGCCTTAATGAATGCAGCCCTCCTAACACAACTGCCACGCACTTCCTTCTTCACGGCAATTCTCAGCCGCACCCTGCAGGGGCAGTGAAGACGCTCCTGCTGCCTTTTCGATGGGAAGTGTTCGATCACCCACAACACAGCCCTACTTGGCTCGTCCTGAGTATCATCTCTGTTCACATGAAACGCTGGATACGAAGACAACACTTGGACGCAGGCTACGCGCTATAGACCAGCGTAGAGAATTATCAGAAAGCACAGGTGGCTGCCTTCTATGACGATGGAGTTGGAAATTTGGTATAACGCTCCGAAAAATGTCTAAGTCGGAGCGGTGACTATGTAGAGAAGTATCTGGAAAGTGTAGCTAACTCTTGCAAATAAAATGTTTCTGATTTTCACTGTGGTTTCCATTTAGCGACCGATCGGAACTTACTTGATGCACAACCCTCGTATTTTAAATCTTCCGTCCAAGCTGCGTAAGTTTGTTTAAGGTCTGCATTCGACACTGAAAAGTTCGAGCCTGTATCATGTTTGTAAACTGTAGACCGAGCAACGCTTATGGTGGGGCAGTAGCAGATCCTTGAAGAACGTGACAACTGCCGTAGAGAGTGATTAAGAATCAATTTTCCGACTACCAGTTCAGTGCAGCGTGTGGTGATTTATGAAACTTCCGTTCCTGTGCGTTTCTTGTGTTAGTTATATTCGTTACCAGCTTCTGTATTCCGTACAGTTTTAAGGCGTTCAGTCTAAAATTAACATTGGCCAGGCGTGTCTGCAGCCTTTGTTGCTACAGATTTAAAAGGCGCGCTGCGGAAGCGTCAGTATAACCGTGGGAAAAAAAACCCTAGGTTATTCTTGTAAGGTAGTGGTGTAGAAAGCGTGGGTACTCGTCTGCTAGGATTTCAGTTTGCAGCCATACTTTAGTAGCGACCACGTAACACTATTGCACGAAAAAGGGTGAGAATATATCCGCAGCTCATGGTCTAATGGCTAGCGTTACTGCCTCGGGATCACGGGGTCCCAGGTTCGATTCCCGGCCGGGTTGAGGATTTTCTCTGCCCGGAGACTAGGTGTTTGTGTTGTCCTCCTCATCATCATCATTCGCGGCAGTGGCTTAATTGAACTGTGTAAAAAATTGGACTGTATAAAAACTGGGACTTCGTACGAGCGCTGATGACCGCGCAGTTGAGTGTCCCACAAACCAAACATCATCATCAACATGTTACAAATGCCTGCAAAGCTAGTGTCTGAGTTTCTACAAGAGAACGCAGTTTATGAAGGATAGAGATTAACTTAGGGCTGGTTACTAAAAGACAACGACGTTGAAGAACACCTGTGATTTACATGCCTGAAAGTGCAGCAGAACTCTGCGACGCAAGCTATCCATGTCGTCTTCCTCAGGTTTGAGGACAGTTATGGTACGAGTGTGTTGCAATAGAGAAACAGATCACTGTGTTAGTTGCCCCAAGGTTCTTGCGTGGTTTGTTTCTTTGTTCCTCAGCCTACTGCGGTAGTTGCCACAATTTCAAGAATTCTGGGCCCTTGGCAGCACTGAGTGTTGCAGACAGGGGGCGGGGTTTGAGTCCAGTCGATGCACTAACGAGAGTCGTCGTCTCCACTGAAGTATTAGACACTGATTTGATGAGTGATCTGATTTATTTGCGCAACGAAATTACAGTCACAGTACAAAACATGAATTAGTTCATAACCTCTCTGTACCAGGCCAAGGTCTTCTACAGTCGAAGACAGAACATGATAATTTAAACAGAAGGTAAAGCGATCCAGTCCAAATCGTTGTAAGCAGTAGCAGAAAAAAATGGTTCAAATGGCTCTGAGCACTATGGGACTCAACTGCTGAGGTCATTAGTCCCCTAGAACTTAGAACTAGTTAAACCTAACTAACCTAAGGACATCACAAACATCCATGCCCGAGGCAGGATTCGAACCTGCGACCGTAGCGGTCTTGCGGTTCCAGACTGCAGCGCCTTTAACCGCACGGCCACTTCGGCCGGCGCAGCAGCAGAATTCCCAAGGTATTAACCGAGTACATGTCCAAGTTCACGGGCAACGGCAGGTTTTTGCTGTCGGTTCGGTTCAATCAAAGTGATCTCACACGGACGTTTCTGGTTACTATGTACTGGTCATGTGCGTAGTCGACGTTATCAATCGACGTTTTGCAACCTGCACCACTCAGGTAACGAGCAGCCCTTAGTGGCACGCCATCACAGTTTTCTTTCTCTTAAATATCTTTGTGACTAATGCCCTTTTGGCATATTTATTATTTTATAAATGACATATAAGTACTGCCAGTCTTTCACGATGATTCCGTACTTATACTCTATCATACGTTTTTACCCATAATTCTGTGACCATGTTATAGAATATAGAGCATTCTTTGATTTAAATTCTAAGGAAGACACTCCTAGCAGTGTTGAAACCCGGTTAATTCGTTAAAAATAGTGACCGAGGGCTGTTTTTCTTTCAATTGTTTTCTAATGAATGTACTTCTGACGAAAAAGTGCTTCTGGCAGTTTGAGTCCATTGGTTTTGTTAGTCGTGCGTTTTGCTTTCGTACGGTGATATTTCACTAGAAACTTTTATTCCCTTACATATATTTCTTTATATCTACCTGAGATTTGAAATAACAATTTTCATAATTTGGCTTTAAAATTTTTATATAACAAAATATGTGCTTACTAATTTTCAACCCCTATTTCACTCCCCTAGGGGCTGAATTTCCAAAAGCCAGTGAAACACACATTTTATATTTATTTTATTTCTAACAGAGAAGCCAAATACAAATTTTTATAGACTTAGCATTGAGCCGGCCGTTGTGGCCGAGCGGTTCTAGGCGCTTCAGTCCGGAACCGCGCTGCTGCTATGGTCGCAGGTTAGAATCCTGCCTCGGGCATGGATGTGTGTGATGTCTTTAGGTTAGTTAGGTTTAAGTAGTTCTAAGTCTAGGGGACTGATGACCTCAGATGTTAAGTCCCATAGTGCTTAGATCCATCTAGAGCCAGCCAAATGGTTGGTTTCAAATGGTTCTGAGCACTATGGGACTTAACATCGGAGGTCATCAGTCCCCTAGAACTTAGAACTACTTAAACCTAACTAACCTAAGGACATCACACACATCCATGCCCGAGGCAGGATTCGAACCTGCGACCGTAGCAGTCGCGTGGTTCCGGACTAGAGCGCCTAGAACCGCATGGCCACCGCGGCCGGCTAGAGCCAGCCACTTCGCATTGAAAATACTTCCATAATGAAATAATTTCAAAGATTTTCATCCCCTATTTCACCCTCTTAGGCTGTTTAATTTCCAAAAATGGTGAAACGCGAATTTCTTTCTTCTAAACCGAGAAGTCAAGTACCAATTTTCATAGATATAACTAAAAAAATGCTTTAGTGCTTCTTTAATAATGATTTACGTAAAAATACTTTTACCACTACTTTTCCCCCTTAGTGCTTGAATTTTCAAAATCCTGAAACACGTATTTTTTTCATAATATTACACATCGCTGCGATTCAGCAACTGTATAAATTTGAAGAGATCGAGAAAACCAGCTAACCAGTTGAAAACCAAAGGCTTATTTAGCCCTTGACCTAGGTTTCGATATTTATGAAAACATCTTCCTCAGTCATATTACAGTCGTAGTCTTCATTACTCTTATATATATTAACAGTCCATAATTCAGTTCCATACATGGATACACTTGAGACAAATACGTTCAGAAAAGACTTCTTAACATTTCAGTCTCTATTCGATTCTACTAAATTTCTCTTATTCACAAACGCTGCTCTTGACATTGTCAGTCTACATTTTATATTCTCTCTACTTTGGCCACCATCTGTAATTTTGCTGCCCAAATAACAAAAATCATCTACTACTTTTAGTGTCCCGTTTCCTAATCTAATTCCCTTAACATCACCTGATTTAATTCGATTGCTTTTCCATTGTCCTTGTTTTGTTTCTGTTGATGTTCATCTTATATTCTCCTTCCAAGACGCCATCCAAATTTTATACATTACCATATTTATAGTGACTCATTAAAACTGTTACAGAATTACAGATTTAAATAAAAAATAAACAAAAACAAAACTGTTAATGCTGTTCTCAAGTTGTAAGTATTACAGGATTAGGGTTAGACTACATTTCACTTGATATCTAAAAAATTATTTGTAGTAACAATATTTACTCCTGTTACTTTCTTGAACTAATCATTGATCTTAACTTTTAGATTTGTAAGTCCTCTTTCGCTGTAAATCTGGCCATGTTGTCAAACAAAATTTAAAACTTTGGAATTGCTTTTCTCATACATTTTAAATTGAAAGAGGATGTAATTTATATCATCACTTGTCAGGTCATGACACTGGCAGCGTAAGACGGACTTCATAAAACTCCGTTTCAAGATGGTTTTTCAGTATTCGCAATATTACAGTGTTCTGGTATTTAAACATCTTTCTCGCCATCCTAAGCCCACTTGACTACTTGCACACTTCTACCCCGTTCTGTTTGCATTCTGAGTGTATTCTGTGAAAACAGCGTAGGAGTTGCGAGGAGTGCTCAAACAATGAATTTGAAAAGAATTACTTACAATAATTAATTATAATTAGTATTACTCTATCCACTTTCTGATGAATGCAACCGTCCATGCTCCTCTAATGCAATTTCAGTCACATTCAGAACCAAATCCATCTTGCAAGGAAATAATAATGTGTTGATTTCTACTTATTCGGCGGTAACTGCAATCCGTTCTAGAACTTCCATCCCCATCCATGCTGGTGTGTACCCAGCATGCACGGTGCTTCCTAATAATTAGATAGGTAGATGCGTATAAAATATTCTCTTTAATCATCAATAGCAGACTCCCAAAGCTTACTAATGTAGCAGAGTCTTAATGCTTCCCGTTCAAAAAATACATTTGAATATGATGTACAAAAGCCTGTATTTTTGAAAATCACGTCGGTAATTTGCGTTGCAAACGAAGCTGGGAAACACAGAGCCTGCATCACATTCGTGTATAAATGATTAGGTACATTTTTTTAATATGTGGAAATATCCCATGTCTGTCTTCAGTCATGATTAACAGCTGCCCGAGATATTAACTACGAAGCATTAGGCAGTATACGAAGTCGGTGTTGACGTCTCTTGCGAATGGTAGGTAGTTCCGATACTGTTTAGTTAGCGTCAACGATCCAGGGGTAGAAACAAACAAACATTTTTTCCACGTTTGCATTTCATTAAATGCTCTCAGTTAATTAATTGTGTTGATCAGAATTCGTAATTGGTTTCGTTTAACGCTCTGCACCGATCAATATGCGTCTGCCAGCAGTTTCAAGCTCAGCTTTCAGAAACAACATGGTACGTAGAAAGATAGTGGCTAGACGTCCAGTCAGTGTCCCGAACAACAAAGATGAAGCGAAAGCTCGAATTGGACTGACATGAGGAAGGAAACACGGCATTCCTTTTTCTTATGGCATTGACCAGGAGCTACTGACTGGAAACACAAAAATCTAAATCAAGATGGCTTGCCGGGCATTTGGAAACCTTTCATTCTGAATTCTAGTCCAGTGTTATCTCACTACATCGAAAATGGTGTCTGTTCTGATATTTCCCAAGTGTCGTTTTGGATTCTCGACAGAACCTTTTGCGATGCATTCCCATTGTTCGACAGTTACTGTGCAAACTAATGTTCGTCGAACCCCTCCCCCCCCCCTTCCCCCAACACACACACACACACACACACACACACACACACACACACACACACACACATATATATATATATATATATATATATATATATATATATAAATCGCATAAATGTAAACATTTCTGAATTGTATTACTTTTACTTTCAGCTGGTGCATGTGCCGCTTACAAAATAGCTGCAAAAGGGCGACGAGAATTGTTGAACACTCGAGGTGCAGTGCAGTATTAAATACGTTGACGGAAAAAAATCGAAACACCAAAAAATAATTAATGTAGAGTAATGAAATTTCTGGAATACATTTGTCTAGGTACAATCTTTTGGAAATTTGTGGTAAGGACTAAGGGGCCAAATTGCTGAGGTCATCGGTCCCTAGGCTTACGCACTACTTAATTTAACTTAATCTAACTTACGCTAAGGACAACACACACACCCATGCCCGAGGGAGGACTCGAACCGCCAACGGGGGGATCCGAGCGAGCCGTGACAAGACGCCCAAGACCGCACGGCTACCCTGCGCGGCAGGTACAATATTTAAGTGATTAACATTGCAATATCACAAGTTAATTTAAACGAGAGATAAGACATTGCAAATGTGAAATGCTGGTCTATTAGTAACAGATATAGCCGCCAGAATGTTGAATACAAGCGTGGAAACTTTCATTCATTGTGCTGTACAGGTGCTGGATGTCGGTTCATGGGATTGAGTTCTCTGCCTGTTGCTCTTGGCCGGTCAGTACAGGGACATTTAATGTTGTTAGTGGATGACGGTAGAGTTGTCGTCCCATGAGTGCTCGACTGGAGACAGATTTGGTGATCGAAGAGGCCATGGAAACACTGTCGACACTCTGTACAGCATGTTGGGTTACAGTAGCGGTATGTGGACGAGCGTTATCGTGTCTGAAAACACTCCCTAGAATGCTGTCCATGAATTGCAGCACAACGGGTTCAGTCACCGGATTGACGTACAGATTTGTAGTCAAGGTGTGTGGGATAACCACGAGAGTGCTCCTGCTGCCATACAATCGCACCCAGACTATAACTCCATGTTTAGGTTCAGTGTGTCTATCACCCAGACATATTGGCTGCAGGCCCTCAGCTGGCCTGCTCCTAACCAACACATGGCTATCACTAGCACCAAGGTACCACTGAAGTAGCATATGTATGTGGTATGGGGCCAGTGGAGTGCACGCAAGAGGGCATCTGGCTCGGAGCTATCATTTGTAACAGTTCGTTGTGTCACTGTAGTGCCAACTGCTGTTCAAATTGCTGTTCCAAATGCAGTACGATGCGCCAGAGCCCCACGCCGAACACGATGGTCATCCCTCTCGGGAGTGCTACGTAGCTGTCCGGAGCCCACTCTTTTTTTCGACCGTGCATTCTCGTGACCAGTGCTGCCAGCAGTCACGTGCAGTGGCTACATTCTGCGAAGTCTTTCTGCAGTATCGCAGAAGCAAAAACCAGCTTCTCGTAACCATATTACTCGACCTCATGAGGTGATGATAATGATGTCTTTGTCGCCTTAAAGGTATTGTTGCTTAACATTGCCACGTCCAGTCCCAAAGGCAACTAACGCTAACGACCGTTACAGCGTGTATTTAAAGCAAACCTGATTTGCATCCTTATAGTGACGTTTCCAGAGCCATTCTTATGGGACTGGCGCGAAATCTGAAAAAAACTTCATCTTTGAGATATAGAAAGACGCCTACCAACTTTCGGTTATGTCGTACAACTCCTTCTTGGTGTTGCGTTTTTTTTTATTTCGTCATTTTCAGTGCGATAGGTTCCGCAGCTGCGATGAATTTTTTGAAAGATTTGTTGATGCCTTCAGCTACCATTCCCTTTATTTCATGTACGATTGTATAACTTTGGCCTTAGGCCATTTTCAAGTATCTAAAATGGAAGTATTATACATTGGATACATTAGTGACACTTGTGATTTTGATGTAGGAACAAGTCATAACTGTAGATATACTAGGGACATTATAACTTACTTTATGAATGATTGTTTAGTAGTAAATTACGTCATGTGTGTCGTTGCTCCTATGACTCCATGTTATGCTCATAAAATAAATCCGAGATGTTTACGCTATTTTAGGAGCACGTTACTTTCGAGCAGTTGTTGCAAAGCTCTTATGTACAAGGCCCTGTTTTAACGTACTTAACACTAGGAACGTTATAATTACTTTACAGAAATTTGGTACTTAACCTGCATATGCTTCTGTTCTCAATTACATTTAATTATCGTTCATAATTGGTGTAAATATGACTGTATTCCTTATACATAAGAGCTTTGCAACAACTGCCAAAAGTAACGTGCTCCTGACGTAGCGTAAATATCTGAGATTTATTTTATGAGCATAACATGGGGTCATAGGAGCAACGACATACATGCCATAATTAACTACTAAACAATCATCCATGAAGTAAGTTGTAATGCACCTAGTGTATCTACAGATATGACTTGTTCCTACATCAAAATCACAAGTGTCATTAAAGTATCTAATGTATAATACTTCCGCTTTAGATACTTGAAAATGACCTAGGACCGAAATTTTACAATCGTACATGAAATAAAGAGAATGGCAGCTGGAGACATGAAGAAATCTTTTAAAAAATATTTCGTCATTGTTGTGCCGTCAGAGTGGTCTGCAGATGCCTTCCTCAAGCTGAAGCATGAATGTAGATACGAAATAGAGTAACCTGTAGTCCAAGACACAGTGGTTGTTAGCTGACATTGCAACATGAAATTATTTTACTGTGACGCTTAATTTGACGGCGCTTGTTGTAATTGTAGAGGCTATGTCTTTGTTTTAATAATTAGATTACATCACTATATCGGATGTTGGTTAAAATATATCTTTGGGATGGGGTTGTTAGAAGCGGACACGACGAGCTAGAGCCATGTAACGCTCTGATTGGAATTTCTGAATGTCTCTCACGTATTAATCTTCTCCACTGTAATTTGTTGCAGACTACTGACGAATACGAAGTCATATACTTTTTACCAACATTCGCACGCTGTATAACGGCCGTCATTCCTCCATAAACTTACAGTAAAGGTACTTTTTAACCGGAAAGTATTTACGTTCGCCAGGTAGATTCGCCAGAAGATTAAACAGAAATATTTTATTAAGATTATAGTTACACACAATCTGTTCAGTTGATTCTTTGGGTTGATCATTTGCTTCCAACAGGCGTGGGAGAGGCAGACATAAATCAGCAAATGTGCCGAGTTAACTATTAATACTAATTATCTAGTTGTGTATATTCTAGGTGTTTTTCATCCACTTCTGCCCGGTCGTAAGCTAACATCTTTTTTGATACAAGGGCCATGTATATACTGTGTGGTCAGAAACTGCCTGAAAAGCTTGTAAGAGTGTTACAGGGTAGGTTCTGCAGTGAAACAGTTGTTTAGAAAAAAGTTCGATACGTTGCGCCATTTCCAAGTTAATTAGCACTGAAGGTAGCCAATCAGGTCGGTTGCGTGCGCAAATTCATGTGGCCCGCCAGAGGCCGTGTCGCCAAATGTGTCCTTCGTTTGGTTTCCTAAAACCAAACAAGAGAGCGATACATAAATTGGACTGGTGGTGGGGGGTGGGGGGGGGGGGGAGGGGGAAGGACGTGGTAAGGTTGATCAATTCGTGCGTTGTCATCTACGCTATGAGAACAGCTGACACTAACTGTATATGGCAGGTCGCTTGAATTCGCGCGCGCAACGACCTGATTGGCTACCTCTAATTAACTCGGAAGTGGCTCAACATATCGAATTTTTTTCATGAAAGTTATTTCTCAGCGCAACGTACCCTGAAACACTCTTACAAACTTTCAGACTTTTCTGCCCATCCTGTATATACGTGATTTACGAGAACTACGGATCTCAGGCGCAGTTGAAAATTGAATTAAATGCAATTGTGACCAGTGAAAGTTTGTGCCGTATCGGGAATCGAACAATGATTTTCGGTTTTACGCCGTAACCGCTCCGGCTTCAGCTATTCAAACACGCTTCCCTTCCACCCCAAATTCTCAACTTGTCGCACACTACATACGTAACGTCCACTGTCCATTGTCAGCGTTCGCAGGCTTACCTGATACCCTCAAGTGTTCGGACATAGTGTACAAAAAATGGTTCAAATGGCTCTGAGCACTATAGGTCTTAACATCTGAAGTCATCAGCCCCCTAGACTTAGAACTGCTTAAACCTAACTAACCTAAGAACGTCACACACATCCATGCCCGAGGCAGGATTTGAACCTGCGACCGTAGCAGCAGCGCGGTTCCGGACTGAAGCGCCTAGAACCGCTCGGTCACAAGGCCGGCCATAGTGTACAACCGCACTAAACTTGTCATTACCATCAAGTTGCAATTATATTATTATTTGTGTGGTGTCTGTTGCCTCGGAAATTCCGACAACAAACATGTAATGATAAACAATATGACATAAAATCATTTGTAATTAGGCTTACAAAATGACCGAATGTGTACAAGGGCCCTGAAAAAAATGTTAAATCACAGCCGTTTGCTCCTGGAGGCTACAGTAGGTTTCACATTGGGCGCCGCTATTTGGGGAGCAAAATAACTGATGATGGTCGAAGTAGAGAAGATATAAAATGCAGATTGGGAATGGCAAGGAAAGCGTTTCTGAAGAAGAGAAATTTGCTAACATCGAGTATAGATTTAAGTGTCAGGAAGTCGTTTCTGAAAGTACTTGTATGGAGTGTAGCCATGTGTGGAGGTGAAACATGGACGATAAACAGTTTGGACAAGAAGAGAATAGAAGCTTTCGAAATTTGCTACAGAAGAATGCTGAAGATTAGATGGGTAGATCACATAACTAATGATGAAGTATTGAATAGAATTGGGGAGAAGAGGAGTTTGTGGCACAACTTGACAAAAAGAAGGGACCGGTTAGTAGGACATGTTCTGAGGCATCAAGGGATCACCAATTTAGCATTGGAGGGCAGCGTGGAGGGTAAAAATCGTAGAGGGAGACCAAGAGATGAATACACTAAGCAGATTCAGAAGGATGTAGGTTGCAGTAAGTACTGGGAGATGAAGAAGCTTGCACAGGACAGGGTAGCATGCAGAGCTGCATCAAACCAGTCTCAGGACTGAAGACCACAACAACAACAACAACAACATAACTGAAAGAATAGGGAATACTCCGTGAGCTGGTAATTTAGCGTAACTAATTAAGTATGATGACTGAAGGAAACAAATTTTCAACTGTAGCGTGTGTAGCTTGCAGCTGACGTTATAGCTGAATAACAGTCTCACACCGGGGATGTGCAAAAGTATGCCAACACCGCGAGAAATGCATGCCTGAACATGAGTGCAGATAATAGTCAAGCCTGCAGGATGTACTGTTGTATTTGACCAGAAACAGCATCTGACCTCAGTACGTTTAAATGTCAGTCGTAGTCAGACAGTGTTCCGTGTAAATGTGAGTGCAGTACGGAGCTCCGTGCGTTCGATCGTGGGAAAACTTTTGTTGCTCGTATAGTGCATGCTTCCGTAACCAAGGTAGCCGAAGTGCTTGGTGTTTCAGGAGGTACCATGTCGGACATTTATACTGCATGTTGGGAAGGCGGTAAAACATTATCCGTTAATTTAAGCTATAATCTGGCCGGACCTTATCGATGGCGTCAATGTAGTGACGGGGATTAGTGAGCATGAGGCCATCATAGCGATATGATAGTGAAAGTGAATAAATCAGTCAAGAGGCCTAGGAGAGTGTCTCTGTTGGAAAGAACAGATAAGCAGTTGTTAGCATCTCACTGAACTGCAATGAACTGCAATCATTTAGTTCCAGAACGATGCCCATAGAAGAATTATGGGCAAAGTTTAAACGGATTGTAAATAGTGCTCTGGACAATTACGGGGTGTTCAAAAAGTCTCTTCGCAGTGCCGTATGATTGTTAGTCGCGCTTGCCGTATGATTGTTCGCCTGCCTCGAGGGACTTTGGCGTCCACGATCGCCTCACCTAACACCACCTGACTTTTTCTTCTGGGGTGTAGCGAAAGCAGTTGTCTATAAAAACCGTCCAAAATCCATCGATGAATTGAAAACTGCAATATCCACTTTCACTGCTTCTATTACAGAAGAAATGTTACTGAGCCGTGCGCGACTCATGTTCCCACCGTCATGTATTCTACACCCTGTTTTTAACGTACTTCCGCCTCACTACGTTAATTTAAATTACTGGTGTCACTGAGTTGCTGCTTTGCCTGACCGTGAGCGGCGCTAGCACCGCTGTATCAATATATCCCCTCTCGTAGTATCTTTGCTCGACTGCTATTACTTCCCGGTCCTTGTCTGTCGTAAGCCAGTTGGGTGCCGAGTTCGGGATGCCACTCAGTTGGAACGCGTCTCGAGCGCAGTCCGGACCTGCCAGTCGGGGAGTTGAAATGCGGCACTAGCGCAGTCGGTTTGGAGCTGTAAGGTCTACGTCGTCATGGCTCGCCCGACCATTTGCCGCCACGCATCTCTTGAGCCGGGCCACGGTCTTGGTGGATTGTCGGTCGGTCGTCCTACCGCACGACGCACTTTGGCTCGCCGATCGTTCATGAGTCGGTTGTGTGTGTGTTCATCGACTCCCGATTGGTCTTCGTGCGTCCATAGTTACTGTTGGGTATCGTTCAGGTCTTGGTGCAAGTGTTTGTCAGGTTGTGTGTGTAGTTGGCGTCATTTCCACTGACGACTATTTTAGATGTCGGCATTCTGAGAGGAGTCGGTCGGTTGTTGCGGATCAGGAAGGATATCTCCGTGCGGCGCGGTCGGCTGGGTCCGTTGGAGGCCTCTGCGCAGTGTCGGAGCGTGTGTGGAGCTGTACGATCGCTACGAGCTTCGTGGCTCACCGACCTAGAACGTCAAAGTTGAGTGGTGTTTTAAGTACCCAGGCCACGTCCATTCATGTTGTGTGGTTGGTTTCACACCGAGTGTTTGTATTGCTGAAATTTAGCCGCCATGCGGTGGAATTAACTATATTGATTGACTACAATTCAAGTGCACCAGCGGAATTTTCTGCCTTATGGCGGTCAAGCTTAAACATTGCGGCCTTCTGCCCTTAAAGGTTTATGGTATTTTTGAATTTTGAAAAATCAGTTGTGGGCCTTCAGCCGCTTGGAACCTTATTCTTAAAATTACCTTTCAAGCCTAAACATTGCGGCCTTCTACCTTTGCAAGTTTATGGTAATTTATTTTAAAATCTTGAAAATTTTAGTGTGGGCCTTCAGCCGTTTGTATTGCATCTTGTTTGTGTTTGTCTATCCACTTTTGCCTTGAGACTTTCAGCCTAGCTGTGATATATATATATATATATATATATATATATATATATATATATATACAGGGTGAGTCACCTAACGTTACCGCTTGATATATTTCGTAAACCACATCAAATATTGACGAATCGATTCCACAGATCGAACGTGAGGAGAGGGGCTAGTGTAACTGGTTAATACAAACCATAAAAAAATGCACGGAAGTATGATTTTTAACACAAACCTACCTTTTTTTAAATGGAACCCCTTTATTTTTGTTAGCACATCTGAACATATAAACAAATACGTAAGCAGTGCCGTTTGTTGCATTGTAAAATGTTAATTACATCCGGAGATATTGTAACCTAAAGTTGACGCTTGAGTACCACTCCTCCGCTGTTCGATCGTGTGTATCGGAGAGCACCGAATTACGTAGGGATCCAAAGGGAGCGGTGATGGACCTTAGGTACAGAAGAGACTGGAACAGCACATTACGTCCACATGCTAACACCTTTTTATTGGTCTTTTTCACTGACGCACATGTACATTACCATGAGGGGTGAGGTACACGTTCGACGGGCGTTTCATAGGACGTGGAGGACGCATAAATTGGCCAGCCCGTTCTCCTGATCTTACACCTCTGGACTCCTTTCTGTGGGGTACGTTAATGGAGAATGTGTACCGTGATGTGCCTACATCCCCAGAGGATATGAAACAACGTTTTGTGGCAGCCTGCGGCAACATTACACCAGATGTACTGCGGCGTGTACGACATTCATTACGCCAGAGATTGCAATTGTGTGCAGCAAATGATGGCCACCACATTGAACATCTATTGGCCTGACATGTCGGGACACACTCTATTCCACTCCGTAATTGAAAACGGAAACCACGTGTGTACGTGTACCTCACCCCTCATGGTAATGTACATGTGCGTCAGTGGAAAAGACCAATAAAAAGGTGTTAGCATGTGGACGTAATGTGCTGTTCCAGTCTCTTCTGTACCTAAGGTCCATCACCGTTCGCTTTGGATTCCTACGTAATTCGGTGCTCTCCGATACACACGATCGAACAGCGGAGGAGTGGTACTCAAGCGTCAAATTTAGGTTACAATATCTCCGGATGTGATTAACATTTTACAATGCAACAAACGGCATTGCTTACGTATTTGTTTATATGTTCAGATGTGCTAACAAAACTAACGGGGTTCCATTTAAAAAAACGTATGTTTGTGTTAAAAAACATACTTCCGTGCATTTTTTTATGGTTTGTATTAACCAATTACACTAGCCCCTCTCCTCACGTTCGGTCTGTGGAATCGATTCGTCAATATTTGATGTGGTTTACGAAATATATCCAGCGGTAACGTTAGGTGACTCACCCTATATATATATATATATATATATATATATATATATATATATATATATATATATATATATATATATATATATATGAGGGCTATCCACAAAATACATTACGTTTTGGAATTAAAAAAAAATTAAGTATTAGAAAACTTTTTTTATATATACAGATGAAAGCCACACTTAAATACTACTTTTCTACATAGTTGCCATTTAAATTAAGGCACTTATCGTAGCGATGGACGAGCTTGGAAATTCCTTCGTCGTAAAATTCGGCCGCCTGCGCCTTCAACCACATGGCGACTGTCTTTTGGGACAGAAAAGGTGTGATTTTTGTGGATTTCCTGGAAAGAGGCACTACAATAAACTCTCAAAGGTATTTCTAAACTCTGCACAACCTCAGAAGAGCAATACAAAACAAGCGCAGGGGAAAGTTGGGCTCAAAGATCTTGGTGATTCACGACAACGCCCGGGCCCACACGGCAAATGCCACTCGTGAAGTTCTCGAATCTTTTAAGTGGGAGATGTTTCCTCATCCGCCGTACAGTCCCGACCTGGCACCGAGCGACTTCCACTTATTCCCAGCGATGAAGAAGTGGTTGGCTATGCAGCGTTTTGAAGACGACGCACAGCTTCAAGAAGAGGTAACCACGTGGTTGAAGGCGCAGGCGGCCGAATTTTACGACGAAGGAATTTCCAAGCTCGTCCATCGCTACGATAAGTGCCTTAATTTAAATGACAACTATGTAGAAAAGTAGTATTTAAGTGTGGCTTTCATCTGTTAAACTCGTAGCTGTAAAGGTTCGGCTATGTGCGGTTTTGGTTTAAATGTGTTGTTAAATTACAATAAATTACAATTTTGAGTGAAACTGACCGACATCTTATTTGGCTCTTTCCACAATCCTAATCATCTGTTCTTCCCAGCGGGTTTAGCGGGCGTATCAGTTACAGCTTGTGTTTGGAAACATGATTAGACGAATTGAATTCTGTATTCAACAACAGGGGGGACACTTTCAACATTTAATGTGAAAATTTGTAAGTAAAGATGAATATTCAATAAACTAATGACTTGTATTTCACTGAGTTTCATTTCGGTATATTCACTGCGGCATACGGCACGCGCGGCTAACAATCATACGGCACTGCGGAGAGACTTTTTGAGCACCCCGTATGTGCCTAGTAAGTGGATTAAGGACGGAAAGGACCCACCGTCGTTTAGTAACGAAATTCGAAAGACATCGAGGAAGCAAAGTTTGTTGCACTCTCGGTTCAAAACAGGACACGCAAATGACGACAGGCAAAGATTAGTAGAGATTCGTGCGTCTGTGAAAAGATCTAAGAGCGGAACATACTGTACAACAGCTACCAACGTCATACCTTGGTCAAAGATCTGGCGAAGATCCCGAAAACATTCTAGTCCTATATGAAATCATTAAGCGGGTCTAAGGCTTCCATTCAGTCTCTCGTTGACCAGTCTGATTTGGCAGTAGAAGCTAGCAAAAGGAAGGTCGAAGTTTTAAATTCCACCTTTAAGAATTTGTTCACGCAGGAGAACCGTACAAACGTACCGTCGTTTGACCTTCGCACAGAGTCCCGTGTGGATGACATAGTAATAAGCATTTCTGGCGTACAGAAACAACTGAAAGAGTTAAAAACAAACAAATTGCCAGGTTCGGATGGAATCACAATTCGGTTTTACAAAGCGTACTGTACTTCAGTGCCCCCTTACTTAGTTTGCGTTTATCGCGAATCTCTCGACCTGTGCAAAGTGCGACGCGACTGGAAAAAAGCGCAGGTGGCTCCTATGTGTAAGAAGGGTAAAGAAGGGACCCCAAAATTACAGACCAATATCCTTAACATCGATTTGCTGCCGAATTATAGAACATATTCTGAGATCGAATATAATAAATTCCCTAAAGACCGAGAAGCTCATGTCCAAGAAACAGCACGGCTTTAGAAAGCATCGCCCGTGCGAAACCCAGCTTCCTCTTTTCTCACATGATATACTACGAACTATGGATGAAGGACAACAGGATGATTCCATATTTATAGATTTCCGAAAAGTAGTCGACATGGTACTTCACTGCAGACTATTATCAAAGGTACGTGCATACAGAATAGGCTCCCAGATATGTGACGGCCTCGAAGACTTCTTAAGTACCAGAACCTAGTATTTTTTACTCAACGGGAACTGTTCATCGGAGACAGGGGTAACATCAGGAGTACCCCAGAGAAATGTAATAGGACGATTGCTATTTTCTATAAACGAGGGTTGGAACTTTAATAGTGACAACTATTTATTTAAAGTTCGTACAAAATAGATACGTGTTTCAAAGTTTTACTGACCTTCAAAGCAGTCACCAGCATTGTGTATAACCCGTTGCCAGCGATGTGGAAGTCATAGGATACTCTTAGCAGTGCCAGTTGTGTTGACAGTTCTAGCGGCGCGGTCTATTGCCCGACGAAATTGTAGCAGTTCTGAAGCGAATGCCGTAAAGTGATACCTCCAGTTTAATAATCGAGTTAAACTACCGACTGCTTAAGTCAGGAGAGTGCAGAAGACGGTATAGCACTTAGCAGCCCCATCAGTCAAACAAATCAGTAACAGCTTGCACTGTACATGCTTGAGCATTGTCTTGCATAATGATGCTCAGGTCCTGCAGAAACTGTCATCACTTCTGTCTCTGTGCTGTTCTTTTGTGGAACACAACCTACGACCAGCTTAGAGACAGAAGTGATGACACTTTCTGCAAGACCTGACTATCATTTTGCAGGACAATGCTCAAGCACGTACAGTGCAAGCTGTTACTGATTTTTTTGACTGATGGGGATGCTAAGTGCTATACCCCCTACTGCACTCCCCAGACTTAAGCCCTCGTAAGTTCAACTCGGTTTATAAACTGAGGGTAACACTTCACGGCATCCGCTTCAGAACTGCTACTAATTCGTCGGGCAATAGACCGCGCCTCTCGAACTGTCAACACAGCTGGCACTGTTAAGAGTATCCTACGACTTCCACAGCGCTGGCAACGGGTTGTGCAAAATGCTGGTGACTACTTTGAAGGTCAGTAAAACTTTGAAACACGTATCCATTTTATACGAGCTGTAAATAAATAGTTGTCACTATTAAAGTTCCAACCCTCGTACATAAATGATGTGGCAGACAGAGTGGGCAGCAATTTGCGGTTGTTCGATCATGATGCTGTGGTGTACAGGAAGGTGTCTAAGATAAGTGACTGTAGACTGATTCAGTATGACGTAGACAAAATTACTATTTGGTGTGGTGAATAGCAGTTGGCTCTTAATATAGAAAAATGTTAGTTAATGCGGATGAGTAGAAAAAACAACCCCGTAATGTTCGGATAGAGCATTAGCAGCGTCCTCCTTGACACAGTCACGTCGTTTAAATATCTGGGCGTAACGCTGCGAAGCGATATGAAATGGAACGATCATGTGCTTATTGTGGTAGGGAAGCAGAATGGTCGACTTTGGTTTATTGGGAGAAGTTAAGGGAAGTGTGGTTCATCTGTAAAGGAGACGACAAATAGGATGTTAGTGCGACCTATTTTCGAGTGTTGCTCGAGTATTTGGGATACGCACCAGGTCAGTTTGAAAGAAGACATCGAAGCAATTCAGAGACGAGCTGGTAGATTTGTTACCGGTAGGTTCGATCAACATGCAAGTGTTACAGATATGCTTCGGCAACTCATGTGGAAATCCTTGGAGGGAAGAAGACATTCATTTAGAAGAGAACTACTGACAATGTTTAGATAACGGGCATTTGAAGCTGACTGCAGAACGATCCTACTGCCGCCAACATACATTTCGCGTAGGGACCACGAAGGTAAGATACGGTAAATTAGTGTTAATACGGAGGCATATAGGCAGTCGTTTTTCCCTCGCTCTGTTTGCGAGTGGAAGACGAAAGGAAACGACACCACACACAGTACGGTGAATTGCGGAGTATGTATGTAGATGTAAATGTAGAAGTCACAACACGGAAGAAAGTGTGTGTTGAGTGATCGTGTCGGAAGGTCACTGAAGAGGATTGTGAAGAAAAGCAAGAGGAAGACAGCTGTAGAAGTGGCTGCGGAACTGAATGACGCACTCGTGAAACCTGTCAGTACGAAAAGAAAGCTAAGGGAGCTCCATAAGCAAGGAATTTTAGAGCGAGCTAGAGTTCCAGAGCCATTTAGCAGTGATGCAAATCAGGAAAACGTGGTGCCGAAGCCACAAAACTTGGACTCTGAAGCAATGGATGGTTCAAATGGATCTGAGCACTATGGGACTAAACATCTGTGGTCATCCGTCCCCTAGAACTTAGAACTACTTAAACCTAACTAACCTAAGGACATCACAAACATCCATGCCCGAGGCAGGATTTGAACCTGCGACCATAGCGCGGTTCCCGACTGAAGCGCCTAGAACAGCACGGCCACATGGGCCGGCTAAGCAATGGAAGAATGTCATTTGGACGGATAAGGCTTGTTACACGCTGTTTCCAGCTTCTGGCAAAGATTAAGTTCCAAAATTGGAACATGGCGGGGGTCTACTGAAAAGGTTTATGTGCCCATTTTGACTGACCAGGTCCATCCGATGAAGTAATATTTGTTACACAGTGGTGATGCTGTGTTCAAAGACAGCAGGCCCCAGTTCACACATTATCCAGGACTGGTTTTTTGAGAACGATGATGAATTATCGCATCTCCCCTGTACACCAGTCGCCAGATCTCAATATTACGAGGACTTTGTGGTCTACTTTGGAGGGAAGGCTGCTTGATCACTATCCACTTCCATCATATTTACCTTAATTTGCCATTGTTTTGCAGGAAGAATGGTATAAGATTCCGTTAAAAACCATACAGGACCTGTATTTATCCGTTCCGAGAAGAATGGACGCTATTTTGAATGCCAAATGGTTTACTACACCGTATTATTCATGGTAATGGGTTGTGTTTTTGGGGTTTCCATATTTTTGTCGATCCACTTTACGTTTGCCATAGTAAACTGTGTGTCCCTCTTAGTTATTATCTTAGACACTGGAATTAGAGCCTGCTTTACGTCCACGGCGACATAAACGGATCGAAAGACACGAATGTTATGGTCAATCAGTTTACAGCAGGAGGCCGGCCGCGGTGGTCTAGCGGTTCTGGCGCTGCAGTCCGGAACCGCGGGACTGCTACGGTCGCAGGTTCGAATCCTGCCTCGGGCATGGGTGTGTGTGATGTCCTTAGGTTAGTTAGGTTTAAGTAGTTCTAAGTTCTAGGGGACTTATGACCTAAGTTGTTGAGTCCCATAGTGCTCAGAGCCATTTGAACCATTTTTTTTACAGCAGGAGGCCAACAAGAATTACATTTTGGCACTACGCCACAGTGCCTACATAATGTGAATCATGCAAATACTGAGATAAAAGATGATTTTACGTGGAATATATAATCTTAAATATTCATCAGAAATTACAGACAATAGTGCAGAAGATAATTCAAAGAAGTTTTTGTAGAAAGACGTGAAGCTAATGGATCAGTTGTACGGGGTATCTTGGGTTTAAGAAACAGAAGTAGCCAATGGCCTTGCCACAGTGGTAACACAGGTTCCCGTCAGATTACCGAAGTTAAGCGCTGTTGGGATGGGCTAGCACTTGGATGGGTGACCATCCGGTCTGCCGAGCGCTGTTGGCAAGCGTGGTGCAATCAGACCTTGTGAGGCAAACTGAGGAGCTACTTGATTGAGAAGTAGCGGCTCCGGTCTTGTAAACTGACATACGGCCAGGAGAGCGGTGTGCTGACCACATGTCCCTCCATATCCGCATCCAGTGACGCCTGTGTGCTGAGAATGGCATGGCGCTGGTCGGTGCCGTTGGGCCTTCCAAAGTCTGTTCGGACGGAGTTTAGTTTAATTTTAAGAAACAGAAGTAGCTTGTAGATCTTCGATGGCTCTGGATACCAATTAGTGTAGACAAATATGTTGGAAAGTGTGCCTGGGGCTTCTAGCGAGGTGAAATGTGGTTAGCCCAGGTCGTATTGTATCATGATAATCGTGGGCTACAGCTTCTGTATTCCGGCCAAGTGCTGTGGATCCGTGGCTTACATTTCTTCGAGTATGGGAAGAAGACACCACGTCGAACGCCCCTTCGTCCTTTCAGTTACAATAAATACGTTTCGATTCAAATGTACCCTGTTACTACTCTCAGTTTTCTGGCATTGGACGACTGCTCTCGTGAACTACCCTATCGAGCCCTCTAAATTGGAGGGTTTCTTGTCATGAGAAATGTGATAAATTATCATCACATGAGAGGCTATGGAATCAAAATTCGACTCAGGTAAAACCCAAGTAAGATGTAGCAGATGTCCCGTAGTGAAATATTCGGCATTTACTTGACGAATACTTTTATTCACACACTGAAATTCAAATGGTTCAAATGGCTCTAAGCACTATGGGACTTAACATCTGAGGTCATCAGCCCCCTAGACTTAGAACTACTTAAACCTAACTAACCTAAGGACATCATACACATCTATGTCCGAAGCAGGATTCGAACCTGCGACCGTATCAGCAGTGCGGTTCCAGACTGAAGCGCCTAGAACCGCTCGGCCACAGCGGCCGGCCACACACTGGAAGTACAATCCAAGTACAACAATCGAATTAGTTTGTAACCTGTCTGTGCTGACTCAGAGTCCACTAAAGTCTAAAACAGAACATGACAGTTTAACCAGAATGTTCATTGAGTCAAGACAAGTTGCCATACCTTATAACTAAACTCTCGAATGTAGAAACCTTGTGTGTGTCCAAGTGCACAGGTAATGGCATATTTTCTCAATTGGTTTGGGCGATGTCAGTAACTGCTTAAAGATACATAGTGATCTTGCACAACCGATGCTGCTCCCTGTATAGTGTCCACGTGTTGTGGTTTAGGGCACCACTAGACGTGGTGTGAGTTCTTCCTAGCTTCAGGTGCTATGGGTCAGTCATTGTGCTGTGTCAATATCAATGTCTGAGTTGGAGCCTGAGTTGTCGGCAGGCTGGAATACAAAAGTCCTCCCCCTTATACTTGACCAATAGCGCCAAAAACGTCTGGGCCATTGACGGTGACGCCAAAACCGGAGGAAGGAGGTGATGTAAGTAACCTGGCCAAAAACTCCAACTGCAAGTGTGGACCCATCTCGACATCAGGAGAAGCGTCGTCTGAGACATCGGCGTCCATGTTGTCCACCAGGTCCTGTTCACATGTGGTGGGAGCTGAATGTTCTGGGAAGGTGTCCTGTGTTACAGAAACAGAGGTGGCAGTGGCAGTACCAGCGGCAACGTTTCCGCTTTAGTGGGTTCTCTGATGCCCGCTGAAGAAGAATGGAAGCAGGGCAGGCTTATTCATAAAGGTGTTCCAGGGTGATACTGTTATGTAAGGTTATACTGTCGAGGTGGAGAGGGAGGCCGATACCAACTTGGAAGAATCTGGAGGATAAGGGTGCACTGCAAGAGCAAAATTGGTTGAAGTGGCGTCAGAGTTTTTATCCCATTGAGGACTACCATGAAAAGTAACTTACCACGGGTCAGTAGCTGTGCCTGGAATCCAACCCAACACCCTGCATGCCATAGTTGTGGGCCAGCGTTAGGGATCACACAAAGTGGTCTGAGTGAGCTGATTGAGCTGATTAAAGGCGTAACGGGACCTCCTCTTTCTTGAGGTCTGTAGATAATGTTTTCTTATTTTTGTATCCCCCTAGGATCCACCGGCACGCAACACAGACGTGTATTACGGGCTGCCGCGTCAGCAGGCCACTGCCTACAAATGGTTCAAATGGCTCTGAGCACTATGGGACTCAACATTTGAGATCACCAGTCCCCTAGAACTTAGAACTACTTAAACCTAACTAACCTAAGGATATCACACACATCCGTTCCCGAGGCAGGATTCGAACCTGCGACCGTAGCGGTCCAGACTGAAGCGCCTAGAACCGCTCGGTCACACCGGCAGGCCCACTGCGTACACCACCGCGGAGAAGTGGGTACACAGTATGACCACGAACAGTAGCGAACTGTGTTTCCTGCCAACCGCATCTGCCACCTTCAGGTATTTTTATGAGTCGACGAATTCCAGCTGTGATTCATTATTATTGTAGTCATCGGATACTGCGTTTTTACGTTTTGTGAAGTGCAAAATTTTGCATTTCTGAACATTTTAAGACAAATTGCCAATCTTTGCACCACTTTGAAATTTATCAAGATCCGATAAAATTTGTGCAGCTTTTTTTCAGCTGCAAACCCTATTCAAATCTGTTCACCCGCCTGTGAGTAAATTGTTGACATATATGCATATAGATGGACATACGCTGCGTTCTACCGAGTGATCAAAAAGTCAGTGTAAATTTGAAAACTTAATAAACCACGGAATAATGTAGATAGAAAGGTAACAATTTACACACATGCTTGGAATGACATGGGGTTTTATTAGAACTAAGAAAAAGGTCACAAATGTCCTACAGATGGCGCTGGAAAGCAAAACGTCAGTGACTGAGCATGAGAATCGTGTATAAAAGGAGCTGTAATGAGAGAGAGAATCAGATGCGCCAGCAGTCGCAGCATGTTGACGTTACCTGAAAAGGCGCTTTAGTGAAGCTGCATTATCAGAATGTGGAATGTGCTAGTTCAGCGTTACGATCCTACCGTCATAGGAAGGGGATTCGAACGGGTAAAGGTCCGTTGACAAATGCTGCTATGGCGAGAATGATTTCGAAGTTCGAAGCCACGGGTTGTTTAGACGATAGACCCCGTAGTGGCCGACCGAGCGCAAGGCGTAATGCTGCTGAGACAGTTCAGGAAGAAATGGAGACTGTAGCGGGTTCGTCTATGCACGGGGAAGTCAGCGCTCGAGCAGTCGCACGTCGCACCGGCATTCCATACACTACTGTTTGGTTGTCAGTTATGCGTACCCTCCGATGCTATCCGTATAAAATCCATCGGCATCATGAAAACTGTTACCTGGCGATTTAGTGAAGCGGAGGGCATGTGCGTTTCAAAAGATGGCGGAAGATGACGATTGGTTGAGTAACGTGTTGTGGACCGACGAAGCTCATTTCACGCTCCGAGGGTCTGTCAACGCCCACAGCTGCAGAATTTGGGCTACCGAAAATCCTACAACTGTCGTGGAAGCTCCATTGCACGGCGAGAAAGTCACGGTATGGGTTGGATTTGCCACATCTACCGTTATCAGGCCTTTTTTCTTCGCGGAAATGCGTGATTCTGGTTTTGTAACTGCTACCGTGACGGGTGAGATGTACGCCGAATCGCATTATCCCCAACCTGGCTGATAAACGCCTGCTGGAACGTACGATGTTTATGCAGGATGGCGCTCCACCCCATATTGCTAGACGCGTGAAAGATCTCTTGCGGGCGTCGTTTGGTGATGATCGTGTGCTCAGCCACCACTTTCGTCATGCTTGGCCTCCCAGGTCCCCAGACCTCAGTCCGCGCGATTATTGGCTTTGGGGTTACCTGAAGTCGCAAGTGTATCGCGATCGACCGACATCTCTAGGGATGCTGAAAGACAACATCTGACGCCAATGCCTCACCATAACTCCGGACATGCTTTACAGTACTGTTCACATTATTCCTCGACTACAGCTGTTGTTGAGGAATGATGGTGGACATATTGAGCATTTCCTGTAAAGAACATCATCTTTGCTTTGTCTTACTTTGTTATGCTAATTACTGCTATTCTGATCAGATGAAGCGCCATCTGTCGGACATTTTTTGAACTTCTGTATTTTTTTGGTTCTAATGAAACCCCATGTCATTCCAAGCATGTGTGTCAATTTGTACCTCTCTATCTACATTATTCCGTGATTTAATGAGTTTTCAAATTTATACTGACTTTGTGATCACCCGTTATATCTGTAGCAGTTCATACGAAGCCTATTCGGAAAGTAAGATCCGATAGGTCACGAAGTGGAAACGACAGTGAAAATCCGATTACGCGGCTTTGCACAGATGGATCGAGCTGTGTCTGTAATATGCCTGTCGATTGCGTCACGTCGCTCTTTTCAGTTCTGAGCCCACAATGAGCACGTAAAGACGCCTAGAACAATAGCGTCTCCTGCTAACTATGGATGGCCACTGCGTGGTTCCGCCTGATATCATGCGGCCCCACATAACGTATCTGTCCTGCATGTCTTTCTTCATGACTATTCTCTGCCGCACGCTTCAGAGGCAATGAGGACGCTCTTGCAGGGCTTTCGATGGGACGCGTTTGATCACCCACCATACAACCTGCACTTGGCTCCCTCCGATGTTCATCTCTGCTCACATCAACCGCTGGCTGTGAAGACAATATTTTAGAACAGAAAACGAACTGCTGACCAGTGTAGAGAAGTGAAGAAAAAAATGGTTATCACACACATCAATGCCCGAGGCAGGATTCGAACCTGCGACCGTAGCGGTCGCGCGGTTCCAGACTGTAGGCCTAGAACCGCTCGGCCACTCTGACCAGTAGTGGCGGAAAGCACAGGCGCCTTATTTCTGCGACAAGGCATTGGAAAGTTAGTAAAAATCTACGAAAAATGTCTACGTCGGAGCGGCGACTGTGTAGAGAAGTATCTGGAGGGTGTAGCGAACTGTTGCAAATAAAATATTTTTGATTTTGACAGTTGTTTCCATTTCGCGACCGATCGGACCTTACTTTCCGAATAGCCCTCGTTAAAGTTACTGCAGTTTCTGCAGGTTTTCCGGATATGGTCCCAGTTCTCAGCATATAGCATGGTGATTCGAAACACGAATCATGTACTGTGTTTTGTATGATATTAAGGTACTTAATGAAAAAATAAACACTTACTGTATGTGTTTCTGACTGTGCACACTGCATCACCCCAGATTTAACAGGCGCATTGTCGAATGTCCGGTACCATCTGGTGAAACAACCAGTTGGTGTTCCTCGTGCCGTTACTGAGTAAGAAGAGCAGTAAATCGCATTCCCTATATTTAGTTTTCTGACGGATTTTGATAGCTGACTGTCAACGCTCACCAGCCTCTAGCTCGGGGAACCCTTATCTGGAAAAGTCTGTATGAATTTCCTGAGGTGCTTGTCATTTGACATCAATTACGTACATCTTATAGACTGCTACAGAAACTGCAAGAATTGCTCTTTCCAACACAGCACTTCGGGGCCAGAAGCGTTACCATGACATCACTAAACAGTTGTATAAAATAGTACGTAAGCTATGGTCAGTTCCGAAGCGGAATCTATATTCACGAAGTTACCTGTAGAAGACACGTTTCTGGCCATGGTATTATCTCTCTCACTTGCCGCGACCAATTTCTAACGTGATAATTTTTGAAGAACGTCGCCTAAACCCCTCACTCCTTTTTTTTTTATTTGGCGTCATGGTAGGGAGACAATGTACCAATTGGTTCATCAGATGAATAGCTTAGATACCAACGTAAAGTTTGCGTTAGAAATGGAAATGGATGAAAAGCGGCCTTTCTTAGACGTTCTAGCTGAGTGGAAGTAAAACGGTTGACTTGGATACTCTGTGTATCCTAACCATGATCATGATGATGACGTTCGGTTTGTGGGGCGCTCAACTGTGCGGTCATCAGCGCCCGTACAAAGTCCCAATTTTTATACAGCCCAGTTTCTTTTCACAATCCAATCTAGTCACTCTCACAAATAATGATGACGATGATGATGATATGATGAGGACAACACAAACACCCACTCCCCAGGCAGAGAAAATCTCCAACCCGGCCAGGACTCGAACCCGGGATCCCGTGATCCCAAGGCAGCAACGCTAGCCCCTAGACCACGAGCTGTGGACGTATCAAAAGCAGACCCACATGGACCGATACCTCTAAACGCACAGTTTCTGGCAACATTCGAACGGGAGAGATATACTAAATACACTTCTGGAAATTGAAATAAGAACACCGTGAATTCATTGTCCCAGGAAGGGGAAACTTTATTGACACATTCCTGGGGTCAGATACATCACATGATCACACTGACAGAACCACAGGCACATAGACACAGGCAACAGAGCATGCACAATGTCGGCACTAGTACAGTGTATATCCACCTTTTGCAGCAATGCAGGCTGCTGTTCTCCCATGGAGACGATCGTAGAGATGCTGGATGTAGTCCTGTGGAACGGCTTGCCATGCCATTTCCACCTGGCGCCTCAGTTGGACCAGCGTTCGTGCTGGACGTACAGACCGCGTGAGACGACGCTTCATCCAGTCCCAAACATGCTCAATGGGGGACAGATCCGGAGATCTTGCTGGCCAGGGTAGTTGACTTACACCTTCTAGAGCACGTTGGGTGACACGGGATACGTGCGGACGTGCATTGTCCTGTTGGAACAGCAAGTTCCCTTGCCGGTCTAGGAATGGTAGAACGATGGGTTCGATGACGGTTTGGATGTACCGTGCACTATTCAGTGTCCCCTCGACGATCACCAGTGGTGTACGGCCAGTGTAGGAGATCGCTCCCCACACCATGATGCCGGGTGTTGACACTGTGTGCCTCGGTCGTATGCAGTCCTGATTGTGGCGCTCACCTGCACGGCGCCAAACACGCATACGACCATGATTGGCACCAAGGCAGAAGCGACTCTCATCGCTGAAGACGACACGTCTCCATTCGTCCCTCCATTCACGCCTGTCGCGACACCACTGGAGGCGGGCTGCACAATGTTGGGGCGTGAGCGGAAGACGGCCTAACGGTGTGCGGGACCGTAGCCCAGCTTCATGGAGACGCTTGCGAATGGTCCTCGCCGATACCCCAGGAGCAACAGTGTCCCTAATTTGCTGGGAAGTGGCGGTGTGGTCCCCTACGGCACTGCGTAGGATCCTACGGTCTTGGCGTGCATCCGTGCATCGCTGCGGTCCGGTCCCAAGTTGACGGGCACGTGCACCTTCCGCCGACCACTGGCGACAACATCGATGTACTGTGGAGACCTCACGCTCCACGTGTTGAGCAATTCGGCGGTACGTCCACCCGGCCTCCCGCATGCCCACTATACGCCCTCGCTCAAAGTCCGTCAACTGCACATACGGTTCACGTCCACGCTGTCGCGGCATGCTACCAGTGTTAAAGACTGCGATGGAGCTCCGTATGCCACGGCAAACTGGCTGACACTAACGGCGGCGGTGCACAAATGCTGCGCAGCTAGCGCCATTCGACGGCCAACACCGCGGTTCCTGGTGTGTCCGCTGTGCCGTGCGTGTGATCATTGCTTGTACAGCCCTCTCGCAGTGTCCGGAGCAAGTATGGTGGGTCTGACACACCGGTGTCAATGTGTTCTTTTTTCCATTTCCAGGAGTGTACTTTGATACATGGAGCAAAAGGCGTAACGGAAGAGAGCCATCCAATGTTGGTATCCAGACAAAAGACTGTCAGATATATGCTGTTAAGTCGATTCCCTCTTGAAAACTCTGACTCACATTCGGTCAATCAACATAACAGGATAAGCTCTCGACGTTCCTTCTTTCCCGTAGGGCAAAGTCCAGTAACACTGGGCGAATCTTAAACTGTCGAAGGATTAGATCTGTTTTAAGCCACATAAGAAAAGTAAAGTAGTGATGCATCCAACAACGGAGAGCCATAGCCTCAGAGTTCATCGCATTTATAATATTCATTGTACACTATGTGATCAAAAATATCCGGACATCCCGAAAAACATACGTTTCTCATACTGTATTAGATGCATTGTGCTGCACCTACTGCCATGTACTCCATATCGGCGACCTCAGTAGTCATTAGACACCCATGAGAAGGCAGAATGGGGCGCTCCGCTGAACTCACGAACTTCGAACATGGTCAGGTGATTGGGTGTCACGTGTGTCATACATCTGCACGCGAGATTTCCACACTGCTAAACATCCCTGGGTCCACTGTTTCCGAAGTGATAATGAAGTAGAAACGTGAAGGGACACGTACAGCACAAAAGTGTACGGGCCGACCACGTCTGTTGACTGACAAAGGCCGCCGACTGTTGAAGAGGGTCGTAATGTGTAATAGGCAGACATCTATCCAGACCATCACACAGGAATTCCAAACTGCATCAGGTCCCATTGCAAGTACTATGACAGTTAGGCGGGAGGTGAGAAAACTTGCATTTCATTGTCGAACGGCTGCTCATATTTTTAATTTTTCCAGTATCCGCTATGTAGATAAGCCACACATCAAGACGGTAAATACCAAACGACGCCTCGCTTGGTGTAAGGAGCGTAAACATCGGACGATTGAACAGTGGTAAAACGTTGTGTGGAGTGACGAACCACGGTACTCAATGTGGCAATCCGATGGCAGGGTGTACGAATGGCGAATTCCCGGTGAACGTCATCTGCCAGCGTATGGAATGACAACAGTAAAATTCGGAGGAGGTGGTGTTATGGTGTGGTCGTGTTTTTCATGGAGGGGGCTTGCATTCCTTGGTGTTCTGTGTGGCACTATCACAGCACAGGCCTACATTGATGTTTTAAGCACCTTCCTGCTTCCCACTGTTGAAGAGCAATTTTGGGATGGCGACTGCATATTTCAACACGATCGAGCACCTGTTCATAATGCACGCCCTGTGGCGGAGTGGTTACACGACGATAACATCCCTGTAATGGACTGGTCTGCACAGGGTACTGACCTGAATCCTACAGAACATCTTTGGGATGTTTTGGGACGCCAACTTGGTGCCAAGCCTCACCGACCCACATCGATAGCTCTCCTCAGTACAGCACTCCGTGAAGAATGGGCTGCCATTCCCCAAGAAACGTAACTGAACGTATGCCTGCTGACGTGGAAACTGTGATCAAGGCTAAGAGTGGGACAACACCATACTGAATTCCAGCATTACCGATGGAGGGCGCCACGAACTTATAAGTCATTTTCAGTCAGATGTCCGGATACTTTTGATCACATAGTGTATATGTGGCAGTGGCTTCGTGTTACAGCCCTCATAAGAAAACATTTTTATGAAGTTCCAGCATAGTGGAGGGTAGGATTAGCAGCTTGAGTGTGAAATATTTTTAATTTTTCCAGTATCCGCTATAGTTGCGATAACAGTTATCTCTTTGTTGCGACTAGTTTCGAAACATCACGTCCATTTTCAAATCACAGCCTTAAATGTAAGTGTAAGCATAAAGTCTATCAATGTACGTATGAATAACAAAAGTTCATATTTGACCATAGAAACATTTCATGAATATAAAATGTTAGCCTTCATACGGGTATATAAGATGGTTTCCTTCCAATCGAACGCTGGAGTACCATTTCTACCGGTTTCTTAGCTATAGTGCTTCTTCACACTGTTCGTTCCGCCATCTGTGCTATTTGTGTGTTTTGGGTGGCGCTATTTCAAGAGCCATTTTGATTAATTTTATTTTAATCTCCTCTCAGTCTTCTGAATCTATATTTAGGCGTTCCTGAAATTCTTGTTTCTTCATTTTCAAAGCTTCAGTATCAGTTTTATGTATCCTATGCCCCTGTCTTGGAATTTTTGTTTATCGAATAAATTTCATTATTATTATTATCATGTGATTTTCATTTATTGTTTTTATTATTTCTTCCAGAGCGCAGTGAAGCCCTGATGATGATGCAGTCAACTTACCAGATTTATTGGAGCCAACTGAGTTACCATCACCACAGCACATACCAGATTAATGAAACTTCGAGTTTTCATCACCTGATTCTTTGTCTGACGTCGAGTGCGCGCCACAGCAGTGCACCAGCGATATATCACATCAGCAACAGCAGCAGCAGCAGGGCGTAAAAAAACTCTTCTACCGGGACTGAAAGTCCCTGCAATCAAGACGTTAGCACTACTCATCAGGTTGTTATGATGACATACCTCGCGTGTTAAAGTGATGCTATTCTCAGTAAAGTACAATCTAAATATGAATTGCTATAAGGATATCGTTGTGGGCGCGTCTTGTAGAGAAGAGTTCAACTCAGTGGTAGTGTTTAAAAATCCCCTTTCTAGCAGCGTGCATCCTATGAATGGTGTCAGTTTCTAAGATGCTACTCCAGGCGGGTGTAAAATGAATGTGCTCAACGGAGAATAATACACGCTAAAATGAAGATTTGGCGCTGTCTGACTACCCCCTTAAGCAGATCTTAGGATCTCTTAATTCCATAAATTACAATTTAAACATAAATCAATGATCAAGGCAACTAATCCTACTAAATGATAAACGTTGTTCCTGCTTATATATTTATTGTAGATGAAAACAAAAACCTTTATATTACAAAGTTAACATTTCCCAAGTGAAATGAAATGTCGTGTGACGAGGGCCTCCCGTCGGGTAGACCGCTCGCCTGGTGCAAGTCTTTCGATTTGACGCCACTTCGGCGACTTGCGTGTCGTTGGGGATGAAATGATGATGATTAAGACAACACAACACCCAGTCTCTGAGTGGAGAAAATCTCCGACCCAGCCGGGAATCGAACCCGGGCCCTTTGGATTGACAGTCCGTCGCGCTAACCACTCAGCTACCGGGGGCGGACACATTTCCCCAGTAAAATTACTAATCAATTGCCCAAGTGTGCCCCTTATTATGACTACGCGGTCTATTATCCTTAACGCGAAATGACTGACATCATCTGCGTACCAAACACTAGAAGACACTACTTTCAAAGATGATCTACGGTGGTGTGGAACCCCAGTGGAAATAAACTAACGTGATCACAGCTCTTTAGCTTTTATAGCCCTTATAAGCCGAAGCAATTTGCGATATCACCGTGTGACTGCATCTGGTGTGTCGGAGTAATGGTTCTCGCACTCGTTTGCGGCGATGGAAGAACTCCAGCCACAAATAAACTCTTTCAAAACACTAGGACGGCAGAAGGAGGTCCTCTGGCTAATATACTCTAATACTGTCTTCTCCTCTCTGTGTTCTACAGACGAGAAACGCGAACTCCCAGCCACAAGGACGGAGTTCAGATAACGTCTCAACGTAAGTACAGGCCGAGGAAGTGCTCTCAATTACTGAACGCTGCGTACTCAAAGACGACTTCTAACCGGAGGTGAAGTCCAGACTCGTATAGGTTCGCATCAGTACAGTGCCTAACTGTTCTAACTATAACCTCTCCTGAGAGCTAAGGCAGCAAGTTTGTCTGTATCAACAAAGCTGATATCAGGCGACCGTCACACACGGGCGCTCACAACGGAAGACCCTGTCTCTCCAGCGCTGGCTTCCGAGCAAGGCTTGGCTCCTCACCCTCGTAATTCCGAAAACGAATCATATTCCCTCTCTACGGATTCTTCCGAACGCCGACCAACCACATTGCAGTCTTTTGTCGTCCAGCGTGGAAAGTTTGCGAGGAAAAACCTATACTCGTACAATGGTACGCTTCTGAGTAAAAATCCTTGGAAATAACCCAGCCTGCGTGGTTTCCGAGGTGCAGCTTCTTCGTTCCTCTCATCTGCGTCCAAGATTTTCAGTGTTTCCGAAGTATAATCGTTCCGTTTCGGCTACA
Source organism: Schistocerca americana (assembly GCF_021461395.2). NCBI lineage: Eukaryota > Metazoa > Arthropoda > Insecta > Orthoptera > Acrididae > Schistocerca > Schistocerca americana. The sequence continues at coordinate 294,652,998 of NC_060130.1, forward strand.
AAAGCATTCGGTCGCGACTCTATTGTGCTCCAGCGCTTAGGTGCTACGACGTCCGTCTTGCTATTTCCTATGTTTAAGCAGGACCAACACACTTGGGTGGGCCTTCCAACCAGGGCTTCGGTTCCGCCAGCCGTTTCATTTCTACTGGCGTTCCAACCTCTACTAGTATAGGCAATCATTCATTACGCCGTTTTTTAATTACGACACTCCGTCACCTTTCAAGCAATAAGCGTTAACAATTATTTACAAGACGGACGTGACAATGTCAGTCTCCTTTATATATTCATACATACGATGTACAACCTATCACATGATACCTAATTTTGTTTGTAGATCACGGCAAAGTATATGGACGAGTGCTTGTAAGGTGCGAAATTATAGCCACCTTACAAGTTATGTCAAAATTTTTCATACCTGACCTCACTGTGCAGTGCTCAAATGGTCTCTGTGTTGCTGGACTGCCATACAGCACGTGTTTGGCACTACCAAAGAAGAATCAAAATTCACAACAACGGGAATAGTGACAGTGCACTCATTTTCAGGAATCAATGTTCACAAACCTGATGTCTGCTAGCTCGGACATGCAATGTGCTGTGAATGACCATCTCGGGTGGTGAGGGCATGAGTATTGCTTTTTCGGGTATATATGGTATGCCAGGAGCATGAAAGGGAGGCAGTGGTGAGAAGGAACTGGGACAGGGTTGTAGCCTATCCCCGATGTTATTCAGTCTGTATCTTGAGCAAGCAGCAAAGGAAACCAAAGAAAAGCTTGGAGTAGGAATTAAAGTTCGAGGAGAAGAAATAATGACTTTAAGGTTTGCCGATGACATTGTAATTCTGTCAGAGACAGCAAAGTACTTGGAGGAGCAGTTGAACGGAATGGGCAGTGTCTTGAAAGAAGGCTGTAAGAGGGATATCAAAAAGAGTAAAATGAGTATAATGGAATGTAGCCGAATTAAGTCAGGTGGTGCTGAGAGAATTAGGTTAGGAAATGAGACATTTGAAGTATCTGGGTAGTAAAATAACTGACGATGGTCGAAGTAGAAAGGATATAAAATAGACTGGCAATGGTAAAAAAAAAAAACATTTCTAAAGAAGAGAAATTTGTTAACATCGAGTATAGATTTAAATGTCAGGAAGTTTTTTCTGAAAGTATTTCTATGGAGTGTAGCTATCTATGGAAGTGAAACATAGACGATAAACAGTTTAGACAAGAAGAGAATAGAAGATTTTGATACGTTGAGTTACAAGAGAATTCTGAAAATTAGATGGATAGATCACGTAACTCAACAGAATTGGGGAGAAAAGAAATCTGTGGCACAACCTGACTAGAAGAAGGGACTGGTAAGTAGGACACATTCTTAGACATCAAGGTATCACCAGTTTAGTGTCAGAGGGGAGTGTGGGTGGTAAAAATCGAGGAAGGAGACCAAGAGATGAACAGAGTAAGAAGATAGATGTAGGCTGTAGAAGTTACTCGGAGATGAAGAGGTTTGCACAAGAGAGATTAACAGAGAGATCTGCAGCAAACCAGTGTTCGGGCTGAAGACCACAGCAACATGGTATGCTCTCAAGGAGCTCAATCATGAAAATATTTCGGAGGAAGTTTTGCGTACTAGATTCGATATTCCTCGTGATTCTGTATGCAGAATATATAAACCATCATGAGTTCCCAATGTTGCGAAATAAATACATGCATACATGTACATGCTCTTTACAAAATTATCTGAGATTAAAAAAAGAAAATAAATGATTGTTTAAAACTTTCATTTCAACTAGGTGAAGATGCACAGCTGTTGTAGCTCAGTAAGTGAGTAGTGTACTATATTTTTACTATGCAGTGGAACTGCCAATGCGAATGGATTTTTCTTGTAAATAACAAAAGAATTTCTGGTTTATTCACTAGAAAAATACATACAATTTTTTCTTTTGTACAGAGATACTTTAATAATATTGTCTGGAAATACAGAGATTCATTTCTCCTTGGTCGATACTTTCCACTGATACTATTTAATAATAATGACTAGAATCATTTTTACATTAAAACTAAAACATAGTCTGTATAGTACACCTCCCAGGGCAGTCCTTTTTTGTGTATAAATGTTACAGTTATTATTATTTGATAAAACTGTTTTATTAGATACTTTTTAGATTCTTTAATGCAGTTAATGCAATATTAGAGATACCAATCTGCTAAAACTTTCTTGGCCACTTGTCGACAAATTGCCTGTTGGCTTCTGTCTCGTGTTCTTCAGTCGACATTAGTTCGATAATCTTTCTGACGCGTCGCCAGCGCGAGTGACTGGCATTGTTAAAGCTTCACCCTCCGATCTGCCACCAGCAATGGAGCGTGAAGATTTGACAATGCCAGCCACTAGTGCTGGGGAAACCTCAGAAAAATCATCAAACTAATGTCAGCTGAAGAACCCGAAACAGAAGTCAACAGACAATTTCTCATTAGAAGTACGATTCACATTGTGTTCTTTGACAATAGAGGTGTTTTTTTGCATACGATGTAAAAAATATGTAACACTATTAACTCTGAGACCACGAGCATAAAGTGAAGAAGACTATATACAATACACACACACTCGCACACCTACAGACACACACGCAAAGCCGGTCAGAGTGGCCGAGCGGTTCCAGGCGCTTCAGTCTGGAACCGCGCGACTGCTACAGTCGCAGGTTCGAATCCTGCCTCGGGCATGGATGTGTGTAGTGTCCTTAGGTTTAAGTAGTTCTAAGTTCTAGGGGACTGATGACCTTAGAAGCAAAGGCCCATAGTGCTCAGAGCCATTTTGAACACACGCAAAGGCACACACCTACACACATACGCACGCACACATACACACACACACACACACACACACACACACATATATATATATATATATATATATATATATATATATTTCTGAAGCGACCCCACCTAGCAATCAAAAACCAACGTCATATTATGGCCCCCGTTGTTCCATGCAACTTTTGTCCCACAAACTTTTCTGCTGCTATCATACTTTCGGAGTATATATATATATAGGGTGAGACACTAACTGTTGCCACCAATAATATCTCCGAAAGTATGATAGCAGCAGAAAAGTTTGTGGGACAAAAGTTGCATGGAACAACAGGGGCCATAATATGACGTTGGTTTTTGATTGCTAGGTGGGGTCGCTTCAGATATATGAAGGTCAAATTTGTTTTTTTAAATGGGATGCTATAGTTTGATACTTATTTTCTGATAGCGGCTACCGATATGAATCCAATGATATGTAACAGTAAGGTCTTTGAAGGTCAACGAAGGTCACAAAAGTGTCATGAAGGTCCAAGGTGTTCAAAATGATGACCATTGGTATCAATTCAGTGCTGCAATCTTCTTATCATGGATCGAGTGGTATTCTTTATCACATCGGCAGTTATCGAAGCACATGCTCTGACAATTCTCTCTCGTATATCGTGCAAATAGTAAATATTCGCTGAATACGGTGTTTCGATCTAACGTACCGTTGACATGTAAACACCATGCGACGGTTTCGCAATACAACACTAATAGGAACAGTGAGAGTAGTATCGTCGAATCACTCTCTATCACCCAAGTGAGTAGTGTGAGTATGGGAAGGTCTCAGTCCCGTCCTCATAAATGAACCGTTTGTCGTCATAAAGCGACAGACTGATTTTCAGTTGCAGCACAGTGTGGTTCTGAAACTGAATGTATCCTTGGCGAACAATATGCTGCGAGGGAGGTGGCGTAGCACCAGAATCACGAAGCAGGCAGTCCTCGTAGTCATCAATCATGAGAGAAATTGAAGTCGCACGTTTCACATCCTGGAATTTGTGTGGCAGCTGTTTCTGTATGGTACGTAAACATTTCCGATATAAGACTCATAAACTCCACACTCTCGACCTACACTGTCTTCTTTCATTAGACAGACACTTTCCTTCGCAGCTGACTATATACCATAAGGATTATCGACCATATATCCAGACCTGTCAAATGCGTCGGGGTGCTACCTTATTTCTTCATAAAGATTGCAACCCTTCACTCAAGAGATGAAGCCATCCGTATCCATATAAAGTAACTTTGGATCAGGGAAATGAGTTTTCGCCAACGTGTAATGAAAATGGTACACATGAAGTTTGTAAAGGTTCAGTATACACATAACGACATAAACGAACTGCCGAAACCTTAGGCATCTCCAAAGCAACTAATCATTGACTGAAGGTTGTTACCCGTTTAAAATATGGACCGGCGAATAATCCTGTGCGCCATAACGCCACCCAGCGGTAAACTACGCGAATTTCATGTTGGTTTTTCAGATTCTTCACCTTTTTCCGAAAATAGCATTGCCAGGAGTAAAAATATCTTCATTGGTGAGTCCTACTTCGAGCTGAGCTCCCATGACCAGTGAAGACCTGTCTGCAGACGTCCCGGACGGTGGTAGCCTACCAGCCTGACTGTCGCCCGGCAAAAGGCCCGAGTATAGTCTGGGGTGCCGTTTCTTCTCTTAGCAGCACCTCTTTGGTTGTCATTCGCGGCACACTTATAGCACAGTGGCATGTCGACGATATTCTACGGCCCGTTTTGTTCCTCTTCGTGGCAACCCATCCTAGGCTTACATTTGAGCAAGATAATGCCCACCCAGAGACGGTGAGAATTTCTTCTGCTTGCCTTCTTACTTGCCAAACCCTATCTTAGCCAACAATGTCACCGAATCTCTCCCCAACTGAGAACGTTTGGAGCATTATGGGCAAGACCGTCCAACCATCTCGGGATTTTGAAGCTCTAATGCTCCAGTTGGACAGGATTTGGCACGATATCCCTCAGGAGGACATCTACCAACTCTGTCAACCAATGCCAAGCTGAATAACTGTTTGCATAGAGACCAGTGGTGCATCAATGAGTTATTGACTTGCTCTATTTGTGAAGCTCTTTCACTTGAATAAATGGTCCAATTTTTCTGAAATTGTAATCATGCGTTTTTCTGTACATGTACATCACGTCTACCGATTTACGACCCATTCGGATAATTCCTTCGTGGTGCGTATTTTTTTTTTTTTTTTTTTTTTTTTTTTTTTTTTTTTTTTTTTTTTTTTTTTTTTTCATGGAGCGTAACAGTAGAGCCGCTGCGGGCCGCGTCGTCCACATACAGGGTGGTCGGAAATTCCCGTTACAGACTTCTAGGACTTGTAGAGGGGAGTGAGCACATCGTATTTTGAATAGGAACCCATGACCGGAAACGTCATCCAACGAGACTACAGAGCGTCAAAGTTATAGGCGCGGGCGTCTGTAAACGTACGTATACACGGGGTGATTCCGTGATGATGTTACACACTTTCTAGGATGATGGAGAACGATAAATGTATTAATTTGAAGTAAGGATCCCTGCACCGGAAACGAACGAGTTGAAAGTTATAAACGAAAACCGTTCTGATACCTCTGACAGTTGAATATATGTACCGGTTCTTCTGTTGCGAGTAGTGTAGGGTTGGTAACTTTCAGAGGTGGTAGTGTGGACAAAAACGAGAAAAAATGTCCAATAAACGTGGGCTCTAAATTGCATACCTGAGGAGCTATGTCTTGTGACAGCCAGAGCGAGAGCACCAGCAGCAGCGAGTACTGTTTGTATAAAGCGTTTATTTTGCATTTTGTTTACGACCTTCCACTAAGGAAGGGATTCTATTTGTGTTTATCTGCTCTGCATAGTAACTAACAGTTCTTGATAAAACTTTACGTAGTTTTCGTGTTAGATTTCTTAGTGTTTTCTTGATCGTTTAGAACAGAAAGCGCCCTAAAACCGTCTTTTGTTTGTTTCGCGGCCGTTAGCCACTAGTCACTTGAATCAGCAGTTGTCTTGTGACAGCCAGAGCGAGAGCACCAGCAGCAGCGAGTACTGTTTGTATAAAGCGTTTATTTTGCATTTTGTTTACGACCTTCCACTAAGGAAGGGATTCTATTTGTGTTTATCTGCTCTGCATAGTAACTAACAGTTCTTGATAAAACTTTACGTAGTTTTCGTGTTAGATTTCTTAGTGTTTTCTTGATCGTTTAGAACAGAAAGCGCCCTAAAACCGTCTTTTGTTTGTTTCGCGGCCGTTAGCCACTAGTCACTTGAATCAGCAGTTGTCTTGTGACAGCCAGAGCGAGAGCACCAGCAGCAGCGAGTACTGTTTGTATAAAGCGTTTTTGTACTTATTTGCTGCGCTTAGCTTTTAAATAGTTTTTCTGGGAAAACCTAGCGTAGTTTTCGCGTCTCGTATTTCAGTGAGTGTTTCTTGATTATCAGAGTAGCTCATCAGAAGATTATCTTGGGAATTTGTCACCGTATAGAGTAGGGCAAACATAGTCATGTGTAGGGACTGTGGTTGTTGTGAGCGGACGCAAGGAGAATTGGCCACTCTTCGGGGGCAGGTGGAGGCTTTGTCTGTTAGGCTCATCGAGCTCGAGGCGCAGGCGTCGGCTCGTAGTGGCGTTGGGGCAACTGTGGTGAGACCTATGCCTACTTCGGTGGCCTTGGAATCACATGGAACCCCTGATGTCGCTGCGTCTTCCGGCAGTGAGCATCTTACCGGTCAGCCATCACTCCAGGGTGAATGGCGGACAGTGGTGGGCTCGCGCGTGCCTGGCCGAAAGGCGAAGGTGGGATCTGGCCGCGTGGCAGCTGCCTTACCCCTTTCCAACAGGTACGGGGTGCTTCCTAGTGGTGATGACATCGTTTCCGAGCCACCACAGGATGCCTCGCCTGTTGGGCCAGTGGCCGATTCTCCGGCAAGGTCCCGACAGTCACAGAGGGCGGGCCTATTAGTTATAGGGAGCTCCAACGTTAGGCGGGTTATGGAGCCCCTCAGGAAAATAGCGGGTAGGTCGGGGAAGAATGCCAGTGTGCACTCGGTGTGCTTGCCGGGGGGTCTCGTCCGTAATGTGGAGGAGGCCCTCCCGGCAGCTATTGAACGCACTGGGTGTGACCGGCTGCAGATAGTAGCACATGTCGGAACGAATGACGCCTGCCGCTTGGGTTCTGAGGCCATCCTTGGTTCCTTCCGGCGGCTGGCTGATTTGGTGAAGACAACCAGCATCGCACGCGGAGTGCAAGCTGAGCTTAATATCTGCAGCATAGTGCCCAGAGTCGATCGCGGTCCTCTGGTTTGGAGCCGTGTGGAGGGTCTAAACCAGAGGCTCAGACTACTCTGCGACTATAATGGTTGCAAATTCATCGACCTCTGTTATTGGGTGGAGAACTGTAGGGCCCCCCTAGACAGGTCAGGCGTGCACTACACACCGGAAGCAGCTACTAGGGTAGCAGAGTACGTGTGGCGTGCACACGGGGTTTTTTTAGGTTAGAGGGACCCCCCCTTGGGCGAAACGATAAAATACCTGACGGCTTACCAGAGAGGACATTATCATCGTTGATAAAGAACGTCCGTCCTCAGAGACCAAAAATAGGAAAAGTTAACGTAATATTGGTAAACTGCAGGAGTATCCAGGGCAAGGTTCCTGAATTAGTATCTCTTATTGAAGGAAATAGTGCGCATATAGTATTAGGAACGGAAAGTTGGTTAAAACCGGAAGTGAACAGTAACGAAATCCTAGACACAGAATGGAATATATACCGCAAGGATAGGATAAACGCCAATGGTGGAGGAGTATTTATAGCAGTAAAGAATTCAATAATATCCAGTGAAGTTATTAGCGAATGCGAATGTGAAATAATCTGGGTTAAGTTAAGTATCAAAGGTGGGTCAGATATGATAGTCGGATGCTTCTATAGACCACCTGCATCAGCAACCGTAGTAGTTGAGCGCCTCAGAGAGAACCTGCAGAACGTCGTGAAGAAGTTTCGTGATCATACTATTGTAATAGGGGGAGACTTCAATCTACCAGGTATAGAATGGGATAGTCACACAATCAGAACTGGAGCCAGGGACAGAGACACTTGTGACATTATCCTGACTGCCTTGTCCGAGAATTACTTCGAGCAGATAGTTAGAGAACCAACTCGTGAACCTAACGTTTTAGACCTCATAGCAACAAATAGACCGGAACTTTTCGACTCCGTGAATGTAGAAGAGGGTATCAGTGATCATAAGTCAGTGGTTGCATCAATGACTACAAGTGTAATAAGAAATGCCAAGAAAGGAAGGAAAATATATTTGCTTAACAAGAGTGATAGGGCACAAATCGCAGAATATCTGAGTGACCACCATCAAACGTTCATTTCTGAGGAAGAGGATGTGGAACAAAAATGGAAAAAATTCAGAAACATCGTCCAGTACGCCTTAGATAAGTTCGTACCGACTAAGGTCCAAAGCGAGGGGAAAGATCCACCGTGGTATAACAATCATGTACGAAAGGTACTACGGAAACAAAGAAAGCTTCATCATAGGTTTAAGAGTAGTCGAATCATAGCTGATAAGGAAAAGCTGAACGAAGCGAAAAAGAGCGTAAAGAGAGCAATGAGAGAAGCATTCAACGAATTCGAACATAAAACATTGGGAAACAATCTAAACAAGAACCCTAAAAAGTTTTGGTCATATGTAAAATCGGTAAGCGGATCTAAATCCCCTATTCAGTCACTCGTTGACCACGATGGCACCGAAACAGAGGACGACCGAAGAAAGGCAGAAATACTGAATTCAGTGTTCCGAAACTGTTTCACTGCGGAAAATCGTAACACGGTCCCTGACTTCAGCCGTCGCACGGACGCCAAAATGGAAAATATTGAAATAAACGATATCGGAATTGAAAAACAACTGCTATCACTTAGTAGCGGAAAAGCATCCGGACCAGACGAGATACCCTTAAGATTCTACAGTGATTATGCTAAAGAACTTGCCCCCTTTCTATCAGCAATTTATCGTAGATCGCTGGAAGAATGTAAAGTACCTAGCGACTGGAAGAAAGCGCAGGTCGTTCCCATTTTCAAGAAGGGTCATAAATCAGATGCGAATAATTATAGGCCTATTTCGCTTACGTCAATCTGTTGTAGAATAATGGAACATGTTTTGTGTTCTCGTATTATGACGTTCTTAGATAATACAAATCTCCTTCATCATAACCAACATGGATTCCGCAAACAGAAATCATGTGAAACTCAGCTCGCCCTATTTGCCCAAGAAATTCACAGTGCCGTAGACACTGGCGAGCAGATTGATGCCGTATTCCTGGACTTCAGGAAGGCATTTGATACGGTTCCGCACTTACGTTTAGTGAAAAAAATACGAGCTTACGGAATATCGGACCAGGTTTGTGATTGGATTCAGGATTTCCTAGAAGAAAGAACACAACATGTCATTCTTAACGGTTCAAAATCTGCAGATGTAGAGGTAATTTCGGGAGTACCGCAGGGAAGCGTGATAGGACCTTTATTGTTTACAATATACATAAATGACTTAGTTGACAACATCGGTAGCTCCGTGAGGCTATTTGCAGATGACACGGTTGTCTACAAGAAAGTAGCAACATCAGAAGACTCGTACGTACTCCAGGAGGACCTGCAGAGGATTAATGCATGGTGCGACAGCTGGCAGCTTTCCCTAAACGTAGATAAATGTAATATAATGCGCATACATAGGGGCAGAAATCCATTCCAGTACGATTATGCCATAGGTGGTAAATCATTGGAAGCGGTAACGACCGTAAAATACTTAGGAGTTACTATCCGGAGCGATCTGAAGTGGAATGATCACATAAAACAAATAGTGGGAAAAGCAGGCGCCAGGTTGAGATTCATAGGAAGAATTCTAAGAAAATGTAACTCATCGACGAAAGAAGTAGTTTACAAAACGCTTGTTCGTCCGATTCTTGAGTATTGCTCATCAGTATGGGACCCTTACCAGGTTGGATTAATAGAAGAGATAGACATGATCCAGCGAAAAGCAGCGCTATTCGTCATGGGGACATTTAGTCAGCGCGAGAGCGTTACGGAGATGCTGAACAAGCTCCAGTGGCGGACACTTCAAGAAAGGCGTTACGCAATACGGAGAGGTTTATTATCGAAATTACGAGAGAGCACATTCCGGGAAGAGATGGGCAACATATTACTACCGCCCACATATATCTCGCGTAATGATCACAACGAAAAGATCCGAGAAATTAGAGCAAATACGGAGACTTACAAGCAGTCGTTCTTCCCACGCACAATTCGTGAATGGAACAGGGAAGGGGGGATCAGATAGTGGTACAATAAGTACCCTCCGCCACACACCGTAAGGTGGCTCGCGGAGTATAGATGTAGATGTAGATTCGTTCATCTTCACTAATGTGAAACCCATCTCCTCTACTGAGCAAGTGTTCATAGCTGTTAAGGTACGAACTTTAGAGCCCACGTTTATAGGACATTTTTTCTCGTTTTTGTCCACACTACCACCACTAAAAGTTACCAACCCTACACTCTTCGCAACACACGAACCAGTACATGTATTCAACAGTCAGAGGTATCAGAACGGTTTTCGTTTATAACTTTCGACTCGTTCGTTTCCGGTACAGGGATCCTTACTTCAAATTAATACATTTATCGTTCTCCATCATCCTAGAAAGTGTGTAACATCATCACGGAATCACCCGTTGTATACGTACATTTACAGACGTCCACGCCTGTAACTTTGACGCTCTGTAGTCTCGTTGGATGACGTTTCCGGTCATGGGTTCCTATTCAAAATATTATGTACACACTGCCCTCTACAAGTCCTAGAAACTTGTAACGGGAACTTCCGACCTCCCTGTATAGTGTGGGCCAAGCTGAGCTGGGTGTTCTCTCCACAGCATGTGCTATCAGTACAACAAGACGACGAGATACAACGGAAATGACGAAGAAAATGGAGCTCTCAGATGATGATATTGAACGTAACCCAATTCATTGTACGATCACGTCAAGATTTACACATCACGCTGCAAACAAGTTGTGACTTAGGAATAACACCACGTGATCGATGTTCGTGTTGAAATTTTGTTTTAAAAAAGCAAGAGTTAACTCGTTCCTGAAATTAACCTCTGTTATGCTTCATATGAAATAAAATTCTGATATCCACTGCCCTCCATAAGTTTGGAAACACCATGCTGCATATTACAACGGAGCAAGATGGAAGTGATCTATGTGAGTTATTGGTTAGAATACGGAATAGCAAGCTCAAATAACGGTTAATAATGACACGTACAGTCTTGTACTCTTAATTATTGTACAGTCGTGCTCAAAAGTATCCGAACGACCTGAATTGCATTTCGCCTGATTCGCATGCAACCCACATAACCCAGCTGTCTAGCAGGTCCTCTAATCACTCCTTGGTACAGTCGTTTGACTATTGAAAATGGTTCCAACAAGTCACCACTAGAAAACACTACTCTGTATCGCAATAACTCAAGATCTAAAGTAATACTACGATACTACAAATATCAGGGAACACCTTATAACAGGTAAGACTGTCTTTAAGGCTTGTAAGCTCACATTTATTACAATAAATGACATACCTGAAATGTTACCACTCTCATTATTACGTCAGATAGGTAATGCACGTAGTAAGTTCGTCGTATTCATGATGTCATCTTCAAAGTACCATACCGTACTTATTATTTAACACAAAATGACATTAAAAATTTAAGTTATTCACGAGAAGCCAGTTGAGAATATGTATGAACTTCAAATAACGCGACGAACCGTCTCGTTCTGCGTAAGGATTCAAACCCAGGTCATGTAGACTAAGCAATGATTTCGTGACTGACGGAAACTAACAGTCATTCCTGATTAGGCATACAGAGAGTGATATACCTCGATTTTAGACAGTATCAGTTAGCAAATATCAACTTTAAATTACATAACGCAAACATTTTTAACGGGCGCGAATTCCTACCCAGCACCTATTGTCCCTGTTAACGAACTACGAGAGATGTTAAATATTGCTTCTTAACAAGTAACTTACTTGAAATGCCGTGAGGTAAAGCTTTGTGTTGGACAGGGATTCGAACCCAGAATCTAATCGGATAGATATCGAAGCACAATCAACTGTGACATATCGCATTTTCTCGGCAGTAACTAGATGTTTTAACTGAAATGACGAGACGAAACATTAATTTTTTCCTTCCCAGGACTCCAACTCAGCATCTATCGCTGTTATATTCGAGAGAAAACGTTAAATACGGGCTTGTTGCACCAGCAGCGACATGTGAGCACGTTAGAACTAGAAATAATATGACGAAGAGTTCAGTGCGGACTGGGAATAGAGCCCCACACACATCGTTGTTGACTACACACGAATAGACGTCAGCTACCGAATTTTTCTCCACCAGCAGCTCGGAATAAAATCTTGAACTTACAGTGATCTCGCAAATAGTTCTGTGTCCCACTGGGAGTCAAAAACGTCAAATATCGTTAGTGTTGATAACGAATAAAAATACATTAAAAATCGAAATTATTATCCACCAGCAGATAGGTGTTCTCATGGTAGATCTTGATAATTCATAATGAAATCTTTAGTGCCGGGCCAGGATTCGAACCCATTCACGCGCAATATGTGGAGATGTTGAGGAACCAGCAGTTTTGAACAAAAAACAAATTGTAGCCGAGCTGTATTGTCACAAAGGGAACAAATTCCGCGTTAAGGGCGGTCTGAGTTGCATTCCCAGTTCAGAACCAATTGTATCGACATACAGAAGTTCAGATAAAAGATGGAATAAGTGTCCTGTGATCCTACATAGCGTTTGTTTCGTCACTAGAAATAAATAACTAGTATAAGAAAGGTTGCTGGTGATAGAGTTCCTACATGTCGCCACTCTGGACTTTATTGTCGCTCAACCTAACGTCTACTTGGTAGAGAAGGAATATCAGTTTTAATGTGAATTTCAGACCACAATGCCATTATATCTTCTTCACATGGCGTAGCCAGAAGAGAATGGAATCTGTCTCTCCCTATCTAAAATCACTGACCGAAGTTGGAATCGAAACCAGACCATAGATATATGAGCCTATCATCAGCACAACAGACCACCAAATCCTCTGCTGAGTGGCGAATTTTTCTATCATAACGCCGTTGTGCCACACTGGCTGAGAATTCTGACACACAGGCTCCCTGTATCAATTTCCAGCATGTTCAGTAAATTCATTTACTTCGTTGACCGAATCACCATGAACTAGCTGCCTCGGCTACCCAGTGCATACATTCAGCTTTATTTTGTAATCACCAAAATAAAGTCACATAACTGCCACCAGCACAGAACTGCCAACACTGTAGGATGCAGAAATGTAAATAGGAGATGTTCCTTTCACTTGAGCTATTCTATTGCGCTATCTGTTTGTTGAAAACAGAAAAAGTGTAACTGTTTGTCGTTCAGAATTCTAGACCCGGTCACATTCATTATCTCACAACGCTGTGGAATGCAGAAGTTCTGGAGGAATTGTTTTTGAGTTCTGGAGCTGTTGTGCCTATGTATTAGCTGGTAGCGTAATGGTAAGTGTCGTGACCCATGTAAAAGATGTCGCGATTTTGAGTACATTCACTGCAACATTTTTTAAAACGCAATTCTACTGTCTGCTTAATTTATCAACGTAATGGAACTTGGAACATAATTCTCTTCACTTCTCAACCCAAAATAGTCGCATGTGGGGAAAGCTCTAACTTCTGCAACATTTTATTCTTTTCAGTTTTAATAGACAACCAGGCAGCAGACGCATCTCGAAACTTTTGTATTATGCGTGGGGAGAGCGCATCGTGCCAAAATACGTTGGAAAAGTATCTTCTGCATTAGCTGTCGTCTGGTAGTGGCATTTTACTGTTCTTCAAACCTTGTTTGACAGCTTTAACTCAGAACAAGTTTTCTACATGCATGTAATCAATAAACCGAATATGCGTTTTCAGACTGTTATAGACAACATCAGAGAATTCGCATATATCGTTGATGATTAATTTCTCTCATGTTTACTATTGTTTTAACAACACTAAAGGAAGCCTTACGAAAATTGTGAGCTGTATTATAAGAAATGTAATAAAACTACCCACAATAATCTTATGACGAAAGTCTGTTTTAATAAAACTGAGTATCTGTACACAAGCGTGCCTCTATCGACACGAATTGGTAAAATACTACTCACTTAGATTATGATTGGGTCTGTGTTTAATTGGTATGCTGTGTCGTACTCACGATCTGTGCAAATATGGCATTTCATAAATATAGTTATGTGTTCCTAGAAAACCAAAATTTGCTTGTCAGCAGCGGAAAGGGGCGTTACCTATCGTGCAGCATTGTAAGTTTTTCACCATTCCACTATGAGCCGAAAGTATTTACTTGCGATTTCCTTATCGATGTTTGATCTGACCGTTTGTAGCTCTTTCACAGACGGGATAAAAACGCTACACTCAGTGAGACTGGAACCGCGAACAATAACAGACGCTTTCCCACAGGTCAGCACGATACCACAGAGCTGGCGAAAAAGTATGTGTTTTAGCTTCTTCTTACGAGACCAATAGTGGCTAGAGCTCGTAAACCGCTATTTGAAGGACGAGATTAGTTGCGATTTCCACGTGCAACGACTTTCCTGGGCTTAAAACCGTAAATTTAAAACCTTTTGTTACACCTCAAGCTATAATAAGTCAGTTTATGCAAAGGAAATGACAGGAAAAATCAAGTGAACTTTGAGGCTTAATTCCGTGCACACCAGGAAGTAACTCGTCGATCACAGAGTTGCCAAACATACGTTGCCTTGTTGCCAAATCTCAGTTACAGTACCAGCAGGAAGAAGTCGAACCGATGTGATCTTACAGCAGACTGGGAAGTGACCATAGCTGGTGTCTCCAAGTCGCGGCTGCTATGGCCTGGAATACGTAATGCGTCTGATTCGCATTTCTGTAACTAGGTTTAGGGACAGGAGCGTAGTTACTAATAATACTCAGAACTGACTGCAAACTAAGCATAATAAATCAGTAACTCTCATTGTTGATTTTATATTTCTTTCGTAAGTGTACTAAACACTAAGAAACTCATTCACAGACGTTTTCGTGCCTCGCCGATAGTCGAGCACAACAGACAAATAAAAAAAAAAAGAATGTGTGAGTGTGTGTGTGTGTGTGTGTGTGTGTGTGTGTGTGTGTGTGTGAGAGAGAGAGAGAGAGAGAGAGAGAGAGAAATCAAAAAGACTGAGAGGGAGAGAGAGTAAAAAATTGTAAAGAAATTGGATCATGGTATGTAAAGAAATCTTTCATTAAAATGACACGTTCCACATCATTACGAAATATCGTATTCATGATCTATGAAACAAGAATTAATGTAATTTAATCTAATCTAATCATATCATGTTGATGACTAGCCATGAAGAGTCATGAATTACCGAAGCTTTTGCCAATACCAGTAACCAAATCTAAACTTGAACATAAAAGACGACAATTTTTGTGATAAACCGGGACTTCTGCAAAGACCCTTTCGTCCCTGTTAATTAACCACGAAAGATGTTTGATGTACCTCTATTCTGAAGTAACAAAGTGTGTATGAATTTATAGATGAAGTGCATGATGTGAAGTTCTGTGACAGAGGTACGAACCCAACACGGTTTTTTCCCTGTCTACGGAATCCTTTACATGTTAATATCAAACATCAGCAATTACTCGTAGATTACATTAAAACTAAAGTGCGGTGCCTTTCTTCATTTACTTGCGCCAGAAATGACTATAGAGTACTGCCAAACCAAAAGGTAAGAGATCTTACTGCCTTCCGATATATGTCGCTGTCAGTTTTTCCATATGATTTGGTCGACATGACCTGTTTCACGTTATGTATGACAGACAATGTTTTAGAAAATCAATTGTTTTCCTTTGCAATAAACAGAAAGATTTTCATTCTAAGCTATCCAAGTACAAAATTTTCGCAATATTAGTTCAAATTTAATATTCGCTTCTATAATGTAGGAAAGTATTTCACAGTTGCAAAACTCGCATCCGACTCAATTGACCTTACACTTAGTGGCTGACCATAAATTCTAGCTCAGAGTGACACCAGTTTAAGTAACCTAATGTAGCGAAGACTGTTTACCAGTGCTCTTTCTCACCGGAAAATACGCAATTCACTCATTGGGCTCCACAAGTACACTGCAACAGTAATTTCTGTGTGTATGCAATGCATACGGATTAGAATTTAGAGGTGCTCTCTCTTCCACTTCTGTATACAATATTCAAAAATGGTTCAAATGGCTCTGAGCACTATGGGACTCAACTGCTGAGGTCATTAGTCCCCTAGAACTTAGAACTAGTTAAACCTAACTAACCTAAGGACATCACAAACATCCATGCCCGAGGCAGGATTCGAACCTGCGACCGTAGCGGTCTTGCGGTTCCAGACTGCAGCGCCTTTAACCGCACGGCCACTTCGGCCGGCTGTATACAATATGCCTGACCTAAATGGGCCCTTTATCATTACGGGCCCTGTGCAGTGCAACATCATACTGACAACAGTAATGTGCTTATACTGACAACCTGACTGTTTGTTTTACCTGATTTTGTAATCATTTAAATGAAACAACATGATCTTCCAGTGGGAGACATTTCGTCCCTCTTTTCCTTCCGTGAAATTTGTCAGTAAGCTTTTTGCCTTCCAACCAGTGAAATGCGGCCGAGTACGTCACAAGACTGCACATAGGTGCAATCGATTTCGAGGTGCAGAGTGTTTGTTATTTTACTTTTGTGACGAGTGGGCATAAGTGATTTCCAAAGACTTTTTATTGTACTGAAATAATCTTTTGTCACAAAGTAACAAGGTAAGTGTTTTATTCGTATATATTTTGTAGGAAGCTGTAACCGTGATGGAAGATTATACACCTGAATGTTTGACACAACTGGTAGGAGAAAACGCTGCATATTAACCAAACCCCGCGCCTCCTCTCCATATCCTCCTATGACACCAGCACAGGATTCTCCTCGAATGCCGCTACAGAGCTGTTCCTAGCACAGCTGAGAATTGGCAGCATCGTCACAAACATTTGGCAACACTGTGACAGTGCAATCACTTCCGCGTATGGTACTGAATTGACTCGCTAAATTCACTTGATATTCCCTTTCCATTTAAATGACTCGTGCTATATAATCCTCATGTAAACTAAGACACTGAGACAGAAAATTCAATTTTTTGCCTAAAGAAATGCTATTCTTCACATAAGTGACAACTTGCGACAAGTACCATGATGAGAGTGGCGTACAGATAGCAGTGTGTCCGTAGCCCGGTGGTACCGCCCGTGTCTCTGGTCAGAACGGCCAATCAGTCGTCAGTTCTAACCGTGGTAGGGGCCAGCGTATGCGAGCTTTTTTTTATATATTTTATGGCGCTGCGAAGTTCCAGAAAAAATTCTGTATCGAAATTGGGAAGAAAATCTTTACACATCAAATCCTCTTGGTAGCTCGACCCAGTAAGTTGTGTTAATGGTCATAGATCTTCGCTTTCTGGCTGCCAAGCTGCTTCGCAATACCAGCATCTCTGAAGAATTTCGAATCAGCCATCAGCGATACGAATTTCAATATTGTTCTTCACTTAAGACTCACATGCCAGGGTGATAAGTATGAAGGAAATGAAACTCTTGATTACTATAGGGCCTCTATGCTAAATTTCCACAGTAGCAATTAGGAACTCCCTGCAGACGTTTGCTAACAGCGGCTCTAGCAACTTACTTTTCTCTGGGTAGCTTCAAATATGGGAAATTTTGTCGCCTTAAATCCAACTGAATATTTTAAATATCACTAGTGAACAGCGTTCACTTCTCCTTTAATTAAGGTATAGACCTCAAAACAAGCAATTTGCCTGAGTAGCTATAGAGGAGGTTCTGATAGGTATTGTCACAATCTTTTGCATCCATTTACCATAGAGAATCAAAGAAAGAAATCAAACACATTACTTTGCACACAGAAATTACTGTTGCAGTGTATTTGTGGAGCCCAATGAGTGAATTGCGTATTTTCCGGTGAGAAAGAGCACTGGTAAACAGTCTTCGCTACATTAGGTTACTTAAACTGGTGTCACTCTGAGCTAGAATTTATGGTCAGCGACTAAGTGTAAGGTCAATTGAGTCGGATGCGAGTTTTGCAAGTGTGAAATACTTTCCTACATTATAGAAGCGAATATTAAATTTGAACTAATATTGCGAAAATTTTGTACTTGGATAGCTTAGAATGAAAATCTTTCTGTTTATTGCAAAGGAAAACAATTGATTTTCTAAAACATTGTCTGTCATACACAACGTGAAACGGGTCATGTCGACCAAATCATATGGAAAAACTGACAGCGACGTATATAGGAAGGCAGTAAGATATCTTACCTTTTGGTTTGGCAGTACTCTATAGTCATTTCTAGGCGCAAGTAAATGAAAAAAGGCACCGCACTTTAGATTTAATGTAATCTACTAGTAATTGCTGATGTTTGATATTAACATGTAAAGGATTCCGTAGACAGGGAAAAAACCGTGTTGGGTTCGTACCTCTGTCACAGAACTTCACATCATACACTTCATCTATAAATTCATACACACTTTGTTACTTCAGAATAGAGGTACATCAAACATCTTTCGTGGTTAATTAACAGGGACGAAAGGGTCTTTGCAGAAGTCCCGGTTTATTACAAAAATTGTCGTCTTTTATGTTCAAGTTTAGATTTGGTTACTGGTATTGGCAAAAGCTTCGGTAATTCATGACTCTTCATGGCTAGTCATCAATATGATATGATTAGATTAGATTAAATTACATTAATTCTTGTTTCATAGATCATGAATACGATATTTCGTAATGATGTGGAACGTGTCATTTTAATGAAAGATTTCTTTACATACCATGATTCAATTTCTTTACAATTTTTTACTCTCTCTCCCTCTCATTCTTTTTGATTTCTCTCTCTCTCTCTCTCTCTCTCTCTCTGTCACACACACTCACACTCACACACACACACACACACACACACACACACACACACACACACACACACACACACACACACATTCTTTTTTTTTATTTGTCTGTTCTGCTCAACTATCGGCGAGGCACGAAAACGTCTGTGAATGAGTTTCTTAGTGTTTAGTACACTTACGAAAGAAATATAAAATCAACAATGAGAGTTACTGATTTATTATGCTTAGTTTGCAGTCAGTTCTGAGTATTATTAGTAACTACGCTCCTGTCCCTAAACCTAGTTACAGAAATGCGAATCAGACGCATTACGTATTCCAGGCCATAGCAGCCGCGACTTGGAGACACCAGCTATGGTCACTTCCCAGTCTGCTGTAAGATCACATCGGTTCGACTTCTTCCTGCTTGTATTGTAATTGAGATTTGGCAACAAGGCAATGTATGTTTGGCAACTCTGTGATCGAGTTACTTCCTGGTGTGCACGGAATTAAGCCTCAAAGTTCACTTGATTTTTCCTGTCATTTCCTTTGCATAAACTGACTTATTATCGCTTGAGGTGTAACAAAAGGTTTTAAATTTACGGTTTTAAGCCCAGGAAAGTCGTTGCACGTGGAAATCGCAACTAATCTCGTCCTTCAAATAGCGGTTTACGAGCTCTAGCCACTATTGGTCTCGTAAGAAGAAGCTAAAACACATACTTTTTCGCCAGCTCTGTGGTATCGTGCTGACCTGTGGGAAAGCGTCTGTTATTGTTCGCGGTTCCAGTCTCACTGAGTGTAGCGTTTTTATCCCGTCTGTGAAAGAGCTACAAACGGTCAGATCAAACATCGATAAGGAAATCGCAAGTAAATACTTTCGGCTCATAGTGGAATGGTGAAAAACTTACAATGCTGCACGATAGGTAACGCCCCTTTCCGCTGCTGACAAGCAAATTTTGGTTTTCTAGGAACACATAACTATATTTATGAAATGCCACATTTGCACAGATCGTGAGTGCGACACAGCATACCAATTAAACACAGACCCAATCATAATCTAAGTGAGTAGTATTTTACCAATTCGTGTCGATAGAGGCACGCTTGTGTACAGATACTCAGTTTTATTAAAACAGACTTTCGTCATAAGATTATTGTGGGTAGTTTTATTACATTTCTTATAATACAGCTCACAATTTTCGTAAGGCTTCCTTTAGTGTTGTTAAAACAATAGTAAACATGAGAGAAATTAATCATCAACGATATATGCGAATTCTCTGATGTTGTCTGTAACAGTCTGAAAACGCATATTCGGTTTATTGATTACATGCATGTAGAAAACTTGTTCTGAGTTAAAGCTGTCAAACAAGGTTTGAAGAACAGTAAAATGCCACTACCAGACGACAGCTAATGCAGAAGATACTTTTCCGACGTATTTTGGCACGATGCGCTCTCCCCATGCATAATACAAAAGTTTCGAGATAGGTCTGCTGCCTGGTTGTCTATTAAAACTGAAAAGAATAAAATGTTGCAGAAGTTAGACCTTTCCTCACATGCGACTATTTTGGGTTGAGAAGTGAAGAGAATTATGTTCCCAGTTCCATTACGTTGATAAATTAAGCAGACAGTAGAATTGCGTTTTAGAAAATGTAGCAATGAATGTACCCGAAATCGCGACATCTTTTATATGGGTCACGACACTTACCATTACGCTACCAGCTGACACATAGGCACAACAGCTCCAGAACTGAAAACAATTCCTCCAGAACTTCTGCATTCCACAGCGTTGTGAGATAATGAATGTGACCGGGTCTAGAATTCTGAACGACAAACAGTTACACCTCTTCTGTTTTCGACAAACAGATAGCGCAACAGAATAGTTCAAATGGAAAGCAACAGCTCCTATTTACATTTCTGCATCCTACAGTGTTTGCAGTTCTGTGTTGGTGGCAGTTACGTGATTTTATTTTGGTGATTACAAAATAAAGCTGAATGTATGAACTGGGAATGCAACTCAGACCGCCCTTAACGCGGAATTGGTTCCCTTTGTGACAATACAGCTCGGCTACAATTTGTTTTTTGTTCAAAACTGCTGGTTCCTCAACATCTCCACATATTGCGCGTGAATGGGTTCGAATCCTGGCCCGGCACTAAAGATTTCATTATGAATTATCAAGATCTACCATGAGGACACCTATCTGCTGGTGGATAATAATTTCGATTTTTAATGTATTTTTATTCGTTATCAACACTAACGATATTTGACGTTTTTGACTCCCAGTGAGACACAGAGCTATTTGCGAGATCACTGTAAGTTCAAGATTTTATTCCGTGCTGCTGGTGGAGAAAAATTCGGTAGCTGACGTCTATTTGTGTGTAGTCAACAACGATATGTGTGGGGCTCTATTCCCAGTCCGCACTGAACTCTTCGTCATATTATTTCTAGTTCTAACGTGCTCACATGTCGCTGCTGGTGCAACAAGCCCGTGTTTAACGTTTTCTCTCGAATATAACAGCGATAGATGCTGGGTTGGAGTCCTGGGAAGGAAAAAATTAATGTTTCGTCTCGTCATTTCAGTTAAAACATCTAGTTACTGCCGAGAAAATGCGGTATGTCACAGTTGATTGTGCTTCGATATCTATCCGATTAGATTCTGGGTTCGAATCCCTGTCCAACACAAAGCTTTACCTCACGGCATTTCAAGTAAGTTACTTGTTAAGAAGCAATATTTAACATCTCTCGTAGTTCGTTAACAGGGACAATAGGTGCTGGGTAGGAATTCGCGCCCGTTAAAAATGTTTGCGTTATGTAATTTAAAGTTGATATTTGCTAACTGATACTGTCTAAAATCGAGGTATATCACTCTCTGTATGCCTAATCAGGAATGACTGTTAGTTTCCGTCAGTCACGAAATCATTGCTTAGTCTACATGACCTGGGTTTGAATCCTTAGCAGAACGAGACGGTTCGTCGCGTCATTTGAAGTTCATACATATTCTCAACTGGCTGCTCGTGAATAACTTAAATTTTTAATGTCATTTTGTGTTAAATAATAAGTACGGTATGGTACTTTGAAGATGAAATCATGAATACGACGAACTTACTACGTGCATTACCTATCTGACGTAATAATGAGAGTGGTAACATTTCAGGTATTTCATTTATTGTAATAAATGTGAGCTTACTAGCCTTAAGGACAGTCTTACCTGTGATAAGGTGTTCCCTGATATTTGTAGTATCGTAGCATTACTTTACATCTTGAGTTATTGCGATACAGAGTAGTGTTTTGTAGTGGTGACTTGTTGGAACCATTTTCAATAGTCAAACGACTGTACCAAGGAGTGATTAGAGGACCTGCTAGACAGCTGGGTTATGTGGGTTGCATGCGAATCAGGCGAAATGCAATTCAGGTCGTTCGGATACTTTTGAGCACGACTGTACATATACATACATATTGGGAGACTGATGGTTCCGTTTTATGTAAACCGACGTTACCTGTCCAAGCAGTTCTACTAAACCCGCCAGGTGGCGGAGTAGACCGCATGGCTATGTAGATGTTCGTTGTTTACATTTCAGTTCACTTGCAGTTGCGTTTGCATAAAGGTATAACACGCCGCGAAAGGAATTGAAAATGGCTCCAAAGGGCCAGATTCCATATGAATCACGGGTAATGATAATCACTTTGCACCAAGAAGCCAATAGTGTCCGACAAATAGCAAAGAAACTGATGGTTTCCATCAGCGGAGTTGTCAAAACCATACACCGGCATCGAGCAGCGGGCTCTTATGTAGATCGTCCTCGCTCAGGAGCACCCATGAAAATGTCAGAACGCCAGGAAAAGTATTTGGTAGTGATCAACAAACGTAACAGATTAAAAACTGTCCGTGACTTGACTGCTGAACTAAACACAACGAGGGATACACCGGTGAGTGAGTCAACAATGAGACGACACCTGGCAGACAAGTTAACGCCGTCAATTTGTACGCCGGTTACCCCATGAACGCTTGAATCCTCAGTGCATAATTCCAACTGCAAAGCATGGAGGGGGTTCTGTGATGGTATGGGGATCTTTTGGAGGGAGTAAAATCGGATATTTGCTGAAAATAGATGGAAAACTGAACCAAAAGGATTGTAATGCCATTCTCCAGCGACATGCTAAGACATCTGGTTGCGTCTGATTGGGAAAGAGTTTGCCTTGCAGCAAGACAACGACCCGAAACATACGTCTCGCTTGTGTCAAAACTATGTGAAGTCTCTAGAGGTTGGTAAAATATTGAAAAACATGGAAAGGCCGACCCAGTCGCCTAATTGTAACCCAATCGAGCTTCTATGGGATGAATTGGACAGGAGGATCCGAAAACGGGAAATCATGAGTGGGTCTCAATTGTGGGAGGTCCTGCAGCAAGAATGGAGATTAATTCCAATTGAAACCTTGGCAAAACTGACGCAACGCATGCCGAGAGTGTGCAAGGCAGTGATGAAAGCAAAGGGTGGCTATTTTGAAGAATTGAAAATTTAATTATTGCATCTTCCTGTGTATTATTTGACCTTAATAAGCACTTTGGAAACAACAAAATGCATTTTAATACTGTATTTCCTTTCCACTGTCTATAATTACTAGGTATTTCCAAACTTATGGAGGGTAGTGTATAAACACATAAAATATGTATTGTTTATTCAAAACCACATTCAGAATACAATGGTTGGTTGGTTGGTTTGGGGAAGGAGACCAGACAGCGTGGTCATCGGTCTCATCGGATTAGGGAAGGATTGGGAAGGAAGTCGGCCGTGCCCTTTCAGAGGAACCATCCCGGCATTTGCCTGGAGTGATTTAGGGAAATCACGGAAAACCTAAATCAGGATGGCCGGACCCGGGATTGAACCGTCGTCCTCCCGAATGCGAGTCCAGTGTCTAACCACTGCGCCACCTCGCTCGGTCTGGTATATGAAGTGGAACCACTAGGGCCCCTTCAAAAACATTCAACAAAATTTGATCGAAATCCGAGGCACGAAAAGGTGATTACGCTTTCATGGCGAAAGTAACTTCTTGTGCAGTTATCATGTTACACACTTAATACACTGAGGTGAAAACAGTCTTGGGATACCTCCTAATGTCGTGTCGGACCTCTTTTTGGCCATCGCAGTGCAACAACTAGACGTGGCATGGTCTTAACAAGTCGCTGGAAGTCCTCTGCAGAAATACTGAGCCATGCTTCCTCCATAGCCACCCATAAGTGTTGTCGGTGCAGGCTGTTGTGCACGAACAGACGTTTCGATTATGTCCCATAAATTTCTATGGGATTCACGTCGAGCGATCTGGCAGACCAAATCATTCGCTCGAATTGGACAGAATGTTCTTCAAACCAATCGCGACTAACTGGGGCCATGGCTTCATTGGAGGTGAGCTACACTTGTACCCTATCATCAGCTCTTACCAGCTAAAATCAGGACTCATCTGACCAGGGCACGGCTTTCCAGTCGTCTAGGGTCCAGCCGATATGGTCACGAGACCATGGGAGGTGCTGCAGGTGATGTGCTGTTAGCAAAGGCACTCGACTTAGTTGCCTGCTGCCATGGCCCCTTAACGCCTCACTGACCTAACGGACAGGTTCGTCGTACACCCTACATTGATTTCTGCGGTTGTTTCACGCAGTGTTGCTTGTCTGTTAGCACTGACGAGTCTACGCAAACGCGACTGCTGTCGGTCGTTAAGCGAAGGGCATTGACCAATGCGTTGCCCATGGTGAGAGGTAATGCCTGAAATTTGTTATTTCGGCACGCTGTTGACACAGTGGATGTCGAAATATTGAATTCCCTAACGATTTCTGAAATGGAATGTCCCATGCGTCTAGCTCCAACTACCATACCACGTCAAAAATCTGTTGATTCCGGTTGTACGGCCATAATCAAGTCGAAAACCTTTTCACGTGTATCGACTTAGTACAAATAAGAGCTCCGCATATGCATTGTCCTTTTATATTTTGTGTACGCGGTACTACCGCAACCTGGATATGTGCCTATCGCTATCCCGTAACTTTAGACACGTCGGAGTGTTACGCTACGTTATGCTATGAAATGTATGTACGATTTTTAAGAATTAATGAATTTAGGAAACATCATTGCTTCAGCATAAAGCACAGCATAAAACAGTGTCAAATAACTGCAGTTAAAGGAAATTTTTTTGGTAAACATATTTCCACGAAAAAAATAACGAACTGGAAACGTTAGCCGTAAAGATGTCAAAATAAAGGAACATTACTTCACTGATGGAAATGAAAGGTGTTACACCATGAACACGTGATTGAACGCCACCAAACCGGTACTCCAGCATTTCCAAGCCTATGGGATATGTTGATAAAAACTTCATACATATGTCAGCTTATTTTCAGCATTTTCTGTACAGAACAAAACCAGTCCACCAATGAATGGTGTGACAGCATTAGTTTTTGGTAGAACTAACAGTACTGTTATTTTCAGACAGAGATCGCAACACGCATGCCGAGAGGATGTACACGTGGAGCTTGTCGTCATCTCTTAGGCTCTGAAAAAGATCGAATCATTGGCATGAGAGATATGGGAGCAATGTAAGTTGCATCCCGGAATGGTATCGCAAGCTAACACTAAAAATTTGATAAGGCTCATCACTGGCGACACCATAAGTAAGACGAAAACTGCAAGGTAGGAGGAAATTTTGAACAGGCCGAGGAGTGAACTCGAAAGGGATTGCGAAAAGTGGGACCGGCCGACAGACCCATTTTGTAGACGAAGCATACTGCCATCACGGTAATAGAGAGATATCGTCATACTGGTAACAGAACAGTGTGTCACAAGAAAGCCCAGTTGTACAGGGTGGTCCATTGATAGTGATGGGGCCAAATATTTCACGAAATAAGCATCAAACGGAAAAACTACAAAGAACGAAACTCGTCTAGCTTGAAGGGGGAAACCAGAGGGCTCTATAGTTGGCCCGCTAGATGCCGCTGCCTTGGTCAAACGGATATCAACTGCGTTTTCTTTTAAATAGGAACCCCCATTTTTTATTACATATTTGTGTAATACGTAAAGAAATATGAATGTTCTAGTTGGACCACTTATTCCGCTTTGTGACAGATGGCGCTGTAATAGTCACAAACGTATAAGTACGTGGTATCACGTAACATTCCCTCAGTGCGGTTGAAGCGTATTTCATGACAGGTGGATTGGTCGTCGAAGTACCATACCATGGCCGCACGTTCACCAGATCTGACGTCCCCGGATTTCTTTCTGTGGGGAAAGTTGAAGGATATTTGCCATCGTGATCCACGTACAACGCCTTACAACATGCGTCAGCGCATGGTCAATGCATGTGCGAACATTACAGAAGGCGAACTACTCGCTGTTGAGAGGAATGTCGTTACACGTATTGCCAAATGCATTAAGGTTGACGGACATCATTTTGAGCATTTATTGCATTAATGTGGTATTCACAGGTAATCATGCTGTAACAGCATGCGTTCTCAGAAATGATAAGTTCACAAAGGTACACTCAACAGCAAAAAAAAATGGGTCACCCCTGAATTCCAACGTGTAGGCTGCACCTGAATGTATGCAACCAACATAGCATATCTGTGTTGCACATAGTCGCAACCCTCCACAGTACAGTCGTTGTAAGACAGACAATGGGTACCGCTAGAAACTACTAGAGAACACCAGTCTTTATGACAGTCCGTCCAGATGTAAAGTAACACCACGATAGTACAGAAGAGATCAGACAGTCCTCAACGTTTGTAAATTAAACTTAATCACAATAAGTGACATTTCAAATGTTGTGGGACAACTAGTTTTGTCACATAAATCGTTCAGTAATCCTTAGGCACAATTAAATATTTGACACAGAATACGGATTTATAAAGTTGTATGGCAATTGGAAACAAGTTATTTGCTGTCTAAAAGGTTTATCCAACACATGCTGAACGTCGTTCAACGTTCAACGGGGAGTGGTTTCGCATCAACTTTATGTAATACTAAGCAGTTAAAAGAAAACGTGATTAACGGCGGCAACTACTCTACGGAAATCCCAACATTATCAGCGAATCACAAGTAATATCATTGGTCACATTACTCATCAACAGTTACTTGTACACGAAGTTGTACTCTAAATGACATGACCAACGTTTTCGTTCTGGATCCGGATGCAAACCCAGAACGTAAAGCCATTGTTAACCAAGCAAAGCTTTGTGCCTTATCGAGACTCGATCACTAGGCAGAAAGAGACGTCAAATATTGACGTTTGCACCAGTATCCGTTATCAATTCTCAACTTGAACGTAAATGACGATAATGTTTGTACGAAAGCAGGAACCCTAACATGACAATTACCTTCTAGGTAATTAACCTCGAAAGACGTTGTATAGTGCTGCATTGTAAAGGATTAAAGGATGCACATGTTTAAAATTGAAATGCCATCACGTAACGTTCGGGACAAGGATGCGAATCCAGCACCTAATCGGATTGTTGAATAAGTATGCAAAATCAGAATGTAGATATCACAGTTTGTCACCAGCAGTGGGGTTGGAACCTTAAATGACGACTGAAGTTGTATTGCCTGTCTGGGATTCGAACCCGGCACCTACTGCCTTCATTGTCTAACCAGGAACAGACGAGAAATGTCCAATGTTGGTCCACGATCAGCGAGATGTGCACGCGTTTAACTAGAAAAACGTCTATGCTGACAGAGAGTCGAACGCCGCACACATGGTTATGAAGACACGTTAATAATCAACTTCATATTCAGTAGTAGCTAGGAGTAGCATGTTTAGTTGCAAACCATAAGGCCTTAGTCATCCCTAGTGACGTGTTGCCTAATTTCTGCGATATCATGACGTTAATTTACAAGTGGATTGACTGCCGTAAAGAGGAATGTTCTCTAGCAGTCGTGTGTCATGGAGATGTAAATGAAGTGCCTCAGCAGAACGTAATTTCCGTCGTGCAGCACATATTGTTTCAGAGACACTCAGTACATGTTGTAAGTGCGCAAAACATGTGTTATATACTAAGTATTATTTGGAGAAGCTGCCGCCAAACCTGTTTACTTTTACATTCCGCTTAGTTGTAGTGGTTGAATACAGGTTTTCTTAAGGCTACATCTAATGCACAGCGCTTACAAGAAAGTATAGTTTCCTGCGTCATGCTATTCCTAGCTAGGTTAAATATTTTGTGGTAGCTATGTTTAAAATGAATGTATTTTTGAAAGTATTGTTCGTCAAATATTTGAATAAATCGTCAACTGTAGGTGTGCCTGCACATGTTATAGCATAATAGCTGTAGCTGCGTTAGTTTGTACTACAGACTTGGGTAGGTTAGGTGTAACTTTTGATCCTTCAAGGGGTGATCGTGCCCATGCGGCCCGGGTCTGTACTAGACGCGGCTTGCGAGCAATGGGTCAGCCAGGCTGGCCGAGGCGAGACGCAAGTGAGCGAGCTGGCGGTGGCGTTGGTGAGCCAACAGCCCGGGACGAGCCAGCACGGCTGCGCCGCATGCCTCTGCTTCTGCCGCTCCGTTTGACGTAAATATGTTTACCTCCTCTCCTGGAATCAGTATAAGAGCGGCAAGCAGAAATACACATCAGGCTGTCTGCCGTAATGGCTCACTGGGAGAGGTCTATTCGAGGTAGAGTCAACAAATGGTTCAAATGGCTCTGAGCGCTATGGGACTTAACATCTGAGGTCATCAGTCCCTTAGAACTTAGAACTACTTAAACCTAACTAACCTAAGGACATCACACACATCCAAGCCTGAGGCAGGATTCGAACCTGCGACCGTAGCGGTCGCGCGGTTGCAGACTGAAGTGCCTAGAACCGCTCGGCCACTCCGGCCGGCCGAGGTTGAGTCGTCGCTCTCATTGAGGAAGAAGGATGTTCCATCAGAGAAGCTGGCAGACGGTATGGCGTACCACATACCACTGCAACGATATGGTGGAGGATCTGCCTTGACAGAGGCACCACCAACAGGGCTCCTGGCTCAGGCAGGAAGCGAGTGATCTCACAGCAGGAAGACAGGGACCTAGTGTCTAGGAGCAGAGAAAATCTCTTTCTGAACGCGAAGCACTTGCGGCGGGAGACCAACTCCCCCAGCTCCAGAGACACGATTCGCCGAAGGCTGAGGGACGCTGGACTGCATGCACGACGATCCGCCGTGAAACAAGAGCTCAGCGAAGACAACGTTTTATACCCGCTAGCATTTGCGGAGCTCCATCTGAGGGCGTCGTGGGACAACGTCATTTTCACTGATGAGAAGGTGTTTTTCACCAATAACGACGGTCCACGAATCGTTTACAGGCCGCAAGGGACTCGCCATCGACGCGAATATGTAACCACGAAGAGAAGAAGTGGCCGGCTATCTGTTACCTGCTGGGGTTGGAATTCTGCGAGAGGGGCGGGAATTCTTCACAGGATAGAAGGAACCCTGGACAGCGCGCAGTATGCCCACATATTGGAAAATGTGATGCTTCCGTCAGTGCGAATGCTCTACGCAGAAGGGGACGTCACATTGGAAGAGGACCATTCTCCCATTCACAAGTCTGCATTTGTTCAGCAGCGGCTCTCCACGATTGGCGACAACGTCATGGACTGGCCGCCACGGGCGGCTGATATGAACTCCATGGAAAACATGTGGGCTGAGGTCGCCAGAACGTTAACAGAGAACTGGCCACGAAACCAACCAACTACTGCGGACGCTCTTTGGGACTGCGTCCTGGAAGCCTGGGAGGAAGTTGCTTCTTCAGGCTGTTACGTCCGACGGCTTATACATTCTATGCCAAGACGCGTGACAGAAGTACAAAATAATGAAGGATTCTGGATAAAATATTAGACTTCTTAAAATGTTTTGTTATGTCTTCTTTTTCGTCATTTTTCCTCATTGGGAGCTAGTGGAAGATCGCGTGGCAACAGAAAAGATACAATATGGGTTAGCTTTCCTTTGAGTTACCCTTTTAATTCAAGTGGGTTTCTTTTGAATATACAGTTTGTTAAGTATGCTATTTTGATTTCATTTATACCCTGTCTACATACTTACTAACTAATCAGCGTAGATGGACTCTGTCACAGTAGTTTTTGTTGTTTCAAATACATCTCTCTCTTCCCCACCATCCATGAATACACCCTCCGTCCCCCATACAATACGCCAACGATTACGAATTATGTTTACTCTCCGCGCGGGATTAGCCGAGCGGTCTAGGGCGCTGCCGTCATGGACTGTGAGGCTGGTCCCGGCGGAGGTTCGAGACCTCCCTCGGGCATGGGTGTGTTTATTTGTCCTTAGGATAATTTAGATTAAGTAGTGTGTAAGATTAGGGACTGATGACCTTAGCAGTTAAGTCCCATAAGATTTCACACACATTTGAACGTTTATGTTACTCGTTATTAATATCTCTTCTATTCTCTCTCACACACTCTCTCTCTCTCTCTCTCTCTCTCTCTGACACTATCGCCGCAAGTGCCCTTCTATTACACTCCCCCAAAACTTCGTAAACAAATCTAGCGGTTTTCTCTTTTAATTGCTGCTGTCTTTACTCTCTATCATTCCTCTCACCACCTATGAAACCGTATTCTTTGATCTCCCCTTCCCTATAACCCATTCTTCGTTCTGAGAACAGTCCTTCCTTATCTCTCGGTCCTAAGATAAAACGAACTGTGGCACACATCTAAGTAAGCAATACTTTGCAAGCATTTCACACTTATATTTTGCACTTCTGCACTTCTATCCATTCCCAGATCCCGCCCTCCTTCCTGTTACACGTCCCTTGACATCTGCATCTACATCTAAATGAATACTCTGCAATTCATAATTATGTGCTTGGCAGGGCGTTCTGTGGTCTGGTGGATTAATCTTGTATTGATGTGTAAAACGTGTAGGTTCACATCTCACGTCAGGCGTAGATTTTTAACACACACAAGTAGCTCTCCTTCACCCCTAGTAACGGCAAGTGCAGAACGCCAGTAAGCTCCGTCGTTCAATATCCGCAGTAAAGATAACATCCCTTCGCTGCCGACTGGGCATTCATTTGAGCTGTGACAGATGGAGAAACCCCGTAAGGCAGAGACTCTGTCACCAGCAAGCCGTCGTAAACTAGAAAACGTATTTCATTTAATAAACCAATGGCCATGTAAGTTCACAAGGCTCTTACTTTATTTGAAACTGAGACGTTGAAAATTGTGGTGCTGACTGGGATTAGAATTCGATTTCACTGTGTTCCCGAAGATTGCAAACTCTTCTAGGCGTCCTCGAAAGGCACCTATCTGGTTTAGAATCCTGATCAGCACAAAATATTCATTATTTCATTTCAAGCCCTAGCATGTGCACTCCGAACTACTGGTGAAAAATAGTTGCATTTTCAACGTCTCTTCGTGCGTTGTCAGCTGTAACGTGTTCGTTTCAACTCACAGCCACATGATGAGCTTTTTATCACAACATTACAAGATCAAATGTTTCCTTACATCTCTTCAAGTTCAAACATTCCTCTCCATCCTACTTGTGAAAACGGATTTGGGTTTGTCGTTGTGTTCGTTCTGACCACCAACGACGACATGTTGTGGATTCAACTTCTAGCCAGCAGAGTATTTTCCATCACATCATTGAAAGTACAAACATGCCATTCATAGCTATTATTGGAAAAGAATTTGATAGTTAAAGTTTCTTCATGACCACATGTGCGGGGTTTGAATGCCATTCAGCACAGAACTTTTCGTCGCCTGAAGTCTAGTTAAACATGCGCACACCTCGCTAATGGTGAACCAACAATAGCTATTTATCGTCTGTTCCAGGCTAGAAAACGACGGTGGTAGATGCTGGGTTCGAATCCCAGTCAGGCAAAAACAATTCCATCGTCAATTAAGGTTCCAGCATTTCGCTATTGGTAAAAACATTTGATATTTAACTTACGATTTTATGTACATTCGTGCTCAAAAGTATCCGAACGACCTGAATTGCATTTCGCCTGATTCCCATGCGACCAACACAACGCAGCTGTCTAGCAGGTCCTCTAATCGCTCCTTGGTACAGTCGTTTGACTATTGAAAATGGTTCCAACAAATCACCACTAGAAAACATTGCTCTGTATCGCAATAACTCAAGATGTAAAGTAATATCACGATGCTACAAATATCAGGGAACACCTGATCACAGATAAGACTGTCCTTAAGGCTTGTAAGCTCACATTTATTGCAATAAATGACATACCTGAAATGTTAGCACTCTCATTATTACGTCCAATAGGTAATGCACTTAGTAAGTTCGTCGTATTCATGATTTCCTCTTCAAAGTAACATACCATACTTGTTATTTAACACATAATGTCGTTAAAAATTTACGTTATTCACGAGCAGCTAGTTGAGAATATGTATGAACTTCAAATGACACGACGAACAGTCTCGTTCTGCATATGGATTCAAACCCAGGTCATGCAGGCTAGGCCGCGGTGGCCGTGCGGTTCTAGGCACTTCAGTCCGGAACCGTGTGACTGCTGCGGTCGCAGGTTCGAATCCTGCCTCGTGCATGGATGTGTGTGATGTCCTTAGGTTAGTTAGGTTTAAGTAGTTCTTGTTCTAGGGGACTGATGACCTCATATGTTGAGTCCCATAGTGCTCAGAGCCATTTGAACCAATCATGCAGGCTAAGATTTCGTGGCTGACGCTAATTAACAGTCATTCCTGACTAGGCATAAAGAGAGTGATATACCTCATTTTTGGACAGTATCAGTTAGCAAATATAAACTTTACTTTACATAACGTAACATTTTTAACGGACACGAATTCCTACCCAGCATCTATTGTCCCTGTTAACGAACTACGAGAGATGTTAAATACTGCTTCTTCACAAGTAACTTACTTGAAATGCAGTGAGGTAAAGCTTTGTGTTGGACAGGGATTCGAACCCAGAACCTAATCGGATTGTTATCGAAGCACAGTCAACTTTGACATATCGGATTTTCTCGGCAGTAGCTAGATGTATTAAATGAAATGACGAGACGAAACGTTAATTTTTCCTTCCCAGGACTCCAACCCGGCACATATCGCTGTTATATTCTAGAGAAAGGCAACGTTAAGTATGGGTTTGTTACACCAGCAGCTACATGTGAGCATGTTTGAACTAGAAATAATATGACGAAGTGTTCAGTGCTAACTGAGAATCGAACCCCAAACATATCGTTGTTGACTACACACAAAGAGACGACATTAACCGAATTTTTCTCCACCAGCAGCTCGGAATAACTTACTTGAACTTACAGTGATCTCGCAAATAGTTCTGTGTCTCACTGGGAGGCAAAAACGACAGATATCGATAGTGTTGACAACGAATGAAAATGCATTAAAAATAAAAATTATTATCCAGCAGCAGATAGGTGTTCTCATGCTAGAGCTTGATAATACATAGTGAAAAGTTTAGTGCTGGGCCAGGATTCCGACCCATTCATGCGCAATATGTGGAGATGTTGAGGAATCTGCTGTTTTGAACAAACAACAAGTTGTAGTCGAACTGTATTGTCACGAATGGATCAAATTCCGCGTTAAGGGCGGTCTGAGTTGCATTCCCAGTTCAGAACCAATTTTATCGACATACAGAAGCTCAAATAATAGATGGAATAAGTGTCCTGTGACCATACACAGGGTTTGTTTCGTCACTCGAAATAAATAACTAGTATAAGAAAGGTTACTGGTGATAGAGATGCTACATGTCGCCACTCGTTATTTTATTGTGGTTCCACCAAACGTCTACTTGGTAGAGAAGGAATATCATGTTTAATGTGATTTCCAGACTACAATGTCATTATACCTTCTTCACTTGGCGTAGCCAGAAGAGAATAGAATCTGCCTCTCCCTGTCAAAAAACATCGGCAGAAGTTGGAATCGAACCGAGACAATCATCATATGAAACTATCATCAGTCCAACAGACCACCAATCCCTCGTCTCTACAACTCATTTCTCTATTATAACATAAGATAAGAATTCTGACACACAGGCTCCCTGTAGTGGTTTGCAGGATGTTCAGTACAGTCATTTACTTGGTTGACCGAATCGCCATGAACTAGCTGCCTTGGCTACTCAGTGCGTACATTCGACTCTGTTTTGTAATCACCAAAATAAAATAACGTAACTTCCACCTACAGAGAACTGCCAACAGTGTAGGATGCCGAAATTTAAATAGGAAGTGTTCTTTTCCATTTGAGCTACTCTATTGCGCTATCTGTTTGTTGAAACCATCGTGCAGTGCAAAAGAAATGCTGTAACTGTCTGTCTCTCAGAAGTCTAGATCCGGCCATATGCATTATCTCACAGCAATGTGGAATGTCGAAGTTCTGGAGGAACCGAAGTTCACTTCCAGAGGTACTGTAGATACGTCACAGGTAGTAGCGTAACGGTAAGCGTCGCGCACTGTTGATAAGACCTGGCGTGTTCTATTACATTCGCTACTACATTTTTTTTAACCGCAATTCTGCTGTCTGCAGAAGTTATCAATTTAATGGAACTTTGAACATAATTCTCTTCACTTCTCAACCCAAAATTGTCGCATGTGGAAAAAAGGCTAACTTCTGCGTCATTTTGTTCTTTTCAGGTTTAATAGACGGCCAGGCAGCAGATGCGCTCGAAGTTTTTGTATTATGTATGGGGAGAGCGCATCGTGCCAAAATAGTCAGAAAAGTATTTTCTACATTAGCTGTCGTCTGGTAGTGGCATTTTATTCTTCTTCAAACATCGTTTGACAGATTGAACTCCGAACAAGTTTTCTTCATGCATGTAGTCAATAAACCGCATGTGCATTGTCAGACTGTTATAGATAACATCAGAGAATTCGCATATATCGTTGATGATTAATTTCTCTCTCATGTTTAGTATTGTTTTAACAACGCTAAAAGAAACCTTTCGAAAACTGTGCACTGTATTGTAAGAAATGAAATAAAACTACCCACGATAACCTTGCGAGGAAAGTCTGTTTTAACAAAACCGAGTATCTGTACACAAACGTGCCTCTATCTGCACGAATTAGGAAAATACTACTCACTTATATTTCGATTGAGTCTGTGTTTAAATGGTATGCTGTGTCATACTCAACAGGTATGCAAATGTGGCATTTCATAAATAAAGTTACGTATTCCTAGAAACGTAAAATTTGCCTGTCAGCAGCGGAAAGAGGCGTTACCTGTTGTGCAACATTGTAAGTTTTTCATCATTGCACTTTGAGCTGAAAGTATTTTCTTACGAATTCCTAATCGATTTACTTCCCTCATACTATGCACCCTGGCATGGAAGTCTTAAGTGAAGAACATTGTTGAATTTCGTATCGTTGACGGTCGATTCGAATTTCTTCATAGACGCTTGTGTTGTATAGCAGCTTGGCAGTCAGAAAGCCGAGATATACGACCATAAACACAACTTACTGAGTTGAGCTGCCGAGAGAATTTGATGTGTAAAGGTTTTCTTCTGATTTTGTTACAGAACTTTTTCTGGGAATTCGCAGCTCCATGAAATAATACACTAAAAATGCTCGCACGCGCTGCTTCTACCACGGTTGGAACTGACGATTTTCGTAACCGTTGGAACATGAGACATGGGTGGTACCACGGGGCTACAGACACACTGCTGCCAGCACGCCACTCTCGTGATGGTATTGGTCGCTCAGCCTCGTAACTCATCGTGAAAGATATTAAAAGTTGTCACTTGTGTGAAGAATAGCATTTCTTTAGCCAAAAAATTGAAATTTCTGTCTCAGTGTCTTAGTTTACGTGAGGATTATATACCACGAGTCATTCAAATGGAAAGGGAATATCAAGTGAATTTAGCGAGTCAGTTCAGTACCATACGCGGAAGTGATTGCACTATCACAGTGTTGCCAAATGTTTGTGACGATGTTGCCAATTCTCAGCTGTGCTACGAACAGCTCTGTAGCGTTATAGAAGGAGAATCCTGTGCTCGTGTCATAGGAGGATACGGTGAGGAGGCGCGGGGTTTGGTTAATATGCAGCGTTTTCTCCTACCAGCTGTGTCAAACATTCAGATGTGTAATCTTCCATCACGATTACAGTTTCCCACAAAATATATACGAATATAACACTTGACTTGTTACTTTGTTACAAAAGATTATTTCAATACAATAAAAAGTCTTTGGAATTCAACTTTGCCAACCTGTCACGAAAAGTAAGATAACAAACACTTTGCACCTCGAAATCGATTGCATCTATGTGCAGTCTTGTGATCATACAAGTAGAATTTCATGAATTGCACGAGAATGTAGAAAAATGTTGGTGCGAATGGAAGCTGTAAGAAACACAGTTACCTAATTATTCGGTACCACGCAATAATCAATTCATCTGATAATTCAGAAGAGAAGAAACTAAAAATTATGCCCATTAAGACAGAAACTAAAGTGCAAATGCGGGCACTGTGCAGATCTGCGCTTTTTCATCTTCAGATATATACAAATAATGTGTACTAACCAGCGTGTTCATTGCTTTCGTAATGTTTCCCTCTTGTTTAGTATTCTTATGATGAACTGGATCCACACCCATGAGTCTGATTTTTTCTTTGTATCCTTCCATCTACTATCTTTGTGTGTTATTGTTCGGTGTTCAAAAAGCAACATATTATGCCTCCTCCTACGAGGTATTAAAATGAGGTCGCAAAAAGGCTAACGAATTATAATCAAAATACAATGAGACGCCAATTTGTCTGTCGTCATGGTGTTAAGTGGACAGAAATAGTTGGGTGTTATTGTCGTCTTTTCTTATTGAGATTTTCGTATTACCTTGACACAAGACGCCGAAATAATGTGTATATTCTCCGTGACGAAACATCCCACATTCCATTCATCCTGATCCATTCGTTACGTGCATTGGCGGCAATGAGTGATAGGAAAGTTGTTGTGGGGTGACTAATAACAATAACAATGATAGTAATTACAAATCAATAATCAAGGATGTTTACTGCATTACAGACGATTAACAAAATAACCAAGAATGGCTGAGTGTTTAATTGGTGCACTGAATAGGTGTTCTTACCACTTTGCCCGCATCTCGTGGCCGTGCGGTAGCGTTCTCGCTTCCCACGCCCGGGTTCCCGGGTTCGATTCCCGGCGGGGTCAGGGATTTTCTCTGCCTCGTGATGGCTGGGTGTTGTGTGCTGTCCTTAGGTTAGTTAGGTTTAAGTAGTTCTAAGTTCTAGGGGACTGATGACCATAGATGTTAAGTCCCATCGTGCTCAGAGCCATTTGAACCATCTTACCACTTTGTTACTGAATTCTGTTCTAGTTGTTTGCAGAGAGAAAACAAAGAACCCTGTAGCCATATATATTGCTAGTACAACGAGATATTACCTATCAACTATCCTTGCTTTACATCACGAGACGAACATGGCGTCACTGAGCTGATATTTGAAATACATTTCTGTTTTCTCTTTCTGTCACTCTCTCTCATTTTATTTTTATTTTAATTTTTTGAGGAAAGCATCGAGAAGCGGGAATAATAAGCAAGTAGGCATATAGCCTGTTTACAGTTATTTTCATCGGGATACATAATGCAAAAATACAACTTGTAAGTGTGTTACTGTGTAATTCCAGTTATTGACAGTCTATTCGTGAGCTTTCTCGCATTCAGTAGGGTGAAACCTATCACAGAAGCAAGCAAAACACAAATATTTCTTGCACCATGCCCAACACATAAACGAAATCTCGCTGCACTGACGTGTTGTCCGATATATTGCACGGAAAACATATCTGATTCATGTTGCTAAATACAGCTCTATCAGATACCAGTTTGGAAGCGTACCAAGTGTATAAAAGTATATCTTGAAATACGCAGAAAGGCCCATAGAGGTATTCGACTGAAACATAGCCATGACCAAAATTGTAACTGGGGTCGACAGCACCGTCGTCTACCACCTTGATAACTCGAACGGTGACAGTGCTCGGCCGGTTACTTACGCATACTGGTATCAAAGCTACAGCATGAAAACACAAAAATGTTAATAACCCGAAGATCATTAGTTTTGGAACCCATAGAAAGTAAAGCAGTCATCAGTCGCAAGAGTGGTTTGAACACCACAGTGCTTTAATAGGCACGGATTTGTTGGAGGTGGTATGCTGTTGCTTTCATCCGACCTTTGAGTTGACTTACCTAGCGAGTTAATAGGGGAACCTACAGTTTTACGTGGCTTTCGGACCACAGTGCAACTCGGCATTTTCCACATCAACAAATCCTGCCCAGGGGAAATATGTGTAAAACGGCACATAAAAATCGTGGGACTTGTGAGGGATCGAACCTGAGACCTTCGTATCCATAGTCTTGCTCTATATCACCTTGCCACCATGCAGCCAACGCTGTGGTTTCTGCTTGCCATTAAAATTAAGGATCTCTCGTTTGTGCCTGCGTTGGCACTTGCGTGTCCTTTAGGAGACTTTACCTTTGGGATTACCCTCGTATACGTGTGTGTGAACGCCTTCCAATGCCCACTCAGGGAAGACAAGGATACCTAGTCTAGCTTCAATATTACAAATACGCCTCTGTTTGTGGATGAACGCAGACTTAGGTTGATAATCATTTTGAATATTTATCAGTACTGTACCCATTGGTGTGAAACTCGTTTTCTACCAATGATTCCCACAGCTACAGGAACACTACTTTAATACCTCTTACACAAAATACTTACGCAGTGCTATCAGACGAAAAGATCAACCTGACAGAAACTGTGGGAAGTTTGTTTTACAACCTTCGTACCTGGATAAAGAGCTTTTCCTATTTGAGATATCTGTGAACGTTGCTGCATAAGACGATTTAAGAAAAAACTAAATTCCTTCAGCTACGCCAATGTTTAAAGAAATCGTGTTAACGGCACTAAATCGTGGTTTGTAAATCGTTTACCAGCCGCACTCTGCCACATTTCGCTGGTTCGAAGGCAAAAAGCTTACTGACAAATTTCACAGAAGGAAAAGGGGGACGAAATGTCTCCCACTCGAAGGTCATGTTGTTTCACTTAAATGATTACAAAATCGGGTAAAACGAACAATGAGGTTGTCAGTATAAGCACATTACCGTTGCCAATATGATGTTGCACCGCCCAGGGCCTGTAATGATGAAGGGCCCGTTTAGGTCAGGCATATTGTATACAGAAGTGGAAGAGAGAGCACCGCTAAATTCTACAATCCGTATGCATTGCATACAAACAGAAATTACTGTTACGGTGTACTTATGGAGTCCAATGAGTGAATTGCATATTTTACGGTGAGAAAGAGCGCTGGCAAACAGTCTTCGCTACATTAGGTAACTTAAACTGGCGTCACTTTGAGCTAGAATTTATGGCCAGCGACTAAGTGTAAGGTCAATTGAGTCGGATGCGGGTTTTGCAACTGTGAAATACTTTCCTTACATTATGGAAGCGAATATTAAATTTGAACTAATATTGCGAAAATTTTGTACTTGGATAGCTTAGAATGAAAATCTTTCTGTTTATAGCAAAGGAAAACAATTGATTTTCTAAAACATTCTGTGCCATACACAACTTGAAACAGGTCACGTCACCAAATCGTATGGAAGAACCGACAGCGACGTATATTTGAAGGCAGTAAGATGCCTTGGCTTTTGGTTTGGCAGTATTAGACAGCCATTTCTAGGCGCAAGTAAATGAAGAAAGGCAGCGCGTTTTCGTTATCAAGTAACGTCTTCATCAATTACTTTAGTTTTAATGCGATCTACGAGTAATTGCTGATGTTTGATATTAGCATGAAAAGGATTCCGTAGACAGGGAAAGAACTTCTCCCTGGGCAACTACTTCCATAATGACCAAAAGGACTTAAATGATCTTCAGGCACATGTGTTCCAGCAGCGGT
Source organism: Schistocerca americana (assembly GCF_021461395.2). Taxonomy (NCBI): domain Eukaryota; kingdom Metazoa; phylum Arthropoda; class Insecta; order Orthoptera; family Acrididae; genus Schistocerca; species Schistocerca americana. The sequence continues at coordinate 294,692,675 of NC_060130.1, forward strand.
ATGAAGAAAGTGATAGTAATAATGACGGTGATAGTCGAATTATCCGGTAACTTCACACTTCACAGTGGATTTTCTGGAACTAAGAAATTTCCTGAATTAGTGAAAATTTCAAAATGGCTTCAAATCGAGGCTATGTCGCCTAGAAGAGTCTTTACATCCTGCTGACACGAGAATAGCATAATCTCCACGTCAGAAGTTTGCTTCTACTTAACCATTTAATAGACTCGCGTTTTTTTCCACCGTGACTAGTTTAGTAAGCTAAGCACATCATCCATTACAACACACTCCTGGGGCTGGGAAATGTAGCCACAATGGTCTGGTGGAACGAACTATCACAAGTGCAATGCGTGGGTTCAGGCATTTACTTTTAAGAGGCACAAACAGATTTACTTTACCTCTGGTAACCTCAAGAGAAAGCTGTTATAATCCACAATCCGCATTAAACATCACGTTCCTTCATTCCAAACTGGGCAGAGCCGGAGGAGGAGGAGATTAGTGTTTAACGTCCCGTCGACAACGAGGTCATTAGAGACGGAGCGCAAGCTCGGGTGAGGGAAGGATGGGGAAGGAAATCGGCCGTGCCCTTTCAAAGGAACCATCCCGGCATTTGCCTGAAGCGATTTAGAGAAATCACGGAAAACCTAAATCAGGATGGCTGGAGACGGGATTGAACCGTCGTCCTCCCGAATGCGAGTCCAGTGTGGGCAGAGCCGGCTTACGTTGGAAAATGACATAGGTGGAGGTCAGGGTCAACAGAAACACTGTCACCAGTAAACTTACTTACATTAGATTTTTTTTTATTTGATGAGCTGATAGTCGCCTAAAGGAACAGGGCTCTTGTTTTACTTGTACTTGATTGAACTAGAAACGTTGAAAAATTCGGGCCGGCCGCGGTGGTCTCGCGGTTCTAGGCGCGCAGTCCGGAACCGTGCGACTGCTACGGTCGCAGGTTCGAATCCTGCCTCGGGCATGGATGTGTGTGCTGTCCTTAGGTTAGTTAGGTTTAAGTAGTTCTAAGTTCTAGGGGACTGATGACCACAGCAGTTGAGTCCCATAGTGCTCAGAGCCATTTGAACCATTTTTGAAAAATTCGGTGCTGGACTGTGATTCGGATTCGTATCTCCTCTTTCGAGGATCTGAATCTCTCGGAACAGTATAGTTCAATCATTTCATTCCTTTTCCGAAGACTGCAGTCTTCTCTAGGTCTCCTCCAAAGGTAAATATGAGGGTCCGAATCCTGATCCAGAACAAAAATATTCATAATTTCATTTCAAGCCCTATCACGTGCACACCGGCCTGCTAGTGAAAATTAACGTGCATTTTTAATGTCTGTTCATGTTGCCAACAATTTCTGGACAAACACGCACACATCTTACTGTTGGTGAGTAATCAATTGATCCTTAAGCAATATTCGTGGACAAGAAAGAAGAATGATAGGAGTGCGGTTCGATTGTCCTTCAGCACAAAAATTTGTGTCCTTATTTTAGATTAGACACCACGCAGCTGGCAAGAAAAACCGATACGTAACATTTGATTTTACTTAGTTAACAATCCGATTACGTCTTGGATTCGTATTTCCATCGCAGAACTTCACATCATGCGCTTCATCTTTAAATTCATACACACTTCGTTACTTCCGAATTGAGGTATATCAGACATCTTTCATGGTTAGTTAACAGGGATGAAAGGGTCTTGATAGAAGTCCTGGTTTATTACAAAAACTGTCGTCTTTTATTTTCAAGTTTAGATTTGGTTGCTGATATAGGCGAAAATTTCGGTACTTCATGACTCTTCATGGATAGTCAGCAATATGATATGATTAGATTAGATTAGATTAATACTTGTTCCAAAGATCATGAGTACATTTCGTAATGATGTGGAACGAGTCATGCTAATGAAAGATTTCTTTACGTACCAGTATTCAATTTCTTTACAACAATTCTCTCTCTCTCTCTCTCTCTCTCTCTCTCTCTCTCTCTCTCACACACACACACACACACACACACACACACACATTCTTTTTTTATTTGTTTGTTGTGCTCGACTATCGGCGAGGCACGAAAACGTCCATGAATGAGTTGCTTAGTTTTGAGTACAGTTACGAAAGAAATATAAAAAATAGCTCAAATGGCTCTGAGCACTCTGGGACTTAACAACTATGGTCATCAGTGCCCTAGAACTTAGAACTACTTAAACCTACCTAACCTAAGTACATCACACAACACCCAGCCATCACGAGGCAGAGAAAATCCCTAACCCCGCCGGGAATCGAACCCGGGAACCCGTGCGCGGGAAGCGAGAACGCTACCGTACGACCACGAGCTGCGGACAAAGAAATATAAAAACAACTGTGAGAGTTACTGATTTATGATGCTTAGCAGCAGTCAGTTTGAGTATTATTAGCAACTAAGCTCCAGTCCCTAAACCTAGTTACAGAAATGCGAATCAGACGCAATACGTATCCCAGGCCGTAGCAGCCGCGTCTTTGAGGCGCCAGCTATGGTCACTTCCCAGCCCGCTATAGGATCACATCGGTTCGTCTTCTTCCTGCTGGTAATGTAACTGAGATTTGGCAAAAACGCCAGGTATGTTTGGCAACTCTGTGATCGACGAGTTACTTCCTGGTGTGCACGGAATTAAGCCTCAAAGTTCACTAGAGTTCTCGTGTCATTTCCATTGAATAACCTGAGATGTTATCGCTTGAGGTGTAACAGAAGATTGTAAATTTAGGTTTTCAGCCCAGCAAAGTCATTGAACGTGGCAATCGCAACTAATCTCGTCCTGTAAATAGCGGTTTACGAGTTCTAGCATCTATTGGACTTCGTAAGAGGAAGGTGCAAACCATATCTGTCCGCTAGCTCTGTGTTGACGTGCTGACCTGTGGAAAGGCGACTGTTATGGTTCGCGGTTCCAGCCTCGCTGAGGGTAACGTTTTTATCCCTTCTGTGTAAGAGCTGCAAGCAGTCAGATCAAACATCGATAAGCAAATTGCAAGAAAATACTTTCAGCTCATAGTGCAATGATGAAAAACTTACAATGCTGCACAACAGGTAACGCCTCTTTCCGCTGCTGACAAGCAAATTTTGGGGTTCTAGGTATACGTAACTTTATTTATGAAATGCCACGTATGCATACCTGTGGAGTATGACACAGCATAGCATTTAAACACAGACCCAATCGAAATCTAGGTGAATAGTGTTTTACTAATTCGTGCAGATAGAGGCAGGCTTGTGTACAGATACTCAGTTCTGTTAAAACAGACTTTCGTCGTAAGGTTATCGTGGGTAGTTTTATTTCATTTCTTACAATACAGTGCACAGTTTTCGCAAGGTTTCTTTTAGTGTTGTTAAAACAATACTAAACACGAGAGAGAAATTAATCATCAACGATATATGCGAATTCTCTGATGTTATCTATAACAGTCTGACAATGCACATGCAGTTTATTGATTACATGCGTGTAGAAAACTTGCTCGGAGTTTAAGCTGTCAAAAAAGGTTTGAAGAAGAATAAAATGCCACTATCAGACGACAGCTAATGTAGAAAATACTTTTCTGACTGTTTTGGCACGATGCGCTCTCCCCATACATAATACAAAAGCTTCGAGATGCATCTGCTGCCTGGCTGTCTATTAAACCTGAAAAGAACAAAATGACGCAGAAGTTAGCCTTTTTTCCACATGCGACTATTTTTTGTTGAGAAGTGAAGAGAATTATGTTCAAAGTTCCATTAAATTGATAACTTCAGCAGACAGCAGAATTGCGGTTAAAAAAAATGTAGTAGCGAATGTAATAGAACACGCCAGGTCTTATCAACAGTGCGCGACTCTTACCGTTACGCTACTACCTGTGACGTAGCTACAGCACCTCTGGAAGTGAACAATAGTTCCTCCAGAACTTCGACATTCCACATTGCTGTGAGATAATGCATATGGCCGGATCTAGATATCTGAGAGACAGACAGTTACAGCATTTCTTTTGCACTACACGATGATTTCAACAAACAGATAGCGCAATAGAGTAGCTCAAATGGAAAGGAACACTTCCTATTTAAATTTCTGCATCCTACACTGTTGGCAGTTCTCTGTAGGTGGCAGTCATGTTACTTTATTTTGGTGATTACAAAACAGAGTCGAATGTATGCACTGGGTAGCCAAGGCAGCTAGTTCACGGCGATTCGGTCAACCAAGTAAATGATTTGTACTGAACATCCTGCAAACCACTAAAGGGAGCCTGTGTGTCAGAATTCTCATCTTGTGTGCCGCAACGCTGTTATAATAGAGAAATGAGTTGTAGAGACGAAGGATCAGTCCGGCTTTCGCCGCCGTGCAGTGCGGACGTGTGGTTATTTCCGCCTGCGGAGCGCGCGCGCTCGCTGTTGTTTACATTTCAGCGGCCGTCACTTACGTGTCGCTTACGTGCACTAGAATCATGGCCAACCGTTTTCGAAAATCAACTTTACGTTTCAACTTCTGCAACGATTACGCACGACCAAAGGCCTTGGAAGTGGAACGCTTCCTACGCGACGTTGCTAAGATCCCAGCTTCTGACATCTTGGGCATCCATTTGTCCATATTAAGCAGTACGGTGTACGTCAAAGTCGTCAATGACGCGGTATGTGAAAGAATACTTCGTGACACCAACCATGGATTACGCTTTTGCCACGCCGACGGCAATGTCGGAGCGGTCACCGTCGACCACGCCGGCTTAGGAATGCGCACCATACGAGTTTTCGAACTCCCGTTCGAGCTCCCAGCGGAAGACGTTATCGCGGCTTTCCGCCCCTATGGCACTGTACATGGCCACACTGCCGAACGCTGGGCGCAATTCCAAACATACCCTGTTCTTAACGGTGTACGGCAGATAACCATCGACCTCCATCGCCACGTGCCATCTTACCTGCAAATTAGCGGGTGCCGCGCGGTTGTCATATACGACGGCCAACCCAAGACCTGTTCCGGGTGCGGCAAAGAAGGCCACCTCAGATCTGAGTGTCTTCAGCGACGAATCACCCAATTGCCAGCCGCTACCGTGGCACCTCCGGCTCCGACTACGGTTTTACCGATCACCTACGCATCGGCGCTCTGTTCTCCTCCCACCGGCCGCCGCCCATCGGACCATGCACCGGTGACCCTTCCAGCTGCTGCGGATACCGCTGGGGCCGACGCGTCGCGCTCAAAGCCTGACGCTACTCCGGCGCCACTACCAACAGCGACGACTTCCGACACCCACCCGCCTGAACATATGGACGCCCCTTCATTTGACGTTCCCGCGACGGCCTTCCTCTCAGAGCGACGCGACTCCCTCCCGTCTTCCGACACGGAGGGACGAACCCGCAAACAACGTTCACCTAAGAGGCGCAAGAGGAGGCGCCGTAAGGTCTCGGAACGAGACGGATCACCACCCCCCCATGCTCCAGAGGCCGTCCGATCCGACGAGGCCTCGGAGAACCTACACGACGATACGAATGACGACAACATGACGCCGACTGTGGATACGTCGATGCCTACTCTACTGGCTCGCTCAGGTGCTCCTGAACCAATGGACTCCACAGATGCGACTGCCGCCGAGACGTCCTCTGCCCCTACGACCGAAGTGGAACGTACGACCATCACAACGACAGCGCCTTCAATGGTGTGGAGTGAGGACGTCGATGAGGAGCCGGACCACACGCTGGGGACAGAGTTACCCCAGACGGAAGCATCGTTACGCCGCTGATAATGCCGTCAGGTGGCGTACGGCACGACTCGCCGTTGCCTCGTCCCTCTTCATCTTCCGCCGGTGGAGTTCCCCTCCACGGCGGGGTACGGCTCCAAACCTACCGAATAGCGACGATCAACACTAACACCATTAGCTCACCCGTGAAACTTCAACTGCTGCGAGAGATGATATGGGCGTCGGAAGTCGATATCGCACTACTACAGGAAGTACACCTGGCCACACTACCAGACGTCGCGGGATATAACACTTATCCTTCTCCTGGTGACCACCTGGGACGCGGCGTAGCCATCTACGCCAGAGAAGGCATTCCAGTGGCCGATATCACATACCTTCCATCTGCCAGAGGCATGGCCGTCACCGTCATGGGGACGCGTATCATCAACATTTCAACATTTACGCTCCATCAGGCTCCACCCGCAGACGCGACAGGGCCCTCTTCTATTCAGAAGAAATCGCTCCTTTGTTTCTTGGACGCTGCGACCATTACTTGCTTGGGGGTGATTTTAATTGTGTCTTGCACCCTAAAGATCAAGTGCCCCACTACAACACCTGTCAAGAACTGCGTCTTGTCGTCCGCGATCTGTTGCTCCGCGACACTTGGGAAGTTCGGCACGGCGACGCGCCTGGACATACTTACCAGACGAGTCACTCCGCGAGCCGCCTTGATAGAATTTACGTCTCTCGGGAACTCACACCTGCAGTCCAAGGTGCAGAACTTTGGCCCCTGGCCTTTTCGGACCACTATGCCTACATCTGCAACATTCTCTTCCCCAAGCAAGTGGTCTGGCGTAGTCGTGCACCGTGGAAGCTAAACACCTCCCATCTTCATGATCCCGAATGTCTTCAACGTGTTACCGAGACATGGGCCACCTGCGAACGTCGCTTACCTAAATACTGCACGACCTTGACCTGGTGGCTAGAATGTGCCAAACCAGCCATTCGACGTACTTTGATTCAGTATGGAAAGGAAGTTGCTATGTGGCGCCGGCACACTACCGACTATTTCTACGCCGTTCTCCGCGACCTGGACGCCCAACTGCCCACCCCCGACACCCAGAGGGAACGCAGCAGGATTAAGGCGCAAATTGTAACTTTGACACGTCGTAGACTGGAGGGGGCTATGGTGCGAACCCGACGTCAAGATTCGGCGGAACAAGAAGATCCGACCATGCATCATATCGCCTCCGATAGGAAACATCGACGACGACAACTCATCACCGAGATCACCACCTGTCGCGGCCAGCACGTCACTTGCCAGGCCGAAATCGTCAGTGCCTTTGTCGACCACTACCGCACAATGTACCAGGAGGAGACTACCAACAACCACGCTGAGGAGTCTGTGTTACCACACGTAACTCGCACCCTCACCAGCGACGAAGCGGACGAGCTGCTGGAGCCCATTACGCGTGACGAAATCCACGATGCAATCAAAAAAGGTGCTCTGAATAAGTCACCTGGTGTCGACGGATTGCCGATAGAATTTTATCGCGCTTTCTTCACACCAATGGCATCACGGTGGACAACGATGTTTAATGAACTGCTGACGATAGGGAACGCCGTACCGCCGTCCTTCGTCACGGGAATTATTATACCCATCCACAAACCGACACCAGGTGTGACGACAGCACATTACCGTCCCCTGACTCTGCTTAACGCAGACTGTAAAATTTTTACACGCCTACTGGCAACGCGATGCCGCAAGATCCTGCCTAGCATTCTATCCCCGGAACAGACAACTCCGGGCGGCTCAGTTAATATACAAACGGCCACAGGAGAATGTTGCGATTTAATTGCACTGGCAGCGGCGTGCAGACTCCGCGCCGCAATGGTTGCCATTGATTTTGACAGCGCATTCGACAAATTGCGGCATCTTTTTCTGTTCTCAGTGATGAACCGCATGGGTTTTCCACCAGCCTTTATCGACGTGATCCGACGCCTGTACGGCACCGCCGAATCTCTGATTCAGGTTAATGGCCGTGTGGCGGGACCAGTGGCGATCCGGCGTTCCGTACGGCAAGGCTGCCCACTTTCGACCCTACTGTATGCCATAAGCCTGGAGCCACTCATCGGGAGTCTGACGAGCCACCTTTCTGGTCTCACTTTGCGACAGCACAGTTTTCGATGTCGTGCGTATGCGGACGACCTCCTCCTCTTGATCCGCTCACGGAGTGAAACACACACGGTACTTGATTTGATATCAACGTACGGCACTGCAGCGGGCAGTAACATGAATGTGGCTAAATCCGCGGCGATGCCCATTGGACGCGGCCTGTCACACGAAGACTTAGCACCTCTCCCGTGTGTATAACAAATACGATACCTTGGTATCATTTTCACCTCCACCGTGCGCCGCTCCGCTGCCATCAATTTTCGGCGTGCACTCCAAACTATCCGCACGACGGTGCGACAAAATCTTCTCCGACGACTCGATTCTTTACAACGTGTCCAGTACCTCAATCAACATGTGGCGGCCAGAATGGTCCACATCGCACAGGTCCTCCCGCTGCCATCAACTATTGTACGCAGCCTCCAGGCTGCCCTCGGATACTTCCTTACAGCCGGTACGATCTTTAAGGTCCGCTGCAACACGCTCACCCTTACCCCGCGAGCAGGAGGCCTCGGCCTTGTCAATGTGCGACTCCGAGCGGCGTCCTTGTACATGTCCACCATGCACAAGCAGTGGCGCGGGGGCACCTCCCTTACGCGCAGCTTGCTGGAAATTCTTGTGCCCGCGACCATAACACCACCAGTACCAGTCGGACACATCAAGCACCATTTGACGCACATTTCTGATTTCATCGTCGACTTCAGTTATGCTCACACACACTTACCGACCACGCGTTCTCCTCGACCTAAAGATTTTTACACCCCTCTCCTTCGTTCCATATCCAGAAACAATATCGAACTGAGACATCCGTCCACGCGGTGGCCAACGGTTTGGCGTCACATCCACCAGCCTTTTCTTCCCTCCAACGTCCGGGCAACATGGTACCAAGTCGCAAATGAAAAATTCGCCACAAACCATCGCCTTCACGCCATCGGACTACAGGACTCTCCACTTTGTTCCATTTGCCACCTCGTGGATGACGATGTCCATCAACTGACTTGTGCTGCCACCAGTGACGTCTGGAAACTTGCCCGACAGTTCGTTGCCTGTTACCTCCGCGTTCCGCCGGACTCGATTGACCCATGGACTTTTATCCATCCTGAGAATACTTATTTCCCCGCCTCCAAAAATCATGCGATCGTATGGGTCAAGGGATGGACGATCACCTACATGTATAATGGTGGCGACAAATCACGCCTTGATTTCTGGCAGTACTTACAAACCGCCCGCCCGCATCTCGTGGTCGTGCGGTAGCGTTCTCGCTTCCCACGCCCGGGTTCCCGGGTTCGATTCCCGGCGGGGTCAGGGATTTTCTCTGCCTCGTGATGGCTGGGTGTTGTGTGATATCCTTAGGTTAGTTAGGTTTAAGTAGTTCTAAGTTCTAGGGGACTGTTGACCGTTGATGTTAAGTCCCATAGTGCTCAGAGCCATTCTTTACAAACCGCCCACAGTGAAGTCGAACAGCGACCGCGCTACCGCGCCTTCTTCGCCAATTACCTACACGCGATCTTTACTTCACCCCCGCTCAGTTGGATGGTGCCACACGCCGACAGCACTCCCGCCGCCCCTGCTGACATCTGAGACTCCCCGCGCTACTTTCTACATTGTAACCCACAGTGGAATAGGCGCATGGACACGCGCCTCCTTTCTTTAATGCACTACCCCAGACAACACAGGTCTTTCCCTCACTCCACTGTATATTGCTTCACACCTCTTAGATTACATCAGACCTATTAATCTTTTTTTCCCTACACCATGTTCATAAAAAAAAAATTCCTCGCCTTGTACGAGTATATTGTCTTGTGTTATTTTCGCCGGAAGGATGGCATTTCTGTTGTATTTAAGTTTGTACCAATAAAGATCTTTTTTCCATTTACCCTTTTCCTGGGTAAAAAAAAAAAAAAAAAAAGGATTGGTGGTCTGTTGGACTGATGATAGTTTCATATGATGATGTCTCGGTTCGATTCCAACTTCTGCCGATGTTTTTTGACAGGGAGAGGCAGATTCTATTCTCTTCTGGCTACGCCAAGTAAAGAAGGTATAATGACATTGTAATCTGGAAATCACATTAAACATGGTATTCCTTCTCTACCAAGTAGACGTTTGGTGGAACCACTTTAAAATAACGAGTGGCGACATGTAGTATCTCTATCACCAGTAACCTTTCTTATACTAGTTATTTATTTCTAGTGACGAAACAAACCCTGTGTATGGTCACAGGACACTTATTCCATGTATTATTTGAGCTTCTGTATGTCGATAAAATTGGTTCTCAACTGGGAATGCAACTCAGACCGCCCTTAACGCGGAATTTGATCCCTTCGTGACAATACAGTTCGACTACAACTTGTTGTTTGTTCAAAACTGCAGATTCCTCAACATCTCCACATATTGCGCATGAATGGGTTGGAATCCTGGCCCAGCACTAAACTTTTCATTATGTATTATCAAGCTCTAGCATGAGAACACCGATCTGCTGCTGGATAATAATTTTTATTTTTAATGCATTTTCATTCGTTGTCAACACTAACGATATCTGATGTTATTGACTCCCAGTGAGACACAGAACTATTTGCGAGATCACTGTAAGTTCAAGTATGTTATTCCGAGCTGCTGGTGGAGAAAAATTCGGTTAATGTCGTCTCTTCGTGTGTAGTCAACAACGATATGTGTGGGGTTCGATTCCTAGTCAGCACTGAACTCTTTGTCATATTATTTCTAGTTCAAACATGCTAACATGTCGCTGCTGGTGTAACAAACCCATACTTAACGTTCCCTTTCTCTAGAATATAACAGCAATATGTGCCGGGTTGGAGTCCAGAGAAGGAAAAAATTAATATTTCGTCTCGTCATTTCAGTTAATACATCTAGCTACTGCCGAGAAAATCCGATATGTCAAAGTTGATTGTGCTTCGACAACAATCCGATTAGGATCTGGGTTCGAATCCCTGTCCAACACAAAGCTTTACTTCACTGCATTTCAAGTAAGTTACTTGTGAAGAAGCAGTATTTAACATCTCTCGTAGTTCGTTAACAGGGACAATAGATGCTGGGTAGGAATTCGCGACCGTTAAAGATGTTTACATTATGTAATTTAAAGTTGATATTTGTTAACTTGGTTCAAATGGCTCTGAGCACTATGGGACTTGACATCTATGGTCATCAGTCCCCTAGAACTTAGAACTACTTAAACCTAACTAACCTAAGGACATCACACAACACCCAGCCATCACGAGGCAGAGAAAATCCCTGACCCCGCCGGGAATCGAACCCGGGAACCCGGACGTGGGAAGCGAGAACGCTACCGCGCGACCACGAGATACGGGCTATTTGTTAACTGATACTGTCTAAAATCGAGGTATATCACTCTCTTTATGCCTAGTCAGGAACGACTGTTAATTTCCGTCAGTCATGAAATCTTAGTTTGCATGACCTGGGTTTGAATCCATATGCAGAACGAGTCGGTTCATCGTGTCATTTGAGGTTCATACATATTCTCAGCTAGCTGCTCGTGAGTAACGTAAATTTTTAACGACATTTTGTGTTAAATAACAAGTATGGTATGTTACTTTGAAGAGGAATTATCTGTGATGAGGTGCTCCCTGATATTTTAAGTATCGTGGTGTTACTTTACATCCTGAGTTATTGCGATACAGAGCAGTGTTTTCTAGTGGTGACTTGTTGGAACCAGTTTCAATAGTCAAACGACTGTATCAAGGAGCGATTAGAGGACTTGCTAGACAGCTGCGTTATGTTGGTTGCATGGGAATCAGGCGAAATGCAATCCAGGTCGTTCCGATAATATTGAGCATGACTGTACTTCGTTAACAATCCGATTAGGTGCTGGGTTCGTATCCCTGTCACAAGTTTTATATGATGGCATTTCAATTTTAAACATGAGCATACCTTGTTCCTTGTGAATGACACCATATTAAACGTCGTTGGGGGTAGTTCCCAGGACAGTAAGTGTTATGACAGGATTCCCAGTTCAGTACAAACATTTTCGTCATTTATTTTCAGGATCTGAATAGATAACTGATACTGGTGCAAACGTCTATACTTCACGCCTCGTTATGCCTAGTGATCCGGTCTCAATAAGGCACAAACAGAGCTCAGCTTAGTTGGCAATGGCTATAGGTGCTGGGTTTGAATCCAGGTCCAGAACGACGACGTTAGTCATGTCATTTAAAATTCAAATTTGTGTACAGGAAGCTGTTAATGTGTTACGAGAATAATGATATTACTGGTGATTCGCTGTTAATGTTGAGATTTCCTTAGAGTGCTTGTTGCCGTTAATCGCGTTTTTCTACTGGTTCGTCCAATATCCAGTTTCCAGAGGCACTCGCTGTTGAGCGACCTTCAGCACGTGGATGGAAAACCTTTTAGAGAGCGAAATACTTTTTTCCAATTGCCGTACAGCTTTGTAACTCCCTATATTGTCTCAAGTATTTAATTTTGACTAAGGATTACTGTACGATATATGTAAAATAATCCGTTTTCTCAGAACTTTTGGAATGTCACCTGTAATTAAGGTTAGTTTATGAGTGTTATGGGGTGTCTCATCGCTAAGAACGTGTTTTCTAATATGTTTTGTGTGACGATATTAGTTGACGCTTAGACTGACTGCCATAAAGACCTTTGGTCTCTTAGTAGTCTCTTGCGGTACCCATTGTGTGTAGCCAAACGACTGTACCCCACGGGGTTTTGGTGTTTAGAGGACCTGCAACACAGCTACGTTATATTGATTGTATTCGTCATTGACCCACTTTTTTTGCTGTCAAGTGTACATGTATCACATTGGAACAACCGAAATAAAATGTTCAAACATACCTACGTTCTGTATTTTAATTTAATTGTGAGCCATATGTTTGTGACTATTGCAGCGCCATCTATCACAAAGCGAAAAAAGTGGTCCAACTTGCAGGGAAGCAGCCTACTCACGCCGTAATAAATGCACATCAGTCTTTCCATTGTGTGCCAGCCAGTCCGCTGTAACTAGCTCTCACGACATAAATGTTGCGCAATACTTTAAAAATCAAATAAATAACCTAAAATGTTTCTAGCATGTCAGGAGTAATACTAAATTAATATGTGTTGAATATCAGTTCGATAACTTTAACCATTTTCGAAATTTGGACGTTTTTCTGTAAAAATCATTGGCGCAACAGAAAAGAGCTAGAGATTTAAAAATTTGTAGTTAAATTCATTTTTCATAATTATTTAATAAAAACAGTCTTCTGGATCTCACAAATTAAGATTTTAGTGGAAATTCATGATTTTCTGGTTTTCGTCTTAAAACTTATGGAAGCAAGATAGATTAAGTAGGCTAATAAATAAGGCTAGGATGTTTATATTTAAGTAGTATGGAGATCCGCTATCACCATAAGGATGTGAGAAGTTTCATTTGAATACCTATAAAACTATAGCGATAGCGTATCTCCAAAGGGCCAGTTCAGAGCTCGTCTACTGCGTGCAGTGTAATTAAATTAATTCTCTCGCCCAAAATATTTAACTTAGCCACGTCAAACTTTTATTATGATTACTTACGTGTGTGCTGATTGCACATTTAAATTAAGAGCTTCATCGGCCATCAGCAAAAGAAGCTATGATTTATTCGGTAACTTAATGTGGTGCATTACTAGCCCAGCGGCTAGTCGGGAGAGCCGATTTGATCAGGCGTTCCCTTAGCCGTCCGCACCGCGGCTTTATATATAAGAACGCTGCGCGAGGAAGCAAGGCCCCAGTTCTCTCCAGACGCTGAATAGCACGTCATCTGTGTCGGGAGTCGCGTCGCGTCGGTATCATTGCTACAAACAGCCTCGGATGCCGTATTAAGTTACTCGAGATATGCGTAACCATGAAATCATTTGCGAGTGAATTGTTAATTCTGGGTTGACTTTAATTATCGATCTTCAGTTTGCGTATTGTCGTATTTTCACGTGCCGTCGCGGGACAAACATTCTAGCATTATTTAGCGTGGCGTTTGATGAACCTAATCATCAAATTATGGCGAGCATTCATTTAAACATTTAATTTGGACATTTATCGTTGCATCAGCGCATTAGACTCTGAACTGCTCTGTTAGTTAGGTTGTGTGGATTCTTTTGTTTTTCATCTGTGACTTTCAGAATATACTCAGCTATTTTAGAAAATCGTTTTTGATTATAAATCCCGGACAATCTGCTAATTCCTCAGAGCTATAAGCTGTAACTATAAGTGTATTCTCAGATGAAGTGGGCACTAGGAATTCTAATTACAGGCTTCACGTTTTGCTAATCACTTTCTGGTAGTCAATATTGTAGTTAGAGAGCCAGTGTTGAGAACGGCGAGAGACAGCAAAAATAACAGGAAATGAAGTGTTTCAACATTCTACAAACATTTATGCAACAGTTAAACAAACAATTCCACCCGCCGCCCCACAAACTATTCATATTTCTTTACGTACTACACAAATATGTAATAAAAAATGGGGGATCCTATTTTTGAAAAAACGCAGTTTATATACGTTTGACCTATGGCAGCGCCATCTAGCGGGCCAACGATAGCGCCATCTGGTTTCCCCCTTCAAGCTAGACAAGTTTCGTTCTTTGTAGTGTTTTCGTTTGACGCTTATTTCGGTAGATATTTAGCCCGGTCACGATCAATGGACCACCCTGTATATCGCAACAATAATTATTCAGCCACTGATGCAGCAGAAAAGAGCGTATGAAAGCCAAAGGTAAGGAAGTCTGAAGCCACTAGGAGAGCAGATGTCATTGTTACACCTCCCCTACCCCTACCCCCACGCCTCTCTCCCGCAGCAGAGCGAACAGAAAGCGCCAGAATAAAGACTGCGCCTTTCTTAATGTCATTCTCAGTTGTAGCTGTCCCGTGGTACGGTGGAGGCTGTATCTGTCGACCCTCTTTGAGACTTATCGTCTACAATCATCTATGGTGTCGCAAGTCTCGCTAGCGAGACTCTGTCACATTAAGCTGCAGAGCCAACCTTGCGATTAACACTGATGGGATGCAGAGACCGCCATCATTCTGTTGGCCTACTGGTGGCTTGACCAGCAGGGCCAAGAAGCTGTTTGCCATCCTCCGTCGTGAGTGGGAGCCAGTGTTGCTGTTCACGCAATTCCTCCACTGATGCTGCTGACGTCTATCTCCTAACTGGAGGGCGCGGGGCGAACTCTACACGACAACGAATACTACAGGTTGGGATGGAGGGGAGTAGTTTGCTGGGCGCTCTTCGGAACGAGAGGGACGGAAATCGGCTTGCAGAAGATGCTGTTCACCGCCGTCCATCGAGGGCCACGCCAGATGCGACGCCTGGGGGCCATCGACCGTCCGTGACGTAACAGCTCCTATGCGAGGCTTCCGTCGACTCAGCAGTACTGCAGGGCGATGTGCGGGCGCTACTGCCGTGCACACCCGACTGAGCTGCCAGCGGCCGGGGCAAACAATGTTGCATCAATCCGGGCAGAAGATATATGTAGGATGTCACCACAAACTGCAGGGAACAGACTACTGGAAGCTGGGCTGAGATGTCGAGCCGCCTTGTATCATTTATCGCTGACACCTGAGTCGACTGGGACGTGCAATGGTGTTCAGCGAAGCCTCACTTCTGTTTATGGTGGTAAGACTGACGCCAACGTGTCCATAGACGACATGGTGAAAGCTGTGATTCTCGAGACTCATACCTGTACAACTCTTGGAATGATGGTGCAGTGGTCTTCTAGATTTGTAACAGGGCTGATTTGCTGACTATTGAAGGGACACTGAATACTCGCCAGTTTGTGGCAAGAATTGGAAACCCTGTTGTCATACGCTTAATGACCACAGTAACAAATGACATACTCCAGCAGGATGATGCAAGCTGCAGTTCATCCTACAAACCGCTTGAGGATCGTATGGATTCTTGACTGACCTATAGCTCCCTTGATGTATCACCCGTAGAGAATGTCTAGGATGCGATGCATACTTTTTCACCAGCCTTCAACCAGCGATCTTCATGAACTGACACAGCATGTGTTTCAGTCATACGAAAGAACTCCTCAAGATGAGATTCAGAGGTTGTTTGTTTCCTTATCATAACGAATACAAAGAGTGTATTTGTGCCCATGTGCCGGCTGAAGTGGCCGTGCGGTTCTAGGCGCTGCAGTGTGGAACCGCGAGACCGCTACGGTCGCCGGTTCGAATCCTGCATCGGGCATGGATGTGTGTGATGTCCTTAGGCTAGTTAGGTTTAACTAATTCTAAGTTCGTTGTGTCAAGGAAGGACGTTAAACTCCCGTCAAGGTAGGACGTTAAACGCCCCCAACCCAAAGCGAAAGCAAAGGGTGCGTGGCGCAGGGGGAGCTGCGCAACAGAGGACACCACACCAACTGTGTCCTCACGCCGGTAGCTGGTTTGCCGTCGTGGGATCCTGCCCCAAGTCGGCAAGTGTGCTTCGCCGCGCCTCTGGTCTTCCGAGGCGTGCTCCGCCAAGCCCAGGAGGTGGTAACACAACCTGGGTGAGGTTAGATGGGCCCAGACCCCCGAACGACTGGGTGACCGGCCCGCCACCTGACTAGGAGTGGGTCCTTGGCCGTCAGGTGGAAGCTTGGGCCAGTAGGGGGCGAAGGGCGGGAGGTGCATCCGCCTCCCCGGAGTGCGGGGCATACTTGCCGGTGCGAGATAGGTGAAATCGGAGGTGGCTAGTTTGTCGAAGAGGACCAGTGCGCTGGAAACGGCGCGCTGAACCTGGCAGCTCTGAGGTGTCCTTGGTCTAGGGGGGAGGCCGGTGGACGAGCTGCACTTAGTCCCCCCCATGCCAGAGGAGCCGGTCCGGGGCAAGAGACGTGGCTCCCAATTTTTTCGCTTGTCAAACTGGAATGATGGCTACAGAAGAGACAAGCGAATCGAGTGCGCCCTCGCGGGCTTCTATGCTAGCTGATTTCTCGCCACAAGATGGCCTGAATCAAGCGACGGAGGAAACTACGACAGAAAGATTCATGAGGCTAAGCCAATTCATAGACCAAAATGTCAAGAACGGAAAAATTAGTCAAGCAGCCGTCCAAACAATTAAAAATGAGCTGGCGGCATGGTCAATTGCTAGTGCCAAATTAGAGGGCAGGCTAGAGGAGCTAGAGAAGGAAAATGATAGACTTCGGAAGCAGCCAACAAAGTCATGGGCTGGTGTTGCAGCGCAAGCGGCAACAAAGCCACAATCTACCAAGGATACGATTGCGAGAGTGTCAAAACGACCTGACACAGCGGTCTTTCTGCGACCACTCCCAGGACAGGACATTAAGAAAGTTCAGGAGGTCTTTGCAACCACAATAAATCCAGCTAAAGACAAGATAAAGATTAATAGAGTTAAGGTAACTAAAAATGTAGTTATCGTAGATGTTGCCACAGAGGAGGATAAAGACAAGATACTGGCAAACCAGAAACTTTGCAAGTCAGTCCGATGCGAGCCCCCACGAAAGAGGAACCCACTGGTCATCTTATACGATGTTCCAGTCTCACTGACCAACGAAGACCTTTGTGACACTTTATACCAACAAAACCTAGATGACATGAACATTGAGACTTTTATGAAGGATTTTAAATTAACATTTAGGACAGGACCGAGGGATCGAGATGTAGTCCACCATGTGGCGGAGGTCTCAGGGGCTCTCTGGAAAAGATTGACAACTATGGGCAAGGTATACATAGGCTTTCATGCCATAAATGTCAAGGACTTCCTGGTGGTACCTCGTTGCCACAACTGCGCAGATATTGATCATATACACAAATACTGTACTAGGAAGCCGGCTTGCTCCAGGTGTGGTTCTGAAGATCACCTAAGAAAAAACTGCAGCAGAACAAGTGTTTGCGTGCCATGTACACGTAGAGGAAAAAAGTCCTGCGGGGCATCTGGCAGAAACTGCCCTACCTACAAAATGTTAGAACAGCGCTTAATAGCCAGAACTGATTATGGCTGACGCTGTAAATCGAAACAGGATAGCTAAGAAAAGAAAATCACCTAGCAAACAAAGAAGAGATGCCGAAAGAGCACGAAAATTCAAACAATTCATAAATCAAACACAGAACATCAAAGAAATAACTATGAGAAGCTTAAGTATACAAACAGAACTAGCAGATGAAGCAGACAAACAAAAAACTCCCACAAAAGACATAACCGGACAGCTTGAACCTTTAAATTATGATCCTCCAGATGTCACTTCCACACTCAACCCTGAAGCGGCAAACTTTGTCGCCCGATCAGTAACAACAAGGCAACCCCCCACAACAACATTAAGCACCCGCACGCCACCTAAGGACTCAAGACTCCAAGACACAAACGCCGCCACCCCTACACAAGACGCCACCCCTAAAGAAATTCTACAGGATAGCTCTGTTACAAGTACCACACAATTGGAAACAATAACATTAAGACCCACAGGAGTAGACCCTAGGAGAATCTACCCAAACCTAGAATTCGCTATGCAGCTTTCCCGCCTGGAGCAGCCGGCCATCCTCACTACAGCACTTCGGCACGTCGTGCGCGTAGGGCATAAATACGGAAGAAGGGTCACTTTCTCCACAATGGAGGCTGTAGACAGAATACAGCTGAGGTCAATGAACCTTCCCACTGATTTCGGAGCCCTGCGTGACTTACTTAAAAAGTGTTTGAAAGGAGAGGGGAAAGATTCGTGCTAGACGAAATATACGCACAGTCTGTCCTGGCCAATGGGCGGATAGCATCAGACTGGAACAAACCTTGGCCCGAATGTAATTTTCATACATATTTCCCATAATGCCACCAAAAGTTGTAATCGGACAAATTAACACCCACAATAGTCGCCTTGTCATGCAGGAGCTGCGAAGAATAGTGGAGGAGCTGAGACTGGACGTAATCTGTCTACAGGAGCCATACTCTCGAGCTGGGCAAATCCCCTTCATGTCAGCCTCCTGGCAAGTCATTTCCAACGGGGAAGAACCCCAAACAGTAGTAATCATCACAAATAAAGGGCTAAGAGCAACAACAATAACACAGTTGTCAAACAGCCACTGTAATGTGATGGAATTACAAACGCCTCTCGGCATGGTCTTCATAGTAAATATGTACTTCCAGTACGGTGGGAACTTTGAGGACCACCTAGATCATCTTGCGGAAACTACCACGGTATTACAAGGCAAAAGGGTCATTATCACGGCAGATATGAATGCGAAATCCCCCCTATGGTACAGCGGCACCAGAGACGCAAATGGCGGAAAGGCTGAGGAGTTTATCATGGCCCAGCAGCTTGTTGTGGCCAACAAACCAGGAAATCCCCCCACCTATACAGGTGGAGGCGGTTTAGGGACCAACATTGACGTCACCCTGGCCACATCCAACATCAGCAGTAACATACATAGTTGGAGAGTTAAGGACCAAGTCACCACAAGTGACCACAATTTAATTGTTTTTCAACTCAGTCAAGAAGAGTGCCGCTGGGACCTGGGGTGGGAAATACAATACAACTATAATAAAACCAACTGGGCACGTCTGGCTCGATAGTGTAGTATTCCTCCATTGCCCGAGGGTGACCTGGACGTGGATAGGTACGCCGAGGAACTGGTGGGATCAGTGGTTAGGGCGGTAAAAGCTGCTGTTCCAACTAGGAGAAGGGCCGTAGCGGCCTCTCCATCGCCATGGACTGCTGACCTCGAACGTCTGCGCCAGTCTGTTCGACGGGCGAGGAGGTATTACCAGCGATGTGCCATCTGGCCCGAAAAACAATACTGGTTGCAGCAATATAGAGAAGCATAGGAAGCATTCCAGAAGGAATTAAAACAGGTTAGAATGAGTAGCTGGGAAGATTATGTACTTAGACAACTCGAAACTGACCCGTGGGGAATTCCCTACAAGTTGGTCAGGGAGAAGATAAGGTCCCCGGCGGTCCTCTCCACTCTCAGAGAGGCTGGAAGAACTACAGAGTCCTGGCGGGAGACCGCTGAGGTCCTCCTGAGGACTCTGCTTCCAGATGATGAGGAAGACGGAGAAACAGAGACCCAGCAGCAAATCCGTAGGGCAGACCAGCAGGAGTACACCAACAACACCCGGGTGTACCCTTTCTCTGAAGAAGAAATTGCTGTACAAATAAAATCGCTAAAAAAGGGAAAAGCACCAGGGCCAGATGGTATAGTAGCGGAGGTGGTACAGTTCCTCGCCCCACAGCTGATAGCACCTCTTACAGGGTTATACAATGAATGTCTCAGGACAGGTAAATTCCCAAAGATCTGGAAAAGGGCAAATATGGTCATTATTAAGAAGGGCAAGGACAAAGATCCTATGGAGCCAAAGTCCTATAGACCAATATGTCTCCTAGACATCATGGGGAAACTGTTAGAGAAGCTGTTGGCTGACAGACTGACTGCACACAGAACTTTGTGCGGGATGAGCGATAGGCAATTCGGCTTTCGGCCGGGGCGATCGGCGTCTGACGCAATCGCCCTGGCGGCTGAGGTCTGTGGCTCTGCCCCGCACAAATACGTGGTTGGCATCATGGTGGACATCAGTGGCGCCTTTGACAACCTGTGGTGGCCCTCGCTCTTCTCCCACCTGCGTGAGAAGGAGTGCCCAGGGCCCCTCTACGGCTGTCTCAGGAGCTATTGCATGGACAGGGAGGTCTGGTTATCATCGCCTAGAGACAAAATAAGCAAGACCATTACGAAGGGGTGTCCCCAGGGCTCCGTACTGGGGCCACTCTTTTGGGACGTAAATGTAGAGCCATTGTTAGAAAACCTACAACTCTGCGAGGACGTGCTAGACGTGATAGCCTACGCGGACGACCTCCTCCTGTTGGTCGGCGGCCGTAGCCGAGAAGAACTTGAACCAAAAGTAGAAAGGGCAATCAACATACTTGCTGAATGGTGTCAACAAGCCAAAATGAAAGTTGCACCAAATAAGTCAACATACCTTCTAAGAGAAGGTATGTTAGCCTGGTTAGGAATCCCACAGTAAGAATTGATGGAATTCCAGTTCTTCGGCGTCGCGAAGCGCGATACCTTGGAGTAATAACTGATGAAAAATGGAACTACACATCTCATATCGAAACCATTACACTACGCGCAATAGAAACCTTAAACAACCTCATCAATATTGGTCATAAAAGATTCCACCTGCCACCTGCTCTCATCAAATTATATCATAACAGCATCCTTTTATCAATAGTAGGTTATGCGTGTGTGGTCTGGGCCCACAGGCTCACGAGGGTGATGCCGGCCATGGCCGTGAGAAGTGTGCAAAGAAACATGATAATGCGGTCTGTAGGTGCCTACAGAACGACACCTGGGGGGGGGGGGGGCCCTATTGGTGTTAATGGGATTATGCCCGTTAGACATAAAAATAAGGGAACAGGCCGCATGGTACTGGGTGACTAAGGGTAAAATAGATAAGACAAGGGACATATTAGGGGTTCAGGTAGGAAACAAACCTGCCATAAAAATAAGAGGGGAAGACTTATGGCAAATATCTTGGGAGAACGAAGAAGCTGGCAGGAGGGTCTTTCAGTTGCTGCCAAACATCAAGGAACGACTTGGGATGACCTACTTCGAGCCAAGCAGGGGACTATTGCACTTTCTCACAGGACATGGACCATATCCGACATACCTATGTCGGTTTGGAAAAAGAGCTACACCAGCGTGTGACTGTGGCGTACAAGATGGAACACCGGAACACATCATATATAACTGCCCGCTATATGATGATGTGGCGCATGACCTGCGATCGCAATTACCAGATCACGACACATATGCACTGATACGACGTGCCGATACCTTTAGTATCCTTAATAAATTGGCAAACGAGGTATCACATAAGGTTTTGCGAGAATTCCTAAGAAACCAAGAAAGATGATATCGACCCGGATTAGACTGAGATGTACTCGCCATACCGCCAGGTGCGGAGCAGGCCAGTCTCCCTTGACTGGAATCCGCCGCACTACTGGAGCAGGACAGCGAGTGCATCACCCACCAGGCTACGACAATTGCACTCAACTTAGACATAGAACCAATATCATTAGTAGTAGTAGTAAACTTAGAACACTAACAACACTAACAAATAGGGACTGCAGCGAATAAACAGACTTGGCCAGCCCAGTGCCAGGGGCACGCTCACATGGGTTTAGCTCAGTGAGCAGGCCTTACAATAGTAGGTTTGTAACACCAACTGGCACACCTGTAATCGCTGCAGAATATAACAGAATAGTAGGATAGTCCAACAGATTAACCTTGTCCATAAGTTAGCCAGTTAAAATACTAAAAAGTAGAACTTGCTGTATTAGAAGTAGTATAATACATAGACCCACTAATTATTAAGGTGGTGGGTTATCTTTTGTATTCTCATAGAGTTGTAATGTATCGTGTTAATAAAGTTTTTTAAAAAAAAAAAGTTCTAGGGGGCTAATGACCTCAGACGTTGAGTCCCATAGTGCCCAGAGCCATTTCAACCATTTTTTGTGCCCATGTGGTTGACACGTCTTACTTATGTCGATGAGGGTATCAGTTCCGGATGGAATGAATATTTAATCATGACGTTATGTTCAATACGTTTTTCACTTTATAGCCATGGACAATGAAATTAGAGATACCGGTACCTAACTTCCAAGGTGTAGCACCAATCTGCGTCCTGTAGACAGTGGCCACGCGTCGTGGCGTCGACATGAAACGCATCGGGCAGCTGTCCGCACCTATGTTCGCTTAAGTGCAACACACAACTCACGGAGACTTTTCGCAGTTGGATCCAACGCACTCCTTGAAAATGAAATGGCTCTGAGCACTATGGGACTTAACATCTGTGGTCATCAGTCCCCTAGAACATAGAACTACTTAAACCTAACTAACCTAAGGACAACACACACATCCATGCCCGAGGCAGGATTCGAACCTGCTACCGTAGCGGTCACGCGGTTCCAGACTGTAGCGCCTAGAACAGCACGGCCACACCGGCCGGCCAACGCTCTCCTATCCCCTCTCGATGGTGTCTTGGTTGTGGTTGGAAGGACTGAAGTGAGGCAAATTAAGTCGCCACACAGGCACATTTATGTCCGTGCAGTGCTCTTCAAACCATTCTGACACAATTAGGGCGCGATGTGGTGGTGCACTGTTTTACTGAATGTCGGATGTGGGGTGTTGTAAGCGAATAAACGGATGCCCACGATGGAACAGTGGATTCTCGTATTATTCGGTGAAAAGGAATGACGACAGACGTATGAGGGACATAATATTTCTTTACATATAAGAATGATCCACAAGAGAGTACCTGCACCATATGCCTGAAATTTGTTCTGTCAGCTAGCTTGATGCATAGACTCGGTGGTTTCCTACGTTGTTCGCCGTGCTAAAAAGATCCAATGCCTCGGTTGGCAAAGTACTATTGGTGGGGGATTCCTACAGCTCCATTCAGTATTACACTGTCGAAGAAAATCAGCATTAAGAAGAAGCTGTGCAACATAAATCAAGGTCGGTAGGCGTGTTTGTACTGCACATCTGAAAGATGATGTCTCTTCAGATTTCGCACCAGTCGCGCTAGTAGCGCCACTATGAGGATGAAAATTAGGTTTGCTTTAAATACACGCTGTATTGGTCGTGAGGTCAGTAAACTTTGAGATTGGACGTGGTGAAACGATGTTGTCCAGGAATGCCTTTAAGGCGACAAAGACCCCGTTATCAGCACCTCACTGAGTTTGAACGAGCACGTGTAATAGGCTAGGAGAAACTGAATGTTTAAGAATTTTTAACGTCGTGCAGCCCCGTCAGTAACTGTGATAATTAAACATATAACACGTCAGCCTCAGTTGCAAATAAGAAACCAATCTTTACCTAGGTTTCAGCCAAAATAATTTGGCCTTCTTCAGAAGCTATTGACACTAAACTATTGCATGCCAGAGTTTGGCCATGTCAAGTATAAATCCATAGCACCATAGTATCCAGTAATAAACCTACATTACTTAGCAGAAGAGAAAGAACAGGGCCCACTGCGCGGACGAGGTCGGTAGGCCGCGAGAGCTGCGCCGGAACTAATCGCAGCGAGCAGCTTTGTACTGAGCACCGCTGATGGTCATGCGCATGCGTGCGTGGAAATGGTTATATTAATCCAATTCCTAACGTAAAGGTAGCTGCTGTTGATGCATCTATATTTACACGCGCATGGGCATGACCATCAGCGGTGCTCACAAGGGAACCTCCCCATCGCACCTCTCTCAGATTTAGCTATAAGTTGGCACAGTGGATAGGCCTTGAAAAACTGAACACACATCAGTCGAGAAAACAGGAAGACGTTGTGTGGAACTATGAAAAAATAACCAAAATATACAAACTGAGAAGTCCATGCGCAACATACGCAACATCACAGCAAATTTTGAGCTCAGAAGCGCCCTGGTCACATGGATGCCGGCACGGTAGCTCAGCGAGTTCGGTCAGAGGGTAATGTGTCCTCTGTAATAAAAAAAAAACTGAGTTAACAGATCAACAACGAACTTAAATGGACGTCTTACGACGTCCGCCCCGAGCAGATGCAACGAAATAAAGCGAACAAAATGAAAAATTAAAAAAAAAAAAAAAAAAAAGAAATGGATAGCGTGAGCAACTGCGGTGCGAGAGGTCCTTGGTTTAAGTCTTCCCTCGAGGGAAAAATTTTTCTTTCTTTATTTTCGCAAAGTTATGATCTGTCCGTTCGTTCATTGACGTCTCTGTTCACTGTAGTAAGTTTAGTGTCTGTGTTTTGCGACCGCACCGCAAAACCGTGCGATTAGTAGACGAAAGGACGTGCCTCTCCAATGGGAACCGAAATCATTTGATCGCAAGGTCATAGGTCAACCGATTCCTACACGGGAAAACACGTCTGATATATTCTATACGACACTGGTGACGGCACGTGCGTCACATGGCAGGAATATGTTGTCGACCCACCTAACTTGTACACTTGGCGAATGGGTAAAAAGATTCTTCTACCTTGCCCGATTTAGGTTTTCTTTGGGATGTGATAATCACTCCCAAAAAAGTGATGAAAACATAAAAGTTTGTCACATAAACTGCAACAAATGAATGCAACAGTTTCACAGTCGTACAGTTTTCCCTGTGTTCTGTCAAAACATATGTTTTTAACGTTTTCAAATTTTTCCGTGTGTAGACCGTCAAATCCTGCATATGTTCAAGCAAATCTGAACATGTCCTGGAATTTTGGAGAGCGAAGTTGATTATGTGTAAGTGCCTGAACTTTGATAATTGTCTGAAAATAAAAAACTAAACTTTTCGCTCGAGGGAAGACTTGAACCAAGAACTTCTCGTACAGCAGTTGCTCACGCTAACCACGGGACCACGACGCTCCAGAGGTCACAATTCCCTGTTATGTTGCATATCTTGCCCATGGACTACTCAGTTTGTATATTTTGCTTATTTTTTTCATAGTTCCACACAACTTCTTCCTGTTTTCTCGATTGATGTGTGTTCAGTTTTTAAAGGTCTATCCACTGCTCCAACTTATAACTAAATCTGAGGAGCTGGCGATGGGGACGTTTCCTTGTCAGTACAAAGCTGCTCACCGAGCGAGGTGACGCAGTGGTTAGCACACTGGACTCGCATTCGGAAGGACGACGGTTCAATCCCGTCTCCAGCCATCCTGATTTAGGTTTTCCATGATTTCCCTAAATCGCTTCAGGCAAATGCCGGGATGGTTCCTTTGAAAGGGCACGGCCGATTTCCTTCCCAATCCTTCCCTAGCCCGAGCATGAGCTCCATCTCCAAAGACCTCGTTGTCGACGGGACGTTGAATACTAACCACCACCACCACAAAGCTGCTCGCTGCGATTAGTTCCGGCGCAGCTCTCGCGGCCTACCGACCTCGTCCGTGCAGTGGGGCCTGCTGTTTCTCTTCAGCTAAGTAATGTAGGTTTATGACTGGGTACTACGCTGCTACAGTTTTATGCTTGACATGGCCAAGCTTTGGCATGCAATAGTTTTCTGTCAATAGCTTCTGAAGAGGGCAAAGTTATTTTGGTTGAAACCTAGGTAAAGATTGGTTTCTAATTGCAACTGAGGCTGACGTGTTATACGTTTGAACTGAATGTTCCTTCTGCGATACTGCAGACTTGGCAGGAATGCAGCCACTGTACATGACTGTTTGCAACGGTATTCATGGGAATGTACGGTCGCAAGAAGACCGGGCTCCAGACGGCTACTTGGCACTAGCGAGAGGGAAGACCGTCGTGTTCGGCGTAGGCCTCTGGCACATTGTACTGCATCTGCAGCAGTAATCTGAGCAGCAGCTGGCACCACAGTGACAGGAAGAACTGCTACAAATGGATTACTTCAAGGTTAGCTCCGAGACAGACGCCCTGCAGCATGCATTCCTCTGTCCTCAAACCATCACCATTTGTAACTTCAGTGGCGTCAAGCGAGAGCTCATTGGAGGACAGGGTGGATGTCTGTTGTCTTTTATGATGAAAGATGCTTCTGCCTCAGACCAGTGATGGCCGTATTAGGTTAGGTGGAGACCAGTTGAGGACACGCAACCAATCTGTCTGGGTGGGTGGTCTAGCGGTTCTAGGCGCGCAGTCCGGAACCGCGCGACTGCTACGGTCGCAGGTTCGAATCCTGCCTCGGGCATGGATGTGTGTGATGGCCTTAGGTTAGTTAGGTTTAAGTAGTTCTAAGTTCTAGGGGACTGATGACCACAGTAGTTAAGTCCCATAGTACTCAGAGCCATTTGTCTGCGTGGTAGACGTGCTGGACCTACACGGTCTGGGGTGCACTCTCGTGGTTAATCCATGCAACCTGACTGCAACTTTGTATGTCATTCATCAACAGCATTCCAGGGGTGTTTTCAAACATTTTAACGCTCGCCCACATACCGCTGTTGTAATCCAACTTGCTTCACAAAGAGTCGACTTACTGCCTTGGCCTACTCGATCAACAGATCTGTTTCCAACCGAGCACATGTGAGATATCATTTGACGATATCTCCATCGTCTTCCACAACCAGCTTTAACCTTCCCTGTATTGATCATCACGTGCAACAAGCAAGGAACTCCATCTCACAAACTGACATCCGCCACCTGTACAATACAATGCATTTACTTTTCCAATCTCGCTTTCCACACACTGACAGTTAAATTGGTTATTAATGTAGCAGCATTTCACATTTGCAATGGCTTATCTTGCGTAATCTTGCAATGTTAATCAGTTAAATATGTCGCCTAGACAAATGTATTCCCGAAATTTCATTACACTACGTTTTAGGGTTGCAATTTTTTTCCATCTTAGCCACCGAGGGCACAGAGGGTAGGGCGACTGCAGTGATTTATTCCTTGCACGCTCCACGTGAGACCCACGTTCCCAACTTACTGTCCACACACTACATTCGTAGTGCCCCTGCCCATTACACTCATTACTCGCGGCAGACAATCTTACCGAGTCCAGTAAGAGTTCGGGCAATGGGTGTGCATCTAGCACAGAAGAAGAAGATCAGTGGCCCGTTAGCCTTAACTAAATGTCCGAAAGAACAGATACCATCTTCATATATCTTTTCACGTAGGTGCTCAAGATAGTGTCTCGGTTATTAATTTCATTAGCCAATGATCAACCAAAAGCCTCTTTACATAAGCGACTGTTCTGGTGATTAAACTGTAATGTACCCCAGCTACGTGTCAAAGTCTTCGAGGTTGACTCTCACACAGCACAGTTTTTTTCTTACACATTTCAAGTTGAAAAATACGGTAAGCAAATGATATATACGATTTAAATAATACAAAATACTTTGTACATCGTTTCTCTTTGGACTACTTCTCATTTCCGAAATTAATGACCTACATGTGTCTCCTACACAAAATTGTATCTTTTGTGTTCGGTATTTCTTTTACTTGCTGATGACATTGTAACTCTGCCAGAAAAGGAAAAGGACTTGGAAGAGCAGGTGAACGGAGTGCATGGTGTCTCGGAAAGAGGTTATCAGATCAGCATCAACAAAAGTAAAACAAGGGTAATGAAATGTAGTCGAATTAAATCAGGTGATGCTGAGGGAATTGATACGGAAATAAGAGGTTATTGGTAACACATGTGTTTTTCTGTACGGGGTGATTCTTATTGACGTTTAAAAAAACTCCAAAGCGACGTAGATGATGCTGAGACAAGTAATTTAACATAAGAAAGACGGGGCCGCAAATGTCTGGAAATCCCGATAGCTGGATGACAAATGCTGAACACGTGACGTCACCAGAGAAGTACCTCGCAGCATGTGCAGCGGTAGAGCCTATCCCTCTCTCGCACCTGATCATCCCACCCCAAGGCAAGCATTCACCTCGATGTGGTCTTGGCCCTCGTGCGCGACTTTAGCGCGTGGGGCTCAGGTTTGAGTCCTACGCCTGGTAGGTGGTATTCTTTTTGTGTTCCGTTAGACAGTTATATGTTTCCATTGAGTTAATATTCATTAGTTATTTACCGGTCACGCGGTCTTCGATGGTTAACTGTGAATTACAGTACTACAGAAACCTACTATATTGTGTAACAAGTAAATGACTATAAACTTCCCAATTGTACAGCGACCAGTAAATGTTCTACATGTTCTTTACTGAATAAAGTCTGTAAACAAAGAAATAAGGGACAAACGAAAGAAACACAAAATAAGAGCAGCGTTTGCTTGCTTACACCGAGAACGACTCGTTCACAACATATATTTACAAAAGATGTTCGGAAACTGAGTATCCTAGCGGAGCGATGTGTAGCACTGTCCTCTAACGGCGAGAGTAGGACCGACAATCCC
Organism: Schistocerca americana; assembly: GCF_021461395.2. NCBI lineage: Eukaryota > Metazoa > Arthropoda > Insecta > Orthoptera > Acrididae > Schistocerca > Schistocerca americana. The sequence goes on from NC_060130.1 coordinate 294,721,250, forward strand.
AACCGCTGTACGTGGGTCATCTGGTGACGTCACAAGTTCTACATTTGTCGTCCACTTTTGGGCTATTCCCTACATTAGGGTCCCATGTGTTATATATCAAATTACTCGTCTCGGCGTCATCTATGTCGCTTCGGGTGTTTTTAAAAGTTAATAAGAATCAGCAAAATAGGTAACAACGTCAGAAGCATAGATAACATAAAATGGAGACTGGCAATAGTACAAAAAGCATTTCGGAGAAAAGAGTAATTTATTAACATCTAATATAAATTTAAATGCCAGGAAGACTTTTCTAAAGGTATTTGGCTAGAGTGTAGCCTTGTACGGAAGTGAACAGTTTAGACAAGAAGGCAATAGAAGATTTTAATATATACAGCTATAGAAGAATTCTGACAGATGGGTAGACCGAGTAACTAAGTAGGATGTAGTGGACCAGATTGGGAAAAAAGAGAATTATGTCACAACGTGACTAAAATAAGGCATCGGCTGATAGGAAGCTCCCTGAGACATGATGGGATCGTCGATTTCGTATTGGAGAGAAGTGTGTGGGTTAACCACAGTGGAGGGACAGCAAGGCTCGAATACCGTGAGCAGATTCAAATGGATGTAGGTTACAGTAGTTACGCAAAAAATAATGAATATAGAGTAACGGAATTTAGGGAATACATTTGTCTAGGTAATATATTTAACTGATCATATGCAAGATCACAGATTAATGTAAGCGCGACATAAGCCATGGCAGATGTGAAATGCTGGTACATTAATAAACGATGTAGCCGCCAGAATCTTAAATCCAAGAATGCAAACGTGCATGCATTGTGTTGTACAGGTACCGGATGTTAGTTTGTGGGATGGAGTTCCATGCCTGTTGCACTTGGTCGGTCAACACAGGGACAGGCAATGCTGTTTGTGGATGACGCAGGAGTTGTCGTTCGATGATGTCCCATATGTGCTCGACTGGAGACAGATCTGGTGATCGAGCAGTCCAAGGCTACATGTGGGCACCCTCTAGAGCATGTTGGGTTACAACAACGGTGTGTGGGCGAGCGTTATCCTGTTGAAAAAAACCATCCGGAATGCTGTTCACGAGAGGCAGCACAACAGGTTGAATCACCAGAGAGACGTACAAATTTGGAGTCACGGTGTGTAGGATATTCACGAGAGTGCTACTGCTGTCATAAAAAATTGCACCCCAGACCATAGCCCAGGTGTAGGTTCAGTGTGTCTACCACGCAGACAGATTGGCTGCAGGCCCTCAATTCGTCTCCTGCCAACCAATTCACGGCCATCATTGGTACCGAAGCAAAACCAGTTTTCACTAGGAAACACAACAGACCTCCACGCCGCCCTCCAATGAGCTCTCGCTTGACACCACTGTAGTCGCAAATGGCAGTGGTTTGGGATCAGTGGAACGCACGCTACAGAGCGTCTGGCTCGGAGCTGTCCTTGAAGTAACGGATTTGTACCAGTTCGTCGTGTCAGTGTGGTCCCAACTGCTGCCTAAATTGTTGCTGCAGACGCAGTACGATGCACCAGAGCCATACGCCTAATGCGATGGTTTTCCTCGTGCTAGTGCCACGTGGCCATCCGGAGCCCGGTCTTCTTGCGACAGTACATTCCCGTGACCACCGCTGCCAGCAATCATGTACAGTGGTTACATTCTTACCTAGTCTTTCTGCAGTATCGCAGAGGGAACATCCAGCTTCTCGTAGCCCTATTACACGAACTCGTTCAAACTCGGTGAGGTGCTGATAATGGGGTCTTTGTCGCCTTAAAGGCATTCCTGAATAACATCATTTCAGCACGCCCAATCTCAAAGGTAACTGACGCTCACGACCGTTATAGCGTGTTCTAACAATACCACCGCTTGCAGAGAAGGTTAGAAATCAGATTAATAATGTTGCTCACGCAGCATATGTTCGCTTTATCGGGCAACAACAAAGTTATTGACTGTGGATGGTATCGTCAGAATGGAAACAATGAAGTCACTGTAAAAAATTCATTAATTTTGACACTTATTTTGAATGGATTCCCACGTAGATTTCGTCGAAGTTGTTATGGCTCATCTTGTTGATTTTAGGGTGATTCCACTTTGTCTGCTAGAAGGTCCAGACCTGTATTTTAGCAATATTTGAAGACCTAACAAATACGTTTTTCAGGAAATTCTTAATGACGAAACAATCCCAGATCAGAACAATGGTATGGTAGAAATAATTTTTGACTTGGTGATCACGATTCACATTTTATTAAACTTCTTGTAAATTCACATACACTTTTTCTTAATTTTCAAGTGTAACAAGGACTGCCCTGTGCGCATTCGCGCCAAAACGGTTACAAGTAAGTCAAAGATTATTACAGTCTCACAGATATGAATACACACAAGAACCATATCACTGTAATATATCAATACACCGGAGTACCTATACATTAATAAAACCAAATGTGAATATTGTGACATAAATATGTCTGTTACTTCGCAGAAAAGTAGTACGATATTACTGGTATCGAGAATTGGGGTTGGAGTGCCGTAATGGTCACGTAAATAAAGAAACATTACAGTGTATTTAAAGCAAACCTGATTTGCGTCTTCATAGTGACGTTTCTAAGGCCATTTTTAAGGGACTGGCACCAAGTCTGAATATATGTCTTCGTTCACATGTAGAAATACGTCTACCAACTTTCGTCTATGTGGCACCCCTTCTTCTTGGTGTTGCAATTTTGTTTTTCCGTCATTGTACGTAGGATCACAGGAGGCCTGATCGTAAACAGAATATTCCAGGCAGTGCCATTTCCTTGTGAATTTCATGGAAACGATCATCTGGGACAATAGTTAAATATATAGATTACAGTAACTGTTGTTCGCCCACTGTAAACAGGGATAGTCTCTGACTACATCATCAAAAAATTAAGTCGGATGTTACTTCGTGATTATTTTACGCGTTACTTACTTCTTTCTTTCACCACACCTTTTAATTTGTACACAATAAAACAAAACGAATGGTTGTTCTACCTGTGATGTGGTGGTGTAGCCCCTCCACTGAGGGATTTGTTACAATGTGGCCCGTCTATTAACTGGCTCTGAGAACTATAGGACTTAACATCTATGGTCATCAGTCCCCTAGAACTTAGAACTACTTAAACCTAACTAACATAAGGACATGACACAACACCCAACCATCACGAGACAGAGAAAGTCCCTGACCCCGCCGGGAATCAAACTCGGGAACCCGGGCGTGGGAAGCGAGAACGCTACCGCACGACCACGAGCTGCGGACGTCTATTAACTATCAACGAAGAGCCTTGTCATCAACACGTCGGTTTCCACGGCAGTTAACTTTGACAGCGACGTCTCTCCCGGAATGGAGGTACTCACGGTACATCCTTGACACAGCGACACATGAAAAGCGCAGTTCCTGTACGACGTCGGAAAATGACTATCTGGTGTGGTGTGTCGGGCAGCGTTCAGTCGCTCATCTTGCTCATCCACTGCTCCATTGTCACACTGATGGCCATTTGCAGCGCTGACGATATCTAAGTATCGCGATATGTCCAACTATTCCGGCTCCGTGGTGACACGAGCGCTTCTTCTCCAGCATAGCAGCTGTCAGCAACGGAATTACTCCTGAGTTTGCAGAGTTTACGGAGCCTTTCTCACGCTGATGTTTGTCGGGCGGCATAACATGCAGGCGTTATTAGCTCAGGGGCAACTGCGCGCAGTCGCTTTAAATGGCAGGTAGTCAACAACTACTTCATGTGGAGCAACTGCACTGATGCGATCTCATGAAGATCCTTACGAGAGCGTTTAGAAATAACTCATAACGATTACTGACATTCAAAATATAACATTCGCTTAAGATGTTATTTAACACATAGTAGATACTGATACGTGCTCATTCATTAATTCCTGAATCTGTTATGAGCACTGCATAGAAAGCGGGAAGATTATGTATAATGTTGTGATTCGAACGCTTAACTAGGTGGACAAGTGGTAAGTGGGATGATTTGTTGACGCACAGTTCGCATAGCTATATGTAATATGAACATACGAAATGGCAAAATCTGCACAAAATTTACATGCCTACCTATAGAGGTGACTTACGATACTATGAACGGAAGTAATGGAAAGACATGCAACTCATCGTAACGCTAATAGAAAGGTTCGTTGACTGTGGCCATCTCACTTTACCAGTTAGCAGTAGTAAAACTATATTCGTTTCTATTACACTGTACAGCTTAAAAAATTTTTCGCTTTCATTTGCGTAATATACAAATAGTTGTAATGAAATCGAAGCCATTACATACGGTAAATTTTATACTTGAAACTTCTTGAGAGATTAAAACTGTGTGCTCGACCGAGATTCGAACTCGGGACCTTTGCCTTTCGAGGGCAAGTGGTCTACCAACTTTTCTTTTGATTTTTTTTGTTTTCTTTTTTTTTCTTTTTTCCCTTTTCTTTTTGAGGCAGCAACTCTAGCCACTTTTTTTTTTAATTACTAAGAGTGTTCAGTTATGAGTAGGTGGAGACAAGGCGGGCAGGGGTCGGAACCCGAGGCCTGGCCGCGGTGTCTCCCCCCTCCCGTCCCTGAATCACTCCCTCAAAGTAGTTTTTATATTTATTTTTATTTTTTTATCATGTTTTTTTTTACCAGGAACAGGGAAATTAACAAAAGATCTTTATTGGTACAAACTGAAATACAACAGAAATGTCATCCTTCCGGCGAAAATAACACAAGACATTATACTCGTACGAGGCGAGCAATTTTTGTTTTGTTTTTATGAACAAGGTGTAGGAAAAAAAAGAATAGTAATACTGATGTAAGCTAAGAGGTGTGAAGCAATATACAGTGGAGTGAGGGAAAAACCAGTGTGTTCTGGTATATTGCATAAAAGAAAGGAGGCGCGTGTCCATGCGCCTACTCCACTGTGGGTTACATTGTAGAAAGTAGCGCGGGGAGTCTCAGATGTCAGCAGGGGGGGGGGGGGGGGGGGAGTGCTGTCGGCGTGTGGCACCATCCAACTGAGCGGGGGTGACGTAAAGATCGCATGTAGGTAATTGGCGAAGAAGGCGCGGTAGCGCGGTCGGTGTTCGACTTCACTGTGGGCGGTTTGTAAGTACTGCCAGAAATCAAGGCGTGATTTGTCGCCATCGGTATACATGTAGGTGATCGTCCATCCCTTGACCCATACAATCGCATGATTTTTGGCGGCGGGGAAATAAGTATTCTCAGGATGGATAAAAGTCCATGGGTCAATCGAGTCCGGCGGAACGCGGAGGTAACAGGCAACGAACTGTCGGGCCAGTTTCCAGACGTCACTGGTGGCAGCACAAGTCAGTTGATGGACATCGTCATCCACGAGGTGGCAAAGGGAACAAAGTGGTGAGGCCATTAGTCCTATGGCGTGAAGGCGATGATTTGTGGCGAATTTTTCATTTGCGACTTGGTACTATGTTGCCCGGACGTTGGAGGGAAGAAAATGCTGGTGGATATGACGCCAAACCGTGGGCCACCGCTTGGACGGATGTCTGAGTTCGATATTGTTGCTGGATATGGAACGAAGGAGTGGGGTGTAAAAATCTTTAGGTCGAGGAGAACGCGTGGTCGGTAAGTGTGTGTGAGCATAACTGAAGTCGACTATGAAATCAGAAATGTGCGTCAGATGGTGCTTGATGTGTCCGACTGGTACTGGTGGTGTTATGGTCGCGGGCACAAGAATTTCCAGCAAGCTGCGCATAAGAGAGGTGCCCCCGTGCCACTGCTTGTGCATGGTGGACATGTACAAGGACGCCGCTCGGAGTCGCACATTGACAAGGCCGAGGCCTCCCGCTCGCATGGGAAGGGTGAGCGCGTCGTAGCGGACCTTAAAGAGCATACCGGCCGTATGGAAGTATCCGAAGGCAGCCTGGAGGCTGCGTCCAATTGTTGATGGCAGCGGGAGGACCTGTGCGATGTGGACCATTCTGGACGCCACATGTTGATTGAGGTATTGGACACGTTGTAAAGAATCGAGTCGTCGGAGAAGATTTTGTCGCACAGTCGTGCGTATAGTTTGGAGTGTACGCCGAAAATTGATGGCAGCGGAGCGGCGCACGGTGGAGGTGAAAATGATACCAAGGTATCGTATTTGTTATACACACGGGAGAGGTGCTAAGTCTTCGTGTGAGAGGCCGCGTCCAATGGGCATCGCCGCGGATTTAGCCACATTCATGTTACTGCCCGCTGCAGTGCCGTACGTTGATATCAAATCAAGTACCGTGTGTGTTTCACTCCGTGAGCGGATCAAGAGGAGGAGGTCGTCCGCATACGCACGACATCGAAAACTGTGCCGCCGCAAAGTGAGACCAGAAAGGTGGCTCGTCAGACTCCCGATGAGTGGCTCCAGGCTTATGGCATGGAGTAGGGTCGAAAGTGGGCAGCCTTGCCGTACGGAACGCCGGATCGCAACTGGTCCCGCCACACGGCCATTAACCTGAATCAGCGATTCGGCGGTGCTGTACAGACGCCGGATAACGTCGATAAAGGCTGGTGGAAAACCCATGCGGTTCACCACTGAGAACAGAAAAGGATGCCGCACTTTGTCGAATGCGCTGCCAAAATCAATGGCAACCACTGCGGCGCGGAGTCTGCACGCCGCTGCCAGTGCAATTAAATCGCGACATTCTCCTGTGGCCGTTTGTATATTAACTGAGCCGCCCGGAGTTGCCTGTTCCGGGGATAGAATGCTAGGCAGGACCTTGCGGCATCGCGTTGCCAGTAGGCGTGTAAAAATTTTATAGTCTGCGTTAAGCAGAGTCAGGGGACGGTAATGTGCTGTCGTCACACCTGGTGTCGGTTTGTGGATGGGTATAATAATTCCCGCGACGAAGGACGGCGGTACGGCGTTCCCCATCGTCAGCAGTTCATGAAACACCGTTCTCCACCGTGACGCCATTAGTGTGAGGAAAGCGCGATAAAATTCTATCGGCAATCCGTCGACACCAGGTGACTTATTCAGAGCGCCTTTTTTGATTCCATCATGGACTTAGTCACGCGTAATTGGCTCCATCATCTCGTCCGATTCGTCGTTGGTGAGGGTGCGAGATACGTGTGGTAACACAGACTTCTCAGCGTGGTTGTCGGTAGCCTCCTCCTGGTACATTGTGCGGTAGTGGTCGACAAAGTCACTGACGATTTCAGCTTGGCAAGTGACGTGCTGGCCGTGACAGGTGTTGATCTCGGTGACGAGTTGTTGTCGTCGATGTTTCCTATCGGAGGCGATATGATGCATGGTGGGATGTTCTTGGTCCGCCGAATCTTGACATCGGGTTCGCACTATAGCCCCCTGCAGTCTACGGCGTGTCAACGTTATAATTTGCGCCTTAATCCTGCTGCGTTCCCTCTGGGTGTCGGGGGTGGGCGGTTGGGCGTCCAGGTCGCGGAGAACGGCGTACAAGTAGTCGGTAGTGTGCTGGCGCCACGCAGCTACTTCCTTTCCATACTGAATCGTCGAATGGCAGGTTTGGCACATTCCAGCCACCAGGTCAAGGTCGTGCAGTATGTAGGTAAGCGACGTTCACAGGTGGCCCATGTCTCGGTAACACGTTGAAGACATTCGGGATCATGAAGGTGGGAGGTGTTTAGCTTCCACGGTGCACGACTACGCCAGACCACTTGCTTGGGGAAGAGAATGTTGCAGATGTAGGCACAGTGGTCCGAAAAGGCCAGGGGCCAAAGTTCTGCACCTTGGACTGCAGGTGTGAGTTCCCGAGAGACGTAAATCCTATCAAGGCGGCTCGCGGAGTGACTCGTCTGGCAAGCATATCCAGGCGCGTCGCCGTCCCGAACTTCCCAAGTGTCGCGGAGCAACGGATCGCGGACGACAAGACGCAGTTCTTGACAGGTGTTGAAGTGGGGCACTAGATCTTTGGGGTGCAAGACACAATTAAAATCAGCCCCAAGCAAGTAATGGTCGCAGCGTCCAAGGAACAAAGCGATTTCTTCTGAATAGAAGAGTGCCCTGTCGCGTCTGCGGGTGGAGCCTGACGGAGCGTAAATGTTGACGATACGCGTCCCCATGACGGTGACGGCCATGCCTCTGGCAGATGGAAGGTATGTGATATCGGTCACTGGAATGCCTTCTCTGGCGTAGATGGCTACGCCGCGTCCCAAGTGGTCACCAGGAGAAGGATAAGTGTTATATCCCGCGACGTCTGGAAGTGTGGCCAAGTGTACTTCCTGTAGTAGTGCGATATCGACGTCCGACGCCCATATCATCTCTCGCAGCAGTTGAGGTTTCACTGGTGAGCTAATGGTGTTAGTGTTGATCGTCGCTATTCGGTAGGTTTGGAGCCGTACCCCGCCGTGGAGGGGAACTCCACCGGCGGAGGATGAAGAGGGGCGAGGCAACGGCGAGTCGTGCCGTACGCCACCTGATGGCGTTACCAGCGGCGTAACGATGCTTCCGTCTGGGGTAACTCTGTCCCCAGCGTGTGATCCGGGTCCTCATCGACGTCCTCACTCCACACCATTGAAGGCACTGTCGTTGTGATGGTCGTACGTTCCACGTCGGTCGTAGGGGCGGAGGACGTCTCGGCGGCAGTCGCAGCGGTGGAGTCAAAAATGGTTCAAATGGCTCTGAGCACTATGGGACTTAACATCTATGGTCATCAGTCCCCTAGAACTTAGAACTACTTATACCTAACTAACCTAAGGACATCACACAACTCCCAGCCATCACGAGGCAGAGAAAATCCCTGACCCCGCCGGGAATCGAACCCGGGAACCCGGGCGTGGGAAGCGAGAACGCTACCGCACGACCACGAGATGCGGGCGGTGGAATCCATTGGTTCAGGAGCACCTGGGCGAGCCAGTAGAGTAGGCATCGACACAGCCACAGTCGGCGTCATGTTGTCGTCATTCGTATCGTCGTGTAGGTTCTCCGAGGCCTCGTCGGGTCGGACGGCCTCTGGAGCATCGGGGGGTGGTGATCCGTCTCGTTCCGAGACCGTACGGCGCCTCCTCTTGCGCCTCTTAGGTGAACGTTGTTTGCGGGTTCGTCCCTCCGTGTCGGAAGACGGAAGGGAGTCGCGTCGCTCTGAGAGGAAGGCCGTCGCGGGAACGTCAAATGAAGGGGCGTCCATATGGTCGGGCGGGTGGGGGTCGGATGTCGTAGCTGTTGGTAGTGGCGCCGGAGTATCGCCAGGCTTTGAGCGCGACGTGTCGGCCCCGGCGGTATCCGTAGCAGCTGGAAGAGTCACCGGTACATGGTCCGACAGGCGGTGGCCGGTGGGAGGAGAAGAGAGCGCCGATGCGTAGGTGATCGGTAAAACCGTCGTCGGAGCCGGAGGTGCCACGGTAGCGACTGGCAATTGGGTGATTCGTCGCTGAAGACACTCAGATCTGAGGTGGCCTTCTTTGCCGCACCCGGAACAGGTCTTGGGTTGGCCGTCGTATATGACAACCGCGCGGCACCCGCTAATTTGCAGGTAAGATGGCACGTGGCGATGGAGATCGATGGTGATCTGCTGTACACCGTTAAGAACGGGGTACGTTTGGAATTGCGCCCAGCGTTCGGCAGTGTGGCCATGTACAGTGCCATATGGGCGGAAAGCCGCGATAAAGTCTTCCGCCGGGAGCTCGAACGGGAGTTCGAAAACTCGTATGGTGCGCATTCCTAAGCCGGCGTGGTCGACAGTGACCGCTCCGACATTGCCGTCGGCGTGGCAAAAGCGTAATCCATGGTTGGTGTCACGAAGTATTCTTTCACATACCCCGTCACTGACGACTTGGACGTACACCGTACTGCTTTAATATGGACAAATGGATGCCCAAGATGTCGGAAGCTGGGATCTTAGCAACGCCGCGTAGGAAGCGTTCCACTTCCAAGGGCTTTGGTCGTGCGTAGTCGTTGCAGAAAGTGAATCGTAATGTTGATTTTCTAAAACGGTTGGCCATGGTTCTAATGCACGTAAGCGACATGTAAGTGACGGCCGCTGAAATGTAAACAACAGCGAGCGCGCGCGCCCTGCAGGCGGAAACAACAACACGTCCGCACTCCACGGCGGCGAAAGCCGGACTGTGACCAACTGGGCTACCCAAGCACGACTGAGGAGCCGTCCTCACAGCCAGGTGACTCTGAGGACGGGTCGTGAGTCGTGCTTGGGTAGCTCAGTTGGTAGAGCACTTGTCCGCGAAAGGCAAAGACCCGAGTTAGAGTTTCGGTAGGGTACACAGTTTTAATCTGCCAGGAAGTTTCATATCAGCGCACACTCCGCAGCAGAGTGAAAATTTAATTCTGAAATTTTATAGTTGTTTGCAAAGCAATTCCACTTGAACTATAAAAGGAATGAGAGTGCACAGAATATGTTTTTGTATCGTCCTAGATGTGAGGCTGTCACTAAAGTACCAAACAACATATTGACTACCAGTATTTTGAAGAAGTTCATTTGTAAGAGAGGAACAAAATCTTCCGAGAGAGATAGTGGCATTCAGCTAGAAAAATAATCATAAAAAGCCGAAAGAAGAGCGTCTTTTCGGAATATTAATTTTGAAATAGGCGCAGCTCGAGCATGAGCACGGATCTTAATAGCTCCTAACGATAGAGCGAATTTCTGAGATTGTTTACTCTTCATTCAAAATGGTTCAAATGGCTCTGAGCACTATGGGACTTAACATCTGTGGTCATCAGTCCCCTAGAACTTAGAACTACTTAAACCTAACTAACCTAAGGACATCACACACATCCATGCCCGAGGCAGGATTCGAACCTGCGACCGCAGTAGTTACTCTTCATTATTAACGGAAATGTGGTGGTCCTAAAACGTGTTACAACAGTGAATAACAAAACCTGCATTGGATTTGAATTTTTTTTGTAAGATACTTATGATTTTTGCTTGTATACTTGTGTGCACTGAAATGACTTGAGATTTTATTCTCATGTCTTGGATCGCTATCAGATATTTGGCATTACAGATACATATTCGTTTTACACGTATGATTATGGAAAGAACAGAAATATAATTTATTAACATCGTAAAACTTTCAATTTGGCAGAGGTCATGCTATAATTTAGTATTGTGTCAAATACTAGCGAGACATGAGGTTACTTCTAGTTTTAACGTGCTGTCAGTACTGTTCGTTTTCGTTTATTTAACAATTTAACTGCTGGCTGACCGTGTTTCGTATCCCACATAAATATCATCCCTGTCTATCAAGGAATGCCAATACTTTTAATTATATATACTCTCCCTGCTTTTAACCAAACTCGCTTCTCAATTAATTAAAAAGTGTCGTTGCAGGTTATTCTGTCAACACGAGAGAGAAGAGCTGGTACGGGAAAACCAGGATTGACGACAGTTATTAAACTCTTCAACTTGCTCTGCCGTCAATTAAATCAAATATCTGCCTCTGATCGTCACTGACTGTATATATGTATGAAAGCACAGTATATAAATTGTTGCGTCTCGTGCAGTATATTCACTCTCTTCGAAAAAACCATTCATTATGTTCTACTGAAAATATTCTGTGCAGACTTTCTCTTCGCAGCTTGTACAAATAAAATAAATCAGTCGTTGAAATTGTTCTCCGAAATATTAATAAGTCTGAAATATTTTGCTGAGTTATCCTCTATCTTCACAGAAATAAGAATCGCCAATTTGCGATCGACATAGTTGACCATAATCCAGCATGGTGACAGTTATCACTTACAATACATCAGAAAACAATAAAATATATAACTTGTTGGTGAGCCGGCCCCTGTGACCGAGCGTTTCTAGGAGCTTCAGTCTGGAACCGCGCGACCGCTACGGTAGCGGGTTCGAATCCTGCCTCGGGCATGGATATGTGTGATGTCCTTAGGTTAGTTAGGTTTAAGTAGTTCTAAGTTTTAGGGGACTGATGACCTCAGAAGTTAAGTCCCATAGTGCTCAGAGCCATTTCAACCATTTGAACTTGTTCGTAAATAGAAATAACAGATCTCCAGGCTTTTACAATGAGGAAAATACACGAGCGCTTCTCAGAGCAGCGATGGCCTTCAACGCATTTGCCACTGGTGACCAGCAACTATGCACAGCTTCGTCTTCGGAAGAGTCATGTATTCTTCCAGAGATCACCAGTTGCATGAAAAAAGCAAAAAAGGAACAGAACACATACTTTATAGTTACAAAGGAACGTACGTCTACTTTAAGACTTAGTAAATCTTGTTAAACGCGTACCACATACACCGAAGGAAAAAAAATCACAACACCAAGAAGGAGTTGTGCGACATAAACGAAAGTCGGTAGGCGTATTTCTACATCTGAAAGATGACGTATATTCAGATTTCGTGCCAGTCGCATAAGAGTTGCGCTAGTAGCGCCACTATGAAGATGCAAATCAGGTTACCTTTGAGATTGGACATAGTGAAGTGATGTTATACAGAAATGCCTTTAAGGCGACTAAAATGCCATTATGAGCACCTCACTGAGTCGTGTAATAGGGCTATGAGAAGCTGGATGTTCCTTCTGCGCTACTGCAGAAAGACTCTGCAGGAATGTAGCCACTGTACGAGTACATGACTGCTGGCAGCGGTGGTTACGGGAATGTATGGTCGCAAGAAGACAGGGCTTCGGACGGGCATGTGGCACTACCGCGAGGAAAGCCATCGAAATGGTTCAAATGGCTCTGAGCAGTATGGGACTTAACATCTGAGGTCATCAGTCCCCTAGAACGTAGAACTACTTAAACCTAACTAACCTAAGGACATCACAAACATCCATGCCCGAGGCAGGATTCGAACCTGCGACCGTAGCGGTCGCGCGGTTCCAGACTGAAGCGCTTAGAACCGCTCGGCCACACCGGACGGCTAAAAGCCATCGTGTTCGGCGTATGGCTCTGGCGAATCGCACTGCGTCTGCAGCAACAGTTTAAGCAACAGTTGGCTCCGCAGTGGCACAACGAACTGGTACAAATCGGTTACTTCAAGGACAGCTCTGAACCAGACGCTTTTTAGCGTGCGTTGCACTGACCCCAAACCACCACCATTTGCAACTACAGTGGTGTCAATCGAGAGCTCATCGCATGGCAGGGTGGAGGTTTGTTGAGTTTTCTGATGAAAGCTGGTTTTCCCTCGGTGCCAGTGATGGTCGTGTATGGGTTAGTAGGAGACCAGTCGAGGGCTGCAGCCAACCTGTCTGCTTGCTAGATACACCCCAAGCCGGCCGGTGTGGCCGAGCGGTTCTACGCGCTTCAGTCTGGAACCGCGCTGCTTCTACGGTCGCATGTTCAAATCCTGCCTCGGGGATGGATGTGTGTGGTGTCCTTAGGTTAGTTAGGTTTCAGTAGTTCTGAGTCTAGGGGACTGATGATCTCAGATGTTAAGTTCCATAGTGCTTAGAGCCATTTGAACCATTGACACACTCGACCAACACCTGTAATCATGGTCTGGCGTGCGATTTCGTATGACAGCAGTAACAATGTAGTGGCTGTCCCCCGTACCCTCACTGGAGATTTGTACGTCAAGCTGGCGATTCGACCTGTTATATTGCCATTCATGAACAGCATCCCAGGGGAGTGTTTTCCAACGGGATTACGCCCTCCCACATACCGCTGTTGTAACCCAACTTGCTCTACAGAGTGTCGACATGTTGCCGTGGTCTGCTCGATCACCAGATCTGTCTCCAGTTGAACACATATGGGACATCATTGGACGACAATTCGAGCGTCATCCATAAAGAGCTTTAACCACCCTGTACTCACCGACCAAGTGCAACATGCATGGAAATCCATCTCAGAAACTGACGTCCAACACCTGTATAACACAATGCATGCACATTTGCATGCCTGTATTAAACATTCTGGCGGTTACACGGGTATTAATGTACCAGAATTTCACGTATGTGATGGCTTATCTCGCACTTTCATTTACCTGTGATCTTGCAATGTTAATCACTTAAATACGCTACCTGGACCAATGTATTCCCGTAATTTCATTACATCAATTATTTCTTGGTGTTGCGATTTTTTCTATCAGTGTACATTTGGTCAGCTGCTGCGGAAAATTCTTATATTCAGAATGTAGATGGCCTTACTGCCATCTGCTTTGCGTAGCTGCGCTGAAACGCTAATCATTTCAGTTATCCATCCATGCAGTACGCTTCAAGCCAGTTTGACATTTGTTCAAAAAATGGTTCAAATGGCTCTGAGCACTATGGGACTCAACTGCTGTGGTCATAAGTCCCCTAGAACTTAGAACTACTTAAACCTAACTAACCTAAGGACATCACACACATCCATGCCCGAGGCAGGATTCGAACCTGCGACCGTAGCGGTCGTGCGGTTCCAGACTGTAGCGCCTTTAACCGCTCGGCCACTCCGGCCGGCTGACATTTGTTGCATGCACTATTTATAGTATTGCAATTTTATTGGCCACCAGTACACATAGCAACTAGTGTATTCCTCCCTATAATGACGACCATTCGATTTTGTGACATTCCTTGTCACGTAGATGCTGTCTCATCTCACGGTACTGTGTTACCTTGCTTTACTGTTTTTTCGCGGCGCTAAGAGATAGTCAGCATTGCGGCGCTCTTTACGTCAGCACTTCACTGCCGTTTTGTGGAAGATGACTCTTGAAAACTCTAATTCATATTGTCTCAGACGTCTCAGCGGTTTCGGTACAACGTACTAGAAAAGAAGGGGCTTAGACCTGTCGATAAATCTACGTTCCTCTTAGTTTGTTTCATACAAGAATATTCGATACCTCGAGGCGTGGGAGACTTTGTTTTGGACATTTGTGGCAAGATGGGATAGAAAAGTTATCAAGTGTACAGTGGTGACTGGAAGCTGCCTTCACCGATCCTTTTACTAAAGCACTAAAGCAACTATAGCACTATTCCAACTTCAACTATAGACATTCCAAACAACTTGAGACCTTGACTTGTACTTTTCAAACCAGCAGACGGTATTGAGCGGAGCTGACACGGGTAAAATATCGTTGTAGTGCCTCTTGTTACAGCCACAGGCAGAGACTCCGAAAAGTTAGTTTCTCTATCTCAAAGTAAGTGTACTTGTCTCTCTAGTTTATAACTGTAAGGTCTGCTGTAATCATTGTATGATATCTCACAGGGGGAAACCACGACGTTGGGAACACAGATTTACTTCAAACTTTGCACATCTTCAGTAAGCCATTAAAACAACATAATGTGCAAGTAGTAAGGTGCAATACTCTGGAAATTTCGAGAAAATCCCTAGAGAAGGCTTATGCGTCTATTATGTGACTTATGTATCTGTTCGTAACACCATACGTTTGAGTTCATGGTGATTAAGTAATTAACGTTTGAGCTTCGTCAGACGAACGTGTCTGAGGCGACAGTCCGACTCCCCATCAAAATTAACGTTCGTCTATATGTTTTTCATCACTGGTCATATAAGAGTAACACCTCGCCACCCCTACGAGACACAAGCACATGCATACACATATACACGTAAAAAAACGCTGGAAAAACATACGCAAAGATAGTTGTAGGCAAATGTCTCATAAGACTTGAGAAATCAACAAAAAGATTTTTATGCATAAAAGCACAACATTATATGTAGATATTAATAAAAACTTACCATTTACGCGTTACAAGTCAATCAATTTGATAATAACTAGTTCTTAATATGTAGAATTAAGTGACACGAGAAAGTGGTGGCAGTCATGACGACACAGACACTAACATTCAGTTGCCATGAAATAGAGTGAATAGAAACAATGAGGTCAATAGAAACAAACTTCCATAAATTTCTATACTATCGTGTCAGAAGATAAACTGTAATATCACACAAAGATTTGTTTGTCTTGTTTCGTAGTGAACCAATCTAACAGGGAAATTATGATCTTCAAAGTTGGCGACACTGCTGTTTTGTTCACTCTATGACAACCACAGATGTGGTGCTGAACCTTTTTATCTTTATTTGTAAGTACCAACCTAAATCGTGTTGTTTTAATTTACGTACCTGGTAAACACGTTTGTATTTTCATTTATTTAACGACAAGTTCAGTTTCAGAGTACATTTTAATCAGACTTGTGTTCCGACTAATTGTAAATGTAGGGTTGTGTTTTCCCAATTTGTAGAATGAATAGAAACAGTAATCGTCAATGTTTCTTCAGAAGAAAAGCAGGCATTTGAAGGAAATGAAGAACCACCTGAAGCTGTTCTCAACCAAGGAAATCATGCTGTGATTAAATGTATCGAAGAAGTAAGCAGTAATTTAGGGCCGGCCGCGATGGTCTAGCGGTTCAGGCGCTCAGTCCGGAACCGCGGGACCGCTACGGTCGCAGGTTCGAATCCTGCCTCGGGCATGGATGTGTATGTTGTCCTTAGGTTAGTTAGGTTTAAGTAGTTCTAAGTTCTAGGGGACTGATGACCACAGATGTTAAGTCCCATAGTGCTCAGAGCCATTTGAACCATTTTTAGTAATTTAGGTTGTGTGCTTGTTATTAAGAAGGCAAAAATAATGTTTTTGTAACATAAGGCCGATTAAACACGTTGTTTTCAATGATGAGTAGTCAGTTTTAGTCACGGAGATTTTGTTCGGAAAATCTTCACTTCTGGGGTTACGACTTGTAGATTCGAAAACATCATGATGTTAGTGACTTAATTTATTAACAGACACAAATTTCATAAATTTAATGTTAAAAAGTAATTAAAAATCAAACAATTTTCATTTCGAAAACAGAGTAAAAGACTACAATTCATCCAATATTTTCTGTTGAACTGAATAAAACTTTTTTGCACCAGATAAATTTTGTTTGTTACTCTCTTGGATCCGGATCAGATTGAAATATCCCTACTCACCCAGTAACCAATAAGACACCGCTGTTTCTATCCACGCCTCTATGTGAGGTGAGTAGAAACATTAAATTACTATTTTTTCTACAAAAGCATGAGTTACGTCTAAAATTTTACTTTTCATATTTCTTTTTAAAAATAAAAATCAATTTTCCTTTTAAAGCTCAAACTGTTTCTATTCACCTCATTTTGCATTACTGGAAATGAACATTTATTAAGGGAACTGTTTGAGAGTAAATTACTAAGGAAGGTTTCATAACCATCTAAATTAGGGATGTAGAGACTTGCTAGTACTATGCAGAAAAAAACAAAAGAAAAACACTGTGTGGTGAAAAGTAATGCCTCCAAATGTTTTATTCTGTTCTCAAAATCAGTTGAGGTATTACATGTCATGCATAATATTTGGGCGACTTTCCCCGTCCGTTGACGCAAGTTGCAACCCGCAAGAGGGCTCCAACTTGTAGCGTGTTAAATGTCGGTACCTGAAAACAGCGTGCTGTAATCGAGCTTCTAACCGCAGGAAACGTGCTTCCGATTTAAATCCATAGAAGAAAGAAGCTCTGTATGGTGATAATTGTATCGACATCAGTAATGTGTGACGTTCGGTTTTTCGTGCTCTTAATAAAGGAAACGGTGGTGCTAACCTCAAAGTATGTGACAGCCCTGGGAGTGGACTACGGCATACAGCAACCAACGAGACTCAAGAGAATCACGTTGATGAATTCATCAGAGAAAATCGTCGGATAACACAGACACAGCTCGCAGGTAAGAGTGGCATGTCACGAGAGCGTCTACAGGCATTATTGCAGAACTGCGATACAGAAAACTTTGTGCACGGTAGGTGCCTCGAATTCTCACTCCTGCGTAGGTGACTGGACATGTCAACCATTTCTTTTGCGTATTGAGCATGAGGGCCATGAGCTCCTTAACAACGTTGCGATAGGCAGTGAAAACTGGATTGACTATTTTGATACCGAATACAAGAGATCATCAAAGGAGTTGCGCCACAAAGAATAACCGACGACAAAAAAGTTGAAGACAATGCCATCGGCATGCAGCTTCATGCTCCTAGTGTTTTAGGATGTTCCGGGTGTGCTACATTTGGAATTCATCCCTAAGGGCAACATCACAAATTATGTAACGTACTGCGAGACCCTCAGAAACTGAAAGCACGAATTCTAAGAGTTACTCCACACATGGAGCACCTTTCCCTTCAGCAGAACATTGGCAGGCCACATACAAGGGCTGCGACATCTGCAACAGTATGACGCCTTGCATCACTGTCATCGATCATCCTCCATACAGTCCCGACTTGGCCCATCCGATTTTCATCTGTTTCGTAAACTTAAAGAACACCTTCGAGGGCTTCATTTTGATAATGATGAAGAGGGGCAAGCAGATGTGAGGTTGTGGTTCCATCAACAAAGTCAAACATTCTACAGCGACGGTATCAACAAATTGGTCTCTCGTTGGGTTTGTTCGTCATCAAGATGACTATGTTGAGAAATAAATATGTCGAGATGAGAAATGAAGTTCTAGAATGTTAATAACGTTTGTTTTATTTAAAAAGCTTTAAAACCCGTCACGTGAAAAATTCGGAGACAGTACTTTTCAGCACGCCTTCATATACAACAGAGATCAACATAAACATCATTTCGCCCTTTTTATTGCTCATGAAAACCATACATTGCATGTTGTACCACCATACAGCGCGACCTTCAGAGGTGGTGGTCCAGATTGCTGTACACATAGGTACCTCTAATACCCAGTAGCACGTCCTCTTGCGTTGATGCATGCTTGCATTTGACGTCACATACTATCCACAAGTTCATAAAGGCACTGTTGGTCCAGATTGTCAAACTATTAAACGGCGATTCGTCGTAGATCCATCAGAGTGGTTGGTCGGTCACGTCGTCCATAAACAGCCCTTTTCAATATATCATAGGCATGTTCGATAGGGTTCATGTCTGGAGTACACGCTGGCCACTCTAGTCGAGCGATGTCGTTATCTTGAAGGAAGTCATTCACAAGATGTGCACGATGGGGGCGCAAATTGTCGTCCATGAAGACGAATGCCTCGCCAATATGCTGCCAATATGGTTGCACCATCGGTCGTAGGATGGCATTCACGTATCGTACAACCGGTACGGCGCCTTCCATGACCACCAACGGCGTACGTCGATCCCACATAATGCCACCCAAAAACAGCAGTAAACCTCCACCTCGCTGGACAGTGTTCTAAGGCGTTCAGCCTGACCGGGTTGACTAGTTGTCTTTTTGAAGGCATCTGCGACACTCATCGGTGAAGAGAACGCGATGCCAATCCTAAGCGGTCCATTCGGCATGTTGTTGGGCACATTTGTAGCGCCCTGCGTGGTATCGAGGTTGCAAAGATGGACCTCGTCATGGACGTCGGGAGTGAAGTTGCGAATCATGCAGCCTATTGCGCACAGTTTGAGTCGCAACACGACGTCCTGTGGCTGCACGAAAAGCTTTATTTAAAATGGTGGCATTGCTGTCAGGGTTCCTCTGGGCCATAATCCGTGGGTAACGGAGGACGGCCTGAGCGAGGCATGTCATCGACTGTTCCTGTCTCTCTGTATCTCTTCCATGTCCGAACAACATCGCTTTGGTTCACTCCGAGACGCCTGGACACTTCCCTTATTGAAAGCCCTTCCTGGCACAAAGTAACAATGCGGACGCGATCGAACCGCGGTATTGGCCGTCTAGGCACGGTTGAACTACAGACAACACGAGCCGTTACCTCCTTCCTGGTGGAATGACTGGAAATGATCAGCTGTCGGAACCACTCCGCCTAACAGGCGCTGTTCATGCATGGTTTTTTTACATGTTTGGGCGTGTTTAGTGACATCTCCGAACAGTCAAAGGGACTGTGTCTGTGATACAACATCTACAGTCAACGTCTGTCTTCAAGAGTTCTGGGAACCGGAGTGATTCAAAACTCTGTTTTGATGTGTGTATGTACCAGGTGGCCCACACAAGCCGAGCTGTGACTCCACCTGCCTGCATTGTCCTCCTGGTTCCCTTCTGATAACGTCGGGTCGACGTCTGTTTGTAGTTCGATTACGTCTTACAGTCAAACAGGTAACAACTGCAGCGTACTCTAGCGATGATCACACCGATATGATAATGATGTACGGGGAGACGCACCGCAAAGCAGCTCAGGTCCAAAGGCTGTGTTCACGTTTTCCAACGCGACGTCTACCTTCTGTGCACGTTTTTACACTTACAGAGATGCGTTTAAGAACCGAGGGAGCTTTCCACATACAACCCGCGACGCACCCGATGTTGCCTGGAACGTTATTGAATATTTTGGAGCACATCTCAAGCACGGTAAGCATAGCTTAAATGAAAATAAGGCGTACGGAAAACGTAGAGTAACGAAAGTGCTGTCGCGTTATTGCGTTTACACTGATGAGCCAGAACTTTATGACCACTGCCACCTCGACGTTGGATGCCACTTGATAGCGTTGCGAGCATGTGACGCGGTTAACAGAAGTATCGGAGTGGAGCAGAGACGGACGGGGGACCACCCTAGCGAAGGTATGGGTTGCAAAAGGGGAAATCCATTGAGATAAGTGACTCTGACAAAGAGCAGATTACTATTACGCAGAGCCTGTGAAGGAGTATCTCGGAAACGGTGAAGCTGGTCGATTGTTCAGGTGCTACTGTCATGAGCATCTACGGATGGAGGTAGAAGGACAGTGAAACTACCACTAAGCGCTAATTGGTTGGACGTACACGACTCTTCACAGAACATGGGGTTCAGAGACTTGTCTGCTCTCTAAAATAGGATAGATGGTGATCCGTGGCATCTCTGCCGGGAGAGCACAGTGCTGGTGCAGGCCCACGTGTTTCGGAGCACACCGTTTATTGTACATTGTTGTTCATTTTACATTGTTGAACATGGGGCTTCGCAGCAGACCACCCCTACGTGTTCGCATGTTGACCCAACGGCGTCGTCAGTCACGATTTCAGTGAGTACGGGACCGTAGGGATTCGACCATCGATCAATGCAAACGTGTCAGCTCTTCAGGTGAACCACATTTTTGTTACACTAGGTCGTTGGTCGTCTCCACAAACGCCGTCATCGAGGTGAACGGCGGCTCGACACTTACATTACACCAGCCTTGGTGGGAGCAGTATTATGCAATGGGAGAGATCCTGCGCTTGCATGGGACCTGTGGTAGTAATCGAAGGCACGTTGTCAGATACGAACCATCTGCATCCCTGATGCTTGATGTCTTTCCCGACGGCGATTTCATCTTTCAGCAGTATAATTGTCCGTGTCTCGAGCCAAACCCGTGCTAGAGTGGTTTGAGGAGCGTTATAGTGAACTCACGTTGATGTCTCGGCGATCAAATTCGCCTGATGTAAATACTGTGGATCCAATTGGACATGGCACCCCTTTAAGCTGCACCTACATCAAAACAACTATTTGGAAATGATTTCCAAAATCGAGTATCGTTCCGCAGACGTCTCGTAAATAAAGCAGCCGTAAGTCCGGATTTCATCAGGCAGATTTTATGCGCTGATGAATGCTATGTCGCCAATGACGCCACTGACAATAGACGCAATCTATATTACTAGGCTCCTGCAAATCCTCGCTGGTTACGACCACATGGTATGCAAGCGCACTGGGAAATTAATGTACGGTGCCGAATTATAGGAGACCACACTACTGAACCAGTTTCTTTGGCTCCCAGACTAACTGGTCGATTGTACTTGCAATTCCTACAGAATGAGCTGAATCTTGGGCGTCTCCTAGAAGACATTCCGCTTCTGTTAGCTGTGAGGCACTGGTTTCAGCATGATGGTGCACCACCCCGTTATTATAGAGGGGTTAGCTATATATCAACAATATGTACTCCGAAGTTGGAAGGTCGTGGTGGCTGCATTTGATGGCCAGTGAGATCGTCTGATTTAACGCCCTTGGATTTTTTACTTATGGGGTTCTATCAAAGCTAAGATTTACGAAACGGAACCGGAAAATCCAGATGTATTAAAAGAACGAATACGTCACGCTTACGCTTCAGTATCTGCGGAAATGTTAAGAGGTGTCCATGATAATACCGAGAGGCGCTGACATCAATTCATCCAACAAGACAGACATGCATTTGAAAGTTTGTACCATGAGTAATGCAGTTATAAAGATCTATCAGTCTATAATGTAGGTCTAAAGGAACATAATTTATGGTATTAATTATATTCAATGTTCTTCATTGCAGTGAAAGATATGATAGCATTTATGTAATACTGACAATTGTGAAGCACGAATTGGTGCATTGTGTGTTGTTAATAAATTAGCTGTCATTAGTTGATATGCCTCGAAACAGGTAATTAATGTGCTTTGGCCCTTACGCGTATTGTTTTGGTCAGGAACAATAATTTTTCTTCACAGGCACCTTTCTCGAGCTCAGGAATCGAACCCAGCACCCCTTCCACAGCAAGCAAGTTTTCTAGCGACGAGCTATAGGACCAGATACAGCTGTAAAGTGTTTGTTTTCAAGCGCTGATCTTACGTTTGGCATGGTCTCCTCTCTGTTGGTGTGGAGTACCCTTTACTGTTCTGCTTAGGTAAACCTTTCGGCGTCTGTGATATCCGGGATTCACTAATGTCAACGGAGGACGGTGTGCATGGATCACCTGGTATATTGGTAAATGTAGGATGTCTCCGAAGAGTCATTAGACGTATTTTCTCTGGTGTTTTGGCAAATATGTGCTATTTAGTGTTTGCAATGTGTAACTGGAGCCAGCCCAAAAAACTCCACTCATCACATTTTTCATGCGACACCGAGTGTCGACGTAAAATGATTTTTTAAAGCGGAATTTTACGTGTCCATTCGATAGAGCCGTCCCACATTAGTCTAGTGCGATAGTCGTTTCATCAGTATATGTTAACAGGAACAAATAAAACACGAGGAATGACTGGCACTCCAGCGGCAAGTAGGAAGCGCTCCTGCAGTGCAATCCAGAGCGGTGCTGTCACTGCTGGAGTACTGATTATCCATCGTGTTTTACTGTCCCTGTTAATACACAGTGCCGGCAGCCGTGGCCGAGCGGTTCTAGGCGCTTCAGTCCGGAACCGCGCTACTGCTACGGTCGCAGGTTCGAACCCTGCCTCGGGCATGGATGTGTGTGATGTCCTTAGGTTAGTTAGGTTTAAGTAGTTCTAAGTTTAGGGGACTGATGACCTCAAATGTTAAGGCCCATAATGCTTACAGCTATTTGAACCATAATACACAGTGACAAACAAAAATATCACAACTGAATAGTTTGGCTCAGCCGTAACGAACGGGCACGTGAAATTCCTCTTCAAAAATAATTTTGTTTGTAATTGGAAACAAACCAACGCTTTCCGTCAACACTAGGTGTCGCATGAAAGACGTGATGAGTAATATTTGTTTGGTTTGAGTCCAGTTACACACTGTAAAAGGGAAATTGCAGGTATCTCACGAAACACCAGAGTAGCAATCTGCGATTGTTTGCTGACGACCCCTAAGCCGTTAAATTTTGTACTGGGCTACGTTTTCGCTAGAGGCCACGGTTTTCAAGATAGTCTAGAAAAACGTACAAGCGTGACCTTCAAATGCACCCCAACCCCCATACTCAGCCCCCACCGGTTCGGATTACTAGTATGTTGTTCATGGTACTCCCTCCTATCATTGCACAAAAATTTGCGACTGAGCGAATTATTTCCCACATTCTACCTCTTTTGGTCTTCATTGATTGACTTTATTACGCCGCCAGCTTAGTCTAGCACTTACAAATTGTAAAACTGGCGTTTGTGTAAATTGTGCCTAACAGTTTTGTGAATTTTAGCATCATAAAATAAACAATTACATCGCTGCATTCGTCAGGCGTTCTGACTATGAAACCACTGTGCTTGTAAGGTTTGAGTTTGAATCGAATTTTCAACGTAGTTAGTTTCAGAGTAACGTCTACAAAAGTCGTTTTTCTTTCATAACCCTCACGGGCACGTTTAAATTAATAATGTTAACGAAATAGCCGACTGTTCTGGTGACGTAATAAGCCAACCATGCAGATCATAAAAAGGCTAATATCGGGAATAGTTCGTGTTGTTGGAAATTTTTGTAGGGTAATAGGAGGGAGTGTCACGAACTACATACGAGAAATCCTGACTGGTGAGGGTTGAGTGGCCGACAGGGTGAGTAGCAATCTGCGGTTGTTTCCTGATGATGCCGTGGTGTACGGTAAGGTGTCAAAGTTGAGTGACTGTAGGAAGATACAAGACCAGTCAAATCGTTTAAATACATGCGCGTAACGTTGCAAAGCGATAGGAGGTGGAACGAGCATGTGGGAACTTTGATAGGGAAGGCGAATGTTGGACTTCGGTTTATTGGGAGAATTTTAGGGAAGAGTGGTTCACCTTTAAAGGAGATCGCATATAGGACACTGGCGCGACCTACTCTTGAGTACTGCTCGAGAGTTTGGGATCTGTACCAGGTCGGATTGAAGGAAGACGTCGAAGCAGGTCAGAGGCGTGTTACTAGATTTCTTACCGGTAGGTTCGAATAACACGTAAGTGTTACGGAGATGCCTCGGGAACTCAAATGGGAATCCCTGGATCAAAGGCGACGTTCTTTTCGAGGAACACTACTGAGAAAATTTTGGAAACCGGTGTTTGAAGTTGACTACCGAACGATTCTACTGCCGCCAACATACATTTCGAGTAAGGATCACGAAGATAAGGGCTCATACGGAGGCATATAGATGGTCGTTTTTCGCAAGCTCTAGAACAGGAAAGGAAATGACAAGTAGCAGTATAGGGTACTCTCCGCCACGTACCGTACGCTGGCTTGCGGAGTCTCTATGTACATTTAGATGCAGTGTGGAGGTGCGTTTGAAGGTCAATTTTGTACATTTTTCTTGAATAACTCGAAAACCGTGGCGTCCAGCGAAAACGTATCCCAGTGCAAAATTGTAACTACATTAAATTTCCTTCAAAAGGTCCTGTTCATTTTTTCTGTAGGGCTATTAGTTTGTGCGCAGCGAGCGAGAGAATATGAAACTCACGAAGGTCATATATACCATTGTGGGTGGAATAGAACGACATCAGTATGAGCAGCTGAATCGCGCTTATATCACTTGTTTCACAATGATTCATTTTATTTAATAAATACAAACGCAATAACGCATTTTTATGGAGACATTATTACACAATTTAGATAGGTAACGTGACAATCGATTGATTTCACAATTGCTTTGATACTTGGCTACATTTTTGTCGTAGAAAAGAGCAAAATTGAACCACTGACGCGACTAAGTTCAAACCTAACGTGGCGGGAGACAGGTTATTATTCCGCACTGGGCTCGTGCTGCCTCAATTCCAGCTAAAGTTGCATAGCTCAGAGGAACTAAGTTCTACATGGGTCCTCGTTTACGAGAGGAAATGAAAGATGATTTTAAAAAAAGCACAGATGGGGACGGGCGGGCAGCTATCGGATAAATGGCGGGCTGCATGCAGCATTACAAATCTAAATATTTGGAGTGATTTAACTGTACCGAATGAGGCGGAGTCTTTACGTGGTGGTGGCTCTTATATAATGAGAATAATTATACAACGTGCTCCGTATTCTGAATAGCAATCACGATTATCCTCTGGAAGTGATGACATTTACGTTAACCACAGCAATGAATCAAATTACTTAGAGGATCCTTGATGAGAGTCAAGGACAAATTGTGACATTTGGCTTTTAATGAGGACATGACACTCAGCCTTTACTGAACATGAAACACTCCACAACAGAACAGAACCGAATGGATGGCACCCAGGAGGGTACTGAGCAATAATTCCAGAATGTGTCCATAAAACACAACACAGGAGACAGCTAGTAAACGGCATGCGCGCGGTCAGACAGCGAGTACCTGGCAACACTCACTTTTGTTGTCCCCTGTTTTAGAAGCTAATTGTCTCGTGTTGCCGGCCGCGGTGGTCTAGCGGTTCTAGGCGCTCAGTCAGTAACCGCGCGACTGCTACGGTCGCAGGTTCGAATCCTGCCTCGGGCATGGATGTGTGTGATGTCCTTAGGTTAGTTAGGTTTAAGTAGTTCTAAGTTCTAGGGGACTTATGACCACAGATGTTGAGTCCTATAGTGCTCAGAGCCATTTGAGCCATTTTGTGTCTCGTGTTGGTCTGTCGCTTATCGACATATATATTTTCCTCGTAACGTCAGGTACATCTTTTCAAATCGTTACTCTTACCCACATTTACTGCGGGACATTTAAATAAAGGAAAGAATATTCGATAATGGTATAAATATATGGAGAAGACGAAAGATGATTAGCTGCTGGAGATATCTACATAGCTGGGAAAGAGATGACCTAATTATTAAAGAAAATTTTTATTTTATTTTGTTGCTAGATGTTGCATAATAACGCGAGTCAGGCATCGACTTCATATGCGGCTCTTGAAATAGTTGAGCTGTAACTGTTTCGTACTGATGGGCAGAAATACATATCACAAAAATATTTATTTGGTACAGCTAATTGTGAATTAAGATCCATCAAAAGTTTGCTAAGGTCTATAAGGAGTCTGCTTTTCATCTTTTATACATACTAAATAGTAAACTAAATCTAGTCGTTGATACATTTCAGTTGAAGGTGGTTCACATGAATGACATCCCAAAATTTTAACCATGCATAAAAATGTAGAAAAATTGCACAATATTCTATTGGACGATAGGAAATTAGAGGTGTATTAAACACCTGACATCATAGACCTGTGTCAATAAAGAAGACGGTACAATTTGCATGAAAAAATTACCTATGAGGAAACTTTGTTCAAGACGGGTGACGAAATTTGTTGAATTCTGACCTAAAGCAAATGGGGTAACCATAGCAAAGCAATGGTTAGATATCGGTGATGTTGTGCTAGAAAAGTCGAAGTCGATTTCATCTGCTGGAAAGTTTATGGCTGAAATTATAATTAACGAAGTCTTCAGGCCCAACTGGGTGAAAGAATGTGCGAGCAGTTATCTCGATTCAGACAGAATAAATCATCTTTGATCAGGTCAGTGTAGTTGCTTACAAAAGTGGTCAGGATATGAGAAAACTGGTGGTTTGAAGTACAAGAGGCAGAGTCATTCACCCTGCACTTCACACTTCGCACCTTATAAATTCTCCCCGTTCCTGTATTCAAGTAAATGAGTGGCTGCAAAAGGTTTTAATTCAGTGTAGAAGTTATGAACGCTGTAGACTGAAATGTTACAGAACTTCTCCACTTGCACTCCATGGTACATCAGGACACTGACTGGGTGCAGACTAGACAAAGTGCATGGACCCAAAAATGCATGTTATATTTTAAAGATGGTTTTTACTGTCAGGCCGAGAACCTTACACGTTGCCCTAACCTTTGTGAAACAACGGGTTCCCTGTGAGCTTCTGCAGAGATTGTTAGAAATACATCGATCGCCTTCTATCTGTAGTGCACCGTAAGTCTCTGGAGGAGCGAAGAGTTCCTAGTGATTGGAAAAAACTACGTGTCAGTCCCGTTCTCAAGAACAGTCGTCGAACAAAAATGGTTCAAATGGCTCTGAGCACTATGGGACGTAACATCAGTGGTCATCAGTCCCCTAGAACTTAGAACTACTTAAACCTAACTAACCTAAGGACATCACACACATCCATGCCCGAGGCAGGATTCGAACCTGCGACCGTAGCAGTCGCGCAGCTCCGGACTGAGCGCCTAGAACCGCGAGACCACCGCGGCCGGCAGTCGTCGAACAGATACACATATTTGTGGCCCTATATCGCTGACGTCAGTCCGTTGTAGAAATACGGAACATGTTTTACGCTCACGCTTTATGATGTTTTTGCTGAAAGAAATTATTCTCTATAAAAGTCAACATGCATTCAAGAAACAGAAAACTTGCGAAACTCAGCTCGTTCTATTCGTTCAAGAGATCCAGAGTGCTGTAGACAAAGGTTACTGCCGTTTGCTTTGACTTCCGTAAGGCATTCGATAGAGTTCCCCACTAAATACGACTAAAAATAAAAAATAATTTCTCCAAGCCCCTATTCCTGACACCATACAAACAGACCTGAAAATTTATAAGTGTGAATTTTTAATAGCTATAAAGAAACCTGTAAGATTTAAAACGAAAAACTTGGGTTGCGTGCAACAGATAATAGTGAGCATTAATTAGTAAGTGCTGTAATAGTTTGAAGGTAAACTATTCATGCATCAATTATATATAGAATGTGATTTACAATCAAAATTTTCAGTTCTATTTGTATGGGGTGAGAACTCTGTACGGGACCAGGAGAAATTATTTTGCACTTTTCAGTCTGATTCAAAAAACATGGTAATTAAAATTTAATTTAATTTATATAGTTATTTTCTGCTTTTTAGTCTCGTGTGTGCGAAATTTTTCAATGGATCTGAAACATACTGATGAGATTATAAGAGAGACCTGTTAAATTTCAGGCTTATATCAGTGTTTTTCACCTGAAAATTTATACCTGCGTACTAATAATATATAAATCTGTTTAATTGCTATTTTCCTAGAAAATAAAATAAAGAAGCAAGCAAAATTAGTTTATAAGATTTTAATCACAATACTAGCTGTCCATACTTTTATTCGTATGGTGGTTTGTTTTACTACGTCTTCCTGTCAAAGCTTTACTTCCTTCTCACAAATTCAAATTTGCCTTTGCGCTAGCACTTTGGCTGAGTGGCTAGCGAGAAATATTTAGAATTTGAAAAATATTGTCGTGTGCATTTCCTTGTTTGTGTTGGGTTTAACACACAGCCTGTGAAGACAGAGTAGAACGAAATGATTTCTACACTTCCTCACAACTAAGAACAATTTGGCAATAGCAAAACTGAGCAATATAAAAGGCCTTCGTTCGTACTTCCGACGAATACATTTTGAATGAGAGGTCTGATTCTGGAACCTCTGATGTGCCGAAACCGTGTTGATTCCTTTACGAGCTGCTTTGGTTTATAAATAGTTCGCATCGACGAGAGCAAATAAAACAACATTGAAATAGTGTTTGGCATATAGCGTGGCCAAACTACAACTGGCCCGTAAAATATTTCATGCACCTTAAATTGGCAACCCAACCTACATCATCTGCAACCAGGGCAGATAATGTAAGTTGGCTTGCCTATCTTACGATGTATGAAATATTTTCCGTGTCGGTTATACTTTGCACACCAAGTACAAATAGCTTCTTCCCCTGTAGTATGGATACTGCAAAATCATGCGTTTTCCCTCCAAAGCCTGCCCGAACACACACACACACACACACACACACACACACACACACAAGCGCCCGCGCACGCACGCATATGAGAACTATTCGGAAAGTAAGGAACAAGCGGTCGCGAAATGGAAACCACAGTGAAAATAAAAATTGTTTTAATTGCAATAGTTAGCTATACTTTCCAGCTACTTCTGTACGTAGTTGCCGCTGCGAATTAGGCATATGTCGTAGCGTTTACCAACTTTCTAATACCTTCGTCATAGAAGACAGCCTCCTGAGCTTTGCGGCTATTTTATAGCCTTTACTGCAGTTCGCTGTCCCTGCCAAAATGTAATCATAGCCGGCTGTTCACTTGTGATAAGATGAAAATCAGAGGGAGCCAAGTCCGTGCTGTTCGGAGCGTGATCAAACACTTTCCACAGAAAACGCTGCAGGAGCGTTCTCATTGCGCCTAATGTTTTCCGCCGAGAACTGCCATGAAGAAGAAAACGCATGGCAGTTACGTTATGTGGGGTCGCATGAAATCAGGCGAAATCTCTCGGCAGGCATCCGTACTTGGCGGGAGAAACTACCTTCTAGGCATCTTTACGCCCTCATTGTGCACTCAGAACTGAAGAGAGCGATGTCACGCTGTCTACGAGCATACTATACACAGTGTTCAACACATCTGTGCAAAGTTTCATCGGATTTTCACTGTGTTTTCCATTTTGCGCCCGATCATTCCTTACTTTCCGAATAGATACGGTATGTGCTAAGCATGAAATGAATGTTTCGATTGCAGTGAAGGAACCGTTATGTGGTCGTCAATCTAACTTAATATACTTTTAGAGAGATTTCGCCAGGGATAGGAAAACTTCTGGGATGATGTTACACTTTGGTGAAATAGGTAGTTTGAACTGGAACTTCCAGTTGAGGTAATTGTTCCTGTATCCAGAATTCGAAGTGTCCGAGCTAACCTTCTTGCCACTTGTATAGCGTCGCTGTATACTTTCATTCACTATTACTGTCCCAACAGGATGAAATATTACTTCTTAATCACAGCTACAGTCACTAAATATAATAATTTTTCATATTAACCACATACTGCTTAATGAGGTAAACTATGAGCAACTCCAACATGGGCGTACGTTGGAATCAACAATCTAGGCTTACGGATCTGGATTTTGCTGATGGTATCTTTCTTCTAGCAGGAACACCAGAATGTTTACAACTGGTGACTACCTAGGTGGATGGGATGGTGAGCTCTGTAGACGTAACAATAAATAGTTAAAAGCCAAACACAATGTGCATAAAAAGTGAAAACGTATGTAGTCAAAATCGGCTGTACTCTTCTATCATGGCCCCGATAACCATACACTCACGTGGGACCCGTAAAATGTCAAACATTTAGCTTTTGTGCAGATCTTACTTTCACAAACGATGCTCGAAGCGAATTTTGATCAGTTATAGCGACCACCTTTGTAATTACCAAGTGATGAGAAGAATTGGTCTACGCAGCCTGCACGAAAACGTTGCTGAGAGAAGACTGAAGCCGGCCGCGGTGGTCTCGCGGTTCTAGGCGCGCAGTCTGGAACCGTGCGACTGCTACGGTCGCAGGTTCGAATCCTGCCTCGGGCATGGATGTGTGTGATGTCCTTAGGTTAGTTAGGTTTAAGTAGTTCTAAGTTCTAGGGGACTAATGACCACAGCAGTTGAGTCCCACAGTGCTCAGAGCCATTTGAACCATTTAGAAGACTGAAACTTGCGGGTCATGTTTTGCACACGAAAGATGGAAGACTCGGTAAATCAGTCCTGCTGTGGGAAGATGGATACAGAAGTAGTGGAAGACCTCGTAACACCTGGAAACAAACTTTTGCAAAGAATCTTCAAAGTATGGACATAAACTGAGAGGAAGCTATAAACCTGGTAGCTGATCGAGTACGCTGGGGAAACTTGTTGCCCAATATGCTACATAGCATTTGAAGGACTAAGTTTAAGTGAGTCATCTTGCTCACACATGGAATACGGAAAAGGTATTAACCCTGGCAATGCCAACGAATTTACCAAAACGAGCATTGTCGGGGGAGAGTGGTAATTTGTGCCCACCATAAAAAATTAAAAAATATCTTTAGTGTTGTTGCAGTATACTAACAACATACTTTTGAAAGAGGTACTGATGTGTAATCACGGTACAGAACCTAAAAATATCTTTTACCACACTCTTAGCAACAACGTGTAGTACCAACTATGTGACCAACACAAAAAATATAAAAATGGAAATTTCGTTCATTGTTGTTAGCTTTTTCTCTCAACATACTTTCTGAAGAGATACTGATGTGTAGCTAAGGCCCTGAACCTGGAAATATTGAATACGACCTTCGGTGGGGAAGTGACATCCACTACTGAGACTTAAATTTTTGGGTTATGTTTAACTGGAAAATTTAAAACATATATGGAACTTGGTTGCAGAATTCTTTAAAAACAATAAATATTTTCTTTTAGTATTTAAAATATAAAGAAATAATCTAGAATACAATATTTTCAGAAGGTGGGCATAAATTACCTTTCCACTCCCTCCCCCCTTTTCGTACTGCGAGGGTTAAATATCCCTGTACGTGGGCTCCTTTTTACAGTTTCGTCTTTGTCTCAAAACAGACCGGCTATAGCGATATCTGCTGTTAGCAAAGCGGACATCTTGATGGCTGCAACACAATGAAATAACGCATGCGCACACGCCGAAAAAGCGGCATGCACCGACGCGCAGCCTTCTGTTGTGTATGAAGGAAACACAGGCGCGTGGCGACTATGCAAAGGTGCACAGGTGTAAATGCACCTTTGAAACAACTGAATTCAACCCTTTCCAATGGCGTCTTACGTGGAGAACGCGGCAAGTGCAAATGGCTCTGAGCACTACGCGACTTAACTTCTGAGGTCATCAGTCGCCTAGAACTTAGAACTACTTAAACCTAACTAACCTAAGGACATCACACACATCCATGCCCGAGGCAGGATTCGAACCTGCGACCGTAGCGGTCGCTCGGTTCCAGACTGTAGCGCCTAGAACCGCACGGCCACACCGGCCGGCGAACGCGGCAAGTGCCATAGCCCAGTTTCCCAGAAACTTCGCTCAGTGGAAGAGGATTCAGATTATCCATAGATACTCAAGCGTTTCTGAGAAAGCGACGGGCAAAGTTTTCTACTTAATTTACAGGTCTTTTGGCGAGTGCTACTCTGCGTCGAAACAGTGGCGCAGTCGTTAGCGTAGCGGGCTCTCAATTTTGAGCCCCATCTTCGAAACCCGATTATTCTTTTTAATTATTTTATTTCTTATTTCTTTCAATTTGTCTGCCAATGTCCGTTGAAGGTTACTACACAAACGTTTCCTTATCAAGTTAGGGGATATAAGGGTGTTATTTTAATTGTAAAATTACAACTTGGTTTCACACTAGGTGTCGTACATTTATTATACAGGGTGGTCCAAAGGTCGTGACCGGGCCAGATATCTCACGAAATAAGCGTCAAATGAAAAAACTACAAAGAACGAAACTCGTCTAGCTCGAAGGGGGAAACTAGATGGCGCTATGGTTGACCCGCTAGATGGCGCTGCCATAGGTCAAACGGATATCAACTGCATTTTTAAAAATAGGAACCTCCATTTTTATTACATATTCGTGTAGTACGTAAAGAAATATGAATGTTTTAGTTGGACCACTTTTTTCGCTTTGTGATAGATGGCGCTGTAGTAGTCACAAACATATGGCTCACAATTTTAGACGACAGTGGGTAAAGGTAGGTTTTTTAAATTGAAATACAGAACGTAGGTACGTTTGAACATTTTATTACGGTTGTTCCAGTGTGATACATGTACCTTTGTGAACTTATCATTTCTGAGAACACATGTATATGGCAATACGTGTAACGACATTCCTCTCAACAGCGAGTAGTTAGCCTTCCGTAATGTTCGCACATGCATTGACAATGCGCTCACGCATGGTGTCAGGCGTTGTCGGTGGATCACGACAGCAAATATCCTTCAGCTTTCCCCACAGAAAGAAATCCGGGGACATCAGATCCGGTGAACGTGCCGGCTATGGTATGACGCTCCGACGACCAATCCACCTGTCATGAAATAAGCTATTCAATACCACTTCAACCGCACGCGAGCTATGTGCCGGACATCCATCATGTTGGAAGTACATCGCCATTCTGTCATGCAGTGAAACATCTTGTAGTCACATCGGTAGAACATTACGTAGGAAATCAGCACACATTGCACCATTTAGATTGCCATCGATAAAAGTGGGGCCAATTAACCTTCCTCCCATAATGCCGCACCATGGATTAACCTGCCAAGGTCGCTTGTGTTCCACTTGTCGCAGCCATCATGGATTTTCCGTTGCTAAATAGTACATATTATGCCGGTTTACGTTACCGCTGTTAGTGTATGACGCTTCGTCGCTAAATAGAACGCGTGCAAAACATCTGTCATCGTCCTGTAATTCCCCTTGCGTCCAGTGGCAGAACTGTACACGACGTTCAAATTCGTCGCCATGTAATTCCTGGTGCATAGAAATACGGTACGGGTGCAATCGATGTTGATGTAGCATTCTCAACACCGACGTTTTTGAGATTCCCGATTCTCGCGCAATTTGTCTACTACTGATGTGCGGATTAGCCGCGACAGCAGCTAAAACTACTACTTGGGCATCATCATTTGTTGCAGGTCGTGGTTGACGATTCACATGTGGCTGAACACTTCCTGTTTCCTTAAATAACGTAACTATCCGGGGAACGGTCCGGACACTTGGAAGATGTCGTCCAGGATACCGAGCAGCATACATAGCACACGCCCGTTGGCCATTTGGATCACAATAGCCATACATCAACACGATATCGACCTTTTCCGCAATTGGTAAACGGTCCATTTTAACACGGGCAATGTATCACGAAGCAAATACCGTCCGCACTGGCGGATCGTTGCGTGATACCATGTACATATACATTTGTGCCTTTTACAGCGCCATCTATCACAAAGCCAAAAAAGTGGTCCAACTAAAACACTCATATTTATTTACGTACTACGCGAATACGTAATAAAAGTGGGGGTTCCTATTTTTAAAAAACACAGTTGATATCCGTTTGACGTATGGCAGCGCCATCTACGGGTCGACCATAGCGCCATCTGGTTTCCCCCTTTAAGCTAGGAGAGTTTCGTTCTTTGTAGTTTTTTCGTTTGATGCTTATTTCGTGAGATATTTGGCCCAGTCACTATCAATGGACCAGCCCCTATAATATATATGTGTGTATGATATTTGGAAGTTTTACAGTCTTTTTAAATTCTGATATTCTTATATTTCATTATTCTAACAATTATTCTGTTAATTGTTATAGTTTTTTCTTATGTTTGTTCTTCCGGAAGTTTGGTGCATTTCTTGGATGATACCAATCGTATAAACATACTAAACGTCGAAATTCCGAACGCCATGGTCACTGCACCAAGCCAGGTTTGGCACACTGACATTTCTTCGTACGAATCTCACTCGAGAAGACACGTCGTTACCATAGCTGAAGATTTCACGCGTTGGCAGTAATTGCGCAGCAAACTACGTATATAGACTACTGGCCATTAAAATTGCTTCACCACGAAGATGACGTGCTACAGACGCGAAATTTAACAGACAGGGAGAAGATGCTGTGATATGCAATTGATTAGCTTTTCAGAGCATTCACACAAGGTTGGCGCCGGTGGCGACACCTACAACGTGCTGACATGAGGAACGTTTCCAACCAATTTCTCATACACAAACAGCAGTTGACCGGCATGCCTGGTGAAACGTTGTCGTGATGCCTCGTGTAAGGAGGAGAAATGCGTACCATCACGTTTTCGACTTTGATAAAGGTCGGATTGTAGCATATCGCGATTGCGGTTTATCGTATCGCGACATTGCTGTTAGCAGAATATGGAATCGGTGTGTTCAGGAGGGTAATACGGAACGCCGTGCTGGATCCCAACGGCCTCGTATGACTAGCAGTGGAGATGACAGGCATCTTATCCACATGGCTGTAACGGATCGTGCAGCCACGTCTCGATCCCTGAGTCGACAGATAGGGACGTTTGCAAGACAACAACCATCTGCACGAACAGTTCGACGACGTTCGCAGCAGCATGGACTATAAGCTCGGAGACCATGGCTGCGGTTACTCTTGACGCTACATCACAGATAGGAGGGCCTGCGATGGTGTACTCAACGACGAACCTGAGTGCACGAATGGCAAAACGTCATTTTTTCGGATGAATCCAGGTTCTGTTTACAGCATCATGATGGTCGCATTCGTGTTTGGTGACATCGCAGTGAACACACATTGGAAGGGTGTATTCGTCATCGCCATACTGGCGTATCACCCGGCATGATGGTATGGGGTTCCATTGGTTACACGTCTCGGTCATCTCTTGTTCGCAATGACGGCACTCTGAACAGTGGACGTTACATTTCAGATGTGTTACGACCCGTGGCTCTACCCTTCATTCGATCCCTGCGAAACCCTACATTTCAGCAGGATAATGCACGACCGCACGTTGCAGGTCCTGTACGGGTCTTTCTGGATACAGAAAATGTTGGACTGCTGCCCTGGCCAGCACATTCTCCAGATCTCTCACCAATTGAAAACATCTGGTCAACGGTGGCCGAGCAACTGGCTCGTCACAATACGCCAGTCACTACTCTTGATGAACTGCGGTATCGTGTTGAAGCTGCATGGGCAGCTGTACCTGTACACGCCATCCAAGCTCTGTTTGGCTCAATGCCCAGGCGTCTCAAGGCCGTTATTACGGCCAGAGTTGTTTGTTCTGGGTACCGATTTGTCAGGATCTGTACACCCAAATTGCGTGAAAATGTAATCACATGTCAGTTCTAGTATAATATATTTGTCCAATGACTACTACCCGTTTATCATCTGCATTTCTTCTTGGTGTAGCAATTTTAATGCCCAGTAGTGTAGGATTACTTTATCGGAAACTGGCGCTTTCAACTGATTGTGAATCAAGATACCCTACAGGAATTTCTCCGTAACTAATTTCACATAACTTTTTAATTTATTTATTTATTCTTTTAAATTCATTCACCATAGATATAATCAGTAGAGGAATAAGGACAACGCTATTTCAATATACACTGGGAAACATTCGTGCAGGAATCTTTTATGGGCATCGGTAGATTAATGAAAAAAATAAAAGTAACTACCGGGGTTCGAATATGTAGCACGCAAGTGCGAAGCTGCGACGCTACCTACGGTGTCACCATTTCAGTTCAACAATTTGTTCGCTGAAAGGCACTAAAGTACCACGAAAACTTTGACTGTCGTGTTCTCAGAAAGAGTGGAGTATGTACGGTTAATCCGAAACACGTGTGGCGTTATTTTGACCCCTCTTCTACTGGGCGAAGTGTCCGGTAGATCGGGTTATAGCTGTCGCTGTGTGCTCCTCTTCAGTCATGTCGCGCAGCGCTTTTGTGTCTTTGCCGTTGCGCGACTAAAGACGCTGGAAAGGGTTGCATTCAGTTACGTAAAGGAGTGCCATTGAACAGGCAGACGGATACCACCGCTAGGCTCGTGCTGCCATTAACGCCGCACCTTCAGATGTCTGTGTCGCCCTACGCACTAGTACGTGTCTCTTAACACTACTTCGTCCAGCCTCCGTACGCAGGGTGCGAGATGGTGTACTGTGCATGCAGAGTGAGTAATAAAGACAACGCCGGGTGCGTACCGTCGGTAGCAAAGAGCGGCGGTTACTGACGGCAGAGTAGTGGCAAAGACGCCGTCGCGTGGAGGGGGCTGCGGCGCGCGTGCGCAGTGCGGAGTCGGCGGCTGGTCGTGGCTGGCTGCTCCGCGCCGTCGGCCGTCAGTTCGCCAGCAGCTCGCGGCGCAGAGCCTAGACATGGACGTCGACAATGACCTGGAGCAGCTCATGGCGCACCTGGGTGAGTCGCCACTTGTTGCTCGGGCCACCACAACCCTCCCTCACTCCTACTCTCACCTAGGCTGTCGCAGCTCACACACCAGTCCTCAGCACTCGCTTCCCCAGATATAATTTTTTTTCGTAAATCACCAAAAAGAAATTGGCCACGTTTTAGACAGTTTCTTAGGTCTGTGATGCCTTGCATGAAACAATTGCCTTAGTCATGCAACGCTCCACGCATTGTCCCGCGGAACGAGGCCACTTCATTATTGATTTTCTTTATGTAGGAAATCGAGCAGCGAGAGGAATGTGTACCTTTGGTACTGCTTTTTAATGGCACGTGACGAGCACCTACACTATTCACTACGAGTGCATCTGTAATGAAACACCACTTCGACGAACAGTGGCTCGTCTGTCTGCGTATCATTCAATCTCACCGTGATCTATCCCCAAAAGCGTCACAAGTACGACTAAATACATTGTTGACAGTCAGTGCCTGCAGGAAAAAATGGAAGTTCTTAGATTTCGCTCAAGAGTTATCATTAGTTGCTTCGCCCGTGGTAATCAGTGACGAACATCCACCTACAGTGTACTACACGCATTTATTTTGCTGTTGTTTTTTCGCCAAATAATAGTGTTTGAAAGTACCTATATGTTGAACCAGCATTATTTTGCGGTTAATCGAGTAAAATTTCCTCTGAGATTTATTTTTAATTCGGATAGTTCAGTATAGGAGGAGCGTTATATAAAACTGCGTCCGGTGAAAGAGCGAGTGCGGTATGAAACGAGAGCGAAGAAATGCTAGACAGACTGTAATAACACGCGCTGGCAGAAGCGGGCGGCGTCGCCGGGCCTGTGTCACGCTGTACAGCCTCCGCCTAGGCGCAAGCGAACGCGTCTAGCTGCAACGAAAATTCAACCTGCGTCCCACTGTTAGGCAGCACACGCCATTTCGTGCTACTGCTGTTATTCTGAAGAAAGATACCATTCCACCGAGCTCTATTTTCAAATTGTGCTTTATTCGGTGCTACTAGTTTCAAGTGCATTTAAAAACATAGCAAAACACAATAATGAAACGAAAGTTAGAGGATAAAAGCCATACAACTACAGTGGATGAAGTGTTTTCACAAAGTAATTACCTGTAACAGATGTGAATATACAGGTATGAAGAAGATGTACCCTCATCTGTTATAGGCATGACTACTACGTTCACAAAAACTAAAACAACCGTTTTTTTCATTTATGTACCGATGCCCATAAAAGATTCCTGCACGAATGTTTCCCAGTGTATAATGAAATTGCATTGACCTTATTCCTCCAATAATTATACATATGGTGAATGAATTTAAAAGAATAAATAAATAAACGGGAAAGTTATGTGAAATTAGTGCCGGAGAAATTCCTGTACTGTATTTTGATTCATAATCAGTTGAAAGCGCCAGTTTCCGGTAAAGTTGTAACTTTCTTTCCATTATGATGTGTTGTTCTGTTTTTAGATGCACTTTAAGATGAGTTGGCCGGCCGTTGTGGCCGAGCGGTTCTAGGCGCTTCAGTCTGGAACCACGCGACCGCTACGGTCGCAGGTTCGAATCCTGCCTCGGACATGGATGTGTGTGATGTCCTTAGGTTAGCTAGGTTTAAGTAGTTCTACGTTCTAGGGGGCTGATGACCTCAGATGTTCAGTCCCATAGTGCTCAGAGCCATTTGAACCATTTTTTTAAAATGGGTTGTGCCCGAAACTAATAGTGCTGAATAAAGTACAATAAAAAAAACCAGCCTGGTGGAATTATGTCTTTCTTCAGATTTATAGAGCCTGTGGGGCCAGCCCTCAAGAAAATGATAACTGCTCTTAGTACACAGAACGACGTAAGTCACGACTTCATACAGTTTTGAGTCGAACGTTGTTTTTGAATCCGCCGTCAAAAGTAAAACACATTGATCCTTTTCCCGCCAAAACTTAATGAGGTTCCTCTATTTGCTAGATGTATGGCTGCAGTTTGAGAGATTTTTCAATCAAGTAGGTCAAGTAAAGAACCGTGGCAGCTACAACCTAGACACGTTTCGACCACCTTAAATTTATAGATTCACATGGCACAGTGGTATGATATTTCTTAAAATCTCCGTCCACTTCTCCTGATTTAACGTTTACATAGTTTCCCTAAATAGATGAAGTCAAATGCTGGGATGGTCCCTTTGAAAAGGACATAGCGGATTTTCTTTCCCGTCCCTCAGTAATCCTGCCGTGTGCTCCGTCTCTAATCATCTCGTTGCCGGCTGGGTATTAAATTGTAGTCTCTCTTCTTTTCAAATTTATAGACGCGGAATGCAGTGTCGTGTGCATACTGCAAATTGGCTCAAAACCAACCGATAGATTTCACATAATTTATTAGATACTGCGGGATAAACGAAATATACATTTATTTGGATGTAGTAAGTGAAACACAACAAAACAAGAACTTGCGTCATTTGAAAAAAAAAAAGACTGTTCTATATTTTTGTCCAGTTGAAACGTTTCATATCTTAACGTTATCCATAAATATGTTCCAAGGAACATATTCCTAACTATAAAGTACTCCACTCATATCGTCTGGACTGCGGGATAACCTTTCCAGTCATGTTTGGAATAGCGTTTCTGGCTGCTGTAAACACTCCAGCTCTCCAGAAGAGCGCATAAGAGCGTTTTTGGGGAAGTTGTCTGGTCCCGGACGTTACAGTTACCTACCGGACACGAAACAGGCGGCCGCTGTCCATGGTACAGCGGCTGATGAAATCCTTACGCCAGACACTTTCACTTCTCTTCCACGGAAGCCGAGAAGTCGTAGCGCACTGATACTGCAGTTTATCACCTCTAGTTATTGAAACTAGCTTTCGCTTAACTGGAAAATGTTTCGCATACACGCGAAACGTCCGTTCTGGTACCTCGAAATTGGAATTTACCAACCTCCTATTACATCATACGATATGACGGGAAGAAGTTGAGATGGAAACGAGTTATGCGTTATGGAATTCAGTCAAAATATTCACTTTTCTGCCTTTTCATCTTATCGAAAACATATGTTAAAGTAATTACTTGTAGACCTTCAGTTATCTCCTCAACATTTGTTAAGTAGTAGCGCTTATTTTGTTAGAAAAGTATTCAAACGGCAACGACTAGGCAATCATCTTTCAAGCGTTGGTGAGCGAGTGCGTTTCTTACGTTGCCATCCCGGAAAGCATCCTGGTGCTTACGGTTTCCCTTTTCTTTCCGTCCACATTGCTGACGCTGCCACACAAGTTGAGCTTTCAAAGTTCATATTATCTCTCTCCGACTCTGGCCTCGGGATTCAGTGGCAAAAGTGTTTTTGGACGGGCTGATTTAATCTGTTCAATATTTGTTCGAATCTCCTAGCGAATGTACAATATAATGCCCTCGGGGAAGCATATTATCTCTAACAGACTCCAGCGTACGTTATTTAGAACTCTGATGATTCCAATTTTAGTAACATATTTCTAGAAAAAATTGGGACAATTCTAAGGAAAGTCGTGAAATAGGACGGTATGATAGCTGTTCTACTTATCAATATGCCAAAAGATGTACATTATATGCATAATAATGAGATTTTTCTTCTGAGTTCATTTTCGTAAATGAGCATTCTCTCTAGGTTTCAGTATAATTGTTATAGATCCATCAGATCCTACCAGAGGCTACCAGTCTGGAATATGTTTTCCAACTAACATCTTTCCTCCAGATTCTATCATATGTAGAAACTTTTAAGATAGTAATTGTTTCATCTAAACTTCGTTATGAGATGAAAATCTGAAGCTGTGAAGGCACCCATATCACCACCTCTTTCTAAAGCATAGATGAGAAACAGTCTGGAGATACGTAGCACGACTCAGTAGCATGGTAGTAGCAGGGTGAAAATCTGGCCTGCCACGTTTGATTTGGAGTATGTACTGTAGATTGTGTGAAAGCCTCAACCTCAACTGTGTAATAATAATATTACATACGGAAGGCACAACCTTGCGTAGATAAAATACAGTGCCACACACACATCGCATACCTCTGAAACCAAACAAATCAATATTAGAACGTGAAGGTTAGAAGGAGAGGGAGAGAGAGAGAGAGAGAGAGAGAGAGAGAGAGAGAGCGTTTCATTGAACATCTAGGCCACAAGAGAATGTCGGCAGTTCTGTGTTTGAACTCAGTCCTCCTTTACGAGATATATGGAGAACCTAATTAGCACACAACGACGCACTGAGAGTCGGTTTCAATTCCACGGCGTTATAGCGCAGGCCTTTTGCGTGTAGGCGGTAGCAGCCATACTAATTTAGACTGTGGGAACTGAAGGTACACGTAGCAGTTTGAATGACGGAAAGAGCAGACCAAAAATTTCCTTTCGCCTCTAGATTTGAGTATGGAATTGTTATGAAGACACAAATGTTAC
Organism: Schistocerca americana; assembly: GCF_021461395.2. Taxonomy (NCBI): domain Eukaryota; kingdom Metazoa; phylum Arthropoda; class Insecta; order Orthoptera; family Acrididae; genus Schistocerca; species Schistocerca americana. Next base: position 294,762,649 of record NC_060130.1, read on the forward strand.
CACACTTACAGACATTACATCGAAAACACGATTGTGGCATCTAGAGAGAATATCTTCTCATAAGACCATTTGATATTGTGCTACGTGGTGCTGCAGACTGCATAAAATATTTTACCATGCACATTGAATGGCCCTTGCATAATTTTCACAACCCGTTTTATGGTAAATTTTTTTTTCGATGCTTAACATCGCAAAAACTAACTTATAGGTAGGCCGTAATTGTTACTACAATTGCAGGTAATTTCTTTTTCATTTCATCGCTAGTGCTAACTTCCCATTCAGGCATTTTCTCTGGAAATATTAAACTCATTCAGTCAATGTTCTTGAAAATACGTGATATTTCCTAAGCTTGCGAGTGTGAAGCGACTCTTACGTCAGTCGTTAGTATTTGCACAAGAAATGTACACCGACGTCTGATGCTGGGTTTAAATGCCACGCTGATGATAAGAAAATAAATGGTTCATTTGAAGAAATTTTGGATTCTCGCCATATCATAAACTCACATACGAATCGCCAAAACATGCTGGGGGCAAAAAACCTGTACCGAAATGTTCTGACATCCTTAGATTCAGCAATGAAATCAGATCATTAGAAGTTTCTAAGCAAATTTTCGCAAGATATATGGCGTCTCTTTTCTGTGACCATAGTCGAAAATCATTTGACGTGCCGTCTCTGTTGGCCTTACAGGTAACGGAAGGTCAGACAAAAAGAAAGGAATAAAAGGAAGGGAAAAGATGTTAGTGTTACCAAAGAAGCAGCTATGTTGTTAGTATCACAGAGTTCGTGACAGATGTACGAGAGGATATGAGTATCGGTAAGTAGCCAGCCAAATGAACATGATCAAAACCGCAACTACACAAGCTTCTTCAGACCTCTCTAGTTAGCCTTATTTCTACTAGAACTACTTCACGATGAGTTTACCATGCTCGGAAGCCGATGCTGCGCTTTACAGTGACTGTCAGCCACCGCTGTGAGTTTGCATCAAGATACAGAACATCGTGTGTCAGGAAGATGTTCTTACATGAATCCCGATTCAGTGCAACGACCGATTCTGGACACCAGTTGTTATGGAGATAACGAGTAACAAGTACGATTTACAGATTATATTAGAATGTAATGACTACTGCGGACATGTGCTAATGGTCCGAGCAGGTATCATAGCCAACGTATAGGATGGAACGTTTTCAGGTTTCCATGCGCAGACCTGGGCAACCGAACCAGTCGTACTACTGAGCTGCTGAAAGCAGCGGTCCCATACATTATCGCTGTGCTGTCTCCAAGCACACTGTGAGCTATTGCTGTGTCGTACATCTACTCATAGCGAGCCCAACTCTTTGTACTCGCTAATAACATTCGCGGGACATAGAAGATAAAAAAGAAAATGATTTTCTTAAACACTGAATTTCACAAATTATGTTTCTGTTAGCGGATACTGGGGTAATGAACCGATAACTAAGAAAAAACATTATCAACACACATTTCTAACTCATTAACACTGCATAATATCGCACCAGCAAAACTGAGAACATACTTGTAAATAGAAGCCGACACCAGGCACTGCAGACGTGAGAGCTGTTTTTCTTTCGTCAGATTTACGGGAGCGAAACAGCAGTGTTTGGATAATGTCTACGTGGAGACAAAGGTGGATGATCACCTGTGACCAGAAGAAATGCGCAGGTCCATTACGATTTCAGTCTCTGGAAACTAAACGAACAGGACCACAAGAATAGTAAACTGCTATAACACTGCCTTTATGTAGAACTGGCTGATAGAATGGTCCAGAAAACAGTTTAGTTACGAAATTTCGATTTGATCTCTTCCAAAGAATAAACGAAACGTTGTGCACAGTTTCATATCGACTGCAACACATCATCTTGCTAAGCAAAGCCGGCCGCTGTGGCCGAGCGGTTCTAGGTGCTTCAGTCCGGAACCACGCTGCTGCTACTGTCGCAGGTTCGAATCCTGCCTCGGGCATGGATGTGTCTGATGTCCTTATGTTAGTTAGGTTTAAGTAGTTCTAAGTCTAGCGGACTGATGACCTCAGATGTTAAGTGTTTAGAGCCATTTGAGCCATTTTGTTAAACAAAAAGTGGAAGAGGTAAATGAATATTTTACCTACAAAGTACATAACTGCCAACTCGGTAAAGCAGTGGACAGTTATCTTCATAGTTATTTCTACAAATCGAGACAGCAGACGTTTAGGAAATGACCAGATTGATGTATAGAACTTCCAGCTGTATTTTTAAGAATTACAACTGGAGTGCATCAAGTTACGAAACATAACACCGTCTGTGTGTGATTCTGCGCCACCATCTGTCACTAGCGACTATCACGCCAATGACCCACATTCGTGAGACCATGAGCAAATGCACAAAATAAACACAGCTATTGTTAACATAATTTTTTTCTCCAATTTTTATCGACATTCTCTCTGATCTGAGGATAACGCGGATCATTTGTGTTCTGCGGTAACGATCTGTGGATGGGGGAGCACGGCCAGTGAGAAGTTCCATGCGCCGCAAACAGCGAAATCGCTACGAATGGTGATATAGATTTTATGAGATAAAAGATGGGATCGACTGTGGCCTTGCACCTCGATATGCACCTGGAGTAATTTATCCTAAAAACAACAAACTTCAGAGCAGTCTGAATAATATCCAAACACTAAACCTTCGGTCTGAGTGCAGCGTACGGTGACGACGGGCGAAGGTAAGCGGATATGAGGCCCAGTGCCTATGTAATCTGGTAGTTCCTCAAGAGAATACGGCTACAGTTTATGTGGTCTTACGTGAAACTGAAAGGTAAAAGGAAAATGGTTTAGTTTCTCTAGAAGGCTTTGGCAAGGCTGATCATCGACTAAAAATAGAAGCAAAAGTGGTTGGCTCATTTTGTAACACTAGGTGATCTCATTCACAATGTACCAATGATTACAATCACACTGATCTATTTAAAACACCTTTCAAACGTAGAACGTCATCTAACAAAATAAGAAACACGATAAAACTATGCTGTCCCGTAAGATAAGCAGCTGAGCTATGCAGTATAGATAGAGAAGAAATTATCTTTCATTTCAGATCTGGCGTCACACATGGAAGAGTGGTACAGCGTTTCTTCGCTCGATATACCGTTAGATTCATTAATAAGTAACCCTGACTTGCTCGTACATGTAATATCATTTCTATAACGATCTTCAAAGGTTTTGTCCTACTGCAGTGGCAATATTTGTCATGGTAAACTAGGTCTGGGAGAAGTAAATGCTACTGTGTCCCTGTCTTCTAGCTATACATACAGTACAGACTTCACGTTATCGCGCTGTTGATTAATTGTCTAAGTAATTGGTTGTAGAAAAGAAGTGTTCACACATTACATTTCGTCTCGTGCTCCTCTGTCTGTCCAGCAGGCGGGACCCCTTTACGCATCTGTATGGCTTGTATACTCTGTCTTCTGGATAGCGTCGTAGGCACAGTGGCGTCTTTGTTAATGTATAAGTGTGAGTGGTACTTATTTTGTCGTACATTTCCAATAGAACAGACATCGCTCAAATATATACATTTCTGTAAGAGCGCGACGGCTTCTTGACGCTTGTTTCTGTACGGATGCACACATGTGGTCCAATCTCCTACGGGAATCAATAATTTGCGAGTATGGGAGTAATGGACGAGGGACGCTGCGTTACAGGGTGCATTAAGATGGAAATTTGAGTGGTAAGGGACCGTGTCCAGATGGCCGAAACAGTGTCGGAGGGCTTGCTGCCCTCTGTAATAAAAGAAAACGAGTGAAGTATTCAGCGATTAATATGAAGGAATGTCACGTGACGTCCACCCAGACCAAGCGCCGAGAACAATAACGAAGAAAATGAAGTTAACACAGCGGTTAAGATAACCGCTCACGAGAAGCGGGAAATTCGAGTTAGAGTCCCGGTCCAGCAAAAACTTTCAACTTTCACCATTGCTTTACCGCAGTTCCCTGTACGGCTGAAAGTCACGTCCCACTCATTCTTTCCCATTCTTTCCCTGTTCTCCATGTCATACAGACTTCGCTTATGTTAGACTCAAGTTTATCGATTGGAAAGATGAGTTGGTAGCAACGGAGTTTCAAACAAATGTGGACTGTTAGATGCTGATCAGGGTCGTCTGCATTCACTGCTCAGATCAGTTTATCATCACCACTCTTTACCATTACTGTTTTTGAACAAACATCATTTTATAGAAAAGAGCATGGGCCAATACGCCATGTAGCATGGATGGCATAACTCCACCAACAAATTCTCGGATGCTGTTCAGGGATATTTGCAGAATATTTTGATGTAAGGGATCTGTGGTATTTGTTGGATGATTACAGAGTGGTAATGTTATTATGATTTATTCCATTTGTTACCCCGGATTACCTATGTTTCCGTGAAAATACTTTTGCAATAGTGAAAAAGCCTGTAATATGCAATCACAAAAAAATCACAAAACACGGAGTAACGAAACAACCCTCAGACGAAAAACATTCTGGTTAATCACAGCTTGTTGAAAACATTTTGTCAGGGTACAATCCAGTAAGTAACAGAAGTATTTTGTTCAAAATGTCAACCACCATGATGACGGTAGGGTGTACAGCGGTGCATCATCGGCCGTCTTGCACGCTCAAGAATCCCAGGAGTTTACAGCACTACTTCCGCTGCTGCGACAATCCAAACAGCCAGGCACAGTGAGTTTCGGCAGGAGTCTCGTCAGCTGTTCTCCTCACGTGTCCGATAAAGTAGAAGTCCATTTGCGTCACGTCTGGCGACCGAGCTGACCGTGTAACAGGACCACCGGGAAAAATGCATTGTTAAAACTTCCTGGCAGATTAAAACTCTGTGCCGGACTGGGACATTGGCCTTTCGCGAGAAAGTGTTCCACCACCTCAGCTACCCGAGCACCACTGATTATCCGCCCTCTACAGAGCGAAAATTCATTCGGGAAATCCATTGTTGTTCAAACGAAATACACTCCTGGAAATGGAAAAAAGAACACATTGACACCGGTGTGTCAGACCCACCATACTTGCTCCGGACACTGCGAGAGGGCTGTACAAGCAATGATCACACGCACGGCACAGCGGACACACCAGGAACCGCGGTGTTGGCCGTCGAATGGCGCTAGCTGCGCAGCATTTGTGCACCGCCGCCGTCAGTGTCAGCCAGTTTGCTGTGGCATACGGAGCTCCATCGCAGTCTTTAACACTGGTAGCATGCCGCGACAGCGTGGACGTGAACCGTATGTGCAGTTGACGGACTTTGAGCGAGGGCGTATAGTGGGCATGCGGGAGGCGGGTGGACGTACCGCCGAATTGCTCAACACGTGGGGCGTGAGGTCTCCACAGTACATCGATGTTGTCGCCAGTGGTCGGCGGAAGGTGCACGTGCCCGTCGACCTGGGACCGGACCGCAGCGACGCACGGATGCCCGCCAAGACCGTAGGATCCTACGCAGTGCCGTAGGGGACCGCACCGCCACTTCCCAGCAAATTAGGGACACTGTTGCTCCTGGGGTATCGGCGAGGACCATTCGCAACCGTCTCCATGAAGCTGGGCTACGGTCCCGCACACCGTTAGGCCGTCTTCCGCTTACGCCCCAACATCGTGCAGCCCGCCTCCAGTGGTGTCGCGACAGGCGTGAATGGAGGGACGAATGGAGACGTGTCGTCTTTAGCGATGAGAGTCGCTTCTGCCTTGGTGCCAATGATGGTCGTATGCGTGTTTGGCGCCGTGCAGGTGAGCGCCACAATCAGGACTGCATACGACCGAGGCACACAGGGCCAACACCCGGCATCATGGTGTGGGGAGCGATCTCCTACACTGGCCGTACACCACTGGTGATCGTCGAGGGGACACTGAATAGTGCACGGTACATCCAAACCGTCATCGAACCCATCGTTCTACCATTCCTAGACCGGCACGGGAACTTGCTGTTCCAACAGGACAATGCACGTCCGCATGTATCCCGTGCCATCCAACGTGCTCTAGAAGGTGTAAGTCAACTACCCTGGCCAGCAAGATCTCCGGATCTGTCCCCCATTGAGCATGTTTGGGACTAGATGAAGCGTCGTCTCATGCGGTCTGCACGTCCAGCACGAACGCTGGTCCAACTGAGGCGCCAGGTGGAAATGGCATGGCAAGCCGTTCCACAGGACTACATCCAGCATCTCTACGATCGTCTCCATGGGAGAATAGCAGCCTGCATTGCTGCGAAAGGTGGATATACACTGTACTAGTGGCGACATTGTGCATGCTCTGTTGCCTGTGTCTATGTGCCTGTGGTTCTGTCAGTGTGATCATGTGATGTATCTGACCCCAGGAATGTGTCAATAAAGTTTCCCCTTCCTGGGACAATGAATTCACGATGTTCTTATTTCAATTTCCAGGAGTGTACAATTTCTCCGTAACAATTCACAGTAGACCACGGGTCCCTGATGCCATAGTGCCTAGAAAATATCCCCGAACATTTCTAAAATTTTGTCAGTGAAGGTCGGGTTCACTTTGTGTAGTCAAACCAGTGACGGGCGAAATGACAGACACCGTTTCGGTTGATGACAACTACTGTTTCATACAGTTTCTAGTCGATGCTTTTTGTCAGAATAACTTTTACTGAAAGCATCCGAGGTGCAAAGATTTCGCCTATCTGGTAGCGTGTAACTCTTTCCTTCTTCATAATACCAGCGAAAAAGTGTCGTGCCATGGACTCCGCGAGACGCTGAAAGCTGTGGGGAGATATTCGATATAAGACCTCTCAGTTGCTGGCAACAACAGGTGATGGGTTTAGGACGACTCATCCCACTCGTTGGAGTCTCAGATGCGCTCAGTAAGACTGAGGTCAGGTGACCTGCAAGAAGGGTGCGTGTCACTATACTTCCTTGAGTGTCCATTTGTTGTAGAATCTTGTAACATATTCTGACATCAAGTGTAATGAGATTTCTCGAACAGAATCACCTGCCAACTAGAACGAATACCGGAAACATCGACAAGGCTGAAAACTAACTCACGCTTTTCTCACATGACTGCAGATTCCTCGACTTACGCCATAGGGTGGTTGGGTTTCGGGTTTCGGGTTCCGCTGGAAGGGTCAGGAGTCCACTACACGCAGGAGGCGTCTACACGGGTAGCAGGGGTTGTGTGGCGTGGACTGGGCAGTGTTTTAGGTTAGAGGGTCCCGGGAAAACTCAAAAAGGGCTTCAGTCATAAAGGGTGCAGGCTGAACACAGGAAGTACATAGGTATACAGGAACCATCGGTATAACAGTTGTAACTTGTCGTACCTGTGTTGGGAAAGTACCAGAGCTCCAAGCTCTAATAGAAAGCACTGATGCTCAAATCATTAAAGGCACTGAAAGCTGGCTCAAGCTGAAGATATGTCCAGTCGAAATTTTTGCGAAAAATCTAACACTGTTCCGAAAGGATACGCTAAACAAGGTTGGTGGCGTGTTTGTTGCTGTTAGAAGTAGTTTATCTTGTCGCGAAATTGAAGTAGATGGCTCCTGTGAGTAGTATGGGCAGAGGTCATTCTTGGCAACTGGAATAAAATAATAATTTGATCCTTTTACCGACTTCCCAATTCAGATGATACAATTGCTGAAAGGTTCAAAGAAAACTTGTCTTTAATTTCAAACACGTACCCGATTCATACAATTGTAGTTGGTAGTGACTTCAATTTACCCTCGATATGTTGGCGAAAATACATGTTTAATTCCGGAGGTATGCATAAAACGTCATTCGAAATTGTCCTAAACGTATTCTCTGAAAATTATTTCGAGCAGTTAGTTCATGAGCCCACGGGAATAGTAAACAATTGTGAAAACGCACTTGAATTCTTGGCAACATATAATCCGGAGCTAGTAACGAGCATCAAAACGGATACATGGTTTAGTGAACACAGGGCGGTCGTAGTGAGAGTGAGTAAAGTAACCCACAAATCCTCCAAAAATAAACGAAAAATATACCTATTCAAAAAAGCAGATAAAAATTGGCTTGACGCTTTCCTGAGAGATAATCTACACTCCTTCCAAATTAACAATGTAAGTGTAGACCAGACGTGGCTTCAATTCAAAGAAACAGTATCGACAACAATTGAGAGATTTATGCCGAATAAATTAACAAACGACGGAGCTGATCCTCGTTGGCTAACAAAACGGACCAGAACACTGTTGCGGAAACAAATTCCTTCACCAAAGAAGACGAAGTAAATATTCCAGAATTCGAATCAAGAACAGCTGCCAAAATGAGTAACGTAGAAATAGATCTCCTCGGAGTAGTGAAGTAACTTAAATCACTTAATGAAAGCAAGTCTGCCGGCCGGAGTGGCCGAGCGGTTCTAGGCGCTACAGTCTGAAACCGCGAGACCGCTACGGCCGCAGGTTCGAATCCTGCCTTGGGCATGGATGTGTGTGATGTCATTAGGTTAGTTAGGTTTAAGTAGTTCTACGTTCTAGGGGACTGATGACCTTAGCAGTTAAGTCCCATAGTGCTCAGAACCATTTGAACCATTTGAACTAAAACTTATCTTCATTTCTTACTAGAGGACAAAATTCCCCTGGCGACCAGATGTGTGGCAAATGGTGAGAAATACAGGGTGTTACAAAAGGTACGGCCAAACTTTCAGGAAACATTCCTCACACACAAAGAAAGAAAATATGTTATATGGACATCTGTCCGGAAATGCTTACTTTCCATGTTAGAGCTCATTTATTACTTCTCTTCAAATCACATTGTTGAGTCCCACAGTGCTCAGAGCCATTTGAACCAATATTATGTTGAGTGTGTCGTGACTTTGTTATTCCTCATACCTCTGAACTTATAAGTGTCTAAAAGTTTGAACGAATTTCCTTGGCCGACTGGAGTGGCCGAGCGGTTCTAGGCGCTACAGTCTGGAACCGCGCGACCGCTACGGTCGCAGGTTCGAATCCTGCCTCGGGCATGGTTGTGTGTGATGTCCTTAGGTTAGTTAGGTTTAAGTAGTTCTAAGTTCTAGGGGACTGATGACCTCAGAAGTTAAGTCGCATAGTTCTCAGAGCCGTTTGAAACTTTTTTTTTTTTTTTAAAGCAAGTCTTCCGGTCCATATTGTATACTAATTAGGTCCCTTTCAGACTACGCTGATGCAGTAGCTCCATACGTAACAGTCATATACCACCGTTCGCTCGACGAAAGATCCGTACCCATAGACTGGAAAGTTGCACAGGTCACACCAATATTCAAGAAAGGTAATAGGAGTAATCCATTAAACTGCAGGCCCATATCATTAACGTCGATATGCAGCAGGATTTTAGACCATACATTGTGTTCAAACATTATGAATTACCTCGAAGAAAACGGTCTGTTGACACACAGTCAGCACGGACTTAAGAAACATTCTTCTTGTGAAACGCAACCACCTCTTTACTCGCACGAAGTATTGAGTGCTATTGACGAGAGATTTCAAACTGATTCCGTATTTCTGGATTTTCGGAAGGTTTTTGACACTGTACCACACAAGCGGCTCGTAGTAAAATTGCGTGCTTATGGAATATCATCTCAGTTATGTGACTGGATTTGTGATTTCCTGTCAGAGAGGTCACAGTTCGTAGTAATATACGGAAAGTCATCGAGTAAAACAGAAGTGATATCTGGCGCTCCCCAAGGTAGTGTTATAGGCCCTTTGCTGTTCCTTATCTATATAAACGATTTGGGAGACAATGTGAGCGGTCGTCTTAGGTTGTTTGCAGATGACGCTGTCGTTTATCGACTAGGCATCAGAAGATCAAAACAGATGCTAAACGATTTAGAAAAGACATCTGTATGATGCAAAAATTGGCAGTTGACCCTAAATAACGAAAATTGTGAGGTCATCCACGTGAGTGCTAAAAGGAGTCCGTTAATCTTCGGTTACACGATAAATCGGTCAAATCTACAGGCCATAAATTCAACTAAATACCTAGGAATTACTATTACGAGCAACTGAAATTGGAAGGAATACACAGAATATGTAGTGGGGAAGTCGAACCAAAGACTGCGTTTTATTGACAGGACAGATCTACTAAGCAGACTGCCTACACTACGCCTGTCCGTCCTCTTTTAAATGGTTCAAATGGCTCTGAGCACTATGGGACTCAACTGCTGAGGTCATTAGTCCCCTAGAACTTAGAACTAGTTAAACCTAACTAACCTAAGGACATCACAAACATCCATGCCCGAGGCAGGATTCGAACCTGCGACCGTAGTGGTCTTGCGGTTCCAGACTGCAGCGCCTTTAACCGCACGGCCACTTCGGCCGGCGTCCTCTTTTAGAATACTGCTGCGCCGTGTAGGATCTTTACCAGATAGGGTTGAAGGAGTGCATCGAAAAAGTTCGAAGAAGGGCAGCACGCTTTGTATTACCGCGAAATAGGGGAGAGAGTGACACTGAAACGATACAGGATTTGGGATGGACGTCATTAAAATAAAAGGCGTTTTTTGTTGCGGGGGAACCTTCTCACGAAATTCCAGTCACCAACTTTCTCCTCTGAATGCGAAAATACTTTGTAGACGCCGACCTACATAGAGAGAAACGATCACCATTATCAAATAACAGAAATCAGAGCTCGCGCGGAAAGGCATAGGTGATTGTTGTTTCCGAGCGCTATACGAGATTGGAACAACAGAGAATTGTGATTTGCAGAGTATCCATATAGATGTAGATGTAGACATCGTGAAAACCATAGACCAAGGTAGTTAGGTAGCTGCAGTATTTCTTGATTTCCGAAAAGTTATTTGCTCAGCACGACATCTTATCAAAGTTAAGATCTTACGCGGTGTCTAGTGAAATTTGTGACTGAACTGAGGCTCTTTTGGTAGAGAGGACGCAGCAAGTTAATTTGGATGGGGAGTGACAGACAGATGTAGAAGTGCTTTGGGTGTGTCCTAAGGATGTGTTTTGGGACCCTTTCTCTTCATGTTGTATATTAATGACCTTATCCTTAGACTTTTCGCAGATGATGCAGTTATATATAAAGTACCGTCGAAAGAGCTTATAAGCATTCTGTCAGATCTTGATAGGATTTCAAAATGGTGCAATGATGAGCAACTTACTTAAATGTTCAGAAATGCAAAACTGAGCACTTCACAAAATGAAAAAAACGTAGTATCCGATGACTGCAGCATCACAGGACCACAACTGGTATCGGTGACGTCATACAAACAGCTGGGTGTAACACTTTGTAGGGATAGGCCCAGTCGTAAGTAAAGTAGGTGAGAAACTTCGGTTTATTGGTAAAATACTAGGGAAATGTTTTTGGCTAAGTAAGGGACTGCTTACAGATCACTCGTGCGACCCGTCCGAGAATATTGCTCAAGTGTACCAAATAGGACTAACAGGGAATACTGAGCGTGTATAGAGAAGGCCGGCAAGAATGATCACAGGGATGTTTGATCCATGGGAGACTGCCACGCAGATGTTGAAGAAACTGAACTGGCAGACACTTGAAGATTGACGTAAACTATCCCGACAAAGCCTACTTACAAAGTTACAAGAACGGGCTTTAAACGATAACTCTAGGAATGTACTACAATCCTTCACGTATTGCTCCCCTAGGGATCGTGAGGACAAGATTAGATTAATTACAGCGCCAAAAGAGGAACTCATTCCAGCCGCGCTCCATACGTGAATGGAACGAGAAGAAGCCCTAATAACTGGTAAAATGGAAAGTACCATCTGTCATGCACTGCACAGTGATTTGCAGAGTGCGGATGTAAATGTAGATGTAGACTGTATCTCAAACCATTCTGACATAATTCGCCAGCGATGCGGCGGTACATTATTAGCAGGTTACCGTTAGTGTCAGCCGGAGTGGCCGTGCGGTTAAAGGCGCTACAGTCCGGAACCGCGTGACCGCTACGGTCGCAGGTTCGAATCCTGCCTCGGGAATGGATGTGTGTGATGTCCTTAGGTTAGTTAGGTTTAAGTAGTTCTATGTTCTAGGGGACTGATGACCACAGCAGTTAAGTCCCATAGTGCTCAGAGCCATTTGAACCATTTGAACCACCGTTAGTGAACAAACAGACCAGATAATCACAAACTAGGTTCCCATATCGTTCGTCAATGAGACGCGTTGACGGAAGCACAAGTGATGCCGATATCATCGGACATGCACATTCTTCACACGATAATACCTACACCGCCTATTTGAACGGGATAGAGGTATGTGCCGTTTTGTATGGTTTCTGACGTGCTCACAGAACGTAATAGCAAAAGTGTACTGAGGTAGCAAAAGTCTTGCGATACCTCCTAATATCGTGTCGGACCTTCGTTTGCCCGGCGAAGAGCAGCATCACGATGTGGCATGGGCTCAAAAAGTCGTTGGAATTCACCTGTACAAATACTGCCTCCATAGCCGTCCGTAATTACGGAAGTGTTGCCGGTGCAGGATATTGTGCACGAACTGACCTCTCGATTATGTCCCATAAACGTTTAATGGGATTCATGTCGGGCGATCTGGGTGGCCAAATCATTCACTCGAATTGCTCAGAATATTCTTCACACCAATCAGGAACAAATGTGGTCCGGTAACATGGTACATTGTAATCCATAAAAATTCCATTATTGTTTGGGGACATGAAGTCCATTAATGGCTGCAGATCGTCTCTAAGCAGCGAACACGACTATTTACAGTTAATTTCGTTATTTTACATTCTATGTAAAAACAGCCCACACCATTATGGAGCCACCACTAGCTTGCACAATGTAATGTTGACAACTTGGGACTATGGCTTCGTGGGGTCTGCACCACACTCGAACCCTACCATCAGCTCTTACCAACTAAAATCGGGACTCATCTGACCAGATCACGGTTTTACACCCTACGGTCCGACCGATATGGTCACCAGCGCAGGAAAGCCGCAGCAAAGGCACTCGCGTCAATCGTCTGCTGCCGTAAACCATTAACGCCAAATTTCGCCGCCCTCTCCTAATGGAAAAGTTCGTCGTATTCGTCGCACGTCCCACATTGGTTTCTGCGGATATTTCACTTACAAGGAGACGGCACGACCGTGGGGTCGGGGATTTGTCCAAAATTCTGTGAGGTGAAAGAGGAGCCCTAAGACCTCACGTGGTGAAAATATTAGGACGCACTACTCGGAAAATCCCGAGAAAAAACGATCCAAAGTTTCTTAGGTGCTTTATGAGTATAAAATGTTAGTCTATCGCCGAGCTGCTGTCTAGGTTAGATGGTTAATATGCTTACAAGAAGCGACCGGTCATTTCGGACGTCGTATTCACAAATTAATAGATGGCTATGCCAATACTTATACGAACGTCATCGTAACGTCATCGAAGTCCGGAAAATTAACAACAGTTTTATACACGGATTTTCTCCGGAAATGTTCAAAATCTTACGTCGGGGAGAATATATATTTACTTCTCATTGACTCTTGAGGTCAAACGAATCCGGAGATATATGATGCAATTTTTCAAGATGACGAAAATATGCCTACCTGGTCTGTAACAGTCATACCTCCAAAATGCACTTCTTTGGTGCAACCTTGTGACGTTTACTTTTACAGGCAAGTTAAAAATTTCATAAAGCGCTTGCAAAATTGCAGCGCATTGTTACAGGAGAATCGTGAAATTAATTCCCGGGAAGATTGTATAAAAATTCATTCTATAATTCACCATCAATTATCGTCACCAATATTCCGAGACATGATTCAATATGCCTGTTTTGCCTCAAAATTATCAGAAACTCGAAACATTTTCGTAAATGTTAATGGGGCATATTTTTGTACAGATTTATTGCAAACGCCCTGTGATTGTAAAAATTCCGCATTTATATGTTGCGCAAGATGTCGCAAAAATTATTGCTTTGTTTGTTTTTACGATAATTACCACTGCGGTTCTTGTTTATAATTATTGTACGTATAAAAACTGTATGTTTCCCAGTCGACTTTGTTATTCTGATTAAGAACCCAATGTTTCTCCTCATACACTTTACAATGAAAAATGGAAAGCCCACCGCCATGAATTGTGTTGTTGGACAAAAAGAAAATAATTTTCATGCAATAATGTAATTAATTTGTTAAAGATAATGTAAGTCTGGGAAACTTTCTGAATAATTGGTGGAATAACAAAAGAAAATGAAACAGAAGAAGAAAAAAAAGTGCCAGAGGAGGAACCGAACCCGAAACCTCTGGCGTAAAAGTCCGAGCCCTAACCATCTGGGCGAGACGGCGGCTCAGCAATGGACTACCATCTTATAAGGCACCTAAGAAACTTTGGATAAATTTTTCCCGGTTTTTCCGGGTAGTGGGTCCTAATATTTTAACCACGTGAGGTGTTAGGGGTCCTCTTTCACCACACAAAATTTCTGACAAATCCCCGACCCCACGGTCGTGCCGTCTCCTTGTTAGTGTTGTTTGTGTGTTAGTTATGACACCTCTACGTAACTGCCACTGCCATGGGTCGTTAAGTCAAGGCCGTCGGCCACTGCTTTGTACGTCGTGAGAGCTGATGTCTGAAATTTGGTATTGTCGGCACACTCTGGCTCGCAGAGTACCGATTCCCCTAACGATTTCTGAAACAGAATGTCCCATTCGCCTAGCTCCGACTACCATTCCGCGTTCGAAGTCAGTTAATTCCCGTCTTGCGGCCATAACGACGTCGGAAACCTTTTCACATGAATCACCTGACTACAAATGACAGCTACGCCAGTGCACTGCCCTTTTATACTTTGTGTGCGTGGTACTACATTCATCTGTATATATGCATATCGCTATCCCATGACTTTCGTCAATTCAGTGTAAAGCTATGAGAGCGACTCGCGGGTTATCCTTGGACGTCTCAGTTGAGCGCGAAAGGCGTGGTTCCTGGTTCGATTACCGACATACAGTTGTTGAGAAGTAGCGCGCGTTGACGCACGCTATCCCGCGATCGAATTTCAAAAAAGTTCAGATGACGAGCGCTAGAGCGCGTTAGTCACTGCAGTTACTGTCTCGCGGTCCGTTTCGGTTTCAGATATCTGCCAAATGTGTGTTCAGTGACGGAGCTATACTATTCATACAAAATTGCAAAATCGACTACAATTGGGATTATTCGCCAAGTGTGCAAAGTACTCTTGATGAAGTAAACAGACATTGTGAAGTATATTCCAGACGAAGATATATCTCAAGGATTTGAACAGTACGCAATGTTTCTTCATAGCATAGGAACTCTCGATGCTGATCGTATCAGAACATTGAAGTTCCTTAAACTTTACGTATAAAACATTATTTTTCTGTAGCGCTGTTGGCGCTATGTAACAATGTCGATTTATCTGGTTCAAATGGCTCTGACAAGGGAACCTCCCCATCGCACCCCCCTCAGATTTAGTTATAAGTTGGCACAGTGGATAGGCCTTGAAAAACTGAACACAGATCAATCGAGAAAACAGGAAGAAGTTGTGTGGAACTATGAAAAAATAAGCAAAATATACAAACTGAGTACTTCATGTGCTAGATAGGCAACAATAAGGATTACGCAAGCTCAAGAGTGCCATGGTCCTGTGGCTAGCGCGAGCAGCTCCGGAACGAAAAGTCCTTGGTTCAAGCCTTGCTTCGGGCGAAAAGTTTTAACTTTCAGTTTATGTGACAAACGATTATGTTTTCATCACTTTTTTGGGAGTGATTGTCACATCCACGAGAAAATCTAAATCGGGCAAGGTAGAAGAATCTTTTTAGCCATTCGCCAAGTGTACAAGTTAGGTGGGTTGACAACATATTCCTGTCATGTGTCGCACATGCCGTCACCAGTGTTGTATACAATATATCAGACGGGTTTTCCTGTGGAGGAATCGGTTGACCTATGACCTTGCGATCAAATGTTTTCGGTTCCCATTGGAGAGGCACGTCCTTTCGTCTAATAATCGCACAGTTTTGCGGTGCGGTCGCAAAACACAGACACTAAACTTATTACAGTTAACAGAGACGTCAATGAACGAACGGACAGATCATAACTTCGCAAAAATGGAGAAAGTAAACTTTTCAGCCGAGGGAAGACTTGAACCATGGACCTCTCATTCCGCAGCTGCTCACGCTAACCACGGGACCACGGCGCTCCTGAGCTCACATTCTCCTTGATGTTGCCTAGCTTGCACATGGACTACTCAGTTTGTATATTTTGCTTATTTTTTCTTAGTTCCACACAACTTCTTCCTGTTTCCTCGATTGATCTGTGTTTAGTTTTTCAAGGCCTATCCACTGTGCCAACTTATAACTAAATCTGAGGGGGGTGCGATGGGGAGGTTCCCTTGTGAGCACTATGGGACTTAACATCTATGGTCCTCAGTCCCCTATAACTTAGAACTACTTAAACCTAACTAACATATGGACATCACACAACACCCAGTCATCCCGAGGCAGAGAAAATCCCTGACCCCGCCGGGAATCGAACCCGGGAAACCGGGCGTGGGAAGCGAAAAGGCTACCACACGACCACGAGCTGCGGACTCGATTTATGTAGTTAGACATTCACGTTACTGGTAAAGATAGCGACTCAGGAATTTTCAGAGATTTTCTGGCTGCACCGAAACAACGACCTTTAACAGTAAACCACTAGATGGCTCTGTCTTACATAATTGTAGGTGAACTGGCATTTGGACTGACGGAAAATGTAATGAGACTTTGGAGCTTAATTTACCAACTATATTCTTAATGACTTGAACACGCAGATAGTATGTTATGAAAGAAAGTGTACTTGTTAGAAATAAGTTTTTATTACCTATATTTTCCTTTTTTGCTCGAGTTATTTCCCACATACAAGATCAAAACAAATTCTACCGAAGCTTGCCGTCTCACAATTGTATTTTTATACAATTCCGATGTTATATACCGTAATGAGGCCTCTTTGTACTTCGTCAATTAGCAGTTCGATGTCAATATTCTCACATTCGATTTAACTGGATTTTATTGACATCCAATAAAGAGAAAAAACAGGAACAAATTGGAAATACGTTTATTCACGACAAAAACCGCGCTGTCAACTGAACAGCGCACGGGCGCCACGTATTTTTCTAACCACGCGTCATAGCGCATTCGGCGTTAACATGCGCCACTGTGTGTTATCGCTCTCTCATATGATCGGTTCTGAGTTCAATGTTGGTTGTCTAAACGAGCGATTTTAAAACGCGCGCTGAATTCCCGTCTTCCAAACTTAGCCTTATCCTGCTACTAAGTTTCAAAATCAGGTTTGTCAGGGTATATTGTCGGTCACTAGTTTGTAGATATCCATCACACTTGATTTGATTGCTGTTGATTTATAGTTTATATCAGCCACTTCTTGTTTTAATGTGTGAAGTTGCATTTGGGTCGTTATGTGTGAAGTGTTTTCAGATGTCATCACTTAACACTTCCGGGCTGAGATGCCGCGGTCCATACATAAAACTCTCCCCTGACGTTTCGCCTTCCGCAGTCGAAGGTGAAACGTGAGGGGAGAGTTTTATATATGGACCACGGCATCTCAGCCCGGAAGTGTTAAGTGATGAAAACACCTGCCGTGAAAGTCTTCATTCTGTTTTCAGATGTTTCAAATTATTGCACATATCGTCCACTGTACCGTTTTTTTGAAAGTATATCCACATCACTTTTAGAAGACATGTTTCATTTTGTTAGTTTAGTACCTAACAACACACTCTTTAAAAAATTGCGGAAGATTCAATATGTAACTCCGTTAACTACTTTCCAATAATTAACACAGCACGTGGATTCGATTGAACCACCCGAACTGAAGAGATGGGGAGGCACAATACGCTTCGGACAAGCAATGAACTTACCGAGTTTATTGGTTCACACAGACGGAGGGTTCACCGAATAGACATTTTGAAGTATTATGGGAACCAATCGACTTGTTCGATGTTTATTTGTAGTGACGGACGCGAATAAGTGTGACATGTGTGAAACATCTAGAAGTCGCAATGAATTCTTTTAAAAACAACTAAGCACATGCCACATAGATGAGCTTGTAAGCATCTATCTATGTGATGCTGGAAATACTTAATGAATCTTGGTTAAACTTGTTTGGTGGGATATGTGTTAAAACCAAATGCCTACTTACTTTCAACGTCCAGTAAAAATTTATTGTGGGACCCAGTTTTGTTGGGAATATGTATCGATAGTGTCGATAAAGAGCATGATTCCATGACGTTGTTAAAAATTTGAGCGATTATGGAGAAGGGTAAATGTATCAATTTGAGATAAGGAATCTTGGTACGGAAATGACCGAGTCGATATTTAAAAGAAAAATTCGCTCTGACCCTTCTGACAGTGGATGACTTCTGCCGTAAGCTCTTTGCCTTCCATATTTTGGAAAGAGGTAGCACAGACGAAAACAAGAATACACTACTGGCCATTAAAATTGCTACACCAAGAAGAAATGCAGATGATAAACGGGTATTCATTGGACAAATATATTATACTAGAACTGACATATGATTACATTTTAACGCAATTTCGGTGCATAGATCCTTAGAAATCAGTACCCGCTACAACCACCTCTGGCCTTAATACGCCTGGGCATTGAGTCAAACAGAGCTTGGATGGCGTGTACAGGTACAGCTGTCCATGAAGCTTCAACACGATACCAGAGTTCATCAAGAGAGGTGACTGGCGTATTGTAATGAGCCAGTTGCTCGGCCACCATTGAGAGAGATCTGGAGAATGTGTTGGCCAGGGCAGCAGTCGAACATTTTCTGTTTCCAGAAAGGCCCGTACAGGACGTGCAACATGCGGTCGTGCATTATCCTGCTGAAATGTAGGGTTTCGCAGGGATCGAATGAAGGGTAGAGCCACGGGTCGTAACACATCTGAAATGTAAAGTCCACTGTTCAAACTGCCGTCAATGCGAACAAAAAGTGACCGAGACGTGTAACAAATGGCACCCCATACCATCACGCCGGTGATACGCCAGTATGGTGATGACGAATACACGCTTCCAATGTGCGTTCACCGCGATGTCGCCAAACACGGATGCAACCGTCGTGATGCTGTAAACAGAACCTGGATTCATCCGAAAAAATGACGTTTTGCCATTCGTGCACCCAGGTGCGTCGTTAAGTACACCATCGCAGGCGCTCCTGTCTGTGATGCAGCGTCAAGGGTAACCGCAGCCATGGTCTCCGAGATGATAGTCCATGCTGCTGCAAACGTCGTCGAGCTGTTCGTGCAGATGGTTGTTGTCTTGCAAACGTCCCCATCTGTTGACTCAGGGATCGAGACGTGGCTGCACGATCCGTTACAGCCATGCGGATAAGATGCCTGTCATATCGACTGCTAGTGATAAGAGGCCGTTGGGATCCAGCACAGCGTTCCGTATTACCCTCCTGAACCCACCGATTCTATTTTCTGCTAACAGTCATTGGATCTCGACCAACGCGAGCAGCAATGTCGCGATTCGATAAATAGCAATCGCGATAGGCTACAATCCGACCTTCATCAAAGTCGGAAACGTGATGGTACGCATTTCTCCTCCTTACACGAGGCATCACAACAACGTTTCACCAGGCAACGCCGGTCAACTGCTGTTTGTGTATGAGAAATCGTTTGGAAACTTTCCTCATGTCAGCGCGTTGTAGGTGTCGCCACCGGCGCCAACCTTGTGTGAATGCTCTGAAAAGCTAATCATTTGCATATCATAGCATTTTTTTCTTGTCGATTAAATTTCGCGTCTGTAGCACGTCATCTTCATTGTGTAGCAGTTTTAATGGCCAGTAGTGTAAGATGTCTAGCAAACATGTGCTCTAACGTGCATACCTAATGAGCTATGAGCGCTTGTTCATATTTGCTACTGTGTAACACGTCTCTTCAAGTGAACAAGTGCTCGAAGCGTTTAACGTATGCCTTTTAGAGCCCATGTTTACGAGACAATTTTTTCTTGTTTTGGTCCATAGGAACTCCTTCCAAAATATAAAAGGCAAAGGACTTGCAGTAGAAGAGGTCCGCTCTCAAAGGTATCAAAAAGATTTTAGCTTATAACTATCGACTGGGTCGTTTCCGGACCCGGGTCCCTTACCTGAAATTGGCACATTTACCCTTCTCTATCACCCCTGAAAGTTTGTATCATCATCACGGCATCACCTCGTATAGTGAATGTAATAATACTGCACGAATATCGGTCCTCTACATTGTCACATCTGACAATCGATGCGCGGGATTAGCCGAGCGGTCTGACGCGCTGCAGTCATGGACTGTGCGGCTGGTCCCGGCGGAGGTTCGAGTCCTCCCTCGGGCATGGATGTGTGTGTTTGTCCTTAGGATAATTTAGGTTAAGTAGTGTGTAAGCTTAGGGACTGATGACCTTAGCAGTTAAGTCCCATAAGATTTCACACACATTTTTTTGACAATCGATGTATCGTTTGCATTTCTAAGAGCCACAAGCGAGCTACGGGAAGGCTGAGGGCTGGCAGTTGGTGAACACAGCGTACCTTCCTCAGTGGTGGAAGTCGCTGACGCACGGTATTGTTGTGGCGCTCAATCACGGAATTGTCACTTTGAATCATCGCGGTGGAAGTTTTTTCAATCTGTCTGTTTCCACGTCGGGCGCCACAGTGTCATTTCCGTTACGGACTGAGATCCTCTGCACACCTATCCCAGGGTAAGTAAGGCAGGAAGATGAGCCAGTGCAGCATGGAACAGATGCACGCAAAATTCGCAAAATTACAGCTAAATAATTATGTTCTATAAAACAGTCCTAATTTTACTCAATCGAATCGATAGTCAGAAATACGCGAACCTCTTCCTACTGTCTGCAGACACAGCAACGAACACGTGAAAATGGTGTTTCGAAAAGAATAAAAAAAATTCCTTCATTATCGGTACAAGAACTTGTGATGCCATAAAATCAATCGGGAGCAATGGAGACCAAGTTAAGCGGTAGTCGCGTGCGTCCACACAGCCTGAAATAGTGGCTAAGAAGAGCCGAGCCGGCACAAAGCTGTACCGTCTCCGGCTGGCGTCGGTCGATGTGCCACTGCGCCCAGTTTTAAGGCCCTAACAAGATAATGCGAAGTGCTGATAAGCAAACCAAGCCACGCGCTGCGTGGGGAAAGGGCTACAGAAAGCGGTACGAGAAGAACCGAAGAGCTCTTGAAGAAAGACTTTTGCTTTAGAGCAGGATGGCTGGTCTAGCAGGATGTCGGTATAAGTTGCATGCTTTGAACGAGTGGCTGACTAGCAGATATAATTCAACACTTTGTTCTTAATGGGACGAAATCTTCAGATGTAAACGTAGCATATGGAGTACCACTAAATAGGGGTCCGGGAGTGTTACTGTTTGTAATATACGAGTATATAGGCCCCTACAAATGAGCTCCTGGATAATGCCTGAAGCTCTGAGGTTATTCGCACACGGTGCCGCTGTCTGTAGGAAAGTTGCAACGCAAACTGACTGTAGCGGTAAGCGGGATGATCTGAAGTGGATTGATGAATGGCGCCGAGAATAGCCGATGACTCTCAGAGTAGATGAATGTACGGTATTGCTTATAGACCGGGAGTTTTCGTGATGATGTTACAAACTTCCAGGGATGATGGAGATGGGCCAGTGCATCAAGGTCAATGACACTGGTCCGGATGCGACCGTGTCAAAAGTCATATGCGAAAATGCTTATGATATCTCTGACAGTGGAATACACCTGTAATGTTGTTGTTAAGACTGTAGGGAACGCAACTTTCAGAGGTTGACCAAAACAGAAAAAAATGAGTAAACATGAGTTCAAAATGCATACCTGAAAAGCTATGAGCACTTGTTCAACAGAAGACATGTGTTTCACAGTAAGGAAGACGAGCAATTGCTCATCGCTCTTAAGGTATGTGTTACTTTGAAAGTTACCTACCCTACAGTCTCAGCAACAACAGCACCTGTACATGTATTCCACTGTCAGAGGTACCACAACGATTTTCGTTTATAACTTTCGTCTCTACCATTTCCAGACAAGGGTCTCTTACCTCGAATTGATACATCCACGCTTCTCCATGACCCTTGAAAGTTTATGAAATTATTACGGGATCATCCTCTATAAGCGGAGAGATACATTAATGCTCGATTACAGTACTGGTAGTAAGTCAGTGGAAACATCAAGCGTAAAATGCCTAGAAGTGTCCGGAGCTACTTAACGTGCAAAAACCACATTAAACTAGCTGTAAGAAAACAGATGCCAGGTTATGATTCATTGGAAGTGTCCTAAGGAAGTATAATTCATGCACGAAAGAAGTGGCTTACATAACACTCGTTGAACCGATTCTTGAAGGTTTTCGTCGGTTCGGGACCCATATTAGGTAGAATTAATACACTGATCAGTCACATTAATGGCAGATGGCTCTCAAAGTAGATAATTGTACGGTACTGCTTATAGACCGGGAGATTTCGTGATGATGTTACAAACTTTCGGGGTTGATGGACATGGTCCAATGCATCGATTTAAGGTCCCGCCTCTCCATCACGCTTGAAAGTTTATGAAATTATTACGGGATCATCCTCTATAAGCGGAGAGATACATTAATGCTCGATTACAGTACTGGTAGTAAGTCAGTGGAAACATCAAGCGTAAAATGCCTAGAAGTGTCCGGAGCTACTTAACGTGCAACAACCACATTAAACTAGCTGTAAGAAAACAGATGCCAGGTTATGATTCATTGGAAGTGTCCTAAGGAAGTATAATTCATGCACGAATGAAGTGGCTTACATAACACTCGTTGAACCGATTCTTGAAGGTTTTCGTCGGTTCGGGACCCATATTAGGTAGAATTAATACACTGATCAGTCACATTAATGGCAGATGACTCTCAAAGCAGATAATTGTACGGTACTGCTTATAGACCGGGAGATTTCGTGATGATGTTACAAACTTTCGGGGTTGATGGACATGGTCCAATGCATCGATTTAAGGTCCCGCCTCTCCATCACGCTTGAAAGTTTATGAAATTATTACGGGATCATCCTCTATAAGCGGAGAGATACATTAATGCTCGATTACAGTACTGGTAGTAAGTCAGTGGAAACATCAAGCGTAAAATGCCTAGAAGTGTCCGGAGCTACTTAACGTGCAACAACCACATTAAACTAGCTGTAAGAAAACAGATGCCAGGTTATGATTCATTGGAAGTGTCCTAAGGAAGTATAATTCATGCACGAATGAAGTGGCTTACATAACACTCGTTGAACCGATTCTTGAAGGTTTTCGTCGGTTCGGGACCCATATTAGGTAGAATTAATACACTGATCAGTCACATTAATGGCAGATGACTCTCAAAGCAGATAATTGTACGGTACTGCTTATAGACCGGGAGATTTCGTGATGATGTTACAAACTTTCGGGGTTGATGGACATGGTCCAATGCATCGATTTAAGGTCCCGCCTCTCCATCACGCTTGAAAGTTTATGAAATTATTACGGGATCATCCTCTATAAGCGGAGAGATACATTAATGCTCGATTACAGTACTGGTAGTAAGTCAGTGGAAACATCAAGCGTAAAATGCCTAGAAGTGTCCGGAGCTACTTAACGTGCAAAAACCACATTAAACTAGCTGTAAGAAAACAGATGCCAAGTTATGATTCATTGGAAGTGTCCTAAGGAAGTATAATTCATGCACGAAAGAAGTGGCTTACATAACACTCGTTGAACCGATTCTTGAAGGTTTTCGTCGGTTCGGGACCCATATTAGGTAGAATTAATACACTGATCAGTCACATTAATGGCAGATGGCTCTCAAAGTAGATAATTGTACGGTACTGCTTATAGACCGGGAGATTTCGTGATGATGTTACAAACTTTCGGGGTTGATGGACATGGTCCAATGCATCGATTTAAGGTCCCGCCTCTCCATCACGCTTGAAAGTTTATGAAATTATTACGGGATCATCCTCTATAAGCGGAGAGATACATTAATGCTCGATTACAGTACTGGTAGTAAGTCAGTGGAAACATCAAGCGTAAAATGCCTAGAAGTGTCCGGAGCTACTTAACGTGCAAAAACCACATTAAACTAGCTGTAAGAAAACAGATGCCAGGTTATGATTCATTGGAAGTGTCCTAAGGAAGTATAATTCATGCACGAAAGAAGTGGCTTACATAACACTCGTTGAACCGATTCTTGAAGGTTTTCGTCGGTTCGGGACCCATATTAGGTAGAATTAATACACTGATCAGTCACATTAATGGCAGATGACTCTCAAAGCAGATAATTGTACGGTACTGCTTATAGACCGGGAGATTTCGTGATGATGTTACAAACTTTCGGGGTTGATGGACATGGTCCAATGCATCGATTTAAGGTCCCGCCTCTCCATCACGCTTGAAAGTTTATGAAATTATTACGGGATCATCCTCTATAAGCGGAGAGATACATTAATGCTCGATTACAGTACTGGTAGTAAGTCAGTGGAAACATCAAGCGTAAAATGCCTAGAAGTGTCCGGAGCTACTTAACGTGCAAAAACCACATTAAACTAGCTGTAAGAAAACAGATGCCAGGTTATGATTCATTGGAAGTGTCCTAAGGAAGTATAATTCATGCACGAAAGAAGTGGCTTACATAACACTCGTTGAACCGATTCTTGAAGGTTTTCGTCGGTTCGGGACCCATATTAGGTAGAATTAATACACTGATCAGTCACATTAATGGCAGATGGCTCTCAAAGTAGATAATTGTACGGTACTGCTTATAGACCGGGAGATTTCGTGATGATGTTACAAACTTTCGGGGTTGATGGACATGGTCCAATGCATCGATTTAAGGTCCCGCCTCTCCATCACGCTTGAAAGTTTATGAAATTATTACGGGATCATCCTCTATAAGCGGAGAGATACATTAATGCTCGATTACAGTACTGGTAGTAAGTCAGTGGAAACATCAAGCGTAAAATGCCTAGAAGTGTCCGGAGCTACTTAACGTGCAAAAACCACATGAAAATAGCTGCAAGGAAACAGATGCCAGGTTGTGATTCATTGGAAGTGTCCTAAGGAAGTACAGTTCATGCACGAAAGAAGTGGCTTACAAACTCGTTGAACCGATTCTTGAGGGTTTTCGTCAGTTTGTGACCCTTATTAGGTAGAATTAATACACTGATCAGTCACATCAATGGCAGATGACTCTCAAAGTAGATAATTGTACGGTGTTGCTTATAGACCGGGAGATTTCGTGATGATGTTACAAACTTTCTGGGATGATGGAGATGGTCCAATGCATCGATTTAATGTCAAGGACACTGGTCCCGAAAGACCGAGTCGAGGCCTGAATGAACCGCCTTTTGCAACCCGGACCACCGCGAGGCGCACAGGAAGAGTGTCAGTGACGTTGTGGAAGCTACCGACAGGGACTTGGGGCCAATTCCAGTGCCGTGGCCGACTCCGATAGGTTTCTCGGGTGAGGATCCATGTTGTGAACAGCTCGATCGAAGTGGTCGCACAGATTGTAGATTGGTTTTACATCCGGGAGTTTGATAGCTAGGGGAGTACATAACTCATCCTGGTCCCCTTCGAACCACGCAGGTACACTACGAGCTGCGTGACATGTTCCATTGTCCTGCTGATAGATGGCATCACACCGAGGGAAAAGACCCTGCAACTATGGGTGGACATGCTCGCAAGTATAGATGTATAATTGTGTTGATCCACTCTGCCTTCCAGAATGTCGAGATCACCCAGGGAATGCCACGAAAACATTCCTCAGATCATAATATTCACTCCTTCGGCTTTTGTCCTTTCTTATAGACGAATTTAGCAAGGTCTTGGTTGTCACACGTTTCACGTCGTACACGCCAACGGCCATCTGTCCGATGGATCATAAAACATGATTCTTCTGAAAAGGGCTCCTGACGCCATTCAGTGGACGTACACTTGCGGTGCTGACGTGCAATTTCCAGCCTTCGTCCCCGATGAACAGCAATCGGCATGGGTGCGTGAACTAGGCACCTACTGAGGAGGCCCATAAGCACCAATGGACGCTCAGTTG
The DNA here is from genome assembly GCF_021461395.2 of Schistocerca americana. NCBI lineage: Eukaryota > Metazoa > Arthropoda > Insecta > Orthoptera > Acrididae > Schistocerca > Schistocerca americana. The sequence goes on from NC_060130.1 coordinate 294,788,593, forward strand.
CTCAACAGTTTGCACATCTGTTCATCCGTATACATACAGGCATCCGTCGTTCACCCCTATCATCTATGGCCCGTGGTGCACTACAGTTGTCAAATGTTCAAAGGGCTCTGAGCACTATGGGACTTAACATTGGATGTCATCAATCCCACAACTAACCTGACATCACACACATCCATGCCCGAGGCAGGATTCGAACCTGCGACGGTAGCAGTCGCGCAGTTCCAGACTGAAGCGCCTAGAACCGCTCGGCCACACAGGCCGGCACCACACTTGTCTTGGCGCCGGATTTGAATAGCGCCATTTTGCCACGCACGGTATAATTTACCACGGTGCGCGAACATTTTACAAATTTACCCGTTTCGGAAACACTTCCGCCCTTTGCCAGAAAGCCATTGATCATGCCCTTTTGGACGTCAGATAAGCCGTTCGTTTCCGCGTTAGGACAACGACTGCGCTATTTTTCCGCGTCTTCCCGACACCCTTTATATACCCTCCACTACTATGGCTGCCAAATGCCGTCTATGAGTGGCTATTGCACTTTGACATCGAACGTAGGCGGTGGTCACATTAATGTGACTAGGCCGTGCAGAAGAGATAGACAAGTACCAAAGGAGAGTGGCGCGTTTTGTTACGGGATCGTTTAGTAAGTTCGAGAACGTTTCGGAGATGTTCATCAAACCAGAGTGGCAGATGATAGAAGAGAAGCGTTGTGCTTTATGACAAAGTTTATTGAGAAAATTCCTATGGCATACGCTCCAACAAGAGTCAAACAACTTATTACTTCCTCTCATACACATCTCGCGAAATTACCACGACTGGACAATCAGATAAATTAGGCCTGAAATTCAGGCTTATCGATAGCCATTACTCCCATGAACCATTCACGAATGGAACTAGGAAGAGCCGTCCGCCATCTTACATCGTAAGGAGGCTCGCACAGTTGCGGGTCTCGAACGAAAAACATTAAAATGACAAAATCTGGAAGTATAGATTCCTTTGTGAGTTTAGTCCTCCAAGGACACAACTATGTTTCGTTTTTTGTTTTCCTTCAAACAACGCAGACATAAAATGTACAAGTACTGCAGTTTCCGGATAAGGTTAGTACCATATTTAATCGCTTGTATGATAGAGTAGATTTTCTCCTAAAATTCATGTTTAGCATACATGCGAGAGGAGGAGGTATTTTCAAGAAAAATAGCTATCTTTCAACACGTAGGGAGAATTCATAAAAACTGAACAGTTAGCTGAAGCGTGTATCAAAGGTTGCATAGCTATTAGGCGTCAGTTACTTGCCCATAATGCTAGACGGAATGGATGCGCTCTCGACCTAGTGATGACCGTTTACCATAAAATACCTCTACTTCATAACCGAACAGCGCATCAATATACGTCAAAGGACATTCAGTTTTCATTCGTTACCACAATTGTATAGATAATGACGCGATTTTAGCTACCGATTGATCATAGCCAATATTTAAGGCACTGAGCTTGCAGCTTGTGGAACGGTTTTTAAATGCCGGTCACGCCGTCTTTATTTAGATTTTTCATGGTTTCATTACATCACTTCATGCGAATGGATAGGTAGTTCTCTGGATAAGTCTATGGACAATTCCTTTACTCATTCTTTTCCAAAGACACGGCGATTCGATGCTGTGATGAAGGGAATGGACTCCAGCCGTCTAGACGTAGGTATTCTATGATTCCCTAAGCCATTGAAGGTGAATGTTACTATCGATTTCCTCCCCAATCCTTGTTCAGTCTTAGCCTGTGCTCCGTCTCTAACGAGCCCGCCATCAGTGAGACATTAAACGCTAATATGAAGATGGTATCTGTTCTTTCGGACATGTCCGAAAGAACAGATACCATCTTCATGTAGTTAAGGCTGACCGGCCATTGACCTTCTTCTGTGCGGATGCACACGTATTGCCCGAATTCTTACGGGACTCTGTAAGATTGTGTGCCGCGAGTAATGAATGTAATGGGCAGGGGCACTACGAATGTAGTGGGTGGAAATTAAGTGGGGAATGTGGGTCTCACGGGGAGCGCGCAAGGGATAAGCCCTGCAGTAGCTAGATCCTCTGTGCCCTCGGTGGTTTGAGATGGATAGAGCGTCTGCCATGTAAGCAAGAGATCCTGGGTTCGAGTCCCGGTCGGGACACACATTTTTAACTGTCCCCGTTCATGTATATCACCGCCTGTCGACAGCGTAGAGTCTTGATTTACTTATCATTTAAACGCTAATGTTCCTCCCTTCTTCCTATCTTAAACGATGTTCCGTCTCTAAAGACCTTCTCAGGATTCATCATGAAATTGTGACGTGTTTAATTTTGTGTTTGGTCATAACGTGAAGAACATTTCACTTGAAATGTATAATATTTTCAACCCAGGAAATAGAAAACACGAATTAGGATTGCAACTCACTCACATGTGACGGAATTTTGCTTTGTATGAAGACAGCATCTTCAACAATGTTTCTTATCCCGTGTCGTAAGTGAACCAAATAGAACTCGAATGTGTCATCCTCGGATGCTCTTATAACATAAAAATGACTTGAAACTACGAGAGGTAAATTTAGTTAAGTGAGTAATTGCTCAGTGGTTGTACGGCACTTTAAGTTAATACCGAAGTACCTGACAGTAATCGTGACAAGTTAGCAACAAAGACTGGAATATATTTTAAGTTTTCCGCAGAGCATTGTCATATTTCTTTACGTAACGTAATTAAGTTCTGAAATAAAGTTTTCAAGGCCATCTGAGAGCTTCTAGCCCGTCTAGCTCTTGTTCGCAGGTAAAAATAGATGTCTGAAGGTCTTAACAAATCTACCGGTCAGCCTGAGTGTGCTTTTTAAGTGATTTCCCATGTCGTTTTGACAAATGCTGGGCTGCTCCACGAAGTGACCCTAGACAATACGATACACAAGCAGCTAAAAACTCATAACGGAGTTTACACAGTTCACAGATAGATGCTGCACACGATTTCCTTCCCTTAGTACAACTGACGTTGGGGACGTCTGGCCACAAGGTGTAGGAGGAATAAATTAGCTAAATCATTAAAACAGTGTACATGGTATAAACTCTGGTAGACAGGGTGGTCAGAGACAATCTGAAAAGCTTGCAAGGGTGTTGCAGCGTAGGTAGTGCTGAGAAATAATTGTTAAGAAAAAAATTCTATACGTTGCGCCGTTTCCGCGTTAATTAACCTTGAAGTTAGACAATCAGGCCGTTGCACGTGCAAATTCAGGCGGTTCGACAGATAAAACTAGTCGGTTTTTTTCATAGCGTAGGTGATAGCGCAATAGAGTGCTCAGCCTTTGGCTCGGGTTCGATTCTTACTACCGACCGATGTCCAAGTTTTGTATAACAGTCTTGTTCGGTTTTTGAAAACCAAACGAAGAAAAGGTTTGGTAACACCCTCTCTAGCAGCAGACTGTTTGTAATTCCGCGCCTATCGGCCTCATTGGCTAACTTCAATACTAATTAACTCTATAATGGCGCGACGGATCGAATTACTGTTTTTGACTGTATCTGTGTGTGTGTGTGTGTGTGTGTACTGTAAAACTGGGCAACTTAGCACTTCTTCTAACAAAACCTCTTACCAACCTGTACTGAGACATTTAATTTACACCGCGCGGGATTAGCCGAGCGGTCTATGGCGCTGCAGTCATGGACTGTGCGGCTGGTCCCGGCGGAGGTTAGAGTCCTCCCTCGGGCATGGGTGTGTGTGTTTGTCCTTAGGATAATTTAGGTTAAGTAGTGTGAAAGCTTAGGGACTGATGACCTTAGCAGTTAAGTCCCATAAGATTTCACACACATTTGAACATTTAATGTACACGTATGGAATTTCATAACCGTTAGCCTTTACATTTGATAAAAATAAAGTTTTGATGTTCAGTGAGGTACTCGGAATATTGAATATTAATTGTCACAAAGTTAATCTTCACATTAGGGCAACATTACGACGTGAAGTCTAAGGCAGGGAATGTTGAGTTAAATTCATCTGTCGCAAAGATGGGGTGACCTAGTATTTCTTTATAACACAGATTCAACTTTGTTACAAATTTGCCCAATTTTTGTGAGTTTTGTTTCACTCATATGCAGAAAATTATTTGTTTCAAAGTTGACCAATTTGGTGAGATGTGGTTTTCTAATTTTCTTAAAAACTAAATAATTATAGGCCTATCCCCATTCATACAAAGTGAGAATGAAAAAATCAACTTCACTAAGCAAGGTAATTAAACAATACTTCTACATACATATTTATGCATCTGTTCAGTCGAACCGTATGAGAAAAAGCAACATGTCACACTATTTGCAATTAACACAGTAACCTCTAAGCAAGGAAATTCAAAAATGGTTCAAATGGCTCTGAGCACTATGGGACTTAACTTCTGAGGTCATCAGTCCCCTAGAACTTAGAACTACTTAAACCTGACGAACCTAAGGGCATCACACACAACCATGCCCGAGGCAGGATTCGAACCTGCGACCGTAGCGGTCTCGCTGTTCCAGACTGCAGCGCCTAGAACCGCACGTTCACTTCGGCCGGCCAACACAACATTCTGAGCAACTGCAGGTTTATTTAAAAACAAAGTTATAATGCGAAATAGAACTTCGTTATTTTTTACTAACTTCTTTCGCTTTTCCAGTGGTTCAACAAAATTTTTGTAAAAAGTAGCTCTTATACAGAACGATCTGCACATATACCTCGTTTATATCAATTTACCCTCAGTTGCTCAGCTCTTCAAAGTTATCAGCAGTAACAGAAAGTTTCCAAGACATGTACGAACACATTTATCCACCCGCCAACAAAACAGTTTTTTGACCAGCTCAAGTGTGATATCACATACTTATAGGTTTAATCGTTAATGACCGTACTATACAAGAGCACACAGCAGCAAAGGTGTATGTTGAATGTTGACCAGAATTACAGTTTTTATGAATAAAAAGTCTGAACGCACTATTGTCAAAAAATTACCCAGTTTTACGTTATATATATATTCGAGGGTACGTTAAACCTAATGTTTCTTTCTTTCTTACGTCGCACTTATTAGTTTCCCAAAATTGTGGCTTCGTGATAAGCGTACAGTTTAATATCATCGGGATGCGCAGGTTCAGTTAAATGTAAATTTATTGGTCCAGCCTACGGAAGTATTGATTGAGGAGACATGCACGCAGTCGTCTGGTGTAGTGCTCGGGAAAGCCGTTACGCTGCCCGTGACGCAACGACAGCTGCTGTCAATAAGTCACAGGAGCGAATGTTGCGTAGGACCACGTCTGCATAATTACTGCGCGCAGCCCACAAGCCTGGGTTCAGCCAGACGGTGTTAATCGTATCAGCCAGACCTGCACACGCTTCCGTGCACTGATCCATCCTGTTCACAGTACCTTCACTTACGTCTCATTATGTTTATCGGAACAAATCCGGACCAGAGTTGCAGCTCTTTAAAAAAATGGCTCTGAGCGCTATGCGACTTAACTTCTGAGGTCATCAGTCGCCTAGAACTTAGAACTAATTAAACCTAACTAACCTAAGGACATCACACACATCCATGCCCGAGGCAGGATTCGAACCTGCGACCGTAGCGGTCACGCGGTTCCAGATTGAAGCGCCTTTAACCGCACGGCCACACCGGCCGGCGCTCTTTAAAAGAGATGCATCTAACAGGACTTTCCATTTAACATTAACGAACTATTAATTGCAATTATTTCTCTATAAAGGTATGAAATTCACTTCAAACAAAGTATTACGTCAGGCTGCACTTCACATGCGTATACAGAAACTTGGAGACGATGTATTATTATGTATTTTATACAGACAAGGTCGTAAACGCAAGTTACCCTGTCGAAGAAACTACTTCAGCTATTGGGTGGATCGACTTTGTAAATTGCGGTTAACCAAAGTTCATATGACTGGTTTCGAGATTCAGCAAGCATATTCCACGTTGTAGAGTGTCGTATCAACTAAATCACACCATTTCATTCAGCAAGGTGTCGTGCAGTTTGTCAACATTTCGTTAGAGATCATATAATGGGGAGCATCTAAAGAATATATACTATTTGTCGACGCAATCAGCTTCTCTGCAGAGGGATTTAAGCAAAGGAAACCCTTATTAGCCAGCTCATGAGAAACAAGCTTATTAATGAGCGGAAATTTCCTAAAAATGTGGTAGATGTCGCGAAAAGAACATATTTTTTTAAAAGACGCAACAACTTCGCTGTATTATGTTGTTTCAGTTTATAGTGCTACTCGACGGAATAGAATGCTGCTATGGCAGAAATGCAGGGCCAATACATGAATGCTCTAAGAGACGAAACACAATTTGCGTACACGTTTAGGTTTTCATCGTCCATCCATAAACAGTCACCCTAGAGACCAAAAAAGAATTATGGCAATAACGAGCTATCGACAAACCACAGGCAACTATTATTTGCTTCTTGGATTTCAGCAAAGCTTTTCATGCTGTCGATTTGCTGTGCAGTGGTTCCACTCATACCTTCCATCTCGCCAACACTGAGTAATGTTCGGAACAAAAAGGTCACAATGGAGGGGTGTACACTGCCCAGTTACATTAATGCGCAACTGTTGCACAGTCTGCCTCCCAGAATGACGGAATCATCCAGGGAATGCCACGAAAACATTCCCCAGATCATAACGCTTCCTCCTCCAGCCTGGACCCTTCCAAAGACTGCAGCAGGGTTTTTGCTTTCAGATGTTTCACGCCGTACACACCAACAACCATCCATCCGATGGAGCATAAAACGTAATTCATCACTCAAAGGACGTCCAGTTGCCGTGCAAATTCCAGCTTTCGTCACCGATTAACAGCAGTCAGCACTGGTGCTCGAACCAGGCGTCTACTGCGAAGACCCGTACGCAGCAACGTTCACTGAACGGTCGTTGCGAAACACTCTTCGTAGCCTCTTCGTTCATCTGGGCGGTCAGTTACTCAACAGTTGCACGTCTGTTCGCCCTTACACATTTCCGCAGCCATTTGTTCACCCTTGTCGTCTACGGCACGTGGTGCACCGCAGTTGCTTCGGCGCCGGTTTGGGATAGCGCCATTTTGCCATGCACAGTATACTTAACCACGGCGGCACGCGAACGCTTTACAGACTTATCCGTTTCGGAAATGCTTCCAGTCGTGGCCCGGAAGCCTATTGTCATGCCCTTCTGAACGCCAGATAAATCGATCCGTTTCCGCTTTACGTCAACGACTGTTCTTTTTTTCGTGTGCCCCCGACACCCTTTATATACTCTCCACTGCAAATGCGGCAACCTGCCGTCTGCGAGTGGTAACTGCACGTTGACGTCGAATATGGGCGGTGGTCACATAAATGTGGATGGCCTCTGTTGTGTCAGGGATCCCACGAGGATCAGTATTGGGCCCATTATTCTTATCAGTATATGTTAATTTTGTGTCAACTATTCTCTCCCACTGCAAATAGCCCCTATACGCTAACGAACCTCATTTATATCGAAGTACAAGTCCAACATACTTGTGCACAGCCACCCCGCATGTAAATGCCGATTTACTTGCCCTGTCAGAGTGGGCGCGGAACATGGATTTGAAACTTAACCTGTCCGAAACGCAAGCAGTTTAGTTCCTCACAAAAGACTTATTACACTTCAGTGCAGAGAATCTCTTCCACCATTAATTTTAAACGGCACAGAAATAAGATTTTTTCTGCACATAACTTGGGGCTAATTCTCAACTTTCACTTAGACTGAACTGAAGTCTGTAAGAAGGTGTCAGCGTCACTTCACTCTCTACAGACACAGAAAAAAATATTTCCTTTCGAGCTTAAAAAGAAGCTCGTAGAGAGTCTAATACTCCCCATTCTTGACCTGTTGATGCTGTTGTCGAAAGACTTTCGTATTAAAGCTGACGTAGGCTGGAACTGGTGATGAAAGCTTGTGTACGCTACATTTGTGTCGACGCTTTTTCGACGATATCACTCCTGCCTATGAACGATTATCATTGCTAGGTGCTCATAAGAGCAGAAACTATCATATCATATGAAACTTCCTGGCAAATTAAAACTGTGTGCCGGACCGAGACTCGAACTCGGGACCTTTGCCTTTCGCAGGCAAGTGCCTGCTGCCAGGAAGTTTTATATCAGCGCACACTCCGCTGCAGAGTGAAAATCTCATTCTGGAAACATCCCCAGGCTGTGGCTAAGCCATGTCTCCGCAATATCCTTTCTTTCAGGAGTGCTAGTTCTGCAAGTTTCGCAGGAGAGCTTCTGCAAAGTTTGGAAGGTAGGAGACGAGGTACTGGCAGAAGTAAATCTGTGAGGACGGGGCGTGAGTCGTGCTTGGGTAGCTCAGTTGGTAGAGCACTTGCCCGCGAAAGGCAAAGGTCCCGAGTTCGAGTCTCGGTCCGGCACACAGTTTTAATCTGCCAGGAAGTTTCATATCAGCGCACACTCAGCTGCAGACTGAAAATCTCATTCTGGTATCATATTATACGTTTGCTCTATCGTCTTCTCAATCACTGCACTTCTTATTTGTCTTCAACTCTTACGCTACTGTCTGAACAGCACAGGAGAAATACTCATTCACAACAAAGTAAAATTCTCTCCGTACTATCACAGAGCCCTGCCATGTTTTCTTAATCATTTTCTCTATCGGGAACAAGACTTTGGATTAATCTTCCTCAAAATATCAGAGAAATTAAATTCTTTCCAAACTTCAAATACAGCTAATGGCCGACCTTCTGTTACAACAGTCATTTCCAATATGTGTGAATTCCTAAGGGATCAAATTGCTGAAGTCATCGGTCCCTAGACTTAAACACCACTTAAACTAACTCATGCTAAGAACAACACACACACACACATGCCTGAGGCGCGAACATCCGGCGCGAGGGGCCGTGCAATCCGTGCGTGGCGCCTCAAACCGCGTGGCCACTCCGCGCGTCTCAGTCATCTCTCACATGTCGCGTGCAGCTCTCTCTCGTCACCTCCCCCCTCCCTGCCACACAATTTTTCCCTGCCCCTTGTCCGATATTCTGTTCTGTTCTTTCCTAACAACCACTGTCTCTGTCATTTCAATCTTCTCCTCTTTCTTGATCGATTTCGCTTCTGATAATACTAAACATGGCTTCAAATTTGCTATTTGCCATTAATTATTATTGTCAATTATTATTATTATTGGAAATGTTTTGTAACGTCGTTGGTATGTGTTGTTCCTGGTCAGATGTAAGAGAGGGCCGTAATTCCCTAATCTAGTCAGGCTAAATAAGCAATAAAAAATAAAAGTAAAGGACAGACTGTGGGCATTAAATTTCACAGAAGACTTGTATCTCGTTGCTCTAATAGAGCATCACCACCATGAATGAAAATGTTTTTGGAAGCCGGCAAGAACAGATCCATCACTCATCAAAATGACTAGACATTATTGGAAACATCACGAACCGAACATGAACATATAATTACGACTGTATGCCTATAGATTCCAAATGATTCAATAACTCAAGCCAATCGGTAACCTAAACCGAGGCGAGAATTTATCAGTTTTTAAGTGCTTTAAGAATAAAAGCATCCATACTAAACTGAGCCCGAAAATCGTTTTTAGTGATTTAGGATAAGTTATTTGCCGTGTCTCCTTCAATATGCCTTCAACAATTCCTCGTTTACTCACACGGAAGCCTCGAGTAATTTTTGAGTAGTCGTTTCACATGAAAGTCATCACTCTTAGGTATACACACACATCAAAAAAAGTTTTGCATCACCTCGGTCCCGAGAGTTCCGGAAAATGTACAGAAAATTGGAATAGAGATCAACATAAGCATCATTTCCGCCCTTTTTATTGCTCATGAAAACCACAGATTGCATGTTGTACCTCCATACGACGAGACCTTCAGAGGTGGTGGTCCACATTGATGATCATACCAGTACCTCTAATACACAGTAGACGTCCTCTTGCATTGATGCAATCCTGTATTCGTCGTGACACTGTTGGTCCAGATTGACAAGGCACTGTTGGTCCAGATTAGTCAAGGCACTGTTGGTCCAGATTGTCCCACTCCTCATCGGCGATTCGGCGTAGATCCCTTCGAGAGTTGTTGGTGGGTGACGTCGTCCATAAACAGCCCTTTTCAATCTATCCTAGGCATGTTCGATAGGGTTCATGTCTGGAGAACATGCTGGCCACTCTAGTCGAGTGATGTCGTTATCCTGAAGGAAGTCATTCACAAGATATGCACGATGGGGGCGCGAATTATCGTCCGTGAAGACGAATGTCTCGACAATATGCTACCGATATGGTTGCACTATCGATCGGAGGATGGCATTGAAGTATAGTACAGCAGTTACGGCGCCTTGCATGACCACCAGCGGCGTACGTCTGCCCCACATAATGCCTCCCCAAAACAGCAGGGAACCTCCACCTTGCTGCACTCGCTGGACAGCGTGTCTAAGGCGTTCAGCCTGACCGGATTGCCTCCAAACACGTCTCCGACGATTGTCTAGTTGAAGGCATATGCGACAATCATCGGTGAAGAGAACGTCATGCCAATCCGGAGCTGTCCATTCGACATGTTGTTGGGCCCATCTGTACCGCGCTGCATGGAGTCGTGGTTGCAAAGATGGACCTCACAATGGACGTCGGGAGTGAAGTTGCGCATCATGCAGCCTTTTTTCGTACAGTTTGAGTCGTAACACGACGTCCTGTGGCTGCACGAAAAGCATTATTCAACATGGTGGCACTGCTGTCAGTCTTTCTCCAAGGCATAATCCTTAAGTAGTGGTTATCCACTGCAGTACTAGCCTTGGGCGGCCTGAGCGAGTCATGTCATCGACAGTTCCTGTCTCTTTGTATCTCTTCCATGTCCGAACAACATCGCTTTGGTTCACTTCGAAACGCCTGGACACTTCCTTTATTGAGTGACCTTCCTGGCACAAAGGAACAATGCGGACGCGATCGAACCGCGGTATTGACAGTCTAGGCATGGTTAAACTACAGACAACACGAGCCGTGTACCTCCTTCCTGGTAGAATGACTGGAACTGATCGGCTGTCTGACCCCCTCCGTCTAATAGGCGCTGCTAATGCTGTTGTTTACATCTTTGGGCGTGTTTAGTGACATCTCTGAACAGTGAAAGGGACTGTGTCTGTGATACAATATCCACAGTTAACGTCTACCTTCAGGAGTTCTGGGAGAACCTGGATGATGCAAGTATTTTTGATGTGTGTCTTTGGACTGACGGAACGACAGCACTGCATTTCTTTGAAGCTGACAGTTACCCAGCAGCTACGAAGTGAATACGTGTTGTGACCAAAGTGAATAATGCGAATGCTCAAGAAATTTGATTTGGTCAACATTAGCAACCTTTCATGCATTGTGTTGCTGTGTGTAAGTGTGAAACGATAGAGAGAGAGATGGCAAAGTCTACTTCTGGGACATAGTCGTCTTCTCACTACTTCCAGCAGCGCCACACATCATATGATAGCATTGGCAGGACACAATCGGCTCATTTCACGTCTTTACTAATGAGTACCAAGAAACTGTGCTAGAAGATTTAGTGAAACACACAGCAGTCCAAAAAAATGTATAGAGTTCTTGCGTCAGAATCTTCGACTGAAGACTGAATTAAAGAATCAGGAAAGTGTTAGAAACGAAATTCAAAGTTAAATTTTTTGCAGCAGAAGCTACTGTGTAGTAAGTAAGAAAAGATTGGTTGCATCACTCGTCTTTTGACCAGTAATTAAACATATGCTTTTTCTCACTTTCTTGCATGACAGTCACACCTTAAGTGAACAATTAGCACAAGATCAGTGTTGTCAACACCAAGGAACGGACCAATATATCTGTCATGAATTGCTATTTGGTCGTTACTTTTTCCCGTACGTATCAACTGTTTTTGTAATATCATTCTCCCCACATTAAACGAGTTTATATAAATTTATGTCGATAAGAGGGTCCCCTCACAACGGAATGCAATAAACGAAGAAGCGTGTGTTGTCGGGCTTCTTCGAATCAGAAATACCATTTTTTCATTTGGGAGCAAACACATATTGCAGTTCGAGGATCACTTTCAGTTTAAGACGATTTTTCACTTTTCTGAGAAGTTGTCGAAAGACGACAGAAGTTATAATAAGACTTACTCTTCGTTACCATTTCCTGAACCTCCTGGTTACCGTACCCTGAACCTCCGATATCATACTGTATTCCATAGTACAGTAACCTAAGATTAAGCTGCTGCAGAAATGAAGAATTAATGAGGCTGAAATGAACTTTATTAGTCCAGTCAACGAAGGAAAATGAGGGGAAAAATTCGTATATTCGCAAAATTTTTGTACATTGTTAGGGGGAACGTCATAAATAACACTCTAAAAATCTTGACCGTTGGGGTGTGAATTTGGGGGTAAGAGGGGAGATTAAAGGTCACTTTTGTTAGGTTCTTCCTCAATTTTTGGGATCTCGGATTCCAGCGAAAATGTCCTCAAGTACAAAATTAAACTAATTTACATTTTCTACACAAAATATCATATACAATGTTTTGTCTTGGACAAATAGTTCCCTCGTTGCAGGAGACCGAAAAATCGCAAGTTATTTAAAAATGTCTTTTAATGGAATAAAATTGATGCTCATTTTAAAATGTACTGGGTTACCACAAATACTAAATGTTTGTACCACACCTAAGCGCAGCAGAACCGTATCATGGAATAAATTGTGTTCTGTGATGTTACAGTGCGGAAAGGTGGTGGCAGAGGTTAGATGTGTCGGGGAATTAGGTCGCCGGATTGTGGTCATGCATTTCCCTCCGTCATACATCTCCAAAATGAAGAGCGAGCAGGCATTTACCCATTTTTTCTACCGCACTATGTCATAAAAAGCAGCTACAAGGTATTTCAGGAAGTTATACCGACCCTCCCGTAGCTCGCCTTATGAAACAGTGGCCACCAACGCACAGACAGTCTCGGTGGGAGGGGAAGTTTATTTTTCACAAAATGTGTTAACACGACATGGGATACACATATGAATTACTGACGATACTATGGCAAGAATCGGATATGGACTGAATATACGTTAATCTGGGCACATTGTCCTACAATGCTAGAGGGAAATTGGTTCTTAGTCATCCTGTACGGTAATTGTAGCGTTCTTCCAGGAAAGGGAACTACCCCCATGACGAGTGCTGCTCGCTTTTGAATTTAAAAACAGGCTATATATCTCCAGCATTTCCTGTCCAGTTCTCTCATGTGAGTAGAAAAAATAACTTCAGTGATCTCGTATTTGTATTGTGGAGTTATTTACAGTTTATTAATTATTTATTTGAAGTTGTTAAATGAGCTGTTACGTAAAAAAGCTCAACAGCTGGAGCCGGCATCTGCCTATCAAACCGAAGAGCCTGCTGCAAATGTAACATTCTGTCAAGATGTATTGGACAATATCGATTTCATTGTCTCCGCTATCAGTGAGGGGAATACTATTCGAAGTTTGGGGAAATCAAATGCATCACCTCAACCTCAGTTCTTTCAGCGTCTGAAGAGGCCCAGAGTCTTAAATTTGCTTCCTCTGCGGTGGAAGTAGGTCACTTACGTGTTATGGAACTTCAGATATTTCAACACAAGTCAAGCAATACATTACAGATTTACACATGGTCAGCCCTATTTCATCAGACACATTGACGCCCACCTGGCAAGATATACTTGGATGAGCGGCAAGAGGCTCCACACAGTGCAGCCCACTCTATAAGTGTCAGAGATTTACTCAGTCTAACAGTAACCCAATTAATAATTGGAGAAGAGCGGTAAATTTTCTCGTCATTTGTTAATTCACCACCAAGTGACTGAAACAAGGTTACACGGTTTTGGAATGACAATCAGCCAACGACATAAAGCCGTAAAATGGCACATATGCCAATCCAATCCCTTTTTCACCAACACTACAAAGGTCACTGACAACATCGCATTTACAAATTAAGCACTTCTCAGCCATTATTTATAGGAAACTGAAAGTAAACAGGAGATGACTGAAGTTATTTTGTCTGCTAACATAAGAGAACCTGACAAGAAATGCTGGGAGACATAGCCCATGTGTAAACTGAAAAGCGAGCAGCGCTCACGGTAGAGGAAGTCGCTTTTCTGGATGGATGCTACAACTGCCGTACAGGATGACTAAGAATGTTTCCTGTAGTGTTCAGAACAGTGAGCAGAGCTTTACGTAAATTCTGTCCATATGCGACTCTTGCGTTAATATTATTAGTAATTCATACCTACAGCCCATGTAGTGTTAACACATTTTGTGGAAAATAAACAGCTCCTTCTCCCCGGGACTGTCAGCGCATAAGTAGCCAGTGATTCATAAGGCAAGCTGCGAAGGGGTTGTTATAACTTTCTGAAATACTCTGTAGTTTCTTTTTGTGACGTGATGCCGTAGAAAATTGCCTGCTGCTCTTCATTTTAGAGACGTTTGAAGGAGGGAAATGCATGACCACAATCCAGTGACCTACCTGGCCTCACACTTCTTACCACCCCCGCCACCATTCCACACCGTAACACTTTAGAACACAACTTATCACTTAATACGGTTCTGATGTATTTACATGTGGTACATAAATTTCATATTTGTTTCTAACCCACTTCATTTAACAACAAACATCAATTTTATATCATTAAAACATGATTTTTTAAATAATCTGCGATTTTTCCATCCTCTTCAACGTGGAAATTATTAGTCCTAAAGAAAAAAAAAATTGAACATTTTTTGTAGGAAAAGTAACGTAGTTTAATTTTTACTGTGAAGCATTTTCGTTAGAAGCCGTGGTTTTCGAGATATTCAGGAAAAACGTAAAAAAAGTGACCTTTAAACGCTCTCTTACCCCCCACACTCACACCCCACCGGTCAGGATTTTTAGTATGTTGTCCATGACACTGCCTCCTACCATTGTCCAAAACCTTGCGATTATACAAATTTTCTTCCTCCGGGTGACATTTTAAGGTCTTTGTTGACTCGACTGCTGGACAGTATATGTACAAGGCAATAAGAAAATGCTACATGTCACAGAACTATGTACGACCTTTGACTCCTGGAGAACCGCAATGAACAAGCTGCTGACCAACCACGTTCTAGACGTGTTTAGTGGACTATGTGTCAGGCCAACGCACCCAACATACAAGCTATTATACCCGTCGTACTTCGATAAACACTTCAAAATTTTCGCCACATAGTTGTGCCACTAAAATATCCCATGTGCAGTTGCCTGAAGGAGGGGCAACACCTTGGGCTCCAAAGTCTATCTAGGTGCAGCAGTTCTGCTGCTCAGAGTGAACTCCCACTTCTCCTCCCCCCCCCCCCCCCCCCCCCCCGACATCAGGCTGTCCATACGTAGAAGCGAGATCGCATGTGCTACAAAAGGCGTTGGCATTTGTTTTCGATGTCGCTCAATAATGCAGGCTGCCAGATTACGGTTATCACCGCATTGTCCAGCACGTAAGTGTCGAACTTTTAGAGTAGTATACCAAATAATACAGTGTCCCATTCAGCATCGCTGCGACGACCTTCAATGTGCATAAAGCAATTTGCCTTTGGGGTTTCTGAGTAGTGGAAGCCAAAAGAATAGTAGTCTGAATATTTAAATTCTGAATATTTAAATTAAGGGACGAGTGAAATTAAGCAGACTTTATATCACGGACTATTCGAAGTGGGTCTCACAGTTACCGTTTTCCTCATTTATAGCGAAAATCAAAAATTGGTTTTAACGGTAGTGTGACTTGATCTTTCACAGGACTGGTGCACTCAAACATAAATTTAGCACGAATCATTTAATTTTCAGGTAATTTCTCAAAAAATAAGTGTAAGATTGTTTTCCCGCTTTCAAAAAAGTGTACCCGATTTTTTGTACCATGTCTGGTTTTTACACCCAGTAAGGTTTGAGTTTTGCGAAGTTTACTAAATCTAGTACAAATACTGAAATGATGTCAAAATATAAAGATGAATATATTAGAAAACGTTTATTATTAAGATATGTATTGCAATGAGTCAGGTAAGCTTAGCAATGAGCGATGTAATTTTCGTCATAGAATGAAACCACACAAGACTATATGGTAAAGTGTCACTGGGAAGTGCGTTTCTAGTGCTTGAAAAATTTGATTTGTAGGATCGCAGCCAAGAAGGTCAGTATAGCCCTCAGGTTAGTGTCAATGAGCGCAAAAGAAAACTGATTGTTATGGTAAAGGTACAAGTTTGTGACACAGGGAAAGGAAGTTATATTGTGCTGATCAAATTTTCTACACTGATTTTGAACACAAGTTAACATTTCACTACTTACAAAGTATACGTACCACATTATGCTACAGAAGTTTTGCAGCCAGACTGTTTAATGCTTTGATCATAGCAGTTCCTACTCAGCAACACTAGTCACAGTGTCCCTCATAGATTTTTATAGAATCAAAACCAAACTTCAGATAAACATAGTTTCAGATTGAATGAAACTGTAGATTTAAGCGATTGAAACTTGTGCACAATTTTCTTTGCATTAACATCGATAAAAGTACAAATAAAATATATATTGAATTACATTTTCCGATGCAGCTACCGCTTATCGCATAATACTCTAAATTGGTGGTTTTCTAAATGCGGTGGAAAATTCAAAACTGGTAGCACATTTAGCTTCAATTTCCTTTCGATTCCACAGGCCTCATTGTCAAAACATCCAAGCACAAACTGTTTGCAGCATAGCTTCGTGTGGTGATTTTCCTTGGAATTCTTTCTTTCTTCGAAGCTGGGCTGTAAACAATTCTTCGTACTTCTTCAGTGGGAAACCTTTTACCCGTATTGATATTACATAAAAAATTATGAATTTCGTAACACGAACAGAAAAAATTAACATTTAATAAATTTTTGTACGTATTTTTACGAGCGACAGGTGTAATGACCATTATCAATTAGTTCCTAATATTTATATACAAGTAACAACTCTCAAGTAAAGATCATCCACATCTGCCCCTGGAACGGTGTCACTTCTTAATTTCGGCCTACGATTCATTAAACTCATATTGGAAAACGTTTTCGCAAGACTTGTGTATATTTAAAACGACCTAAACTGTGTAACGAAATATTACTCCTTTCACATATTTGTCGATGTAATGAAACGCTGCACAAGACTTCGCCATTATACGTCGGGACTTCAGAAAGTAAGTTACTCGTGTCATCGCACGCTAAGACCATTGCGCAAAAAGAGAAAACATATTCCAGGTTTGCTAGAGACATTGTTCTGCTGCGGTACGGATAACAGGTGCATACGAGTGGGCTAGTGATACGGCGCGGGAACTGGAAACGTACTTCAAGGCTCAAGTTCGCGCTACAGTACGATTATTGTTAGCAAAGCGTCTACATTGCATAGAGTTTCACCGTGAAACTCTGGCGGTGTATGGACCAGCCGCAGTATCGTGTCCAGCCGTAGTGGAATGGTGCCAACAGTTTGACAAAGTTCCCAAGGATATGAATGATCCTGATCGGGGAGGAAGGTCAGCAGCATTGAACTCATACAACAATGACCAGGCAGTCGAAGAACTGATTCACAACAATCGTAGAGTGATCATCGCAGACATTGCTCAGCAGATCCGCAGCTCAGTAGGTAGTGCTCATTCCATCGTCCGAGATCGTCTGCAGTGTCGAAATCTGTGCTCTCGCTAGGTTCTGTGACCATTGTGGCCTGCTTCCAAAGACGTAAGGTTTATGATGTCTCTGGACTTCCTTGAGCGTTACTCCGTGGAAGGCAATCATTGGCTAACCAACATCATTACAGGCGGTGAGACGTAGATCCATCATTTCACACCTGCAATAAAAAGAACGTCCATGGAATAGACACCCCCTCCCTCCCCCTGCCTCCAGAGGAGAAATTCAAAGTAGTAACATCAGGAGGAAAGGTCATGGCCACAGTTTTCTGCGACCTTGACGGAATTGTGTGCACAGAGTTTATGGCGAAGGACACAACCATTAATGCCGATCCTGCTTTGCAACAATGACACCGCTGCACATCACCATAAAGTGCAAGAGGCGTGGAAGATTAGGCAAAGCCATTGTTCCCCTTCCAACAACCCAACCACAACAAAGGTCATCATTTTAATAACGATCGTGGTGTTGCTCACGCTGCTAAATACTGCATTTTCGGGCAACAACAGTCATATTATGTGGCAGGTGTCATTGGAGCACAGTTAATAAAGTCATTTCATGTCATAATAAAAAAAACTAGGCACTCATCTTTTTGTGTTTGCCACGCTGGTCTCGTCGTAAAATCATGGCTCAGTTGTTGAAAATCTAAGTGGATATGATTCCAAGCTCGGAGGCAAAAAGGCCTAGATTTTATTCTGCTATATTCAAAAGTTATGTAGATGCGCTTCACAAACCATCCTTGAAGATTACACTTTTGCTGGACAATAGTGATGTAAAAAAATAATCAGCACTCCGAAATTAAGTTACACTTCCTTTTAATTGCTTTTATTGCAATATCACGTGACACACAAAACATCACTTCACAATACAAAACATACTCATAACATCTCTCTCACAGTCACTGTTAAAGTTCACATTTTATAAGCGGACTACGTTATGCGTCTTTTCTCAACGTCCAGCTCTCTAACAACTCAACAACTAACTAACTATCGCTTACGCACCCAAAAATCAGAGTTACAGGTACGTCAAAGATCACAGTGACAAAAGAAGGAATACACATAAGAATAATATCATTGCAATATAAACATATCGATGTATCAAAAGTGAAATCAAATCTGAATGTTGTCTCATAAATATGTTAACTACTTCTACAGAAACACAGTAGAATACTACTGGTATCGCGAGGTTCAGGTGAGCTGCCATAATGGTTACGTAATTCAAGTGCCATTACACCCTGCACGACAATGCAACCCCACACAGAGAGCACAACACAATCTTTTTCACCGTTTTAGATGGTAGATTTGGATGCATCCACTATTCAGTCCAGATCTAGCACAATACGATTTTCATCTCTTCGGCAAGCTGGAAGAACATCTGGAAGAAAGAGATTTTCCAACGACAAGGACGTTGAGAAAGAGGTTCTCCAATGGATCCTTGACCAAGGAGCGGATTTCTACCGTCGAGGAATTGAGCGATGGTAGAACGTTATGACCGTCGGTTACACAGTCTGGATGGCTATCTTCAAAACTACTGTCATGCGGCTGTGTCACTTTGCAGTGTTGTGCGCATTCAGTAAGAGTTACTTGGTCTGCCATAATAATGTGTAACTTACGTTTTGAAGTTCCCCGTAATACAAAACCTTTGCAGAAAACACAGTAAAGAAGGAAAATTAACGCTTATTTCATAAACCGCCTGCGGGAAGAAATACCTGTCAACTGGCAGAGATATTGGTTTCAGTACAGTGTGTAACAAAAATGTACGACACAAATTGCAAGACGCATTCCTCACACATACACGTAGAAATGAATTGAAATAAGCGTATGGCATCGTTGGCCGGGAGGCCCCTATTCGGCGAAGTTCGGCTGCCAAGTGCAACTCTTACTTCATTCGACGCCACATTGGGCGACTTGCACGCCGGTGATGAGGATGAAATGATGATGAGGACAACACAACACCCAGTCCACGAACGGAGGAAATCTTCAACCCGGCCGGGAATCGAACCCGGACCCGCTTGCATGGGAAACGAGCACGTTACCACCTAGCCAAGCAGGACATGGACGTCTGGAAATGCGTCTGGAAATGCGCCTCGAAATGCTTTGTTTCCATGTTACAACTCATTTTCTTCAACTCATTAATCATGGGAAACGCACAAGACACTGGCAGGGGTGGCCGAGCAGTTCTAGGCGCTACAGTCTGGAACCGCGCGACCGCTACGGTCGCAGGTTCGAATCCTGCCTCGGGCATGGATGTGTGTGACGTCTTTAGGTTAGTTAGGTTTAAGTAGTTCTAAGTTCTAGGGGACTGATGACCTCAGCAGTTAAGTCCCATAGTGCTCAGAGCCATTTGAACCATTTTTGAAACGCACAAGAACAGAAAGTTAGGATCAGGGGGGCATTCACGCTTGGTGACATCTGGTTACTTTGTGCACCGCCAGTGTTCTGTATTACATTCCATGCGACGTACGTCATTGCTTATTTACAGGCAACATCAATTGTGCCAGCGATCAGTACGACCGTTGCAAGGACACGGGTTACTATGTAGAGATAATCACAGACTTGGCTCGAGCAATGGTAGTGTAAACAAATGCAGAGGTGGCAGATGCCCATTTGATGTATGGATTAGCTGAAGGCAACGGCGCTTGCGCTCAACGTTTGTACCAGGAGAGATTTCCAGGACGAAAGTGCCCCGACAGGAAAAGTTTGAAGCCATTAATCGTCGTATTAGGGAACATGGGGCATTTAGGCCTGGTACTCGCGACCGGGGAAGTCTAGAAGGACGACGACACCGCAACGGAAGGCGGCAGTTCTTCATGCAGTTGACGACGACCTTAGTGTCAGTACAAGACAGGTAGCTGCAACACTGGATGTTGACCACATGACTTGCTGAAGAGTGTTACACGAGGACCAGCTGCATCCATACCATTTACAGCGTGTGCAGGGAATATCAGGAGCTGATTTCCTGTAAGGGTACTCTTCTGCAAATGGTTTATTCAACAAAGTGTCAACCATAATTTTAGTGAAATGGTTCTGTTTACAGATGAGGCGTCTTTTCCGCGAGCTCTGATTGTAAAATTTCACAATTGACATGTAAGAGCAGACGTCAATCCTCACGCAGCTGTTGAAGTAGGTAATCAACAAAGATTTTCTGTCAGTGTTTGGGCTGGTATTGTTGGTCACTGTTTGGTAGGGCCTCACTTTCTTCCACCCAGGCTCAACGGACAAAGTTATCTTATTTCGTAGGGAATGTTCTACCTAATCTGTTTGCAGATATTATGCCTTTAGTTGTGCAATAAAATGTGTACTTCATGCACTATGGAACACCTCTTCATTTTAGCGCTAATGACCGTCAACTTTAATAACAGATTCGGTGACAGATGGATAGACAGAGATGGACTAATTTCCTGCCTTCCACGCTCTCCGGACCTAAACCCACTTGACTTTTATTTGTAGGGGCGTTTTAAAGCTCTTGTGCATGTAACCCCAGTACAAGATGTTGAGAGTCTCCGTGCCTGTATTATAGAAGGCTGTGAAACCATACGTAATACTGCAGGGATACATCAGTGCATCCGAGATTCGCTACGACGGCGGGTTGACGCATGTATCAAAGCCCATAGAGGGCATGTTGAACGTCTTCTGGGAGAAAGAGTTGCATGTTGTATGCTGGTGCGTTCTGTCCGTTTATGTTTCCCATGATTAATGAGTCGGAGAAAATCAATTGCAACATGGAAACAAAGCGTTTCCAGACCCATGTACATATAACGAAATTTCTAGGACTACGTATCAGCAATGTGCCCTGCAATTTGTGCCGTACATTTTTGTTACACCCTATATAATGACCTCGTGTGGTATGGACTAAGATGCACCTACACCAGACAAGAGCAAATGGACTACAGCCATCGATATCGATAGCTCCACATCCGTCACCTTCTACTCTGCCACTTCGGCCAGCCATTGCAGTGGACGGATCAGTGCTGTACTGTCCGTTACGACCATGCAGAAAAAATGGTGCTAATCATTCCGTTCTATAATGATATTATGTGGTCCAATATCCGCACGTCGCCAGGTGTGACCCTCTTCTATCCAACTGCATGCTTTGAACCGGCTAAAATATCACTTATGGGGAACTCCATTACCTAGAGATCAAACGACTGCTTTCGATCTCATTCACATGCTGTTATGCTGGCCTTTGACGTCAACGAGGCACAGTGGCACCTGGTGGATACATAGAACAGTGAACCGTCAACGAGTGACTTGGACTTTGTACAGATGACGTAAATGCAGGACCAGCAAAGCCCTTTGTTATGTGACTGAAAAGATCAGTGTTATACCAAGTTCGGAATGAAGTACTATCAAACAAAGTACAAACGTGACACCTAGTCTTGATACATTTAAACGATTGATTTTGGTTGTTACAATTTTCACAAAACTCAGTGTATTTTGAGATTTCTGGTTTCTGATCGTGATGTTACAGAAAGGTGATAAAAACTGTCCATGTTTTGAGAGGTGGTAGTATGGACCAAGACGAGATAAAATTGTCCAGTGAAAATGTGCTTCAAAATGAACATCTTAAGTGCTACGAGCTAGTGTTCATTTTCGGTGACGTGAAAAACATCAATTCTATTGCAAGTTCTTTGCTCTTACGAATGACCTGCAGAACCCAGTAAACAAATCAGGACACCTTCCTCAGTTATCGTCCATGGATACCGCAGATTTACCAGAGGATGTGTTTTGTGTCACGTAAACATTCCCCTTACGAGACGACACAAGCATCCTGAAATGCACCCTGCTGGTTGAAGAGCCATCACTTCGTGTGCTTTCTTTTCACGCACTCATACGCTCGAATTGAGGCAACATGCACACGTACGGCAATTTCTCAGTTTAGGCTATTTCTCCCACGCGTCGACCATCCCTTGAGTGTGAACTTGCAGCCATACTAATTGCTGGACGTTAAGGTGGGGGGCTTATGGAATGTCCTGTCTTGTCTTCTCTATTCATAAGCGACTGTATAGTCGCTCACATGTTGTTGTCTGTTGTCCTTTAGTGTCTTCTCTATTCATAAGCGATCGTATAACTGCTCACGTGTTGTTGTCCGGATTTGAATTGAGATGTGACTCATTGCGCAAGGTCTTTTCTTTCTGCTATACAATCCCAACTTGCAGACGACGAACCGTGTCATATGCGCATTGCGTGCCACGGCAACTGATCCTTTCGTATTAGCCAAGTCGATGTACTCACGGTCGACTCTTGACATAGTGGCCCCAGAATAACACAATGCCTGTACGGCTTGAGGTATGGAGTATGGACGATGTGGCCGCGATGAGATCGCAATATATACAGCTGTACCCCGCGAGTCACCTTATGGTGTGTGGCGGAGGGTACTTTGTGTAACTCTGTACTCATGTCATGTTGGTACTGTGTTGTGCAGCTGTCAACGATTCGCCGAGCAGATATATCAGTCACATATTGTTTCAAAAGGATCGTATTCGAGAAAGAAATATATAAGAGAATACTCGGACGAGAAAGTGAAGCTCTTTACTTTATCGTCAATGTTGATTGCAATTGGCTACCGACAGCAGCTAGGAATCTAGAGATTTGTTCACAGCAAGCTGAAAGGACATGGCGTTATAAAAAAACTGGAGGAAATGAACTTCAAAGAGTAATAAATGAGATTTAAGGACTACATAGATACGTAGTTGACTTTCTAAGCTATTATTTTGGCTGCAAACATAGTCGTATTTTGCTGTGTGAAGGTACCTGCAACGTTCCCAGCGCAAATACTGCCTGACAAAAATGTGAAACACTATCAAGACATGGTCGGATATCAATGTAGCTTTGTACACATATACACAGTCGGTGGATATATAAATGATTAGAGTTTCAATTCTCTGAGGCAGGTAGAACGGCAACTAGAGTGCGTTATTGTTGTTCGTGTTTAAAAACAAAGGATGATTAGAGTTTAACGTCCCGTCTGAAGCGCGGTCATTAGAGACAGAGCACAAGCTCGGATTACAAAAAGGAAGGAAGGAAGATTTGAGATTAATGTCCCGTCGACAGTGCTGTCGTTAGTGATGGATCGCCGTGCCTTTTTCAAAGGAACCATCCTCGCATTTTCCTGGAGTGATTTACGGAAATCATGTAAGACAGATCTGGAAGGGCGGATGGGAGTCTAGTGTGCTAACCACTGCGTCACCTCGCTCAGTCGTTCACGCTTAGCGTTGTTACCAATCCTCGTAGGGTATATAAGGTCCGCGAGCAGCGTCAGATGTGAGTGATCACTGTGAAGGTCCCAGAGATACTACGTACTCGTGTAAGACAGCGTTATCAGCGCCTAACACAGTTTGAAAGGGGCCTCATTGTCTGTCTCCATTTGCCCGACTGGTCGAATCGTGCAGCGTCCATATTTATGGAGCATTCATATGTGCCAGTGCACGATGTTGGACTGAATGCGAACACGTCGTCAAGCTTCCAGTCGACCACATCTGACCCACACCACTGAGGATCGCCGTATTGTGGGCATAGCACATCATAACCCCTTCACATCTATGATTTACATCCGAGAGCAAGTAATGGTCTCCCTGGAACATCCTGTGTCATCCCGCATCATAGATCGGGAACTAGCAACATCCGTACTATGGAATTACCGTCCCACGCGTAGTCTGTCATTAACACCACAACACAAACGGCTACGATTTGATTGGTACGTTAACTATGAAGTCTGGTCTGGTAATGAATGACGTTGCAATGTTTTCAACGATGAACCGTGGTTCTGCACTACCTGGGTTAACCACCGTTGGCGAGTATGGCGGTGAGTTGGGGAAAGGTCCTATTCTTCCAATGTTTTGAAGAGGCACAGCGATGTTACTTCAAATGGTTCAAATGGCTCTGAGCACTATGGGACAACATCTGAGGTCATCAATCCCCTAGACTTAGAATTACTTAAACCTAATTAACCTAAGGACATCACACACATCCATGCCCCAGGCAGGATTCGAACCTGTGACCGTAGCAGCAGCGGGGTTCCGGACTGAAGCGATGTTACGCCTGATGTCGCCGTGTGGGGATCCATCGGGTACGACTTCTGGTCACGCCTGTTAGCGACTGAGAGAAGTCTGACGGCACAACCGTATGGTACAGATATCCAATGTCCCCATACGTTATATCTCATGCGACGGTATCGTGATGCCATTTTACGACGGGACTGTGTTCGTCCACACATGATAAGTGTCTCTATGAAGTGTCTGCGAGATATTGAGGTACTCCCGTAGCCAGCAAGATCCCCAGATCTCTTCCCGATAGAACATATGTGGACCATCTTGGACGTTAAATCCTTCCTAGTGTCAGTATCGACGTTACAGAGGACCAGTTACAACAGCTATGGGTAGTTTGCCCCAGGAGAGGAGACAGCTTTATGACATTCTTCCCAGGAGAATCAGAGCACACATTCAGGCCAAGGGGTAAAACGTTATACTGAAAAGTGGGCTCATACTGGCAAGAGCGCTGTTGTTTTTTACTCGATTTTATAATTATCGAAACGACATCACATACCTTCCCAACCTGCAAAGTTTCATTCCGTTTCCTCTTCCACTTTTGAGTGCTTCATTTTTTTGTGAGGCAGTATATCAGTGGAAAGCGGTCAATCATATCCTGTTTTATAGAATAATACCATAGAATATTCAGCATCTCGATATAACTCGAAACTTCACATCCAACTTCAACGAATATTTATGTGTTAATGATGTAGGTCTATACATGTAGTACTGGATTCAGATCTGCATCAGGCTACCCTTTTGAGGTTTTCCACGGTTTCCCTGTGCCCTTGAGGTGGATGAGGAGTGGTTCTTTATACACCTACGTCTAATTGTTGTTGTTGTGGTCTTCAGTCCAGAGACTGGTTTGATGCAGCTCTCCATGCTACTCTATCCTGTGCAAGC
The DNA here is from genome assembly GCF_021461395.2 of Schistocerca americana. NCBI lineage: Eukaryota > Metazoa > Arthropoda > Insecta > Orthoptera > Acrididae > Schistocerca > Schistocerca americana. Next base: position 294,814,145 of record NC_060130.1, read on the forward strand.
TTCTTCATCTCCCAGTACCTACTGCAACCTACATTCTTCTGAATCTGTTTAATGTCTCCTCTCTTGGTCTCCCTCTACGATTTTTACCCTCCACGCTGCCCTCCAATACCAAATTGGTGATCCCTTGATGCCTCAGAACATGTCCTACCAACCGATCCCTTGTTCTAGTCAAGTTGTGCCACAAACTTCTCTTCTCCCCAATTCCATTCAATACCTCGTCATTAGTTATGTGATCTACCCATCTGATCTTCAGCATGCTTCTGTAGCACCACATTTCGAAAGCTTCTATTCTCTTCTTGTCTAAACTATTTATCGTCCATGTTTCACTTCCATACATGGCTACACTCCATACAAATACTTTCAGAAAAGACTTCCTGACACTTAAATCTATACTCGATGTTAACAAATTTCTCTTCTTGAGAAACGCTTTCCTTGCCATTGCCAGTCTACATTTTATATCCTCTCTACTTCGAACATCATCAGTTATTTTGCTCCCCAAATAGCAAAACTCGTTTACTACTATAAGCGTCTCATTTCCTAATCTAATTCCCGCAGCATCACCCGATTTAATTCGACTACATTCCATTATTCTCGTTTTGCATTTGTTGATGTTCATCTTATATCTTCCTTTCAAGACACGGTCCATTCCGTTCACCTGCTCTTCCAGGTCCTTTGCTGTCTCTGAGAGAATTAAAATGTCATCGGCGAACCTCAACGTTTTTATTTCTTCTCCATGGATTTTAATTCCAACTACGTCTAATAGAGCGAGGGAAAAGTGACTCTCTATATGCCTCCGTATTAGCCCTAATTTCTCGTATCTTATCATCGTGGTCCTTACGCGAAATGTATGTTGACGGTAGTATGATCGTCTGCAGCCGGCTTGAAATGTCAGTTCTCTAAATTTTCTCAGTAGCGTTCCACGAAAAGAACGTCGCCATCCCTCCTGGGATTCCCATTTGAGTTCCCGAAGCATCTCCGTCACACTTGTGTGTAGTTCGAACCCACCAGTGACAAATCTAGCTTCCCGCCTCTGAACTGCTTCCTTTAATCCGATCTGGTGTGGATTCCAAACTCTCGAGCAGTACTTAAGAAAAGGCAGGATTAGCGACTTCTATGCGGTCTCCTTTATAGAGGAACCACATTTTCCCAGTCGACCATTCGCCTTCTCTGCCACAATCCCCACATGCTCGTCTCATTTCATATAGCGATATTACGTCCAGGTTTTTAAACGATGTGACTGTGTCAAGCGGAGCACTACTAATGCTGTATCCGAACATTGCGGGTGTTTTTCCCACTCATCTGCATTAACTTACTTTTTTGTTTTTACATTTAGAGCTACCTGCCATTCATCACACCAACTAGAAATTTTGTCTAAGTAATCTTGTATCATCGTACAGTCATTCATCTGCGGTCCTATCACGCTTCCCTGGGGCTCTCCTGACGACACCCTCGTCTCCGACAAACACTCGATGTCGAGGACAACATACTGGGTTCTATTATTTAAGAAGTCTTCAAGCCACTCGCATATCTGGGAACCGAATCAGTATGCTCGTACGTTAGTTAACAGTCTGCAGTTGGGTACCATGTCGAATGCTTTTCGGGGGCCTGGGAAAATGGAATCTGCCTGTTGCCCTTCATCCTCAGGTCGCAGTATATCCCGTGAGAAAAGGGTAAGCTGAGTTTCGCAGGAACGATGCTTTCTAAAACTTTGCTGATTCGTGGACATAAGCTTTTCGATCTCTAGGAAATTTATTATATCCGAACTCAGAAGGTATTCTACAATTCCGCAGCAAACCGTTGTTAAGCATATTGGTCTGCAATTTTGGGGGTCCGTTCTATTACCCTTCTTTTACAGTCCGATTCTTTCGGCCACCTTGTCTTCCTGTACCTTTTGTTTTTCCATCACCCTACTGAGGAAATGACCCAAATCAGGATGCGATCTGTGGACGAGTTCTCCAGTCCCCTCTTCACCCTCCGCCGCCAAATAATGACAGAATGGCACTCAATTAGCGAGCTGACAGTTATGAAATGCCGGCGTATAGGAAGTGGTCCACCAAATCGGAACTGTGCCTTGGCTGCAGCCAATCGGCCCCGCGCTGCAGTGCTATTTTTGTCGCGCATCGTGACTCCAGACTTATTTTAGAGCTCTCTCGCTTCCTGTTTTTCACCCACATATGTGTTCTCCGTCCTGACTGTTTAATATGCGCTAAATATTTATACCGACTGCTTACTAGCTCGCTAAATTTTTAAACAAGACTGTGATGTACATTTACTTGCCAAAATGTATGGGAGTAATATACAAATACTGCCACCACAGTGTTGTGTATTACAAAAAAAGAGGAAATGATTCAAACGTAGCTCTGCGTATCAGCTGATGATAAGTTGGATGTTGTGCACGTAGGTCCGATTTCCATGTTGGTCTTCTGTGTGCCTCCATGATTTACATTCAAGAGAATGTAGACTAGTTTATAATAAACTTGTGAATTTATGATAACCTTGTTAAAGTTCATCCTTACTGACGTGGACACCGGCTAACAATATAGGCGATAGAAATGGAACACCAGAGCCGCATTTTCAAAGTATTTATTACCCAGACGACTAGTGACAAACCAGAATAACTCTAAAAATAAGCTTCACACGAAAAAATGTGTAGAATCCAAGGTTGATTATTTTCGAGGGTGACATCTACTGGTGCCAAAATTAGCCCGCCACCCTAGCCCCCTGGGGATGGGGCGGAAGACAACTTTACAATTTCAAATGGGAACCCCCATTTTTTATTGCAGAATCAGATTCTACATAAAAAAAAACTACGTACATTTTGTCTTAAACATTTGTTTTGATTCTTGGTAGTTGGCACTGTAATTCAAGAAAATCCATGTTCTCATTTTTGCGTGGAAAATGGTTACGGATAAATGAAAGATACTTATTTACTTCGTAAATTTTGATTCGCTAAAACAAAAATCTCTCCCTCTCTCCCCATAGGGTGGGGTTTGAGAGAGAGGAATTAGAGTTTTACAAATGTTGACCTAAATATTTGTTTCCGCAGATTCGGATAAGTTTTGTTCCTCTCGTGGTCATGAGGCCACACAACTTTTAACTATCAAACAAATCATCTGACTAGCTAACTAACTAACCAAACATCCTACCTGGTAACGAGTGAACTCATTAACTACAGAGTAAACAAAGTAAAGGACTAACTGAGGAAAAGACTAACCCAAGAGGGAGAGTTTTAGTTTTAGCGAATAAAAATTTACGAAATAAATAAGTATTTTTTATTTATCCGTAACCATTTTCCACGCAAAAATGAGAACATGGATTTTCTTGAATTACAGCGCCAACTACCAAGAATCAAAACAAATGTTTAAGACAAAATATACGTAGTTTTTTTTATGTAGAATCTGATTCTGCAATAAAAAAAATGGGGGTTCCCGTTTGAAATTTTAAAGTTGCCTCCCACCCCATCCCCAGGGGGCTGGGGTGGCGGGCTACTTTTAGCACCAGTAGATGTCCCCCTCGAAAATAATCAACCTTGGATTCTACACATTTTTTCGTGTGAAGCTTATTTTTAGAGTTATTCTGGTTTGTCAACTTAAAATTTACACCCTGTATACTTTTGATGAATACCAATCCACGGCAAATCGTTATTTATGTGTCCTACGATACATGAGCGAGTGACTGGAAGCACTTATAAGGTTAATAGTAGGATCTGAAGATGACGCAAATGTAGGGTTGAAACTACTCGTCTGAGTAATAAATACTTTGAAAATAAGTCGTGGTGCTCCATTTCTATTACTTAATTTATGAAAACGTTTCAGAGGAATACTTGCATCCACAGGCTGTCCATGTTCTCTCAGAAAATGCATCACAAAACATACTTTCCAGAATGAGATTTTTCACTCTGCAGCGGAGTGTGCGCTGGTATGAAATTTCCTGGCAGATTAAAACTGTGTGACGGACCGAGTTCGAGTCTCGGTCTAGCACACAGTTTTAATCTGCCAGGAAGTTTCAAAACATACTTTGGGCGTGATAATAGTATGTGCGCACTAATCACGTGGCCCCTGTTGATGAATTCCTGCCCATCAAACGCATGTCATTTTGTGGTACACTGAGGAGATGAAAGCCATGGGATAGCGATATGCATATATGCAGGTGGCGGTAGTATCGCGTACACAAGGTACAAAAGGACAGTCCACTGGAAGAGCTGTCATTTGTACTGAGCTGATTCATGTGAAAAAGTTTCCTAAGTGACTACGGCAGCACAACGGTAGATAACAGACTTTGAACGCGGAATGGTAGTTGGAGCTAGACGCATAGGACATTCCATTTCGGAAATCGTTAGGGAATTCAGTATTCGTACAACCACAGTGTCAAGAGTGTGCCAAGGATACCAAGTTTCAGGCATTACCTCTCACCACGGATAACGCAATGACTGACGGCCTTTACTTAACGACTGAGAGCAGCGACGTTTGCGCAGATTTGCCAGCGGTAACGGACAAAGGACCCTGCGTGAAATAACCGCGAGATAAATGTGGGGCGTGCGACGAACGTGTCCGTTAGGACTGTGCGCTCCACAACAACGATGAAATTTTTATGGATTACAGTGCGCCATGTTATGGGCCACAGTTGTTTGCAATTTGTTTGAAGAACGTTGTGGACAATTCGACCGAGTGCTTTGGCCACCCAGATCGCCCGACATGAATCCCATCGACCATTTATGGGACATAATCGAGAGGTGGGCTCCTGCACAAAATACTGCACTGGAAACACTTTCGCAGTTATGGACAGCTATACAGGCAGTTGGATCAATATTTCTGCATGGGCATTTCCAACGGCTTGTTGAGTCCGTGAAATGTGGAGCTGCTGCACTACGGCGGGCAATAGAAGTTCCGACACGATATTAGGGGGTATCGCATGACGTTTGTCATCTCAGTGGACTCAGCCCTGAAACTGGAGGTCAGGTTGATCTGCGGTGTGATTTGGAGAACGTCGTTTACACTGTTATTCAGAGTTTCTCAGAATTATAACTCCGGCGTCCCTGCACATACACTACTGGCCATTAAAATTGCTACACCAAGAAGAAATGCAGATGATAAACGGGTATTCATTGGACAAATATATTATACTACAACTGACATGTGATTACATTTTCACGCAATTTCGGTGCATAGATCCTGAGATATCAGTACCCAGAACAACCACCTCTGGCTGTAATAATGGCCTTGATACGCCTGGGCATTAAGTCAAACAGAGCTTGGATGGCGTGTACAAGTACAGTTGCCCATGCAGCTTCAACACTATACCACAGTTCATCAAGAGTAGTGACTGGCGTATTGTGACGAGCCGGTTACTCGGTCACCATTGATCAGACGTTTTCAATTGGTGAGAGATCTGGAGAATGTGCTGGCCAGGGCAGCAGTCGAACATTTTCTGTATCCAGAAAGGCCCGTACAGGACCTGCAATATGCGGTCGTGCATTATCCTGCTGAAATGTAGGGTTTCGCAGGGATCGAATGAAGGGTAGAGCCACGGGTCGTAACACATCTGAAATGTAACGTCCACTGTTCAAAGTGCCGTCAATGCGAGCAAGAGGTGACCGAGACGTGTAACAAATGGCACCCCATACCATCACGCCGGGTGATTCGCCAGTATGGCGATGAAGAATACACGCTTCCAATGTGCGTTCACCGCGATGTCGCCAAACACGGATGCGACCATCATGATGCTGTAAACAGAACCTGGATTCATCCGAAAAAATGACGTTTTGCCATTCGTGCACCCAGGTTCGTCGTTCAGAACACAATCGCAGGCGCTCCTGTCTGTGATGCAGCGTCAAGAGTAGCCGCAGCCATTGTCTCCGAACTGATAGTCCATGCTGCTGCAAACGTCGTCCAATTGTTCGTGTAGATGGTTGTTGTCTTGCAAACGTCCCCATCTGTTGACTCAGGGATCGAGACGTGGCAGCTCGATCCGTTACAGCCTTGTGGATAAGATGCCTGTCATCCCGACTGCTAGTGATACGAGGCCGTTGGGATCCGGCACGGCATTCCGTATTACCCTCCTGAACCCACCGATTCCATATTCTGCTAACAGTCATTGGATCTCGACCAACGCGAGCAGCAATGTCGCCATAGGATAAACCGCAATCGCGATAGGCTACAATCCGACCATTATCAAAGTCGGAAACGTGATGGTACGCATTTCTCCTCCTTACACGAGGCATCACAACAACGTTTCACCAGGCAACACCGGTCAACTGCTGTTTGTGTATGAGAAATCGTTTGGAAACTTTCCTCATGTCAGCACTTTGTAGGTGTCGCCACCGGCACCAACCTTGTGTGAATGCTCTGAAAAGCTAATCATCTGCATATCACAGCATTTTCTTCCTGTCGGTTAAATTTCGCGTCTGTAGCACGTCATCTTCGTGGTGTAGCAATTTTAATGGCCAGTAGTGTATATTCTACCATGTAATTTGTTGTTGTCAGTATTGGCTGATTCAGAAGGAACTGCAACTTCCCTACAGTGAACACTAGAGGGTAAGCAACGTACTCTTGGATAACACTTACTTAACCATTGTACAGAAACGTGTGTGGTAATGAACATATTTCGTTGAGTTTTCAAATTTTGAAAGCCCTGAAAGGCGATCTATTTTAATTGTAAAAAACCATTCAGCAGTCAAGGTCGCGTAAAATATTTCTTTACTTATGATACCCTGTTTCAACAGACATTTTCTGTCGTCTTCCGGTTTTAAAACTCTTTTTGTTGCAAAACACCTTCATTTCATGCTTATATCGCGCACGAGATGTCAAGTGGATAAAACTAAGCACATTATAAAATGTTTGTCATCGCTAAAATATTTAAAAATATGAAGTACCTCGTGCTAAAGGCCACGTCCATATACATATTGCTCAGAGATACTTGTTACATCAGAAAAACACAGTACGGTATGATGTAACAAGCATCTGTGAGCAATACGTATATGGACGTGGCCTTCTGCACAAAGTGCTTTATATTTTTAAGTATTTTAACGATGACAGACCTTTTACAATGTGCTGAGTTTTATCCATTTGACATCTTGTGCGTGAGGTTAAGCATAAAATGAAAATGTTTTACAGCAAAAAGAGTTTTAAGACCTGAAGACGGCAGCAAATGTCTGTTGAAACAGGTTATCTTAAATAGAGAAATACTTTATGGGTTCTTTGCTGTTGAATGGTTTTTCACAATGAAATTATTTCATTTTCAATAGGCTTCCAGCAGGACTGAAAAAAAATTGAGTGATACAAATAAAACCCCAAGTATTCAGATTCATCTTCAAAAGTTTCCTTGCGGCACACTCCTATTCTATACTGGAAATCCTCGCAGTAGTTGAGAAGTTTTCTCTATACAGTATCATCTATTCGTACACTCAGTTTTTCCGTGTTTTATTAATTCCTAAATTCTTTGTTTGTAGATTTTCTTGTCGGCACTCTATAAACTACGCAGTGATTCGCTCTAGCTAAGTGGCTTTGGCTTGCATGCTATCACGGAACCTGACAAGTAAATAAATAAATGGGCCTAAGCGCTACATTGGGCTGGCCATACTGACTCTTTGTGGCCTCTTTCCTGTGATACACGAATTCCTGATACTTACTCCTAATGACGCTGCAAAGTTACACGCTCTGAAAAAACTGGCGAGCACGTACATCATTCATAAAATTGATATTTCTCGCTTTATCGTTTCTCTGCTTGCAGCAAGTCTACTGTCTGCTTGATAAAATCCACATGAATTGCCTGACTTCCGTACCACCAATGCATTGATGTTGTCACACACTGGCGTGTACACTTTCCCGTTGATTTGTCGTCAAACCGTAAGGGAGAAGAAGCTTGTCTCGGGACCTCCTGTAAGTTTCGTAACTGCGCACACTCAGCTACAGCGTCCACGATGCATTTGGGCTTGAACTGTTTTGAGTAGAACATCAGATGTCGCTCTAAAATCTGCCAGTTTTAGTATCAGAGTCTTGGAAAATAAACATGCACCAACTCTACAACCTTCCCTAAATACGAGGGCTGTTCGGAAATTAAGTTCCGATCGGTTGCGAAATGGAAACCACAGTGAAAATCAAACTATTTTATTTGAAACAGTTAGCTACACCTTCTAGCTAACTCTTCTCTACATAGTCGCCATTCCGACTAAGACATTTGTCGTAGCATTGTACCAACTTCCCAATACCCTCGTCATAGAAGGCAGCCGCCTGTGCTTTCTTCCTGTTCACCAGCTTTTTGCATGTGCGAGAATGATGTCTTCATAGTTAGCGGTTCATGCGAGCAGAGATGAAAATCAGAGGGACACAAACCCGGGATGTACGGTGGATGATCAGACACTTCCCATTGAAAGTGCTGCAGTAGCGTCATCATTGTCCCTGCAGGGTGCAGCCGAGAATTGTCATGAAGAAGGAAATGCATCACAGGTACGTTGTGTAGCCTGCGTGACATTCGGGGAAATCTCTCACAGGAACTCATACTTGGCCGGAGACACTATTTTCTAGGCATGTACTGGGTTGGGTTACGTTAGGTTAGATGAGGTTAGGTTATGTGCTCACTGGGCTCTCAGAATTGAAAAGAGTGACTTGAATGATCGAGGGGCATACTAAAGACACCGTCCAACATATCTATGCAAAGTTTCAGTGGATTTTCATTGTCATTTCCATTTCGATCGGACCTTACTTTCCGAATAGCCTTCGTATAGTTAGAAAACATTTAATGAAACAACAACGTCTTGATCACTAATATTTTCATGTATTTTGCGGACCGATTTAGACCTAGTGAATAGATTATTGTTTTCAAACGATCTGTGCACCAAATAAGAAGAAACTAAAAAAATTAAGTTGTATCATACATCCAGACGATGTTTTTCACTGTACTAACCCTGATGACGGTTTCTCTAAGACACCTTTCATACATTATATAATAAAATACGATCATACGTTACTACGTGGCACGTTGAAATGATGAAATGCTGACAACTTAGGACCTCCATAACGCAGAAATCGTGATATAATTAGATTTTTGGATCGAATGACTGTTCTGTAGCATTAGCGCGAATAAGTACGGTCTTCCGATTGTGGTCGCTCCATCTTATTCTCACAAACCCCTGTCAATGTGATGAACATAGACAAGAGTTAAGAAAACAGAGCGCTTTGCCGCACTCCTCAGTGTCTGCTAGCAGTGGAATACGGAGCCATCGGCCGAGTAGCGCAAGCACAGTTCTTCGCTCCGCTACCAAAGAACATCGTCTCGTTAAAAGTCGCGATTCAATATCTGACTCATCCTGGGAGCAGTAAAAAGAAGCGCTTCCCCAATTACGGCATTCCTGAACATCAAAGGCGAGAGGTGACAGAGTTAACGAGCAAACTGTTTTCTCTCTGTTTCCTGTATGAAAACCAGACGCGCATCTGAGATATGGGGAATGCACAGGATTTCTAAGAAATGAAACGAATTCGAGAAGATAAAGGCCTTAAACAAGCCTCTGTTGTTCAGAATGTAAGTTATTTTTACAAAACGAAAATTATCTGCCTGATTGCATGGCCTACATTCTATGGAATCTACGTCTTCGGCGTTCACTTTGTGCGTCACAAGGCAGTGATCTTGCTTGTGGGTAGAGCTGGTAAGTTATTAAAGCCAATAAAATACAATAACTGAAAAGCGGTAGCATATTGACGTCCTCGCTGCGTGAGACTGCAATCTCTACGTACGCACCTAGTACGATCTCTCATATACGTATTTTGAGCGTTAACCTGTCCACTCCAGAGGGCTAATTTCAGTAACAAGGGCTACAGCTGCCTTCGATACTCCTAAATATAGCACAAATCACTGTATAGTGTGTGCCTCACTCGTAAATGATGTTCCACAAGAGTGACTGACTGTACATCCCTGATCCCTAATTTATCTTATATTGTTCTTGTGATCCTTATGTGAGATATTCGAAGGAAGTAGGAGAAGAGTTTAATTTTTTCAGTTATTGGTTACTTAAAGTTTCGCGAAAATAATGGCACCTTCTCTGCAAAGATTCCCACATAACATAACAACAAATCTTTGAAAAATGGTTCAAATGGCTCTAAGCACTATGGGACTTAACATCTGAGGTCATCAGTCCCCTAGACTTAGAAACTACTTAAACCTAACTAACCTATGGACATCACACACATTCATGCCCGAGGCAGGATTCGAACCTGCGACCGTAGCAGCAGCGCCGTTCCGGACTGAAGTGCCTAGAACCGCTCTTCCACAACGGCCGGCACAACAAATTTGACAACACTTCCATGGATTCATTAGATTAATCTTTTTTATATGGTATGGTGAAGATTCTAAAAACTGGAGCAAAGTTTAGAAGAAATAGCACCGGTGTCTTTTCCGTACGCTGTAAGCGGCAGTTAAGTGAATACTGAACACCCGCCACAACGGGACCGTGAAATAATTTCATTTAAAACTAGTCATCACATTCGTTAAGACATTTACCCCACTGGAAGACGAGTGATCAATTCCTGTTTCGTCAAAAGTGGCTGGCCGCTGATGGATCCAAAACCACACCCACTCTTGCACTTCCTCGTCCGGTTGAAACCAACGTCAACACATGTCTTTCTTCAATTTTCCAAAGATGTGAAAATCACACGGTGAGAGATTCGTGCTGTACGGAGGCTGTTGCAGTGTTTACCAACAAAATCGCTGAAGCATAGCCTGCGTCCGAGGGCTGTGTGGGGGCGTCCGGTTGAAACAAACATCAACACATATCTTCCTTCAATTTGCCAAAGATGTGAGAATCACACGGTGAGAGATCCGTGCTGTACGGAGGCTGTTGCAGTGTTTACCAACAAAATCGCTGAAGCATAGCCTGCGTCCGAGGGCTGTGTGGGGGCGTCCGGTTGAAACCAACGTCAACACATATCTTCCTTCAATTTGCCAAAGATGTGAGAATCACACGGTGAGAGATCCGTGCTGTACGGAGGCTGTTGCAGTGTTTACCAACAAAATCGCTGAAGCATAGCCTGCGTCCGAGGGCTGTGTGGGGCGGACATTATCATGAAACAGGATGATTTCGTCCGACAGCGTTTCTTGGCGTTTTAACTTTATGGTGTGTCTCAGTTTCTGCAAATTGTCTTCATAGCACTGCGCATTATTGTGGTTCCACGCTTGAGGAACTCTACGAGGAGAGGGCCTCTGCAGTCGAATAAGAAGGTCATCGTGATCTTGTTGGAACTTGTGTGAACAGCTTTGGATTTATTCGGCATAGGAGATGTCGAATGTTTCCCACTGCTGGCTTTGCCATTTGATCTCAGGCTGTCGGAATGCTGTCGGACCCGAAGTACCCTATTTTACGATAACGCACGTCCCCACATTGCCAATCAGACGAAGGTTACGCTTCAGCGATTTGGTTGGGAAACACTGCAACCCCGATCTTTCACCACGTGTTTTTCACATCTATAGCGAGCTGAAGAAAGATGTCTGTGGACGCCGGTTTGAGTCTGACAAGGAAGTGTAAGAGTGGGTGTGCTTGCGGATCCGTCAGCGGCCGTCCGCGCTCTGCAGGAGACGATCATCTCGTCTCCTGGTGGGATAAATGTCTTAACGTGTGTGGTGATTGCTTTTGAATGAAACCATTCCGTGATCACACTGTGGCGGGAGTTTAATTTTCGTCTGACGGCCCTTCATACTTTGCATTTACACTATATTTTTCAGGGGTACTACAAAGAAATCTCTCTGCAACGAAATATGTGTGTTCGTTCTGTTTCACATCAGTTAGTAAAATTTCGCCTGTTTCGAGATTTAGGTGAAAAGGTTTCTGCTTAGCACTCACATAGCATTGATATCAAAGAAATTTTGTTTTTGTTACTTAGTACTTGTTGCGCTACAAATTCAGTCATGTATCAGGTTTGTCTGCGAAGTAGTTCAAAATCTTTCTGGACACTTTTGTTAAATATCCTGGGACATTCTGCGAGCGTGGAAGAGTTTCTGTCAATGTAATAACATGATCGTCATCTTTTCTTTGATCCTCTGACGTAATATTTAAACTTGAATGACATGGGGCTTTAACTGAATATTTTCTTTCCGTTTTAAAGATAAAAAGAGTTTCTGAAATACTTACTGTTGAAGCTCGTTGTTTTTCGAAACAACGGCTACAAATTTTAATTACTCCAGCCTTACGTCCAGCTGAACATTATCCCAATACCCTACGAGTTTAACGTTGCTAAATAATTGTCAAAATGCTTCATTTTTAAACTTTACAATTTAATTGTGGATGCCTCAAATAAACATTTACGGCTTAATATAACGATACTTCGTTCAGTGTGTATGACACCTTCTTTCATGACGTTCATTTAAGCGGAATGAGTTGCGTACTTCCACTAAAATCATTAGACTCTGGATCTACTTGAATCAACGACACTATTTTATGTCCATCTGCCAAGGGAGGTACCTAATCTGTAGCGGATAAAACACAATGAAAACTTACGAACTAGCAGCATACTGCAGTTCTCTTATGTCCGTTCTGTGTGGTGTATTTACTGTTGTTGAGTCGGCCATAGTGCCGCTTTGATCTTCTCTGCAGGGGTAGCTTTTGTACATAGGATATTGCCTATACATGTCTCACTTACTACACGGAACGTCTGAAAATGGACATAGGTGTCCCAATCTAGTCACCATCAAGAAATAAAAAAAGATACTTCTCAATGCGACTTATGACGGAGCTACAATCATTCACTTCAACAATAAAAATTATTTTAAAGTTCAGAAAGGTGTTTTTTCCACCACCCAGCAATGTCATTTACTGCAAAGTTCTGCGCTTGCGTACAATCGAGTTTTGAAGATATGTAAAGATTACAGAAGCACGAGTCAATGAAGAAACGGTAGAGGAGAGGGTAGCGTATCTAGGAACACACCGTGTTTTTGGTCGTTACTTCAGTCTAGTGACTGATTTTCGAATCACATGAAAGAATGCGTACTGGAGGCCGCCATATGCAGTTTCTACATTTTTCTACAGTTTTTGTTGTTAGACATGATATTGTGTTTTGCGCAGAATTTGTGAATATTTCGCGTTTTACACATTTAAGTGCTGTGTAGAGTGTTCGGAAATTCCCTTTACGAACTTCTAGCACTTATAGAGGATACTGAGTACATAATATTTTCAATAGGAACCCATGCCCGGAAACGTACCGTTTCTGTTCTACGACCGTTTCAATTGAGATATGTAATGCGTCCACATCTGCTAAGGAAAAGAAAAAAGTCTCAGAGTTGCTTGTCCTGGTATGCAGTAGGGTGGACAGGATGACGTGTACTTGTGGGGTCGTATGCAAAGTTTAATTTACGAGACTCCTGTAGAGATCTGCTGGGCCGAGTTCTGGCCGCTGAAGTAGAAATTGAAGGCATACCAGGTGGGATGGAGAGTGTGTGCCAGAACATACTTCGGAGACACAATGTGTGTAACAACGCGGATGGTCGCCACATCGAGCCGCTGTCGTAATGCATCACCACTGCTCTATATACAGGGTGATTCAAAAATGCATGTAAATATTTTAAGGGTGTATTTGTGAGGTAAATATAAGACAAAAATGTTCTATAAATGTTTTTCCATAAACGTTTAATTCCAGAGTTATCGTTAAATACGAAAGTCATGTCCGTATCAAAACGACGGCAGTGCAAGCAGCAGGATGCCATATTCTGGTACGTAATTCACATACGTATCTCCCAACAGTTGATTCGAAACTGCATGAATAGTGTTTGTTTTTGTTTGCACGTGATGTTTACTCCTACTGTACGGAAGATGGCGCTGATGTTGTTGGTAACGGAAAAGTACGTCCTGTCGTTCATTCATCGTCGGAAGGCTAAAGGTTTCGTGCACATGATGTACTCAAACAGTGAGTATGCTGATATGCACCTTGTGTATGGTGCAGCAGATGGAAATGCACTTGCAGCAAGACGAAGGTACAGTGAGCTGTTTCCAGGAAGACGGTTACCAAGTCATCAGACGTTTGTATCTGTGGACAGACGTATGCGGGAGTATGGCATTCGTCCTGGGCCACATTCAGGTCGACCACTTGAGCATGCAGTGAACGTCGAGGAACATGTTTTGGACCTGGTAGACCAAGATCCATCTATCAGTACGAGACAAATTAGTGCAGCTGTACGACTTCCACAATCTACTGTATGGCGGCTGCTTCGGAGTCAACAGTTGCATCCATTTCACCTGCAAAAAGTGCACGAATTGACACCTGAAGACTATCCTCGCCGTCAGCAATTCTGCCAGTGGTTACAAGAGCGTCATTTGAATGATCCAATGTTCATTCGGCGGATATTATTCACAGATGAGGCCATGTTTACTCGTGCGGGTGTAATCAATTCGCATAATATGCACCAGTGGGCTGTCGAGAATCCTGGCGCGAGAATTGTGCGTGGATATCAACATCAATTCTCCATAAACATTTGGTGTGGTATTGTGGGGAATTACTTACTCGGACCTCATGTTCTGCCTCCAAGGCTGAATGGGCACGCGTACTGCGAATTTTTGGAGGGAGAATTGCCTGGATTGTTACAGGATGTCCCTCTTGCAACACGAGCCACCATGTGGTTTATGCACGATGGTGCTCCCGCCCATTACAGCCGCAACGTAAGGGCGTACCTCAATTCTGCGTATCCACATCGATGGATAGGTCGCGGAGGACCAATTGCTTGGCCAGCCAGATCACCTGACCTGAACCCTTTAGACTTTTATTTATGCGGCCGACTAAAGACATTGGTGTATTCTTCTGCAGTACCGAACAGAGAAGTGCTACAACAAAGAATTGAAGGTGGTTGTGAAATTATTCGTGGAGAGTTGAACGGACTGTGTAATGTGCAGAGATCATTGATGCGACGAGCACGGGTCTGTCTGCAAGTTCAGGGACAGCATTTTGAACATGCATTGCATTAAGATTTGTGCAAATACAGTACAGTACAGTACAGTCTGTAAAATGCTTCAATTTTCCTTAGTTATTGTGCATTGCTGTAGTTCAATCAACAGGACCTAAATTAATACAGTGTTCGCGAGGAATTGTTTCAGTTTGTTACGTCACGTTTATTTATCAGTTTGCGTTGTTAGTCCAAATGCACTGTAATTAAACTGTGAACTCTGGGAATTAAATACCTTACGTTGTATTGAATGTATTATCCTGTTTTGTTCATAACTCTGTAATAAGCCAAGTATGGAAAAAATTGTATAGAACATTTTTGTCTTATATTTACCTCACAAATACACCCTTGAAATATTTACATGCATTTTTGAATCACCCTGTATACGGTATGCTGGGTGCATTTTTGTTTTGGAATAAAGTAAACACGTAATATTTAAGTGTCAATACAAAAAATGTGCGTAAGTGATAAATGGACGTTTCATTACGTTTCCTTTCGAACTGCTATCTAACAATTGTACTGTATGACGCTAAATTTAATTCCCCAAGCAGAAATGAGTGAGTTTAACTTCTAAATTGAAACCGTTTTTTCGGAGGTGACTATCAGCAGCCGTCAAGTAACGTATAAAATGCCTGTTCGATCATCAGCCGCTTTTATTTTAAACCCAAATATCAACCGTTTTCAGTCACGGGTCCTCTTCACTGATAAGGGTTAAATGGTTTAAGCCACAACATTACATTTGTCATTACTTAAATCATCTGTAGAGCATGTCATGAATATCAATATACGACACAGGACATTGAGAAGCGAACTTAATAATAACAAGTGTACACCACTATAAGCGGTTGATGGTGAAACATGCATTTTATGCATAAATTGAAACTGTCGTAGAACGGAAACGGTATCTTATTCAAATTATTATTCAAATTATTATTTGCTTACTCTCCTCCACAAATCCTAGAAAGCTGTAACGAAATTTCCAAACACCCCGTAATATATTAAAGCTACTTTGAATATGTTGTTTATTATTAAGGTTCATAATTTTATGGTGATTAAATGCTACATATTTTTAGAACTATTTACGTAACTTGTGTACGGTCGAGCCATACTTGGTCGATTGAGCACCATCTTGTACCTTGCAACAGAAGAAGGTCTTTTATCATGGAACATACAATACTTGCAAATGAGTGAGTTTGCTTATTGTCTTAACAATTTTACTTGTCATCAGACTGAAAATTTGAGTTAGTTTCTTTGTCAAAATGAATTTAACTTGTAAATGGTTATGATAATACTTCTGCTTAACTTGATTTCGCTTACTGGTTATTGGTTTGTGTTAGTGTAATAATACATGTATTATTAAACACAGCTTTTAGAAGATTTCCTCAATTGCAAATCTTTTAGATTTCAATCGAATATTTGTTTCTAGGTGTATAACCATGTTGTACCTTGGAAGATGCGTTCACATTCAGAGAAACCTTTATTTTCCGGAGTAATCTTTGTAATTTCTGAAAAAGACTGCATCACATAAAAAGTGAATACCATCATTTAAAAGTGAGCTAAGAAAATACATTAAACTTCTGTTATCTAGAGATGAATGTCAAAAGTTTATCAGCATACAACATTCTCTCCTACTTTGTATCACACAATTGTGATCAGCAGAGTCATAAATTAGATATTATTTATTAAAAAGCTATATATTTGCTTGACACAATATATGATACATATACAATACTTAAAGAGTCATATTTCCCAAAATAGAAGTGCCAGCGTTTTCGCACACTATTTCGTGTCCTTCAACCAACTGGATATGTGGAGTTTCAATGAATTGATTAACACACAGAAGAATGGATAAGTATCCACTCTTGCTGAGGGCAACTTGTGGACATGCTACATCACTTTCGGTTCAGCCACACTGCAGCAGTCCAATATGAAAATTCAAGTGATAATGTTATCCAGATCTTTGAAACTTCTCCATTCCGGTATATTTTAATTACCTCATTTAAGCTCCACATTGGCACTTAGATGTCGAATGCGGTAAGAACGTATGACAACACATCAACTTTTGTATTGGAAATCTTTACTCTGTAAGTACTGCATGCGTTAACACCTATTGTGTCAAGAGAATGTTTAGATGCTCGTCAGATGATACCTCATGTATGACTGTTGTGAATCTGTCGGTCATAATATTGTCGGTTTGCCGGTATTGTCTCTTCAGCGGCTTTTGCTTCTGTACTATTTACAGTGTTAACTTTCAAACATGAGTTGTACACATTCGTACAAATAAATGACCTTCATGGGTGGTAGAAGAGACGCACCCGCGTATCTGAAAATATTTTTTATTCAGTTTCAGCCGTTAGAGCAGAAGTGTTTCCCTCGTGGGTACATTTCAGAAATACTCCTAAATATGCATCTTACCAGCCGTTAATTCTTAATGTTACTGTCTGTTCTCAAATGCGACCCTGTTTTTTAAACTAACAGCATAGGCAGCAAATATTAGTATTTGCTAACTCATAAAAATAGATTTTTGTTGATAATTTTTAATATGGCATAAAGTTATAAATTACGAGTTTTTTGAAGGTACTTGGTTGTTGAAGATGTTGTGTAGAATTATTTATTAAAGAGTGGACTATGTGAAGATGACATGATGAAATAAATTTTTAAGCTTTCTAAATTTGAGTATGGAAGATGTCTTAGACGACTCTAAGAAAACTTTTTCTCGAAAATGGTACATCTAAGATTTTGGGGGCGAAATGTGTTTTTGGAAAATCATTAAGGATGAATAGAATGGCACAGCTCACATTTCTAGGGATGTAATCAAAACCGTAGAAACTTCAGAATTCCCAAAATTCAGGAAATCCAAATATTAGTATCGTTGAATCGAGCTGACAAACTGATTTTTTCAGAAACTTTTTTTTTCGTATTTTACGCCGATTCTATGTAATTATCAAACTAATCGTCTTTAAAAATCTTGAAAGGCAGTTAATATTTTTAAAAAATATTTTCAATATTGTAGTGAGAAAAAACAAAATTTTCTTTCGGTTCCTGTTTTAAATCAACGTTCGTTTTGGTTTTTAAAACAAAAAGTATGAACTTCAATTCAGAAATATTTTTTTAAAAATTATTGTGAGTGAAGAGCTTTGCCTGTTTTCCGTTTAGTGTTATATATTTTCAAAATATTTATAATCTTGTTCTATTCACATCCTGCCCCCATCTTTTCGCGGTTTGGGTGCTGCGATGCATGTGGCAGTGGCGAGTATGTTTCCCGAATGCAGTCTTTCATTTCATCTCTTGAAGGAATCCCATGCATTCTCGCAAAAATAATAAAGGTGAATTCAATACCCCCACCCCCACCCTCTCCCATCGCTATCCCGATTCATCGAGCAGGAAAGAATACGACTCCCCTGCAAGGCGCATCGATCCCGAATCAGTGCTTAACTCGAATTTCCATTTTGAGAAAACATGAACTGTTATTATTAAAATAAAAATACAGTTATTTCATATAGGATATGTTATATGAATATTTTTCTCACTTAAGCTGTAAAAAATATCCCATTAGTTTACTGGGTATGCGTCAGACGAAGAATTCTTAGGTACAGTGATGAATTCTGAGTGGGCCTTCGATTTTTTTCCGTCAATTACTTTTTCACCTCTTGCGAAAAATGCCAAGTTGAGTTTTATTTCGGAGATCACGATAATATGTGCGATACTATGTAAAGGATGGAGTAAGTCAGTTCAAAGGTCGGAGGAAGACAAGGACGTACCACTTCCAATGGATCATACCTAGTGAAACACTTCGGTATTCAAACCAACCATCAGGTCAAGAGCAGCCACACCTTAAGCGTATTTATTATCCTGTGAAGCTTGCTCCATGGGTCAGGGAGTTTGATCCGATGACATCACTGAATCGACGGAAGATACCAAACAGTAAAAATGGAAATGCCGTGTGGCTAGGGCCTCCCGTCGGGTAGACCGTTCGCCTGGTGCAAGTCTTTCGAGTTGACGCCACTTCGACGACTTGCGTGTCGATGGGGATGAAATGAAGATAATAAGGACAACACAACACCCACTCCCTGAGCGGAAAAAAATCTCGGACCCAACCGGGAATGGAACCCGGGCCATTACGTAGCACAGTCCGTCGCGCTGACCACTCAGCTACCAGGGCGGCCAGGCCAGTTACCAGACTGTTGGGTTTTGAGAGCTCTGTTCAGCTGCGATGATTCTGCGCCATCTTCCCATCTGAGGTCCTGAAGATGGCTACGTGTCCTCAAATTCTAACTGATTCCAGGCAAGACGAAGCTTATCTACCACTTTATCCGTAATTGCTCAGCTAACAAAATCTTTGGCGAGCGCTATTTTAAAAGATAAGGGCTGACACGATAGGTATGCTACACTTTGCATCCTAAATTTTAATTAGTTTTATTATTTCTTTAAACCATCGTTTTTGGTGAAACCAGTTTACACTGATAAATTCAGAAAAATTGAGGCAACCACATACAGGATGGGGCAAATAAAAGTGGCCCAGATTCGGTGCGTTAGATTGCCAAAGTTTTGAAAGCATTGGTAGCAGCATTAATGGAGGAGGAAAAGATCTACAGTTACTTCCAAGAGAATTGAGTAACTGCCCACACAGCCGTCCGAACATTGGAGCTCATTTACACAATCTTCACGCCTGACAGAGTTGTTAGCAAAGGTCAGTCTGTTCACGGCCCTGGCTGGTCACCCAGGTAACCTGATCTGTCAGTGCGCAATTACTTTGTGTGAGGAGCCCTCAAGCCTAAGGCGTATCTCAACAATCCTCATAGCCTTCAAGAACGCAGCAGAACATTTCGGATGAGACTGCAGCAATTCCAGCAGTCCAGCTTCCATTCATCTTCAGCAACTTGCAGACCAGGCTCAAAAGTGCCAAGAGATGAATGGTGGTCACTTTCAAAATATGCTATAGTCAGGTTAGTACAGGACTGCCTTGCCTCAGCTGTGTTTCTTTGCACCATGAATCTCTGCTCTCCAGGCCACTTTTATTTGCCCCACACTGTAAAGGGTGATTCTTATTAACGTTTCAGAACCTCTTAAACGATTTAGAACACTCTGAGACAAGTAATTCAATATGAGGCGCGCGGAGCCACAAATGTCGGAAAATACACTCCTGGAAATGGAAAAAAGAACACATTGACACCGGTGTGTCAGACCCACCATACTTGCTCCGGACACTGCGAGAGGGCTGTACAAGCAATGATCACACGCACGGCACAGCGGACATACCAGGAACCGCGGTGTTGGCCGTCGAATGGCGCTAGCTGCGCAGCATTTGTGCACCGCCGCCGTCAGTGTCAGCCAGTTTTCCGTGGCATACGGAGCTCCATCGCAGTCTTTAACACTGGTAGCATGCCGCGACAGCGTGGACGTGAACCGTATGTGCAGTTGACGGACTCTGAGCGAGGGCGTATAGTGGGCATGCGGGAGGCCGGGTGGACGTACCGCCGAATTGCTCAACACGTGGGGCGTGAGGTCTCCACAGTACATCGATGTTGTCGCCAGTGGTCGGCGGAAGGTGCACGTGCCCGTCGACCTGGGACCGGACCGCAGCGACGCACGGATGCACGCCAAGACCGTAGGATCCTACGCAGTGCCGTAGGGGACCGCACCGCCACTTCCCAGCAAATTAGGGACACTGTTGCTCCTGGGGTATCGGCGAGGACCATTCGCAACCGTCTCCATGAAGCTGGGCTACGGTCCCGCACACCGTTAGGCCGTCTTCCGCTCACGCCCCAACATCGTGCAGCCCACCTCCAGTGGTGTCGCGACAGGCGTGAATGGAGGGACGAATGGAGACGTGTCTTCAGCGATGAGAGTCGCTTCTGCCTTGGTGCCAATGATGGTCGTATACGTGTTTGGCGCCGTGCAGGTGAGCGCCACATTCAGGACTGCATACGACCGAGGCACACAGGGCCAACACCCGGCATCATGGTGTGGGGAGCGATCTCCTACACTGGCCGTACACCACTGGTGATCGTCGAGGGGACACTGAATAGTGCACGGTACATCCAAACCGTCATCGAACCCATCGTTCTACCATTCCTAGACCGGCAAGGGAACTTGCTGTTCCAACAGGACAATGCACGTCCGCATGTATCCCGTGCCACCCAACGTGCTCTAGAAGGTGTAAGTCAACTACCCTGGCCAGCAAGATCTCCGGATCTGTCCCCCATTGAGCATGTTTGGGACTGGATGAAGCGTCGTCTCACGCAGTCTGCACGTCCGGCACGAACGCTGGTCCAACTGAGGCGCAAGGTGGAAATGGCATGGCAAGCCGTTCCACAGGACTACATCCAGCATCTCTACGATCGTCTCCATGGGAGAATAGCAGCCTGCATTGCTGCGAAAGGTGGATATACACTGTACTAGTGCCGACATTGTGCATGCTCTGTTGCCTGTGTCTATGTGGCTGTGGTTCTGTCAGTGTGATCATGTGATGTATGTGACCCCAGGAATGTGTCAATAAAGTTTCCCCTTCCTGGGACAATGAATTCACGGTGTTCTTATTTCAATTTCCAGGAGTGTATCTCGAAAGTGGATCACAAATGGTGAACATGTGACGTCACCAGATGTACGTCGCTGCACGTGCAGCGGTTGACCCTATCGGTCAGTCGCAAATGATCATCCCAACCCAAGTCAAGAATTCACGTTGGTGTGGCTCCTGGCCTGCGTGCGTGACTGTAGAGCGTGAGGCTCAGGGTTCGAGTCTTGCGTCTGGCAGGCAGTATTTTTTGCATCGCGCTAGACAGTTACATGTTCACATTCAAATAAGATTCATTATTTTATTTATTGGTTTCGCGGTCTCCGCTGGTTTATTGCAAAATACAGTACAACAGAAACCTATCATATTGCGTCAGAAGTAAATGAGTATAAGCTTCCGAACTGCCGCGCTACCAGTGGATGACCTACGTTTTCTTTACTAAATAATGTCTGTAAACAAAACAGAGGAGCGTAAAGGAAAGAAACACAAAAGAGAAACAGCTTTTGCTTGGTTACAGCAAGGACAATAATTTTGTAAGTTCTACTTTTACAACAGACCACATTTGCAATTGGTATTCGATATTTGCACGGTTTGAATGTAAGTATTGCATCGCTGAATCAGCCCTTTACGCACGTGCTCGATCTACGCAGCGGCAACGGCTATGCTGGCTATGAGGTCCATTATCGACTCACGGGGTGCTGTAAACCAGCTCCTGCGTACGATCCCAAAGGAAAAAAAAAAATAGCTGAGCGATGTGTAGCACTGTCCCTACCCTCGAGGGTAGGATCGACAAACCCAACCACCGAACGTGCTGCGAGGTACGTCATCTGGTGACGTCACGCGTTCAATGTTTGTCAGTCACTTTTGGGGTATTTCCCGACATTTGCGGCCACATGTGTCTCATATTAAATTAGTTATCTCAGAGTCATCTATGTCGCTTCGGGGTTTTTTAAATGTTAATAACAATCACTCTGTATAATAAAATATACGAGTAATAATAATATAACAGGCCGGCCGGAGTGGCCGTGCGGTTCTCGGCGCTACAGTCTGGAACCGAGCGACAGCTACGGTCGCAGGTTCGAATCCTGCCTCGGGCATGGATGTGTGTGATGTCCTTAGGTTAGTTAAGTTTTATTAGTTCTAAGTTCTAGGCGACTGATGACCTCAGAAGTTCAGTCGCATAGTGCTCAGAGCCAATAATATAAGAAGGTGGTTACAAGGGTGGTTGATCGCTCAAACTTGCGATTTTTCAGCCTTGTTAGAACTCGGCAGAATAGTAGAACTGATGCGGAGTGGCGGACGAAAGCAAGCTCTTTTGTTGAGAGAAGTGGTGGCCATTAGTGCAGGTGGTCCTTTCTTTAGAGCCGCCTGGAGCATTCACCGCGCGCCCAGTGGAAGGACAAAGCTTTCTCGCAGCAGAAACGCGTATTGAACAATCGCCAAGCCGGCCCGCTTAGCGCTCCATGCCGACAAACTTGCTCCCGAATTAAACTCTAACTGGATCTGGCTTATTCCACTAGACCTTCAATTTGCTTGTTGGAGTTGTTGCCAAGGAAACGCCCGATATGGATCCAACCCGGCGCTTCAGTTACAGTTGCTATATTGGATTCTCGAAAACGTCAGTAATGCACATAGACACCGGTAGCTACAGTTCAGCACCCATGTCGAATATGACGTCAATAACATGTGGTGTTCGTCTCCAATCATCTTCTAGCCGCTTCTTAAGGTAGTTAGAAATTACGTCTCCATCGTCACTTTCCCTAATGAAATTCGTTATAACTAATCCAACACAATTTGAGAAGGACTCTAATATTCACAGCTACAGTAGTAGAAGAAAATAAAGACCTGCTCTATTAACTGCTAAAGCTTTCAGTAGCTCAAACAGGCGTCACATTTTCAATCACAAAAGACACAGTTCATTTGCCCGAACCAAAGAAAATTTTAAATATAACCGGATACTGAATCTACTAGACAACTCTTTCTATTCAACAGACGAATCTGAAACTAAAAACCAGTAGAATGTGTCACTCTGAAGAGAAATCTGAGTAGCGTCACTCTCATATTAAAGCCACTGCGCTATCTAGTAATCTATAAATGGCTGCATATAGCTATACATGCAAACAAAATTATAATTTACGTAGCACGTAAATCGACATATTACCCACCGTTTCGACAGAAACTGTGCAAATGATCTATGTATGAGAGGTATTCCTAAGATTTTAATTTCCACTTCGAAAAAATAAAGTTATGCAATCAATTGATTATTTGCAGATATACATCTGCAATACCGGTACAAACTGAAATCTTGGTGGCACAGTACTGTAGAAGAACCAAACAGAATAAAACGGTCTATCTCAGCATTATCAGCGGAATGCGCCATTTTTTACGGTTCTTATAGCAGCAAGTGTACTTCATAGTTATTTTATATAATTTAAAATGAAAGGAGGTGTTAAACAGACATGTGTCCTCTATGTGTTTTAGTTACTCATTGATTTGGTAATTTATCATGTCCATCTCGGACATCAAACGTG
This sequence comes from Schistocerca americana, assembly GCF_021461395.2. Taxonomy (NCBI): domain Eukaryota; kingdom Metazoa; phylum Arthropoda; class Insecta; order Orthoptera; family Acrididae; genus Schistocerca; species Schistocerca americana. Next base: position 294,838,103 of record NC_060130.1, read on the forward strand.
ATATCTTGTATTTTACAAGGGTCGTTGCAAAAATCTGGGCAACTATTTCTTGTCTCGAAAATCGTGAAGAATTAAAAGATTGTGAAATATGCAAATTGAAGGTTAGTTCACATGTAAACATTACATGTAGGGAGATGGATGAACACACACACCACATTAAGACATAGCAAAAAAAGATGAAGAAAAGTTTGTCGTCGCAAACGTTTTTCACTGTCAGTTGCACAATACACAATAGTACATTACAAACCACACACACTCCATGGTATCAGGAGTCTCTCAAAAAATCCACAGGATCGTGACGTGACGCTTTCTGGTAGTCCTTTCTATGAAAACGAAGCGTGACGAGTGAGCACAGCGAGAGATGAGCAGCCATTCAGAAAGGATGTTACCCGACTTGAACAGCGCTCTTACGTAAAGATTGCAGTTCACCGCGGAGGGAATGCGCGACAATGCCACGAGGAGCTTGCGGAAGCGGTAGGAAATACTGCTCTAACGTACCGAACGGTTGCTGGGTGGATGGACGCATTCCGGCGTGGTAGAGCTGTAACAGTCGACATACAGCGATCCGGGCTACCTGTCAGTATGCGTATGGACTACGCTCGTATTCAGATCGCCCAATGCTGGTAGAACAACAGAAAATGGACGCTGCAGGAATTTACAGCGCCATACTGGTATTGAGACGACAACACTCTATAGAATTTTACGTGACGAGCTACAGGTCCTCTAAGATACTGCAAAGTGTGTGCCTCATGTACTAAGTGAAGTGGAAAAGTGGACACGATACGAAACGTGTCGTGTGCATCAGGTGCGTTACGAGGAGGAGGCAGACAGTATTCTTACGAGAATCGTCGCCATAGATGAATTTTGGGCCAGGACCTATGAGCCAGAACTGAAACGCCAGAATGGCGTCATCCAGGTTCACCATGCAGGCAGAAATTTCGTCGCACTCTCTCTCCTGTCAAGTTAATGGTCATCATAGCTTATGGCATTAGAGGATTGACTTTGTGCCATTTCTTCCCACGTGGACAAACTTTTAATGCACTGTTCTACTGTCACACTTTCCTGCAACAGCACCTACGACCAGCAATTCGGAAGACACATCCTGAAAGTCTACTCGATCCGTTAATTCTTCAGGACAACCGGCAGTGTGTGTGCAGAATCTGCTCGTGTGATGGGCATGGGAGGTATTTGAGGATCCACTATATTCGCCAGAGTTATCACACTGCGATTATGACCTCGTACCAAAACTGGAAGAGCCACTGCGTCGAACACGCTTTTGAACTGGCTTTCAAACACGTGAAGACATTGTCAGAGAAGTGACGCGTGAGATCCCACGATTCGCTCATGGTGAGGCCACGGGTATTCGACGTCTTACGCAACATTGGCAGTGTGTGATGGATTCGTATATGGCAATACACGGAGTCGTACTGTCGCTAAACTTTATAATAATGACAGTGTAAAAACAAAAACTAAAGTAAAAATTGAAGAATCGAAAGGAAAAGGAAGGAAAGGAGAAAAAGTATAAAAGGAGGAGAGAAGTAAAGAAATTATTAAATTAACTGCTAATGATACACTTTATTTTTTTAAGTACTGAAATGTGAGATTTCATCAGTATTACGATTCAAATGATACCGCAGTCAAGTGCATGAAATGCGAAATGACAAGTGCTTGAGGCGTCTGAGGTACATAAGGTAATTTTCAATCCGAGGAAGTCTCTCGTTGACAGTTGTTGGTATGAAAGACTATATTTGACAGTATACACAGACTGAATCATCTGCCCCTACCATGTCGTTTTATGTAACCCGCAATGATCTATCTGGCCTTCAAAAATCACGCGCGATATTTTCATATTCTTTCGTTCGCCACGCGCCAAATATTGGTCATACAGAAAAAAATGAATAGAAGCTTTGTATAGGAACTTAAATGTAGTTAAATTTTGTTCTGGGATAGGTCTTCGCTAGAGGCCATAGTTTTCGAGTTATTAAAGAAAAACATACAAAATTGACCTTCAAATGCACCCCACTCACACACTCAGCCCCTAACAGTCGCTATTCATGGCACTCCCTCCTACCACAGTACAAAAATTTGCGACTGGACGAATTATTTCCCACATTCAACCGTTTTTTATCTTCACTGATTGGCCTTAAGCCGCTTCCGGCTAAGTCGACCATTTACAAATTTTAATATTGATGTATGTGTAAATTTTACCTAACAACTTTGTGAATTTTGGCAGCATAAAATAAACGATTAGATCGTTGTATTCGTCGGGCTTTCTGACTACGAAACTACTGTGCTTGTAAGGGTTAAGTCTGGATCGAATTGTGAACGTGACTTGTTTTCGCGTGACTTTTTTTAAAAAGTAGTTTTTCTTTTATTATCACTGAACGAGGTGGCGCAGTGGTTAGCACACTGGACTCGCATTCGGGAGGAAGACGGTTCAAACCCGCGTCCGGCCATTCTGATTTAGGTTTTCCGTGATTTCTCTAAATCGCTTCAGGCAAATGCCTTGAAAAAAAACGGCCGACTTCCCTCCCCATCCTTTCCTAATCCGATGGGACCGATGACCTCGCTGTCTGGTGCCTTCCCCCAAATCAACGAACCAACTGTCTTTCATTATCCTCACGGGCACGTTCAAATTAATAATGTTAACGGAATATTGGACTATGCTGGTGGCATAAAAGTCTAATCCATAAAAATGGTCGAATATCTGGAATAGCTTACGTAGTCGCAAATTTATGTACAGGGGTGAGTGTCACGAACAGCGTACTAGAAATCTCGACTGGGGAGGGATGAGTATGGGGTTGGAGATTCGTTTGAAGGTCACTTTTATACGTTTTTCTTGAATAATTCGTAAACCGTGACCCTCAGCGAAAACGTATTCCCGCACAAACTTTAAGTACATTACATTTCCTACACAAAGGTCCTATTAATTATTGGGGGAGCACTAATAGTTTGCGCGTAGCGAGTGAGAGAAGGCCAAATATAACATTGCAGGTTGCATAAAACGACATCGGTAGGGGCAGCTGAATCACCTCGTATGTGTAAGATTGCAATACAGAACAGACGACGGAGAAAACGTAGGTGTCTGTAGAAAAGCGTTGTGTATAATTGTAAGTGAAGAGGGCAAAATTGTGAATCTTCTACTGCATGAAGCTGTTCTACCCAGCAGCGACGGAAAAATCAATTATGATTTTAATGTACAATCATCAATAGCATTTTCATTGTGTATACCACACAGGGGCCGGCCGCGGTGGTCTAGCGGTTCTAGGTGCTCAGTCCGGAACCGCGCGACTACTACGGTCGCAGGTTCGAATCCTGCCTCGGGCATGGATGTGTGTGATGTCCTTAGGTTACTTAGGTTTAAGTAGTTCTAAGTACTAGGGGACTGATGACAACAGATGTTAAGTCCCATAGTGCTCAGAACCATTTTTATACCACACAGGAATTTATGGCGAGGTCAATGGAGCAAGTTTTCACTATCTAGACATCGCTGTAGGTCGTCGAGTTGCACGAAGAGAAATAAAATTAAGTCCTGAACAATATTTTTTCAAGTTTTTTCTTCTTTTCTTTTTAATATGAAGCGATAAATATTACTACTGTCGGTAGCAAACTGTATTTCCAGGCCGGCCGAAGTGGCCGTGCGGTTAAAGGCGCTGCAGTCTGGAACCGCAAGACCGCTACGGTCGCAGGTTCGAATCCTGCTTCGGGCATGGATGTTTGTGATGTCCTTAGGTTAGTTAGGTTTAACTAGTTCTAAGTTCTAGGGGACTAATGACCTCAGCAGTTGAGTCTCATAGTGCTCAGAGCCATTTGAACCATTTTGTATTTCCAGTGTAGGTTAAATGTTAATTCAGCATTAAAACTAAATCTGTAAGAGAGGCATTGAGAAGGATTTGTATATTCGTTCGAATGATATGCGCACATGTCACCGTCGCTGATTTCTTGGTCCACTCGTAAATAACTTCGAGGGCCTGCTTGATTGAGTTATGGCGGCTCTTAGGCTCTCTTGCCTGGCAGTCAGATATGTAAGTCAAAATATCCACGGGTGTGCTGCCGGTCTATAGTGTCCAACGGGCACAATATTTCGGCGATCGTACATGTCGCCATCATCAGGTGAACTGACGGACTGAGCTCCTGTGAACGTGCCGGCACGGAGATCCGTACGCTATGGCTGCTCAGAGTGCCCGTTGGACACTATAGACCGGCAGCACACCTGTGGATATTTTGATTATCAAATACGCCGGGAGAAACTCAAGAATCACAGATATATAAGTAGTTGAAGGTCACCTGCATACACTTACAGTGGTCCTAATACTGATATATGACGTTATGTCTCCTGGACTGCGTCTTCAGCAATCTGCGTGTTATTGTCTGATTTAAGAACAACATTGTCTTATTTAACTCTCCGAGATATACTGTGGGGAAAGTAAAAATTCTATGCTACAATTTTTTCTTCGATTGTAGCATTGAGGTACCGCTAACATCTGGGCGAATAAATAAAATTTTTTCTTGATTGCTGTTAGGAAGGTATTAAGAAATTAGTGAGACAAGTAAGAAATGTAATATTTTATTCCTTTTTCTTCTTAAAGCGGAGCTGAGGCTGTTAGTTTCTTTATAATCTTTTCCATCGGACAGTGGTTGCGCTGCCTGTACTCGAAGGGCCAGAACTTCCACAACTGTTGACTGCATGACTGAAATGAAGCATTCCAGTTGCCAGTTATATTGCAATTATATTCACACAGTCAGTTCGCACTCAGTTATGAATCTTCCAATAGTGTGTGAAGTATTTATGCCAATGACAGCACAGTCACATAACGTAATATATAGAAATGGACAACACAGGTTGCAATCTATTTGATTCTGAGTAATATGCTACTTTTCGAAGCGATTAGTGATTTTTGTAAATTATTCTCCTAAATAATATGACAACAAAAATTGATAGATGTAATTACTATTTAATGTATTTGCTACATGATGTCGACTTCCTATTACTGCTGTTCTTATGGCTCCTGGTGGAAAAATCCTTAGACTGCATAAATGCAAACAAGACAGTATTCAGTTAACATCAGTATTACTTTCGCTAAAGTCTGCCAGACGGTTTAGTGGGAGGTCCCTGTGGGAATTCTGTTTGGCCTCCGCAGTCTGGGTGTGCAGTCCATGTTTCCACCAAATTTAATCGATACCCTTGATTTGCATTAGCTACATGCAGTAGGACCTATTATTTACGACGTTCTTCGTGATAATTAGACTGCCCAAAACTCAGTAATAAATTCTCATGAGCGATCATTAGTAATAATGTGTAAGCTGCGTATAAACTTAACCAGGTGATGACGGAAACGAACGTGGTGACATTTTGCGCTGCCTTGTAAACGGAAATATAACACTGGAGTCTGTACGTAGACGAAAGGATAGTGAACGAGCAGTGCAGTACATTTAAAGCAATAAGGGCAGCAGAGGTGTTGCAATATTATTTCTTCTGTTTGTCACTGAGAATGTTTAGAAAAAATATGAAACATGACAGTGGTAGCGTTACAATCTGTACCATGAGCACATTCTCTGGCAGTATACCGTGAAAAACGACAGCCGCTGCAAAAAATAATGTTCTTCGTCTTGCTATGGCTTGCTCATGAAGCGAAGCTCATGTTAAAAATGTTCTACACTAGTCACAATTTCGCTTAGAAATACTGAGGAACATGCCGTAACTAAGAAGAGATTTATTTTAGACCATTTTTTTTTTATTATGAATTTGCCAGCTATGGACCGCATACAACTTAAGACTT